>NC_092387.1:21900337-23151587 GCF_030028105.1 Mobula birostris | reverse complement strand
ATTTACCTCATCAATTTTCATCTCATCACCCACATTTAGAACACTGTCTAATACAAGTGACTGAGAATCCTCAATTTCCACTGGTACCAAGGTTAACCCCCTTATTTACTGAACCAAGACCATCTGACACAAAAGGACTGCAGTCCTTTTCGACCAAGTCAGACACCTCAGACCTTAACTGAGTTTCAACACAAGGTTCAGTACCCTGTGAATCCACAGGTACTTCAACAACCTGAACACAGGCAATTGGGACAGCTGCCTCTTCCAGGCTGTCATCACTTGTCCCAGTTTCAAATTCAAGGTTACCCTGAACCTCCCAGCTACTCTCTGGGAAACTCTCATCCGCAGTAAGCTCAACCTTGTGGGTTAAAGCAAACTTGTCCTCTAACCTAGTAGACTACAGCAAGGTACTGGCACCCTTTTCATCTAGGTATGCCCTTACATCATCGGGAACACACTTCTTAAATGCTTCAATCAACACCAGCTTTTTCAAACTGTAAAAATCAGCAGGGTCCAACACTGGACATCCCAGCTGCCACATCTCCCTCTCAATCTGTCTCGGCTTTTCTGCCTCCTCAGCCTTGAACCGTTCTATTTGCAATTCATGCTCCATTTTTAATTTTGCCAACTGAAGCTGAAACTCAGCCTAACCTTCCGCGAACATTTTCAACTCCTCCTCAGTAAATTGCTTCCTCGAAATATAATATTCAACTATTTTTCTTTGAATTTCTACCTTAGTCATACCCTTCTTTACCGTCTTAAGTTCCAGTTCCTCAACAATTTTCTGCAACTCATCCTTTTGAGCTCTCTTCAAAACCACAGGTGCTGGCCCTGCCAGAAAATCCTTAACATCCATTCCTGCTGTTTTTCCACTCAACCAAATCAAAAGGGATTTTCCCCAATCAATTCAAATAAGCCCCCAACCAATTAGTTCAAATCTCTGACGCAGGCCTCAATTTTGTTACGTACCCCATAACGGGTTAAAGAACCAGTAGAAATGGAAAACGCCTTGGAGTCTGGTATTGCTGTTAGCTAACACTCGTTTATTAGTAACTACGCATTACAGTAATATAAAATCAGATAAATCAAACAGGTTAGCAAACTTCATGCACCTATAAGTGTGGAAATATAGAAACCAAGCTTCTTCAAGCCTAGGGGATAAATGGATACAGTCTTACGATGATGGGTAAATGAAATCAGTTCAGTTCGTGCTATTGAGTTGCGTAGCATTGGAGCGAGAGAGAGGTGTCTAGTTCTTCAGGAGAGCTGATGCCATCGATCTTCCCGTTGTCCTCTGAGATTTCCAAGTTAGCCAAACTTGACCAATTTAAGAGCACTGTCTTCAAGTGATAGTCTACCAACCCAGGCAAAGGTTAGACACATGGGTAGACTCCACAGGGTTGCTCTTTCACACACTAATAATCACGGATCGGTCCCTCACAATCAATCCTTAGTCCCACCACACTCATGGGCACCTGAACAGGATAGTAGTAACTTCACCACACCTTAGTGCGTCTGCGTGCCCTGTGAAACAAGCAATTAAGCTAGTTTAAATACTGTTATGCTGAACACCAGCTGTCCATCAAGTAGCTCCTCCCTTCTCTCTCTGTAAGAACTCAGAAGCTGGCAGTGTCCTTGCAGAAATCCCAAACAAACTGTGAGCAGTCTTCGCCTCTCTGGCTCTCTCAGTAACAATTTGTTTGTACTGTACAGCTGCACGCTCTCCCTCTCTCTTTTTAAAAGCACAGTCCATGTGAATAACACAGGATATCGTTACACTTGTAACAGAATTGTTGACCCAGAATTAGGCTCAAGAATAAATTCCTTCATCAGTGGGAGACTCGAGTCGGACCTCATGGATGAGAAATAGAGAGATCAGGGTGTTGGATAGTTAGTTAGTACAGACCTAGGATGAAGAATCAGGGAATTCTGCAAGTCCAGAGGACTTGGATTATTTTGATTGGAGGGGATTCCTCCAGAAGTACGTACTCGGGAAATGGACTCCAGTGGTGAGGGTGACAAAGCTCTTTTTGAAGTTGCCAAAGGGGAAATTGTCAGACAAGGAATTTAAGCAGCTACTGAATCCAGCAGCAGTTGCCTGCCTCATTGAGGATTTAAAAGCATATCAGCAAAAAGCTGATGCTGAGCAAGATAGATTACAAGAAGGCCATAGTTGAGAGCTTAACATCAAAGGATATACTTTGTATTGAAAAGACAGGGAGGAAGGCATAGGCGGTGGTGTGGCTTTGTTGGTAAGAGATGGGATTACATCTTTAGAAAGAGGTGACAGAGGGTCAGAGAATGTTGAATCTTTGGCAGTGGAGCTAAGAAACTGGGGGTGAAAAGAAACCATTATGGAAGTCATATATAGGCCTCCAAATAGTATCCAAAATGTAGGGTTGACATTGCAAACAGAGATGGAAAATGCATGTAACAAAAGGTAATGTCACAATTGTAATGGGGATTGGTTAAAATGAGGTTGGTGTCAGATCAGAAGAGAGGGAATTTTTTTGAATGCCTGTAAAATGGTTTTTTAGAGCAGCTTATGCTTGAGCCTACTCAAGGAAAGGCTATCTTAGATTGGGTGTTTTGTAATAACCCAGATCTTATTATGGAACCCTTAGAAGGCAGTGATCATACTGCAATTTGAAAGAGAGAAGCGTAAGTATCAGTATTGCAATGGAATAAATTGCAGGGGCATGAGAGAGGAACTTGCCCGGGTGGATTGGAGGAAGATGCTGGCAGGGATGACAGCAGAACAGAGGTGGATGAAGTTTCTGGGAATAGTTTGCAAGGTGCAGGATAGATATGTCCCATAGAAGAAGAAGTTCTCAAATATCAGGGGTAGGAAACTGTAGCTAACAGGAGAAGTTAAGGACTACATAAAAGCCAAAGATAGGACATATAAGGTAGCAAAAGTGAGTGGGAAGTTGGATGATTGAGAAGCTTTTAAAATCCAACAAAAGACAACTAAAAAAGCTATAAGAAGGGATACGATGAATTATGAGGGCAAACTAGCCAATAATATTAAGCAGGATACTAAAAGTTTTTTCAGTTTTATGAAGAATAAAAGGGAGGTGAGAATGATATTGGACCACTGGAAAATGATGCTGGTGAGGTAGTAATGGGGGACAAAAAAATAGCAGATGAGCTTTGCATCTGTCTTCACTGTGGAAGACACTAGCAGTGTGTCAGAGGTCCATCAGTGTCAGGCAGCAGGCGTCAGTGCCATTGCCATTACAAAGGCAAAAGTGCCAGGCAAACTCAAAGGTCATCCCAGAGACCTAAAAGAGGTTGCTGAAGACATAACGGATGCATTGGTCATGATCTTTCAAGAATCACTTGATTCTGGCATGGTCCTGGAGGACTGGAAAATTGCAAATGTCACTCCACTCTTTAGGAAGGAAGGAATGCAAAAGAAAGGAAATTATAGGCCAGTTAGCCTAACCTCAGTGGCTGGGAAAGTGTTGGAGACTATTTTTAAGGATGAGATTTTGGGGTACTTGGAAACTAATGATAAAAGTCAGCATGGTTTCTGTAACGGGAAATCTTGCCTGACAAATCTGTTAGAGTTCTTTGAGGAAGTAACAAGCAGGGTAGACAAAGGAGAGGCATTAGATGGCACTTACTTGGATTTTCAGAAGTCATTTGATAAGGTGCCACACATGAGGCTGCTTAACAAGATAAAATCCTTTTGGCATTACAGGAGAGATACTGGTATGGATAGAGGAATAGCTAACAGGCAGGAGGCAGTGAGTGGGAATAAAGACTGGCTGCTAGTGACTAGTGGTGTTCTTCAGGGGTCAGTATTTGGACCGTTGTTTTTCACATAGTTTGTCGACGATTTAGAAAATGGAAATGATGACTTTTTGGAAAAGTTTACAGATGATATGAAGATAGATGGAGGAGTAGGTAGTGCTGAGGAAGCAATGCGATTGCAGCAGGACTTAGACAAATTGGAAAAATGGGCAAAAAAAGTGGCAGATGGAATACAGTGTTGGGAAATGTATGATAATACGTTTTGGTAAAAGGAACTTTAGTGCAGACTATTCTCTAAATGGGGAGAAAATTCAAACATCAGAGGTTCAGAGCGACTTCGCAGTCCTCGTGCAAGACTCCCAGAAAGTTAATTTACTGGTTGAGTGTGTGGTAAAGAAGGCAACTGCAATGTTGGCATTTATTTCAAGGGAAATAGAATATAAAAAAAGGAGATAATTCTGAGGCTTTATAAGACTCTAGTCAGTCTGCACTTGGATTATTGTCAACAGTTTTGGGTCCCATATCTCAAAAAAGGATGTGTTGTCATTGGAGAGAGTCCAGAGGACATTCACGAGAATGATTTTGGGAATGAAGGGGTTAACATATGAGGAGTGCTTGGGAGCTTTGGGAATTTAGATGATTGTGGGGGGATCTCATTGAAGCCACTGAATGTTTAAGCTTTAGATGAGGTGGATATGGAGTGGATGTTTCCAATGGTAAGGGTATCCAGAAATAGAATGCACAGCCTCACAGTTGATGGGTGACCTTTTAGAACAGAGGTAAGGAGGAGTTTTTTTAGCCAGAAAGTTGTGAAACTGTGGAATGCTCTGCCACAGACTGTGGTGGAGGCCAAGTCCTTGGGATTATTAAAGCAGAAGTTGATAGTTTCCTGATTGGTTGGGTCATCAGAGGATATGGCGAGAAGGCAGGTGTATGGGCTTGAGTGGGATATGGGATCAGCCATTATGTAAAACAGAACAGACTCGATGGGCTGAATGGCCTGATTCTGCTCCTATGCCTTATGGTCTTATAATAGGAAATGCCGGAATATCAGCAAAAAAAATAAGGTAGATCAGGATAGACTCGAAAAGGAGTGAATGTAGAAGGGATGTAACACAGTGCCTTTACCCAATCAGGGAAGCTGTTGTTTGGGGCAGTAGAGTTCAAATCTGCTCTTTCAGAGGTGGTCATGCAGGTCATTATACCCGGAACTGCACAGTGGATAGTTCATGGAATTTAAATCCTTAAAAAAATCAGAGATTGAAGTTACAGAAGGGTCAGAATATGGTGGAATTTCAATTAATGTTGGGATTTCATGCTTTAAGCTTGTTGAATGTTGTTAACTTGTTCATGATGAATAACTTCCAACATTTCTTTGTTTTAGAGTAATGCATTTCCTCGAAGTTATTGGATTGCTACTGAATATTTTAGCAACGGTTTAACCCTTAGGAACAAGAATTTTTCTGGAATGGTTTAAAGTGCGTATAGTTCGTATGTTTTAATTCTGTAAATTGTGGCCACATGTGAATTCACTTGAGAGAGTGTGTGTCTGACAATGCAAACACTGTTTTAAGAGGCTGTGCCTTTTTTTTGCATCAATGTGTTAATGTGTCAGAGACCCCAACAAGCAGTGTTTTTTTTCTCTTTGGTTCTTTGGAAATTGTATAGAAGTTTTTTCATGGTGGGAATTATCTGCTTGTGCTAAGTTTTGCAGTTACTTGCAGGAAGATTTTGAAGGAAGAACAGTGCAAGAATGGATTTTTTGTGTTTTGTCTTGTTTGAGTTTTTGGTTTGTGTTTTTTTTGTTTTCCATGGAATTGATTTCAGGAGAACCCCGGTTCCACACTGGTCATGTATAATCTCGGTTGAACTGAAATTTGTGCATCTCTATTCCAGGTATGAGATGCCTACATTTCTGAGGGAAATGGGTATTCCAGGAAATTGCTCATTGGTGGACAGTTCCATTTGGAATTTGAACTTAAATTTTTGGGAAGATTGGAACATTTGGGGAGCAGTCCTAAAAGTTGCTTTACTAACAAAACAGCTTTATTTTACAGAATATGAAAAATGTTGCTCAAGACTTTTGACATATTGATTTTGAGTTTGAGATCCCTTGGAAAAATAGGTTTGAGGCAACCTGTGTTTTGTTATGTAAAGTACAAATGGAAGTTCAGTTTAAATATTGGACTGGTCCAAAAAGCAATTCAGCATTTATCTAGCTACCACTAGATGCTCAAATTAAAATGTCTTGATCATGCAGCCTTGGCACTGCAGGGTTGAGATGTAGCTGTAAAGGATATCAAAGTTTTTACTTTCCTTGCAGATAATCTTTATTGTACAGGAGAACCTCATGGGCTTCAGGATACAATAGCAAATGATCCCAAGGGACCATTTGTATCAAAATAATAAGGGGGGAGGCAGAAGAAGATTAAGGAGCAATACCCGAGAACAAAGACACAAACAAAGGGAAAACACAAAGGAAATCCCCCTTTTTTAAAACTTTTGTGAATGGCTCCTCATCAGTACAGATGGGTGAGAGGAGAACTGGGTGCAATATATATGTAGAGGATGAAGATGGCCAGGAAGGTAAAATAAAGCTTTAAAGTGCATTAAAGTTTTAATGTGTTTTTTTTTCCCTAGCGTGTCGCACCAGATAGTCGGCCATTCTTGTTTGGCACGTAGTGTCAGGACTGGTCTCCTTTCGGATTAACCGGGTCACGATATGAACGTTCCTGGCTCGACCCTTTTTTTTACGAGGCCAAGTGGCTAGCTCGATGCTCAACCCAGCACGGATGGAAAGCATGCTCAGGGCCGGGGGGGGGTGTTACCCAACTTGGATTTGAAATCCGGAGCCTTCGCTCCGAAGTCCAGTGCTGATGCCACTGTGCCACCAGCCAGCCGGTATGTGGTTAGCCACTAAGAATGTTTTCTGCCCCGATCACTCATATATTCTGATATATGACTGTGTGTATGTTTGTAATAGCCTTTCAGAACATTTGTCACTTTGGATTTGTTTCAGCTGATGGAAAGCCCTTCCCATCTGCTGCTCAGTTTTAGTATATATTTGAAGAAGCAAAGAGGAAAGAATACGAAGTTATAAAGGTGAAAGCCCACTCTGTCTTACATCCTGAGGGGAATTAGAAGGCTGATGAACTAGTGAAGCAAGGTGCTTTAAGTGGGTAAGATTGGCAGCCACAAATTGGGGAGATGGGAAGGCAGAAGGGACAACAGGTTAAGATTATGGGTTTAACAGAGGAGCAGAAGAAAGATAAAAAATTTTTAAAAATTAATAGAAGGAGCAGGGTCAGAAAAGTACAAAGAGCACAAAGGTGTACAAGTTAAGGATGGAGTAGTTCTGTATGAAGGGAAGTTTGCCATCCCTGAGGGAGGAAAAAAATTGGATGATTCGCTGTTACTATGTTCTATGAGGATACCAGGGAGCTGATCGCACCCTGAAAAAGATAAAGGAGATATGTTGGTGGCTGAGGATGAAGGACAACGTGGAACACTATGTCAAGAATTGTTTGATTTCTGTACAATATAACCTTGATAGAAACATAAGAATGGGGCCCTCTGACATATCAGACCACTGGAAGGGCCTTGGACTAATTTGCAGATATATTATGTCGGACTTTGCCACCCACCTCAGGAGGGTACAGCTATATTCTTGTCATGGTAGATACTTTCACCAAGTGGGTGGAAGCTTTCCTGATGATGACAAACACGGCCAAAGACACTGCGAAAATCTTACGGAAATTTTTTTTTTTTACTCGCTGAGGATTACCTTGGAGCATAGAATTAGATTAAGGCACACAGTGTACAGCCCAGATAATGCAAGATGTCACGTCACATTTAGAGACTGAGCAGAGACTGCATTTACCTTATAGATCATAGTCAAGTAGAATGGTGGAAAGCATGAACAAAACATTAAAAAAATATGATGGCCAAAACGGGGCAACAACATGGAACAACAGAGCAGGTAGTTTTGCCTTATGTACTGATGATAATAGGAATACAGTGGCATCATCAATGGGTTACACCCCTTATAGACTCATGACTGGAAGAAACATGAGAGCATTGGAGGAGTTGTTAAGATTAGACTTGTCAGAACCTGAATTGTGTCAGAAGAGTGGGTAGAATAATTGGTAGAAATAGTGAAAGAGGCCAATTACGTGGAAGCCCATCAATTAGGAAAGAAAAGGCAACAGAGTAAAGCCTACATTGATTCAAAAGTCAGTCTCATAGAATTAAATCTAGGAGAAAGTGATGACCAGAATACACTAACCTACATCATTTTTATATCCAAGGTTCGTAGGGACCTATGAAATTATAAGCGAAGCAAGTCCATCAGTATACCGGGTACTGATTTCTCCCAGATAAAAGTTGATGGTACCACATCACCCAATTGAAATGGGTGGGGAAGAAACAGGAACATTATCACCATCAGCAAGTAACAATTGGTGTACATGATGGTCCCAATTTTGGAGACTTGACCATCGATGGATATGGTAATCCTGATTTGGAAGATTTGGGGTTGGAACAGTTGTTCTAAGTAGATGGCAGCCAAGGAGGACTTTTTCCAATCTCTCAATCAGGGGAGTTTGTCAAGAAAATAAAGAGAAAAACATGTTGATTCATGCCTTCCCTATCCTGAAATGAAATTGGATGCGGAAAAGGGGAAAAAAGATGGATGGCTTGAGTCCAAAGACAATTGGGAGCCTGGATTGGATGGGCTAGAAAACAGATAGAAAATATAGACTTAAAATGATTTAGGATTGAAAATAAAAAACTGGAAATAAGAGCACAAATTACACTTGTGTGTTATAAGTTTACTTCAATATGATGAGAATAATGTACAGTTGATGACCTACAACTTTAAGTAGCTGCTACTACACCAGAGTCTAAGTGTAGTGAGAGCCAGTGTAATACAAAAGAGTAGGATCAGTGTTAGAAGATAAAGGGGAATTTAACACTTTGGTACCAGTGTACCAGCAAGTGCAGGTAATTTTTAATCTAACTGAATACTGGTGTCTGAATGGTGCTCGTCGGAGAGACATTATTTACTCATTTTCTTGGGAGACAACTGAGCAAGAGTGAGTTTAAGTCAGTCAAAAATAGGAAAGGAGAGGACTATTGGAATTAGTGAAAGCCTGTGATGCATCACGGTTTGAAATGGTCAATACTTTAGATACAACAGAGTTAGGAAACCAGGTATCGTCCCTTCAGCAGAAAAGGTGAAATATTACTGGAGAATATTATCGGAATCAGATACAGACTAATTAAATGGGTTGGAGTGCATCACAGGTAACGCTGAATTCAGTTAAGTTTATGAAACCTCTTCAAGATGCCACAAATTTGATAACTGACTGCATAGACCTTGTATCTGAGGGAATGTATAAAGCTAATATGCTCCCTATACTAGTTGGTTGCTTGCCATGATTGGCACAAATTTATTACAACTTGATGCCTATCGAGTACCAAATTAGGTATCAGACAAGAAACTAAAACAAGGGGTTGGAGGAAAGTGCCCTTGTGTCACAATAGAAGTCTAAACAGTAACCAACCAACTGGGTACCTGTGATTACAGTAAAAGAAAGTTTTATGTTTGTGTGGTATTTCATATTCCTTGACATGGAAATAATTTAACCTACTCTTTGGAAAGAGTTCACAATGGGCAAATATCATGAGGAAACTAGTATTCTTAAGTAACCCACAACACATACTATTGTTATGAATAGTCCTGGGAAAGGGATAGATTTATCAAGATGTCATAAAAGGGGTAAACCACTAGGCTTATCCAGAAGAGATGACAAAGAAGAAGCTTCTGGATTCTGGCTTCAGTACTTATGCGAACTGTTTATTGTATGTTCTGCCTGTAACTAATGAGTTCTTCTTCCAATATGTATTGGTGGGACAGGCATATTATATAGCAACAGCAACGAGTTGTACCAAGGGATGGTCATTTGGAAAGTCATAATGCTGCAATAGGGAGCATGACTTTAGATTTGCCTATTGGAGGATGAACTTCACCTCAGCCAGCAGGAGACACAGTAATGAAGAAGAACTTCAAAATCTAACGCACTGATGTGGATCGATATTTGTGGGATTATGCTATTACCGAGTTGCCACTGATTCCTCATTTGACTGCAGACTGGACAAGTTGTGGAGGAGGCAAATGAGATAATCCATCGATCAGACTAGAGTTATTAAGACATGCTGATAAAGCAAATGAAATATTGAGTGACTCAGACTCTTGGGATAAGTTTTGAAATTGGGGATCAAATGTTCAAATACAAATCCATGGGTGAGGATAGTATCATATGCTGTGGTAATATCAATTTTATGTATGCTGATAATGGTGTTGTTTAGTGCATATCACCTTAGAAGGTGAAAGGCTGAAGTTGTGCAAAAGTAAGAGGGTGATGGTTTTGCAATACAGAGAAGACGATTGTCTGTGTACAGATGGTATTAATTCAGTAAGATGCTGGCCACAAAAAGCTACAGTATACAAACTAGTGAATTTGAACTCACTATTCCTCTTTTGCACTATATATCTATTCACTTGTTAGTAGGTAATAGTAATTTTTATGTTCTGCACTGTACTGCTGTAATAGAACAACAAACTACATGACATATGTCAGTGAAAATAAACCTGATGCTGATTCGGAAAGCGTTGCTATATTGACCTGGAGAGTAGGGCCGTGTTTGGGTGGGTCAGGAACCCAATGGTTGAAAGGAAATAGTTATTCTTGAACCTGGTGGTGTGGAACTTCAGGCTTCTCAACCTCCTGCCTAATGGTAGCTATGAAAAGATGGCATGGGCTGGACAGTGGGGATCCTTGATGATAGATGTTGCTGGGCATGAGAGAGACAATGGAAGACAAGGAACTAAATGGGACTGATTGAAAAGCTTGGAGAGCCAGACCAGACAGGATGGTTGAACAACCTCCCTCTAATTCATTAGAAGCATTGGGAGCATTCAAAGTTATACAGCACAGTTTAAAACTCTTAGGCACGTATATATATAATTAGGGTGCCTCAGACTTTTGGGCGATACTCTATTTGTCAATGCGGAGTGGAGAGCAAGTCTGTAAACCTGGCAGGAGCAAAGGATGTTGGGAATGGCAAGGATGGAGCACCGTGAGAGGGGTGTGGGATAGGTGACAGTGGTGGAGGGTGGTGCAAGTGCAGACACACCCAGCCCTGATACACCAGGCAAGGTTATTTGATTCCAAACAATTGGTTTATTGATCATTACAGAATGTATCTCCACTGCTTCCCACTCCCTCCCCTCCCCCTTCATCATTTCCCAACCATGATTCCCCTCTCCCTGCCCCCTTCCCACTCTCAGTCCACAACAGAGACCCAAGTCAGGATCAGGTTTATCATCACTCACATATAGATAGATAGATAGATAGATAGATAGATAGATAGATATATTTTATTAATCCCGAGGGAAATTTGGTTTCGTTACAGCCGCACCAACCAAGAATAGAGCGTAAGTATAGCAATACAAAAAACCCCAACAATCAAACACCAAAATGCAAAGCTCTGCCAGATGGAAAATAAGTCCAGGACCAGTCCATTGGCTCAGGGTGTCTGACCCTCCATGGGAGGAGCTGCACGTTCCATGGCCACAGGCAGGAATGACCTCCCGTGCAGCCAAGTGTTGTATCACGGTGGAATGTGGCCGAAGTCCAACAGTAAAAAGTTCAATATCCAGTCTGCAAACACGTTCTTCGATCGTAATATACCCCGGATTGCACCATCCGTTGTTAGCCAGATCAGTAAGCACCCCAATTCTTCATGCTTACCGCTCTCGGTGCACTTCCGGTCAGGTGGAACGGTATTACCCACCGAACTCCTCTTCTCCAAAAGTCTATGTTATGACATTTGTTTTTTTTTTGTGGCAGCAGTAATGTGCGATACATAAAATTAGTACAGTACTGTGCAAATGTCTCAGGCATCCTGGCTATATATATGGGCCTAAGACTTTTGCATAGTACTCTATGTTCTCTATTCCTAATTTTGCATTTTTTTTTTACCAGAAAATACAATGTAAGACCACTGAGAAGGTGACGGTTGTTTTGCTATATCTCTGTTGATCTTGTGACAAGGGTGAGCAGTAATAAGTCTGTAAGACATATGAGCAGAACCAGGCCACTAGCCCATTGAGTCTGCTCTGCCATTCAGTCATGGCTGATCCTTTTTTCCCTCCTCAGCCCACTCACTGGCCTTCTCCTCGTAACCTTTGATGCTGTGTCCAATCAAGAACCTACTAATCTCTGCCTTAATTACACCCAACAACCTGGCCTCCACAGCTGCTGGTGGGTAACAAATTCCACAAATTCACCGCCCTCTGGTTAAAGAAATTTCTCCGTATCTCTGTTTTAAATGGACGCTCCTCTATCTGAGGCTGTGGCCACTTGTCCTAGACTCCCCCACCATGGGAAACATCCTTTCCACATCTGCTGTCTAGGCCTTTCAACATCTGAAAGGTTTCAATGAGATCCCCTCCCCATCTTCGAAACTGCAGCAAGTACTGACCCAGAGCCATCAAACATTCCTCGTATGACAACACTTTCATTCCCGGAATCATCCTTGTGAATGTAATATATTCTTCTTTCCCAACTGAGTGACTTTCTAGGGTAGTGTTAAGATCCGCCCAGTTTTTGCAGGACAAGAATCATGTGAACGCCGCATTGGATATGGAAGTTCAATTCTGTTTACTGTAGGTCACAACAATCCACCAGTGAACCAAATTACCAGAGCTATTAGGAAAGAAATTAGTCTTCATTTTCCAATGTATCAGTTACATACAACCTCCACATATTCAACTTCATTCTGCTCAGCTCTCCTTGCCTCATTTTAGGAAGGATGTGGAAACTTTAGAGAGGGTGCAGAAGAGATTTACCAGGATGCTGGCTGGATTAGAGAGCAGGCCTTATGAAGAAGGCTGAGCAGGGCAAGATTTCTCACTTTGGAGCAAAGTGGGGGGGGGGTGAGGGGTAACTTGATAGACAGACACCATGGCTGAGGGCTCTGGAGGGATACACCATGATTACCAGCATTCTCAGGAATACATGCCTCATGTCATGGGGGCCTGCACTGGAGGATAGTAATTCAGCCAGAAAGAGGATGTAGTATGATAGAATAAACAATGTATTACAGAACAGGAGCTACATAATGGAGGCACAAGAGGCTGCACGTGCTGAAGTCTACTGGAGAAACTCTGTGGGCTGAGCAGCATCTGTGGGGGGGGGGGGGGAGACTGTCGATGTTTTGGATGGCCTGTGATTTCAGCCTGAAACATTGACAGTTCTTTTCCCTCCACAATGCTGCTCGACCTGCCAAGTTGCTCCATTCCTCCACAGATTGCTTATTGCCTAATGAAACTGCACCTGGAGAATCACAGTAGCTTTACATTCACACTTTAGAAGTGATACTAGCTCTTAGCGGGTGGCGGGGTGGAGATACGTCTCTACCAAAGGAGGTGTAGTGCACTCCTTCCCTCCGCTAACCTCCAGGTCACCCTTGGGCAAGGTGCAGCATCTGCTTAGTTCCTCGACCAGGGGCACATAAAACTATGGGTGCAGGTGGTGGACAGTCCTATGAGCAGCTGGTGCATATCACAAGTCCTGGTCAGGCAGACAATCTCAGAAGAGCATTGCTAATGGCTGGTGTCACCCGTCTTGTAAAGATGCTGCCCAGTGGAAGGAAGTGGCAAGCCACACCAGTAGAAAAATTTACCAAGAACAATCATAGTCATGGAAAAAGCATGATCACCCACGTCATATAACACAGCACATAACAAAAGAATCAGCGCTTCACTGCTTTTCTTAATCATAAACAGGCTCACAAACTGCGCTGGTGAATGTTAACCCTACATCTACCGGGTGTCATTATTTAGCCACAGCCTGGATTTTTGACACGATGTATAGACTTCAGGGGAAAGATGTTTAAAAGCCATTAGAATTGGTCTAAATTATTGACCTAACAGGAAAAAGAGTATACCGTGCCAGTGTACATGTTGGTTATATATTCAGAATTTACTTATATAAATATTATCTCAGTGACTGTTGTGGTGGAGCAGAGAGTGCCGGTAGTAAGAAAGGCAAATGCAATGTTAGCATTCACTTTGAGAAGACTAGAATATAAAAGCTAGGGTGAAATGCTGAGACTTTGTAAAGCGTTGGTCAGACTGCATTGTGAGCAGGTTTGGGTCCCATATCTAAGAAAGAATGTGCTGGCATTGGAGAGGAACCAGAGGAGGTTTATGAGAATGTTCCTGGAATGAAAGGGTTAACACGTGAGGATGTTTGATGGCTCTGGGCCTATACTTGTTGGAGTTCTGAAGAATGAGGGAGGATCTTATTGACACCTGCTGAATATTGAAAGGCTTGGACAGAGTGGATGTGGAGAGGTTGCTTCAAATAGTGGGAGAGTCTAGGACCAGAGGGCGCAACCTCAGAGTAGAAGGATGTCCCTGAGGATCACAGAGAAGAAAGTTCTTTAGCCTGAGGGTGGTGAATCTGTGAAACTCACTGCCACAGACAGCTGTGGAAGCCAAGCCACTGAGTATAATTAAAGCAAAGGGTGAAAGGATCCTGATGAGTAACGGTGTCAAAGATTACCAGGAAAAGGCAGGAGAATAGGGTTGAGACAGAAAATAAATCAGCCTTGATCAAATGCGAAGCAGACTCAATGGACCAAATGGCCTAATTCTGCTCTTATGTTTTATGGTCTTATGGAAGAGAACTGCAACGCTTCCTGTGGCAGAATTAAATACAGGACGCACTGGAAACACCCAACAGGTCCAGCAGTCTCCATGGAACAGCGTTTTCAGGATGAAAATCATTTGTCAAAACTGTAGCAGAATGTTAATACACATCAGTGAGTAGCAGAGAAAATCCAGCAATCACTCACTCCCCCAATATTTAAGGGCATTACCATTACTGAACCCACCTCCCCACCACCACAACTACCAATATTCCAGGGATTACCATTGACCTGAAACTGAAAACCGGAATGGCCAGATATATGGAGGCTAGGAATCCTATGGTGAGTACTACTTCTACCAAAGACTGTCCATCCTCCAAAGGCTCAAGTTAGGAGTGTGATGCAACGCACTCTATTTTCCTGAATGACTATAGCTTCAAAAATATCTGGAATCTGGAACCATACAAACAAGCACTGGGAGAACTCAGCATCTGTGGAGAGAAATGGTCAGTCCTGGACCCCTGAAGCAACTTGGTATGACAATTGCACAATCCAAGACTGGAAGAAACTGCAGAGAGCTTGTGGACGCATCTCAGTGCATCACAGAAACCATCTCCTCCTCCATGGGTCTGTTCACACTTCTTGTTGCCTTGGTAAGCAGAATGCCCACCATAGACATTCTCTCTTCTTTCCCACCCCACCCCATTGGACATTAGATACAAAAGCCTGAAAGCATGTATCATCAGGCTCAGAAACAACTTATGACACAACTGCTACTGCCATAATCTCAGATGGTGACGAAGAGGAGTAAGGTAGATCACAACAATCTTGTACTCAACCTCAGTAAGACTAAAGAACTGATTGTCGATTTCAGGAAAAGGGAATTTGGGAGAACACAGATCAATCTTCGTAAAGGGGTCATCAATGGAAAAGGTGAGCAGTTTCGAGTTCCTAGGCATCAATCTCTGTATATCTGTCCTAGGCCCAACATATTAACGCAACAAAGAAAAAAGAATGTCTGCGTTTTTACTTCATTAGAGTTTGGGGACTAGAACATTTCTGCAGATGTACCGTGGAGAGCATTCTGCCTGGTTGTGCCCCTGTCTTGTCTGGAGACACAAATGCACAGGAATGAAAAAAGCTGCACAGTCGCAGTCAGCCAGCTCCATTATGAGCACAAGGCACCCCACCATTGAGGACATCTTCAAGAGATAATACCTAAAGAAAGCAGCCTCCATCATGAAGGCCTCTCACTATCCAGAATATGACTTCTCTCATTACTACCATTAGGGAGGAGGTATAGGAACCTGAATACACAAACTGAATGTTTTAGGAACAATGTAGGATTGTTGAGGAAAATCAACACGAGCGTAATTACTTCTAACATATACTTCATTCCCTCCGCAAACAAATGGCAACGTTTTATGTATATCAGAAAAACCACGCCCCCAAAATGTAATAGCGTACAATGCAACATGTAACAGACACAGCAAACTTAACCCTTAACAGTCTGGGTGAATTCTACCTAATGAAATTAAAGAGTCCCAACAATAGCTTCTTCCTCTCTGTCATCAGATTTCTGAACAGTCCGTGAACCCATGAACATTACCTCACCAGTTTGCTCTGTTTTTGTACTATTTTTATATATTCTTATTTTAATTTATAACCTTTATTTATTGCACTTCACTGCTGCTGCAAAACAACTGTCATGATATATAAACCCGTTTCTAAGCTTTCATATCTCTGCAATAAGACTATTGAACTAGTACAGTAAAATGCACTCTTGACCTAAAAATCTCGACGTGACCTTTGCACCTTATTCTCTGCCTGCAGTGACAAGAAAATCTGCAGATGCTGGAAATCCGAGCAACACACACAAAGTGCTGGGGGGAACTCAGCAGGCCAGGCAGCATCTATGGAAAAAAAGTCCTGCTGAAGGGTTTCAGCCCTAAATGTTGACAGTACTTTTTTCCATAGATGCTGACTGGCCTGATGAGTTCCTCCAGCATTTAGTGTGTTTTGCATAATAAACCAGTTAATCGATTTTAGCAAGTTACCAATTGACCCTCGGACTGGTAGGCACCATTACATTTGCAATAATAAACCAATTAATTTACATCAATAAGCAGAATACCCCATCTGATAGCGCGCCCCCTTTGGCGGGGTGTAAAATCGCGTCACAGCGCCCTCTTTGGCAGGGTGCGGCTGAATCTGCACGACAGCTCCATTGGACGTCTCCTTGGACTCCACCTCCCTTCCTCACGTGGGGCGTCAGATCACGCGGCCGGCCGCTGTCTCTCGCGATACTAGCCCAGCGGTGCCGCAGTCCCGCGGACCGAAGCCTGATAAGCGGCGTCACAGTCTGCTCCGGCGGATCTTGCGGCACCATGGCAACGGCTCGCGGTCCCGCTCGGCTAGGCGCCGCCGTGTGCGCGCTGCTCTCGCTCTCACTGAGGCTGCAGCCGGCCCGCGGGCAGAGCGGTGAGTGCCGCGGCCTGGCCCCGGGGCCGCCGGAGAGCGGCGAGGACGGGCACCGGGCTGGAGGAGATAGAGAAGGGAGTGGGGAGGGGAGACGATGGACCAGTAGGAGCGGGAGGGTGGAGGAGGGACAGGTACGGGAAGAGACAAGAGGAACATTGGGGAAAACGGCCGGAGTTCGGCGGAAGGACCATTTGGGGACGGGAGGGGGGTAGTAAGAGGACCCTTTGGGGATGGGGAAAGGAGGCAGGAGGACCCTTTGGGGATGGGGAAAGGAGGTAGGAGGTAGGAGGCAGGAGGACGCTTTGGGGATGGGGAAAGGAGGTAGGAGGCAGGAGGACGCTTTGGGGATGGGGAAAGGAGGTAGGAGGCAGGAGGACGCTTTGGGGATGGGGAAAGGAGGCAGGAGGACGCTTTGGGGATGGGGAAAGGAGGCAGGAGGACGCTTTGGGGATGGGGAAAGGAGGCAGGAGGACGCTTTGGGGATGGGGAAAGGAGGTAGGAGGCAGGAGGACGCTTTGGGGATGGGGAAAGGAGGTAGGAGGCAGGAGGACGCTTTGGGGATGGGGAAAGGAGGCAGGAGGACGCTTTGGGGATGGGGAAAGGAGGCAGGAGGACGCTTTGGGGATGGGGAAAGGAGGCAAGAGGACCCTTTGGGGATGAGGAAGAGAGGCAGGAGGACCTTTTGGGGATGGGGAAAGGAGGCAGGAGGACCCTTTGGGGATGGGCGAGAGGGCTCAGGCGGGCCCATTGGGGATGGGGAGAGGGGGCAGGAGGATCCTTGGGGACAAGCAAGGGAGCAGGAGGTCCTATTAGAGATGGGGGGTAGCAGGTCCATTGGGGATGATTGTGGGGTCAGGATGAATGGTGGGTAGCAGGATCTGTGAGGGTGGGAGAGAGGAATGCCTGAGAGCCTGTTGCGGAAGAGGGAAGTTCAGGAGAAACCCGGGGAGTTGCGTACCAGTGAAAGGCAGGATGAGCAGCCCAGAGAAGAGAACTAGTGGGTGAATTTAAGGCTGCCAGAAGAGATCTGGGGAAGCACAGGGATGTGTAATGTGATCATATTGTTATGTTAGAGGTTTGGTGAAGTCTGTGGGTTTTGGGGAGAGGACTGATGGGTCTCTGCCCCGATTTGATGGCAAGATGTGAGGGGTAAAGAGAGTAGAAGACTGGGCATCCAATCAACGAGATAAGGAAAGTGAAATAGGGATTGGTAATATTGGGCATTTGGCGGACTATGCCAAGATCTGGGAAGGATAGATTGCCCTTTTCTGAATAATTGATGACCTGGTGGTTTAGCTCAAATACCCAAGATTGCTTTTAAATCTTTGTATCAGGATGCTTTATTTTGACCAGCTGTGGTTCATCACCTGCATGTTTTGTCATGTGTTTATAATTGTCAACGCAAACAAATGCAAACTCAGTACACTTAAATTCCCCTTTCTCATTATTTGACAACCTACCTTCAATGTCTCAGTTGTTTTCCCATTTTGTGATTGTGAGCCAATTGCGTGTGAAGGGTCAAAATAAAATAGCAGTTTAAACTAATAATTTTGATATTGCAGCACATTAGATTGAGAGGAGTTCTGCATATGGTGAACAGTACTGCAGTGCAATGTGATTATTTTTGACATTCTCCTTTACAATTTAAGCCACAAAATGCAAGCAAAATGGAATATTAGAATAACAAAGCTTGGGCTGGAAATTTAACATTCTAGGTTCTCAGTAGACTGATTTTGTGTAGCTTAAGGCTGTAGCAAATGCATTTGATGTCATTGTACAGAATTGTCATAAACCGCCTGGTGTGTTCCATATTCATTCATTATCAGTGGTAGATTCAGAATTTTGTTCTGTCAAAAGTGGATTGATATTGATGTCATTGTACCGATTGATGGTAAAGAAGTATCCTTGTTACAACCGTGCACTTTTGTCCTGTTAAATTGTTTTCTCTGTTTTATTTCTGAGAAGTTAATGCACTTGAGCAATTATTATGGGAAAATAATGGAAGCATGCTACGTATGGTCCCACCAACACTACCTACACTATTAGAAATCCGCATAATGCTCTGTCATTGAAACCTGAATTGGGTCAATCTGGTGCTTATGAAGTAGGCCTAATTGTGAATGGAGGTGTATTTTGCATTCTGAGTCTTTTTGTATATTAACTCTTTAAGTTGTGCTTTTCCTCTATTTTTGGGAACTGTTCAATGTTGGCAAGGATAGAATTCATTGCTTATCCAGTTGAGGTGCTGATAATAAGCTTTCAGTCTTGAATCACTGCAGTCCTTATGAAGGATTTTCCATTGCCATGTTATGTTGGGATTGGTTTTGTAAGCAATTTAGTGTATATGTGGTAGGATGCCAGTTATTTGTTGATATAATCCACTTCATTCATGATTAAATATTAAAAATGTATTCCTACTGTCGCAAAATACTTCATGGAAAACTATCAGTAACAGTGAAGGGGTGAAACTCAGCAATAAATAGGCAGAAATCCGCTTTTAAAAAACAATGTTTTGGAAGTATCGCAACATTAATTTCTGTTCAAACTTTTGAGAAAAGACTGAATCTTGTTAAGTGTCTAATTGCAAAAGTTGCAGATCAAAACAAATAGAATCTAAAACTATAACAATTATCTTAATGTCTGAATCAACCCTCACCAAAAATATACATAGAATTCACAGCTTATTACAATTTTAGGAACTTTTATATGAATTCAGATGCCAACATTTTTTGAGATTTTGGTGAGACCAGTATTAAACATGTAAGCAAAATTCCAAGCTGTTTTTTTTTGAGGTTTTTATTTAGACTCAGTTTGTCTAAATTGACAAGCAAAAATTGGAAATCTGAAATAAAAACACAAATTGTTGGAAATATTCAGCTGGTGCTTATTAAAGATATTTATTCTTTGTTCTTTTCATCCATCTCTTCTCTGCATCATAAAACACATTTGTTTTCTGAATTTTCCTGGTGAAAGGTCTCTGATCTGAAATTGTAAACCTATTTACCTGTCCATAGATACTGCCTAATTTGTGTTTTTTTTTAAACCAACAGTTTCTATTTTTATTTAGAACCAATTTTGTGTCTCTGTTTTATAATGTATTATAAAGTGGTTCAGTTTCTTTGGATGTGAAGTAGATTTCTTTACACACTGCTTTGAATTCTTTGCATGCAGGAATCCTATCATTAAGCTCAACTCTGATAACATTGACAGTCAGATTGCCTATAATAACGGCACTGTTTGTGCCTTATTCTTGCTTGAGATAAAAGAATTGTAGGATGTGGTTTATTTCTGTTTACAAGACTGCTAGGGAATCTCTTGCTCCTAAACAGTTTCTTAAAGGGAAAGAAGTATGTAACATTGAAGAATGATTCAAAATCAGGTTTAATATCACTGACATATGTTGTGAAATCTGTTGTTTTGCGGCAGCAATACATTGTGTGTGTGTGTGTGTGTGTATGTATATGTGTGTGTGTGTGTATATATATATATATATATATATATATCTATCTCCTTGATGGGAGGAATGAGAAAATGAGAAGAGGGCATGTCTGGAGTGATGAGGATCCTTAATGAGGGATGCCACCTTTTTGAGGCTTCACCTTTTGAAGCTGTCTTGGATGCGGGGGATGCTAATGCTCATGATGGAGCTGGCTGAGTTTATAACTTTCTGCAGCTTTTTCTGATCCTGTGTAGTGGCCTCTTCATACCAGGTGGTGATGTAGCCATTTAGGATGCTTTCCACAGTACATCTATAGAAATTTGCGAGTGTCTTTGGTGACATACCAAATCTCCTTAGGTTCCTAATGAAATATAGCCGGTATCATGCCTTCTTTGTAATTGCATCAGTATGTTGTGCCCAGGGTAGATCCGCAGAGATGATGACACCCAAGAACCTGAATCTGCTCACCCTTTCTATTTCTGATTCCTCAGTGAGGACTAGTGTGTGTTATCTTGACTTCCCCTTCCTGAAGTCTGTAATCAATTTTTTGGTCTTATTGTTGTTGAATGCAAGATTGTCAATGTTTAAAGATCGGGACGGGATGTGAGCCTTGAATTAAAAAAAAGAGAATTTGAAACTTTTTTCACAGCACGGAAAATACTATTCAGGTTGCAGTTGACGTTATTGCTTCCAATTTTCCCATGTTTAGTTGCTCAGATATATAACGAGAGACACACATCACCTCTATCTCTACCAAGTCTTTGCTGTCTGTGTTCTGCTGTTGAATGTGTCCTCCAAGGTGTTGTACCACAAATTACCATTACATTGAAATAATTGTCTATTCCTAAACTCTGTATTTACCCTATGATTTGGGAAGATCTGGTACAGTATTCAACTTTCACATGTGATTGTATTTGTTCCTTTGTAATGCATCATTAGATTTTTATCCCATTGTGAAAAAGAGAAAAAAATGCATTTGCAGCCGTTGAAAATTACTTCAAGCTACTGTACAATGTGGAATTAATCTTTTAATCCTTTTACAATTTCCTCCCAGTGGTAGTGACTTGTTTTTGAGCATTTCTGCATAAGTTGTCAGGTTAATGGCTGCATTGTAGTTGAATGACTTTGCAGCTAAGTCAAGTGTGATCTTGCCTGTTATCCCCACGTAAGTGCTAGGAATCTGGACCTTGACATTTGTTGCTTTCCTGAACTGGGGAAGAAGAGGTTAGATGTAAAACTCAATTTGCTGAGACTTAGTGTGCACAGTGGAGAGGAAGGAAATCCCTGAACACTCCCCTGTACTGAGCAACCACACGTAAAAGGCAATACACACTGAATCAAATTTACTGTGATTCTCATCTGATCAATTGCAGTCACTGCTTGAAGTTTGCATTTTTAAACTCTGTTTGCATGCTGAGTGTCTTACTCTGTTTACATGGTGCTTTCGCTAAACCCTGTTTGGTCTTCAAATTTTGCCTCCCTGGAGTTGCCATAATTGACACAGCAGTTACAAGTGATCTGTGTCAGGTAGTTTACATTTCTCTTACATATATATCAGAAAGGCTATAGCAGTTGCTTGTGAAATGGTAGCAGGGTCAAGGGAAGCAATACCAATCTCCCATTGTATGTTCCATTTATTGGCTGTGGTATTAGTTTGAACTAAGATGATAGATTTCATCTGGTAAACCCGGAGAAGTTCTACAATAGCTTTCTGCCTTCTGTTACCTGTTATTAGCTGGTAAAATGCCTTGCTTTTGAAGCCCAGTTCATGTGGCTTCTGGGTAAACCAGTTTGTATTGTGTGCAACTTCCACTATCTTAGTTGACTGGTCCATGCAGGGTCAGTATATGGAAAATGGTCACTTAGATTTTAAATATTAGTGGCATAAAACCAAGCAAATGGTTAGTGTAAACCAGAGTTGTCTATATTGGATAAAAATATGAATTTTCATAATATCCAGGTTGAAGAGCTTTTAACCTGAATGTTAACTCTGTTCATCTTCTAGAGATGCTGCTTGACCTCTTACGTGCTTCCTGAATATTCTGTATTTTAAAATTGTGTTTTCTATAGCTAGCCCATGTCCTTTTCCTTCTCTTCTGTCAAGCTAAAATTGCTGCTGCTTTAAAACACTATTTGTGCTGTCTAAATTATGGTGCGTTTTAGCAACCAAATTTTTCAGCAAGGGACCCTCTAATTTAGCAGCAACCGATGATTAATTATAATTGCTGCCTGTGCTGTTGGGAGTGCAGACTCACTTTACAACTCCCTGCCTCTGATATGCAAAAAGTACCATTGTCGTTGAGGGTTTTTTTTTGTTGTTTTGATCACAACCCATTTAGTTTTGGTGATGAGAGCCAGAAATGTTTTCTGCTAGTGGCAAAGCAACGCAATTGAAGTGCATTGCATGTGTTTAAACGTATGTACAAAATAGTGCACCAAAGGAGCTGTGTTATGCATTCAAAAAGGTTTGAATCTCCACTGTAATGTGCTAATAGGAATTTTCAATGTTCAAATTAAATTTAAAGTGCTAAAAATGGTATACCATGTAAACACAGTAATTGATACACTTACTGGATATTCTAAGGACCATGGTGAAACGTTCAGATATATGCAATAAAGTTACATTCTATATGTTGCAAGAATATTCAGTAGTCATTTATTATAGAATGAATTAAGTTTTTTAGAAATAATGTGTGTTAACTGTTAAAATTTTGTTTTAACCATTCATATTTCACAAAGATGTGATTTAATATTTGACCAATGCAAGTTGCTACTTTGTAGTAAATATTTTTGAGAATTATCAACCAGGTACAGTATTGACAGTGTTCAACTTGATTCATTTTGAAATTATTGCAGTATTTTAATCACTCCCTAATAGCTGTGGCATCCATATACTGTAATTGTGTTCAATTTTTATCATTTATAGTTACCTTTAATAAATGTCTGTTTTCTTTTGCAAAATGCAAGCGTTTACTTTAGGAGACAGTAATGTACATTAAGCATATCCTTCTCTTAAATATCTCCTCTTTCATCATTTTGTCTTGACAGTGAAATTAACTAATGGTAATGTTTCCATTCATGTGCATACACATGTGAATGTTCTTGGATATATTTGTATGTGTGGTTGCTACGTTGAGATACTAAAGGTTTCGTACAATATTAACTTTTTAGGTAAGATAGTACTGTTTCATTCAGAAGAAATAATTTTCTTGAAGCCAACTAGTGTAGCAGTCATTGCAGAATAATAGTGCATTTTATAGCAACATGCACTGCCATTGTTAGAATTTCTGCTGTGCACCTGTCTTGTACTATTCTGTTTTGAAATGTGTTGAGCTCCAGCATTTTGATCTTAGAACATGCATTTGGCATGCTGTAGAATCAAAATGCATTTCAAAAAGGTGATGGATTTTGTTCGATCAAATATGGACTCTGCAAGATGAATTCTCCAGCATAGGGATAAATTGGTGGCTTTGTTTTTTTGGTTGCTATAATTGTGTATTCTGTATTATCAGTAGTGGGACCAAAGTTTAATATTCATCCTTTAATATTTTTAAAAACTGAGTGTCATAATGTATAGTTCGTGTTTTGAACTGTATTCTCTCTGAATGAACTATCTCATGACTTGGTCTAGTACTTTTAAGTGACAACTTCACCACAAAATGAGGGCAGTGGACTATCTGTGGTCCATCTCAATGATGGGCAAGAGGCATCTCATGAAGGGATTATGTTAAATGAAGAACTCGGTCAAGATAGAGTAGTTGAATTCAATGTCAAGCCAGTGCAATGATAGAAATAGACAAGGAAAGAATGATTAAATTGAAGAGAGATGTTGTAAATCTGCAAATTTAAGAATGACTTGTTTCATAATTTCTATTGATAACCAGAAGAAATTAAACCGCACAATTTCTTCTGGCAAGAGCAAGTTCATTTAGTTAGTAATATTTATTATAAGTGTGCTCTAAAATGTGGAACATGACTTTGCTGTGAATTACTTTTAAAATAATGAACAAGCAAAATCCTGAGGTCATCAATCATGAGGTATTTTTGTGTGGCAAACAGAAGACTTTGCAACCTGCCAGTTCTCTCCCTCTCCATCTGTTGCCCAGTTTGCCTAATGATGTGTTTGTTGATCAGGTTCTCTATTTGAGTGTTTTGGTCTCAACAATGTTCATTGAATTAATAGGTGTTAGAATTGTGGTTGTAAAGTATAGAATACAAGAGTTATGGAATAATATCTTTGGTGTGCAAATTAAAAAATGGTTGTACGAGATATTGGTAGGATAGTAATACACACTTAAATAGCAAATCAATAATGATTCCATGACATGCATGCATCATGAGAGAAAAATTGAAATCCCATGCTGCATTGCCAAAGAAGCTTATTCTAAAATATTACTCTGCCATAATAAACATAAATCCTGAAAATCTGATTTAGGTGTACATAAAACATTTCCCCTTTGTTTTAAACTGCTTTATTTGATCTCTCGATTCCTATTTTCAAGTGCTTGGAGATTAAATACTATGCATACACAATTATTAAGGAAAGTCCGAGGTTTACTCGCAAACATAATATAGCATTTACTTTGTATTTATATTGAGCAGTTTAAGTTTTTAATTGATTGCATTTACTCATTTCCCATTCAGCATTGTAAATGGCCAAAGTTGTGCTTCAGGCCTTTAAGGCTTGTGCAGTGTTTAGAAATGGAACCATGTTTCCTCCTTAATAGTGGAATGCAAAATATTTAAAAGGAAATGGCATTATTGTGCTTTATCAAAGCATAAAACTATTTGACTTTTATGCAGGATTTCAGTAGCTAAGAAGGCTTTGGAATTAACTTAAATGCTTTAATAGATACAGTTTTGCTTCGAACAGGAGTTTGAGCTTATATCCTCCCTGTTGAGTGATATTACCTTATGTATATTTAATGTACAGTTCTGACTGGATCTGAGCTACTTGTACTTTCATGAGACATAATGGATGAATCTTGATCAGTGTATTTTTAGCTTTTCCAACTGCTCTATGTAGCTTAGATCCAGATGAGTATTTAAGTAAGCAAGGCCTACAGAACAGCAATGCAGAGCTATTTGGAAACAGGTGGCTTTTCAAGCAATACAAATACTGTGCTTTAAATATTTAATTATTGGATAATTCGACCTTTATCAAATTTCGTGCACTCTTTTTAGATTTAAAATGTGAAATCTGGACATGCTCCTGCATGAATATGATGCCAGGTTTTGGTGTTATTTTAGAGATTGGATCTGGCATCTGCTGCAACAGCTTGAAAAATTCTAAAAATAGAATTAATACACAAAAACGTTTTAACTCCAAGTGATTAACATAAATTTGTTAACGTGTTACAAAATGAGGCTGTCCTGAAATTCTGCTGCAAAACTCCCTGTAAATGCCCTGAAGGCTTTGTAATTTTGTATTTGTAATTCTAACATTTTATTCTTCAGACATCACTGTAGCCAGTGATTAAATAGGGGAAGGAAATGTGAAGGATATGTTGTGAGCTCCAGTGTCCTATGAAATATTTACTTCAGTTCCTCCATTTCCTTTCTGTGCTAACAAAGCAAATACTGGTTGATCAGAGTGTGTCGTTTGGTAATGTGAAACTTCTAAGTTCTTACTAAGCAAGGGATAGAATACCAAGTGGCAAATTAATTGTGCAACACTGTTGCTTGCAAGTCTATTTTGCAAAAGTTTCCATGCAGCTCGTAGCCACATGGTTGCTACTTCTGATTATTTTAAATTATGCAATTTTTAAACAGTTTTGGTAATTATTTCAATAAAAGGCAATCTTGATTTCTCAATACTACCTTATTACATCATGTGGCATATCTCAGTGCTAGTTGCAAATATGGATTGGTAGAATTTTCAATCAAAGATAGCAACTCTTTTCCCCCCCTTTATTCATGGTCTTAAATGAGAATACATCAGAACAGCTCGGTGTTAACTAGCAACCCAGTTAATAGCTGGGGATTGCTCCTGAGATGTGAATACATTCTCAGTTTTTGTTTCTACTACCAGAATAAGTCTTGTGCCCAGATTGAACACAGTACCCCACTTTTGGCTGAAACTATTATTTTATTAATGTTCATCATGATTTCCATGCAATTGTATTTGATGGCTTATTCATAAAGTTCATATTCCATATGGTTTTAATAACTCAATTTACCTTGTCGCCTTTAATGAATGTCACATGTAATCCCCCAGATATCTTTCCCCATTAGCCTTTTAAGAAGATGCCCATTAGTTTATATTGCCTCTTCTCATTCTTCCTATCAATAAATAGAGCTTCATATTTCTTAGCATTAAATGTCAGCTTTAGTCTATCCAACTGTCCATTTCTGCTTCATCTATTGTTGTCTTCCACACAGATCAATTTAGCTCTGAATTTTGTCCATAAATCTCGAAGCTGTACCCTGCAAATCCATGTCCAAATTGTTAATATATACGGTGGAATCTGTTTAATTGGACACCTCAAGACCAGTGTATTTTGACCCAATTAGTTGAAGTTTCATGGAAATAGTTAAAAATATATTTAAAAAAAGACTACTGTTTAACTAAGTCACAGATTATATATTTAAATGAAATTAGAACACTTAATGCTACTACAGTACTATAAAATTGTAGTTCTTAATACAAGTTGACCTTCAGTAATCCGACTACCTGTAATCCGGTTCCTTCGATAATCCAGCACTGATTATGCTTAATGTGATCCTTCTGTAATTTGGCATTTTCACTAATCCGGCACTCCTTAGGTCCCAATGGTGCCAGATTAGTGAAGGTCGACCTGTAGTTATTGATGGAGGAATTCATCTAGTGTATACTGCTGAGTTCTTTTGATTGACTATAAATGAACAAAATCAGCACAGACACCTAGTGTAGATAATGGACTGCCTTTAAACAATGCTTTAAATGATTGTTGATAACTTCAAATTCTTCGTAGTTCCTAACTTGAAGTAGTGAAATTGTTTCATGTTCACTCTCAGCAATTTCTTGCATCTCCAAGCCCGAATGCATGAGACCATAGTGAACAGAAGAGTTCTGAATTGCCTTGCTGCTTGCTTCTCACCAACTGTCAGTAACAAAAGTTGCTGACTTTTGAACACAAACACATGTAACTGACATTATTTATAAACTTCACTCTAAGCATGGTGTTTAACGGCCACACAAGTGTATGAGACCGTTGCGTTGGAAACTTCAGCAACAGTCTCCTGTCCCAAATAAACCAAGGGAATCTTGGTTCTTTTCTCAATTAGTTTTTGTTCTTGGAGTTGTCCCAAATAAGAGGCTGTCGTGATTAACTGATGGCCCAGATAACCAGATTCCACTGTATTAAGAAAACAGCGATTCTAGTACCAACTGGGGGAACTCCACAGTATGCTTACCTCCAGTATGAAAAACAACTTTTCACAATCACTGCTTATTTTGTGATTCTGTCAATTTTCAGTCTGTACTGCTTTAGCCACTTCTATTCCATTGCTTTTAATGTTAATGACAAGACTTGCATGTTACATTGTTTTTGTAAGTCGATATACATCACATCAATTGAATTTTTCCTCATTGATCTTCTGTTACTTCATCAAAAAGATCAAATTAAAAATGGTTTATTTTGAATAACTTTTTGTCAATTCACATTTTTAAGTAGATATTTATTCTGAAATATAAAGTACTGAAGACACTCAGGGAGTCGGCAACATCTAAAGAGAGAAACAAAGTTAAACTTTTGGATCTTTTATCGGAGTTATGAAAGGTTCTGTTTCTCTTTATACCTGTGTTGCCTGACCTTTAAGTAATTCTTGCATTTTTTTCTCCATTTATTAAGCACTTCCCTTTTTTTTCTTTTTGGTGTTAATTCTATGTTTTTAACTCAAATTTTCTCCTCCACTAGTGAAAACAGTCCTCAAGGACCATCCCTAATTATACAGAGATTCTGAAGTTTATTGCCAGGACCTTCGCAATTTTTCTTCCATTCTTTCTTCAGCTATTTAAGTTAAATTCCATCTGGACCAGCTGGTTTGGCCATGTTAAATGCATATGCCCTTTCTGGTACATCCTGTTACAGGTTTGATCCCATCCATCCCATCCAGAATCTCAATTACATCTTCCTTTACTAATAATACAGCAGGATTTTAATTTAGAAATTAGTTTTCCTTCCAGAAAACTGCATGTTTGTGTCTAAATGTCCTGGTGTTAACACTTAGCATTCAGTTCCAGTTGAATATAATCTCATTCATTGAGATTGAGGTGAGATTTAGTGGATGGTGTTAAGTAGGTATAGAATTCCTTTATTAACATAGAATGTTTAATATCTTTGATTAGAGATCATTTCAGTCAATGGAAAAGAGTGAATATATGTTTGGGCACAAATTCGAAGTATATTGGAGAGGAAAGAGAGGTTGGAGATGGGGAGCTAAATGTTTTTTTTTTCCAGACTAGATTTGTGTCTTTAAAGCACCAAAAGCATTTATTCTGATATTTGCCACAGATTTTCTGTGCACTCCTCAGCACTATTAACAACCTATTTAACTTAATTTCCCTTTGGGATAGTTTTGTTTTTATAGACATTTTTACAATTATTGTAGAAATGTTTTGAGAAGGAATAATCTCTCTCACACAAAATTTAACTTTTCCCTATGTTTCCATATGACATTGAAGGAGGCCATTTTCCCATAAGCCAGCTTTCAATTCCCACTTATTTCTCTGTAAACTGTTTTAAAATGAGTATCAGAATTGCGGTATGGTTGGTTTTGAACATGGCCATTTGCATTTAGGACATCACTTATGCATTGCTTAAACTGATGGGGAAAAACCCCATGTTGTTAATGTGAAAGCATGGCAAGTATACATGGCAAATGTGCATTTCGCTTCCAGGCTTAGGTGACCTCTGTGATTCATCCAATATTAAAAAAAATGACATTTAAACTTCCAATAAACCTATATTCATGATGATAAAAATTTGATGCTGCTGGTACTGTTGAAATCAAAACTCTTTAGGTTCATCTAGGGAGCGTAGAACAGAGCTGGTGGTCGTAAAAAAAAAAGAAATGCAAAGGAAAACTGATGTTTGGTTGTTTGGATGATTTCTCCATGAGGTTGTAAATTTCCCTGTCAGGAGCCTGTGCACCCTCAAGTGTGAGTTTACCTTGTCACCACCTCCTCACTGATCTCATCAGTTCCTTCTGCTCTTCATTAATCTCAGTAACATGAGACTGTGGAAACTTCATGGTCTGAAGGTTGTCAGATTCTTTCTGTTCACAATGATCCAGCTGTGCAGTTTTTTTTTCAGGAGGACACTACAATTGTTCACGGACTTTAGCAACAGATTTTCCACTGTTTATTGAAATAAGCCCTAATTGACTTATTTCATCATTAAACTTTTTTTTATTTTTAATACTCTGTGGTGCTTTGGCACCTTGGTCAAGAAACTGGAGGTATGACAAGGTGTTTGGAGGCAGGGGAAATAAACACCTCAGTGGTGATTGCAGCCTGCAGCTCAGAGGCTTTATTGAGGATGAGTAGGGCATCGTGTGTCAAATTCCTTATTGCCAGCCAACATTAGACTTTGTGCACAAAATAATTGTGAGCCAGTCCTCAAAAAGCACTGAAGTAATTAATGCACATTGATTATGGCTCCATAACACTGCTACCTTGAGCACACAGGAGTTCTGGGTTAAGTAAAGTATTGGCTTTACTCTAAAATTCCCACTTCATTACTACAGTTGAGATGGGTCAGTTGGTCTTCCACAACCATGAAACATGAGGCAAAATATTTTTTATTAAAGGATAATTATTTAGTTTCCAAAACAATCCATGTTTCATCTGTATCAAAATCAACTTTAGTCTTAACCTTCTGATTGACTTTGGCTAACTAACTCAGATGGGAAAATTGCTACTGTGTCTAGTCTAAAGATATGGCTTCAACCATTTTAACATATAGCCCAAGTCTCCTCTCGAATCTTTCAAAACAACTCTTGTCCATTGAAGTAGCTGCAGTTTACTGGTGAAATGGCACTAAAAAGCATAAATTGTATCTGGATTATAGTTACAACAGAATTTCCTAAAATCTAGTGTTCTGTAAAACTTGTATGGAAATTTTAGCTGAGGGAAATGAAGATTTATAATTTGCATTCCGTTCATTGGGAAAGTTGCAAAGGCTTGTTTGAAAATGTCTGAAGTAACATGGGCCCGTTAGATCATATTGCAGAAAATTGTGTATTTGTTAGTGTTTGATTTTATTAAATTTACACTTAACATTTGTATTATAATTAAATAACATTTTCTATTAACATTCTGCATCTTCATAATTCCTGAAAAGATCTCCTCAATTTTTGACTTTCTCCACAAACTTTGTTTTCAAAGTTGAGTGTATCTGATGTTTTAGTTGAGTGATTTAAAGTCTTTAGCAAGTAAAGAATCTGAGAGATCCAGCAAGATAATTTCATCAAAGGAAATAATTCTGAAATGATGAGGCAGCTTTTATAAAGTAAGACACAATATATCAGGTTAATGATCTTTTATCACAGCTGTGAAATGGAAGATATAATAGTTGCAGAGAAAGGAGGAAGGGGAAGGTAGAACACATGCAGATGTGATGGCAATGAGGTCACAGGAAAGATTAAATAATGTCATATAGGACGAAAGAGGAATAAGGACGTTTTGTGAATGACAAGATGGGTCAGGAGGAGTTGTAGCCAGAAGGTGTAAGATAATGATCTGAAATACCAAAAGAGGGGTTAAAAAGATAGCTTTGTGAATAACTGTGGATAACTGTAATTGTCAAATTAATCTTGAGTCTTGAAGGCAGTAATATGCATTATTTGAAAATGTGGTTTTGTTCATTGCCTTGCATTGGGATGTTGTAGGAAATTGGAGATGGAGATTGCAGTTTATATTTTGAAGGTCTAGATATGTTACCTTTCCAGCATTTGTATACCTGTGCTGTTTCAGTAATCATTAGTGTTCTGTTCATTCTTTCTCCAAACATGCTTTTTCTTCACTACCTTTATATCTCACTTTCATTTCATTATATAGTCATGGAGCGATATAGCATGAAAATAAGTGATTTGCTTTTGAGTCCATGTCGATCATCTAGCACCCATCATTTACTCATTTTGTCGTTCTCACATAGCTAAGCTCAACCCATTTTATTCTCCCCACATTCTCAGCACACTCAAAGTACGACCACACACCTTTACAAGAAGGATAATTGGCAGTACATATTTAAGCTGCCATCTTGCATTATTTTGCAATGTGAGAGGGAACCAGAACATTGAAGGAAGTCCAACTGGTCACAAGAAGAACATGCACACTCTACACATGCAGTATCGGAGGTCAGGTTTTTATTCCAGATTGGCTGGAGTTGTGGCAGCATCTCTACGAGCTGTGACAATATGCTTCCTTTTTTATTTTCAGCCCATTTGTCATTTAATCTTTCCTACCCACCTCAAGTTCTCACGTTTTTATTTATTTTCTCAACCTTATCTCAGCTTCTAGCTCTCTCGTTTTTTTTTCAGTTTTTCATGGTTTTGATGAAATATCATTAACCTGAAATCTTTGCACCATTTCTTTCTCCTCAGGTGCTGCCTGATTTATTGAGAATTTTCAGTATCTTCCATTACATACAAGATCTCCAGAGTCTTTCATGTTTTGTTTATGGAACAATAAAAAAATTAATTCACATCATTCCTGTGGCATTGATGTGGGTATTGGAAGAGATGTGACTATTCATTAGAGTTTGTCAACAAGGGGTTATGAACTTAGATCCATATTTTGTGCAAAAAGGCGATAATGGATTGTTTAAACTGGCAGTTTACTTGGACACAAGCCAGAGGTTCTTGGAGCTAATCCTGTAGCTTGTTTGTAGAATTCCACATTATCTAATTTTAGTATGTCAAACCTGGTGTTTTTTACTTCAGATCTACCTCATGTTTCAGGCATTTGTCTCTGGCACTGAGTACTAGTTAGTATCAGAAGTATGCTTCTAGTGCTGTTACCTTAAAAGGGCAATAATGTGCAATACTTATAAGAGCTACCATTAAAGAGAATTCACGCTTGTGAAAGGGTTTAATAATAACCTGAAACAACTTGCAAAGAAGCACAATGGACAAAGTGGCATCCTTGGTGTCACTACCAATAGGGATTTAATTTATAACAGTTAGGGGATATTTACTAGTGTTTCACATGCTTCAGTAAATTAAAATTCTCAACCGTTGCTCATGGAAGTACTTATTGTTGTGAATGCAAATCTCATTTGAGACATGCAAATCCAACTGAAGCTTAATGTTACATTTAGTTTTGTGCGGAAAATAGGTCAATTTTTACTCTTTAAAAAAAAAATTCAAAAAAGATTTGGCCATAATGATGCTATTGTGAAAGCTTACTGATGCAAAGTTGGCTGTCATAATTTGTGTTATATCAATGACAGCATTTTACAAGTACTTAGTTGGCAAAATTAGTTTTGATGCCCTTGTGCTTAGGCCTTACCTGTGAAGACAGCTTTTTGGGAGAAAACTGGGGGAAATGTCCTCCTTGAAAGAATTTGTGAAGAAAATGGAATTTGTGGTATCTTTAATTCCTGTTGTACCATGTTTGAAGGTAGACTTTAAGTTCATTGGAAGTCTGATTTAGTCATGTCTGCATGGACAGACTAAGAAACTGGACTGCTCAGTACTTGCCAAGAGCACAGTTGCATAGATCTTTGTGCTTTTGTGATTTTTTTTTAATGTCTTGTTACGTCAGATTGTTAAAATGTCCATTGAGCAAAGAATCTAGGACAAAAAAGTCAGAGTGGCAATTAAATTCACAAAAAACTAGTGCAATTTCAAACAGAACTTTCCTTACTGGGTGATGGTGTGTTGGATGTATAGTGGATTCTAGTTATTTGGGACACATCAAGACCAGTACATTTTGACCCAATTAAATGGCTGCCCCAATTAGCTGAAGTTTCATGGAAAAATTAAAATTTATATTGAAAAAAAGACACACTACCGTTTAACTGAGTAGCAAATTGTGTATGAAGAACAGAACAAGTTAGAACACTACCAATACTGCTACTGTACTATAAAACTATTACTTCCTGATAGTTATTGACAGAGGAATTCATCCAGTATATACATTGCCATGGTTTTTGACTGAAAATGAACCAACTCAGTGCAGAAATCTAGTACAGATAATGAACTGCCTTTATTGCCTTCCTGCATGAACTAGTGCTGTAATCCAGCAATAAGTTTCCTGGCATTTTGGTAAGGGTCTGAATTTATTTTAGAATCAATAAAAAGCAAACGTATCAAAAGTTACAGCTTTTTGAATCAGCATCTATCAACTCAAACGGATAACATAAAAGCACACACAACTGGCACCATTCTTGAAACTCTTCACTCTAAGCATAGTGTAGTGTCTATAACGACTGCACGAGTGCACTCAACTGATGTTGAGTTAGAAACTGATATGTCTCCTGTTCAAATTAAGTGGCATAATTTTCCGAAATAAACCAAGGAAACAAAATTTTTGTTCTTCAAGAGTTGTCCCAAATAAGCGGTTGCCCCAATTAACCGATGGCCCAATTAACTAGAATCCCCTATATTCAAAATATTTATCTTTCTCATTTGCAGGGTGTTTCCTTATATCCTTAACAGAGAATAAATATGCTTGCGTTCTTGTTAGAAAATCAGACCATCACTATTAAGCATCGTTTTTGTTTGGTTTAATGTTATTAAAATGGATATTTGCTTGAGTTATTGCTGAATCTCTACCAAAGAAGCTTGTAGGTATGCAAATTGGTGCTTTACATTCCCAGATTTACTGCTAATTCTCATTACTGTAATGTCATTGAAGTGAGCAGTTGGATTTTTTATTGTGCTACAAAGCATAATTTAATGCTAATGAAAACAAGTTGGAATAACCTTTTTGTCACCAGTGTCACCTTTATGTGCTATTGTCAGGATTGGCACAGGGTGGATGCATGACAATCTTTGTAAATGCGCTAGAAATTGCATCCTTTGAGAAGTAGCCACAACTTGTCTTCTGGACAAACTGTACTCTTCCTTCCCTCCCCGTCCCCATTTTTCCCCCATCCTGGTGGGTTATTAAGATTCTCGTTACACATAGTCCTTTGAATATTTAGTTTTCTTGTTCCATACGTAATTGGGAGTTTCAAAATAAATAACTAGGAAACAATTGACTCTCTGCAAGGATGCCTGAGCTACAATCAGGTCAGGTAATTTGGTTGGATTTTTTTCTCCTTTTCATCGTTGCTCATTTTCTCTGTGAAATCAGGTCATTTATTTTAGCTGATATTTGTTACTGTAGTTAACTCAAATGAGTCTGGAACTGGATTTGATAGATAAGATCCATGTCAGTCTATTGTGGTTGGGGTATTTTTGAGTATTAGGCTTGAGACATGATACCAGTTTAAAATTAGGTAACATGAGATGGAAAGGTGAGTGAGCCATTCAATATCCTGAAACTGCCTGGTAATTCAATATGGTCCTGGCTGATGTTTTACTTCAGTGCGTCTTGCCTGCATTAATCCTGATCCCTTAATTCCTTTACTAGTTAAAAATCATATCTCCTCCTCATGTCTGAGCCTCCAGGGTTGACTTGGATAAAAGAAAATTCAATAATTCCACACCCAAATGAGTGATTTAAAGCTGATCTTTTATCTTGAGGTCAGACACCCTTGCTGGGGAAGCATCAATTCTGAATCAACCCTGCCAAATCCTATTTCATTGAGATCATCTGTTATTCTACACACCTCCTATCCTAGGAATCAATCTGATTCCATTCCTTTTATCACATATTCAAATTTTTTTCGATAGCAATACCAAGCCAGTGTACACAAATATCAGGGCCCTGAAAAATTGTAGTGCAAAATCTTGTATTCGGATACTCCTGCAGTAAAAAAAACTGCTTTTCTATTTGCTTACTTTCTTGCATATTAACATTGTGATTTGTTAGCAAGGACATGCAGGTTCCCTCAACAATTACGCCTTTCACTCTTTTCATTTTGGAAAGTGCTCTGCATTTCTAATTTACTTTCCCATCGCTGGATGACATCATACTTCCCACGTATTCCATTTGCTATGACCTTGCCATTTCACACAGCCTCTCAACATGCCCTTAAAACCTGTATCTGACTGATAAACTACAAACGTATATTGCCATCCAGCTTTGTATCATCAATAAACATGAATAAATTGGTCCCCATCCATATTATTGCAATAAGTCTCTTACCACATCTCTTCAACCCACAAATGACCTCCTTTTGACCTACCCTTTTTGTGCTGCCTTTAAGCAACATAGACAAAATGCTGGAGGAACTTAGCAGGCCAGGCAGCATCTATGGAAGAGTAAATAGTCTGTTTTGGGCCTGGCCTGCTGAGTTCTTCCAGCATTTTGTGTGCGTTGGTTTGGATTTCCAGCATCTGTAGATTTTCTCATGTTTATGCTGCTTTATAATATGCAAAGTGCTAGCTTTAACGAAAGACAATAGATGTGAAGCATCTTTCTCTACAGAGCCTTCTTGACCAGATGAGGGACTCTAGCACTTTTCAGTATTGCTCATCATACTGTCTTTGTTTCCACATTGTTAATGGGGAGTGTGTGGATTTTGTTTAGGTGCAATGGGTTGGATTTTGCTTGACAATATGTCTGCATTCTTTGCTGAGCTCAAATTTGTGCTCCAAAATCTAGTGATTTCTGGCATCAGGCTTCTGTTTTACCAACATGCCTGGTATAGAAACACTAATTCCCTTGTATAGAAAAGGCCTACAAACAATAGTGGGTATGGCCCAATGCTTCACAGAGAAAGCCCCAACCATTGAGCACATCTACATGGAACACAGCGTCCATCACCAGTGGTCCCCACCATCCAGACCATGCTCTCTGCCATTGGAAAGAAGATACAGGAACTACACCACCAGGTTAGCAAACAGTTATTACCCCTCAGTCATCAGGCGATAACCAGAGGAGATAACTTCACTGAACTTCACTCGTCCCATCACTTCGCTATATCAACAGCCTATGGACTCACTTTCAAGGACTCTTAATCTCATATTCTCAATATTTGTTGCTATTTATTTTTGTTATTCTCTTTTTTCTCTTTTTGTATTTGCAGTTTTTTTTTTGCTCATTTGTTTGTCCCCTTTGTTGGGTGCAGTCTTTCATTGTTTCTATTGTGTTTCTTGTATTTACTGTGATTGTCTGCAAGTAAATAAATTTCAGGGTTGTATATGTATTATGATAATAAATTTACTTTGAACTTTGAACATCAATTGTTGGATGTTTAGATGGATTTCTAACTGTTAGGTCATTGAGCTGAGTAATTTTGCACACAAATTGCAGAGCAACTTGACTTTGCACTAATCTTGTAAGTTTACAAAAACTCAGTCTGCTTCTTATTAGCTGCTGCAGTGTGATGTGACTAGCAATTAATTCATGCTCTAAAAACAGTAGTAAGGTCAGTATTTTACTTCAAGGTAACTTTCTTGTGATTTAGTATCCAGAAATGTTTTTAGCTTCTAGGGTACATTTCATTGAAGTTGAGATACTAGGACCTGTGCACATAGTCAGTCCTTTTATGGGTATCACAACAAGTAATAATCTGGAATATTTGCTATTAAATTACTCTAATCTGATCATTCATTTTAACTCTTGCCAAATTTTGTCAAAGGTACAAGAGGTGCTGCAGTATAGAATTAGGTCACTAATCACCTGTGATCTGCATGGCTCTTGTACTACTTTTTCTGTGTAAGTCATGTGTGAATATCAAATAGAGCAGTCAGTCCACAGCTGATATTTTACCATTGGGATTGCTAAAAGCCTTTATATCTGTGCTTTTTCCCCAGAACAGAGGCAGCATGGTTTAAAAAATTGTTTCCTGTGCTAGTACAGCTCATTTCTTAGTTTGCAAACAGTAACATTACACGGGGCAATGTTTCAATACACAAGCCAGTGTTTTCGGTGGTATGAACATTACTATTTGTAACAAGATCATGTGCTCATATCAAGCAGCTGGCGTAGTAAATTGGCTCACGGTCATCAAAACAAAATTCATCTTTAAGCCAATTAAAGAGATAGGGCAGATGACTAAATGTTGGCTGCTTTATCAGTATTAGAAATGAGCAGGATGATGGAGTGGCAAAGATATTTATAGAGGGAACTCTTAAGTGCATAATTTAAAATAATAGATGTGTAAGAGTCCATAATTAGAGGTGTGCCAAAGTCAGAGGATTTTAGATGGTTGGAAATGGAGAATTAGAGATTTGAGAAAATTAAAACTGAAACACTAAGCTTAATATGCTCAAGTCTTTTCAACATGACTTCAGGCTGTGCATTTGTGCTGGTGATATTTCTCACATCCATTATAGAATGTTAGGTTTTTTAATCTTCTAATTGACGTTCAGTAATGCATTCCAATGTATCCACGTGGGACATAGTACAATATTGGCTGTGCTTTCTTTTTATCTGAGGGAGTTTACAAGTATAATTTGTATTTTAAAAATTGATTTTAAAATTGTTTTTGGAAAAAGCTAATAAATGTATAGCATAGATAAGGAACCCTTGATTCTTGTCATTTTGATTTTAATTAAAGCTCTTACTTTATTTGTGTACACTGTTGTGATTGCATTTCACATGTTCCAGTATAGTGAATTTTGCAAGCTCCGCAGGATGTATGAACTTGTTCAAATCAACTTATGGTAGAGAAAACTGGGTTGTTGCTTTCAGTTAAAATATGGGTGCTTCCAAATAGATTTACCAGTGCAATAAAATGAATCAAGTGGCTTATTTATGACTGTTTTATGATGTTGAGGTATAATGGAGTTGGGTATATTTTGTGGAGTTTAAGCTTATTGCGAAAGTTGGTGAATTTTTCTGTTCTGGATCTACTTCCAGTCAGTTAAAGTAGCTTCAGCAGACCAAAAAACTTTTGTGTATTGATTAGTAAGGATCCATGTCAGTTAACAGTTCCTAAGTGATTGAAATTCCAAAATATCTCCATTGGCCAGTTATATAGAGTGCAACTAGCCCTTTAACCTGATTTTATATTTTAATTTTTGTATATATCTCAAATTTCTAAAAATGCTTAAAACAATCCCTAGCTGTTTGTACACAATAATTATCTGTCCTGTGCAATTCTTTGGATAGCCTGACCCTTTCTTAATGTTCCCTAACAAATTTGTTGAGGCCAGTTTGACCATAGAACTAATTAAAATTCCATACTCCACTCTTTGTATGTACCCTTTATCCATGTTTGTACCTAACACTGTGTTTTGCTTTGAATTATATACACTGTTCTTTTCTGATAGTTTCTAAGTTAATATAGAAATGAACAATTTCTGTTTATAACCTTTCTACAGTTAAGAGTATTCTCAGAGTTCAGGGCTTCTTTGATTGCTCTATCACTACATTTCTACTACCCTCCCTCCAGCTGGGTTTGTCAAGTCACCCTTGTCAGAAACTAAACTGACAGGAGATACCTTTGAGCTGTACTGTGATGTGGTAGGGAACCCCACACCCGAGATCCAGTGGTGGTACGCTGAGGTCAACAGGGGCGACTCGTTCATACAGCTATGGAATGGTGCTTGGAAGCGACGGGTTTCAATAAACACGGCTTACGGCAGCAATGGAGTGAGTGTGCTGCGTGTCACTAGGTTGGTTCTGGAAGATACGGGGACTTATGAGTGCAGGGCCAGCAACGACCCCAGACGGAGCGACCTCCGACAAAATCCAGCCATTACCTGGATACGAGCCCAGGCCACTGTTGTCATCCTACCAAGTGAGTACTGCATATAGTAGTACCATTAGTAGTTCCTGCTGGTCATTGAGACCTTGCTCCTTTCCTCTTGTCTCTACTTAATTCTTCCCCACCACCCTTCTCATTTACAATGTTGTAGACCTGCACTCCCATTTAATAGTCCAGAAATGCCTGGATTATTGCACCTTGTCTTGCTTATCCTCCTCATGATGCCTCTAGTTTGTGAATAACTTCCATTAGAAAACAAGCAGTATTGAAGCCATCCTGCAATGCAGAGTTCAGTATTTATTGTGTAGTGTGTATTGTAATGTGTGTGACGCATAATTCCCTTGCCATCTAAGCAAATCCCCCTCCTCTCCCTTACTTTCCCCATGAACATTGTGAACCCTATAGTCTGAGCAGTTGTGTTTTATATCAATCATTGTATTGAACTTTTTAGTGTTTGAGACGCAAAGCTAACCAGATCCATTTTCTTTTGAAACAGTCATGGGCAGCCACTAGAGTGCTGATGAATGTCTGTGTGGGTGTGCATGTGAAGTTTTATTTTTACGTACTGTTTGCTGGATGTGAGACATATGGCATAGCGAACTGCAAAGAGAGATGCTCTGCATGCTAATTGGCTTCTGCAACTGCAGGGCATAAAAATGGTGCAGGACAATAATTTGACTAATATTTTTAATACTGAAGACGTACTGAATAGATCTAGAATGCTCATAACCCAAAAATAGAATATTAATTTTATTTATTATGGGAAATAATAAAAATATTATTTTATCAACCATCTTGTACATTAAAAGTTTCATATTACAAATGTAGCAGTGGTTTCAAATTGAATAGAATTGCAGGAATTCTGAATGCAGTTTGCTGATGGACATGTATCTCTCTGATACAAAATTTCTCTTTAAAGCCATAAACATGAAATTAGCTATGTTGTAGCTTAATTCATTCGGAGTATGAGGTGGAATTGGTTTTGAGTCTAAAGTTTCATGGTGTCACCAACTCTACTAGCTAGTAATACTTGCGAGCTTATCTCCACAATAAATCATCATTAATCGTCCTGAGGAAGAACAACATATAAAATGCTAACAAACTATGACCAACATTAAGGTTATTAATCATGCCTCATTAAGAAATAAAGCTTAATCTGATTATTTTAAGAACTTAAATGCTATTTAAATTTTGTGTATTCATCTGGGGTCTGAAACTACCTGCTTGTTCATAAAAAGAACGACTGCATGAGTATCAACGATAATGCTAGATTCTTGAAGCCTTTTCCACCACTGAGAACTTGACATTCTTAATCTTCATGAAGAGATTTCAGCTACATATAAAGTTTTGTATTTTTAAGAATTCAAATCATGTGTGTTAACGCCTTCATTTAAATAGTGGTCAAAATTGCCTTAATGATCAATTGAATAAATATTGTCTAATGTTAGTCATTTCTGGCCTTCTGTATTGGATGGTTTGAGCTATTCGAAGTTAATTCATTTGAGGGCATCCCTTTCACCCTTTTCAGTACTTTTGGTCAGTTATTTAATATCAAAATAGCAAGAAGAACATACTCAGGATGGTGAGTAAACATTGAAGACAATATCCTGCTGCTCAGAATTATTTTTCTTAATCCTTTCACACCTCTTGCCCACTCTTATTTTTCCCATCCTACAAATTAGAATATGCAGCAGCTATGCTCTGCTTTCCGTATTCACTTACTCCTCCAAAATTATATCGTCTGTGCATCAGTCTTCCTTTTTCTGAAGGTAGTCTGCTCAATTTCAATTGGATCATGTGTTTGCACTGCAATGTTCATTTTTTTATTGTTACCAGTAGATCATGAGACAATGCAATGTTCCTTTTACCAATTGAAACACAAGTTGAGATATCTTGTACTGCATTTCCAGTATTTATTTTCATATATAAGCTGCTCATTGGGATGGTCAACAATTATGCAGTTGCAAAAAAAGTTTGTGAACCCTTTGCAGTTACTTGTTTTTCTGCATTAATTATTCATAAAATGTGGTCTGATCTTACTCACAATAATAGACAAACACAATGTGCCTAAACTAATAACACACAAACAATTGTACATCTTCTCATCATTGCTGAGTACACCATTCACAGTCTAGGTTCAAAAAAGTATGTGAACCTGTGGAGTAATGCCTTCTACAAAAGCTGTTTGAAGTCAGATGTTCCAATCAATGAGATGAGTTTGGAGGTGTGGGATGTAGGGATGCCCTGCCCTATATTTAAAAAAAACACAAACAAACAAACAAACAAAAAACACACACACACACACACACACACACACACACACACACACACACACACACACACACACACACACACACACACACACACACACACACACACACACACCCCCACCCACCCCCCAGGTTACTGACAGGGCCTGCTCTGTTCAAGGAGGATCTGTTTATGTGCAGCATGCCTCGATCAAAATGACTTTCAGAGGACCATAGAAGGAGAAATGTAGAGATGCATAAAGCTGGAAAAGGCTACAAAAGCATTTCTAAAGGTCTGATTGTTCATCAGTCCATAGTAAGAGAAATTATCTACAAATGGAGGAAATTCAGTACTGTGGCTACTTTCCTTAGGAGTGTGCATCCTGCAAAGATCACATCAAGAGCACAAAGTGTGATGCTGAAGGAAGTGAATAAGAACCAAAGGGTAACAGCAAAAGACCTGCGGAAATCTCTAGATATTGCTTATGTGCCCACTATAAGAAAAACACTAAACTCGAATGGTGTTCATGGAAGGATACCATGGAGGAAACCACTGCTCTCCAATAAAAGAAACATTATTGCAAGTCTCATATTTGCAAAAAAAACACTCAATGTTCCACATCGCGTCTGAGACAATGTTCTGTGGACAGATGAGACAAAAGTTGAACTTTTTGATAAATGCATATCGCAATGTTTGGAGGAAAAGGGGCACTGCACACCAACACCAAGCTGAAGCATGGTGGGCAGGACCATCATGGTTTTTGGCTGCTTTACTGCTTCAGACCCTGACTGCTTGCAATCAAGGGAACAATGAATTCAAAATTGTTATCAAGGCATTTTACAGGAGAATGTCAAGGTGGTGGTCCATCACTTGAAGCTTAATAGAAGTTGAATAATGATTTGAAAGACAAAAATAAATCATGGATGGTACAACAAGATAGTGATCTGAAACAAGCGTAAATCAACAGAATGGTTTGAAAAGAAGAAAATTCATGTCTTGGAATGGCCAAGTTGGAGTCCAGACCTTAACCTAATTGAGCTGCTGTGGCATGACCTGAAGAAGGCTGTTCATGCAAGGTATTGCAGAAATACTGATGAACTGAAACAGTTTTGTACGGAGGAATGGTCTAAAATTTCTTCTTATTGTTGTTCAAGTCTGATCAACAGCCACGGGAAATGTTTGGTGGAGGTTATTGCTGCTAAAGGAGGTTCTAACAGTTATTAAATATAGGGCTTGTATATTTTTTTCCAGCCTGGACTGTGAATGATTAAACAATTGTTCAATAAACACATGAAAAGAACACTTATTTGTGTTATAGTAGTTTACGCAGATTGTCTATTATTGTGACTTAGATGAAGATCACATATTTTGAGTAATTAATGCAGAAAACCAGGTAATTGCAAAGGGTTCACAAACTTTTTCTTACAACTGTATGTCACATTTTAATTTAGGATCCCCTTGTCATATTCCTAGAAAGCCCTGTGTGGAGAAAAAAATTATTAGCATGCAGCAATAAAATTTTTTTAAATAAACTGATACCAAGAAAAGTAAATGCAAAACTTCTAGCACTGCTCCTGAAATGAGATGTGGGAATCCGATCTTGTTTTTCCCATTCTTAATTGTATTGAAAAAAAAAATCAAGAAATAAAAGTAAAATGCTTTAAACTTGGTATTAATTGAATTTTTTTCAAAGATATTGTGCAGGTCAAAGAAAAATTTAGAATGCTTAACATCCTGTTCATAAATGCAATACCAGTTGATAAAATGCTGAAATGGGCAAGGTTAAGATGTGTAGTATTATGACCTTGCAGTCCATTATGCCAGGCAGACGGTTCAGCAAAATCTGCAATGAGATTATTAAGAGACTCAGAGTATTATCCTGATTTAAAGCAAAATGAAAATAAAATTATATTTAAATCAATGATTTGTTTTTCCTGTTTTGGGTTAATGCTGACCCTCTTGTCCTTGGGTGCAGAATGTTCAGTGTTTAATTTGCATGTATCATCACTGCTTTATCTTTGAAAATTGAATGGACTTGTCAGAAGGAAGTCACACAAATAATGCAGAATAGATGGTAAAGTTACTGTAATATTTTTCAGAGAAAGTGATAGAGTATAAAATTTCATGAAGTAAAGTCATTTTAAGAGATTGTATGAAAACCTATTTTAGAAAAGAGGTAGGAGCAGATGGAGTTGGAGTCAATGGAATGCTGTACGAGGTATGATATACTGAAAGGTGTGTTCTACTGTAATTCAAATACGATGTTTATTTGTGCCTCTCAAGCATTATAGATGACCAATTACTCTGGGAAGGTAAAGTGAGTATAAATTTGGTTAAGTTGAAGATCTAATGTATTTGTAATGGTAGCCAGTTCAGTGATTATGATTTTAAGCATTTGTAACGACAATTTACAGAGATGCTTCAATTAAATTTTTGAAAGGCAAAATAAATACAAAGTAGTAGAAACACTGGGAATAGACTGCCAGGTAGCATACTATATGTGAAGAGAATGAAATTAATAATGTTGTAGCTAGATTGAGTTTTATTGGAAATGCCCAGTTTTAAAATGGACTAGAATGGTTATTTACCCGAAGATGTTAAATACAGCATTAAGTCCTGAGGGCTATTACGTGCCCAGCAAGAAGATTGAATGCTATTCCTCCAACTTTGGTGCAGTTCAAGAGACTAAAAAGGCAATGAAAGTAATTGCAACTCCAGTTGCATGGAAAGGTGTCAGTCGAAGGAGAATGGGTTTTGATGGCACTGCAAGAGTTAAGGAGCTAGCCATTTTGAAACATTGGAAGAAAAAAGTGATAGTATTTATTTAATGGTGGAGGAAACTAAAGTTGATCAGTTGATTGTGGAAGATGGTATGATTTAAGCATAGCAGAGGGTAAGACTTGGGAGAGAAAATTAGGTCAATGGAAAGGTGGAAAGGCATCTAGAGGGGTAACAAACAACTGAAGTTTGATCTTTGAAAGGAAGGAAAGTTATTTTTGCTGAAATATGAGTTGCAGCAAAAGGTGAAATAGAAAGTAAGAGGCCTCAGCAGACAAAAATTGCTACTGGACAAAAACATTGAATTAGATGAGGTCTGAGTGAGGAATGAGGAATTAGATGCCGGTCTGAGTGAGTTGAGATATCTAGGAAAGGGATTTTAGTATATAGGTCTTGTTTAAGATGTCAGTAGCTAGACAAAAGAAGAGTGAATGTAATACATAGAGGAAGGCATTGATGGTAAGTGCATTTCTGGTTATAAAGGGGATTGCAGTTATTTTGAAAATTTTAAATGCGTACTTTTGGGAGGGAGAAATCAATGTGGATCAGTAGAATGGTATTTGTAAGTCAGTTGGAGAAGGTAAGTAGCTAAGTTATGGAATGACGGATGCAAAGTTAATTCAGAAAGCTGATCACAAATGCATTGGCATGGCTCAGTCTGGGAATGCCGAAGGAAAGCTTAAGAACGACCATCCCATATTAAGGTATTCAATAGGTAGAAATGGTTGCCTTTCTCAAGGAATGGATTAAAGATCAAAGCTCCTTGCATTGTACTTTGATCCACAGCTGAGATTTCAATGATCTGCTATTAATGACTCGAGTGACATTAAATGGCCATATCTGCAGTTTAAAATAACAATACACTGTGTTAAATGGCACACCAGTGCTGCATTAAACATTTGAATCAGCATGACCAACATTTTGGGAGGTTCACTATATATCTCAATTTATGAAGATTTTTGTGAAAGCAGTCCTTTCATAAATTAAGGAATGCTATTGTAATAATCTGAAACATACTATTGGTGATACAGGATACTGTAGATACTGTAATTTGGAGGAACTCGGTATGTCAGGCAGCAAATGTAGAGGCAGAGCAATGGTTGACACTTTGGGTCAAGACCCTGAATCAGGACTGATGTAGGAACTTGATCTGAAACACTGACCAACTGCTTTCCTCAACAGATGCTGCCTGGCATACTGTGTTCCTTCAGTCTGTCTTTTATCTGAAACATGATATTGACCTGTTTGAAGAAGAACATCAAATATGATTAAGAACAGAGGGCATATGTAGCAATACAAAGCATTCATCCTGAATAAAGTACTGATTTAGACTGCATGGCCCAGCTCAGATCCCCATATTTTATTTGAATGTAAACCAGATCTAGCCCCAGCACTTAGTCTTCAGACTTAGATTGGTTAATTGGGTTTAAAATCAGATTGGTAACTAATCCATCCTGTAGAGCACAGACTACATTTGAGCAAAAAAAAATCCTAAAATTGTTGGCAAGTCTTTTTATTTATTTGGCTCTATTAACAAAAATCCCTTGTTCTATTGCAACTATTGAATTAATTTTTTTAGATTGACGCCACAAAATTTGTGTACCTGTTGCCAAGATTTGAGAGATATTAGTCATGTAATCATTCTGCCCATACCAGATTTCTTGTGCTACTGTTTGATTGTTAATTGAATTTTATGATTTAATTTTCTGGTTTCAGACTGATTAAATTTAATGGGTGCTGTCAATTTCTTTCTATATCAGTTCTTATTGTTGCTTGATTTTAAACCTACTTGAGACCTGACCCATTATTGGACAGATCCTATTGATATCACTTAACACTTTTGGGACTTGAGGCTGGATTTATAAACAGATATAGATGAGTGAATTAAAGAATCAGTTAAGAATGTATTTCGTTATAATACTCATAGAAAAGGATTACAAATTTAATGTATGGAAAAGAGTATTTCTGCTTGCATGGAGTTAAATTGTTAACAGTTGAATTAATAATAAATTCAGTCTATAGAATTACCTACTCTGCTTGGTTATTATCTTTATAATCACATTTCAGCATTGGTAAGTGGAGACTTGGCTAGCAGCTAAACCAGCATGGCACGTCATGTTGTGATGATGCTGGTGTTCACCATGCGTGACATTTGCGTCAGCATTTTGACAAAACAATTTTCTGTCCAGATTTGTAGCCAGATAGACGAACACCAAATAACCTTGAAATGTCATTTCCTAAATATTTGCCTAAACTATCAGCAACAAATTTGACAGTCGTCTAAGCCTTTTCAAAACGCAGTTATTTGAATGACAAGCAATATATAGTTGATTTATGTAGCAATTATGGTTTTGATTTATTGAAAAGTGTTTATTACTTTGCTTTTGTTCAGCTGTAGGTACAGTTCTAAGATAATACTAAATAAATAGGTACAACAGTTCATTGAAAGTTGTATTTTTGAGTGTTTGGTGACTGAGAGTTGGCTGCATTTGTTTACCAGTGCACACTGATATTACATTCACTTAACAACTTTTGTTTTGCTCTGTGCGTTTCAGAGCCAAAGATCCATTCGTCTGAAGAAGTTATTATAAAGTCTTCAAGCCCAGATATCCTCCTATTTTGTAACCTGACTTTGGCATCAGCTCCATGCAACGGCAGTTACTGGATGAAAGATGGAGAAGAAATTATTGGGACCAGGAATTTTGGTACAAACAGCACAGAATACAAGTGAGAGCTGTCTTTAGGCTTGTGCAACCATATGTGAATATTTTGAAATACATAAGAAAAGATTCCCTTTGCATGTCAGGAAATTTATGGATATCCATCCCATGTGCATTGTCTGTTGGAGTAAATTCAGTGATTGGATGCATTATACAGTTTGTAAGAATTCAATAGATTTGCCTTGAAATTGACATATAAAATAGTAGACAGGAGTAGCTAGTATATTAAATCTGCTCTGTTCCCATTTCAAATGTAATCCAGCTGCTTTCTATTTTGAAGGCAAATGATGCTGTTGGGTCCTGTGAGATATAGTCAGGCATTTGTTGTAACACAATGACAAATCATTACCTTTTCAAAAGCAGTGTTGCTAATGATCATTTGGGGCTTTTTCTCTCTACTTCCTCCATCCATATTTGTTCCTGATAATTGTGTCACAAGCAAGGCCAGCATTTATTAATTATCATTCGATAGTTTTCCAAAGTTGGTTGTGAACAGCCTTGGTGAGTTACTGCAGACCTTGCTTGTCATGCAATAACTGGATTCAATGTCATGAGTCTGTTTTATTTCCAACAGAAGTTGTAGTAACTGGGAAGCCATCTGTTTTAGTGCCCATTTGTGTTACCTACTGTATTTGTCAGTTTTTTCAGAAATGTTATTGATAGAAATTTTTTCCAAACAGGGAAGAGAAACTAAACTTAATGAAAAGTTGTTCTATTAATAGCTATTTTTATTATTGAAAACTTTAGCATAAACTGTTGCTAATGTGGTTGTTATCCCTTTGAAAATTTAAATGTATTTGGTCTGTTAAAAAAAAAATAATCTTTCATCTGCCATAAATAACTTACATTAGTAAACTGTAAGAACAATTATACATACCACTATACAATCTGGAATATGTCCAAATACTTTTATTTTAGCAACTCTATCTAGTAGTAGAATCACTTGCGGGTTTTAGATGTTAGTTCTTATAAAGTCAGTAGGGGCTATTTTCCATTCCCAGAGTGATATAAATAGAAAGGAGATTGGATTGCATTTTGGGGGCTAGTCAAACAAACTGCTTTTTTAAAATCATATACCATTTCAAAAACAAATATATTCTTCCTTAAATAGACCAATATTAAATAAAGTAACACACATCAAGGTTGCTGGTGAACGCAGCAGGCCAGGCAGCATCTCTAGGAAGAGGTACAGTCGACGTTTCAGGCCGAGACCCTTCGTCAGGACCTTCAAACCGATTAAATAAAATAATTCATTCTGTCTCTGGTTCACAAGGCAGCCACTATGTTGATTTCCTTCTCCTATATAATAAGAGGCCTCATGTTCAGTCTTGTTACCCATTACGCCACTAGTGTTTAGGGCAGCAATGAAGGTTCTCCATCTCTGGCAGTGTTCAGGACTTCCTTCATGTCAATAGCTTCCTCTCTGCTTTAACTACTGTCAGTTATGCAAGTCCTGGCTGAAGACATAGGAATACCATTGCACTGAGATGCAGAAGAAGTCTTCATTGTTGTTTCCATAACAGTTTTGTTTATCAGTCAGAGTTGTTAGCTTTGAGCTGAATCCTTGAGCCTGGTGGACCGGTGGGCTTCTCTTGGTCTGGCCTCCACCCTTTGACCTATTTGGCATAGATGACCCTGCATAGAGCCAAATCATATAAAGCTCTGATTCCAGCTAACATAGCTCTCTGGGTCATTGAGGGAATCCCGATGACAAGGTTGTGGTCCTCTCGGAGGCCATGTTCATTTGCCTTCCAAATAAGTTGTTGTACCTTAAGCTTGTACAAGGGTATCCTTACCTTTCTGAACATCTGCATTTAATAGTTTTATTCCATACATTTTATTCTTCTTGTCCTACTTTTACCCACTCTTTTAACCTCTTATTCTGTTATCATCGTAACTTTTATATCTTTTTGTATCGTTAACAAATTTCACTTGCTTGACCGTAGTCAATAATATAGAGTATGGTAGAAGCCCCAACGTCAGTTAAACTTTGCCAATCAAAAATGTTTATTCCATCTTCATCTTTTGGCACCATTATCCTTAATTTTGTGTAAACGTTCATAGAGGCTCCTGGAAATTAAAATGTACCATCAATAATTCTGTTTTATAAAGTCTAATAAATTTGGCAAATACTGTTCCGCTTTCATAAAATTAGACTTCTGGAACCATTGTAGTTAATGAAAATCAATGAAGGTTTAAATAATTATTTTTTCTTGCCTTGAATAGGGATGTCAAGCCAATTGTATTTGCCTTGGAGTTATTCAGTATGATAGCAGGAGGTGTGGTAATGTCATGCTTTCATAGTCTAGATGACTTTATTGCTGAATATTACACCCACCACCCAAAGGGCAGTTTTTTGGATTAAAAAAATGTTCAGCATCAAATACCTTTAAAGATTTTTGGGTTAACCTGAAGCCAGTTTATAGCGTATACTGTGAGGTTCTGTACACATTTTTCAGGGTCCTGGAAAAGGTTAGCCATGTTTGATTAAGCATTGCAATAGAACTTAGTGTTTTGCTCTGTTTTAAATTGTAGGGTAGCATAGTAGCATAGCACTATTATGATGCCAGCGATCAGTGATTTTCTGCTGTGGTCTAGAAGGAGTTTGTATGTTCTCCCTATGATAGCATGGGCTTCCTCTCGATACTCTAGTTTCCTCCCACATTCCAAAGATGTATGGGTTAGGGTTAAGTTGTGGACATGTTATGTTAGTCCTAGAAGCATGAGTACTTTGTGGGCTGTTGGTCATTGACGCAAATGATGCATTTCACTGTATGTTTCGATGTACATGTGACAAATAAAGCTAAACTTTGATCTTCTTTATATATGTGACCTGGCATTCTGATGTGGCTTGAAGCTTTTCAAAATCTTTTTCATTTTTTAAGAAGTACACAACATTGGCTTTACATGAGATGTATTTCCACTGGTAGACCGGTATATTTGAAATGGTGATTTGTAATTTCAATTAGTATGATTAAATAAGTTAATATAAATCTTGTTTCATTCATTATTTTTCTATCTCTTTTGCAATCCAGGATTGTTAAACCGAGAACAGAAAATTCGGGAGAATATCAATGTGTCTTTACATTTGAAAGTTCCCCTGCAGTGAATGCTACTATTGATGTCAAAGGTAGGTTCTCTCTCCTTCTCACAAACACACAAAATGGGCACACAACTTGTTGCACTTCCATCTGCCCTGTGCTTACCTGCCATGTTTCCCAGTTCAGTGACATCGCCTGTGTTGAACTGGAAAAATGGTAGGCAGGAATGGGTCTGTTGCCAAAATATAGCAGTGTGCCACGGGAATAGATATTAGATGAAGGAAATCACTTGAAGTACTGTTGCTAAATTTGCTGATGACACAAAGATAGCCAGAAAAGTAAGCTATGATGAGTGTGTGGACAATGTGATTAAGCAGTGACTGAAATGAAGCAGTATGCAGGAAGAATTTCCAAAAGGCTAATAAATAGTAAATGATAACCAATCAGAAAGTAAATGTGAGGGGAATACAAAATTAGGGAGGTTATGCTTTGGTTATAAAGGACATTGCTGAGGAAAACCGATTTCCCTCGGGATCAATAAAGTATGACTATGACTCTGGTCTCTATTCATGGGAGGATGATAATGTGTTGCGTGTAGTTCAGAAAAGGTTTTAGTGGGCCAGTACCTGAAATTTGCTGACTATTAGGTTGGATGGGCTAGGCAGAAATTTTGAAGGGTGAAAGGGGCTTCATAGAAGTTGTGAGATCTTGATGAAGTAGATGTGGAAAGGATATCGTATGGATAGGATCATGTCTCACGTGTTACTGAAAACGAAACCACTTTGCAGTTATGTGGGTCAGAGCAAATGATTTGCAGTATGAAGAAAATTCTTGGTAAGAAATGGAAAAAATCTTTAGGTTGCTTGCCTTGTATTAATTCATAAGGTTTGAAAGCATTGTCTGCAGAATTACACATTTCTTTCCTAGCTAGTGAATACATTAAGGGTGGAATCTAAGGATATTTTGCTAACATATTGAAACCTAGTTGGAGGTGGTTCTTGTGACCTGTTTCTGTGTTGTAAATGTTCACCAATTGTGCAATAGAAAAGGCCATTCAGCTTGTCAGCTTCATGCTAGGCATTCTATTCTTGTATTTCTCACTTTGTGTTCAATTTTCCATCCTGTCTTCTTCTGTTATATCAGATTTCACTCGTGCACCGTTACTATCCTCTATCAATTGACAGTGCCATCATTTATGTCTTTTGATCAGTCCTGGTCTGTATCCTATAACAAACCTTCCCCTTTGTTCTCTCTGTCCCTCACTTGTCTTCAGTTTAAAAACTCCTTTCATTTCTGACTTTTTCTAATTCTGTTCAAAGGTCAGCAATGCAATGCCTCCTGCTCCCTGAGCAACTGGGTATTGCCAGTACTTACAGCATCTGTAATATTTTGCTTTTCTGTCTGAAAATTTTGATACTGATGCCCATTTATGGTGGAATGAATGCATGAACAGGGAATGCTTTTATGGGAAGAATATGCTCAGTGTATTTTTAATTTTTCATATTTTGTTTTTATTTTGTGGCTTCAGATGAAATTAACACTGAAGGATAATTGTGCTTTAATTGCTATGCATCAGTTCTCCCTGCTCACTGCTTTAATTTTGCATTTGTATTTTGCAATGAATAATGAGTAAATTTAATTCTTCTCAAAAGTTACAGTGCCTCGTATAAGTATTCAGATCCCAACTCTTCGTTCACGTAAATGAGCATTATACAACCAGGGCTTTTGATCAATTTTACTGAGTTTTTTTTTATTTGTGAATCACATGCTTTCCTCCCCCCCCCCCCCCCACAGTAGAACCTAAAACACAGGGAAAATTGTAAAGCATGAAAAAAATCCTGAAAAGTCAGCATTACAAAAGTATTCATCCGCTCTTCCCCCCCCCACCCTTTTGCCTTTTTGCTCAGTACTTAGCTGAACCACCTCTCACAGCTATTACAGCCAGTAATCTTTCTGGATAAGGTGCTCTCAGCTTCGCACAACGTGATGGAGAAAAATTTGTCCATTCCTCCTTGCAAAATTGCTCAAGCTATGCTAAGTTAATTGGGGAGGGGTGGTGGATGGTAATCTTGAGGTTTTGCCTGAAATGTTGGATTTGGTTAAGGTCAGGTCTTTGACTGAGCCTCTCAAGGACATCAGTTTTCTTAATTTGAAGCCACTCCAGGGTTACTCTTGCAGTGTGCTTTGTATTGTCCTGCTGAAAGACGAACTTCCTACTCTGATTTAAGCTTTCTGGCAGAGGATAGCATGTTTTTATCCAGGATCTTTGTATTTCGCAGCATTCATCTTCTCATCAATCCTGACCAAATTTGACATGATACACAATGCTTTTTAGATTAGCTGAAAAAAATCCTACTTTAAATTTAGAAAATGAGACAAAATGTGAAAATAGTTGTGGGGACTGAATACTTTTTCAAAGCACAGTATATCTTTTAATGTTATAAGTCTTTTTGACTTGAATGTAAGCAAACTGGATACTTGAGCAGTGCTGCAGAAGGTTGTTTTGGGTGCAAGCAATCCAGCGATCATGCATTCAAATACCATCGCAGCTATTTTTAAAATAGAATTAGGTGAATGTGGGGCAGATCCATAAAACAAAAAAAAACTGCCTTCATTTAAAAAAAAGTTTGTGTCATTGAAACCCTTTAGAATAGAGAAACTGGCATACAAATGAGTAAGATTCCAAACTATAGGATGAACTCTTGTAAATTGGCAATAAGCTCCACCCTTGTTAGTTTTGTCCACACCCCATTCACAATGTTTTAAATCTAATCTGCATTATTCACCTGCACTACTTGATTTTTGTTGTAGATGACAAGTCTTGGGTTGGAGTTTTTACATTATAAGTATTGCATCAATCTTTCTCTGCTGCACTTTTTCCTTGCATGCAGCTGTATTCTTCCAGCTGCTGTAGAATAAAAGTTCTAAGTATAATATTGCTAAAAGGAATAAAATAAGTGAACCTTTAAGACAATATTTGTCTCTCCCAATGCAGAAGTCTATATAAATAATATAGTTCATTTAATTTGACTTATAGAAGATTCTTCATGAAAATTGTGTACAGAAAGTAATTAAAAAGTACTATTGAAATGAAGTATCATGTACTTCATCAGTCAATAGAATACTACTGGCAATTTTGAAATGCTTAAGATTTCATTAGAAATATAAAGGTAGCATCAACCGGAGATTCGTGAAGCTGCCGTTCTGGATTGTTGTATTTTTTTAAATTTAGAGATACAGTGTGGAACAGGCCCTTCTAGATTCTGGAATAGTTTTCGAAGACTGGAGAATTGCAAATGTCACTCCACTCTTCAAGAAGGGAGAGAGGCAGAAGAAATTGTAGGCCAGTTAGTCTGACCTCAGTGGTTGGGAAGATGTTGGAGTCAATTATCAAGGATGAGGTCTCAGGGTACTTGGAGGCACATGATAAAACAGGCCATAGTTAGGATGGCTTTCTCGTGGGAAAATCTTGCCTAACAAATCTGTTGCAATTCTTTGAAGAAATGTCAAGCAAGATTGACAAAGAAGAATTGCTTGATGTGTAGTTGAATTTTCAGAAGGCCTTTGACAAGCTGCCACACATGTGGTTGCTTAACAAGTTGTAAGCTAATATTGCAGGAAAGAATCTAGCATGGATAAGGCATTGGCTGATTGGCAGGAGGCAAGAAGTGGGAATGAAAGGAGCTTTTTCTGGCTGGCTGCTGGTGACTAGTGGTGTTCCACAGGGGTCAGTGTTGGGACCGATTCTTTTTCTGGTTTTCTGATCAGTGATTTGGATGATGGAATTGATGGCTTTGTTGCAAAGTTAGCAGATGCGAAGATAGGTGGAGGGGCAGGTTGTTTTGAGGAAGAATGGAAGGTATGGAAGGACTTGGATTGGGAGAATGGGCAAAGAAATGACATGGAATACAGTGTTGGCAAGTGTATAGTCATACTTTCGTAGAAGCAATGAAAAGGTTGGCTATTTTCTAAATGGAGAGAAAATACACAAAAAAAAATTGAGGTGCAAAGGGACTTGGGAGTCCTTATGCAGGATTCCTTAAAGGTTAATTTGCTGGTTTAGTCTGTGGTGAGGAAGGCAAATGCAATGTTAGCATTCATCTCAAGAGGACTAGAATTTAACAGCAAGGATGTAATGTTGAGAATTTATAAAGCACTAGTGAAGCCTTGGAGCATTGTGGGTCCCTTTTCTAAGAAAGGATGTGCTGAAACTGGAGAGTGCTCAAAGGAGATTCACAAAAATGATTCCAGAATTGAATGTCTTGTCATATGAAAAGCCTTTGATGGCTCTCGGCCTGTATTCACTAGAATTCAGAAGAATGAGGGGTGACCTCATTGAAACCTATCAAATGGTGAAAGGCCTTGATAGAGTGTATGTGGAGAGGATGTTTCCTATGGTGGGAAAGTCTAAGACCAGAGGAGACAGTCTCAGGATTGGGTGGGGGGGTTCCTTTTAGAAAGGAGGTGAGGAATTTCTTTAGCCAGAGAGTGATGAATCTGTAGAGCCACACCATTGGCAACCCACCTGTTTAACTCAGGCTTATTCATGGGACAATTTACAATTACCAGTTAACCTACTATCTGTGCATTTTTGGACTGTGGGAGGAAATCAAGGCACCTGGAGGAAACCCATGCCTTCCACAGGGAGGATGTACAAACTCATTACAGAGGATGCTGGGATTGAATCCAAACATCGACACACCAAGCTGTAATAGTATCGCTTTAAGAGCTATGCGACCATGGCATTCTTGTACAAAACCTTTGACTCACCGATCTCATATTATATGGGTTGGCTTACGTATGATGACTGATCTGAAACTAAAATGGCCTTCAATTGTCAGGAACTTTATCTTAGTGAGTGGGTGTCAATATTGTGTCAGTGAGCCACTTTACACATGGAGCTATCATAGTGTACCTGTAAACTTAAAAAAGGTTGCCGGACCAATAATCACACCACACAGTTATTACTTTAACCTCTTCATCAGTTTATTGTGCTCAGTTCAGCCGGCGAGAAAGAAGTCAGAACCAGTCATCAAAGAAAGACAGAGACTCTCTCTCCTTGGAGGCTCAGACGAGCTTTCTGATTTTAAAACAAATGCTATAATATATAGAATGAGCAGACAAAACACTCAGTTACAATGGTATGTTAAGTCAGTTAGAGCAAAACCCAATTACTTTGATAAGAGAGTCAACTAAATCAGAGTTTAATTACAAATAGATATATTGTCCACCCCATACCAGCCATCCCTGTAGCTAGGCCCCTGACTTAATTAGAGACAGATGTTCTTATCATTGAACCTCTCAAAAGAAAAGACTTAAGTCAGTGGAGCAAAACAACAAAGCATGACCTATGTGAGCACTGAGTAATTCTAGCCCTCATGTCACCTTGAAGAGGCAGCTATAGGCTGTTAATCAGGCAAGCTTTTAATCTAATCAAATTGCGGGCCTATTCTTCAGCAAAAGCAACAGAATTTGTTCACTAACACATAGGGTGGCACTTGTTTTTAACCCATTATTTACAAGAGTCCAAGAATCATGTCTTACTTCCCCAACATCCTTAAACTTTATCATACCCACCTGAAATGATCAGCTGCACTTTGGCTATGTCTGTGCAGAAACTATTTGAGAGCACTCTATTTGTGCACTGACAAAGCTGGATAAACACTTTATGGGTTTGTCAATCTGGATGAGTTTTGTAGTAACCCATAACTTTCTCTGTTTTATCAGTGGAAGAGTTTTGTGACCATGAGGAAAGCCATAGAGAATGAGTTGTAAAGTGGACTGGTGAGGGAAGTAATCTCTCAAAGTGGCAGATTTGGGTTGTTATATGTTTATGGTAATGAATGGTTACATGGTGCATGATATTTTTACTCGTTGAAGAATGCTAAATTTGGAAGCATGAGTACATATAAGGAACTCTGGAGGAATTAATTTACCAAAGAAGTTGAACATCATTCTGTTTAAAAGAGAAAAGACAAAAATTGTAAATACAAGATACTTATTTAAGAGATTTTTGTAAATGTTACATGATAAAAAGTGCTGTGCATTATTGACATGAATCATAATGACCTGCTGTAAGTCCAGTGGTTTATGAAGAGGAAGGTTTGTAATATGCTATTGTTAATGAGATAGAAACCTAGCCTGGAGTGAGTTACAGAGGATGGATTAAGTTTTGACAGTGGGTTAGAGTAAGAAGGACTAAGCCATTTGTGTATCATCTCCCTCACCCCACCCCCTTATTGGAAGATGCTGAATCCCTGTGGGTTGGGATAAGAAACTGCAAGGTTAAAAGGACGCTGATGACAGTTGTATATAGGCCTCCCAACAGTAACTGGGATTTGGACCACAGATTCCAATGGGAAATAGAAAATACGTGTCAATAGGGCAATGTTATGATAATCATGGAGATTGTTAACATGCAGGTAGATTGGGAAAATCAGGCTGGTAATGGATCTCAAGAGGGTGAGTTTTTTGAATACCTACGAGATGGTTTTTTTGGAGTAGTTTCGTTGTTGAGCCTACTAGGGGAACAGCTACATTGGAATGGGTGTTATGTAATGAATGGAGGCATTTTGGGAGCTTAAGGTAAAAGAACCTTCAAGAGTCGGTGATCACAATATGATTGAGTTCAAAATGAAATTTGATAGGAAGAAAGTAAAGTCTGATATAGCAGTATTTCAGTGGAATAAAAGAAATAATAGTGGTATGAGAGAGGAGCTGGCCAAAGTAAATTGGAACGAGATGCTGGCAGGGATGAGTGGGGCTGAGGAGGGGAGAAAAAGATCAGCCATGATTGAATGGCAGAGCAGACTCAATGTGCTAAATGGCCTCATTCTACTCCTATGTCTTATGGTTTTATGATTGAAAGATGAGTTTGGGTGAACTGTTTGAACTTGACAATTATGATATTGCTGATTTTGATCATCTAATTAAATGATATAGTTGTGGTGACTGGTCCTTTGAATTCAGGTTGACAGTAAATACCTGCTCTGTGACTTCAGTTATTTAGAATAAACTCTAGTGCATTCTCTGTCACTATTATATATGGTGTGCCTACTATTGAGATTTCTGTCTCCATATGAAACCTTTGGAAGATTTGACCTAGAAATGTTGTTTAGTGAATAAACTGATTTTGTTTCACTGACGTATTTGTTTTACTGAGGTATTTTAATTCAGGTTAATGTTCATAATTTCTAAGTGTTTAATGTATTTTTAAATGTTTAATTTCTTTATAAACTATTTGATAAATTTTAATAATTGTTAAATGTCTCTGAATGTTAGGGGCATTTAAAATATGTTAAGACTGCTTCACAACTTTGACAACCAAAACCTGCTATAGTTTTGTCCTTCAAAACCTGTTAAAGGGTGTTTGGGGTCAGGGCCTCAGGACTGGACTGCCGGAGGCCTGGCTGCCGTCCTGACTTTGCTATCTGACTGTCAGGTATAGAAAATCAGGTCTGTCCTCTATCAGTTACAGACTGATGGGAGTAGTTGGCAGTGAGGTGATAATTATACTTATTGTATTGTTGTGTACTGATTGGCTTAGCATATGTGGTCCATTGACCACATGTGGTATGTGGTCCATCAGATTCTCCAGCAGGCTAGAGAATCTGATGAGTCAACCATGTTTAGAGACTTCTAACTGTTGATCCACAGTTTGAGATCACAAATGATGTGGACAGAAATATCAAATTGGCTTGATAACAGAAGAAAACATGGAATGAGAAAATTGAAACATTTAAGCTGACATTGAGGTTTCTGAACATTCATTTGTGTTGGAACAAGTGAAACCATAATCATGGTATAGGTAAATCATTGGTATTAAAACTGTTTGTTAATTTGTCTTTTGTTCAGTGGACGGAAGAATTAAATTAGCCAGCTGTTTGAGTTATTCAACTTAAGTCAGAATCATTTTTAAAAACTTTGAAATGTCAGTATGAATTAAATGGTTTTGGATTAACAGCTATACAGATTTGTACAGGAAAGGGAAAATGCTCAGTTGATGATTAGAATATGTCCTTTTAAAGAACAGAGCGACACAGGTGTCCCCCGCTTTACGAAAGTTCACTTTACGCCACTTTGCTTTTACGAAAGACCTACATTAGTACCTGTTTTTGCTAACTGAAAGAAACCCGAAGAGGATTTTCGCTTTTACGAAAAAAGGCATCCACTTTAAACTTGTGTTTACCCCTAGAAGGACTACCATGACTGTGAAGCCTTGTGCAGGCAGATGTGTGCACGTGCCGATTTTTTCCTACAAATCGGTTTTTGGCTAAATCTTCCCAATTCTGTTAAGTGAAACTACACTGTACATACATTATTTCTACTTTAAATAGAAAAAAGGCAGCCATGTTAAACTTGTGTTTACCCTGAGAAAGACTACTATGACAGTGAAGCCTTGCGCGGGCAGGTGTATACGCATGTATACACGTACAGTTTTTTTTAGGTTTTGTATGCTATTTGGTAGGTTTTTGTTTGAGTCTGGAACGCTCAAAAATTTTTCCCATATAAAGTAATGGTAATTGCTTCTTCGCTTTATGAAAGGTTTCATAGGAACACTACTTTTGGATAGCAGGGGAAACCTGTACACTGGTAAAAGGGACGACTGAACCAGATTTATAGAGTTGAGTACCCACATAAGCTGAGAAATAAAAATACAGTACAACATATTGAATGTGGAGATTTAATGGTGTAAACTGGCAAGCTGCTCTGTTCAGTTTTCAGAGTGCCGAAGTGGATGTTTGCTGAATTCTGTGGCATGATAAAACTGAGTTTCACACCCCCTTCAGATTAGAGGAGAAAATGGGCACTGGTAATTTCTGTGATCAGTCAGTTGGTATTTAAAAAAAAATAATGAGCAGCAACTTCTGAGTTGCTTTGCTCTGCACCTTTGATTGTCATATTCTTGTTTCAGTGCACTCTTCAGTATTTTTGTAATCTTTGTCCTAGCATCTCCGGAAATCACTGGTCATAAGAAGAGCGAGAATAAAAATGAGGGACAGGATGCTCTTTTGTACTGCAAGTCTGTAGGATATCCGCACCCTATTTGGACCTGGCATAAGAAGGTGAAAGATGAATATGTGGTGAGTTTGCTTTGCTGGAGGTTATGACATTATGGTATGCTTACCACTTTCTTTTAACTTGAAATCAAATTCTTTGCCTGTAATGACGTGACTTGAATAATATTCATTAAAAATAATAACAATTTCATTTTTATCTTATCATTAAAACAAATAAAGGGAAAATTTAAATTAAAGGTTTAAGAATGAATGGATTGGTGGTATGCCAGTGAGGTTAAAGTCTGCATATCTTCACAAGGGAAAGCTGCAGTCAGTGGTGTTTTCAGAGAGATTTTAATAATATTATGCAATGGTATGTAGCTGCTCATTCATTCCACAAGTCTGAAGGAGCATGTCTATTATTGTGTAATATTTTGATAGTGAGCTGCAACGTAGAATGACAAAGCATGTAAAGCCTGCAGCAGATATTGATCAGGTATGTATAATTTGAGTATTTCTATATGGCTATTTACATAAACTCGCCCAAGTTGGAGTTAGGTGCATTGCATCGGAGGCATGTTCATCCTGCTGTGATCTAAGTTTATGGATTTGGGCACAGGCTCCCTGCTGGAGGGCCGTACTTGACAGAACCTAGTGTTTAGAGGTAGAGTAGTCTGATCTGACGTCAATAATTGCTTTCGCCTTTAGCTTGTTTCTGAATCACATGAGCTTCCTTCTGTTCCTCTTTTATACTGTGTAAGTTATGTACAAGACAGAATGCTTTTTATTCACAGGGGGAGGTAGGGTGGAGAATACTTAAACTGAAGAATAGTGGTAAATTTCTGTCAATCTCAAGATCACGAATAAACTCTTTTCGGGCTTCCAGCCAGACACAGGTATTGATTATAACCTGAGAAGAGTTTATTCGTCATATACACCGGGAAAGCACTAGATCTTTAATCTCAAGATCATTTCCCCTTTTTCTCTTTAGGATCTGAATAATGACACTGGACGTTACTTCATCAATAATAAAGACAATTACACAGAACTAATAATTAAGACTCTGCATATTGAGATTGACCCAGGCGTATACGCGTGCAATGCCACAAATTACTATGGGTATAACCTTGCCGACACTATCCTGCGTGTGCGCAGCAACCTGGCACCTCTCTGGCCCTTCTTAGGAGTTGTGGCAGAAATACTCATTCTGGTCATCATCATTGTTGTGTATGAGAAACGAAAGAGACCAGATGAAGTCCCTGATGGTAAGTTTCTTTCTTTTATGTAACCTTTTAGCCTATTGCAGTTGACTTAACCCATTTGATATTAGCCTGCTTCCAGGTACTATACATACTCTTCATTATCATTCTCTAGAATTAAATGGGTTACTTGAAAAGACATGAGCGTTCATATCTTACTCATAATTTTATGTACCCTTTTGATATTTAATTGTTTTTCAATAATTTCTGCTGCTAGTAATGATTTTTCCCTTTTGAACATGGAACATTCTAATAATTTAGATTTTCAAACAAATAACTACCAATTCCAAACTCTATTTCAGTGGTTTTCACTTGCAAAAGATTGAGATAACTGTTTGCCGAGGAACTTGCTTACTTATTTTGCGTGTGTAACTGTTTGAACTCTCAGTTTCCATTGCAAACTACTGAATTTGGATTGTTCTTCACTAATTCAATATAAGTGATCCAATTGTTTCACAAGGGAATTTTAAAGAATATTTTGAGGGTATCACCACCAAGTGCTTATGCTTTTAGGATTTATTTGAGAAGTTTTCTCTTGTGCTGCTCATCTTTCCTGTCTAATTCACCTGCACCTTCCCATAATTCACACCCCCCCATGTGTAAATGCATGTCTACAACTATTACTGCAAATTATAACTAAAGAGGAATATAAAGCAGATATTAAATTTTTTGAGGCAAAACGTTTTGTCACATTTCAATGGAATGATTACCTTTGTGATTATCCATTCATTAGTGCTGTAAATCCAGTTAAATCCTTTCGCATTTCACCATTAATCTCATGGATTATTGCACTGTATGATTACTTATATTTGATATACATCAAGGATGGTAGACAGCATTACATTTTAATATCTATAAGTGCTTGATTACTCAACCCTTTGTTCTAATGTGTGGATAGCATAAAATGTGTTATTTTAAGCAAGTGGCACTTCAGATAGCTGTTTGGGGCTGGACAACATAGCACATGAATCTTGTATACCTTATCATTTTGGATGTTTCTTTGTGGAGGCACAATCTCCGAAAGAAAAGCTAAGTATAAGTTAAAAGGGTTGAAGAAGCCAGCTGCAAAAGGACATACCAGAGACAAAAAGAGGAAATATGAAATAATAAAAATGTAGGATAAAGAATCAAAGAAAAGGCTTTGAAGATGGTTGCCAATGTGACTGAAACGAAACTGATGGAAGAGGCCCTTTATTCAAAGGATGTATCTTATTTCTTAATGTTTTGTGTAACTTTGTCTGTTCCTGCTTTATTAAAGCAGTTAGCATCAAGTATTGATGCAGTGAATAATTCAGCTGGAGTATATATGCCCTTGGAATTTGAATCATGTTTATATAGATAATTTATTCATTTAAAAGATGCCCAAACTAGCAAAGTATATTTCAGGGCATTCTTGACTGGCTTTATGTTTGTATTCAATTACTCAGACCTGTTTTTCTCTTTTAAATGGATAATCTACTGAGTCTTGAATTTTGGCAAGATCTTGTATTAGTAATTCAACTCGGCAAAATCTCTCAATTTTCAGTATACTTATTTGCAATTAGGGTGAGTTTGGCACTGGGTGTATTTGTACCAAGGCAGTTCAGTTTATGTGCAACCATATTTTTACAAAGTTTTCCTTCTGTATGACTGAGGTAAGACATCTTGCCGAATTGTAAGTAACAAACTTCGAGAAACAAAGTAATTGATTAAATGAAGAAAACAACTTGTGCTTGGGATAAATAAGCAGTAAAATGCATGTAATACAAGGAGTGCAGTTACAAGATACTGTAAAAAGAGGTGAAGTAGGTAAAGGGTTTCGGCAATGTTGCTTTTTAAGATAACTCCTGACAAATAAGCTTTGAATCCTTGGACATTAAAAAAAAATTGCCAGACCATTTTTTTAATGTAGAGACATAAAACGTTGTTGTAATCCTGTGCATCTAATTGGATGGTTCACTGAAACTACTGAGTAATTGTGAAACTTCTTTACTATGACAGCATTAGCAAAGATGCAAAACTACAACTTTTAATAAAATATCCAGTGGAAATTTTGCATGCTTAGTCTTCAGATAAATGTACCAGAAACAGAAGTATGCATATAGAGTTACTTCCTTTTATGATGATTTGAGACTTCATTCTAGTATGTCTGCAGTATTGTTCAAGTATGCTGAATTTATCAAGTGTACACGCTTGCTTACTATCCTTTGTACAATGGCTGTAGAGGTTAAATAAATTTGCAGTCAGCAAAAGGGTTTCTGTCTTTGCTAAATTATTTTCAAAATTTACATCTCATTTTTTTTTATTTTTCTGTCTACATCTCCCAGCTACAGAGGGCACTGAGAGGAGTAATTATTGGTTTGGTAACTTGTCTTCAAAACAATCAGTCTTAACATAAAGCAAGATACAGAGATGCTGAAAATCTAATATTACAACAAATGATATTACAACTGCAGAACATACTCAGGTCGCCATTATCTGTGGAGGGAGTAAAGGAGTCAATATTTCAGGTTGATGAAATGATTGATGAAGTTCTAAAAGATCTTTGACATGAATTGGTGACTTTGTTTCTGAATATAAATAGGACATTCAATTAAGCATGTTAAAAATGAGCAACAGTTTTGTATCATTCTTTGCAGCATCTCTGTCAAAGATTGTTCAAGTTTAGTAATGGTTAGGTTAACTTGAACAGACCCAACTAAGGAGTTTTCATATTAATCATTTTATCTATTTCAGGTGTACCATTTAAATGTGCAGCCTTGCATAGTATACCTAGAACTTAGGCATTTTAAACAGGTATTCCTTTGACTCTTTGAAATAGCATTTAATATTGATAGTTTTTATTCATGATTTAAACAAGTTTTTATAATCAAAATGCAATCAGTTTTTAACTTTCCAAATTGACTTCATTGTAAAATCGAAGGTTGACTCTCTAACTGTGAGACTCATTTAGTTCCATTGATACTATGGATTAATGAATGGAGTGGATTAACTGCTTAAGATTTTAAAAGCAATGTGTCCAAATCTGGTAGATTAGATTAGATCAGAAGTATTTCTTCATTCTTTGTGTCAGAAAAGCTGAGTCATATATAGTCATTTTAGTCAACTGGATATATGTGTTGTTTGGATGTAAATCAGTGATGGAATGCTTGACGAAGTCATCAGAGACCTTTGACGAGAATTGGTCACACTGTTCCTGAATATAAATGGGCCATTCAATTAATAGTGTCTTCATGCAATTAGTTGTCAACAAATACATAGAAGAGCCATAAAAACTGCAGAAAATGTACTTAATACAGTATTAATAGCTTTCTCTGGTTATATATCCTGTACAGTAGATGAGGTTATGGACAGTTTCAGAATTGATATCAGGAAACATTTATTCAGGCAAAAGTAAATATAAATGGGCACACTATCAAAGTCCCAAGAAGTTCTTGAGACTCAAAATTAAGATTAGTATACTTCTATTAGAGAAGATTTTTTTAAAAATAGCTAACTAAGGCAGATTGGTCATATAAAGTACAACCATAAGCTAATTGAATGGTAGAACAGGTTTAAAGGGTTGAATGGTCCATGCAACTTCCTGAATACATCAAGCTAGTTTAAAATATATAATTATCTTTTTGGAAAATGTGTTTGAGGTTTTAAAGGGCATGGGACCATTCCCGTAATGTAATTTTTATGTTAACAATGAGGCTGGGTAGTTAAACTCAGCTGTAGTTAACTTGGGTTTGGGTTCTCATGGGCAGATTTGGTGTGTTTTAGATCATTGCCAAACATAATTGATAGGTTTAGTTGAACATTGTAGTTGCATTATTTTGTAGAACATTTGCTGGTAACTGGTCACTTATTTTCTTTTTGTTTATCTAGTTAATTGTAATTGATAGAAATCCAAATAGTTTTTCCCCTTCTGAAGTTTGCTTATTTCTTTTTATCAAATATGTCATTAAAGTATTTTTTGCTGCTTCATGGAGTAAATTTAGACCATGGTTTTTTCAAAAACTGTATTCCTTTCCTCACCAGAATTTTATATATTCTGTTGTAATAGTACTTTTAAAGGAAAGGAAATATGTATCCTAGTTATTTTGGATTGAATGGTGAACTGTATTGAAAGGTGCCTGAAATGCCAGTTACCAGAGCTGTTGAATTGTAAAATGACAGATAAACAAGCTTGGACTGATGAAGCATTATTTGAAGTTGGAATGGGTAGTTAGGTTTATGAAGACTAGAGAGAGTAACATTTGATTTTTGAATCTCAATAACCTGCTCACAGATGCTACTACAAATTTCAATAGGTCATTTTTTGAGCAATTGATGATCAATATTGTTTTAGCATCAGCATTCATTATTTCAAGTGTGCACTGAACATAGCTAAAGGTGTTTTGGTTACTACTTAACCTCAAGTTCAACTGAACTCCAAAATACCTTGCTGGTACTACTCCTTTCCTATGTGCTGTCAATTTGGTTTATCAAAAATGTTGGACCATTCCCAGTACAGTGTGGCATTGCAATCTGAGCATTTAATCTGTTTTAACATTCAGAATAAAATACATTTATCTTTTTAAAGTTTATCAAAATATTGCTTACAGAGTGTTAGTGAATCTCTGACTTGCATTATTCTCAGTAATGTTTTTGTTTTGTGGTTCTAGTTTCTTACAGAATTGTTATAGCCTAAAATAGTTGGGGGAGTAGGCTAGACAGCTCTCTGGAGCTTGCCAGATCATTCAGTAATCCTGAGCAGTGTACATGATTATATATCTCATTGTCTCTTAATTTTAAAAATACAAGTTTATACAAATTTATGTAATGACTGATCATCCATAGTTGCTTAAAAGTACGAAATTCCCAAGATTCATGATTACCTGCGTGTTGAAATTTCACTTTGTCTCAGCAATAAATGGCTTGACCTTGTCTTTAACTACTCCCATGTTAAATTTTCTAAACACAGGAAGGAGCTCTTTATAAAGCCCTCAGAATTGTGTATACTTCATTGAGATCAGCTCCATTTTTTCTCAAATTCATAAAACAGGATTTTACTTCATTGGCTCCTACAGGATAATAGGACATTTAATTCATCAGTGCATTTGTGTTACCAGTCCTCCTCCAAAGCAAGAGTGATAATGGTAGAGATTCTCCATTAGAATAACCTTCATATCTCAACTAATTAGGCATATAATGTATTTTTGTAAAGCTATCTGGACCTGAAGACTTTATGAAGCCTTTGTGCAGTCTTTGCCTTTGATGTTCATGGGTATTTGAGAGATGAGAGAAAAATACTTCAAAACCTGGTTACCTCAAGAATGTAAAAATTCCGATATATACATGATGGAAGTTTGGGAGAATTTGCACTTCATATGCGAGACTTGGTAATTCAATATATTTTTGAACCTGAGAGCTCAAGTAGTACTCAATCTGGAGCACACTAATAGATAGCTAGAATGAACAGGTAAAGCTTTTTGATGTATGTGCCTACATCAGTAATGGTACAGAAAGTAAGGCAAGAAATAAAGCAATGCTCATGTTTTTTTTAGAACCTCCTCCTTGAAAGATACACACTACCCCAGTTTTTTTAATGCTCCAGATTATACAGTTCCCTCTTCCAGACATGGATGCCATTTCTCAGTTTTTTTTTTACAAGAGCAGATAGCCAAATCGAGATCTTCAAACTAGCGTCTAGATTAGAACTATGGTTTGTATTGATATTTGTCGGTTATTGTGACTTCTTTTCTTTCCCTCAATTGCATCATACCCTAACACTGGTGGTAAGTGAGAGAATTGCATGCTCGAGTTTGTTTCTCCTCAGCTTCAAGTCTGAAGTGCATCAGTTCATGATGTTGAAACTTTTTTCCAAGTCCTCATCCACGTTCACAATTTTTTTTTGGTATCTTCCATTCAGTTTTTCTGCTGCCCATTTCTGGATTTGTAGTTCTGTTTTCCTTTTCTTTTTAGATTCTTCGTTTGAGTTTTTTGGGTTTAGTCTGCTCTTTTTCTGTACTGGGGATGTTACAGGAGTTGGCCAGAACTAATGGCCTGTAAACCTAGAGTGCTCTTAGGTTTGAACTAGCTGTCTTCTGGGAGCTATATGGCTTATGATGAGGACTCCAGCCATGCGATGGTCTGTATCAGGGATATTACACATCTGCATGTATCATGGCAGATGGCTAGTGTAAAAGCTGAATTGTTTTTGGTGCAAATTCCGCAGGGGTGATATGGTGAAGTCACAAATTAGGAATAATCCTAGCCAGTGTAGTATTGAATTAAAAATACTCTTGGGTGTTTTTCAACCTTCCCATAGCTTGCATTTCTTATCAGATCAGACACCTCAGTTTCAAGAATTGAACTCCGTTCTAAATTATCATTGCCTAATGCATTATATCTGTACAGAAGATAATTTATGCATGTGTGTTCATGTATTTTGAAAATAGATGATAAAAGGGAAATCAAATTCACGGTAAAATTGTTTGGATAATTGGGTCAGTTGGTTTTGAACAAATATAGTAAGACTCTATGCATATCAATCTTGCCTATTGCTGAAAATAGTCAAGATTGAATGAATAATCTTAAAATGAAAGAATTACTATCCCTATCCAAGGCCAAACTTTTTTTTTTGTCTATTGCATTAACTATAGAAATGAAGTGTTCAAAATATTTTGAAGTTATATTTTTCGTCAAAAGCAATCTTTTATCTGTAAGAAATGCAAAGTGGGATTTGGCAGATGTACAATGTTCAAACGTTTTCAATCAGGTTTACGAATTTTTTGCCCATTCAAGTACAGTTGCATTTCACTGATATTGGAGCCATACCATAGCTTAATTTAGACGGATAGAGTAATTACTGTGCCTGAAAAACGTTTGTGTGAAATTTACTGTAGAAGCTCTGGGTAAATGAGTTTCTGTTACAACTTGGCCTGAACATCTCAATTGGAAATAAGTGATTCCTCACAATAATTTTTGAGATCTGCACTTGTACTTGAATATTTCTTAAGTAGAATACGCTCCTTTTAAGATCCAACCTGCATCTCTGCATTTTTAGGAGTTTAGGTTGGTTGCAGCTTTTTTGTAAATCTTAGCCTGGGATAGGAATTATATATATAAAAAAAAAAGAAGCACGCACTTTTGCTCCCTGAGGCCTTTTAATTTATGAATTTTGCTTGGCTCCTGAGTTTAAAAGGAGTGTACTGTACGTTCCACCATCCTACAACCACCGAAACCCCTGTGCTGGATTTAAGTAAGCTTAAATTCCATTGAAACAATCACGCATCATTGAAAATAAATAATTCAGTTTTTACAGATGATAAAAGGTGCTTTTTAATCTGCCATGCAAGTCTTCTGATGCAAAAAAAATTGCCTGGTCTTTGTCCTATCAAGAGTCATATAGCTCATTGATAATTTAGTCTACTTTAGCAAACTCTGGGGATAAAGAGCAGGTGGTATTGGGGAAACAATCCTATATACTCTTGTACTTATCTCAATTCCTGATGCGTCTCTTGATATGCATAAACTGTGTATATATCTTCACTATTTTTGCGACACTGATGTCTGGTTGTCTTAACTGGTCTAGTTTTCCTTGTACACTGTTAACAAATGCGTCTTTGCCAGTGACTGAGACCTGTGGCCACTGGTTTGTTGCTGGTGTTTCTCGGCTGTGAGCTGTTGGTTTGTGGTTTGATTCTTTTTTCGGTCTTCCCAGACACTTGTGTGTGCTGGCGGTGGCTTTCTCTCCGTGCATCAAGGTACAGATGGAGTAATGGCACTTTCACAGCCCAGGAAATGTCGCCATTACTCCTAGTGCGTGCTGTCAGGTGGCTGCGTTGCAATAAATCTCCATACTTGCTTCATGTACACCAGACACCTTGTGGAATCCTGCTTAATCCATTGGGCATAATTCAGGATTTATCCGGAGAACAATCCTATATTACTTTTGTTTCCAACCACCTCATAATATACTTTCTTTGATTGAAAGAAGTTTGGTCAGCCCATTAGAAATGATTCTTTCGAATATTTCATCTTTCACTTAAAGACAAATTTCTGAACACCTTAAGTCAAATTATTTTATAGTCAGATACAAAATCAATAGCAAATTCTTTTGCTCCACTTAAAAATAAATAAGCTTAAGAATGCTAGATATTCTCTGCTAATTGCAAAAATGGGTTTGACAAATAATTCTATCATGAACAGACATAAAATCCTGTGTATAATATAAATTTGCAGAATAATTCATGACCCTTCAGGGTTACAGTTCTTGATATTAATAATTTCAAAAAATATAAATGACTCATGAAGATTAGGTTCATTTAGTTTTGTTAGTATACATTGCTGGCCCAACTGAAATAATTCTGAGATCATTGTAGTAGGATTATTGTCAGAAAACAGTAATTGTTACCTTCAAAGTTTCTTGCATCAGCCACTTGTGTGAAATATACATATAGTTACACATATCTGTATAATTTTAAAGAATTACCTTCAGTATGCCCAGAAACACCTGAAGCCTTGATACCACTGCAGCACTTTTGTCTACTTTCCCTCCATCTTTCACTCTCAAATCTATTGTGCTTGTACTTTATATACTATTTGTGAAGGCATTGGCTTCCCCCATTCCTGCCCCTGTTTTCCTTCTCACTTCTTGTCCTGCTTTTGTTCCTCACTTCACTGGTCCCATCACTTTTCACCTTTCATGGATACTGGCTATTGCCCTGTTTCTTTCCCTTCTGCACCCCCACCACCCTCTGCCCCACAAATTCTATGTGCCATTTTAATCAAAGCTTGTACAGTAAGCCATATTAAGCAGGATTCCACAATCAGATGTTGGATTATGTCTTCTCATTGGTCTAAAGCAGTGAACGACTGGAACTTGGGGACAAGATGAACATTGAACTTACATGATCTGTCCATATAGTTGCAGTATTTCATGATGAGCCTAAAAGGTGTTAACTGACCATGTAATAACTTTTATTTTGCCATTTGAATGTAATGATTTAGAGACTAACTCCATGACAAATTCTATCGTTGAAGTAGAGCTGTGAAAGGCATTTGGTGCTAACACTAATTTTTTTTGTTGAAATGTCTAACATTTTTTCCTTTATCCTCTTTTCCTTCCATTTTCCCCTTGCAAATTCACAATTCGACTGCTGCAGATGATGAGCCAGTTTCTGGACCAATGTAAGTATACACTGGATATTGATATTTATTACATTTGTAAGGATGTTAATTTAAAATGACTGTTCAGCTCGAGTTTCAAGTGAGTGACTAAGTGACACTTCCTCCACTCTGTCGTTCACTCTTCAAAATTAGAGTTGTCAATTCAGTGTGAATTTAGGGAGTAGCGTGATCTCTTAGTGCTGAGTTAAGATTGCCCAATCTTATTTCCTCAAATAGTAAATAGTCATGAAGTTATATACTATGGAATCAGGTCCTTTGACTCACCTCATCCATGCTGAAGAAAATGCATTCCTGAGCTAGTCCCGTTTGCCTGCATTGACTCATATCCCTCTAAGGTCTAAACCTTACCTACCTGTGAATCCATCCAAAGATCCTTAAAATGTTGTAATTGTACCTTCGTCTACAAGTTTGTCTGGTAGCTCATTCCATATACACATCACCTCTGTGTTGAAAAAGTTTCTGCTTGGGTCTGCTTTAAATCTGTCACCTGATAAAAGATCACAGCTTGAAATGTTGTTTCCATTCCATATGTATCAATTGACATGCTGAAGAGTTCCATCATTTTCTGCTTTCAATTCCGATTCATTTCACCTCACTTTCAAACTGAGCTGGATTTATCTTTCATATCAACCAGAAAACTTATTAATTTTAATGCTTGTTCTTTCTGTTGGCTTGTATACGATATTGAACTCGTATGAAGCTGCAATAGGATAATATCGTGAATTTTTTCCTAGTGATGTAAGTGTGAAAATGTCTCATCCTGTAACATAATTTTTCCCTTCTATATCATCTTTCTGATGTGTTTCTTAACAAGCACCCTGATTAATACTGTAGTGCTATCTGCACCTCAATAATTCTGGGTAGCACTTTCATCCACATATGTCTGTATTAATGCATATACCTATAAGCATATCTTTTCTTATAGAATATGTAAGAAAATTGATGAATAACTGAATATTTTGATTTGCTTGATATAAAATTCTAATCTGGACTCAATCAATATTAGAAGTTCTTCAGCTGTAATTTTGAGACCAGTTATGAAATTTAAGATGTGGTCCTAGTCACTGAGGTTTTGTTCAATAAAAACCATCATGTCAGTGTGTGCCGAGATCATGCCTCCTATTGATCCTGATAGTTGCTAGGAAGAATAGGTCTGCTGACGGTCCTACATAGTAAGTTAAGCCCCTTTCATAATTAGACTATTGCCTTCTCATCCATTCAGGATGCAATTTCTCCTGTATCTTGACTATATTTCCTTTAAGAAATCATACAGCAGCTCTTTATAGTAGTACAAAGATCTCCTGGTTCACCAGTAAAATGCTGCATGAACTTAAATGTTTTCCATATAACCACATAACAATTATAGCACGGAAACAGGCCATCTTGGCCCTTCTAGTCCGTGCCGAATGCTTACTCTCACCTAGTCCCATCTACCTGCATTCAGCCCATAACCCTCCATTCCTTTCCTGTCCATATACCTATCCAATTTTTTTTTTTAAATGACAAAATCAAACCTGCCTCCACCACTTCTACTGGAAGCTCATTCCACACAGCTACCACTCTCTGAGTAAAGATGTTCCCTCTCGTGTTACCCCTAAACTTTTGCCCCTTTACTCTCAACTCATGTCCTCTTGTTTGAATCTCCCCTACTCTCAATGGAAAAGGCCTATCCACGTCAACTCTATCTATCCCCCTCATAATTTTAAATACCTCTGTCAAGTCCCCCCTCAACCTTCTACGCTCCAAAGAATAAAGACCTAACTTGTTCAACCTTTCTCTGTAACTTAGGTGCTGAAACCCAGGTAACATTCTAGTAAATCTCCTCTGTACTCTCTCTATTTTGTTGACATCTTTCCTATAATTCGGTGACCAGAACTGTACACAATACTCCAAATTTGGCCTCACCACTGCCTTGTACAATTTTAGCATTACATCCCAACTCTTATACTCAATGCTCTGATTTATAAAGGCCAGCATACCAAAAGCTTTCTTCACCACACTATCCACGTGAGATTCCACCTTCAGGGAACTATGCACCATTATTCCTCGATCACTTTGTTCTACTGCATTCCTCAATGCCCTACCATTTATTATGTATGTCCTATTTTGATTAGTTCTACCAAAATATAGCACCTCACACTTACCAGCATGAAACACCATCTGCCATCTTTCAGCCATTCTTCAAACTGGCTTGAATCTCTCTGCAAACTTTGAAAACCTACTTCATTATCCACAATGCCACCTATCTTAGTATCATCTGCATACTTACTCATCCAATTTACCACCCCATCATCCAGATCATTAAGGTATATGACAAACAACATCGGACCCAGTACAGACCCCTGAGGCATACCACTCGTCACCGGCCTCCAACCTGACAAACAGTTATCCACCACTACTCTCTGGCATCTCCCATCCAGCCACTGTTGAATCCATTTTACTACTTCAATATTAACACCTAACGATTGAACCTTCCTAACTAACCTTCCGTGTGGAACCTTGTCAAAGGCTTTACTGCAGTCCATATAGACAACATCCACTGCTTTACCCTGGTCAATTTTCCTAGTAACCTCTTCAAAAAATTCGATAAGATTTGTCAAACATGACCTTCCACGCACAAATCCATGTTGACTGTTCCTAATCAGACCCTGTCTATCCAGATAATTATATTATCTAAGAATACTTTCCATTAATTTACCCACCACTGACGTCAAACTTACAGGCCGATAATTGCTAGGTTTACTCTTAGAACCCTTTCTAAACAATGGAACCACATGAGCAGTACGCCAATCCTCCCGGACCATCCCTGTTTCTAATGACATTTGAAATATTTCTGTCAGAGCCCCTGCTATTTCTACACTAACTTCCTTCAAGGTCCTAGGGAATATCCTGTCAGGACCTGGGGACTTATCCACTTTTATATTCCTTAAAAGGGCCAGTACTTACTCTTCTTTAATCATCATAGCTTCCATAACTACCCTACTTGTTTCCCTTACCTTGCACAATTTAATATCCTCCTCCTCAGTGAATACCGAAGAAAAGAAATTGTTTAAAATCTCCCCCCATCTCTTTTGGCTCCGCACATAGCTGTCCACTCTGATTCTCTAAGGGACCAATTTTATCTCTCACTATCCTTTTGCTATTAATATAACTGCAGAAACCCTTTGAATTTATTTTCACCTAACTTGCCAAAGCAACCTCATACCTTTCAGCTTTTCTAATTTCTTTCGTAGGATTCTTTTTATATATTCCTCGAGCACTTCATTTACTCCAAGCTGCCTATATTTATTGTAGATCTCTCTCTTTTTCCAAACCAAGTTTCCAATATCCCTTGAAAACCATGGCTTTCTGAAACTTTTAACCTTTCCTTTCAACCTAACAGGAACATGAAGATTCTGTACCCTCAAAATTTCACCTTTAAATTACCTCCAATTCTCTATTACATCCTTCCCATAAAACAAATTGTCCCAATCCACTCCTTCTAAACCCTTTCGCATCTCCTCAAAGTTAGCCTTTCTCCAATCAAAAATCTTAACCCTGGGTCCAGTCCTATCCTTCTCCATAATTATATTGAAACTAATGGCATTGTGATCACTGGACCTGAAGTGCTCCCCAACACATACCTCCGTCACCTGACCTATCTCATTCCCTAACAGGAGATCCAACATTGCCCCTTCTCTAGTTGGTTCCTCTATGTATTGCTGCAAAAAACTATCCTGCACACATTTTACAAACCCCAAACCATCCAGCCCTTTTACAGTATGGGCTTCCCAGTCTATGTGTGGAAAATTAAAATCTCCCACAATCACAACCTTGTGCTTACTACAAATATCTGCTATCGCCTTACAAATTTGCTCCTCCAATTCTCGCTTCCCATTAGGTGGTCTAAAATATACCCCTATAAGTGTTACTACACCTTTCCCATTCCTCAATTCCACCCAAATAGCCTCCTTAGATGAGCTCTCTAATCTATCCTGCCAAAGCACCGTTGTAATATTTTCTCTGACGAGCAATGCAACACCTCCCCCTCTTGCCCGTCCGATTCTATCACACACCTGAAGCAATGAAATCCAGGGATATTTAGTTGCCAATCACACCCCTCCAGCAACCATGTTTCACTAATTGCTACAACATCATATTTCCAGGTATCAATCCATGCTCTAAGCTCATCCACTTTTCTTACAATGCTCCTAGCATTAAAATAGATAAATTTAAGAAACTCTCCACCTCTTACTCTCTTTATCCCTCATGGTGCAAACAACTTTATTATCTTTTTCTTCTTTCTCCCCTACATCTTCGGTCTGAGCGCTTCCCTTCTCTGTCACCTGCCTATCCTCTCTCTCACACTGTCTACCAGCTTTCTCTATTTGTGAACTAACCTCCTCTCTCCTAGTCTCTTCAATTTGATTCCCACCCCCCAACCATTCTGGTTTAAAGTCTCCCCAGCAGCCTTTGCAAATCTCCCCGCCAGGATATTGGTCCCCCTGGGATTCAAGTGCAACCCGTCCTTTTTGTACAGGTCACACCTGCCCCTAAAGAGGTCCCAATGATCCAGAAACTTGAATCTCTGCCCCCTGCTCCAATCCCTCAGCCACGCATTTATCCTCCACCTCATTCCATTCCTACTCTCACTGTCACGTGGCATAGGCAGTAATCCCAAGATTACTACCTTTGCGGTCCTTCTTCTCAACTCCCTTCCTAACTCCCTATATTCTTCTTTCAGGACCTCTTCCCTTTTCCTACCTATGTCATTGGTACCTATATGTACCACGACCTCTGGCTCCTTACCCTCCCACTTCAGGATATCTTGGACTCATTCAGAAACATCCCGGACCCTGGCACCAGGGAGGCAAGCTACCATCTGGTCTCCTGACTGCGTCCACAGAATCGCCTGTCTGACCCCCTATCGAGTCCCCTGTTACTACTGCCCTCTTCTTCCTTTCCCTGCCCTTCTGAGCTAAAGGGCCGGACTCTGTGCCAGAGGCATGACCATTGTTGCTTCCCCCAGGTAGGCTGTTTCTTCCCCCCCCCCCCCCCCCCAACAGTACTCAAGCAGGAGTACTTATTGGCAAGGGGTACAGCCACTAGGGTACTCTCTAGTACTTAACTCTTCCACTTCCCCCTCCTAACCGTGACCCACTTGTCTTCCTCCTGTAGCCCCGGTGTGACCACCTGCCTGTAACTCCTCACTCTCCCTGACCAGACGAAGGTCATCAAGCTGCAGCTCCAGTTCCCTAACATGGTCCCTTAGGAGCTGCAGCTCGGCGCACCTGGCGCAGATGTGGACATCCAGGAGGCTAGGAGACTCTAGGACCTCCCACATCCGACACCGAGAACAACAAGCTTCCCTCACACTCATACTTCCCCCTTTCTTCAATAACAGGAAAAATTGAAAACCAAACCTACTTTGCCTCGCCCGTTTCTGCCTAAGCCCGTTGAGCCAAAACCCTTAAGCCTTCACTCTGCTCCCGGCTCACTCCGCTGCCCGCAAAACGACGCTGCCCATTGTAAAAAGCTGTGTTCCTTTTAAATCTTCCGCACTTCACTGCCCGACGTCACACGGCTGCGCAGTCCTGCGTCTCAACTCCGATATTCAAATACAGATCTAGCTCCAACTATTACTCAATAAGATGGCAAGATGGTTTTCTTTTATTTCTTGAATACTGTGCTACTAAACACAAGTTTTTGTTTGCTATCAAGTTGCTATTGTTTATACACCTTCTACAATGAAACTATACTGCTACTTAGTCTTAAAGTGGCCTTGCTGAATTTCAGTGATGTGGGCAAATCTTCCAACAAGCCAGATCTTGCTGTTTGGATAGCTGTCACTATCTGCACCCACTTCATGTCTATATTTACCTGGCCCAGATACAGAGAACCTATATTACTGACCTGAAGCAACACACATCGAAGTTGCTGGTGAATGCAGCAGTCCAGGCAGCATCTATTAGAAGAGGTACAGTCGACGTTTCCGGCCGAGACCCTTCGTCAGGACGAAGGGTCTCGGCCGGAAACGTCGAATGTACCTCTTCTAATAGATGCTGCCTGGCCTGCTGCATTCACCAGCAACTTTGATGTGTGTTGCTTGAATTTCCAGCATCTGCGGAATTCCTCGTGTTTACTGACTTGAAGATTTGCTTTATTGGTTCTGACAGGCACAAAGCTGGGCAAAGGTCTTCTGATTCTCTGGAAACAAATTTATGGCTTTCAATGTTCTTGGTGATACTATGTCAACAGCAGCATTGAGGGGAAAGTGGGGTTAAGGTGCTTTTTACATTGTTTTGTCAATTTAATGAAGGATTAAATTTTGCAATATATTTAAGAATGAGTTAAACATTTAAAATTAAGATTTTACAAAGTGAAATTAGCTAAAACTGCTTAGATTTGAGCTCTGTTGCAAGTCTCTGTGACACTTATTCATTTAGTTCACAACTTTGTTATTTGAGAAGGCATGTACAGAGATGCCAAACTTCTACTTAATGCCAAAGGATACATTTATAGACCATACAATACAGTAGCAGAATTAGGCCATTCTGTCTTATCAGTTCTGCATTCAAACGCGTCATTTTTTCAACCCCATTCTCCCTATAATCCTTAGTCCCTTTACCAAACAAGAACCTATCAGTCCCTGCCTTGATTATGCACGATGCCGAGGCCTCCACAGCCTCTGTTGCAACAAATTCCACAGATTCACCACTCATTGGCCGAAGAAATTCCTCCTCATCTCAGTTCTAAAGATACATCCCTTTATTCTGAGGCTGTGCTCTTGGATCCTACTCCAATTTACCAGCAAAATCTGGAAATTAGCTAAATGTAGGGTTCTTTCCTTTGGACCAAGCTGCATTCGGTGCTAAAATTTTGCTTTCAGTGTTTACTCCTCATATTGAGCATCCAGCAATAAAATTACATTTTTAAATAGACTCCCATATTGCAAACAGATACCTATAGATTATTTTTAATGCAGGAAGTACTGTTTTTTTTAGTGTAAAGCGAGGTTTATGCCCCAAAAGAATCTTAAGGCAACAAGATTTAGTTACAACGCAAAAGCAATCAACATCACACCAACAATATTGGCTGATTTCCCTAGAAGCATCACTTACAGCTTTCATTGATCTCAGTGGAGCTGCATGAAACAGCCACATTGAGAGGAATAGAGAGGTGAAGTAGGATGTTAAGAAAATTGTCCTTTATTTTGACACATTTTTGGCATCCTAAGGAAGGGTTGAACTTGGAAACTAATTGCAGGTTGTTTGCATCTTGTTGGAAAAGCACACTGGAACAAAAGACATTGCGTTAATTACTCAGTTTAATCTGTTTTAACATTTGTCTTTGTTTTCATTCCATAATATTAGAGCATTGTTGCATTTGTGTAAAATTACTATAAGTGGCTATTGACTTGTAGGATTTCTTCGTTACAATTTCAAACAGGAAAACTAATTCCACAAATAATCATAAGGATAAGAACTTGCGCCAGAGGAACACCAACTAAACCTTGATTATCAAGTACGTACTTTGATGTTTGATTTCTCGTTAATAATTTTTACTTAATTTGATTGTACATTTGAGCTTAATATGTCAAAATATGTACCTTAGCTTTTACACATAGATAAGGAATTGGCAGTGTATCAAATCTTGTTCATCACTGGCAAGAACCAAGAAAGAATCCTCTTCCTTATGTGCATTTCAACTGTTTTAGTTTCCCAAGTGGAATATCCCAAGTAACAGTCATCCTTTCAGTCCAAGATGGTTAACTGTTTATTCCTCTCCATTGGTGCTACCTGACCTGCTGAGTTCTTCCATCATTTTGAAAACAGTTCAGTGAAATTTCCCCAAACATTTCCAATTATGTTAGAACATTGTTAAAGAAGTTGTCAGTGGAAAATCTAGCTACGTACCTACATAGAGGTTAGAGAAACAGTAAGTGCAGGTAATCTACAGTATTCATTGCTGAATCCTAATTTCAACAATGAACCTCTCACTGTTTTAACCTAACCAGTTGTCCCATAGGTAATGAGGTATTTGAAATGCTCTTAGAATTGTTATTTTAAATGGTTATTAAACTGCACTTATTTGAGGAAATTAATTAGCTAAACTAATCAGTTTTGCTAGGTGGCTTTTTTATGTACTGAGACCTTGTGAACTGTTACCTAATGTCTCATGACTGGAGACTTTTTTTCCTGGAAAACTATTCTATAGTTCTGGAATCCTACTTCCAGTAATCTTTTAGCATCATTACCAGTGCTTCAGTATATGCGTCAGATCATGGCTCAGGTTATATTTTCTTTGTTAACAATTAGTTTTGTCAACTCTGAGCCTTGTTCTGTGTCCATCCTTATTCCCAATGCAAGTCATCAATTTAGCTTTTGGAAATCAGCTGCTTGAATTGCAGCATTCTATTAATAAGCTCATAAATACCCTTGAGAGGCAGTGCCTGATGAAGTAAAAGCACTAGGGATCCAAATAGAATGATCTGAATACCAAAGGATGTGATGAGTCTTCAGGAATCCAACAGAATTTTATTTGAACGACATAACAGCATTACTCAGTTTGTATATCTTCCACATGTTCTTGTCAGGGATGTTCATAGCAACTCCATTCATTTTTGGTTTAGTATGATACAAGTATTTCTGGCATTGCTAAATGCTGCAATTGATAAGAATGTAGCAATCCCAGAATCATGGAAATGCCCATTGAGTTAAATGTTCGACATTGCTCCTGAAATTACTTCTAGATTTTCATTTCAAGAAGTTCCACACTTGTAAACTCTACAAATCCAAGCCATTGAGATATGCAGCAACATTTAATAAATGTTCTCCATTTATATCTTCAGTTAATTCGATGCTGGTATAACATGGTTAGAAACTTCTACAGAACTGAACAGTTAATGCTGACCTTTGCCATCTCTGTTCTGATCACTGGTACCAAGTTGATTAGTTTCATCTTTGTTTTCAACATCCCTGCTACAGGAAATTCCCAGCCACTACTTGTCTAGATTGCACTGTTCAGTCCAAATGTAAAGTCCAGACTTTCATAGCATGTTTTCCTTATAATTGTTAAATACATATACTTGTCATATCTTACTGGATTTTCTGTTGTAAAATCAATCTTAGCTATTCTTGAAAGTCATGTTGTTTTCTTTGTGGGGAGAAAACAAAGTTTAATTTGTTAGACATTCAAAAAACTAATTGATCCTTTTTGAACTTCAACAGGATTTCAGAAGACTATGTCATTATCAGATAGTGGGTTTCAGCCGAGAACACTCACACTCAAGTTGTGTTGTCCGAATGGGGCAGGTTTTAACTTGTTTGTCTAAGCAGGAATAAGATGACTGTGTGAAGCATGTTTTGCCTTATTCAATTTCTCCTAAAGAATGAAGTATTAAGAAGATTGCTTTGCAAGTTTAATTGATAGGGTGTACCTTGGGTGCTTAATGTGCTGTTTATGCTTGATTTTCTCATCCTTTACCCACCCTTAACTTGCCCTGATTCTAATCCTACGGACAAATCATGCATGCAGTGCTTATTCCTGATATGCTCATTTGTACATTGCTATTTAAGCAACACTCCTCATTGCAATCACTGTCATTCTTTCCTTGAACAGCTAAGAAATTAATGTCACTCAAATAGTGTTTGTTTTAAATTTGTATATATTGCAGATCTTAGTGCTGGCTAACTTGAAACATATAATATATAAATATATATCTCCCGTTCCACTGATCAGGTAGAAATTAATGTTGAAATATCTAGTTCTTCCACTGCGATCAATTTCGAAAACCTGTTCTTGATGTCACCTTTTTGAATAATTATCGCATGGTTGTGCCCTAGGGCTTGAAGGATTATCATGATTAGTTTTAAATTTTAAAATATCATTCAAAAATCTGCCCTATCTTTGGATACGTAGATCAAGCTTTAATGATTTTTTAAAAATCAAAATGTGTAAATGCATGAGTTTGCAGACTTTATTGTTTGGTTATAATTTAATCTAGATCATTGTACATGCGAACCCACTGTGATTTTTAAAAATAAAAAAACAAATATTACATATTACAATGCATGAGGTTTGATGAAGAAAAAATGTATGTTTTATTTGAATGTGTGTTTCTTGGTCACAGATTTGCACATCTAAGAAACTGATTGCCAGCCAGTGCAGACATTGCAATAGCAGATGCCAGTTCATCTAAGCATTCCAAATATCCACTGTTGGCTTACCAGGAAGTAGTTGGAGTTTCTCAATTGAAAATCCTCATCATCTAATTACTAAATTAGTCTCAATTTATTTCTTCATTCACATAAATGAAAATTCTTGAATTTTTTGCCCATTCTTGTATTTTCATTGATCCCATATTTTGATAATGTATCTCAGGCAGTCAAGGTATGGCCCAAAGAATTGTCTAGACTTTCACATTGTATTGGCATTTTTAAGGAAAGTGATTGGGTATAATACTTCCTGTTCAAAGTTCTTACTCATTGTTTAGTGGGAGATTACAGGTGATGGAAATGCAGAAGAAGACATATTTCTTACCCATCAGAAAATATTCAGGTGATATTGTTGGATATTCCCTCCTTCCTTTGCTTTGAATCTTGCAAACTTGTGTCAGAGTTGGGTTCAAGTTCGGCTGTGGAGAGTAGGTACATTGTATGCACTGGCACTCCAGTGATGCCTTATCAAATTACACAAGAACCGATTTTAGTCTGCACTTGATTAGAAGAAAAAGATTTCATACAACTATTGAAAGAGTAATAGAGGAATTCTCCAGGAATCTAAACCAGCATTTATCCTCTGCCCAATATGAACTCAAGCAAGTAATCCAGTTATTTATCTCATTGCTGAGCTGTCATAACCTCAGTGATGAGGTTTTGCTTTGCTGATGCCTGAAAGCCAGCGGTGTCCCATGAAGACAGGATGTTTGAAGGAATTTTAAAAAGAAATTGTAATTTGCATCTGAATCAAAAAAAACAACCAGAAATGAAAGACCACTCTTAAATGCAAACCTGGATCTGACCAAGTATGATAATTATAACAGAACACTACAGTATTAAATTGTATGGTGACCTGTATGAGAATGCAAACCAATTGCACAACCTTGTCTGTGCTGCTATTGGAAATTAATGCCATTCCTACACAACCTGCAATTTTCTTTAAAAAAAAAAAATTGTACCTGGTATCACTAACCTTTTGGGGATGGGGGTACATTAAAACAATATCTCCTTGTTTCCTTCTCGCCAATGCCTTGTATTTGTCCTATGGTTATTTATACTCTTCCAGTGGAAGCATTTCCTTATTTACTCTTATGAAGGCTTCTTTACAATCTTATCTTTCTCTGCTCAAACATCAACTTCTCCAACTGCCATGTAATCAAAGACCTTCATTCTTTGTCCTATTTTGTAAATGTTCTTTGATTTTCTTAAAAGAAAATAACTGCATATCCTTGTGTTAATGAAATTGTTGGCTTCTTATGTATCAAATTTATCAATACACTGGTATCAAATCTCTTATGCTTTCTACTCATAAAGCAGCTACTTAATTTACATTTATTATAATACTATTAATGTTTTGGGGCTTTGTATCATTCACTATTTTTGCCATAACAAATGGCACATCACTGTGCATAGAAATACAGCATACCTGGAGTGCATTTTGTTCAGCTTTAATTCATAAAATTCTGTACAAGTTATTTTGTACAAATTCATGCACTTTGTAAGTATAGGAATGGCTATGCAGATTGTATATAGTGCATTCCTAAATTATGTATGTTCTTTTCTCCCACTGTTGACTTGAATTATGATGGCTGCTCCCAACATGAGCATATTAGAGACTTTGGTGGCTGCTGGTGAGATTAATCATTCAGAACCTTTGGTTTTGTTAAAAATAGTACTGATAATCTCTTTTAAGGCAAGTTCAATGTAATTTACTGACTTTGTATTCAGAACTTGCCTGTAAGATTGCAGCTTCCAACTTGACACAATTCTTTATAATCCTGTATTGCACACTCTGTTGTTGAAGAAGAATAGTATGTCAGTCCAAACCAACTAAAACTTGATAGCATGGGCCTTTTGGCCTACATTGTTGTGCAGACCTATATAAACCTCCATGATCGATCTAATTCCTCCTTCCTACATAGCTCATAACCCTCTTTTTTTTTTTCCATCTACGTGCCTATCTAAAAATGTCTTAAGTGCTCCAATATATCAGTCTCAACCACCACAAATGGCAATGCATTCCAGGTACTTAGCACACTCTATGTTTTTAAAAAAAACAAACAAACAACAACAACAAATACCCATGGCATTTCCTCTAAGCTTCTCTCCAGTCCCTTTAAAAGGATGTCCTCTGGTATTAACCATTGCTATCCTCTTATAATATTATACATCTCAATCAAGTTACCTTATGGTTCTTCCTTCCAAAGAAAAGAAAGCCCAAACTCACTCAACTGTGCCACACAAGACATTCTCCAATCCAGACAGCATCCTGGCAAATTGCTGATGCTAAAGGCTGATCCCCCCCAGTGGTTAAATTTTAAATTGGGCCTATCCTCAGTACATTATGAGAAATATTGTACAGAATGCAACCTTCCATGGTGTGTGATTCACCATGAACTGTGATTATAGATATCTACCAGAATGAGCCAAACATCAGGATTTTTGAGAAAATATTCAAGGAAGTCAATACAAACTTTACAAAAACATTTTAATTTAGCTTTCCTTAAACAATTAATATTGTTACAAGATATTTTAATATAATTAGTTCCAGGAAGTTCTTGGGTGTAATAGGAGATACAACAATTGAAATAGGAATTAACATCCCAATTAATAACTCTCTTCATCTATCACCGTCAACATCTTGTGATCAGCTGAAGTGGTCTGCAGCTCATGTACGGTAGTGGGCAACAGTCTTGGGTATCCTAGATTTATTATATAAATTTTGTTTTAGATGTCTATTTTTAGATTTAGATTATGAAGACACGCAGTCCTCTTTTATTGTCATTTAGTAATGCATGCATTAAGAAATGATACAATATTTCCCCCGGTGTGGTATCACAAAACACAGGACAGACCAAGACTGAAAAAAACTAACAAAAGCACATAATTATAACATATAGTTACAACAGTGCAACAATACCATAACTTGATGAAGAAGTCCATGAGCACAGTAAAAGTTCAAAGTCTCTCAAATGTCCCACATCTCATGCAGATGGGAGAAGGAAGAAAAACTCACTGCCATGCCCGACCACAATCCGTCTGAGTCATCCGAAAACTTCGAGCCTCTGATCAGCTCTCCGACACAGAGTACTGAGCGCCATCTCTGTTCGAACGACTCGACCTCAATCTCAGTTGCCAACAGCAGGCAAAGCCGCGGATTGTGAGGCCTACCCTTGTCTTCCGCATTAGTGTGTCTCAACAGCTTGCTCTCCATATCGCACCAACTTGGCTTGTGTATTGTGACACAGCTGGGATGCAACATCCATGGTCAACCCCAGCCAACAGATGGCCTCATTAGTGTATCAGTAGAAAAGTGCAAATTTTAGATTTCCAAATATTAATTTTCCAAAAAATTAAGTGACATTTTATTTTTTCATTTTTAAAAAAGTAACATTAAGTAATGGACCACTTTTCAAATAAAAACTTGATTACTTTGTAGGTATATAGCTCAGTGCATGATTAAACAAACCAAACAAACAAGTGCTAATGAACAACGAGATGAGTTGAATGAACTAAACTGATTAACTGAAACAAACGTGTGTAGAAGGAATCAAATTGGGTGAAGGACAACAAAACTAAAAGGTGAGGGTGTAGAAGATGTGACGGTGTAACCTTCAAATCATCAATTCTTACACCATGGCCAGTGTGAGCATAGCACCAAGACACAAGGTGGTCACCTTGCATTAGCAAGGTCTCTCCCAAGCAGAAATTTCACGGCATACAGGAGTTTCAAGATGTGCTGACCAAACTTTCTGAAGAAGCACAAAGAAACAGACAAGGTTGAGGATCAGAAACGCAGCGGTCAGCCACAGAAATTGAATGCAGCAGGAGAGAGATACATCAAACTGATGTTCCTTTTGAATCAGAAGAAGTCCAACACTGTTATCAGCTTTGAACTCTCAGAAACCACTGGAACCCAAGTATACCCCCCTACAGTCTGGAATGGGTCTCATGGAAGAGTTGCTTCCTAATAGTCATTCTATAGTGGGAAAAAGTCAAGAGACTCACCTATGGACAAACACACAAGGACTTGGGTGCTGAACAATGGCAGCAAGTGCTCTGGACTGACTAGTCAAAATTTGTAATTTTTGGCTCAAACAGGAGGCAGTTTGTAGAAGAGCTGAAGAATGCTACATGGATGAGTGTCTGCAGCCAACAGTGAAGCATTCCAGAAGTTCCCTGCAGGTGTGGGGCTGCATTTCTGTAAATAGAATTGGTGTTCTGTTTGGAATTGGTGGAATCCTCAATGCTGAGAAGTACAAGCAGATTCTCATCCATCATGCAATACATTAGGGAGGCATCTGATTGGTCCCAACTTTATTCTGTAGGAGGACAATGGCCCCCAAACACATGGCCAAGCAAGGTCATAAAGAATTACAGTATCTTCAGTGAAAAGGAGGAGGAGTTCTGCCTCCGAGAACCATGATCTCAGCATCACTGAGGCTGTCTGTGGTTACCAGGAGAGAGAGAAGCAAACAAAACAGCCAAAGTCTGCAGAAGAACTGTGGCAAGTTCTTCAAGGTGTTTGGAACAACCTACCAGCTGATTTTCTTATAAAACTGTACAACAGACAAGAGAATTGATGCAGTTTTAAAGGCAAAGGTTGATACACACATTGATTTGATTTGGTTTTTTAGTTTACTGCTTACCCTTTATAGTTTTTTACTATTTAGAAACTTTTCATTATTTTTGAAACCAATTTACAGAATATTTTTACATGTGCTTAAGACTTTTGCACATTACTGTATGTGGCACTGTGGAAATTTATGGCGTTCCCTATGCAGGTGAGAAGTCTCGTTTCTACTTTGCCAGCAGTAAGTTGTGGAAGAGATGTGATACACATATACAAACTGAAACTTCATTCCAACCAGGAGGAAGTTGCCAACCACATCAGATTACCTACCTGACCCAGTGGGTTGAAAGACAGAAACAATTTCATGTACATAGCACCTTTACGACACCAAAGAGCTTTATAGCCACTGATGTATCCTTGATCACTGCTGCAGTGTAGAATTTACAGTTATTTATTTGTACACAGCAAAGTTGCACAAACAGTTAAGTGTTGAATACAGCTAACTTTGAATACTTTCTAAAACACTGGAATAACTCCCTAGCACTTGAAAGGATCCTTTGGAATCACTGACATCCACCATGCACTGAAATGTCAGCCTGGATTGTTTAACTTGTCTCAGCAGTGGGACAGGAATGTTACCAATTGAGTTACTGCTTGCCTTGTGTGGCCAGTTGTGATTATGTTAGATAATTGAATTTTAAATCAGGTAGGTATCAGCATAATCTTGGATGGGGCTGCAGCCTAAAATCTAAACACCCTACATCTGAATCTATACCACAGGCAAATGAAAGACTAGAAGTTTTCCATAAAAATGGCATGAAAAATGACTACTTGTAATTGGTTAATTATTGTAACATGTACTGAGGTACAGTGAAAATCATTGTTTTGCATGTCAGTCATACAGATTTAATCACATCAATATATTGAGGTAGACAAGGGAAGAGCAGTAACAGAATGTAGAATGTGTTAAGTTACAGAGAAAGTGCATTGCTGGCAGACGATAAGGTGCAAGGCCATGATGAGTTAGACTGTGAAGGCAAGAGTCCATCTTATTGTACAAGAGGTCCATTTAGTAGTCTTATAACAGCAGGGTAAAAGCTGTCCTTGAGCCCAATGGTGGTGTTTGGATATTTTCACGGGGCATTTTATTATAAACAGGAATTACTCTATTTGCATAGACTTTTATCTATCCTTGCCAATGGACTCCTGTTTCTCAACCCACTGAATTCAAAATTCAACCTTATTCTTCTTACTACCAGAAATTGGTCAAATGGGTTTACTGTTGTCTCATTCCTATGACCCAATTTCAAAGTCAAACTTGAGTATTATATGCACAGCTGTAATAGAAAATTTTCAATGCAATAGCATCACAGACACATGGCATTATACAAGATCATAGTCCATTTTTTTTACAAGAAAGAACACAACTGGAACAGAAAGTCTAATGGAAATTGGTTACAGTGTTTATGGAATGTGGGGATTAGGGTTGTGCTGGTTGGTTCAAGAACCTGTGCATTTGGATCCATAAGCTTCTGTTCCTCCTGCCCAATAATAGCTGTGAGACGATGGCATAGCCAGGTTATGGGGATTTTTAATGGTGAATGTTGCTCTGAAACGGAACCTCCTGTAGATAATACTGATGGTGGACAGGGAATGTGTCCTTGATGTATTGGACAGAGTCCGCTACTCTGCAGCTTTTTGTGTTTTTCCTGCTTATTTGAATTGCCATATTAGATTGTGATGCAACCAATCAGGATACTTTCAACAGTACATCTGTAAAAGTTTCTTTGTGTTCAGTGACAAGCCAAACTTCCTTTGAAAATGAAGACACTGGTGTTCTTGTGATTTTATTTATTGTATGTGCTACATTAATCTCTATCAATGCATTGAGTCATGACTTAAATACTGTGGAATTCTCTGCTCTCTTAACCAGCAGGTTTTTGCAGTACCTCCAAGGACAGGCTTTCCATTTATGCATTTAATTACCTCCAGATTCAGCTACACACAAATATCATTGCAGGTATTGTAGTTAGAACATAGGTTTTAAACACTATTGTTTGTGACACCAACCTATAATTTACTCTAAAGTCACCACGTCCTTTTTGAAAGACTGAATTTTCAAATAGCTTTCCTGACCTCAGGATGTTAAAAGATGCTTCACAGCCAATGAAGGACATTTGAAGAGTAACACACACAAAATGCTGGAGGAACTCAGCAAGTCAGGTAGCATCCATGGAAAGGAAAAAAGTTTACGTTTTGGGCCGAGACCCTTCATCAGGACTAAGTACCTTAAAACATAATTTTACCGACATCTACCACTTCTGACAGCTTGCTCGACATGCCCATCACCCTCAGTGAAGAAGTTGCCCCCCACATCTCCTTTAAATGTCTCCTCTCTCATCTTAAATCTCTACCCTCTAGTTTTAGACTCTCCTACTCAGCGAAACAGTCTGTAGCCTTTCACTTATTTTTACTCCTTGAAATTTTTAAACCTCTAAGTTCTCCCACTGATCCAGAGAAAACAGCCACAGCCTATCCAGTCTCTCATTATAACTAAGTTCTCCTGCACTGGTAACATACTTTTGAATCTTTTCTTCACCATTTTCAGTTTAACTAACCTGCAATGGCTTATAGTTCAAGAATTCTTTACATTTAATATTGTTATCCTTGTGCTCAGGTTACAATGTCTTTGCTCATTACTGCCTTTGTGACTTCTTTCAATCCTGTATCTCTGTAAATTCTTCATTTAAAAAAAACTCTTTACTTCATATTTAGTAGTCTTCACTTGTCAAAGCTTTGGAATTCCCACTTCCTAAAATGCCCCAACGTTCTGTCTTGCTTTTCCATCCTCTGGGCTATCTGTCTGGTTATCTCTTTAAGTAATTGTATCCAACTTTTCATTTGAATGTACTTCTGCAAGTCACTTTGAGACATCTGATGCTTTCTAAGTGGCTCCATTCAGATGCCGATGATGAGTGGATTAGAAATTGGAGGGAGTAAAAATAGATGTTTGGAGAACTCAGCTGGAGTGCGAAGGGAATATGGTGTAAGAAAAAAATAAAAATAGATGCAAACTAGAACAGCATGTTCCACATTGACTATGACAGAGAATAGGGGTTAGAGCTGTGTTATAACAGCAGATTGGCTAGGAAGAATAAGTGCCCGAAAGGGTGTACAAGTAGAAACCTTCATCACTTCTAAGCTGTAATTGAGCAGGTGCTTGAAGAACCATGATCTGGATTAACACAGTGAAGTGGAGTTGGGTCAGATGGTTCTTTTACCACTAGCATCAGCACAGTGAGCTGAAGGGCTACTTATGTCCAGTATTTCTATGATTTTCTGGATAGTTTACCTCAGAAAATGTAAGATGTATGATTTAATTCCCTATTTCATTTCTGGTGCAGCTGGAAACAATGTTGAAGGAAGTCAAGCACAAGATGATGACATGTTCAAGGATTTTTTTAAAAGGATGTTTGGAGATGGGATTACATTCACTTGGCTCATGGTTCCATTTCTGGGCAGAGGGTTTGATGACTGCAGATCTGAAAGGAGAATCAAGTCCCAGGAAGTGAAAACTGCAAGTATCTTTATTCAGTAGACTGCCAGTTTCAACCATGCAGACTCTCACCCACCCTTCACTACAACTCACGTGAGGTCCAGACCAGATCAGGTGCAAAGTCATGGGGTTTAGTCTGGAACAAGGCAATTACTACCCCTTCAGCTTCACCTCAGCAGTGAACAAGGGAATGTTTCTGACAGGCTGAGGCTAATGTCATGAGGATGTGCTGTTGAAAAAGTTATTTGGTTGATAGGTTAATAAAAGGGCGAGAATATGGAGGATACAACAGAAAGCTATAAAATGAGGGCATTTAGAGATTACAAATGAAAAAAATCCTTCAGTAGCCTACTAAAGAAGCTATGGTTTAGCTCCAGGACAATGGTAGAGGAATTCCATGTTGACAGAAACATAGGCGCCAGTGTTTTCGCTATAGGCACACGCTCCCAGCTCAAAGAGCCTGGACCCTTTTTCAGTGGCTTGAAGCAAGATTTCTGGGTTATAGTAGTCCACATTACCCAGGAAGAGATCAGACACAGTCTGGAGAGTCAATGCTGTCAGTATCCATGTGGACGAAGTCAATATGGCGGAGAACTGGATCTGCAGCTGCTGTCGTGGCTCACGCAGTCTGAGTGCTCAGGCGGAAACATCCAGATTCATTTAATTGCTCATTCCTTGTGTTATCCCTTGTACTCCCTCATTAACCTATCAGTCGCATAACTTCAACAGCATAACCCTCCGTAACCCTGATCTCACCCTATTAGAGATATTCCCTTTGTCCTGTGCATCCCTCCTCCAATTGTGCAATAAAGATCAGCTAACTGAGATGCCTGCACAAGGTGAATTAGTTATTTCTGTTAGTTAGGAATTTGTGTGTCAAGATCCACCAGCCTGCCCACTGAGCACATGGAGAGCTTGATCTGTGGAAGTCTGAAATTTAAATCTAACGTGTTTTGTCCTTTCCTAATTCTGTAGATTCTTGACCTGAAACACTTAATCTATCTTTTTCCATCTAACCTGTTGAATATTTTTAAAAAATATGTTTTGAAATGGGATATTCAGGGAGGAAAGCGCCTCTGGTGAAGGGGCTTGTTGTGTCCAATCCGGGGCAGCTCACTCATCTTTGGTCCCCACCGAACACTCGGCTCTCACCTGTGGCTCCAAGTAGCTGTTTGCATACGACAGAGGCCGCACCCTGGTGCACCTTCGACAAGCCGGCTAAACCAAGTGAAGGTAGCCGGCAGCCTTATACCCCGGTGAGATAGGGACATGCCTGTCCTAGCATGTGAAGTCTGCTCTGGCAGATAGTGCGGACGAGATCTACAGTAAGATCCAACCGCCAGGTAGGCGGCTCTTCAACGCTACACGGAGAGTGAAGAGCATGTCGAAGCCCAAAGGTCCTGGTCATCCACTGCAACCAAGAAAGACCCCAGTTTGTAACCCGAACCTCTGAGGTTGAGAGAACGGAACTACCCCAGTGCAAGGGCTTTTCCACTGTAAAAACTCTTTTGCACAGGTTTCCTGTCAGTGTTGCACTATAGACAACCATCATGTTTTTATTTCTGTTTTCCAGTGTCAATTTAAAAAAAAATACGAGTCCAAGTATGCCAATGAATTCTTGTAGACATTGCAGATGCTGGAGTCAAGGACAACATCGACGAGTCATTTCTTCCCATATATGCTGCTTGACCAGCTGAACGCCCCCTCCCCCAACAGACTGCTCGTTGCCCCGGTGGTTTTCGATGATTCCAATGAATTTAACCTGCTCAAGGTGGTGACTCACTACTACATGTCAGGAGCAGGTTGGAATGTGCAATAATTGTATCTCTATCTCTAATGTACTGGAAAAGAAAGCTACATCCTGGGAACGTGAGGGAACTGAGAAAAGAGAATAATACTTTTACAGGAAACTGGGTGGGAAGAGGTATAGTCAAGATAGACGTGGGAATCGGTTGGGTTATAAAAGATGGCGGACGACAATTTGTCTTGGAGACAGAGAGATCTAGAAAGGGAGGGGTGGTGTCAGAAATGCACCAAGCCGATTTAAGAGCAAGTGGAAGTTGGATGCGAAAAAATGGACGAGCTCAGCAAGGGTGCATGAAGCTGCATCAATGCAGCCGTCAACCTAGCGGAGGAAAACTTTGGGAGCATTATCGTGAAAGACTGTTCAATATAGCCAAAGAAAAGGTGGGCATAGCTGGGGCCCTAGCTGCCCCTCAAGTAAATGGGAAGAGCCGAAGGAGAAATTGTTGAGGGTGAGGAACCGTTCTACCAGACGGAGGAGAGCGGTGGTGGTGGAGGGATCTGTTTTTTTTATATATTGAAAAAGACCTTTTAGATTGAGGATACCATGGACATCCATGGTGAAAATGAGGCTATCGGGACCAGGGAAATGTAAGTTAGAGAGGAGATCGAAAGCACGAGAAGTGTTGAGGATGTAGATGGGAAGCGACAGAGCCAGGGGGATAGAATGTAGTTGAGGTATAAGGACAAGAGTTCATTGCGGCTGGAACAAGCAGAGACAATGGGCTTTACCAGGACAGTCAGATTTGTGGGTCTTGGGTAGGAGGTAGAAGCAAACAGTGTGGGGCAAAGGAATTTGGAGTGTCAATAACTTTAATTAGGGCCTTTCAGTCGCAGTGGATTTTGGGATTATCTGAACGCCATTCACCAAACTCAAGACATTCTTAAGAACAACTCACAAGAAAACATCCTGGAGGAACTCAGGACAGTATCTGTGGAGGGAAGTAAACAGTCAACGTTGAGCTATCCCGATGAAGTGTCTTGGCCTGAAACGTGGATTGCACATTTCCATCCATAGATATTGCCTGACCTGCTGAGTTGATCCAGAATCCCAGTATCCGCAGTCTCGTGTCACCCTGAACCCCATTGTCGGCATTATTTTGTTTGCAATTTTAGGGTAAATGATATAGACAATGTGCTGCCATATTTCATTTTGACGTCTGGTCGCCGCGGTTGGTGCTATGTTTTGTTCTTCTTTGGGGACGGAGCTGCAACAGAAGCCACCAATCGCAGCAGATACTGGAAATAAACAGCCAAACACGCGTAAAGTTAGCTTGTGGTAGTGACTACATTTCCCAGAAGCGACCGCGCCACCGCCGGCTGAGCTGTACCAACTCTTTGAATGCGTGTGGAGGTGGACAAGCAATATTTAATGTCAGGTTTTACAGTGTTATGAATCATACAGACAATTAAAAGTTAAAATTCTACAAATTATTATTATTAAGTCGGGGGTAAGAGATTAATAGTGGGAGTTGAGATGGAGGCTTGAGGGGAATGAGCGTAGCTGTGGTCATTCAATTCCCCCCCCCCCCGCCGCAAACCCAGTCGCTCTCAGCAGGAGCGACATGCCGCGGGTGCTAGTGGCCGCCAGCGGGAGCGCGGCCGCTCTCAAATTACCGGAACTGGTGAACCGGTTGTTGGAGTTGCGGCAGGTGAGGGGTTGAAGGGGAGCGGCTGAGGGGCCGGGATTACCGGGGAAAGGGCTGAGGAGGAGGGGATATGGGGGCGGGGTTAATGGGGGGTGTTGAGGGGCCGGAGTTAATGGAGAGGGAGCTGAGAAGGAGGGGTTAATGGACGGTGATGAGGGGAGGGGGTAATGGAAAGGGGGTGAGGGGCCGGGTTTAATAGGGAAGGGGATGAGGGGGAGGGTGTGAGGGGGCGGGGTTAATGGGGATAATATTGAGGAATGGGGTAAGGGGGCGGGGTTAATGGATGGTGATGAGGAGAGTGGGTGAGGGGTGGGGTTAATAGGGAGGGGATGAGGGGCCGGGTTTAATAGGGAGGAGTTGAGGGTCCAGGGTTAATGGAAGGGGTTGAGTGGATGTGGTTAAAAAGGAGGGGTTGTAAGGGCTTGGTTAATGGGATGTAGCTGAGGGGGTGGGGGCTAAAGGGGAGGGAGGGGCAGAGTTAATCAGCTAGTGGTGTGGTTGGGGCTAAAGGGGTCACGGTTACAGGGACTGGAGTGAGGGGGAATTAAAAGAGGGGATGTGGTGGTGTGAGATGGTTTTAAAGGAAGGTGTTAAGAGATATTGGGAAGCACTTAATGGACAGGGAATATTAATGGATTAGGGGTTAATGGGAAAGGGTTTGAATGGCGAGGGGTTGAGGGGAGATTAAAGTGGGAGTGGCTGGGTGGTAGTGAAAGACTTCATCTCTCTGGTGGTCTGTTAATTCAACTGAGTTAGTATTATTTGGTGGCTATTTGAAATTGCCAAACAAATCAAAATCGCTTATTTAAAGAAAGGACCTGGATTTCCATTGCATTATTCACCAGCCTGGTCTGTCCCCAGTTATCTTAAGGGGACAAGTCAATTTCTGAAATATGTCAGCAGAGCTGATCTGACCTGGTGGAGTGTTGCACTGTTGGTGGTCTCAACTGTCAGATAAGAAATTAGAGCAGAAGAGAGGCTCCGTCTGCCTCTCAGACAAAGATAAGAGACAAGTGTATCAAAGATCAGAAAAGTTCTCACTGATGTGCTGGTCATAATTTATCATTAAGTTAATATCCCTTACACACACAATGTGGTTTTTCATCATGTTGCTATTTGTGAGTTTTTGGTGTTTCTCCATTAAACATTGCTGTGTTAAGTACTTTAGTGCTGTCATGAAAAGAAGGACAACTAACGTTTGATTTACAAAAACGATGTGGTGTGTGGCATGCTGGTTGTTAAAGTAGAAAATCAATTTGTAAAATGAAGTTGCATACGTCAGTGAATCAATTTTGTTTGAGCAAAGTATGTACATAAATCCTCCATTTCAATTGAGGAATGCCTGCAAAGTTTTTGATCTTGTATGATGGTTAGCTTTAGTAATGCAATCATAAAAGTCGCCTCAAGTATCTTGCAATAGTTTGAAGGGTTTGTATTTTCAAGCCTTGAAAAACATAAGTACTTTGATTCACAAACACGAGGAAATCTGCAGATGCTGGAAATTCAAGCAACGCACACAAAGTGCTGGTGGAACGCAGCAGGCCAGGCAGCATCTATAGGAAGAGGTACAGTTGACGTTTCGGACCGAAACCCTTTGTCAGGACTCGGCCCGAAACGCCGACTGTACCTCTTCCTATAGATGCTGCCTGGCCTGCTGCATTCCACCAGCATTTTGTGTGTGTTGCCAGTATTTTGATTCACCTGGAATCCCTTCAGCTCAGTAAAATGTCAAAAACCTTTCTGGGCAATAAATGGGTGCAGCTTCAACCCGGGTTCTGTGCTGACCTCTGGCGCTGTCTGTGTGAGTTTGTATGTCTTCCTTCAACCACAATTTTTTTGCTTCAGTTTCCTCCCATGCGTGAAGACGTGCAGGTTGGTAGCTCAATGGGCACTGTAGATTATCCCTAGTGAGTAAGTGAGCAATAACTTTGAAGCTGATTTGGTATAAATAATCTCTGGCTTAAATCTCTCAGGAATTTCTATGAACCAATCATCACTATGACTGACAATCAAAATCGGGTTTATTATCACTGACATAGGTCATGAAACTTGGTTTGTAGCAGTAGTACAGTGCAGTACATAAATACTATAACTTACAATAAGAAATAGAAACTAAATAAATAAGTAGTACAAAAAGAGATGTTGTTTTCATGGTCCGTTCAGAAATCTGATGGAGGTTATGAAACCCTTCCTGAATTATTGAGTGTGTGTCTTCATGCTCCTGTCTGTCCTCTCTGGCATCAATCAGAAGAGGGTATATCTTGGATAGTGAGGGTCCTGCCTGTACCAGCTCCTCCTTCTCCTTCTGCATTGAAAAATTGGGACTGTTACACCCAAACAATACTGAAGTTTAAATTCCAGTTGCAAATTCTGCCTACTTTTGCCTGTTAAATTTCAGTTCTCATCCTCTAGACTGCCTTGGACCCATGATTTCTGCACAGGCCCACATGATATTACTGTAAATTAGCCATAGTTAGAATATCAGTGTTGACTTCATTTACAGACAGCGATAAACCACTCAAGATTTGTGTCAGCAGTGAGGTTTTACAAGGTTGAAGCAATACAGCAGTTGTTTTTAGTAAGAATGTCAATCTGATTACTGAGCTATTGGAGGAATTCATCAGGTCAGGCAGCATCTGTGGAGGGAAATGGAAGGTCAATACAGTATTTCAGTCTGGACTGAAAGAGGGAGTTGGCTTTTACAAAGAGATGAGGAGGCAGAGTTGGACAAAAGCTGGCAAATTATAGGTGGATCCAGTTGAGGCGTCTGATCGCTGACCTTAAGCATATCCATCCTGTACTTGTATTCTGACTGAATCATCTGCACTTTGTTTAATCTATCTAGAGAATTACAGATATGAACAGGTAGCTATACACAACTTGGAGATCAAGTCGGATGGAAGTACAGGCAGCAGTTTAGATGAATTCCAGGTGACCTCCCAAAGTTGCAAATTCCCCCAAGGTTGAGTTTGCTATCAAATGCACAAGTACGTGTAAGAACAGGTGCTATGAAAACCTTGAAACATAAGCAAGAATGTGCCATTAAAACAAAATAAAGTCCATTGAAGTGCAAAGTGGTCACAATGTTGCTATACTGAGGGAGTGATTAGGGTTGTGCAGGTCAGAGGGAATTGGCTTTCTTGAACCTGGTGATGTGGGGCTTCAGGCTTCTGTACCTCCTGCCTGATGGTAGCAGAGAGAAGGAGACAGAGCCTAGATGGTGAGGATCTTTGAGAAGTGAACTTATTGAGACAAACACAGTCTTAGAGTCAAAGAACAGTATGTCACAAAAACAGGCCCTTTGGCCTACTGAATTTGCACTGATCATCAACCAAGTGTATTCATCCCATTTTAATTCTCTCCACATTCTTATCAGCTTCTCCCAGATTCTACCACTCACTTTCATGTTAGGTCTAGACCTAACATGTACAGAAGCCAATTAACTTACCAACCAGCATATCCTAGGAATGTGGGATGAAACTGGAGCATCAAGAAGAGACCCACAGAGTCATAGGAGAACAAAGAAACTCCACGTAGACAGCACTAAAGGTCAGAGTTGAACCAAGGTCTCTGGTGTGGTGAGTCAGCAGCCCTGCCCACTATACCAATGTAATCTTAAATATGCATTGAGAGAGTAGAAGCTGAAACAATGTTTAACCAGCTGGAAAATCTTAGAACAAAGAAGCACAGTGAAAGGGTGTGGGGTTGGCTGTACAGGGTTGACATAAGGAGAACTGTCTTGACTCAAAGACTTGTGAATTTGCTTACACAAACACGAGGAAATCGCAGATGTTGGAAATTCAAGCAACATACATAAAAGTTGCTGGTGAACACAGCAGGCCAGGCAGCATCTCTAGGAAGAGGTACAGTTGACGTTTCGGGCCGAGACCCTTTGTCAGGACTAACTGAAAGAAGAGCTAATAAGAGATTTGAAAGTGGGAGGGGGAGGAAGAGATCCAAAATGATAGGAGAAGACAGGAGAGGGAGGGATGGAGCCACAGTTGATTGGCAAAAGGGATATGAAAGGATCATGGGACGGGAGGCTTAGGGAGAAAGAAAGGGGGAGGGAGGAAGCCCAAAGGATGGGCAAGGAGTATGATGAGAGGTGACAGAGGGAGAAAAAGGAGAGAGAGAAAGAATATTTATATATAATGGATGGGGTATGAGGGGGAGGTGGGGCATTAACGGAAGTTAGAGAAGTCAATGTTCATGCCATCAGGTTGGAGGCTACCTAGATGGAATATAAGGTGTTGTTCCTCCAACCTGAGTGTGGCTTCATCTTGACAGTAGAGGAGGCCGTGGATAGACATATCAGAAAGGGAATGGGTCATGGAATTAAATTGTGTGGCCACTGGGAGATCCTGCTTTCTGTGGCAGACAGAGCGTAGGTGTTCAGCGAAACAGTCTCCCAGTCTGCGTCAGGTTTTGATTCACATTGATATACATTTTGATGTACATTGATTCGGTAGAGTTAAAATTTAATTTTATTATTTTTTTATTTAATTGAGTTTGGTTTATTATTGTCACATGTACCAAGATGCAATGAAAAGCTTACCTTGCATACTGTTTATACATATCGCAGTACAATGAGGCGGTGGTGGTGGTTGTCCATTGTGTCTGACTATAACAGGAAACCTGTGTGGGAGAGCTTTTAAAGTGGATAAGTCCTTGCACTGGGACAGTTCCACTCTCTTGACCTCAGAAGTCCAAGTCCAGTGGTATGAACAAGCGTCACAAACTGGGGTCCTCCTTGGTTGCAGTGGACTATCATGATGACTCTGTGATTTGTTATGCCCTTCACTCTCCACGGAGCGTTGCAGTACTGCCTTCCTGGTCGTTGGATCTCATCCACCCGGTCCACTTGAGCTGACGACAATGCAATGGAGAATAAAGCTACCGAAAAAGTGTAGTGTAGTTAAAAGATAAAATACGAGATGATAACAAAGTAGATTATGAGGTCAAGAATCCATCTTATCGTACAAGAGGTTCATTCAAGAATCTGATAATAGTGGGGGGAACTCACTGTTGGAGGTAATAAGGTGGCTGGAGAATGGCAAAATACAGTGGAAAATAAACTGAGGGGAGTGGGCCAACTCGACGATCTGGACTACTCACTGGGGTTAGTTCAGAACCGGGATTTACTTCCTAAGTAGGCCTTTATGAATGTGGCATCAGTGAGCTGTCTTGACTCCCAAGGTTCTTAATATTTTCACGGCGCCATTTTGAGATGAACAACCAAAGGGGAAAAATCCGCAGGCAACCTCATAGAAAACAGTCACCCCTATGGCTCAAGAGATCTAGGTATCTGGGGGGAAGTGTGAAGAACAGCGTAAGCCAAGAGGATGGGTGTTGTTAATGTAGACCGAAAATATTTTCATGTGAAAACAGAACAAAGTGGGTGCAGTATGTATGTGTAGAGAGGAGATGGTATGGGAATGCAAATAAACAGATGGAGAAGAATGGAATGCCAGTTTATATTTATGTTGTTCCTGTCACTGGGGGGATAATCCCAGGGTACATTATGGGATCAGTTGTCAAACAAATTTCACACGTTCTGTTAAACTATATTCCACTATTTTCCATTGTTAGTATAAATGGTAGAATTATAGTTTGAGGGCAGTTTTTTAACAAAAGGAAACACAGGAGCAAACTAAATGTATTTTTCATTTTATTATTTAGCCAAAAGAAACTCAATGCTTTAGCAAGGCATTCACAGAAAAGTAGCAATACAATGGATACTTGGGGCATCAGAATAACTGGTTTGTGTGTGTGAACCAATCTCTACCAAGTACAGTCATTTGATAGTGGACAAGTGGCTAGCTCTTGGAGGTTGGTTTGCTCAAAGGCTGTTCAAAAATTGAAAGATGAAAGTAGAATTGTTTTTCTAATCACAAACGAGAGAATCTGCAGATGCTGGAAATCCAAGCAACACACACAAAATACTGGAGGAACTCAGGAGTCCAGGTAACATCTATGGAAGAAAGTTTATTTGACGTGTCCAGCCAAGACCCTTCATTGGGACTGGGAAAAAAAATGAGGGGTCAGAGTAAGAAAGTGTCGGGAGGGGAGGAAGAACAACAGGATGAAAGGTGAAACTTGAAGGAGGGTGAAGTAAAGAACTGGGAAATCTGATAGGAGATTCCCCCTCCCCCCTTCAGCATTCCCATTTCCCCTCTCACCTTATCACCTCCCTTTGGTGCTCCTTCCTCTTTTCTCTTCCATGACTTTCAGTCCTCTCCTAGTAGATTTGACAGTCAGATTGTCACCTGCCAACACATGAATCGGTTAAACAATACAATACCTTCCCTACACCTCTATACACTACTTTTTGAGATTTGTACTTTCTGCCCTAATATCTTATTACGTGACTTTATATCATATGTTTAATATCATTAACAACATGTAAGATGTGCTTTCTGTACTTGTGCGAAGACTTTATTTTTTCTAGTCATAATTAATGACTAGCCCACTGATGTTGCTTTTGGCTTTTATTTGCCATTTGTTCTGTGTTAGCGAACCCCTAAACCTTTTTGGGTTCTTTCTATTATAGAAACATAGAAAACCTACAGCACAGTACAGGCCCTTCGGCCCACAAAGCCGTCCTGAACATGTCCTTACCTGAGAAATTACTTAGGGTTACCCATAGCCCTCTATTTTTCTGAGCTCCATATACCTGTCCAGGAGTCTCTTAAAAGAACCTATTGTATCTGCTTCCACCACCGTCGCCGGCAGCCCATTCCACACACTCACCACTCTCTGTGTAAAAACAACAACAACAACTTGTCCCTGGTAGCTCCACTGTACCTACTTCCAAGCACCTTAAAACTGTGCACTTTCGTGCTAGCCTTTTCAGCCCTGGGGAAAAAACCTCAGACTATCCACATGATCAATGCCTCTCATCATCTTATACACCTCTAACAGGTCACCTCTCATCCTCCGTCACTCCGAGGAAAAAAGGCCAAGTTCACTCAACCTATTCTCATAAGGCATGCTCCCCAATCCAGGCAACATCCTTGTAAATCTCCTCTGTGCCCTTTCTATGGTTTCCATGTCCTTCCTATAGTGAGATGACCAGAACTGAGCATAGTACTCCCAAGTGGGGTCTGACCAGGGTCCTATATAGCTGCAACATTACCTCTCGACTCCTAAACTCAATCCCACGATTGATGAAGGCCAGTACACTGTATGCTTTCTTAACCACAGAGTCAACCTGCGCAGCAGCTTTGAGTGTCCTGTGGACTCGGACCCCAAGATCCCTCTGATCCTCCACACTGCCAAGAGTCTGACCATTAATACTATATTCTGTCAGCATATTTGACCTACCAAAATGAAGCACCTCACATATACCTGGGTTGAACTCCATCTGCCATTTCTCAGCCCATTTTTACATCCTATCAATGTCCTGCTGTAACCTCTGACAGCCCTCCACACTATCCACAAGACGTCCAACCTTTGTGTCATCAACAAATTTACTAACCTATCCCTCCACTTCCTCATCGAGGTCATTTATAAAAATCATGAAGAGTAGGGGTCCCAGAACAGATCCCTGAGGCACACCACTGATGACCAACCTCCATGCAGAATATGACCTTATCTACTTCCACTCTTTGCTCTTTGTGGGCAAGCCAGTTCTGGATCCACAAAGCAAGTTCCCCTTGGATACAGTGCCTCCTTTCTTTCTCAATAAGCCTTGCATGGGGTACCTTGTCAAATGTCTGACTGAAATCCATATACACTACATCTACTGCTCTACCTTCATCAATGTGTTTAGTCACATCCTCAAAAAATTCAATCAGGCTCGTAAGGCATGATCTGCCTTTGACAAAGCCATGCTGACTATTCCTAATCATATTACACCTCTCCAAATGTTCATGAAACCTCCCTGGCAGGATCTTCTCCATCAACTTACCAACTACTGCAGTAAGACTCACTGGTCTATAATTTCCTGGGCTAACTCTACTCCCTTTCTTGAATAATGGAACAACATCCACAACCCTCCAATCCTCCAGAACCTCTCCCGTCCCCATTGATGATGCAAAGATCATTGCCAGAGGCTCAGCAATCTCCTCCCTCTCCCCCCACAGTAGCCTGGGGTATATCTCGTCAGGTCCCGGTGACTTATCCAACCTGATGCTTTCCAAAAGCTCCAGCACATCCTCTTTCTTAATATCTATATGCTCAAGCTCTTCAGTCTGCTGTAAGTCATCCCTACAATACAATCGCCCAGATCCATTTCCGCAGTGAATTCTGAAGCAAAGTACTCTTTAAGTACCTCTGCTATCTCCTCTGGTTCTATATACACTTTTCTACTGTCACACTTGATTGCTACTATTCTGTCACGTCTTAACCTCTTGTTCTTAACATACTTGGAAAATGCCTTGGGGTTTTCCTTAATCCTGACCGCCGAGGCCTTCTGATGGCTCCTTCTGGCTCTCCTAATCTCTTTCTTGAGCTCTTTCCTGTTAGCCTTATAATCTTCTAGCTCTCTATCATTACCTAGCTTTTTGAACCTTTTGTAAGCTCTTCTTTTCTTCTTGACTAGATTTACAACAGCCTTTGTACATCACGGTTCCTGTACCCTGCCATGCTTTCCCTGTCTCATTGGAACGTACCTATGCAAAACTCCACGCAGATATCCTCTGAACATTTGCCACATTTCTTCCGTACATTTCCCTGAGGACATCTGTTTCCAATTTATGCTTCCAAGTTCCTGCCTGATAGCCTCATATTTCCCCTTACTCCAATTAAATGCTTTTCTAACTTGTTTGTTCCTATCCCTCTCCAATGCTATGGTAAAGGAGATAAAGTTATGATCACTATCTCCAAAATGCTCTCCCACTGAGAGAGCTGACACCTGACCTGGTTCATTTCCCGATACCAGATCAAGTGCAGCCTCTTCTCTTGTAGGCTTATCTACATATTGCATCAAGAAACCTTCTTGAACACACCTAACAAACTCCACCCCATCTAAACCCCTCGCTCTAGGGACATGCCAATCAATGTTTGGGAAATTAAAATTTCCCACCATGACAACCCTGTTATTATTACACCTTTTCAGAACCTGTCTCCCTATCTGCTCCTTAAGGTCCCTGTTACTATTGGGTGGTGTATAAAAGATACCCAGTAGAGTAGTTGACCCCTTCCTGTTCCTAACTTCTACCCACAGAGACTCAGTAGACATCCCTCCATGTCTTTCTCCTTTTCTACAGCCATGACACTATCTCTGATCAACAGTGCCATGCCCCACCTCTTTTGACTCCCTCACTGTCCTTTCGTGCCTCTGAGCCATCCATGTCTCTGTAATGGCCACAACATGGTCTGAGCACTCCTTTCTCTATCACCTGCCTATCCTCCCCCTCACACTGTCTCCAAGCTTTCTCTATCGGTGAGCCAACTGCCTCTTCCTCTGTCTCTTCAGTTTGGTTCCCACCCCCCAGCAATTCTAGTTTAAACTCTCCCCAGTAGCCTTAGCAAACCTCCCCGCCAGGATATCGGTTGCCCTGGGGTTCAATACAACCTGTCCTTTTTGTACAGGTCACTCCTGCCCAAAGGAGGTCACAGTGATCCAGATATCTGAATCCCTGCCCCTGCTCCAATCCCTCAGCCACGTGTTTATCCTCCACCTCACTCCATTCCTATACTCACTGTCGCGTGGCACAGGCAGTAATCCTGAGATGACTACCTTTGTGGTCGTGCTTCTCAACTTCCTTCCTAACTCCTTGTAGTCTGCTTTCAGGACCTCCTCCCTTTCAAATAATAATTGGATTTGTGCTTAAATGCATAACTTCACTTAAGTGCATAAGTCATTTTTCTGCAATTTTTCATTCTGTAGCCTTATCTCTTTCCTGTTATTTTTCTATTCCTATTGTTTCCTATTCATTTCAATAATTGTGTTATTATAAATTTGATTATATGGGACACTTTTAGACGATGTAATAAATTCATATATGAATTTCACTTTTGTGTAGGGGAGTGAAGATGCTAGAAGTAATGTAGAAATAAAAAGAAGAATTGCCATTGCCAAAACCAACTTGCAAAAAATGAAACCCATTTTTACCAACAGACACATTTCTATAACCAGGCTTAGGCTACTAAAATGTTACATTTGGTCAATCTTGCTGTATGCTTCCGAAACATGGACTATAACACCAGAACTCCAAAGAAACTTAGAAGCAACAGAAATGTGCTTTCTTAGAAGAATGCTGAAATAGAGATACGGTAACTAATGAGACAGTACTCCAATGTGCCCGTACGAAAAGATCTTTAATGAGAACATTAAATGAGAGGAAACTTAAATTTCAGGGCCATGTCATCAGAAAGGGAGAAATAGAATGCCTTACGTCACAAGGCCGTATGCCTGGGAAACGTGGAAGAGGAAGGCAAAGAAGGAAGTATATGGGCACTGTGAAAGAACTAACAGATCTAAGTGTGTGAGATATCATTGATGCTGCATGGGATCGTTCGATGTGGAAAGCCATGATCACCCAAGTGTGTAATGCGCTAGGCACATGAAGAAGAAGATAGGGAAGTGGGGAAAGATTAGGTTAAATGAATAAAAATGGATGGAATATGAGAAGCTGTAACGGTATAGGGTGAAAACTAAGGAAATGATTTTATGAAATAAAACTCTGTATCATTAGTAGGGATGAGAGAAGTATCAGAGGGTTACATATGTTGTTCCCTTGTTCAAGAAAGGGTGTAGAGATAACCCAGGAAATTATAGACCAGTGTGTCTTACTTCAGTGGTGGGCAAGTTGTTGAAGATCCTGAGAGGCAGGATTTATGAGCATTTGGAGAGACAATCTGATTATGGATAGTCAGCATGGCTATAAGCCTGATTGAATTCTTTGAGGATGTAACAAAATACATGAAGGTAGAGCAGTGAATGAACTGTATATGGATTTCAGTAGGCATTTGATAAGGTTCCCCATGCAAGGCTCATTCAGGAAGTAAGGAGGCAAGTTATCCAAGCGGACTTTGCTTTGTGAATCCAGAATTGGCTTGCCCACAGAAGGCAAAGGGTGGTTGTAGATGGTTTGTATTCTGCATGAAGGTCGGTGACCGATGGTCCGCAGGGATCTGTTCTGAAGTGGTTCATTTCGATTGGTCAAATTTGAAGTCAGAGCATAATATTAATGGTAAGGCTCTTGGCACGTGGAGAATCAGAGAGATCTTGGGGTCCATGTCCATAGGACACTCAAAGCTGCTGTGCAGATTGACAGTGTTGCTAAGGAGGCATATGGTGAGTTGGTATTCATCAACCATGGGATTGAGTTCAAGAGCCATGAAGTCATGTTACAGCTATATAAGGCCTTGGTCAGACCCCACTTGGAGTACTGTGTTTAGTTCTGGTCACCTTGCTACAGGAAATATGGATACTATAGAAAGAGTGCAGAGGAGATTTACAAGGATGTTGCCTGGATCAGAGAATGTGCCTTATGAGAATGGGTTGAGTGAACTTGGCCTTTCCTCCCTGGAGCAACTGAGGCTGAGATGTTACATGATAGAGGTTTATAAGATGTTGGGAGCCATTGATTGTGTGGATAGCCAGAGGATTTTTCCCAGTGCTGAAATGGCTAACATGAGGGGGCACAGTTTTATGGTGCTTGGAAGTAGATACAGAGGACATGTCAGGGGGAAGTTTTTCACGCAGAGAGTGGTGAGTGCGTGGAATGTACTGCTGGTGATGGTGGTGGAGACGGATACAATAGGGTCTTTTAAGAGACTCTTGGAGAGGTACATGGAGCTTAGAAAAATAAAGGACTATGCAGTGGGGTAATTCTAGGCAGTTTCTAGATTAGGTTACATGGTTGGCACAACATTGTGGGTCGAAGGGCCTGAATGTGCTGTAGATTTCTATGTTCTGTGTTCTATCCCCTCCCAGATTCTTACTTCATCCCTCCTCCCCCATCCACCCACCTTCCCCTCTTACTTGGTTTCACCTATCACCTGCCAGCTTCAACCTCTTCTCACCACTCAGCATGATACTCACCACACAACATCCATTGCAGGTAATGTAGAACAGTTGATTGATTATGTGTGACCCTGCATCTGTCTATCTTTAAGTGCTCTCATGGAACTGTGTGGTTTAACACTAGATGGTGCTATGTGCAAGGAAATAAATTTCACTAAATTGTATTTTGCTTGCTTACAGTCTTTAATTATGCTCATATGTACTTTCACTGTAATAGAAAAGTGATAAGTTGCAAGTTTTTTTTTCGTCCTCAACATTGGTTCTAACTCTTTGTTCTGTATCCTTGATTCTAATCATCAATGACAACTAAACACTTACCTATTTAAGTTTTCTGCTCCACAATTCCTTGCCAACCAAACCATCTCATGTCCTCTTGCCAGCCCCATTAAGACTCCTAATGAGAGGTTACTTCATGGAGCTGTATAAGACGATGGGCGTAGACCGAATTGACAGCCAGAGAATTTTTCCCAGGGTGGAAATGGCTAATACAAAGGGGCATAATTTTAAGGTGATTGGAGGAAGGTATAAACAGGATGTCAGAGATAGGTTTTTTTTACATGGAGAGTGGCGGAACACCCTGCTGGTGATAAAAGTAGATATGTTAGGGACATTTATGAAACTCTAAGATAGGCACATGGATGATAGAAAAATGAAGAGTTAGATTGACCTTAGAGTAGTTTTAAAGTTGGCACAACATCATGGGCAGAAGCCCCTGTACTGTGCTGTAATAGTCTATGTTAATATCCAAGCCTTTCCTAACATCTAATGCAGGGGTCCCCAACCTATTTTGCACCGCGGACCGGTTTAATATTGACAATATTCTTGTGGACCGGCCGACGGGGGGTGGGGAGGGGTGCTCAAGTAGGGTTAAACTCACCTCAACATGTCTTTTACAGTTAGGGTTGCCAACTTTCTCACTCCCAAATAAGGGACAAAAATAGCAGTCAGATACGGGACAGTGTTTACCCCGAGAAAGACTACCATGACCATGACGCCTTGTTCATGGCACAGCGGACACCTGTGCGCATGCGTGACATGCGCGTACGTGCCGATTGTTTTTCCACAAATCGGTTTTGACTTAATCTTCCTGACTACGCTGTACATACATTATTTCTAGTTTATAAAGGCTGTGTATTTATCACATCATTCCTGCTTTTACTATCTATATGTTAGTGTTATTTTAGGTTTTATGTGTATTTTGTAACTCTGATTTGGTAGGTTATTTTTTGGGTCTGGGAACACTCAAAAATTTTTCCCATATAAATCAATGGTAATTGCTTCTTCGCTTCACGCCATTTCAGCACAAAAGGTTTCATAAGAATGCTCTGCCTTAGCGAGGGAAATATGGGACAAGGGCGGTCCCGTATGGGACAAACCAATTTAGCCCAATATACGGGATGTCCTGGCAATATGAGACAGTTGGCAACCTTATGTTCAAGTTCAACAGTGCGTGACAGGGAATGAGGAAAGGCGCAGGTGGTTGAGGACCACTGATCTAATGTGACTTGGTGTCAAACTTTGATAACATATCATGTAGTCAATTAGAATGTTTAAATAACATATTATTGACCATATAAATGCCAGTTTCTGCACCACATAAGTCATGCCTGGATAAAGAAAACAATATTTATTCTTAATCTCATATTAAACTTCCAAGGTTACGTAACTTTAACAACACTTTAAAAGAACAGGGATTTCACCCCCTCCAATTATTTTATCAAGGAAATCAAAATAAAAACAAATCTTCACTGGAGAGGAATGATATCTGCTTAAAGTTATTTGCTCATCTTTCTCAGTGATTCCAACTTCTATGAGTAACTGATGAATGGATGTTCTGCTAACCTGATGTATTTGTAGCTTGTGGTTATCACTTATTTTCTGCATTTTTCGACACATATGACTCACTTTTGGTTTTGGTTTTCCCAACCAAGGTAAGCAGTCTGTTGAACAATAAATTCCCCTCTACTTTCAGTTAACCTTGTAGGTGTCTTCCCACATTGGAAAGCCTGACCAGAGACACCATCACGTTTTGTGTGTTCGCGTGAGAATTTAAAAAAATTACTCGTTTTGGAAGGGAGTTTCTCACAAACATGTCAGACGATGTCAGCTCCTAATTTGAATTTTGTGGTTAGAGGGGCGTAAAGGTTGATTCTTGACTATAGATTTCATAACTTAGCAACCAGATTCCTAGTTGCATCTGTCCTAATTCTATCATGTTACACATTTACATTTATAATTACACTTTTGTGACATTTTTCATGTTTACTCTAAAGTGTTTTTTAGCTGAGATAATTTGAAGTGTGGCTTCTTCTGGGATGTAGGAAGTGTAGCCATGAATTCATGTGCAAAAAAGTAATAAACTATTTATTAAAGAAGGCATAACATCTTTAAAATGGCAAACAAAGACAAAGTGGAAATGTGTATGAGATACAAGAGACTGCAGCTGCTGGAACCTGGAGCAACTTCCTGTTGAAGGAACTCTGCGGGTCGAGCTGCATTGGTGGGTGAGGTTACTGTGGTGAGGAAGAAATGTCAACATTTTGGTTCAAAATCCTACATGAAATTATGCCAAATCTTTGTAAGTTAATGGTTTGACTCTAGTTGCAATATTTTGACTAATTCTAGGCACTATGCTTTATTAAGATTGTCAAGGCCATAATTAAGGAGTGTCTGAAAAAGGTAGTTGTCATCATCATCATGTGCTGTGTCGTATGACGTGGGCAACCATGGTCAATGACCATGATTGTTCTTGGCAAATTTTTCTACAGAAGTGGTTTGTCATAGCGTTTTGGGCAGTGTCTTTAAAAGACAGGTGACCCCAGCCATCATTGATACTCTTCAGAGATTATCTGCCTGGTGTGACATAACCAGCACTTGGGATATGCGCCAGCTGCTCATACTACCATTCACCACCAGTTCCCATGGCTTCACATGACCCCAGATTGGGGCGCTAAGCAGGTGCTACACCCTGCCCAAGGGTGACCTGCAGGCGAGTGGAGGGAAGGAGCCCTCCACCCCGCCATCTAGAAGAAAGTAGTGTCGTTCCTAGGATTAAGAGAAGGTAAATCGAATACCCTATGAGTCATGAACCAAAAAACACTGATTTAAGTAGTTAACAAAGATCAACAAGTTGTGATATAAAATGCAGAGTCTGAAGGGCTGGGGAAAAAAGCTTAATATTAAGTTTCTCCAGTAAATGGAATTTACATTTGACTGAGATGTATTTGCAGATCTATGGGGTAAAGGTAAGAAAGTGGAACCAATGGGGTGACCCTTAGAGAGCTAGCATATGTATAATGGACCAAGCAGTGGATAGTCATAGTCATAGCCATACTTTATTGATCCCGGGGGAAATTGGTTTTCGTTACAGTTGCACCATAAATAATAAATAATAATAGAACCATAAATAGTTAAATAGTAATATGTAAATTATGCCAGTAAATTATGAAATAAGTCCAGGACCAGCCTATTGGCTCAGGGTGTCTGACCCTCCAAGGGAGGAGTTGTAAAGTTTGATGGCCACAGGCAGGAATGACTTCCTATGATGCTCTGTGTTGCATCTCGGTGGAATGAGTCTCTGGCTGAATGTACTCCTGTGCCCACCCAGTACTTTATGTAGTGGATGGGAGACATTGACCAAGATGGCATGCAACTTGGACAGCATCCTGTTTTCAGACATGAGAGAGTCCAGTTCCATCCCCACAACATCACTGGCCTTATGAATGATACTTGGGTTGCTAGATTTGGAAGAGTAAAAGTCTTTAAATTTGTTATTTTTAGCCTCATCCATATCCGAGTTTCCATTTATCATTCAATCAGCTTTCAGCTAATATCAGTAAAGGAGAACTTTCAACACCTTTCAAACTGCTGGAAGAACTCAGCGGGTCAGGCAGCATCAAATGTTCTGGTCAAGATTTTGCCACACTCCTCTTTCCTCTTTATACTCTCTATTTACCCCGTATTCTTTCTGTCCAGATGAAGGACCTCAACTCAAAACATCAACTACCTGTTTCCCTCCGCAGATGGTACCTGACCTACAAAGTTCATCCAGCATTTTGTTTATTGTTTTAGAGTCCAGCATCTGGAGTCACGTGTGTGCATATTGAGTAATGGGATTGCCATAAAATCTCATCTGACCCACTGATGTACCTTATAGAAGAAGATTTGCCCTCCTTGGTGTAGCCTTTAAATGGTAACAATGTGGTTGAAATTTAACTTCTCTTTTACAGTTATCTGTTCATCACTCAGTTAAAGAGGGCATTGAGGAAAGGTTGATGGGTGTTAGGGAGTATTCTGGAGTTATGCGAATATAGCAGACATTAATTCAGACAAGAAACAAACTTCAGTTCTTATTGTAAATGCAAACATGTTTAGGAAGCTTACGATTAGTATTCAGGGTTTTTTTGTAAATTGGAAACAGTAAATTGAAGTTAAAAGCTCAGGCTGCTCAACAGACAAGGAGGATTATACATTTTTAAAATAATGGGGTGTGTTAATTGGCTTGCCTTAAACTAGGCGATATGGCTAAGTTATTTGCACTATTGTGACTTGATCCTTTCATTGGTCCTGTTGTAGTTGCTATTCTATAGATTTGCTGAGTATGCCTGCAGGAAAATGATTCTCAGGGTTGTATATGGTATCATAAATGTCCTTCGATCATAATTTTTTTTCTCACAAATCAATGAATATGTTGTAAAAAAAAATCACTCCCTACTTTTACATAGTTTTCTCCTTTTGCTTGTTTTCTTTCCTCTCTTTTCTATAAGTGTATACCTCAGATAAATATTATGTGGTGATTTGTGGCATATATGACTATATGATATATATGTACAATATCTGACATACATCTTATGGAAATAGTGGTTTGATGATGAACAATAAAAAAAATTATTAAAAAAAATTGATTTTGAACTTTGACTTGAGTTCAAGCTGGCAGATCAGATGGATGTTGTCACTTAGCACATTAAACATGGTCACAGGTATAGGCAATCAATAGTTTTTGGGTACTCATCATATTTGTGTACTCAGAGATAGCCCTGACAACATTAATTTTGGATGTCTGGCTCTCTTGTCAAATGGTTTTAGAATATTTGTGTTAATTAGTTTCTCCCAAAGGCATTTTATCAATTACAATGTTTTTTCAGAGGTGTTTTATCAATTACAATGTACTTCCCTATGTCTGTCAAAGGCACCTTTTGTCAACCCAACATAGTGAAGTAAAAATGCCATTGTAACTATTGAAAATATATTGAATCACCTGCTGTTACATTTGGTGTTAAGGTTATAAACGTGATGTACCTCTGGGTTTGTGAGCCTCTATTGAGAGTGTCTGCAGTATGATGCCTGCTTGTTGTGCTGAATAAAACTTCACCAGCTTCAACGTCTCTCCGGTGACTTTGATCGCAGTCACAAGAGATGCCAGTCTACCCAGTGATGTCCACAGCATATAAACACATCAAACTAAATCCTGGAACATGATAAAGCCATTAAATCTCTTACTTGGTGGTGAGCAAAATCTGACAATTTTAATCTCTGTCATCAGTCATTGGTTATGAATTTAAGCCTATCAAAATACTATCTAAAGTAATAGACTACGGTATTGATGAGTTATTAAAAGAACCCAACTATATCAAGTACCTCACCCTGGATGGTACCCTCATTTATGTTTTTATTTTCCTATCCAAGTGGTGTTGCCCAAAGCAATGTCTCTGGAGATTCTAGACCCCTGGAGAGTTGGCAAGCCCAAATAGTGCTTAAAAGGGATCATGGAAAAGCTCCCTCTCTAATCGTAAATAGATAGCAATCAATAGTGAGAATCGTATGCCACTTTTGGTTAGCCATGTGTTCAGTAGCTAATTACAGCAATTCTTCCCTCTTCACCACCAACCCTAACTGTTGCCCTGGCAAAGGGAGAAAGGTTGAAGTCATCATGACCTAACTGGTCCAGAATTGCGTCACAAAAAGTGAACCATCAGTGAAAGTGGTGGTGCATAAATTTGTTAAACAGTGAAGTTCAGGAATGGGCTGTGTGCCATTAACAGTGAATTTACAGTTAAAGCGGAAATTTGCTTGAACTGCGATATGCTATTTAATGAGGTTTTTTTTAATGTTGTGGTGTTGCAACATAACTCTCAACGTTTTATAGCACCTGGTGATTGTTAAGATAATAGCTGTGGGAAATGAATTAGCACAAGGGGAAAAGGTCACTCCACAGCTTTAGTTAGCAGGTTCATTGTGCTCTTTCAGATTGTGAAGTACTCTGATCAAATGGAAATTGAATCTGAAACAACCGGTTCTCTCTACATTTTTGAAACAACCATGTGTTCTTTTAACAAAGGTATTGAAACTCTTACAGAGACATGAGACTGCAGATGCTAGAAACCAGTGGAGGAACTCAGCAGTATCTGTGGAGTGGAGTGGACAATGCAAATGGTTGGTCCAGATGAAGGATTTCAACTCAAAATGTTGACTTCCCATTTCTATCCATAGATGCTGCCTGACCCGCTGAGTTCCTCCATTGCTTTTTGTGTTGCTGCTGGGAACCCGTAGACTTTTTCTGCTTTCTTGCAGTTCTGGAATCTTGTGCATTCTCTATTTAATTGCTGTACTATTGGCAAGGGTGCCTTCACTTGCTCTAGGACAGAGGCGCCCAGCCTTTTTTTAAATGCCATTGAGCCTTACCAAACAGTTGGGGGACCCCAGATTTCCCATAGGATTTCTTCCTCTCTTTTTTAATACTGAAAACATGCCTTGGAATCTGTTCCTGCAAACTCTAACTATACATCAGCAATGGAACACAATGGATTACCTCCTCCACTACAATGGACTTGTCTCTTTTTGAGTTGTCTTTATTTTTACACTAAAGTCTTGTTTGCTTACAGAAGTTTTCGAATTGTATGATATACTTTTTTGTATAATTTCTGTATTTTGTGTGTTGGTTGTCTGTACCTACATGCTCGTGATACTGTCACAAACAAGTTTCTCATTGTACTGTCCCTCACCATACCAAACTCAGCCTGGCTTATCTTATCCTGCTGTTCAGGTGGCTCATTGTTAAACTTATGGGATGTTGCACACAAACTGCCGTATTATTCTCCGTTCATTCACACGTTACATCAAGAGGGATATAGAACATTATGAAACCAATCATCCAATTTCAAATGATGTCCTGAACACTATTCACCTCACAGCCAAACACTATTGCCACCTTTAGATATGCCTCCTTCTCATTGCTACCATTATGGAGGAGATATGGGAGCATGAAGACCCACACCCAATGACCCAGAAAAAGGTTCATCCTCTTTCCTCGGAGCAAGCAGGCTTTAGTCCTCAATATTAATCACTGGTCATGCTAACAAACATGCATATATGTGTATAATGTGTTTGACATGCCCCTCCAAAAACAGTCAAATTCAAATTCCTGCATAAATTTATTTTCGGCTAATTAATAGATCAATTCCCAACACAGCTAATGGTGGTCTTGAAATGTAAACTGTTGCTTTTCCTGGAAGGCATTCCTTTGTGATTCTTATCTACCAGTATCTCTCTTGCAGGTTGAAGTAAAAGTGGTGACCACAGAGCATGCAAAACACTTCTATGAGTCCAAAGATGTTCCTGCTGAAATATATAGCGACTTGGATGAATGGGAGGTAATTTGTTCTTCTATATCTTTTAAGAACCGTAAAGTGAGCAAAGGAGGCGCCTCCATTTTATAACCTTAAAAATAAGTATTGTCTGTAAACTATCAACTGTCTTCTATTTATACCATGCACTGCTCAAATTACACTTCATATTAAAGCAATATTTCTCAACATATGAGTAAAACTAGCATCCCATATTTCAGAGTTTTTCAATATACAAATGCCTGGTTATCCAGCATTTTGTGTGTGTTGCTCAGGATTTCCAGCTTCTGCAGATTCCCTTGTGTTTATTACATTGTTACTAAGAAGCTGCTGAGAGCCAGATCAGAGGCATTCAAGACTGAAGATCAAGAATGCCACAAGAGGTGCAGGTATGATCTCCGGAAAGCCATCTCATGGGTGAAGTGGAAATTCCGGACTAGACTGGAATCAACGAGGGATACTCAATAGCAGTGGCAGGGTTTGAATGCCATGACCTCTTACAAAGTTAAATCTTGCGACATAGGGGACAGCAGAACTTTGCTTCCGCAGAGCTTCGCTTCCCAATGAGGTCAATGCCTTCTATGCCCATTATAGAAACATAGAAAATAGGTGCAGGAGTAGGCCATTCGGCCCTTCGAGCCTGCACCGCCATTTATTATGATCATGGCTGATCATCCAATTCAGAACCCCGCCCCAGCCTTCCCTCCATACCCCCTGACCCCCGTAGCCACAAGGGCCATATCTAACTCCCTCTTAAATATAACCAACTGTTTCCTGTGGCAGAGAATTCCACAGATTCACCACTCTCTGTGTGAAGAAGTTTTTCCTAATCTCGGTCCTAAAAGGCTTCCCCTTTATCCTCAAACTGTGGCCCCTCGTTCTGGACTTCCCCAACATCGGGAACAATCTTCCTGCATCTCGCCTGTCCAATCCCTTTAGGATTTTATACATTTCAATCAGATCCCCCCTCAATCTTCTAAATTCCAACGAGTACAAGCCCAGTTCATCCAGTCTTTCTTCATATGAAAGTCCTGCCATCCCAGGAATCAATCTGGTGAACCTTCTTTGTACTCCCTCTATGGCAAGGATGTCTTTTCTCAGATTAGGGGACCAAAACTGCACACAATACTCCCGGTGTGGTCTCACCAAGGCCTTGTACAACTGCAGTAGTACCTCCCTGCTCCTGTACTCGAATCCTCTCGCTATAAATGCCAGCATACCATTCGCCTTTTTCACCGCCTGCTGTACCTGCATGCCCACTTTCAATGACTGGTGTATAATGACACCCAGGTCTCGTTGCACCTCCCCTTTTCCTAATCGGCCACCATTCAGATAATAATCTGTTTTCCTATTTTTGCCACCAAAGTGGATAACTTCACATTTATCCGCATTAAATTGCATCTGCCATGAATTTGCCCACTCGTCCAACCTATCCAAGTCACCCTGCATCCTCTTAGCATCCTCCTCACAGCTAACACTGCCACCCAGCTTCGTGTCATCCGCAAACTTGGAGATGCTGCATTTAATTCCCTCATCCAAGTCATTAATATATATTGTAAACAACTGGGGTCCCAGCACTGAGCCTTGCGGTACCCCACTAGTCACCGCCTGCCATTCTGCCATTATGATCACCAGACATGATCAGGAATCATGTCTCCCAAAGATTCCTTGGGCTCAGTATCTGAAGATGACATGCGAGTTGCCTTCAAAAGAGTGAATCCAAGGAAAGCAGCTGGTCCGGACGGAGCACCTGGAAGACTACTGAAGACCTGTGCTGAGTAACTGGCTGGTGTATTCACAAATATCTTCAACCTCTTGCTCCGGCAGTGCGTGGTACCCACCTGCTTCAAGCAGGCTTCAGTCATATCAGTGCCGAAGGAGAGTGTGATAAGCTGTCTAAATGACTATCACCCCAATGGCACTTACATCCATAGTGATCAAGTGTTTTGAGAGGCTGACGTTGAAGCATATCAGCTCCTGTCTGTGTGGCGATTTGGATCTGGTCCAGTTTGCCTACTGAAGCAACAGGTCTACAGCAGATGTTAACTCGTTAGCTCTTCACATAACCTTGTAACATGTGGACAGCAAAAATCCATATATCAAGGTGCTCTTTATTGATTACAGCTCAGCATTTAACTCCATCATCCCCTCCCAATTAATTGGTAAGCTCCAAGATGTGGGCCCCAATACCCCCTTGTGCAATTGGATCCTGGATTTCCTCACATGTAGACCTCAGTCAGTCTAGATTGGCAAAGACATCTCCTCCACAATCTCCTTCAGCACAAGAGCACCGTAGGGATGTGTACTAGCCCCCTGCTCTACTCGCTTTACACCTATGTCTGTGTAGCTAAGTATAACTCCAACACCATATACAAGTTTGCTGACGACACCACTTTTGTGGGCTGTATCAAAGGTGGTGATGAATCTGCATACAGGAGGGATATTGAAAACTTGCCTGAGTGGTCTAATAATAACAACCTCTCACTCAATGACAGTAAGACTAAGAACTGATAGTAGACTTGAGGAGAGTGAAACTGGAGACTCATGAGCAGTAATCATCAGAGGATCAGAGATGGAGAGGGTCAGTAACTTTAAATTCCTGGGTGTCACTATTTCAGAAGATCTGTTCTGGACCCATCACATAAACGTAATTGCAAGGAAAACATGACAGCGCTTCCTCAGGGGTCTGCGGAGATTTAGCATGTCATCAAAAACCTTGGTGGCAAACTTCTGTAGGGTTGTGGTTGAAAGTGCACTGGCTGGCTGCATTATGGTCTGGTATGGGAATGCCCTTGAGTGGAAAATCCTACAAAAGATGGTGGATTCAGCCCAGTACATCATGGGTAACCATTGAGCGCATCTGGATGAAACGTTGCCATAGGAAAGCAGCATCCATTATCAACGATTCTCACCACCCAGACCATGATCTTTTCTCACTGCTGCCATCAGGTTGAAGGTATTAGTGCCTCAGGATTCGCACCACCAGGTTCAAGAACAGTTACTACCTGCCATATCAGGCTCTTGAATAAAAGGAGATAACCACTCATTTAAGGACCCTCTTATCTTGTTATTTCATGCTCATTATTTGTTATTTATATCTGCATTTGCACAGTTTGTCCATTGATCCTGTCTCCAGTTACTGTTCTATAGATTTGCCAGTAGAAACCGAATCTCAGGGTTGTATGTGGTGACATGTATGTACTCTGATAATAAATTTTACTTTGACCTTACTTTGACTACTGTTTTGCTTTCTTTAGCATTCAAAAGGCTTAATTCCTAATGGAAAAGGACTAGCAGTTGTAGATTAGTTTTAAATGAAACCCCTTGATGTGATCAGTGAAAGGTGCTTTGAAATTCTTATAGTTGGTTGCACTGTTTTCTTTTACCAGTTTAGCTTATTTGAACCTAGTAGCAGTCAAAATCATGTCAAGTTTATGGATGATATTCTGAGGAGAAAGGGCTAGTCAGCTGTGATTAAGCAATGGTACTTTAATCTTTTTGAAGTAAATTTATTATCAAAGTACATATATGTCATCATGTACAACCCTGAGATTCAATTTCTTGTGGACAATCACAGTAAACACAATAGAATCAATGAAAGACCACACTTAACAGGATGGACAAACAACCAATGTGCAAATACAAAAAGAAAGAAAAAATGGAAATTATTACTACTAATAATAAATAAATAAGGAATAAATATCCAGAACATGAGATAAAGACTCCTTGGAAGTGAGTCCATAGATTGTGGGAACAGGTCAGTGTTGGGACCAGTGAAGTTACTCTCTTTGGTTCAAGAGTCTGATTAGATTAGATTATGAGGACACGCAGTCCTCGTTTATTGTCATTTAGTAATGCATGCATTAAGAAATGATACAATGTTCCTCCAGAATGATATCACAGAAGCACAAGGCAAATCAAGACTGAAAAACTGACAAAAACCACATAATTATAACATATAGTTACAACAGTGCAAAGCAATATCGTAATTTGATAAAGAACAGATCATGGGCACGGTAAAAAACAGTCTCAAAGTATCTCGAAAGTCCCATCATCTCACGCAGACGGTAGAAAGAAGAAAAAAAACTCTCCCTGCCATGAACCTCCAGCGCCGCAAACTTGCCGATGCAGCACCCTGGAAGCACCTGACCACAGCCGACTTTTTTTTTAATATAATTTTTATTGAATTTTCAAAAAGAATACATGAAAAGATAGAATCTACCCTCCCCCCTCCCCTTAACCCTCCCCCACCCCATATATAGTCCTACCTAAAAAGAAAGAAAAAGAAAAAAAAAAGAAAAGAACCGCCTGGGTATTGGAAGGTTTCCACATGCTCCATGGGATTCAAAATAAATTTGGTATAATTATTCGTTACTTTCCCCAAGTGACCAAAGTCTTTATCGGAGCACTTAAATATGCCATCCTATCTTTTGTAAATAAGGGTGCCAAATATTCAAAAATGTTACATATTTATCTCTTAAATTATAAGTGATTTTTTCGAGTGGAATAGAACTAGCCATTTCATTATTCCAACGATCCATACTTAAATACAAATCAGATTTCCAAGTAACTGCTATGGTCTTCTTAGCTACTGCCAATGCAATTTTTATAAATTCTTTCTGATATTTATTCAATTTAAGTTTCAGTTTTATCCCTTCAATATCACCTAATAAAAATAATATAGGGTTATGTGGAAGTTGAGTTCCAGTAATTTGTTCCAATAAGATTCTTAAATTTATCCAAAAGGGTTGAATTTTAAAACAAGACCAAGTAGAATGTAAAAAAGTACAAATTTCTTGATTACACTGAAAACATTTATCAGATAGATTTGAATTTAATCTATTTATTTTTTGTGGTGTAATATATAATTGGTGTAAAAAATTATATTGTACTAATCTAAGTCGAACATTTATTGTATTTGTCATACTGTCAAGACAAAGTCTTGACCAATTTGTTTCATCAATATTAATATTCAGATCTGTTTCCCATTTTTGCTTTGACTTATGGGTTCCTTGTTTAATTGTTCTTGAATCAAATTATACATACAAGAAATAAATTTTTTAATTTTCCCTTTTTGAATTAATATTTCAATTTCATTAGGTTTTGGCAAAAACCTTGTTTGACCCAACTTACCTTTTAAGTAAGCCCTTAATTGAAAGTAACAAAAGAAAGTATTATTAGATATTTTATATTTATCCTTTAATTGTTCAAATGACATCAATATACCTCGTTCAAAACAATCACCTATAAATTTAATCCCTTTTTGGTACCAATTATATAAAAGTTGATTGTCCATTGTAAAAGGAATAAGTCTGTTTTGGAACAAAGGTCTCCTTGCTAATAGAGACTTCTGTGTTTCATTATCAACATGTATCTTATTCCATAGATCAATCAAATGAGTTAATATAGGAGATTCTTTCTTTTCCCGTATTGGTTTAGATTCCCATTTATATATAAAATCTTCAGGTCTATTTTCTCCTATCTTGTCTAGTTCTATTTTAATCCATGCTGGTTTTCGATCATCGAAGAAAGATGCAATAAATCTAAGTTGATTTGCTTTATAATAGTTTGTAAAGTTTGGAAGTTGTAACCCTCCTAACCTAAATTTACATGTCAATTTTTCCAATGATATTCTTGACATTTTACCTTTCCAAAGAAATTTTCTCACACATTTATTTAACTCTTGAAAAAATTTCTGTGGCAATTGTATTGGTAATGTTTGAAACAAATACTGTAATCTAGGAAATATATTCATTTTTACAACATTGACTCTACCTACTAATGTTATTGGTAATATCATCCATTTGTCAAGATCTTCTTGAATTTTTTTCAATAGTGGTAAATAATTAAATTTATATAAATTCTTTACATCATTATCAAGTCTTATACCTAAATACTTTATACCATTTACCGGCCATCTAAATTGGGTTACTAATCGACATTGACTATAGTCTCCTTTAGTAAGAGGTAAAATTTCACTTTTATCCCAATTTATTTTGTAGCCTGATACCTTCCCATATTCATCCAATCTAGAAGATAATTTATGTAACGAATGTTGTGGGTTTGTTAAATAGATCAAAACATCATCGGCAAAAAGATTAATTTTATATTCCTCCTGATTAACTCTAAAACCCATAATATCTGGATCAATTCTAATTAGTTCTGCTAATGGCTCTATCGCCAATACAAATAAAGCAGGTGATAGTGGACAACCTTGTCTAGTTGACCTTTTTAACTGGAATGGTGTTGAAATTTGAGAGTTTGTCACTACTTTAGCTTTAGGGTTAGAATTTAAAGTTTTAATCCAATTTATAAAAGATGTTCCTAACCCATATTTTTCTAGTACTTTAAATAAAAAATCCCATTCTAATCTATCAAATGCTTTTTCTGCATCCAAAGCTACTACTATACTCTTCTCATCCCTTTTTTGTGCCAAATGAATTATACTGAGTAGCCGGGTTACATTATCTGCCAATTGTCTATTTTTAATAAATCCTGTTTGATCCATATGTATTAATTTTGGTAAATATTTAGATAATCTATTCGATAAAATTTTTGCTATTATTTTATCCGTATTCAATAAAGAAATAGGCCTGTATAATGCTGGTTTCATAGGATCTCTTGTCTTTTTTTGGCAATACTATTACAATCGCTGTTGAAAAAGATTCTGGAAGTTTATGTATTTTTTCTGCTTGACGTATTAGTTCCATAAAAAGAGGAAATAATAAATCTTTAAATTTTTTATAAAATTCAGGTGGAAAACCATCTTCTCCTGGAGATTTATTACTTTGGAGTGATCCTAAAGCTTCTTCAACTTCTTTTAATGTAAAAGGCATATCTAATCCCTTCTGTTCTTCCAAATTCAATTTAGGAAGAGAAACTTGTGATAAAAACCTTTCTATCTCATTAACATCATTTTGGGATTCTGATTGATATAATTCAGAATAGAAATTTTTAAAGGTTTCATTTATTTCAAGAGGTTTATGAGATATTTTATTTGCCCTTGTTCTAATTGCATTTATTGTTTTGGAAGCTTGTTCTGTTTTCAACTGCCAGGCAAGAATTTTATGTGCTCTCTCACCTAACTCATAATACCTTTGTTTAGTTCTTATAATTGCTTTTTCCGTTCTGTATGTCTGAAGCGTATTATATTGTAACTTCTTAATGACAAGTTGTTTTCGATTTTCTTCTGACATATATCTTTGAGATTCTTTTTCTATTTTTGTAATCTCTTTTTCCAATTGATCTAGTTCTGCCATATATTCTTTCTTAATTTTAGACGTATAACTTATTATCTGGCCCCTAAGATATGCTTTCATCGCATCCCATAATATAAATTTATCATCCACTGAATGAAAATTTGTATCCAAAAAAAATCGAATCTGCTTTTTCATAAAATCACAAAAATCTTGACGTTTTAATAATGTTGAATTAAATCTCCATCTATAAGCCACTTCTTCCTTATCAGCCATTATTATTGTCATTAATAAAGAGGAATGATCTGATAATATTCTTTATATTCCATATTTTTCACTCTGTGTTGAATATGCATTGATAATAGAAACAAATCTATCCTTGAGAAAGTTTTATGTCTATGGGAGTAGAACGAATAGTCTCTTTCTTTAGGATTGATTCTTCTCCATATATCAATCAGATTTAAATCTTTCATCAATGATAAAGTTAAATTTACTACCTTGGATTTTATAACAGCCTTGGTTGATCTATCTAAGACTCGGTCTAAGCAAAAATTAAAGTCTCCTCCAATTAATATTTTTTCATGCGCATCCGCCAAATTCAGAAAAGCTTCTTGTATGAATTTTGCATCATTTTCGTTTGGTGCATAAATATTCATAAAAGTCCATAGTTCAGAAAAAAGTTGACAATGTATAATCACATATCTCCCCGCAGAATCAGTTATTACATTTTGTATTCTAATTGGTAACGTTTTATTGATCAAAATTGCTACTCCCCTCGCTTTTGAATTAAATGAAGCCGCAACAACACTACCCACCCAATCTCTCTTTAGTTTCTGATGTTCTGTTTCCGTTAGGTGCGTTTCCTATAAAAAAGCTAAATCTATCTTCATTTTTTTAATATGTGTTAAGATTCTTTTTCTTTTCACTGGTCCATTAAGCCCGTTAACATTAAAACTCAAAAAATTCAATAAATTAGTCATTATTCTTAACAAAGTTACTCCAATCTAAAACATTATTTATCTTCTCTACTCTCATAGTTCCTTGGGGAATCTCTTTAAACTTCACCATGTTGCTATGTGTCTCCCTCCCAACCTTCCAGGCAGAAAGAAAAAAGAAGATAGAAAAAATACAAAAAAAGAAAAAACAAAATACCCCCCCACTAATGTTGTGAATGAAAGGATACACAACACTACCCCCCTCCATTTTATGGGTCGTGGCAAAAGCCACGCTTGCACACATGACTAGCGTAGCAATCGCTCAGTGCTTCTTCCAGCTCCCTCGCAACAAAAAAACATTATATATATATAGACAAAATTAGTATTACTATTCCCAACTAATATTCCTCCAGTTTTAACCTTTCTTACCCCCCTCGTATAATTAATAATATATTTATACATTCATCCAGCTTCAAAAATCCAACAAGTCCATTCTTTAACCCAATCTTCATCTTCAATCTATGTCACTCTCCTGGGTTTGTTCTTGTATCTGGTGAATATTCAGAGAATCTCGCACAAACTGCTCTGCTTTCTGGTAGTCATCAAAAAATCTTTTTTCTCCACCAGGCAAAAAAATCTTCAAGGTTGCAGGATAATGCAGTGTAAATTGATAACCATGATCCCATAGGGTTTTCTTCACTGGATTAAATTTCTTCCTTCTCTTCAAAAGTTCGTAACTTATATCAGGGTAGAAAAAAACTTTGTTCCCTTTAATTATCAATGGCCCTTTTCTATCTTTGGCAGCTCGAGCAGCTGCCTGTAGAATCCTTTCCTTGTCTTGAAATCTTAAGAATTTTATTAAAATCGATCGTGGATATTGGTCATCTTTTGGTTTTGGTCTTAAAGCTCTATGTGCCCGCTCAATTTCAATTGGTTGAACCTCCTCTTCCATTTGCGAAACATCCGGGATCCATCTTTGAAAAAATTCTATTGGTTTATCTCCCTCCGTACCTTCTTTAAGACCAACAATTTTAATATTATTACGTCTACTAAAATTTTCCAACATGTCCACTTTCTCCAAGAGTCGGTTTCTTTCCGAATTCCAGACAAGCAGATCATTTTCTGTTTTTTCCACTCTATCATTCATATGCCCCATTGCTCTTTCCATCTTCTGAAGCTTCTTATCCATTTTGTCCTGTCTTGCCATAACTTTATCATAGCACATCTTCGTATCTCTAAGCTCTTCTCTTACTTTTCTTAATTCAGCTGTTAATTGCAATATAGCCTCTCTCATGTCTCTATCATCTCCTTTACTTCCAATCGCTTCCAATTCTTCCTCCTCTTCTTCATCTGTGTTCTCTGCAGAATTCAATTCTGACTCTGAGTCATTTTCAATTGCAGTGGCTGTCGGTTCTTGTAGTTTGCGTTGTGTCGATTTGAGCATGTGCTCTTCTTTGCGCATGCGCATTTCCGGTGTCTTCTTCGAAGAAGCCGTTACCACCGCCGTTGCTCCCTGTTCTACCGAAGGAGATCCAACCTGAGTCCGAAGCTCCATCGTTGCAGTAGGCCCTTTTTTCTTCCCGTCTCGCGGCTGCTTCGCAACAGCAGACTTCTTTTGTTGCGGTTTAGGAGGCATATCGTAAAGTAGTCTTACAAAGTTTATAAATAGTTTTCAGAAAATATTTACTAACTTTGTTTTGTTTAAACGGTACTTTACTGATTTGTTGCGGGAGAGCTGGATTTGCACGTCTCAATCCCACGTCATCACGTGACGCCCCACCCCCACAGCCGACTTTTGAGTCCATCCGAAAACTTCGAGCCTCCAGCCAGCCCTCTGACACCGAGCACCATCTCTGCCGAAGGCTTTGACCCTGGCCCCGGCAACAGGCAATAGGCAAAGCTGAGGATTTGGGGCCTTCCTCTCCAGAGATTCTCGATCGCACAGTAGCAGCGGCAGCGAAGCAGGCATTTCAGAAGTTTCTCTAGATGTTCCTCCGTGCTGCTCATGTCTGTCTCCATCCAATCAGGATTGTGCACGGTACCTACTTAACAAATACCGATATCATTTCGGAGCGGCTGCGCACGCTGTGTCTGATGGTTGAAGGATAATAAACGTTCCTGAACCTGGTGGTCTGGGTCCCGAAGCTCCCGTACATTCTTCCTGATGGTAGCAGTGAGAAGAAAGCATGGAAAGATTATGTACAAATAATGTGGAAAAAATGAAAGTGGTTAATGAGTGAAGGGATAGTTGGGTTTAAAACTTCATTTCAAAATCTTTCCATGTAGAGATAGGATATTTCATCATATGTGTTCAGGAAAGTTTCCTTAATCAATATGTCGAGGTCCCAATTAGAGAGAGCATGATACTGGGTCCCCAATTAGGGAACAAGATAGGGCAGGTGACTGAATTGTGTGTAGGGGAACACTTTGGATATAGTGATCATAATTCTGTTCCAATATAATTACGGAGAAGGATATGTTGGGGTTCTAAACTGGAGAAAGGCCAGATGGTATCAGAAAGGATCCGGCAAGTGCGGATTAGGACAGGTTGTGTTGTTTTCTGGCAAAGGTGTATTTGGTAACTGGGAGGCCTTCAAAAGTGAAATATTGAGAGTACAGAGTTTGTATGTTCATGTTAAAATAGAAGGCTAGGCTAACAGGTTTAGGGAACTTTGGTTTTCAAATCTGTATTGAGGCCCTGGTTAAGAAGAAGGAAAAGGAGGTGCTTAGCAAGTAAAGGCAGCAAGGAGCAAATGAGATGTTGAGGAGGATCAGAAATGCAAGAAAACACTTGAGAGGTAAATCAGGACTAAAAGAACACATGAGGTTGCTCTGACAGACAAGGTGAAGGAGAGTGCGGTAAACTGGATCAGCAATTTTCTGAATGACTCCAAGATCGGCGGCATAGTGGACAGCGAGGAAGGTTATCAAAGCTTGTAGCAGGATCTGGACTGGCTGGGAAAATGGGCTGGAAAATTGCAGGTGAAATTTAATGCAGAAAAGTGTCAGGTGTTGCACTTTTGGGGGACAAACCAAGGTAGGACTTGCACGGTGAATGGTCGGGCACCGAGGAGTACAGTAGAACAAAGAGATACTGGAATACAGATCCATAATCCCTTGAAAACCGCTTCAGAGGTAGATAGCATTGTAAAGAGAGTTGTTTCACATTGGCCTTCATAAATCAGAGTATTGAATACTCCGAAGGGTCTTGGCCCGACACATCGACTGTACTTTTTTCCATAGATGTTACCTGGCCTGCAAGAATGCCTGTAAGGGAGTGTTGAGGGACACAGTGAAGTTCAGTGCAGCCAATGTAAGGACTCTGTGAGGATGGACCAGAGTCCAGGCAACTCTTGTTCTGGACATAGAGGGGATATATATCGAGGAAGTTTCTCAAACAATGGTAGGTTGTATCACCCAAAGGGGGATTGGGGGTGTGGCATGAGTGGCAATGGTGCTGTGTACACAAATAAAAGGTACTAAGTCTGCTATGTATAGAACCGGCAGCACTGAATGTAACCCTGAGAACTTAAAGAACTTTCTTACTCTGACGCCTAATCTTTTTTCCGATCCTGATGCAGGGTCTCGCCCTGAAATGTCGACTGTACTCTTTTCCATTGATGCTGTCTGGCCTGCTCAGTTCCTCCAGCATTTTGTGTGTCGCTTGGATTTCTAACATCTGCAGATTTTCACTTGTTTGATAAAGATCTTTGTACTGCGGAATTCTTTTAATATAATTTTTAATAAATAATATTTGTTAATTTTAAAACCCTGCTGGATTGTATTTCTGCCATTTCACACGCAATCTCTTCCATTTTCCCTTTAGATGTGGAAACAGAGGACAGATCCTGTTCTACACATTGAACTGAGGAGGTGGGCAGACCTATTGGTGATTGCCCCTTTGGATGCCAATACTCTGGGGAAAATAGCTAATGGAATCTGTGACAACTTGTTGGTAAGATAAGCAGATCTCTGTCATTCATTTGGCACCAGGTCATGAAACTTGTATATGAGTTTTCTTCCCACATTAGGTAGATTGGAAAATGCATAAAATACTAATGATGCAATCTTTCTTGCAATAACATACTTTCAGTGTAGTTGTGCTGGAAGAACTTGATTTTTATGGCAAGAAGGTAGACATACTATATTTCCTTACTCCACTGCCCCACCCCACTCTAATTCTTGTAACCAGCCAAATAATTTTGATGTTAGAATCAAATCTTCTTTTTCTTTTTGGAGACTACCAATTTTTGCTAATGAAAACAAAGATATACTGGGTTACTCAGCAGGAGAAGCAGAATTTACAGCTACGAGGTACCCTACCACAAGAAAGCAGCATCCACTGTCTGGGCCATGATCTCTTCTTTTTACTGCCATCAGGAAGGAGATACAGGAGCCCTACATCCCACAAGACCATGTTCAGGAGCAGTTATTGCCCTTCAACCATCAGGATTCTGAACCAGAATGGATAATTTTACTCACTTCATCTCTGAACTGATACCACAACCAGTGGACTCACTTTCATGGGCTCTGCAGCTCATATTCTCAGTATTATCTATCTGTCTAGCTGATGTGTCTTCTTTTGCACATGAGTATTAGTCTTTGTGTGTAGTTACAAATGTTTTGGTAAGTTCATTTTGAAATTTGAACTTTAGCATTTCATGTCAATGACCCTTTATCACATGTTTGGTTGAAAGGTTATTTGACCTGAAATGTTAACATTTATGTCCCACATTTTATGCTTTCATACATCCTCTGTTCCGCCTTGCACTTGATCTTTAAGTGGCCTCTTCTAAGTTGGGACCTGAACAGACGATGAGCATTTAGATGAGTCTTTTCATTTTTTTAGAAAATTCTGCAATATGTAATCCATAAATATATAATTTTTCCAAAGTAAGGAAAGAATAACAAGTGTTTTAAATGCTGTTATCCACATTGCACACTGACACAGCTAGTAGACTCACTACCTCAGAGTGCCAGACACCCACATTCAATCCTGACCGTAGGAGATGTCTGTGTGGAAGTTGTATGTTCTCTCAGTGACTGTGTAGATTTCCTTCAGATGCTCCAGTTTCTTCCACGTACCAAACACTTGTAGATTAATAGGCTGTTGTAAATTGTACTATAAGTAAGTGGTAGAATCTGGGGGAGAGAGAAATTGGTGGGAACATGTGGAAGATAACAAATGGAGTGTAAAAGGGTTGTTTAATGCTTGGTGTAGACTTAGTGGTCCAAAGAACCTGTTTCTATGATGACCCTCTCTTTGAGTTGAATAATTTTAAAATGTAAAAGTTTATTTTCCAATTTGAAAGCAGCCTATCCTGAAATACTGTCAATGTTTGGTGTGGGAAGGTGTAGAGGTTCAAGTATCCAATATGTATTTTGTCTCTATCCAAATGGAAATAAGCATTGCTTTGGTTGCTTTGAGTTTGTTACTCTCAAAACCTAGCTAGCTGCAGGTATTCTGTCTGATTTTACAAATGGCCAGAGTCATGTCATGGCATTTGTGATCATTAGTTTGTCCACTGGATTTGATAAAACAGGGTAATTGTACTTTCTTTCAGGGGTTAAGGACTTTTAAACATACTTCCATAAAAATATTTGGCTAGAGTATGGGGTAATCAATTATAATAATTACCTTTACAATTAAAGCACTGCACACTTTTTAATTTCAGTGATATTTAGTGAAGGGCTTTGTTGCATCTATTCTGGTACAGCTCACTCACTTTTGGTTCCTACCAGACCATCAACTCTCAGCTGTGGCTCCAAGTAGTTGTTTGTGTGTGACAGCAGTCACACCCTGGTACACTGCTTCAACAGGCTGACTAAACCAGGGAAGAGTAGCCAGCAGGCCTCATACCCCAATGAGATAGGGACGTGCCTGTCCTACCCTGTGAAGTCTGTTCTGGCAGATGAAATCAAGTGATATCCAAGGTTCTACAATGCTTTCTGGAGAATGAAGGACATGATGAGGCACAGAAGATGTCATGGTCATCCACTGCAACCAAGGAAGACCCCAGTTATGACAACTAATTGTACCACTGGACCTAGACATCTAACAAAAGGGTAGAACTATCCCAGTTTAATAGCTTTTCCACTTCATAAACTCTCCCACACACGGCTTTCTTTACTGTCGTCGTTGGACATGACAGACAACTAATCAAACAATTATTTTTAGTTACTTTATAATGCTGCTTATTTCTATAATTCCAGAAAGGAATGTGAGACTATTAAAGAATTCTTTACTGGATATGCATTAATTTCACATAAACAAGAAGATTGGTATTAGTATTATTGTCACGTCTATCAGATATAGTCAAAAACTTTGTTTGCAGGCCACCCGGGTAGATCATGCCATACATACAGTAAATACTGCAAGTAAAAGGGACTGAAGGTCTGTTTAAGCTCCCAGTGCCTCTTGTTGATTACTGTTCTGTTTCTCTCGCCTTTGCAGACTCCTTGGAAACTGAGTTTATTTAGACTCCTGTTATAATTGGCTTCAATTTGTTTCACTTTCTAAAACACCACAGAATATTTTTAACACAAGATTACCAAACAGATCCCACTTGGTGGTCTAGATTAGCCACTAAAAAATGTCAAGTTGAAGATCTCCTTCAATTGGCTACCGTTCTATATAATTTGGTATTAAACCAACTCGCTTCCAAAACTAAAAAAAAACTTCTAAAACCTTTTTCTGAAAAATTCTGCTGGTAATCCAACACAAAAAACAGAAAATACTGGAAATACTCAGCAGGTTAAGCTACATCTGTGAGAAACAGAGTTAATGTTTCAGGTCAAAGACTCTTCATGGACAGCTTCTATCCCAGTATAATCCTTTCCAATAGGCAATAGACAATAGGTGCAGGAGTAGGCCATTCGGCCCTTCAAGCCAGCATTCATTGTGATCATGGCTGATCATCCACGATCAGTACCCCATTTCTGCCTTCTCCCCATATCCCTTGACTCCGCTATCTTTAACAGCTCTATCTAACTCTTTCTTGAAAGCATCCAGAGAATTGGCCTCCACTGCCCTCTGAGGCAGAGCATTCCACAGATCCACAACTCTCTGGGTGAAAAAGTTTTTCCTCAACTCCATTCTAAATGGCCTACCCCTTATTCTTAAAATGTGGCTTCTGGTTCTGGACTCCCCCAACATCGAGAACATGTTTCCTGCCTCTAGCGTGTCCAATCCCTTAATAATCTTATATGTTTCAATCAGATACCCTCTCATCCTTCTAAATTCCAGTGTATACAACTCCAGTCGCTCCAATCTTTCAACATATAACAGTCCTGCCATCCCGAGAATTAACCTCATGAACCTACGCTACACTCCCTCCATAGCAGGAACGTCCTTCCTCAAATTTGGAGACCAAAACTGCATACAAACTGCACCGGTTAAGATGGCACTACCAAACATATGGGCCGGCTCTTTGGTAGTTTATAAGATAAGAAATCCAACAAAAAGTTACTAAAATACATTTTCGGAGGTAATTTATGTTAAATTATTGCTGCAAATATTGAAGGGACGAGCAAGTTTGGGTCATGAGCAGAGATTATGTGTTGCAGAATCGCTGTAGGTGGAGTTATGTTGCCTGTATGACTGGCCCAGGTGCAAGGTTGGATCACTCTGGGCACTGAGCTGATTTGAAGAACTTGAGAGCGGCTACAGGCTGGCAGGTGAAATCTGGACCCAGAGTGTGTGACTGGGTGGCATGATCTAGGACCAGAGTCTTTCACTGCAACAGTGTCCAATGCGCTGTTTAGACAATATAAATGCCAGCGCAAATCGGAGGCGAGAGTCCATTTTGTTCACTGTCTGCTATTTGGTCAATTTAAACACCGGCTCAGGTAGACTGAAAATACAGGATGTTGGGATCTGGGAGGAGAGTGGTTTTGCTCATTCTCCTTGATGGACACTCCACTCTCCATGGAGCTGAGGCTATGAAGACTGCCCCAGCTGCTGTGCTCTGTGCTCACTAATATGATGAACTGATAATCGAGGCTTTGGGCTTACTCCGGGCTGTTCTGGGGTTCAGATCTGAGGACTCGGTTTTGGTTTGGAATGCTGTTGTTCACTTATATTTGTTTGCACAATTTGTATTTTTTTATTCCTTTCTCATGTGCATTGAGTTGTTTTCTTATTTTTATTGTTTTTTTTAAATTGGGTTGTTTTAGGTTTCTTGCTTTGTGGCTAACTGAGCAAGCAAATCTCAAGATTGTATAATTTATACCTTCTTTGATAATGTTCTTGAATTTGGGATCTTGAATCCTATCAGCCTCTTGCATGAACCCCTCAAATGTTTAAAGGAGGAGTTCTTAATCTCCCAATCGATCTCGTTGTGGCCCTTGTGCTTTATTTGTCTAGCCTGCACTGTACTTTCTTTGTGACTGCAATTCTATATTCTGTATTCAGTATTCTTTTCACTTCCTCAACGTACTTGTATATGGCATGATCTGCCTCGAAAAAAAATCTTTTCATTGTTTCTCAGAACATGTATATGCATTAATTTATTATTAATAATTATAATAATATGTATAATATACCAGTATCATCTTCAACAAATCACTGACCAATGTGATGGACAGTAAAATACAACTGTGACAGAAGTTCCTTAAGTGCACTGTTCTGCTTCCCTGAGTGGTCAGACTCAGTGTTGGTGTTGCAGTGGAGGATGGTTACGGTGATGATGAACTCTGAGCTGCTGCTATTTTGAAATGGAAATTTCTTTCTTTATTTGCCATTGTAAAATAGTTCAATGCAGAGTATGTTACTCCGCAAAGGTTTTAATCCAGCACTGGACTTTCTGGGAAAATCGTTGGATAATCTGATCAATCATTCTGGTTAGTCAACCCCATTCCCCTCTATCTGTTAGCCCCGTCACTGCACTGTAAACATTTTAAACATTTTTATAATGCTGTTTTCATTGGTAATACATGCTGGTATTTATATATTTATACACATTTTATTCCATATTATTACTTTAACATTTAAGTTTATTTTTATATAATTCTTTATTAATATTTTTGAATGTTATTTTTTGTTGTATGTTTCCCAAAACACAACATAAAATTCCTAATACATGTAAACGTATATGGCAAGTAAAGTAGATCCTTGATTAAAAGCCATGTGGACTATTGTGGACAATCTATTGGCTTTACAAAAGAAGTGCACCCACTTTTAGAAACGGCTAAATGTTCTTTCTGTTCCAAAACTATTATTTTTACAATTTCCTTCCTGATTCCACTTCTCATTTTAGTTTGCTAACTTCAAGTACTATTTGGTTTCATACAGTGCCTATAAAAACTATTCACACCCTCCCTCCATGGAAGTTTTCATGTTTTATTGTTTTACAACTTTGCATCACAATGGGCAGATGTACTGTGGAAAGAGGGTTGGAGATACATCTTTACCAAAGGAGGTTTAAGGCTCTCCTTCTTTCCTCTAGCCTGCAGGTCACCCTTGGGCAAGGTATAACATCAGCTCAACCACCTGATAAGGGTCGCATGAAGCTATGGGATCAGGTGGTAGGTGGTTGTATGAGCACCTAGTGCATATCACAAGGCCTTGTTATGCAACCACTGATGCCTGGCAGACAATCTCTGAGGAGTATTGATGGCTGGGATCACCTGTCTTGTAAATGAAACCCCTTTTTTACTGGGGATCTCTGGAAGTGCGGCTTGTTAGCCCCTCTCTAACCGCCATTGCACTCCACGGCGAGGAAACCACCTTTGTCAGGCTCCGTACGTCTAGGGTGTATATGATTTTGGTCCTGCCAAACCCGTGAGGTTGGGATATCTCACCCACCCAAACTCCACTTTGTGTGAAGGCTATGTGATTTATTGCCCCCTGCAATTGCCTTTTGGCAGGAATGAATATTGTACACTGCATACAATTATAAAGAAAGTATATTTATGAATGTTAAATTAACCAAAGAGTTATAAAAGAAAAGAAAGGTGAAAAACAAAAAAAAGGCCCATTATAATTAAACAATCAAATGTACATAGGTGATGCTCAAATCTTCTGAAAGCCATTGTTTTTGATGTACTTAGTGCATTAACTCCTATTCACCGGTCTCCAGTAAAGGTTCCCCTCTTGGGCTCCATCGGATTGTGCATTCCCGCAGGTTCGAATCCTACAGCTGGTTTTCCTGAACCCCTCTCTCTATCTCCTGCCGAAAAAGACCTCAACCCACCTCAGTGTCTGTCACAAAAGCTGTTCCCTCAGCATTCTCTAGAGCCTTCTCCCAGTTCTACCCTCCTGACTGGATGACACACACATTCCTAAGCATCCCTCTGCCAGCAGAACACATTCCTTCTACAGAAAATGATGGTGCTGATGACCAGAGAGCATTCTGACTGTCTGCATCACTGTCTAGTATGAAGGTGCCAGTGCTCAGGATTTTAAGAGGCTTCAGAGAGTTGTAGACTCAGCTAGCTCTATTACAGCACTCATCTGCCCACCATCGAGAATATCTTCATTAAAGACCCTCACCATCGCAGACATGCTTTCTTCTCATTACTGCCATTAGGGAAGAAGTATAGGAGCGGAAGACTCATGCTCAATATTTTAGGAACAGCTTCTTTTCCTCTGTCATCAGTGGTACAAAAAAGCATCATAAACTGGGGTCGTCCTTGGTTGCAGTGGATGATCATAGCGTCTTTTGTACCTTGTCATGTCCTTTGCTGTCCATGGAGCATTGCTGTACTGTCTTCCTGACCTTGGATCTCTCAGTAGATCTTGTTTGGCCAGTCCGCTGGAGTTGACTTCACATGATAGAACAAGCATGTCCATATTTCATCAGGGTATGTGGCCACTGTTGCATGCAAACAGCTACTTGGAGCAATAGGTGAGAGCTGAGTGTCCAGTGGAGACCAAAGGTGACTGGGATGCACGGAATGGACACAACAGGCTCCTTCACCAGAGGTGCTACCCCTCCCTGGACATCCCATAGCTGAACTGTACCGCTTTACAAATTTCATTACTAATATCAACATTGATCTGATGATTGTGGCCTTCAGGAAGGTGCAGGCTGACCACTACTTGCTGCACAATGGCTGCTCCATGCAGAGTCAGGAGCACCAAGTGTCTTAGAGTGCACATCATAGATGATCTCATTTGGCTCCTCAACACCACCTCTTTAGCCAAGAAAGCACAGCAGTGCCTCCACTTCCTGAGGAGATTGAGACGAACAAGGTTTTCCGCTCCCTTTCTAACCACATTCTACCGAGAGTGTCCTGACCAGCTGTGACACCATCTGGTATGGGAATTTCAAGGCATCTGAGTGCAAGATCCTGCAGTGGATTAGATTGTAAAGATTGCTGAGAGAATCATCGGGGTCTCTCTCTTCCTCCCCCCAACCCCCCCCCCACCATCCAAGACATATACCAAAAGCGCTGCTTTAGCAGAACCCTCAACATTGTCAAAGACCCCTCCCATCCTTTCCACAATCTCTTTGACTTCCTACCGTCAAGCAGGAGATACCCCAGTGTAAGAACAAGGCTGTGAGACTTATGAATACCTTACTACCACCCAATACACATTATTTATGACAGCACCAGAAGCATTATACTGTTGTATATTTAACTAAATATCATATATACACTTTATGTCAGCTTGTACATCTACAAAATATATGAATTTATTACCTGTTAATATTATTATTACTATGTATGTGACATATAAAAAAATATAGTGTTTAGCACCTTGGTCCCAGAGGAGCATTGTTTTGTTTAGCCGTGTACATGTATTTGGTTCAGTGACAATAAACGTGAACTTGAACAATAAACCTGATTCTGATTACAACCTGATGTTTTTTCTTATCCTACTCCTTGTAATATTGCAATGACAGGTCTCTGCCAGAAGAGGGCTGTGTCTAACCAACTACTGTTATCCTGGACCTCAGTGTTGACCATACCATCTGGCTTCCTCATTTTAAGATCTGGAATTTTCATCACCTTTCTGTTATTTGACCAAGCAAACATATCACTTGCAGCCGGTTTGGTCTACCTTTTAAATCTGTAAGCTAATTGTTCATCCATTCAGCCAGATCTAACCCTTCAAATGTGCAGAATGATGCAACGGAAGGAGGCTGTTCAGTTTTGATGGCATCCAGCTCATTCTGAAAGCATTTGCTTTATAGTCTGTCTCTCTTGCTCTTTCTGAGAGTATTACAAATATCATTGTGATTTTAAATTGTACCTGTTCTAAATCAAATTGCATCGAGATGAACAACTTCTTTATTAGTAATGCAACTATATCTTAACTAAACATCAAGTGCTTTAAGTATAATAAGTCATGATGAAGGGTCTTGACTGAGAACGTTAACTGTCCATTTCCTTTCAATGATCCACTGAGTTCCTTCAGCTCCTTTGTGTGTTGCTCCAGATTTCCAGCGTCTGCAGTCTCTTGTGTCTCTACTTAGCTGCTTTATGTCAAAAACTCTTCAAGGTAGACGTAGTTTTGCTCCTATCTGAGTTCTGAACTATAGGACTCCATTTGCGGACTTCATTTCAGCATGCTATTTGCTTGCGGTTATTGTTTGCATGATGTGTTTATTTTCTCTCTGCACAATGGTCTTTTTAAAATCAATTCTTTCTTTTTTTATGGTTTCTTAAGGACATGTGTTCTTTTTCTCTCTGCACATTGGGTGTTCGGTCCTTTTTTTGTGTGTATTTTTTTTGGGTTTCTTTATTTCGTGGCTGCCTGTTAGGAGACTAACCTTAAGGTTGTATAATGTATACATACTTTGATAATAAATTTTGCCAATCAACTGTCCAGCTCTTGGTTCCATCCCTTCCCCTCCTGTCTTCTCCTATCATTTCGGATCTCCCCCCCCCCCCCCCCCACCTTCCACCTTCAAATCTCTTACTAGCTCTTTTAGACCTGATGAATGGTCTCGGCCCGAAATGTCGACTGTACCTCTTCCTAGAGATGCTGCCTGGCCTGCTGCGTTCACCAGCAACTTTGATGTGTGTTGCTTGATAATAAATGTTTTTTGAACTGATTAAGGCTCTCAACCTGAAATGTGGACTGTGCATTTTCTTCCCTAGATGCTGCCTGGCCCACTGAATTCCTCCGGCTCCTTTGTGTGTTGTTTTAAATCACTAATACAGCCTGTAGGACAAGATCTGTGCTCACTGCACACTAACACCTGATGCATTACTACTCATTCAATAATATTTGATCAATAATTCATCTAATGTAGTTGATATTCTCCCCCCACAATCACACACACACACCAATTACCCTGTTCCGTTCAAGTTCATAAGAGTTAATTTTATGCTCTTTTCTCACTGCTGCTGTCAGAAGGAAGGTTTAGTAATCTTACGTCCCACACAGCCAGGTTCAGGAACAGTTATTACCCTTCAACCATCAGGCTCTTGAACCAGTGTGGATAACTTCACTCACCTCAATACTGAACTCATTCCTCAACCTATGGATTCACTTATATATAAAATAATTACAACTTGTGTTGTTGATTTATAGATTTATTAGTTTTTATTTGCAGTTTCTTCTTTTACACATTAGTTGTTTGCCAGTCTTTGTGTAGTTTTTCATTGATTGTACAGTATTTCTTTGTTCTACTGTGGATGCCTGCAAGAAATTGAATTTTATTAATATATGGTGACATTCACTATAAGTATATGATAATAAATTTACTTTGAACTTTGAAGTTCATTCACATAACCTACGTTTACTAACACCACACCGCATTGACTTGTTTTCGCTCAATTTGGTGCCTACATTAACTGGGCATTCTGTAGCTTTGATTACTGCAGGCTTCTCTTGTCCAACAGCAGTGGTTTTCCTCACCACTGGCTTCTTGTAACTTGCTGTGACGAGTTCCCACAGCCTGCTTATTATTCTTGGAGCCAGACCGCCGACATCTGGTGTCTGTTATTTCTTATCTTGGTCAAGTTCCTTCTTGCATCCAAGAATTAACCACATAGTTGGTATACACATTTTCGGTTCTTTGTCTTCTTTAAGAGGTTTGAACTCTTGTATTCACAAATCACTATGACACGACATGTTAACTCTGAGGTCCACCTACCCAGAAGTTTCTGTTGGTCTAGAAGAATAATGAAACTGCTTCAACCCACCCCATTCCTTCCACCATCCTTCTAATGTCCTGGGCAATTCTTTGGCCAAGATCCTCCTTCAGGACTGGAAAAGAAGAGGGAAGTTGCCGGAATAAAAGGGTAGGGAGAGGGAAGGAGGATAGCTAGAAGGTGATGGGTGAAGCCAGGTGGGTGGGAATGGTAAAGGGCTAGAGAAGAAGGAATCTAATAGGATTGGAGAGTGGACCATAGGAGAAAAGGAAAGAGTAGGGGACCCAGGAAGAGGTGATATGCAGGTGAGAAGAGTTAAGAGTCAAGAGTGGGGAATAGAAGAAGAGGGGAGGGGGAAGAAATTTTTTTTTAAACTGGAAGAAATCAGTATTCAGGTTGGAGGCTACCAAGACGGAATATAAGGTTTTGCTCTTCCACCCTGAGGATGGCCTGATAATAGCACAAGAGGAGGCCATGGACTGACATGTCGGAACGGGAATGGGAATTGGAGTTAAAATACCTGGCCACCCGAATGTTCCACTTTTGGTGGATGGAGTGGAGGTGCTAGACGAAGCCGTCCCCAAATTTATAATGAGTCTGACCAATGTTGATGGCACCGCATCGGGAGCATCGGACACAATAGAAAATCCCAGCAGATTCACACGTGAGGTGTTAGTTAGTCTTTATCACCATTGTTGCTTGTTAGATGTTCCTGTGTGGATGATTCCCACTCTGTAGCAGAGACTCACCCTCTATAAAGCATTTCATTAAGCTCCTTAACTTGTGATATAGAGACCTCGCTTTCTTTATCTACTTTGCTTGTGCGACAATTCATCAGTCATCCTGCCACAGTGTCCAACTGCAGATGGACATATTCACATAGGAAAAAATGGCCACTGTAAAATTACCCCAGTGTGTAGCTGAGTGGTAGAATTCGGAGAGAGTTGGTGGGAATATGGGGAGAATAGAATGGAGCTGCTGTAGGATTAGTAGTTGTTTGATGGTCGGCATAGACTCAGTGTGCTAAAGCACCTGTTTCTGTGTTGTATCTCTCTATGACCTATGAACTTGATCCTTTCCAAGCATAATCAATCTTTACAAAAACTTTAAATTAGTTTCTTGCTGAACCAAGTTATGATTTTTATTTCTTCCTTGCAATGCTATCACTGGTTAGGTAATAGTCTTTTGATTTAATTTGCTACAAACAATAAAATATTTGTTATCTGGTAATTAAACATTCAACTGTATGAATATATACGTACTCTGCAAGTAGCTACATCAGATGAATGAGCTCTGTGAAATTGCCTGGTGATGACCTGGCTGGACCTGAATAATGAAAAGTCCTAATTGATCATTATGGCCATTGATGGTAAAAGCAAAGCAGAGGCTCGTAGTGAAGCTCTTGCATAAAGTCACAGATTTGTACAGCACAGAAACAGGTCTTTCAGCCCACCACATCCATGCATGAATTGCACCAACATGTTCCACAAAGCTTAACTCATTTTTTTTTTAGAAGCTTTCCCAGTCTCTCTCCCACCCCCGGTAGTAGCTCCTGCTTTAGAATATTTAAGATCACATTCTCTTTCTCCACTGTGCTGACTATTCTCTGTTCAGGTGGCCTCAGCTCATGTTCACTGAACAGTTCTACTTTTGACACTTCATCGTGGTCAGCTTATTGCTAATACCTTCAAGATGGGTCTTGAATAATGATTAATGTCATTCTCTGGTGGTATTGGAACAGTTTATTGTTATATATTACAGTACTATAATTTTTCACCATTCAGGGGAACAACAAAACACCAGAACCTTTCAGAAGCTGCTCTTGGGCCTAGTTATAGTTCTTTCTCAGTTGAATGCATTAAAGGGAACAAGTATGTGATATTGTTCTTCTTCGCTAAATTTTGGCTTGAACATCCAAACCTTGAGTATTCATTGCAAGAAACTGGCTTCTACCTGCAACAGTGCTATGTGATTTTAAATCCCAGCAAACAGTTCACTATCCTGAAGTACTTTAACTCTCAACAATGTCTGGCCAATATCTCACATCTACTTTCTATCCGTTGAGGGTTTTTTTTTGAATTCTAGGGAGTGTAATGGTAAGTCTAAGGATTCTCCAGGGGACATCATCCAGAAGTATCCGGTTTTTCCATTGTATATTCCCCTCAAGGACTGTTACCCAGCTGAATTTCATTGTAATTCCAAAGCGCAAGTTTCCTTCACATTTCCTAGAACATACATCAGAATTGAAAGGGGGTACATGATTGGGCTCCAAACTTAGTTGACCCGTAATGAGCTTGAGGTATACAAGAGCAGGCAAGGGCCATTTACCTCTCTTTTTTTCCTGTGTCCTAAGAAAATAAAAGCATGTTTAACCCGGTATGCTTAGACACGGGGAGAACTTTTGCACTAGGTTATTGAGATTAGTTTTAGGATAACACTTAATCACAGATAATTATTCCAGACAGTAGGAGAAACTCTGGAAAACCATAAGCATTATTTATTAGGTCCAGAGGAGGTGAACAGAGGAAGAATGCTCCTGAAGATGAACATGTGGCACCTGCATTTCTTCCCAGTTGAAGGGAGTCTAAAACTAGTAGGCATAGGTTCAAAGTGAGGGGGGACTTGAGTAAATGGAATGAGCTACCTGTGGAAGCAAGATGGATGAGCACAATTACAATACTTCCAATTCATTTAGATACGTTCATAGATAGAAAAATGCAGCAAAATAGGACTAATTCAGGTGGCAGTTTGGTTGATACAGACTAGCTGGGTCAAAGGGCCTGTTCTCATATTGAATAATGATTGACTCTAGGTCCAATATCCTTCATCCGAACCAGGAAAGTGAGAAAACCCTTAACTATGTGTACCTTTCCCTTTTGGGCTTGTTAATTTAGTACTTGCTGCTGGTTTAGACTTTTCCCCCCTTTCTTTACGCCTTGTCTTGTTCATTTAATTGTTCCAATTTCTGATCTGAAATTTGGTTACTTGTAAGTTAGCATGTTAGATTAATTCTAACAAACGTATTGATCACTAGAGTTCTTGAGAGACTCTGTCTTGTTATGCTACTCTTTAGGACCAATTCCTTCAGTCTAAGATTATTGCCCAGAAATATTTTGGACACAGATTGATAAAACTCAATTATCAGGCTAGTTTCTAAGAACAGCAAAATTAGAGCATGTTCTTTGCCCACATTTGGGTTTATGGAATATACTTCCTTTGGATAAGTTTACATGTCAACATACTTGAATATTGCTATTCCTAATATAATGCATGTAGATGAATATGTAGTTTTGATCTCCGAGCATATTTTACGGTCGGACCAGAGGCCAGAGCCCAAGAATACAAGGTCATTCCTTTAGAACAGAGATGAGAAGGAGCATCTTTAGCCAGAGAGTGGGTGAATCTGTAGAATCCATTGCTGTAAGACAGCTGTGGAGGCCAAGTCTGTTATATTTATAGCGGAAGTTGATAGGGTCTTGATTAGTTACAGCACCAAAGGTTACAAGGAGAAGTCAGGAGAGTGGGTTTGAGAGGAATGATAAATCAGCCATGATGGAATAGGGGATGAATGGCCTAATTCTGCTCCTATGCCTTATGGTCTACAGAGTCTAAACGGGGCGGTTATATTGTTCACTAAGTGATTGCCCCCACTTCATTGAGAACCAGCTGAATTCTGTAATTCTTCCTTCAGGGGAAGCATTACTCACTGAATCTCATTAATACTCTTTGATAAATTTAAATGTGTCCAATCCACTTTCCTTCTGTTTTCTTAACTCCATTTTTTTCCAGTTTTCAGAAACAAAATCATATTTATTATCACTGATGTATCATGTAGTTTGTTGTTTTGTGGCAGCAGTACAGTGCGATACATGAAGTTACAACAATATTTTTTAAAATAAATAAGTCGTGTAAAAAGAGCAAAATAGTGAGGTAGTGTTTATGAATTCATGGACTGTTTAGAAATCTGATGGTGGAGAGAAAGAAAGAAGCTGTTCCTAAAACATTGAGTGTGGGTCTTCAGGCTTCTGTACCTCCTTCCCCCAGGGTAATGAAAAGAGGGCATGTGCTGGGTGGCGTGGGCCCTTTTATACTCAATGTATGAATCCTAAGTACACAATGATGTGCAATAGTTATTATTTAAAGAACTATGAACTGGATTGAAATCAGGAACCAAGCTTCCTTATCTAGATTTAGATTTTCTGACTCATTGGGTTTTTATATAAATATATACAAGCAGTTTGCAAAGGAAATGAAACAGGAAGTATTTCTGTCTTTCATCTCCAGTAGCATTGCAAAGAGCATTTGTTTATATTTGCTGCTTATAATAATGGAAAAAAGATCAAGGGAAACCTGGAACCAAGATGATTACTTTTGCACTATACACTCAGACCCTGCATAACGCTACCCCACATTGCACTGATTCATTACATCACGGTTATTCAGTTTTTTATTGAAATATTTTAAATAACAAAATACATTCAAAACAACACTTAAAACTTCTCAAGAGCGGCCGCCATTACAGTAAACATTCAATCAGCCAATGAGAGTGCTTTCCATATGCTTTGAGCTACTCACAGCCGATCATGTATTAGTTCACACTCTGCCTCCCCTGCATGTGTAAATTTTCTTGCTCCCTAGCCAATTTATTCCATTTTCTCACCCATAATGTCTGGAAAATGGCCTGCAACTTCCAGTGAGGGTAGTACATCTAAAATGTCCAGGAAAAACATTAATATGGATGTGAACTGCAAGTGATAAGGCGTTTAGAAGCTGGTGAGCATCAGGTTGAAGTTGGCACCTCTTGAAATTGGCTACTTTTCACTCCGACATCGGGAAGCGACAGCATGGTGAGGGAGCGTGCGCCCGGGACGTAGACCATTTGGAACATAGAAGGGTAGCTCGACGAATATGGACGAAGGCCCCAACAGAGAAGTAGGGTGAGCCAACTAAAGATGATAAGAAGAAGAAAGACGGGGCTAAAGGAGGGAAAAAGGACAAGGACCCAGTGAACAAGACTGGTGGGAAAGCCAAAAAGAAGAAGTGGTCAAAGGGAAAAGTACAGGACAAGCTCAACAACCTGATCCCCTTTGACAAAGCCACTTACGATAAGCTTTTGAAAGAGATTCCCAACTACAAACTGATTACACCTGCAGTTGTCTCTGAAAGACTAAAGTTGTCTCTGGCTAGGGCTGCACTTCAAGAACTCCTTTCAAAGGGTATGATTAAGCTGGTATGCAAACACAGAGCTCAAGTAATCTACACACGGAACACCAAGGGAGGTGATGCGCCAGCTTCTGTAGACGATATATAAGCAGTTTCTGAGATGGATTACGATTGAAGATATGTATACAAAGAAATAAAATGTAGAATACAAAAAAAAGGAAATTGGCTACATTGATTATCAGAACAATTATAAAAAATGCAGACAAGATAAAATCTTCTGCAATGACGACCTCAAAGTTATCTTCAATGAAGGTGACTTCTTCAAGGAGATATTTGCTTGAAAAAAATGGAAAATAGTCTAAATATATGGGTGGGTGGCCAAACACAACAAAGCACGCCCCTAAGCTAAGTGATAATCTTGGAAAAGGCAAGAAGCATCTTCAATCATATTCAAGAAGAAGATATGTCAGTAACATTAATAGGCAGCAGAGGTTGGTTTGATATATTTAAACAGTGCAGTAACCTCCATAGCATATGTGTCTCTGGTGAAGCGGTTCATGCAGGCAGCAAAGTAGTCCAGGATTTTCCTGCAACACGGAATGTCATAATTAAAAGTAGATTATCCTCCTGAGCTTGTCTCAGTGTGTATGTAATGGGCCTATTTTGGAAAAGAATACTTTTTCGTACTTTAATCTCCTGAGAAGAGGAAGGTGCATCTGGGTTCAAGGCTGCAAAGCACTGGTTAACTCTTTTGCAAGGAAGCCATGCTAAACGTGACTTTAAGTTAAAGCCTATGATTGTGTATTACTGAAACACCATGAGCAATGAAAGGCATTTTAAGCTCAAGTCTACCAGTGATCTGGAAATCAAACAAGAAAGCCTGGGTGATGATTGATGTTTTCCAAAATTGGTTTGTTTCACATTTTGTCCAGCTGTGAAGTGGTATAGTGAGGGGCATGACCTTGTACCTAAAGCATAGTTTGTGCTTCATACTGCCTCAGGCCACCCTGAGAATCTTGAAATGCTTTGGACCTGCATTGCTGTAGAAATGGTTTATTTTCCACCCAACACCACTTCATTACTCCAACCAATGGATCAAAGATTAATGTCAAGTTTTAAAGCTTACTACCTTTGTTGCATATTCAAGGAACTTGTAGAGGAAACAAAAGGTCAAGACAAACCATTCATCAGGCAATTTTGGAAAAACTCAATGTCATGAAAGCTGTAGACAATATCAGACCTGCATGAACGGAGTGTGGAAGAAGGTATAGCCAGAAACATGCAATGACATCCTAGGATTTCAGGCGGAACCAGTCATCCAAACATCATTAAACTGGCCTATGAAGCGGGATTAGGAAATGTTAATGATGGCAATGTTGAAGAGCAACTGCATGGTGAGAGCCTTTATAATGAAGGGCTTCGAGAATTGGCGGAACAACGCATCATGGGTGAATCTGAGGACACGGATGAAGAGGAAACACCGGCAAGAAACCTCACCACAAAATTTCTCAGCAGTAGCATCACCGCAATCCACATGGACCAGATCATCGATAATGGCCCTGACTGGGAGCAAAGCAAGCAAAGGGAGGTGATCTCAACATGATTTTCTGCTACTGAGAAGAGCTTCTTGGGAGGAAACTTAAGAAAAAGCAGTCAAATCTCGATGCCTACTTGAAGGAGAAGCCAAAGTTAGAGGAGTACCCACAGCCTGGACCCTCCTGTAAGGTGAACTACTACCTGCTTCCCTCCACTGCTGACGCGAGGTGTTGCTGCTCCATTAATGTACAGGTTCGACCTCTTTGCATGTTTGTTACTACATGAATTACCATGTATACATAAAATATTATATTTTGGGTTTGAATTTTTTTAAGATCATCCATATATGTCCATTTGCATAGCGTTATAATGACCCCGCATAATGCTGATTTACATAGCAGTTCACCTCCGAGGAATGCATCCTTAGCATTGTGCGGGGTCTGAGTGTAAAAGCTTTTACAAGTGGGCTGCTCTGTCTGCTGATTATATCACTTCAGAAAATCATTGGCTATAGAAGCACTGCAAGTACAACTGGGTGCTGTATGATTGTGTTTCCAGTGGATTGTAGAAAGTAATGGCACTTAAAAGATGCACTTGCTTATATTGTCTAATATTCAGACAAATCGACAAAGGTTTGAATAAGTAATGGAACACTTTCTGTCAGGGTAATGTTAGCAGTTTAAATAAAATTCTCAATTGCAATCTACACAAAATAGATCTGTACAAATTGAAAACACACACAAATCTGAATGATATTTCTTCTTATAGGTTTTCATATTGGGTGTGTGTTGTATTTTCCCTCCAATGGATACTTGAATGAACTTGATTTGTACTATATATCAACAGACCTTCCAACCAAGTTGGGGGGCATTTAATGGAAAAACTGAAGATATAACTGCCTATGTTTGCAACCCCTTGTGTTGCTTATAGCTGTTGTACTCATTGATATGAAAATGAGATTAAAATCTGGTTTCGAGATAGTCACCAACAGCATTACAGTTGAAAGTTATGTAACCTAACTAAATTTATTATCTATTTGACATTAACTGATTAGAATTAAAACTTGTGAAAATTTCGACACTAGATTTATGATAGTGGAATAAAGTCCAAATGATTGTGACAGAAAACTGTTCAGCCAGAAATGGATGCTGCCTTTCCCATGAAGGCCTGTGAAAATCTTATTCAGCAATATTTTTCTATTGTCTATTTTTCTTTGCTATTGAAAGCAAAGTTCAAAATAAATACATTATCAAAGTAAGTATATGTCATCATTTCCTACCTTGAGATTGCTTGTGTTATGTACATCATACCAACGTTTAATGTTTGGATGCTGGCCAGTCATCATGGACTTCACCTACTGAACAGGTGAGAAGAACTCTGTGGAAACTCAGACATGGTAAAACATCGGACTGGATATTGTGAACGTCAAGGTCCTGAAGGAATGTGCTGAGCAGCTATGTGGAGTTCTCCAGCACATTTTCAACCTGAGTCTCAGCCGAGAAAGGGCCTTGACTGTGTGGAAAACAACATGTGTGGTCTCAGTACCCAAAAGGCCAAAGGGAAGTCTTGAATGAGTACCGTCCAGTGGCCCTAACCTCGCACATCATGAAGCCCCTAGAGAGGCTGGTTCTGGCTCACCTCCGACCCCTGGTCAGATCATCCCTTGATCCCCTGCAGTTTGCCTACCAGCAGCATATTAGAGTCAATGATGCTGTCATCCACCTGCTAAACAGAGCCAACTCCCATTTGGATAAGAAGGACTGCACTATTAGGGTCATGACAAAGGGTTCCGGCCCGAAACATCAGCTCATCGTTTCCACTGATGCTGCCCAACCTGCTGAGTTCCTCCAGCGTACTGTGAGTGTTGCTTTGATCCCAGCATCTGCAGATTATTTTGTGTTTACTATTAGGGTCATGTTTTTGATTTCTCGAGTGCCTTCAATGCCATACAGCCCTCATTGCTGGGGAAAAGCCTCCATTCAATGCAGGTTGGTACTTCCATTGTATCCTAGATAATGGACTACCTGACTTGCAGACCACAGTTTGTGTGGCTTCAGAGCTGTGTGTGAGACATGGCTACGAGCATCGCATGGGACTCTACAGAGGAACTGTATTGGATCCCTTCCTGTTTACGCTATATAATTTGGACTTCAGATACAACACTGAGACGTGTTAACTGCAGAAATTCTCTGATGAGTCAGCAATAGTTGGGTGTATCTCTTTCCCTCTGGCTATCCATCCCATAAAATTATGATGGTTCCTTTCAGTCAGTTAGTGGGATTTGAAGATACCCCACTCCTCAGAAAGGAACAGCGTGTGTGTGAGAGGATTTTAGGTGAATATGGAGTTGCACAGGTCCAGACCCACCCTCTTGACATCCCCTCCTGGATTCAGTGGCATGGTGGGGTCCAAGACGGCTGGGGGAAGTTCTGTTGCAGTGAATGGCCAGACCAAGCTTCGATGCAAGGGATGCCCTTTCCGCGCTTCACGGTACATGTTTGCTAGATGGCCGTTGACCCTATGAGAGGGTTCATCCGCCCTTTGACAGGTCTTGTTTATCCACCTGCAGGGTGTCTAGCCACCCTGCTCACCAGGCAAGCCTGGTGGGGGAGTCAGTTTAGTCGCCGACCACCCAACTATGCGACAGGTAGTACTGGGTTACATGGTACCAGTAGCACTCAGCTGAGTGACCTGACCAGAAGCTGAGTGCATAAAGGGAGGATGAATACAGGGCCCTGGTGGAGGACTTTGTCAGATGGTGCAAGCTGAGTTATCTGCAGCTCAACATCAGTAAGACAATGGAAATTGTGATGGACTTTTTGTTATTATTGATGTTGAGGATGTGGATGAGGTGAGGACCTACAAGTACCTGGGGGTGCACCTGGATGACAGACTTGAGTGGAGAACCAACACAGAGGCAGTGTACAAGAAGGGCTAGAGTCACCTCTACTTCCTGAGGAGACTGAGGTTCTTTGGCAGGTCTCTCCTTCACAAGTTCTACCTATCTGTTGTAGCCAGTGCAATCTTCTTTGCAGTCGTATGCAGGGGCAAATGGGTGATGCCAACATGCTCAATAAACTGATTAGAAAGGCTGGCTCTCTTATAGGAGTCAAAATGGACACACTGGAGGCTGTGGTAGAACAAAGGACCCTACAGAAAATCCTGACAATTCTGGACAATGTTTCTCATCCTCTGCATGCCACCTTGGCTGAATAAAGGAACACTTTTAAGACAAATATATACGATATATGAGGTCATTCTTACCCTCGGCTGTTAAGCTCTATAATGAGTCAACCTGTAACCAGGGAAGTGATGACTCCTTCCTGTTAGACTGTTTGAGGTAACTTCTTTTTTATTTGTTCTTACTTCTCTTCTAATATTTGTATATCTGTACACTTGTAATGCTACTGTGGCACTGTAGTTTCTTTTGCGATCAATAAAGTATCTATTTATCTATCTATCTACCTTTCGCCATTTCCAGAGAATCGTTAGTCATATTAACTATGTTATCATTTACAGACATCTAATTGGTCAAGAGCCACAGGATGAATCCTTAGTGTTGTGAGACAATAAGATGAATGATTTGGTTTTGTTATTTGCCATCTGGATCAGATTCTCAAACCTATCCAAAATGAGCTGTTAAAGACTCTACAATAACATTGTTTTCAATTTTTTTTTTGTATTTTTACAGTTTGTTTTTTGCACACTGTTTGTTTGTCCATCTTTGTCATAGTTCTTCACTAATTTGATAGTGTTTCTTTATATCTACTGTGAATGCTTGCAAGAAGACAAACTGATGACATGTACGTAGTTTAATAAATTTACTTTTAATTGTTTTATTTATTTAAACCTTTAATACTTAATTTTCTCTTCTTTGCATCTACTTGATGAAAGATGCTCATACCCTCGAAAATAACCCAACTCTCACATCTCCATTGAAACTTTGCTGAGGTCCTAACCAGAACTCTTATCCGTTGACTGGAACTTGGTGTCTCCCTTCACACTTGATTCATAACTCATTATCACCTACAGTGTTTTTAAAAATTCCCTGCCAGTTTTCCATTTGGTTATAACACAACGTTATGGGTATGGAGAATTTTCTCATTTCTGTTGCATCAGTTTTAACCTTCGCTCACCTCCCACTGCACCAACTTCATCTTCCAATTTCAGACACTTAAAATCTCTCCTCTCTTCGCCTCTCCTCTTCTCTCTTCTCCCCACACCTCTCTCTCAGCCCCCTCTCACCCCTCTCTCTCACCCCTCTCTCTCTCTCACCCCCTCTCTCACCCTCTCTCTCCCCCTCCCCCCTCCCCCCTCTCCCCCCTCCCCCCTCTCCCCCCTCCTCCCCTCCCCCCTCCTCCCTCTCCCCCTGTCCCCCTCCCCCGCCCCTCCTCTCTCCCCTCCCCCTCTCCCCCTCTCTCCCCACTCTCTCCCGCTCTCTCTCCTCCCCTCTCCCCCTCTCTCTCTCCTCCCCTCTCCCCCTCTCTCTCTCCTCCCCTCTCCCCCTCTCTCTTCCCCTCTCTCCCCCCCTCCCCTCTCGCTCCCTCCTCTCTCTTCCCCTCTCTCTCCCCCTCTCTCTCTCCCCCTCCCCCCTCTCTCCCCCCTCTCCCCCTCTCTCTCCCCTCCTCCTCTCTCTTCCCCCTCTCTCCCTTCCCCCCTCCCTCTTTCTCTCCCTTCTCTCTCCTCTCACCCTTCCCTCTCTTCTCCCCCCTCCCCCTCTCTCTTCCCCCCTCTCCCTTTCCCCCTCTCCCTCTTTCTCTCCCTTCTCTCTCCTCTCACCCTTCCCTCTCTTCTCCCCCCTCCCTTCTGTACTACTGCTGCAAAATATCGAATATCTGGACATATGTCAATAATAATAAACCTGATTCATTTCTTACCCAGCCTTAGTACTGGAAGCAGATGTTTCATTCTATAGATGCATTAATTAGTTCTCTCTTTGAGGGGGAGTTGTGCTTTGCAGCAACATTTGTCCTCAAATGAATTCCTGGAATCTGATTCTAAGGCTTCAATGAATTCTCTGTGCAATTCTTAGAAACCAAAGAAAGAAGTAAAAAACACTTAAGCATTATAAAGTTTATTGAGGAGGGGAGTGATGCTGATTAAACATCAAACACTTCTTACGAACATGAATGTTAGTGTTCTTCTTATTATCCCGTAATATATGGGTGTAAAAAGGTTTGTTTTGACAGTACAGAACATGTAGGAAGGCCGCATAAAAGCTGATGTCATCAGGTATAATTTTGGTAAGGAAGCCTCCTTCTGATTAATAATGTAGAACAGTGAGATTACAAAGGAACTAACCAGATCATTTGCATGTCTTCGTTATAGAATAAAACCCGAAAAATTGATGTAAGTTGGAATTGTATAGGATGGAAGAACTCAGGAAAATAAGGGGTAATTGTTAGCAACCTTGGAACCACAGACCATCAGATCTCCAGGTCCTGATGAGCTTGAACCTATGGTATTAAAGAAAGTATCCAGTGAAGTAGTTAATGCATTCATTTTAATTTACCAAAATTACTTTGATTCAGAAAGGCTTCCATTAGATTGATAATTAATTATTATAATTTATTTATTCAAAACAAAAAAGGGGGAGAGGAACTGCAGGCCTGACACAAGGAAAATGTGATAATCTTTTACTACAGCAGGGAATACACAAAAACAGCTTAAGGCTACAGGCAAAGTCAATGTGGTTTTGAGTAAGGGAAGTTACAGTCCACCAGCTATTGGAGTTCTTGGAAGAAGTAATGTGTCCTGTGCATGAAACATTGCCAGTGGATGTTCTGCTCTTAGATTTCCAGAAAGCATTTTGATTAGATGTTTCATCAATGGTTATTGTAACGATAAAAGCTGGCGACATATACAGCAGATGGGCTGACTAACAGCTAACAGTGTTTTGATCCTCTTGCTTCTATTTTAGCGATACGTTATTTTAGCGATACGTAATTTTAACAAAATTTATTAACGTAATTTTAAAAGGCACAGAGTTGGCCCTTTGAGCTACACTACCCCAGCAACCCCTGACAAACCTGATTAATCTTAACCTAATCACGGGACAATTTTCAATGACCGGTTAACCTACCTGGTATGTTTTTGGACTGTGGGAGGAAACAGGAGGACCCAGAGAAAACTCATACATTCCACGGGGAGGACGTACAGAGATTCCTTATAGAATTCAACTCCAAACTCCGGAACGTCCTGAACTGTAATAGCATTATACTAACTGCTATGTTACCATAGCACTCAAAATGACAGGGCAAAGATATGTTTAAAGTGTAGTTTGGTACAACTCAGTCTTTGTTAACACTCAGAGTATATACTATAAGCATTCAACTACTTTTAGTTCTAAATGAATTTACACTGTTCTGGTTTATTTCCCAAAAGTTATAAAATTCATGGTTGGACTTAAATGCTCAATGAAGAAAACAAAGGTCCATGAACCAGTCTGCATTAGGAGATTGAAGATTGAAAGGGACAGTAACTTTAAATTTCTTGGTGTTACCAGAGGATCTGTCCTGGGACCAGCATGTATAGTAGTGCTAGAATGTTTGTGAACCCTGTAGGTTTTTCTCTATTTCTGCATAAATATGATCTAAAATGTGATCAGGTCTTCATGTAAGTCCTAACACTAGATAAACAGAAACCAATTAAATAAATAACACAAAAAACATTATACTTGCTCATTTATTTATTGAGAAAAATGATCCAATATTACACGTATTTGTGGAAAGCATATGTTTAACCTTTGTTTTCAGTAAATGGTGTGACCCACTTGTACAGCAATATCTTCAACCAAACGTTTCGGGTGACTGTTGGTCAGCTTGGAGGAGTTTTTGGCCATTCCTTCTTACAAAACTGCTTCAACTCTGGGATGTTGGTGGGCTTCCTTGCATGAACTGCTTGTTTCAGGTCCTTCCACAAAAGTCGTATAGGATTAAGGTCAGGTCTTTGACTCGGCAATTCCAAAACACAGATTTTCTTCTTTTTAAACCGTTCTATTGTTGATTTGCTCTTGTCTTTCTAATCGTTGTCTTGTTGCATCATCCAACTTGTATTAAGCTTCAGGTGATAGACTGCTAACCTGACATTCTCCTGTAAAATGTCTTGATACAATTTTGAATTCATTGTTCCTGCAATGATTGCGAGCTGTCCAGGCCCTGAAGCAACAAAGCAGCCTCAAACCAAGATGCTCCTTCCACCGTGCTTCATAGTTGGGATGAGGTTTTTTGTGTTGGTGTGCAGTGCTCTTTTTCCTCCAAACATAGCAATGTGCATTTCTGCCAAAAAGTTCAACCTTTATCTCATCTGTCCACAAAACATTTTCCTAGAAGCATTGTAGAACATCCAGGTGGTCTTTTGCAAACTTGAGACATGCAGCAATATTTTTGTTGGAGAGCTGTTGTTTCCTCTGTGGAGTTCTTCCATGAACACCATTCTTGTTCAGTGTTTTTCTTATAGTGGACACATGAACTTCAGCAAGTTGTAGAGATTCCTGCAGGTCTTTTGCTATTACCCTTGGGTTCTTTTTCACTTCCTTCAGCATTGCACATTGTGCACTTGGTGTGATCTTTGCCGGATACGCACTCTGGGGGAGAATAGCAACAGTACCAAGTTTCCTCCATTTGTAGACAAAATTCTCTTACTGTAGACTGATGAATACTCAGGTTTGTAAAAATGCTCTTGTAGCCTTTTCCAGCTTCATACATCTCTATAATTCTTCTTCTAAGGTCCTCTGAAAGTTGTTTGGATCAAGGCATGGTGCACATAAACAGATCTTTCTTGAGGAGAGCAGGCTTTGTCTGTAACCTGACTTTGTGTATCTTTTTTATAGGGCAGGGCACCTCTACAACACACACATCCAATCTCATCTCATTGATTGGAATACCTGACTCCAAATGGCTTTTGTAGAATGCGTTACCCTAGAGATTCACATACTTTTTCCAACAAATACATGTAATATTGGATAATTTTTCTCAGTAAATAAATGAACAATTATATTGTTTTTTGTGTTATTTTTTAAATTGGGTTCTCTTTATCAGATCACATTTTAGGCCATATTTATGCAGAAATAGAGAAAATTCTATGGGGTTTAGCACCACTGTAAGTGCCATTACCGACAAAGGCACATAAGCACCTCTACTTTCTTAGGTGTTTGCGCAGATCTGGCATGTCATTTAAAACTTTGACAAATTTCTATAGACTAACAGTGGAGAGTATTCTGACTGGTTGGATCACAGTCTGGTATGGAACGCCTAGGAATAGAAAAGCCTGCAAAAAGTGGTGTATACAGCCCGTACATTACAGGGGAAGTTCTTCCTACCATTGAGCACATCTGGTAGGAGTACTGGAAACTGCCAAGCAACAGCTAACAGCTCTGGCTACCAGCCTACAGAGGTACACTAAGAACGTGGTGGACATGCGAATAAATACACTCTTTTCCAAAGTATCAGGAGAAGTATTCACACAGTTCCAAAGTAACAACCTGCCAGTACCTGAACCAACCAAAACAGCAACTGAGGAGAACTGGAGGAGTATATGGGAGAAAGAAGCATCACAGCACACCAGTGCCCAATGCCTGAAAGACCTACAAGCAGGTCTCTGCAACCTCCCAGAGGAAAAACTAGTCAATATCAGAGCAATCGCTGTCCAGCAATAGGTTAGCAAGTATGAAGAACTGGACATCACCAGGGCCTGACATGATTCATGCTTTATGCCTGAAGAAACAAACAGCAGTACGTACAAGGCTGACAGCTTAAATGAACCAGCTGCTGGAAGCAGTCTTCCACCCCGAATGGTTAACTCAAGGAAGGGCAGTACTCACAATGAAGGATCCTCACAAAGGAGCAAACTACCATCAAACTACCAGCCTATAACCTGCCTGTCAACAACATGGAAGCTCCTATCAGACATTATAGCCACCAAGCTGAAGGAACATGTGTGTAAATTCCTTAGCCTTGCTCAGAGGGGAATTGGTAATGGTACTAGAGGCTCCAAGCACTAACTACTGGTAGACAAAGCAGTCAGGCAAGGCTCCAAGACCAGGCACGGCCTGGATTGACGAACAAAAAGCATACGATTCAGTGCTCCACACATGGATCTTGGAGTGCCTGTCTCTACAAGGTCAACAAGACACTAAGGACCTTCATCAAGAACTCAACGGCCCTTGGAAGGTAATGGTAGAAGTTAACTCAAAGCCAGTAGCACAAGTGAATATCAGATGTGGAATATACCAGGGTGACCCACTATCCCCATTGCTGTTCTGCATAGACTTGAATTCCCTCAGCCAGATCATCTCAAAGAGTGGATATGGGTACAGGTTCAAGAGTGGAGTGACCATCAGCCACCTCATGTACATGGATGGCATCAATCTGTATGCCAGAAATGAAAGAAACATTGACTCACTAATCCACCTGACAAGAGTGCACAGCAGAGACATAGAAACCATAGAAACTACAGCACAGAAACATGCCTTTTGGCCCTTCTTGGCTGTGTCGAACCATTTTCTGCCTAGTCCCACTGACCTGCACACAGACCATATACCTCCATACACCTCCCATCCATGTATCTGCCCAATTTATTCTTAAATGTTAAAAAAGAACCCGCATTTACCACCTCGTCTGGCAGCTCATTCCATACTCCCACCACTCTCTGTTTGAAGAAGCCCCCCCCAATGTTCCCTTTAAACCTTTCCCCCCTCACCCTAAACCCATGTCCTCTGGTTTTTTTCTCCCCTTGCCTCAGTGGAAAAAGCCTGCTTGCATTCACTCTATCTATACCCATCATAATTTTATATACCTCTATCAAATCTCCCCTCATTCTTCTACGCTCCAGGGAATAAACTCCCAACCTATTCAACCTTTCCCTATAGCTGAGTTTCTCAAGTCCCGGCAACATCCTTGTAAACCTTCTTTGCACTCTTTCAACCTTATTTATATCCTTCCTGTAATTAGGTGACCAAAACTGAACACAATACTCCAGATTCGGCCTCACCAATGCCTTATACAACCTCATCATAACATTCCAGCTCTTATACTCAATACTTTGATTAATAAAGGCCAATGTACCAAAAGCTCTCTTTACGACCCTATCTACCTGTGACGCCACTTTTAGGGAATTTTGTATCTGTATTCCCAGATCCCTCTGTTCCACTGCACTCCTCAGTGCCTTATCATTGTTCTACGTTGGTTTGTCCTTCCAACGTGCAATACCTCACACTTGTCAGTATTAATCTCCAGCTGCCATTTTTTAGCCCATTTTTCCAGCTGGTCCAAGTCCCTCTGCAGGCTCTGAAAACCTTCCTCACTGTCTACTGCACCTCCAATCTTTGTATCATCAGCAAACTTGCTGATCCAATTTACCACATTATCATCCAGATCATTGATATAGATGACAAATAACAATGGACCCAGCACTGATCCCTGTGGCACACCACTAGTCACAGGCCTCCACTCAGAGAAGCAATTCTCTACCACCACTCTCTGGCTTCTTCCATCGAGCCAATGTCTAATCCAATTTACCACCTCTCCATGTATAGCTAGTGACTGAATTTTCCTAACTAACCTCCCATGCGGGACCTTGTCAAAGGCCTTACTGAAGTCCATGTAGACAATATCCACTGCCTTCCCTTCATCCACTTTCCTGGTAACCTCTTCGAAAAACTCCAATAGATTGGTCAAACATGACCTACCACGCACAAAGCCATGTTGACTCTCCCTAGTAAGTCCCAGTCTATCCAAATGCTTGTAGATTCTGTCTCTTAGTACTCCCTCCAATAATTTACCTACTACCGACGTTAAACTTACTGGCCTATAATTTCCCGGATTACTTTTCGATCCTTTTTTAAACAATGAAACAACATGAGCCACTCTCCAATCCTCCGGCACCTCACCTGTAGACAGCGACATTTTAAATATTTCAGCCAGGGCCCCTGCAATTTCAACACTAGTCTCCTTCAAGGTCTGAGGGAACACCCTGTCAGGTCCCGGGGATTTATCCACTTTAATTTTCCTCAAGACAGCAAGGACCTCCTCCTCTTCGATCTGTACAGTTTCCATGATCTCACTACTTGTTTCCCTTAATTCCATAGACTTCATGCCAGTTTCCTTAGTAAACACAGACGCAAAAAACCTATTTAAGATCTCTCCCTTTCCTTTGATTCCGCACAAAGCCGACCACTCTGATCTTCAAGAGGACCAATTTTATCCCTTACAATCCTTTTGCTCTTAATATACCTGTAAAAGCTCTTTGGATTATCCTTCACTTTGACTGCCTAGGCAACCTCATGTCTTCTTTTAGCCCTCCTGATTTCTTTCTTAAGTATTTTCTTGCACTTCTTATACTCCTCAAGCACCTTATTTACTCCCTGCTTCCTATACACGTCATACAACTCCCACTTCTTCTTTATCAGATGCCATTTTGACTGGAAAAGTGCAGCCAGATGGTAGTGAAAAGAGGCAAACTCATCAAGACTGAAGGAGTTGAGGGACCTGAAGGCCACATAGCAGGCATACAGAACAGCTACAAATACCTGGCGTTCCTGGAGGTGCATGGAAGCCACGATGAGGACACAACGAAAGCTGCAGCATCAAGGTACCTCCAAAGAGCGAGATAGGTTCTAAAGAGCCAGCCAAATGTGAAGAGCAAGATCAGAGCCATCAATACATTCACGCTACCAGTCATCAGATACCCAGTCGGAGTAGTATGCTGGCCGAGGAACAAATTGGAAGCCGCTGACATCAAGACTCGGAAACTACTAACAATACATAGAGGATTCCACCAAAGGTCCAACGTCGAGTGATTGTACACCCACCAAAATATAAGAGGACAGGGAATTGGAAATGTCAAGGCCACAATCCAAGAAGAAATGCGAAACATCCATGAGTATGTTAGGAAGAAGACCCCTAAGGATGAACTTCTGAAAGAATACCTCAGACAGCAGGCAGGGGATGTGGAAGTGGAAAAGGGTGAAACAGAGCCGGAGGATCAGAGCACCCTTCTGTGGATTGAAAATGGACACCGATAGTTAATGATCAGTACTAAGAGTAAACACTCTCCCATACAAGTTCTGGTTAAAATATTTTACACCCCAAACCAGACTCGAGGCCTCTGTCAATCTGCATGTAATTTTTTTCAGCAGCGGTAAGGGAACATGATCCAAAAGCTATGGGGCATTAACTTGCATGACTCATAACATGTGGCATGACTGCACCTATACTATAAGGTGAGGCATTACAGGCAAGCTTCACTGGATGATGTGGATCATAATGTGTGAGTATAGTGTCTGATGTCACCATTTCCTTTACCTTATAGAAAACCACCTCACACTGTTTCGTCCATTGGCATTTCTTCTGAATCTGTAGTAATAAATTCAAAGAATAGAGCACAGTAGCCAGTTTTGGCAGGAACCTATTACAATTGACAAATCCTAAAGAGGACTGCAACTGTGACACGTCATTTGGTCTTTGGGCATCCAGCAACACTAGAATTTTCTTAACACACTTGTGTAATCCTTGTGTGATAATGATGTGACCATAGTAGGCCATGTGGAGATGTTCCGTGTCATTCTTACCAGTAACAATGATGTAATTCAGTTAACACTGTCTGCCTGGGCAGTCTTGCAGCACCTGGTCCATTTCTTTTTGCCAGTGTGCAGCTGCAGATACTATCCCAAAAATAAGCCTATTGTAATAATAAAGCCTTTAAGCATAAAGTGCTTATGGTGAGATACATTTTGGACTCTTCTTCCATCTCTTTCTGTAGGTAGGCCTCAGCTTTGTCCACTTTGCTGAAATGTTTCCCTTTAGAAAGGTTTGCAAAGATATCCTCTATTCTGAACAGAGGATATGCATCTACTTTCAGTACTGGATTGATAGTAACCTTAAGATCACCACAGATCCTGACAGCTCCATTCTTCTTGGCTACTGGGACCACAGGTGTTACCCATGGGCTCCACCCAGCAACGGAAAGAATTCCTTCAACCTCCATGCAATTGAACTCACTGACTACTGTCATGGATGGTACGTGGAACTGTACAAACTTTGTAAAACTTAGGGGTGGCATTTTCATTCATCATTTTTTTACCCTTTTTTTACCCTTGATATGTCTGAGTTTCCCAATGCCATCTTTGAACATTGCTGTGGCATCATCCAGTACCTTTCTTAAATCACTTTCAGTTGATCCTGTTACAGGGGATGTGGCATATAAATGGTGGATGGATCTCCAATCAAGTTGTAGTTGTCTCAACCAATCATGCCCGCACAATGCTGGCCCTCCTATTTCTACCACATACAAGCCCAATGTGGTTTGTTGTTGTATTTCACTATGATGAATATGATTACAGTAGGAGTTATCTTTTCTCCAGTATATTTCTTAGTTGGATATCTGTAGCCTTCAGTTCAATATCTTTTAAGTGCCGGTCAAACTCATTTTGAGGAATGACTGAAACAGTCACACCAGTGTCCAATTCCATGTTAATTAACTTGCTGTTCACTTCTGGTGTAAGCCATATTGCATGTCTATTGTTAGTTTTCACATTGTAAATCTCAAGGCTACCTAGTCCTGTATCACTCTCAGAGGGCGTACAAGACAGAGAGATGCCAACTAGTGGAGTGGTGTCACAGCAAAACCTGGCACTCAACATCAGTAAGATGAAAGAGCTGATTGTGGACTTCCAGAAGGGTAAGACGAAGGTCCACATTCCAATCCTCATAGAGGGATCAGAAGTGGAGAGAGTGAGCAGTTTCAAGTTCCTGGGTGTCAAGAGCTCTCAGATCTAACCCGGTCCCAACGTATTGATGCAGTTATAAAGAAGACAAGACAGCAGCTAGGTGTTTGGAGAGATTTGGTATGTCAACATATACACTCAAAAGCTTCTACAGATGTACCGTGGAGAACATTCTGCCAGGCTGCATTACTGTCTGGTATGGGTGGGCTACTGCACAGGACCGAAAGCAGCTGCAGAGGGTTGTAAACTTAGTCGGCTCCATCTTGGATACTAGCCTACAAAGTACCCAGGATATCTTCAAGGAGCAGTGTCTCAGAAAGACAGCGTCCATTATTAAGGACCTCCAGCACCCAGGGCATGCCCTTTTCTCACTGTTACCATCAGGTAGGAGATACAGAAGCCTGGAGGCACACACTCAGCGATTCAGGAACAGCTTCTTCCCCTCTGCCATCCTATTTCGAAATGGACATTGGACTCTTGGACACTACCTCACTTTTTAAATATATATTATTTCTGTTTTTGCATGATTTTTAATCTATTCAATATATGTATACTGCAACTGATTTACTTATTTATTATTATTATTATTTTATTTTGTTTTTTTCTTCTATATTATGTATTGCATTGAACTGCTGCTAGGTTAACAAATTTCGCGTCACATGCTGGTGATAATAAATCTGATTCTGATTCATTATCAGATTTTTCATCAACAGCATGTAGATTAATGCTCTTTTTAAAACTGCAACCTAACTTTTTAACTTTTCCTCTTCCCTGTGCAATCCATTTGTTTTTGTCTAACCGACATATTCTTTGTTTATAACTTTCTTTGTTGTATTTTCCATAAGTTTTGCTCTTAAATCTGAATTGATCTGGTATATTTGAGTCCCTGGCACAACGGTAAAACAATTTGTTTGACCAGGCCAGTTTCTGTTACATGTTGCAATTTTGTTCACGCTCACTTTCATTCCTGACTGCAACTCAGTCTGCTGTTTCCATTAATACAGCAATTTCAACTGTTCTTTTAAATGTAATTTGTACTAAGATTCCACAAGCTAAACAATCCCTCAGTGCAACATTAAGCCCATTATTGAACTGATAGTACTCAGACAATTTCTTCAATTCCGTCATGTACGATGAAATGAGCTCCCCTTCCTTTTGATTCCACTTATGAAACCTAAAGCATTCTGCAATCAATAATGGTTTCAGTTCTAAATGTTCCTGCATTAATTTGAAGATATCAGCAAAGCTCAATTTGGCTGGTTTGGTTGGAGCAGTTAAACTTCAAACCAAACTGTATGCCTTTAAATCCAATGCACTCAGTAAAATTGGCACCTGCTTGTTATCGGCTGTTCTGTTTGCTTTAAAATACTGCTCAATCCATTCAGTATACAAAATCCAGTTATCTGTTGTGTGATGAAACATTTCTATCTTTCTAATGTAGCCAAAAATTTCTGCTTCATAAAAAATTATTATTATCAAAAGAGTACTGTTTATGAATCTGTGAATTCTTCTTTCTGCCTTTTTTGAAGTTGATCATGCCTTTCTTTCTGAAGAACACGTGCTGCATTGATTTTTTTAAACTCAAACCCATTTTGCTGCATTTGTTTTGTTAACTGGAACATCCTGCTGTGCTTCAACAGGTAGATAGTCGTCCTGAGTTCGTTTTTTTAAAAATACTTCGTCACCACTGTTACGTTTTGTAACCCCAAAACATAAAAGTAACTGAAAGGAAAAGGCAAGGGTCCAAAATATGATTCTAACTTCGCGTTTACTTTAAGTGAGGCATGCACGTATCATGTGGTAGTGTCATGATGTGTGCAAATCAGTTACTTTTGCATATAATTCGTAATTAATTATTTAAAGAAACAATGCTCAATCAAGCAATATATTTACAATATTACTCAAACACTACCGAAATACTAAATACACAACATCTCTTATTTCAGCGGCCGGCTGGTGGTGTAGTGGCATTAGCGCCGGAGTTTGGAGCGAAGGCAGGTTCCCTTGCATGCTTTCCATCCGTGCTGGGTTGAGCGTCGAGCAAGCAACTCGGCCTAGTACAAATAAGAAAGCCTGCTAAAAAAAAAACATCGTCATGGCGGCATCCCGACGACTCCACTTGGAGTTAAGGGCTTTCTTCTTATTACTTCAGCACAGCTTTTAGAGCCAGTATTTCTCCCTGACTGCTCTCCTTTGTTCCAAGTGATTATTACCAGAGTTTGCAGGCGCCCTCTGTGGGGACCGTGGTCTATGTCTGGTTACACAATTACCCTTGACACTGGGCATCTGGTTGCACTTAACTGTCGGAACAAAGTAATGCTCACTTACTGCTGGCTTCTTTGCCATCATACTTTGCGGAGAGTTAACTGCTAGCCTCATGATTATAGTGATTAAGCCTAAATTGGACTCTTTCTTGGCTGTGAAGATGCTACGAGTGGTGTTACTGGTGAAAAAATTATGAAAAGGAGGAGATAGAGATCAAAGTTCTAAGTAAATTTATTATCAAAGTGCATATATGTCACCATATACCACCCGGAAATTGAAAGTTCAAAATTCAGATTTATTATCAACTGTGTATACCATACACAACTTTGAGATTCATCTTCTTCCAGACACCCACAAAACAAAGCAACACAATAGAATCCACGAAAAAACACACACAACAAAGACTGACAAGCATCCAATGTGTTTTCACAATAGAACATGAGTTGTAAAGTGAGACCTTTAGTTGTGGCAAGGCTCAGATGGGAATTGGCTCATATGTGTATGTGAAAGGCAATCAACACATTTCTCCACAAGTCATGTCCTAACACCCAAAATGGTGCTGCTGACCTATAGCGTCATTTTACTGGCACCTTGCAAAATTACTTCACAAGATTTACTTTTCTAAACTGATTATTTCATTAGAAAGAGGTGACATTGGGTCAGAAGGTGTTGAATCATTGTGGATAGAGCTAAGGAACTGCAAGGGTAAAAAGACCCTAATGAGAGTTGTATATGGACTCCCAAATAGTGGTAAGCATTTGATCTACAAATTACAACAGGAGATGGAAAATGCATGTCAAAAGGGCATTGTTACAATTGTCATGGGGGATTTCAATACACAGGTAGATTGGGAAAATGAGATTGATGCTGGATTCCAGGAGGAAGAGTTTCTAGAATGCCTATGAAATGGCTTCTTAGAGTTGAGGTTGAGCCCACTAGGGATTAGGGTTGGGTGTTGTGCAATGATCTGGAAGCAATTTGGAAGGCACAGGCTATATACATCCCAAAGAGGAAGAAGTATTCTGAAGGCAGGATGACTCAACCATCACGAACAAGGAAGGTCAAAACCAACAATAAAAGCCAAAGGCAGGGCATATAATAGAGCAAAAATAGTGGGAAGTTAGAGGATTGGGAAGCTTTAAAGTACCAACAGGAGGCAATTTAAAAAGTCATTGAAAAGATAAAGGTGAAATACGAAAGTAAGTTAGCCAGTAATATTAAAGAGGATACCAAGTTTCTTCAGATACACAAGGTGTAAAAGAGAGAGGAGAGTGGATATTGGACTGCTGGAAAACATTGCTGGAGAAGTAGTAATGGGGAACAAGGAAGCGGTGGAAGAACTGAATAAGTATTTTGCATCAGTCTTCACCGTGGAAGACACGAGCGGTATGGTGGAAGCTCCAGGTGTCGGAGTTATGAAGTGTGTGAATTTACCATTACTAGGGAGTAGGTTCTTGGGAAGCAGAAAGATGTGAAGGTAGATAAGTCACCTTGCCAGATGGTGTACACCCCAGGGTTCTGAAAGAGATGACTGAAGAGATTATGGAGGCATTTGTAATGATCTTTCAAGAATCACTTGATTATGGAGTGGTTCCAGAAGACTAGAAAATTGCAAATGTCACTCTCCACTCATCAGAAAGTGAGAGAGGCGGAAGAAAGCAAATTATAGGCCAGTTAGTTTGACCGCTGTGGCTTAGAAGGTGTTGGAGTCGATTGTTAAGGATGTAGTTTCAGGGTACTTGGAGGCACATGATAAAATAGGGCATAGTCAGCATGGTTTCCTCAAGGAAAAATCTTGCCTGACAATTCTGTTGTAATTCTTTGAAGAAATAACAAGCAGGATAGACAAAGGAGATTTGGTTGATGTGTATTTGAATTTTCAGAAGGCTTTTGACAAGGTCCACACATGAAGCTGCTTAACAAGTTACGAGCCCATGGTATAACACAAAAGAGTCTAGCATGGATAAAGCAGTGGCTGACTGGCAGGAGGCAAAGAGTGGGAATAGAGATAGCATTTTCTTGTTGGCTGCTGGTGGCTAGTGGTTTTCCACAGGGGTCTGTGTTGAGATCAGTTCTTTTTATGTTATATGTTAAGGATTTTGATGGTGGAATTGATGGCTTTGTTGCAAAGTTTGGAGATGATAGGAAGATAGGTAGAGGGGTAGGTGGTTTTGATGAAGTATAGAGCCTACAGAAGGACCTAAACAGATTAGAAGCATGGGCAAAGAAATGGCACTGGAATACAGTGTCGAGAAGTGTATGGTAATGCACTTTGGTAGAAGAAATGAAAGGGTTGACTATTTTCTAAATGCAGAGAGAATACAAAAAACTGAGGGTGGGTGTCTGCAAGAAGATGAATCTCAAATGTGTAGATGATATACATACCTTAGTAACAAATTCGAGCTTTGAGCTACCTGATGGGCCACATAAAATGGGATGACCCATTTGCTAGATAAAATGAAAATGTGATAGAGGTGAAATGAAGAAGAATAGGGGTAGTAAGAGATGAAGGTGTACTATCTGCTGTGGGATCTCATCATCAGAAAGCAGAGCAGCAGCATTGTTGTTTTGCATAAGCTTCTGAATACCAAGGGAGCAAGGAGAACTGAATTATTCCATGCAATAGATATCAAAACTTGTTTTGCTTCAGAATCTGCATATTTGCTTATAGAAATGGTGCTTCCACTGTGAACTCGGCTCCCAGACTAAAGGAGCCTATGATATCCTGCCGAAGGGTTTTGGCCCAAAACATTGATTTACTTTTTTTCATCAATGCTGTCTGGCATGCTGAGTTCCTCCAGCATTATGTGTGTGTCACTATGGTAACATGCTCTTTGGGGGTGAGGTATAGTCACAAGAGAGAGGATGTCACTTTGTCACTTTGTACTGAAGATAGTTTCATGGTTCATTGTCTCGTGATGGATTAAAGATTAAATTTAGCTCTATTGTCCCATGTACATTGAAACATTGAAGCGTACAGTGAAATGTGTTGTTTGTGTTAAATTTAATTAGTGAAAGTAACCTGCATGTATTGCCATGCATGCATTGCATGTCCACAATCACTATTCCTAAGCCGAATGTCTTTGAAATTTGGGTGGAAACCAGGGCACTTGGAGGAAATCCACATGGTCAGGGAGAACAATGAACAAATTGTTCAATGAACCCCAAATTGTTCAATGAACCCCAATTTGTAAGCAATGTACTAGCACTACCATGTCGTCCATCAAAGTTTTCAAGTGATTTTTTTTACTGGTTTTATTTACTGTGTTTCTATGAAAGTTAATGTCAAATATTAACAGTTGCTACTGCAGAGTAACACTTACAAAATGCTGGAGGAATTCAGCAAGTCAGGCAGTATCAATGGAAAGGAATAGGCAGATGATGTTTCAGGCCAAGACACTTAATCAGGACTGGAAAGAAAAAGGAAAGAAGCCATTCTGGCTTCTGTTCATCATCCGTTTATTCCTTTCCATGCATTCAGCCTGATTTTCTGAGTTCCTCCAGCATTTTCTAAGTATTACTCTGGATTTCCAGCATCTGCAGAATTGTTTGTGTTTCTGATCAGCTGCTACTGTAGATTATAAACATAAACTTTATAATCTGCTGTAGTGGTTACATTAATAAAACTCTTGATGTTTTTCACTTCCTTTTGAAGAATAACTCTAATTTGTGTAGGTGTACATGATCAGCAGGCAAACCATTTGAACAAACATTCTTTGCACTTGTTATATTAGTTGAATTTAGAAATACAATTTTAATAGCCTGTTAAGTGTTCCAAGTCATGAGATGGCTGGTCAGCAAAAATAATCAAACTGAGTTCCTGATCTGGGAACACTAGACTAGAAATGGGCACACCTTTCTTCCAGTCCAGTTACTCTGGCTGTTTTACCGTAAAATGAGGGGACCTCCTTATCCATATGTGATGTTGTATAACGCATGAATCTCTTCAGCCTTACTGAAAGGTTTGCGAAGCAGTTTTTCTCCCCCAGGAATAAAATACATGATAAACTGCACTGGAAAATTAATAGTAACATGAGCTATGTACTTTATTGAGGGCAGACAATATAACACTCTTCATTGAATATTTGCTGTGAAGGTGAAGGCACTTTTTTTGGACTTATGTTATCATCTTAGTAAGTACAATAATTGACTATAGGATTAATCATTCTGTGCATTTATTTGTTCTGTTTCAGACCTGTGTTGTTCGAGCCTGGGATCTGAAAAGGCCGTTGCTGTTCTGCCCAGCCATGAACACTGCAATGTGGGAGCATCCCATCACAGCCACACAGATCCAAACACTGAAAGGCTTCGGTTACATTGAAGTTCCATGCATTGTAAAGAAACTGCTTTGTGGAGATGAAGGTGTGTGAATTCTTCATTCTTTCTTCCAATGTAGTGGCATTTATCTGGCATTGTTGATAACCCGAAGAGTAGAAAAGTTGGAATTTTAACAGCTAATCAGCAAAATTAATCTCAGGATAGTATATGGTGACATAAAATGGCCACTTTATTAGGCACACCTATTAGGTTCACCAACATCTTCTGCTGTGGTAGCTAATCCATTTCAAGATTTGGTGTGTTGTGCTTTCAGAGATGCTCTTCTGCACCCTACTGTTGTGGGAGATGGTTATTTGAGTTACTGTCACCTTCCTGTCAGGTTGGACCAATCTTACCATTCTCCTCTGATCTCTCTCATTAACAAAGCATTTCCACCCACAGAAATGCCACTCACTGAATTTTTTTTGTTTGTCGCAGCATGCTCCATAAATTCTAGAAACTGTTGTGTGTGAAAATCCCAAAAGATCAACAGTTTCTGAGACACAAGTAATCATCTCACAGTCAAAGTCACTTAGATCACATTTCTTCCCCCTTCTGATATTCTATCTGAACAACTGAACTTCTTGACCATGTCTGCATGCATTTATACATTGAGTTGCAGTCACATGATTGACTGGTTAGGAATTTGCATTAATGAGCAGGTGTATCTAATAAAGTGGTCACTGAATGTATACATACTTTTATAATAGATTTACTTTAAACTTAGAAGTTTGAACTTTTGCGGGTGCACGCCCACACACACACTCGCACAAAGCATTCCATGATTATAATGCTGTTTTTAATTTTGATTTAAGGATAAATATTTGGCAGGTAAATGAGAAGAAAGGAGCCAGGCCCAATAGTTTAATTGAATATTTTTAAGTCATTGAGAATTTTACAAAGATTAGAAGGGAATGCAACAGGTTATGTCAAATGTATTAATCTGAGGATGGATTAAAATTTAAGCCACTAGTTTAATTCATGCTCTGCTTTTCTTTTATAGATCCTTTTTGCAAATTTACTTGATTTTGGAATTTTGTTTTCAGAATCAAAATTTACTTTATTATCACTGACATATGTTGTGAAATTTGTTCTTTTGCAGCAGCAGTTCCGTGCAATACATAAAAAGATAAGCTACAAGAAGAAATACATATTTAAAAATAATTAATTAGTGCAAAAAGAGCAAAATAGCAAGATGGTGTTTATAAGTTCATGAACCCTCAGAAATCTGATGGCAGAGGGCAAGAAAATTTTCCTAAATCATTGTATGTGCATCTTCAGGTTCTTCTACCTCCTCCTTGATGGTAGTAATGAGAAGAGGGCACATCCTGGGTGGTGAGGGTCCTTAACGATGGATGCTGCTTTTTGAGGCATTGTGTTGTGAAGATGTCCTCGTTGGTGGGGAGGCCAGTGGCCGTGATGGAGCTTGCTGGATTTGCAACCCTCTGCATCTTTTTTTTTCTGATCCTGTGCATTGGAGCCTTCAAAGCAGGCAGTGATACAACCACGTAGAATGGTACGTGTTGAAATTTGAATTGCCAGGTTAACAGGACTGAAATTATTTTTTAAAAATCTACTGATACTTTTGAGTTGAAGTTGGAGTCATTGTTCATTTAAGACACTCACTGAACATCCATTCATTTGTGTCAAATAGTCTGAGTGCACTTTCCACTAGCTGCTATGCTTTATCAGCAACAAATCTGGGCAGGAATTTGTATTGGGTCAAGAATTTAAGTCACCAACTACCTCTACCTACATGCTCTGTCTGTTGGTTTTATTTTAGAAAACAAATAAGAATTGCTAAAAATAAATATTTTGTTAACATTACTATATAATGAGACATTAATTAGAGATATTTGTTGCTCTGTCAGAGGCACTGCTTTAAGAGTGAGCATGGGAACTTTCTCTAGTGACCTAGTTAGTATCTATCTTTGAATTAGTGGATGGCCATTTGCTCCATTGCGATTGTGGGACTTGTGCACTAATTGACTGTCACGTCATCGACAAGTAACAAGACTGATCAACACCTCCACCCACTAATTCCACCACTATTTTCCTATTTTCCATTAGGTACCTTATGTACAACTTATTTCACTTTATGGAAGCACAATTAATCTGTATATAAATGATCTTATGTAGTTATATTTATTGTGTGATTGAAACAATTATTATTGCATTCTTTATCTCCTGTAGTTTTTGTGCTGCATCTGATCTGGAGTAACAATTATTTCATTCTCCTTACACTTGCGTACAGGAAAAACATTAACCAATCTTTTTGTTTATTTTTTTATTTATCAAGGTACAGTGTGGAATCTGCTCTTCTGTCCCTTTGAGCGCACCGTCCAGCAACCCCCAATTTAACCCTAGCCTCATAAGACCACAAGATATAGGAGCAGAAGTAGGCCATTCGGCCCATTGAGTCTGCTGCATCATTCAATCATGGGCTGATCCAATTCTTCCGGTCATCCCCACTCCCCTGCTTTCACCCCATACCCTTTGATGCCCTGGCTGATCAAGAACCTATCTATCTCTGCTTTAAATACACCCAATGACTTGTCTTCCACAGCCATTCGTGGCAACAAATTCCACAGATTTACCACCCTCTGACTAAAGTAATTTCTCTGCATCTCTGTTCTAAATGGACGTCCTTCAGTCCTGAAGTTGTGCCCCCTTACCTTAGAATCCCCTACCGTGGGAAATAACTTTGCCATATCTAATCTGTTCAGGCCTTTTAACATTCGGAATGTTTCTATGAGATCCTCCCTCATTCTCCTGAACTCTAGGGGATACAGCCCAAGAGCTGCCAGATGGTCCTCATATGGTAACCCTTTCATTCCTGGAATCATTCTCATGAATCCTCAACGAACCCTCTCCAGTCAGTATATCCTTTCTAAAATAAGGAGCCCAAAACTGCACACAATAGTTCAAGTGGTCTCATGAGTGCTTTACAGAGTCTCAGCATCATATCCCTGCTGTTATATTCTATACCTCTATCAATGAATGCCAACTTTACGTTCACATTCTGTACCACCGATTCAACCTGCAGGTTAACCTTTAAGGTATCCTGCACAAGGACTCCCAAGTCCCTTTGTCTCTCTGCATTTTGAGTTCTCTCCTCATCTAAATAATAGTCTGCCTGTTTATTTCTTCCACCAAAATGCATGACCATACACTTTCCAACATTGTATTTCATTTGCCACTTCTTTGCCCATTCCCCTAAACTATCTAAGTCTCTCTGCAGACTCTCTATTTTCTCAGCACTACCCGCTCCTCCACCTATCTTTGTATCATCGGCAAATTGAGCCACAAATCCATTAATCCCACCATCCAAATCATTGACATACATTGTAAAAAGCAACGGTCCCAACACCAACCCCTGTGGAACTCCACTGGTAACTGGCAGCCAGCCAGAATAGGATCCCTTTATTCCCATTCTCTGTTTTCTGCTGATGAGCCAATGCTCCACCCATGCCAGTAACTTCCCTGTAATTCCACGGGCTCTTATCTTGCAAAGCAGCCTCATTTGCGGCACCTTGTCAAAGGCCTTCTGAAAATCCAAGTACACCACATCTACTGCATCTCCTTGCCTACCCTGCTTGTAATTTCCTCAAAAAATTGCAGTAGTTTAGTCAGGCAGGATTTTCCTTTCAGTAACCCATGCTGGCTTTGGCCTATCTTGACATGTGCCTCCAAGTACTCTGTAATTTCATCCCTATCAATCAATTCCAACAACTTCTCAACCACCGATATCAGGCTAACAGGTCCATAGTTTCCTTTCTGCTGCCTCCCACCCTTTTTAAATAGCAGAGTAACATTTGCAATTCTTCAGTCATCCAGTACAATGCCAGAATCAATTGATTCTTGAAAGATCATTATTAATGCCTCCACAATCTCTCCAGCTACTTCCTTCAGAATCTGAGGTTGCATTTCATCAGGTCCAGGAGTTTTATCCACCCTCAGACCATTAAGCTTCCTGAGCACCTTCTCAGTTGTAATTTTCACTGCACATACTTCACTTCCCTGACACTCTTGAATGTCTGGTGTACTGCAGATGTCTTCCAATGTGAAGACTGATGCAAAATATGCATTCAGTTCCTCTGCCATCTCTGCATCTCTCATTACAATATCTCCAGCGCCATTTTGTATTGGTCCTATATCTACCCTCACCTCTCAACCCTTTATACACTTAGAAAACCTTTTGGTATCTTCTTTGATATTAGTCGCCAGCTTCCTTTCATAATTCATCTTTTCCTTCCTAATGACCTTCTTAGTTTCCTTCTGCAGGTTTTTAAAAGCTTCCTAATCCTCTATCGTCCCACTGGTTTGGCTTCCTTATATGTTCTCTCTTTTGCTTTTACTAAGATGGCCTAAATAAATTGGAAGGAGATGCCGGCAGGGATGACAGCTGAGCGGCAATGGCATGAGTTTCTGGGAAAAATGAGAAAGGCGCAGTATAGATGAATTTCAAACATGAAGAAATACTCAAATGGCAAAATAGTACAACCATAGCTGACAAGTGAAGTCAAAACTAATGTAAAAGCAAAAGAGAGGGCATACAACAAAGCAAAAAATAGTGGGAAATCAGAGGATTGGGAAACTTTTAAAAACCTACAGAGAGCAACTAAAAGAATCATTAGGAGATTAGCTTTGGCTTCCTTGTATGCCCTCTCCTTTGCTTTTACTTTGTCTCTGACTTCACTTGTCAAACATGGTAGTGTCCTACTTCCATTTGAAAATTTATTTTTATTTGGAATATATCTTTTTGCACTTCCCTCATTTTTCACAGAAACTGCAGCTATTGCTGCTCTGCTGTCCTTCCTACTAGTGTCCCTTTCCAGTCAACTTTGGCCAATTTCCCTCTCATGTCATTGTAATTTCCTTTACTCCACTGAAATACCGTCACATTAGAATTTAGTTTCTCCTTCTCAAATTTCAAAGTGAACTTAATCATATTGTGATCACTGTTCCCTAAGGGTTCCTTAACCTTAAGCTCTCTTATCAACTCCGGATCATTGCGCAACACCCAATCCAGCACATCCAATCCCCTAGTGGGCTCAACAACAAGCTGTTCTAAAAAGCCATCCCTTAGACATTCTACAAATTCTCTCTCTTGAGGTCCAGTACTGGTCTAGTTTTCCCAATCCACTTTCATGTTAAAATCCCCAACGATTATAATGACATTGCCCTTCTGACATGCCTTTTCTATCTGCTGCTGTAATTTGTAATCCACATCCTGGCTGTTGTTTGGAGGCCTGTATACAACTGCCATTAGAGTCCTTTTACCCTTGCTGTTTCTTAACTTAACCCATAGCGACTCTTTACCTTTGGCATCCCTTTCTAATGATTTAATATTATTTCTTATACACAGGGCCATACCAACCCCTCTGCCTACTAACTTATCTTTCCGATACACCGTCTATCCTTGAACATTCAGCTCCCAATGGCAGCCATCCTTTAGCCAAATTTCAGAGATGGCCACAACATCATACTTGCCAATCTGTAGCTGAATTTCAAGATCGTCCATTATATTTTGCATGCATTCAAATATAACATTTCCAGTCCAGTATTTGTTGCTTTCTGTTTTAACTGCACCATACCTCTGTTGTCCTGTAAGTCATCCCACTGGCTGTGATTATGCCTCATCTCCTGCCTATCCTTTCTATCATCTCTGTTGCACGCTGTCTTTGATTTATTTCTGTTTTCCCCTTCCTCAGCCCTATCACTCCAGTTCCCATCCCCTGCCAAATTAGTTAAACCCTCCCTACCAGCTCTATTAAACCTGCCTGCTAGGGTATTGGACCCCTTTGGGACAATTGATAATGACCAATTAGCCCACTAACCAGTACATCTTTCGACTGTGGGCGGAAACAAGAGCACCTGAGGAAACCCATGTGGTCAGCAGAAGAATGTACAAGCTCCTTTCAGGCAGTGCTAGGAACTGAACCTGGGACACTGGTACTGTAAAGTGTTGTGCTAACCACTATGCTGCAATGCCGTCCCAATCTTGAAAAATATTGTAATAGAACTTGCCCTTCTAAAGGGTTTAATTGATTGTTGATCACCTGAAGGCGCCTGCTATCTGGACTGGTGTGAAAATGGATGTTTATGCTCCTTTGATAAGAACTTTTAAAGCTAGTAAAGACTGACAGAAAGTGTGTGTAAACTTTTATCAGCAAGTGCTCCAATACAAATAAAGTACCACTAGTCCACGGTTAAACAAAAGTGTCATCTGCAGAAGGCAGTAGTATGCCTCTAAAAACATAATGACTAGTGAGCTTCTCGTAGGCTCACAGCATGTAAGCAAGACCTTCTGCCCAGCTGGTCCATACTGACCGAGATTCCCATCTGAGCTAGTTCTATTTAGCTGCATTGTAATGCCATCCCACATAAGGTCATTCAAGCAACTTTACTTTGTGTCTTTACTTGGCTGCCTTATATAAAATAAGGAACAAAGTAAACACAAAAGCTGAACTTGTAAAAAAAAATTGTTGTCATTTGTTGAGAAAATTAAGTCATCTTCTTGATCAGAAGACAGCAAATGCTCTGAAGCATAGATTCGTCATTCATAGCCCAGATGGTATTCGTCTCACAATAGAAGATTGAACAGCACAGCACCAGACCCTTCAGCCCAAGTTGTCTGCGCTGACCATTAATTTTAGTCCCAAATTAAACCAAACCTATCTGCCTGCACGTGGTCTGTATCTAAATGTTCACGTGCCTGTTGAATTGCCTCTCAAAATGCTACTATCTGCTTCCACCGCCATCCCTGGCATCCTGTTCCAGACACCTAATACAGGTTTCCCCCGCCATCCGAAGGTAGAGCGTTCCTATGAAACGGTTCGTAAGCCGGATTGTCGTAAAGCGAAGAAGCAATTACTATTTATATGGGAAAATTTTGTGAGCGTTCACAGACCCAAAAATAACCTACCAAATCATGCCAAATAACACATAAACCTAAAATAACAGTAATATATAGTAAAAGTAGAAATGATATGATAAATACACAGTCTATATAAAGTAGAAATACTTTTCCACAATCATTGCCGGTACTGTTCTCTGTAGCGAAAATCTCATGCAAGCGCTGTTAGCAAAAACACTCTGTTCAGTAACCTTTAAGCTATGAAGCTGCCAAATCATACCAAATAACACATAAAAATACACAGCCTATATAAAATAGAAATAATGTATGTACAGTGTAGTATCACTTACGGGAATCGGGAAGACAGGGCCTAGCACACTGATGATGGTGTGTTAAGCTGAGTCGTCGGAGTTTGTGTGGTACAGTGGCCCCCACCCTCCGGGCCGCCGACCGATACCGATCTGTGAAGAATGCAGGGGTACAGCGGTAGCCGGGAGGCACACAGCACATCTTTAAGAAAAAAGCCAAAATAAACATGCTAGTTAATTAGGTGCCGCCTGGCACATAAATATCGGCCCAGACCAGTGGCGACGCAATCGGCAATCGCCTCTGATCTGGGCCGACAATTACGTGCCGGGCGGCACCTAGTTAATTATCTTGTTTATTTTGGCTTTTTTCTTAAAGATGTGCTGCGTGCCTCCCGGCTACCGCTGCATTCTCCACGAATCGGTATCTGTCTGCAGCCTGGGGGTTGGGGTGGTGGGACATTGAGGTGTCATCTCATCGTCGTCTTGTTTCCATGAGGGTAGGCAGCTCATCTTCTTCTATGTCTGCCTGCCTCAATGTCGAAAGTCGAGGTTCATCGTCTACTGTAGCTGATGTGGAAGGCTTGCTTGACTGCTGAGCCTCGCGCATTTTTCTATCATACAGTTCTTTGTAAGTGCTCAAACCATCCTGCAAATATGCCCTAAACTGACGTACCCTTTCAAAATTAAAGTAGTTCTTTATCATTGCAGCAAAAATCTCACGCAGTTGCTTCACGTTCAGTTCCTGGACGACTTCACTTTCGTTACTGAATTCAGTTTCGATTGTTAGCTTTTCCTCTTCCAATTGCATCAGCTCTTCATCTATCAGATCTTGGTCATGGGATGCCAAAACCTCTTCAACATCATCTTCGACAGCTTCCACAAGCCAAACTCACTTTGTCCTTACTTCGTTCACCACGATCGAAACGCTTAATTAAGTCTAGTTTTACGCTAAGTGTAACACCCTTACGAGCTCTTTCAGGCTTTTCCGATACCTTAGAACTCATCTTGCTAACGGCTGCTCACAGGTACGTGTCTAAGCAATGCCAGCGAGAATGCCGTTCCGAATCCGGGGGAGAGCGGCTGCTGAGGGCGCGCGCTGCCTTTTATCAGGCGCTGCTTTTTTATCGCGTGCTGTTTTTTTTCTGCATACTGCCTTTCTTCGTAACAGTGAAAACACCTTCTGTTAGCGAAAACAGGGAACTAATGTAGGTCTTTCGTAACAGTGAACGTTCGAAAAGCGGGGGACACCTGTACTCCCTTCGTTCAAAGAAACTGATCCTGCACATCTCTTTTAAACTTCCCCTCTCACCTTAAAGCAATGTCCCCTTGTAGTTGACATTTCAACCCTAGGAACAAAAAGACTCTTGATAATCTACCCTATCTATGCCTCTCACAATTTTGTAAACCTCCCTCAGTCTCCACACTTGTGTTGTTTCCTCTGGAGTGTTGGAAGCTGAGGGGAGACCTGATAGAAATGGATAAAAATTTCAATTGGCATAGATAGGGTAGCCAGTCAGTCTTTTTCCCTGGGTGGAAATGTCAAATACTAAAAGGCAAGGCTTTAATGTGAGAGGGAAATGTGTAGTGGAGGATCAGGGTAGGATGATAGTTTCCAAAGAGAGAACATGAACCAAACAAGTCTCTACATTTAGTATCCTCTCTTGCACTTCCAGTGGCAGATCGCTGGGTAGCAATACAAAATCCTCCAGTTTGTTTCCCATTCCACCCTATAAATCAGAGGCAAATTGTTGTCTTTCTTTATACAGGTTTGGAGGTTGCAGCAAGGAAAGGGTTAAATGGTGTGCTAACAGAACAGAGTGCAGACACTTTGTACAGCTTTTTCTATATCTGGAGGATCAGTAATGCAGCAGTCAAGGTGATAAGCTGACTGAGACAGTGTGCAGACGTAGTGCAGTCACACAGGCTGAGCACAACCTTGAAAGCCCAACTCTCCTTTGTACAGCCTTCCAGTTTAAACCTGGGAACCAAGGTCACTGAACACACCAAAACAAGATAAAGATGCTAGTGAAGGATTCCAGGGCACCACTAACTGTTAGACAGTTATTTTACTAATTCTCAAGTATTATTGATCCCTAGCATGTAGATTTAATTGGATGTTAACACCTGACTGGTACTTAAATTTGCAAACGATGGGATTCAGAAATAAATAAAGCTTCTATTGGATCGATATCTATAACCAATTATTCAATTTCTGTACAAAAATGGCATTTCTTTGTTCAAATTTCAGAGCAGTTTGGTTGCAGGTGCTAGGCTGTTCTCCTTGTGCACAAGTACAAGGGGGTGGCATGGTAGTGTAGTGATTAGCACAATGCTTTACGGTACAGGCGATGCTGGTTCAATTCTGGCTGCTGCCTGTAAGGAATTTGTACGTTCTCCTTGTGACTGCATGGGTTTCCTCCAGGTGCTCCGGTTTCCTCCCACAATCCAATGATATACTGGTTGGTAGGCTGACTGATCATTGTAAATTATCCCATGATTAGGCTAGCATTAAATCGGGGTTTGTTGGTAGGTGCCGCTCGAAGGTCTGGAAGGGTCTATTCAGCGCTGTATCTCAAAAAAAAAGGTGCAATTGAGGAATGAGTGTGGGTTGTCAGACTCCAGTTAGTCGAAGATGACATAGGTCCTCCCTGGATTACAAATGCTCAATTTATGTTCAGCCTCTACTGATGTACAAGGTTGGGAAAGCGATGGGATGCATTTGCTATATGCTGAGGGGCTGCAGGCATCTTCTGCTCTGTGGGAACTCAGTCCACATATTATCTGAATGGTTGAGCTAAGTGCCCTAGTTTAACCTCACATTGCCTTGGTTAGCCATGTTTTTATTTAAGTATGTTGCTGGGTGACTGCTTTCTAACTGTTGACCCTTACCTTGGTTAGCTAACTTAGGTTACGTGAATATCGACACAAATCCTTATTAATTCAAACTCCTTCCATTAGATCATTACATCAAATTCGAATATCCATGTAACTCCTACATTCTGTTATTCTGTTTGGACCAGTGCTCATCCAAGTGGCTTTTTACACTTGCATTCAGAATAGGAGATCTCCTGAGTGATCCTTCCTTTGCTTGCCCCAGGCACAGGGGTCTTCCTTGCGATAGTTGGTTGTTAGGCAGTTCCCTCTTATTAGACTCTTGAGTTCTTGCTGCTCTACCTCTGAAAACCTTTATTATTATTCTTTTCCTTTGTCAGTTCTTCACCTTTATACTTGGATTCTGTTAGCCCTGATCCATCGGGCCCTGCTGCATCTACCTTTCGCTGACCCTGACCCAAGGTCTACACGTGGCACCACCTTTGCATTTTTGCTGAATCAGGCCATTTCCCACTAATTATACCCAGTTGAAGTCAGACACTGTGCTCAGGCCATTCCAGGTCTCAAGCACAGACCACTCCTCTTATAAGCCCATGTTGATTCTTCTGCTTTTAGCAAAGAGAATCACACAAGTTACTTCTTATTTGGAAATGATCTTGGATTAGTAGATTATTGTATGTTGAAGTACTTCAATCCAGAAAGAGTTAATTCAGAAAACCTCTTCCACTATTCGGCAAGAACTAAGACATTTGTTTTGTCTAATCATCCACTATCCTTGGCTTGTTGCAGCTATATTTTCCACTGATTTTTAATTTCTTCAGGTCAACATGACTTGCAAACTATTTCTGCTGTTTGTTATTGGTTTATTATTGTCAAATGTACCGTAATACAGTGAAAAACTTTAGTCTGCATACCATCCAGGCAGATCATCCCAAACACAGAGTTAGTAAAAATAAGACAGAATGCAAAATATAATATCGCTGTTACTGTTACCACAGAAGTGCAGTGCAGGTAGGTAAATAAAGTGCAACGGGCATGATCTGGTAGATTGTTTAGTGCATGTGAAGTCACTTCAGAAGTCTGATAACAGCAGAATAGAAGCTGTCCTTGCATCTGGTCGTACATATGCTTTTGTATCTTCTGCCTAATGGGTCTGGGGAGAAGAGAGAATGACTGGTGTGGGAGGAGTTCTTGATTACATTGGCTGCTTTCCTGAGGCAGCAGGAAGTGTAGACCAAAATGATGGAGTGGAGGTTGACTTGTGTGATTAACTGGACTGTGTTATCAATTTACTGCTATTTCTCACGGTCTTGGGCAGATAAGTAGCCATGCCAAACATGATGCATCTCGTTAGGAAGTTCGACTGCAGTTATAACCATATTGGCTTTTCTTGGAATCTTTTGGCTTTCCAAAATGCTTTGTAATCTGAGAAATGTAAAAGATAAAGGTTATGAAGATAAGCTTTATTTGTCACATGTATGCCAAAACATACAGTGAAATCCGTCATTTGCATCAATGACCAACACAGTGCAAGGAGGTGCTGGGCGCAGTCCGCAAGTGTTGCCATGCCTCCAGCATCCACTTAATATGCCTACAACTTACTAACCCTTTCTAACCCAGACATCTTTGGAATGTGGGAGGAAACTGGAACACCCGGAAGAGACGTGGCCGTCCCAGGGAGAACTTCCAAACTCCTTACAGACAGCGATGGGAATCGAACGCCAATCACTGGCACCGTAAAGCAATATGGTAGTTGTACCCTACCGCACCTGCCCCACTACATTATCATGGCTGTTCTCTACTCTACTGTGTTGTCCCGCTATGCTATCACGTCGGTAAATGTGGTGGTAAATGTTTGCATGGCAAGATCCCACAAACAACAGGAGAATGAATGCCCCTCTAAACTATTTTGGAAGTTACTTATAGGATGGCCAGAATGTAGGAGTACCTTCTAGACACTCTCACCCCCCCCCCATTCAGAATGAGATTTGTAAGAGACTCAAAAGGACAAACAGCTTTCAAATTAATGATCCTACAGTCAATATCATCATGCAAGCATCCCTTTAGTACAGAACCAAAGTGGTGGTGTGTATTTCTTCACTGAAGTCTCTAGGACATCACTGGATCCCACAGCATTCTGATCTAAGCATGCTGCCAGTAGGGCCAGAGACAACAGAACAGAGATAATCAGTAATCATTACAAAAATATTAATCAGGACTGCTATCATGGGAGTTTCCCCAACTGGTAGCCCATCTGCTAAGTTAATCGAAAGTTATTTCACACACAGTTGAAGATAACATTTACGATATCTCATGGACATAATCTAAAACTTTCTTCAGCAATTATTTCTATCACTGGTTATATATTGATAACAGCATAACCTTCATAAGTTAAAGTAACCGACACCCAGACAACCCATACAATTTCAGAGTCTCAGGGAAATTTAAAACTAAAGTCTCGGGGAAGTCTAAAATTGGATTATTCAGGAGTATTTAAATGTCTGCAGAAGAATCAGAATCAGGTTTACCATTACTGACATAAGTCATAACATTTATTGTTATGTGGCACAATACGTTGCAACACATAATAATAAAAAAGTGTGTGTGCATATATATAGTGAGGTAGTGTTCATTGATTCAATATCCATTCGGATATCTGATGGCAGAGAGGAAGAAGTGCTTCCTGGATCATTGGGAGTGCCTTCAGTCTCCTGTACCTCCTGCTTGATGGTGGCAATATGAAGATGACATGTCCTGGGTGATGGGCATCTTTAATGCTGGATGCTGCCTTTTTGAGGCATCACTTCTTAAAGATGTCCTGGATATTTGGGAGTTTGCAGCTTATTCTGATCCTGTTCAATAGCACCCCCCACCCCTACCAGACAGTGGTGCAACCAACTAGAATGTGTCCACAGTACAGCTGTAGAGATCTGCAAGAGCCTTTGGTGACATACCAAACCTCCTCAAACTCCCACTGAAATATAGCCACTCTCATGTCGCCTTTGTAACTGCATCAGTATATTGGGCCCAGGATAGATCCTCATAGATGTTGACACCCAGGAACTTGAAATTTTTCACTCTTTCCACTTCTGATCCCTCTACACTGTTGTTTAGTTTGAGACGTACGGTATCCACAGTCTGGTTATATATAATGGTCCTGCTATTGACCAAAACAAGGAGTTGGAAAACAAAGTGAGACATTTTTGATCCTTGTGCAATGCAAGCTCCCTCAAGTTGCCATGTGATTATGTTCCTTGGTACTAATTGAAGGGTACACCTTGCATTATCATGGACTTGTCCCTGGTTTTATGCTTTTTTTTTGCACTAGTATCTTGTTTTTGCACAGTTCTTTTTCTCTGTTTCATGTCTTCTATAGAACATAGAACAGTACAGCACAGTACAGGCCCATGGGTATACGATGTTATGCCGATCTTTTAGCCTACTCTAAGATTAGTTTAGCACTTCCCTCCCACTTAGTCCTCCATTTCTCTTTCATCCATGTGCCTATCTAAGAGTCTCTTAAATTTCCCTAATGTATCCGCCTCTACCACCACCCCGGTTAGAATGGATCCATGTACTTACCACTTTCTTTGTTTAAAAAAAATCTGGACTCTGACATCTCCTGTGTACTTTCCTTCAGTCACCTTAAAATCATTCCCCTTCATTTTACCCATTTCCACACTGGGGTTCTTTCTTTCATTCTTATCATCTTACACACCTCTATTAAGTCACCTCTCATCTTCCTACACTTCTAAGAGTAAAGCCAACTCAGTCAACTTCTCCTCATGAGATATGTTCTCTAATATGCAGCATCCTAGTAAATCCCTGCACCCTCTCCAAAGTTTCCACAGACTTCCTATAATGAGGAGACCACAACTACAATACTCCAAGTGTGGACTAACCGGAGTTTTATAGAGCTGAAATATCACCTTGTGGCTCTTGAACTCAATCTCCTGACTAATGAAGTCCAATTAAACACATACCTTCATAACCACCCTTCCAACTTGTGCAACAACTTTGAGGGATCTATGGATGTGAACCCCAAGATCCCACTGTTCCTCCACACTGCCAAGAATTATGCCAGTAACCTTGTATTCCATTCAGGTATAGCTTTAACCAACAACAAGCTTTTACATGATCCACACCACCACAAACCTTACAGCTGTTGTATAATCTATATTCTGTACCTATATGCTACTGCAAGCAAGTTTTGCATTGTACTTGTACCTGACCGTCCTTGTACACTTGACAATAAACTCAGTTTGACTTGATGTTTGCCACACAGACTGGGAAGAACTGTTTTCCAAATGGAGTGTGGTATCCATTAATCCCAGTTGAGGCAAGTGGTAAGTTGGGTAATTTGAAAAGTGTTGCCCTTAATTCAAAGCTTGCATCAGTATTAACCAAGATAATGTACTTTGAGGAAGACTTGAATTTATGGGTTTTTCTGACTCAAAGGCAATTGTGCTGCCATAGTCAATGAGTAAATTATATAGACCTATTGAACTCTCATTCAATGTCATACAAAATTTCTTTGCCTATTAACTGTAGAATAAAATTCCTATTACAAGTGCCAAATTTGTCAGAAGCACATACTGTATAATATGAAACCCTTGTAGTAACTAATTCCATTTGATTTTTTTTTAGTCTGTTTCTTGTTAAAGCACTGCTTAGTCCAAACTATATAAACTAACAAGGAGATGAGATACACATGTTTAAATTACATTTGTGAAATCTTGGAATTTAACATAATTTTATTGGGTGGGAGTCATTACATTCCTCTTTTAGAGAGTTACTTTGGATAAAACTTGGTTGTCATGGAAACAAATACTAATCCAGTTTCAGAGGGCAAATCAAAAAGAGACAAACACAATATAAAATATGTTTTACCAGTTTATTATTAATATTGCATATGATTTCAACGCAAGAACACGCGTTTTTTGTGCCTGACAGAATCTGCACATATTGTGAAAAAACAAGCTGAGATAAGATCATTTTCAAAGCTGGGGTAGTGATTCTAAAGTCTAAGGTATTTGTTCATCAGTGTGTGAAAGTTTGAAAAATTCAGAAACATCCACTGTATGTTGCTTAAAATAGGAAGGTGGTTGGGAAACAGGAATAAGAGTTCTTAGCTTCATATTAGCTCTGTAGTATTAAGCGTTATTTGATAACTGGAAAGACAAAATACATAGTACAGTCTAAAAGTCTAAGACTTTTGCACAGTATTGTAGTTGTATCTAGTTATTCCATGTCACTTTATTAGGTACACCTCGGAACCTAGTGTGGTTTTCTGCTGCTGTAGCCCATCCAGTTCAAGGCTCAATGTGTCGTGCATTCAGAGATGCTCTTCTGCATGCCACTGTTGTACAGCATGGTTATTTGAGTTACTGTCGCCTTCCTGACAGCTTGAACCGGTCTGGCATTCTCCTCTGACCTTTCTGATTAACAAGGCATGTTCACTCACAGAATGCCACTCACTGAATGGTGGTTTTTGTTTTTCACACCATTCTCTGTAAACTATGGAGAATTTTGCATGAAAATCCCAGGAGATCAGCAGTTTCTGAGATGCTCAAACCATCCTGTCTGGCACCAACAATCACTCTACAGTCAAAGTCACTTAGATCATGTATCTTCCACTTTCTGATGTTTGGTGTAAATAACAACTGAACCTTTTGAACATGTCTGTATGCTTTCATACATTGAGTTTCAGCCACATGATTGACTGATTAAATGTTTACGTTAACAACACTCACAACACACTGGAAGAACTCAGCAGGTCGGGCAGCATCAGTGGAAATGATGAGTCGACGTTTCGGGCCAGAACCCTTCGTCAGGACTGAAGAAAGAAGGTGGGGGAGGGTTGGAAGAAGGCTGGTAGGTTTGTAAGAAGGTTAACCTACCAACTTTCTTCCAACCCTCCCCCACCATCTTTCTTCAGTCCTGCCCGAAACGTCGACGCATCGCTTCCACTGATGCTGCCCGACCTGCTGAGTTCCTCCAGCATGTTGTGAGTGTTGCTTTGATCCCAGCATCTGCAGAGTATTAAATGTTTACGCTAATGGACATGTGTACAGGTGTACCTAATAAAGTGACTACTGGGTGTAAATGTAGATATAAATCACACATACAGTAGTTATTGTAGTTGTATTCTTATCCCATGTATCTCTGTTTTACTAAGTAGCATCTTGTACATCATCACTACTATTTATGTACTGATCTTACTGATTTACAGTCATAAACTGCACAGTTTCATAGTAGTATTGGCTGTGTTCTAACTTGTTCTGCCTTTTATTTAAATACATAATTTGTTACTCAGTTAACTGGTAGTTTGCCTTTTTTTAGGACCTTTTTAACTTCAGCTAATTGGGGTAATTGCTTAATTGAACCAAAATGTACTGGTCCCAGTGTGTCCCAATTAACTGGAATCCACTGTATATATCCCCCCCCCACCAATATTTTCTTCCTCCTAGCTCCATCAGTAAAGATTCTGCAGCAGGATTCTTTAAAGTAATATCCTTTCTTAGCATAATATTAATTTTCCATTTTGTTAACAATGTCACTCCACTATTATTGAAATTCTTTCTTTGTTTCATTAGATTTCAGAAATCTTTCATTGGTGAATCTGTGATTTTGTTGGGACCTGCCTAGATATTTCCTTACAACGTAGAAAGCCATTCAGTCAGCTGTGGAATTTCCAGTGGATTTATTAAACTTCGGTGGTACGCTGGAGTCTTAGAACAGTTAGCTATCTTTTACCGTCTGTGTCATCATTAATATGAATGGGATTCACCTAAGTGCAACATATCTTTGATATGATGGTTGAGTTTCTCTCTAGCCTTGATATTGTCAATCAGTTCTATACTCCTCTCAGAACACTTCCATCAGTCCTGTTCTCCCTCTCATTTCCCACCACTGTTCTCTTGCACATGCCCATCCTCTAACCACCTGCTTATACTGGGGGTGGGGGTGGAGGTTAGCTGATTAACTTGCAATAAACGTTTGGGTTGTGAGAGTAAACTAAAGCTTCCTGGGAAATCATATGAGCACAGGAGAAGGCCACGGGGAGAAATATAAACCGTACACAGACAGCACTAGAGTGATCACTGGAGGCGTAGAATGACAGAGCTACTGTATAGATAAAGATGCAATTGGCGGAACAAGAAGGCTGGGAATGTTTGGGGACAGAAGTGTAAGGGTATGGTAGTCTGAAGAGGTTATATTTGGATTACCAATATGTAAAGTTTATTGTAAATTTTTAACACAGGAATGTGAGTATCACTGGCAGGGCCAACTTTTAATTGTCCATTTGAAAAAAAGGATAGTGGAGAATTATCACCATAAATTGCAACATTCTGTGCTTTAGTCTGTCACTGCAAGCAATATTTGCTCCGGACAATGGCAATATCCAACAAGGGAAAATCGATCTCTCTCTTCTGCTAACACTAAATGGCTTTCCCACCACTGAATCCACTCTAAAACCCTGGGGGTTAGTATTACCTGTTAATCCGAGTAGCCATTTGCACGATGTGATGACAACAGACTCAGAATCCCACAACAAGAAACTCACCTCCTAACTTCCCAAAGTGTGTCCACTATCTGTAAGGATCAAGGCAGGAGTATGATGGAACACCCTCTACTTGCCTGGGTGAGTGCAGATTCAACAACACTCAACAAACACCGTTATTCCCTAGAGCATAGGAGACTGAAGGGACATTTGATAGAGGTACACAAAATTATGAGGGGTAAATGCAAGCAGACTTCTTCCACTGAGGTTCGGTGAAATGTTTAAGGAGAACATGAGGGGGAACAACTTCACTCAGAGGGTGATGAGAGTGTGAAACAAGCTGCCAGCAGATGGTGAAAGCAGGTTCGATTTCAGCATTTAAGAGAAATTTGGACAAGTACCTGAATGGGAGGGGTATGGAGGACTTTGGTTTGGGTGCAGGTCAGTGGCAGAATAATAGTCAGCATGCACTAGATGGGCCAAAGGGCAAGTTCTCTATGCCTCTAAGCCCATGCACAATGTAGCAGCCCACTTGATAGATGCACTATTCACAGCCATTCACTCCACAACTGACGCACAGTAGCCGCGGTTTGTACCATCTGCAGGATACACAACAGCAGTTCACCAAATTCCTTAGGTAGCTCCTTCCAAACCCACCACCTCTACTAGCCAGTAGGACAAGGTCAGCAAACCACGCGACACCATCTCCTGGAAATTGCTCACCAAGTCACACACCATCCTGTCTTCGAATTATATTGCCATTCCTTCACTATCTCTGGGTCAAAATCCTCGAACCTCCTTCCCTAAGAGCATTGTTGGTATATAACTATACCTCAAGGATTGCAGTGGTTCAAAGAGGCATTTCACCACCACCGTCTCAAGGGCAACCAGAGATGGGCAACTAAATACTGGTGCAGTACGGTGCTGGGCCACTTTGTAATCTGTCTGTTGTTTCATTTAGGCTAGGTCAGGTAAGCATGACAAATTAGTGAATTGTAAAATCCCAATAGGTAGCTACATTTTCACCATGTCTGATTCTGACTGCTACGTTCTGTTCTTTATATAGGTTATGGGGCAATGGCAGAGATATCAACAATCGTAGAGAAAGTGCAAGAGTACCTGGAACAATCACACAGCTACAGCCTTGGAGAGACAGAGCACCAACAGTAAAATGAAAGCCATACAGCTCTGAGAAATCAGCTTTACAGTGACTATCCATTACCTTGAACTCTTTTACTGAAGAATTGTAGTTCAATATGTAGCTCTCACTTCCAATAAATGGCTGTCCCTCTGATGGTACACCACTCATTCAATACTGCACACTGAAGTCCCTGTCTATATTTTTGTTGTTTTCTTCCCACTTGGAGTAATAAGATTAATCTATAAACAATCCTTTGACCTTAATCCCAGATTGCATTGTATTGACTTGTCTGAATAAATCAGCAAAAATATAAAGGATGTATCTAAAGGCATTCTTAAAGGTGAAAGTGTTAATTTGTATATATTTTTAATGAATTTCATTTATTTAAATTGATGTGGAAGCAAACTATATAATTATAACCATCAAAACTGTATTTAACTACCTGCTGTTAATCTGTGCTTAAAGAACATAAAACCCTAATGTACAGTGAATTCTGAGAAATTGTGCCGAGAGGGTGTTCCACTGGGACTTGCCCTGAATTTTCTGCTTGTGCTGAATAAAGATCTGTATCCACAGCTCTGAACTCGTGGCCCATTCAAAGTCACAACATGCATCACAGGACGCTGCTTTGTACACAATATTATGGAACTGATTTTTTTTTTCCGTCGGAAGGTCAGAAGCTGAAGTGATCTGATATAACTCTATAAAATTGTGAGACATAGACAGGTTAGGCAGTCTTTTTGCCCGAGTAGAAATGTCAAATATTAGAGTGCATAGCTCTAATGTGAAAGGGGAAAAGTTTAAGAAAGATGTCAAGGGCAAGATTTTTTACACAGAGAATGCTAGGACACTGGATCGTGCTGCCAGATATGGTATTGGAAATAGATGCAATACCAGTGCTTAAGTGTCTTTTAGGCAGGCACATGAATATTCAGGGATGGGGAGGCATGGACAAGCTATGTGTAGGCAGAAGGAATTAGTTTAATTTGGTACCCTGGTCGGCACTGACGTAGCAGTCCGAAGGACCTATTCCCGTACTGTACTGTTATATTCATTGATAAATGTGCCAATTTCTTTGCAACAATTGATAGGATGGGAAAAAAAGTGAAAAAGTGAATCTAGATTTTCCCTGCATTAATAAAATAAAGATTTTTGTATGCTATATTTGAGTTTAGAAACCACAATAGAGAGACATTATGTGATATGTTTTTCTTGCAGAAAAGAATATTTAAAAACACATTTCTGGTCTCCCTTCTGGATTAATGTGGAAATTAACATTGCAGGAAGATGCCATGTGATAGAATGAAAGCAAGACCACTGTTTTTAAGTAGGACACACGGACGTAAATAACTGGGATTTTTGTGGTCACTGCTGTTTACTGCAGATAAGTCTTTCTGTGGTTAAGTTCTATAACTTAAACCAGTGTTTGGTTAGTAGATAAGAACTGTCAGGATGTGGGTAGGGGTATGATGCCATGTTTTAAGATACGTGGCTGAAACTGATTACAACTTGAGTACAGAATTACCCATCTTCTGCAATACCCTCCAGCATCTCTCCACTTTTAGCCTCTTGCACATCCTTGTTTCCCTCCCCCAACAGGAGGTGGCCACATCTTAAGCTGTCCCTTTTCCAGGGCTCCTGAATTCTCTCCCTGTACATCATCAACCTCCACCTCTCTCCTTTAAGATGGTCTATAAAGATTGCTCTGCCTATATACAGTAATGCAGCATGGATGCAGGCCTTTGGCCAACTAGTCTGTAACAAACAAGATGGCCATTTAAGATATTCCCATTTGCCTGCATTTGGTCTTTATTGCTCTAAACCTTTGTATTGATGTATCTGTCCAAAATATCTTTCAGATGTTATTATTGTGCCTGCCTCAACCTCTTCCCCAGCAGCACATTCCATACATGCAACATAATCTGTGGGGAAAACGTTGCCCCCTCAGGGTCCATAAGGACATGTGAAATGGGAGCAGGAGTAGGCCGTCTGGCCAGTTGAGCCTGATCTGATCATGGACTCATCTCCACCTACCTGCCTTTTCCCTGTAACCCTTAATTCCCATACTATGCAAAAATCTATTCAACCTTGTCTTAAGTATACTTACTGAGGTAGCCTTCACTGCTTCATTGGGCAGAGAATTCCACAGATTCACCACTCTTTGGAAAAAGCTATTCCTCCTCATCTCTATCCTAAATTTACTCCCCTGATTCTTGAGGCTATGCTCCCCAGCCCCAGTTCTAGTCTCACCTACCAGTGGAAACAGCTTTCCTGCCTCTATCTTATTTATCCCTTTCAAAATTGTATGTGTTTCCATAAGATCTCCTCTCACTCTGAATTTCACTGATTACAGTCCCAGGCAACTCAATCTCTCCTCATAGTCCAACCCCCTCATCTCTGGAATCAACCTGGTTATCCTCCTCTGCACCTTCTCCAAAGCCAATATATCCTTGCACAAGTAAGTAGACCAGAACTGCACACAGAACACCAGATGCAGCCTCACCAGTACCTTGTACAGTTAAAGCATAACCTTCCTGCTCTTAAATTCATTCCCTTGAGAAATGAAAGCCAACATTCCACTTGCCTTCTTGTTAGCCTGCTGCACTTGCAAACCAACCTTTTGCGATTCACGCACAAGTACTCCCAAGTCTCTCCGCATGGCAGCATACTGCAGTCTTTTACCATTTAAATAATAATCTGATCTTCCATTTTCCCTTCCAAAGTGGATGACCTCGCATTTACCAACATTGTGCTCCATCTGCCAGACCCTTGCCCACTCATTTAACCTATCTATATCTTTCTGCAGACTCTCCACATCTTCTGCACAATTTGCTTTTCCACTCAATTTAATGTCAATAGCAAACTTAGATACACTACGCTTGGTCCCCTCTTCCAGAACTTTAATGTATATCATGAACAGTTGAGGGCCCAGCACCGACCCCATGGCACACGACTTACCACTGATTGCCAACCAGAGAAATACCCATGTATCCCAACTCTCTGCTTTCTATTAGTTAGCTAATCCTCTATCCATGCTAATGCATCACCACCAACTCTATGCATCCTTATCTTATGGATAAGTCTTTTATGTGGCACTTTATCGAACGCCTTCTGGAAATCCAAGCAAATACTGTCCATTTGTTCCCCTCTGTCCACTGCACTCATTATAAAGAACTCCAGTAAGTTTGTCAAACAGGGCCTGAGTTTGCTGAATCCACACTATGTCTGCCTGATGGATCCATTTCTTTCCAGATGCCTTGCTATTTCTTCTTTGACGATAGCTTCAAGCATTTTCCCAACTACAGATGTTAAACTAACTGGCCTATTAAGTCCTTTCCCCCTTTCCCTCTCATTTTAAACCTATGCTTCCTAATGTTTGATTACCCGACTCTGGGAAAAACACAGTGTGTTCACCTTATCTATGCCCCTCATGGTTTTAAATACTTTTATAAGGTCTCTTCCGCTCCCCCTCCCCCACCATCTCCTACATTCCAGGGAATAAATTTCTAGCCTGCCCAACCACTCAACCTCTCTTTGTAATTCAGCATCTCAAATCCAGGTCAAAATTCTCAATAACCTGCTTTGAACTCTTTCCAGCTTAACAATGTCTTTCCTATAATAGGATAACTGAAATTGCATGCAATACTCCTAGTGCAGCCTCACCAATGTCATATACAACCTCAACGTAACATCTCAACTACTGAACTCAATACCCTGACTAATTGCCTTTTGCACCAACCACGCTGCGCACCTCTGACACTCTTACAGGAACTATGTACTAGTACCTCTAGACTCCTCTGTTTGTTTATGGATATCTGTAGCTACCATCTAACATAGTCCAGTCTCAACTATTGCCCTATTCTGCCCCTGTGAAACAGCTTGTGTTTTACAACAGTAACGACCACCCTGTAAAAGTAGGTGGTTGTATCCTCAGTGACACATAGATGTTTCAAATTTCAAAGTAAGCTTATTATCAAAGCATATGTATGTCACCATATACTACTCTGAGATTTTTTGCAAGCATTCACAGTAGAACAAAGAAATACAATAGACTAAATTAAAAACTATACACAAAGAAAGACTGACAAACAACCAATGTGTGAAAGAAGACAAACTCTAAAAATACACAAAAAACAGATATTAATAATAAATAATATTGAAAGCATGAGCTGTAGAGTCCTTGAAAGTGAGTCCATAGGTTGTGTGTTCAGTGATCAGTTCAGTGTTGTGGTGAGTGAAGTTATCCATGATGGTTCAGGAGCCTGATGGTTAAAGGGTAATAATTGTTCCTAGGACTGGTGGTGTGGAACTTAGGGCTCTTATACGGACGTCCTTCCTGATAGCAGATGTGAGAAGAGAGCATGTCCGAGATGATGGGGATCCTTGATGTTGGATGCTGCTTTCTTGTGGCAGTGCTTCTTGCAGATGGGCTCAGTGGTAGGGAGGGCTTTTTCATCTGATGGACTGGGCTGTATCCACCACCTTTTGTAGGTGTTTCTGTTTGCCCTATGGAAGAATTTTAGCATCTAAATGCAAATATTTTGAGCAGATAGTATTCATCAATGAGTCAGCTATTATTTGGGCTATGAGTCAGTTTCTGATTTCACAGCACTTATCTTGTTAAGAAGTCATTCCTTGCCTGTTAGAAGTTTGTAGTCTCAGGGGTTAGTAGACCTAGTTTTCCATAGGTTGCTTTTGCTCCTGACCTAAGGAAACAATTTATTTTCCAAAGTATCCCTTTCTTGGTCTTGAACACACTTGGTAAATTGGTTTATTGTCTCATTTATCAAGGTACATTGAAAAACTTGCCTTGCATACCAGTCATATAGATCAATTTATTACAACAGGGCATTGAGACAGTACAAGGTAAACAATAACAGTGCAGAATAAAGTGTGACAGTAACAGAGAAGGTGCAGGCAGACCATAAGGTGCAAGGTCACAAGGAGATAGATGGAAATCAAGAGGCCATCTTATTGTACTAAGTAATTGTTCAATAGTCTTCTAACAGTGGGATAGAGGCTGTCCCTGAACCTGCTGGTACATGCTTTCAGGCTTTTATATTTTCTTCATGGTGGGAGGCAAGAGAAGAGAGAATGTACAGAATGGGTGAAGTCTTTGATTATGCTTTATCAAGGTAGCAAGAAATGTGGACAGAGTCCACAGAGGGAAGACTAGTTTCCATGATGTGCTGAACTGTGTTTACAACTCTCTGCAGTCCCTTTGTGGTCATAGGCAGAGCAGTTGACAGACCAAGATTCAAGGTTCCTTTGTCATGTGTGCATTGAAACATACAGTGAAATGCACCGTTTGCGTTAACAACCAACACACCTTATGGTCTGCAAGTATTGATATACATTCCGATGCCAACATAGCATGTTCCACAATGCTCGGCAAAGCAATACAGAACACAACAAGCAACAAACAACAGCAGCAAAAGCAAGCCCTGTTCCTCCTTCCCACCCACACACATACATTGTCTTTTAATTCCAGAATAGACCTCCAGTACCATCCTCCAGGAGTGTGATGGGAGACATAGGTGTGGATGGTTTGGATCAAAGTGCTGAAGTACCTGAGACAAAAATCAAGACATAATAGGAAACTGAAATGAAGACAGGGTTCAAAATTAGACGCTAGACAAGAATCCAAAGTTGAGCTGATAATTGAGCACAGAACATCAGTTCAGGTACTCTTTAAATATTAAAATCCTGGTGCCTAAACATGTTCGCCAATTAGCAGGGCGGGCCTGAAACTTTAAATGAGGTGTGCCAGCTCTCCATATTCTATACCCTGGAGGCTGGCACAGTTGGGTACATGTCATAACAGGACACCCTCCTCTAAGGTCGATTCCTGACTGCCTGGGCTGCTCAGAGAGATGATGATAGCAGTTATGAATGAGTGCCAGATCCAAGATGCCCCTTTCAGGAACCCAGCACCATTCCTCAGGTTCAAATCCTTCCCAGTCCATGAAGGACCCCAGTTTCCAGTCCACCCTGAACAGTTCCTGAATCCAAATTTCTTTTTATGGTGAAGACCTGTTCCTCACTGACAAACCTGGATGGCAGTGGGGCTGATAGTGGTGGGGCTAATGGATTGGTAATTACAGGATTTAATTTGGAAATGTGGGGTAAGTGGAATTGATCTTGAAGGTCTTGGGGAGCTGCAAGGTGTAAGTCTCTAGGTTTGCTTTCTTGAGAACCTTGAAGGGTCCAATGAACCTGGGCGCCAACTTTCTAGACTCCACATGGAGAGGCAAATCCTGAGTAGACAGCCAGATCTATTGACCAGGCTGCAAAGCTGGTCCCTGTCTTCTCTTGCGGTTAGCCTTTATTTTAGTCTTATCGGTGGAGGGCAGGAGAATCTGCCTTGTCTTAGTCCATTTCTCCTTGGAGTGTTGGATGAGATCTTCAGCCACAGGGACCCAAACCTCAGCCTCCTGCTCAGAGAAGAGTGACAGTGGATATGCAAATTGGCATTTGAACAGGGCATCACAGGTATAGAATGTTGTAAAATGATATGGGTGACCTTTGCCCACACCAAATAGTTGCACCACACGACTGGTTTTTCTGAGGCCAGGCATCTTAGGGTTCATTCCATATCCTGGTTCACCCACTCCTTCTGGCCATTGGACTGTGGGTGAAACACAGAGGAAAGGCTCACTGTTGCCCCAATCAGCATACTGAATACCCTCCAAAAACGTGATGCAATTTGTGGACCCCAATCTGACACAATATCCATCAGGAATCCATGGATCCAGGTGGCAGAACAATTTCAGCTGTCTAAGGCAATGAATTTGCAGGCCACAGAATGATCTACAATTACCATGATGATGGTCTTCCTCCTGGAAGGTGGAAGACCCATGACAAAGTCCATGGATTTGTGTGCCAATAGCCTGTTTGGAACAGGTAGAGGGTGAAGGAGCCCTTGAGGTTGGGTGCGGATCTCCTCTTCCCAGATGCACACCTCGCATGCGTGCATGTATTTTTGGATCTCTCCCACCATTCCAGCCCACCAGTATCTTCTCTTAATGAACTCGAGGGTCCTGGCAATCCCTGGCAATTCTTGATGTGTGTCCCCATTGAAGTACCTGACAGCTGATGGAACTTGGGTCAAACAGACAACTCAGAGGACCTTTTGCTCCTCGGCCTTGCGAATGAGTGCGTCAATTCTTCAGTGAAGTGGCGCTGTCACCTTGGTTTGAGGCAAAATGGTGGCAGACTGCTCCTCTCTGTCAGATTTGTTGAAATGATGAGTCAAGGCATCTGGTTTCTGACTCTTTAAACTTGGTCAATAGGACAGGACGAAATTGAAGTAGTTAAGGAAAAGAGACCACTTGGCCTGCCTGGAATTCAGTCTTTTAGCCTCCTGCATATAAGCCAGGATCTTGTGATCTGTCCATACAATAAAAGAATTCTTGGCCCCCTCAAACCAATGATTGCCCAAAGGTGTCCATTGGGACAACAATGCACCCACTCCAACATCTGAGGCGTCCAGCTCCATGATGAAGGGAAGGTCCAAGTTAGGTGAAACTGAAATGGGAGCTGTCGTGAACCACTGTTTGAGGTCTGCAAAAGCAGCCTCTGCTTTGGTAGTCCAAACAAAAGAGCCCGTGGATCTCTTGCTTAGTGCTGTCAACAGAGACATCACTGAGCTGAAATTCCTGATGAACTTTCTGTAAAAGTTGACAAATCCCAGGAATTGTTGGACTTGCTTCCATATTGGATTCTTGTGGCCAATATATATCTGACTGCTTGTGTCTTAGTAGGATCCATCTTCAGATTACCATTAGAGATGATAAAACCCAAAAATGAAACAGTGGTTATGTGAAATTCAAACTTTCCTAGCTTAACATAAAGTCCATGATCCAGAAACCTCTTGAAGACATGCCTACTATGAGCGATGTGCTCCTCCATGGACTTTGAGAAGATTAGGATGTCGTCTGAGAAGAAGAAGGTGTACTTACGGACAGCAACCCAGAGCACATTGTTTATGAAGACCTAAGAAACTGCTGGCATGTTTGTGAGGCTGAAGAGCATGACAAGGCACTCATAGTACCCTGTTAGTGTGTTCAATTCAGTCTTCCACTTGTCACCCTCCTTTATGTGGTCCAGATTGCAGGCAATCTGCAAGTCTAACTTTGGGAATACCCTTGCCGCTTGGAGAATCTCGAAGGCAATGTTCATGAGTGGAAGGGAGTCATGATTTTTGGCTGTTATGCAATTTGGCCCTCTATCATCAATGCATGGCCACAGGCTCCCATCCTTTTTCAGTACAAAGAGGAAGCCTGCACTGGCTGGTGAAGTGGAGGGCCAGATGAATCCCATTACAAGAGCCTCCTTTATATACTCCTCCATAATGCCTCTCTCTGGGCCTGAAAGAGCATATAATCGACCCTATAGTGGACAAGTACTAGATGGTAGATCTATAGCACAGTCATAGGATCAGTGTGGTGGAAGAGTTGAGGCCTTTCTCTTGCTGAAGACCTCTTCCGAAGGGATTTAGACCAGCTTGGGTGTTGCAATTACCCCTGAACCTTCCTCCAAGGACGACTCCTGAGGCACTCTGGGTAGGGAAGGTAATTCATCAGATCTCCGAGTCTCCTCCATAGGTGCACTAGAGTCTTTAGTTGACACAGAGGCCAAATCAGAGTTCAAATCCTCAGACATTGGCAGCGAGGTGCTACAAATGGCCCTTGTGCTCCTGGGACTAGGCTTTAAGGGTCTACATTTTGGAGCCTTTCCCCTAGACGGGACCTGGCAACTGAATCCCTTAGGCTTGGCTGGAGCCAGCTTGTCTGCCCTTGGAGGTAGGACTGGGTCCCCTGAAGGCTCCAGGTTACCCCCAACCAAGTCTGCCCCCTCATTGACTGCTGGTCTCGGAAGACTCTAGGGGTCTGAACACCAAGCCAAAAACATTCCCTCTTGCAACGACTTGACCATGAAATGACAGTTCACAGAAGGGTTATGCTGGGACAGCCAGCAGTGCTCGAGGATCGGGGTATGTGAGAAGAATCGATGATATAGAAACAAATGTCCTCCATACGTTCCTCTATCCCCATCCATAAAACCAGTAACTGTTGCAGGATCTGCCCAGACCCAAGAGGGTGACCGTCCAGAGCTGTTGCAGGCACGGGCTGGCTCAGCTCCTGCAGAGGTATGTTGAGTCACCTGGTGGTTCCCAATTCAGGAAATTACCGGCTGTCCCAGAGTACACAAAAGCATTCGCCGCTCTTTGGTTCTTAATCCAGGAGGTCTCTATCTTCAGTGTGACACCAGAATCTGTAGGGTTGGGAGTAGTGGCTGCTGACATGGACAGTCTTAGTAGTTATCTCGATGGCTGCAGCTTCAGACTTTCGGCCCACAGATGACCTACTCTCCCGCAGAAATAACAGCAACCTCGACTCTAGCGCCAGGACCTCTCATCAGCAGAGAGTCTTGTGCAGCCAATTTGTATGGGCTGGATAGAATCCTGAGCAGGAGACAGCTGGTCATTGTCTGAAGTCAGGGAGTGGAACTATGATGTGTTGAGATTGGCATGAGTTAGCCCTCTTCAACCTCTTGAAGTAGTCCCACTCTTGCTCCTCCAGGCAATTATTGAGGCAGGTGGGCTGGTCAATCAGAACCTCCAAGTTCTCTCTGGGCTCTCCCAAGGCAAGATCATACTTTAGTTCATCTTGGAGTCTGTGGTAGCAGAGAGTGGCCAAGGCCCTCCCCATTGCAGCCACACTCTTCAACCCAAACTTCAAAACTCAATAGCGTAGTCGGCTGCTGACTGATTACCTTTACACACCTTCATCAGACAGTCCAAGGCTCAGTTTGCTCCAGCAGGATGATGGAACATGCTCTTCCATGAATTCCTTCAGATCCAAGCAAATCTCTAATCTTTGCTCGCAATGCACAGTGGCCTAGGCCAGGGCTCTCCAGGTCAGGAGAGAGATCATGGAGGCCACTTTTCTGCACTCAGTAGGGAATCGGGATGGCTGGAATTCAAGCACTAGTGCACGTTGAGTGAGGAACCATGCAAGAACCTGGGTCACTACCAAATCTCTTCAAGGTCAGAAGATGGACTAGCTAAGCAGAATGACCAACAGCCTCACCTGAGTGGCTCTGACTTCCTCCTTGCAATTGTTGGTGCACAGTGACCTGGAGATCATGTATCTCCAGACTCTGTCTAGAAAGTTTCTCATTGTGACTGGCCACAGCTGACAAGAGGCTCTGATACTCCGCTGTTTCCATGTTAGGCTCAATCGTCATGTGATGAGAGACCTAGGCAAGGATGGTTTGGACCCAAGTGCTGGAGTATCTGAGAGTAGAATTGAGACACAATACGAGACTGAAACGAAGACAAGGTTCTAAACTAGACACTAGGTAAGAATCCAAAGTTGAGCTGATGATTGAGAACTGAATCTCAGTTCAGGTGCTCTTTAAATATTAAAATCCTGGCAGCAAAATATGGCTGCTAATTAGCGGGGCAGGTCTGAATCTTTAAAGGGGTCATGCCAGTTCTCCATATTCTGGAGAGTTAGAGCATCTATACCCCAGAGGCTGGCATGGTCAGGTGTGTGCCATAACAAGGAGACAAGGACTCGGATCTGAAGACACCGGGCTGAAGTCTCCCCAGTGGACTCACAGAGATTTATAGACTAGGCTGCAGACAATGGGCCTTGATCCTCGGCATTGATCCCAGGGCATAGTGGTCAATGAGTGCCAGGCCTCAAAATCCTGAATCACAGATTAGGTCTTGAACTCCGCTCTCACCAAATCATGAACCCAGAGGTCTCCTGATGCATTGGAATAGGATGGTTTAAATGGTGTACCAATAAGGTAAGGTGAGGGTCAAAGTGGACATACCAAATTTCTTAATCATCCTGAGGAAATAGAGGCTCTGGTGAACTTTCTTGGCTGTGGCTTTGAATCTTGGCAGTGGCTTTGAACTTTCAAGGAATCAGCATCACTTGCAATGACTTGCAGTGTTGTCAGAACCCAATCCTGCATTGGCACCTCATCTGCTTAAGTGAGTAAAATGCTTAAAAACCGTCAAACACAAGGGTGATACTCTTGCTTCAACAGTGTAAACCACAATCATGAAGATGGAGATGCCAATTTTAACTGCCCTTCCCCAATGTCATATAATCTAAGCAGGAAATGTTGAAACTCCCCCAAAACTGCCTCTGGTTTCTTGGTTGTTACTCAGTTATCTCCTACATGGTGCAGAAAAGTTGACTGCCAGATGCAAGACCTTTTTTTAAAATTAGAATTAAGAGGAAGCATTGAAACCTCCAGGACATATGGTTTTCAACTGAAAGGGATATAAAGCATGTATAGAAATTGTGTTTATTACAATTCTGGTGCACATCAAAGTCAATAATATGACTTTAAAAAAATTAATATTATGCTGGTTTCCTTTAATCTGGAGCCAAACTTCCCTTGAGAGCAAGATAGTGACTTTAATGGACCTTATAGCTTACAGAAAGAGAATTTGCTAGTCTTTAACGGCAGATCTAACTCAAATTCCGGTCCAGGTTAAGAGCCAGGTAGTTGCTTGTGCACTAAATGATGCACCTGGTAAATTACTCTAAAAGTGCTTCCATAGCCTGTCCTTTAACACATAACATGGAAGTATACAGGCCCTTCACCCCACTGAGTCCATACAAGCCATCAAGCACCAATCTACACACTCCATTTTTTAAAATCTCGCTAAATTTTCACAATAATTCCTTTTGTTTGAAAATTCTTTGCATCAGTTCTTACCAGCTTCTACCTCTCATCAATGAGGGACAACTTACTGTGGACAATTATTGTCTAAACCTGCATGCCTTTGGCACTTGGGAGGAAATGAGAGTACACAGGGCAAACCCACACAGAGAACCTGCAAACTCCACACAGACCGCACCAGAAAGTAGGATTTAACCAGGTTTGCTACAGACTGTGCTTCCCAGGAGAGGTCTTGCCACATAAGTAAAAGTCTTCTGTCCAATGCAGATGTATTTCAAAAATGTTGAGGGTCTCAATCGCAGAACAATAGCGGTTTGGACAGAACACGCAGTGATGGATCAACACCCTCTGTAATAATTCCTGAACGTGACCTGGGCACATCCTAGTAGGTGGCATGGTAGCATAGTAGCTGTGTAACACTTTTCAGCACTGGCAACTTGGATTCAGTTCTGCTGCTGTCTGTAAGGTGCTATTTTCTTCCCCTTGAATGCGTGAGTTTCCATCAGGTACTCTGGTTCCCTCCCACATTGCTAAGTTGTAAGAATTAGGGTTAAGTGTGGCCATGCTACAGTATGTTAGTACCGGAAACCTGGTGACACTTGCAGGCTGCTCCAGCATATCCTCTGACCGTGTTGGTCATTGACACACACAATGCATTTCATTGTACACCCAGTAGACACTTTATTAGATACACCTGCTCATTAATGCAAGTATCTAATCAGCCAAACATATGGCAGGAATTCAATACATTAAACAAGCAGTCATGTTCAAAAGGTTCATTTCTTTTTCAGCCCAAACATCAGAATGGGGAAGAAATGTGATCTAAGTGACGTTGACCATAGAATGATTGTTGGTGCCAGATGGGGTGGTTTAAGTATCTCAGATACCGCTGATCTCCTGGGATTTTCACATACAACAGTCTCTAGAGTTTACAGAGAATGGAGCAAGAAACAAAGAAAACTTCCAGTGAGTGTCTGTTCTGTGGACACAAAGGCCTCGCTAATGAGAAAGGTCAGAGGAGAATGGCCAGACTTGTTTACACTGACAGGAAGGTTACAGTGTTTAGAAGAGCACTACACATTAAACTTCAAAGTTTGGGCTGCGGCAGCAGAAGACCACAAACAGATAGTATGTTTCAGTGTACATGTGACAAATAAAGCTAATCTTTATCTTTAAAAAGTGGAACACAACTGGTCAAAATTTCAAATTTCTGACGTTCAAAGTAAATTTATTATCAAAGTTACATACTGTGTATGTCATCATATAGACCCCTGGGGTTCAATTTCCAATAGACATTCAAAGTACAAGGAAACAGAGTAGAATTAATGAATTTAAAATGTTGGAAAAGATTTGTTTAGCCTCACAGCCTTCATTATAATGTGAGTAGAGTACAGGGCTACGCACACAGCATTGTGGTCGCCTGTGCTAATGGTGATTGTGGAGGATGTGGTGTTGCCAATCTGAACTGAGGGGCCCTGCAAGTGAGGAACTGGAGGATCCAGTTGCATAACAAGGTAGTGAGGTCAAGGTCTTGAAGCTTATTGATTACTTTCGAGGGGATGATAATTTTGAATGCCAGGCTGTAGTCAGTGAAGAACATCCTAATGAATGCATCCTCACTATCCAAATGTTCCAGGGCTGAGTGAGGAGCCAATAAAATGGGCTCTGCTGTTAACCTGCTGTGACAGTAGACAAATTGGAGTGGATAAGAGATTCCTTGGTTATGCAACTGCTTGAGACAAACCTCAACAAGGACCCTTGCATACTTTTTCTATAATATAGCAAAGCTCAAAGTAAATTTATTATCAAAGTACAAATATGACACCACAGACAATCCCAAGATTCTTTTTCTTGCAGGCATACTCAATAAGTCCAGAATAGAATAATAAATATGATAGAATCAAGCATACAATCCGCAGTGGAGAATAATCAATTCATCCACATCATAGATGTCTTGATGGCAATATGCACTGGGAGTAAGTCCTGAACTGTACAGGAAGAATCTGACGAGGCCGACCACTCTCACTGCAAACAAAGGGACATCATGATGCATATAGCAAGTTCTGGAAGTAAGTCTTTCTGCCAAATGGCTTTGACAAGTCTGCTCAGGAAACTATCCTAGGATGACACGTCTGCTCACAGTTCCCTTTCTGGTTACCAAAGGTTGCTAAAAAAAAACACTTTTTGTGGTTCAATGCAAAATTTTCTGGTAGTTGACTGATGCAGTTCTTCCTCTTAGACCATAAGACAGGAGCAGAATTAGGCCATCTGGCCCATCAATCCTGCTCCGTCATTCAATCATGGCTGAACCTTTTTTCTTATCTCCTCCTTAACCCCAGTTTCTGTCTGTCTCCCTGTAAGCTTTGATGCCATGTCCAATCAAGAACCTATCAATCTCTGCCGTAAATACACCCAATGACCTGGCATCCACAGCTGCATGTAGCAACAAATTCCTCAAATTCACCACCCTTTGACTAAAGAAATTTCTCTGCAACTGTTTTGAAAGGGCGCCCCTCTATCCTGAGGCTGTGCCCTCTTGTCCTAGACTCTCTCACCATGGGAAGCACCCTTTCCACATCTATTCTGTATAGCCCTTTCAACAATCCAAAGGATTCAATGAGATCACCCCTCATCCTTCTGAATTTCAGCAAGTACAGACCCAGAGCCATCAAACATTCCTCCTGTGATAACCCTTTCATTCCTGGAATCATCCCTGTGAACCTCTTCTGGACCCTCTCCATTGCCAGCACATCTTTTCTAAGATGAGGAGCCCAAAACTGTTCACAATACTCAAGGTAAGGCCTCATCAGTGCCTTATAAAGCCTCAGCGTCACATCCTTGCTCTTGTATTCTAGACCTCTTGAAATGAATGCTAACATGGCATTTGCCTTCCTCACCACCGACTTAACCTGCAAGGTAACCTTCAGAGTATTCTGCATAAGGACTCCCAAATCTCTCTGTATCTCAGATTCCTGGATTTACTCTCTGTTTACAAAATAGTCCGCACATTTATTTCTACTACCAAAGTGCATGATCATGTATTTTCCAGCATTGTATTTCATTTGCCACTTTCTTGCCCATTCTCCTAATCTGTCTAAGTCCTTCTGCATTCTACCTGCTTCCTCAACACTACCTACCCCTCCACCAATCTTCGTATCATCTGAAAACTTGGCAACAGAACCATCTATTCCATCATCTAAATCATTGATATACAGCATAAAAAGAAGTGGTCCCAACACCGACCTCTGTGGAACACCACCAGTCACTGGCAGCAAACCGGAAAAGGATCCTTTTATTCACACTCACTGCCTCCTACCAATCAGCCAATGCTCTAACCATGTTAGTAACTTTCCTGTAATACCATGGGCTCTTAACTTGGTAAGCAGCCTCATGTGTGGTACCTTGTCAAAGGCCTTCTGAAAGTCCAAATATACAACATCCACTGCATCCCCTTTATCTATCCTACATATAATCTCCTCAAAGGATTCCAACAGATTCATCAGGCAGGATTTTCCCTGAAGGAAACGATGCTGACTTTGTACTATCTTGTCCTGAGTCACCAAGTATTCCATCACCTCATCCTTAGCAGTTGATTCTAACATCATCCCAGCACTGAGGTCAGGCTAATTGGTCTGTAATTTCCTTTTTGATGCCTTCGTCCTTTCTTAAAGAGTAGAGTAGCATTTGCAATTTTTCAGTCCTCTGGCACCATGCCAGAGTCCAACAAGTTTTGAAAGATCATTTCTAATGCCACCACAATCTCTAATGCTACATCTTTCAGAACCCTAGAGTGCAGTTCCTCTTGTCTGGGTGACTTACATAACTTTAGGTCTTTCAGCTTTTTGAGCACCTTCCCTCTTGTAATAGTAACTGTTTCCACTTCTCTTCCTTCACACACTACAAGATCAGGCGTACTGCTAATGTCTTCCACAGTGAAGACTGATGCAAGATATTCATTTAGTTCATCAGCCATCTCCTTGTCCCCCGTTATTATTTCTCCTGCCTCATTCTCTAGCGGTCCTATATCCACTCTCACTTCTCTTTTATTTTTAACATACTTGAAAAAACTTTTACAGTCCACTTTGATATTATTTGCTAGCTCGCTTTCATATTTTATCTTTTCCCTCCTAATGATTTTTTAGGTAGGTGTTCTCTGTAGGTTTTTAAAAACTTGCCAATCCTCTATCTTCTCATTAATTTTTGCTTTGTTGTATGCCCTTTCTTTTGCATTTACAATAGCTTTGACTTCCCTTATCAGCCAGGGTTGTATTATTTTACCATTTGAGTATTTCTTCATTTATGGAATACACGTCCTGCACCTTCCTCATTTTTCCCAGAAATGCACACCATTGCTGCTCTGCTGACTTCCCCGCCAGCAGCTCCTTCCAATTGACTTTGACCAACTCCTCTCTCATATGACTGTAATTTCCCTTACTCCACTGAAACACTGCTACCTCAGACTTTCTTTTAGTTGTACTCTCTTAATCCTTTGGGTGGTGGGATAGAGATATGTCTCTACTGAAGGAGGTGTAAGATGCTCCTTCCCTCTCCTAGCTTGCAGGTCACCCTTGGGCAAGGCGTATACCTGCTTAGCCCTCCCTCCTGATCAGGGTGATGTGAAGCCATGCCACCAGGAGCTAGATGGTCGTGTGAGCAGCTGATGCCTATCACAAGTCCTGGTTATGGAACCACTGATGGTAGGCAGGCAATCTCTGAAGAGTATTGATAATGGCTGGAGTCATTCGTCTTGTAAATTTGGGCTGCTCAGAAGAGGGCAATGGCACAGCACTTCTGCAGAAAAGTTTGCCAAGATCAATCATGGTCATGGACTGACAGTGCTGAGCCACATCATGACATGACACATAACAAATGTGGAAACTTAATCCTAATTATCTGTTATACAGTATGTCACTGAAGGTAATTAGTTGGACCATTGTAACACAAAGGTATTTTGATGGGGAAAAGTCTGAATTTACCTATGTTGGAAGATTGCTGGATGAGTTTTACTCCAGTGACTTAGGCAACAATTTCAAAGGCAGTGTAACTGTGCCAAACTCACTGTCACCTGCTAGTTGATTTGTAAATCTTATAATAGACTGACCCAGAACTTTAATGACCAGACAGTCATATTTATGCAAGCTCATGACCTGATCTGCTAAGTCCTTTCTTCGTATATTCATAATCTTATCATGTCTCTACGCCTTTATTGATAAACTCCTCGCAGTTTTCTTTCATCTTACAGTTTATCTTAAAACTTTATTTAAAAGTCTTGCTGGTTTCCTGAAGCAAGGCAGAACATGAAGCCTGGTCAATTTTTGTGTGTGTGAGGGTCATGAAGTTGCTTTTATAGTCTGTAGTCTGTTTAATGTCATTTGACTTTAAATTGAACTGCAGATCTACTAAGTAACAAGTCTGAATTTTCTGAATGTTAGTAGGTTGATAAGATATGAAGAAGGGCTTGCATTTTTAAAACATAATAAAGTTCCTTATTCATGTAAAACATACACATAAATCATGCGAACTCAGAAGTTAGAGCCAATATTACTTGGTAAATACATTGCAGTTTGAACAGTACAGATCATCCCCAGGTTTTGAATGTGCGACTTATGTACGAATGAGTGTTTAGGGGACTGGTGGGATGGATGGGGATGGATTTGCCCGCTGTTGTGGGGCTGTGGGCACCTTTGCCAGGTGGGAACGGGGCAGTGTCAGATCAATTGTGAGGATGTAGCAAGTGCATATCTATCGCGTGGTGAATCGATTGGGCTCCCTGTGCGTGGAAGACTCTCTTTTAGACATAGGCTCTCGAGTGCAAATATGTTTTCATCTCAGCGAGTTCAGTTTGTAACTTCCTCACCGTAAGCTGTCCAGTAGTTCTTGCTCTGTGCATGTGTAACATTGTCTGTCAAGAACCATGAGCTTGCAGCAATCAGGTTGGTCCGAGCATTGGTAGTAAGCCATGTGATTTAATTGTGCGCTCTAGATGTGGGGATACTAACACTAGTGAAGTGACAATCAGTGAGAAATTATCATCATCAGTGATCGTTTTGAATGCTGTGTTTAACTAGAGTTTCAAGGTGGTGGCTTAAGTACAGGTCCTCCCTGGGTTACAGACAAACCTCCTATTGCTAGCCGGTACATGATGGGATGGACGGGGCTGGATTTGCCAACTGCTAGAAGGCTGAAAACAGCATCTACCAGGTGGGAACTTCAGGTGCTTTTGCTCCCCATCCACAGAGCCACAATGAGTGGATCTGATCAGAACCAGGAGCATTGAGCTGACTCACCCATTCATTCACTGAGTCAGTGAGGCCAGTTTGCAACTGCTCTTTCTGTGCCTGCTCACACTCCCACCACCACTGTTTCTCTGACCTTCTCACACTCACTGCAGTTGTCCATTTCTTACTCAGCAGGCCAGGCAGCATTGATGGAATAAAGATAGACACGTTTGATTAAACAACAGACAACTGAATTTTATATACTGAGCAAATTGAACAGTATTTTGAAGCAAATGAATAGCCAATGAGAAGCATGTACCAATTTTGCTAAGTGCATGGGGTTTAAAAGTATTTCATTTGCCTTGAAGCCTAAATGCTCCAACGAACACTTTAGGCTACAAACTTTCCTCAGGAACAAAACCCAGGGGACTTCCTGTACAGAGCTTTGGTGAGAGGACCGCCTATTAAAGGAATGGTAAATAATTTGACTGGAGGGAGTTCAGAAGTGTTTAATTGCAGGGATAAAGATGCTGTCTGGTGAGAAATATTTGATCAGGTTGATCAATGAAAAATAACCATAAAAGATTCTGAGAGGGAACCAAAATACTTGAACCACTCAGGGCATCAAAAACAGAGTCAACGTTCCAAACCAATGACTCATAATAGAACCAGAATCAGAGTCAGGTTTATTATCACTGACGTATGTTATGAAATTTGTTGTTTTGCAGGGACAGTACAAGGCAATGCATTAAACATACCATAAATTACAATAAGAAATATGTATTAAAATAAGTAGTGAAAATGAGAGCAAAAAGTAGACAGTCTTCATGGGTGCACAAACAAGAGAAAATCTGCACATGCTAGAAATCCGAGCAGCACCCACAAAATGCTGGAGGAACTCAGCAGGCCAGGCAGCATCGATGGAATAAAGTACAGTTGACATTTCAGGCCAAAACCCTTTTGCAGGACTGGAAGAAAAAATGCTGAGGAGTAGATTTGAAAGGTGGGGGGAGGGAGGGGGATTCCTCCAGCATTTTGTGTGTGTTGCTTCATGGGTTCATGGTTAATTCAGTAATCTGATGTCAGGGGGGAGGAAGTTGTCTTAAAGCATTGAGTGTGTGTCTACAGGCACACTTGTATATGTCCTCTCTAATGGTAGCAATCAGAAGAGGTGATGTCCTGGATGGTGAGGGTCATTAATGATTGATGCCCCCTTCCTGAGGCATCACCTACTGGGTATTTAGTATTTAAGTCATATTTGATTATGATATATATAGGTTGACTAAGCATTCTTGTTCATTTAAATACTTCACTATGGATTAAAAGCATAGATATATGAATTGCATATGTCATCACACTACCATGTGATATGTGAATGCCTCGCTTAAAGTAAACATAAAGTTAGGCTCACATTCCAGACTCCTGTGTCTTCCTTTGAATTAGTTTAATGGTTTGAAGTTACAAAACATAAGAGTGGTGTCAAGTTATTTCCAATGTGAACCGGAGACAGCTGCTGACATGTTGAAACGCAATGAGGAACAGGGAGTAAAAAAAAAGCAACAGTGCTACACATGTCAAAGCAGTTAAATAAAAAAAAGTAGAAAACGGAAGAAGTTATGGGTTCATAAAGAATGAGTAGCAGGTGATAATAATCACCAAAAAGGCAGAAATAGCTGGCTATATCGGAAAGATAGACACGTTTGATTAAACAACAGACAACTGAAATTTATATACTGAGCAAACTGAACAGCATTTTGAAGCAAATGAAAAGCCAATGAGAAACATGTACCAATTTTGTTGAGTGCATGGGGTTTAAAAGCATTTATTTTGCTTTGAAGCCTAAATGCTCCAACTAAACCAACAGAAATGAGTTTTGCTGATATTGTGAAAGTAATGCAGGAGCACTTAGAACAGAAGCCATTGTTGATTGCAGAATGCTTTAGGTTTCATAAGCAGAATCAAAAGGAAGTAGAGTCTACTTCAATGTGCCTGAATTGAAGAGATTGTCTGCGTATTGGTCATTTGGTGATTGACTTAATTGTGCATTGAGAGATTATTTAGTTTGTGGAATCTTACAAGAAAACATTCAAAAATGGCTCCAAACTAAAGCACAACTCATATTTAAAAGAACCATTTAAATTGCTGCATCATTGGAAACAGCAGGCAGAGATACAATTGTGTTGTAGTGAGGAATTAAAGTGAGCATGAATAAAATAGAAAATCCTAAACAGAAACAAGCCTGGCCAAACAAAATGTGTTACCAGTGAGGCAAAGGTTCACATACACCAGAGGAATGCAGATTTAAAGGCAAAACTTGCAGAAAATGCAGCACAGTGGGTCATATACAAAGAGCACGTCTGGCAGACAAAAACAATTGGACTGTGCAGGGAAGAGAAAAAGCTAAGCAGTTAAGTTGCAGTTTCAAGAAGAGCGCTAATCTGCATGCTGTTGATGAAAAATCTGATAATGATGAGAGTGACACAGGACTGTGCAGCCTTAAGGTTTACTATGTGAAAACTAACAATAGACAAGCAATATGGTTTACAGCAGAAGTGAATGGCAAATTAATTTAAATGGAATTGGACTCTGGCTCAGCTGTTTCAGTCATTCCACAAAATGAGTTTGAACAGCATTTCAAAGATACTAAACTGAAGCTTACAGATATGCAACTAAGAACTTACTCTGGAGAAAAGATAACTCCTGTGACAATAAAATACAACAAACAACAAGCCACATTGAGCTTGTATGTGGTAAAATCAGGATGACCAGCAAAGTGGGAGCATGATCGACTGCGACAATTACAATCTGATTGGAGATCAGTCCACTATTTGCATGCCAAATCCTGCAATGAAGCCAACAGAAAGAAAATTATGAAAGATACTGTATGGTGCCGCAACTGTCTCCATGCTGCACACCACAAACTGTTGCACAGCAGAGCTCAAACAGGTGTTGGTGTCAACCTCCGCACTTCTGGTTGGAAAACATAAAGACCATGGAAGTCCCATGCTGCTCAGAGGAATCAGGGAGGTGACAAAAGCAGTGGTCCAACTACAACAACTCATTTTGTAGACAACAAATCTGAGAAAGAGTCTGTTAAGTTAAACTTGTGAAATGTGGATTGGGCTTAGCTGTAAAAGAGTTCAAGAAGCTTCAGGAAAGTTGCAAGCATTTGTATTTTGTGAGAATACAGAACCACAATCTACTCTGCATATATCAACATTATTGCATGAATCCCAAGTGGGAGACAAAAAGCAGCTTGTAAAAGCAGATGCAAAAACCAAACCCAGCTGGATGAATGAAGGGCCAAAAAGAAAACAGTCAATGGAGATATGAAAACAGAATTCACCAGAAGGTATTGTGGACGCAGAAACCAAGACTGTAAAGGGAGCAATAGAAGGATTAGTAAGAGAATACTCCAATGAAATAAATGGACCTTCCCATGATCAAGATGCATAAACTAGAAAAGGAAAAAGATATCAGAGATGTCACAACCACTTCCTACAGTCTTGGAGTCAACTCCTACAACTAGCACAGAGGAGGCCACAGCCACAAGTCTCACTGTTATCCTACAAAAGAAAGAAAGCCTCCACAGTGATGAAATCTTCAGGCCTGAATAGGACAATTTAAAATTTACTATGCTGTGGATGTCTGTATATAGTAGTTGTATTATATAGTATATTTTGTATATAGTTTAGATGCATTCTATACTGAGCTGGAGTTTATAGCTAAGCAGAGAGGAGTGTTCTGTATTGAATATTTCAGTAATATTTGAGTGATAATGTATATATATTAGTTGATTAAGTATTCTTGTTCATTTAAGTAATTCATTCTGGGTTATATGTGTAAACAAGTGAATTGTATATGTCATCACACTACCATTGACACATGTGCACCTCACTTAAAGTAAACATGAAGTTAAACTCACATTGGACTCCCATGCCTTCCTTTGACTTAGTTTAATGTTTTAAAGTTATAAAACATAAAATTGCCCATTGAAGATGTTCCCAGTGGTCAGGAGCCTACTGCCTCTGGTAGGGCTGGCTGAGTTTACAACCCTCTGCAGCCTTTTCTGATCCTGTGCATAGGTGAGTTGCAACCGGTTAGAATGCTCTCCATTGTACATCTGTAGAAATTTGTCAGCAAAGGCTCTTGCAAATTTCTACACTTGTACTGTAGAGAGCATTGTGAAAAGTGAGAAGAAAAGTTGGAGATAATGCGAAGAGAGCGGAAAGAATGTCTGTGACATGGTGAAACATAAGAAACCTACAGCACAATTTGGCCCACAAAGCTGTGGCAAACATGTCCTTACCTTAGAATTACCTAGGCTTACCCATAGCCCTCTATTTTCCTAAGCTCCATGTACCTATCCAGGAGTCTCTTAAGAGACCCTATCGTTTCCACCTCCACCGCCACCAGCAGCCCATTCCACGCACTCACCACTCTCTGCGTAAAAAACTTACCCCGACATCAAGGTTGACCAGATGACAATTCCTTTCAGTACCTGCAGGTAAAGAAGAAAGAACATGTTGGAACTGCTGAGATCTGACACAAACATCTATATGAAGGAAGTGAATTCATGCCCCAAGGGCTGTATTATGTCAAGGTAATTGATGAGTTAGTTCTTTGAGCTTATACTGTTGGAATAATAGAGGAGATCAAAGGAAAAGAGTTTGGAGTAGGAGTGGGATGGAGAATTAAAGTGAAATGTCAAGGTAAGTGGAGATAATTATTGTCATGTGCACAAGTACAGTGAGATATATGTAAAATGAAGAACTTGCCTGCGGAGTATCAGAGGTTCAGACAATACACGATATAGACTATACACAGGTATGTAGGTATCACTGGTAAGTATGTTCAGACAACACACAATATAGATTATACAAAAATTATACGTAAAAGTATACCAACCAGTGAAAAAAGACTCTGCAAATGCAAGACCTTAGTGGAATTAAAGACATAATCAAAGACAAGTCCATTGGTTGTGCATGAGTTGGTTTGTTATGTTGTGTTGCTGAGGTAGCATTAGGATTGTGCAAGTTGGTTCAAGTACGTGACGTTTGATGATTATAGGAAAGTAGTCGTTCCTGAATCTGGCGGTGAGAGAATTCAAGCTTCTGGAGTGGAATGAGGACATGACTCAAAGGGTGGGGATCCTTGGTCAGAATCAGAATCTGATTCAGGTGTATTATATGACATGAAATTTACCGCTTTGCAGCAGCAGTACAATGCAAAAGCATAAACATCATTTAAAAATTACAAAAAAAATAGCGTGAGAAATATAATAATTAGCAGTGTACATGGGTTCATGAAATCTAAGGACAGAGGGGCTCCCCAACTGTCATGCAGGAGACTGGGGCTCAATTGCCTGAAATGTAGATTACAATTTGGGACAGTGCAGTAGTGTAGTGGTTAGCTCAATGCTGTACACCGCCAGTGATCCGGGTTCAAGTCCTGCCTCTGTCTGTAAGGAGTTTGTGCGTTCTCCCCGTTACCACGTGGGTTTCCTCCAGGTGCTCCGGTTTCCTCCCACAGTCCAGAGACGTACCGGTTGGCAGGTTAATAGGTCATTGTAAATTGTCCCATGATTAGGCTGGGATTATATCAGGGGTTTCTGGAATGCGTGGCTTGAAAGTCCGGAAGGGCCTATTCTGTGCTATATCTCAATAAGTAATTTTTAAAAAAATCTGCTCCTGAAACATTGAGTGTGATGCTCATTTGTTCTTTTTCTCCCTTTAATCACTGGGACAAAAGCAACAACCTTGGTCTGCACCCTTGGGACAAAAGCCACAACCTTGGTCTGCACCCTAGCATTGAAACACTAGCAATTACTTTTGTTGTGCAGCTGCTGCTCAACCCAGTGAATTCTTCCAACAGATCGTTAGTCCAGATTCCAGCATCGGCATTCCGTTGTGTCTTCAGACATAGAATCTTCTATGGAGAGAGTACAATTAATGGGTCAGGTCATCAGTTTAAAGTGTTCACTGTTTCTCCATCAATTTTGTAAGAGGGATGGTAAGAGGCTTCTGGTGGGTGTAGACTCAGTCAGCTCCATTAGGGCACAAGATGCCCCTCCACGATGGACGCCTTCAAAAGACGGCGCCTCAATAAGGCAGCGTCTATCATTAAAGACCCTTACCATTTGGGACAAACCCCCTTCCAATAGTGCCATCAGGCATGAGGTAGGAGCCTGAAGAAACACACTCAAAGTTTTAAGAACTGCTTCTTTCCCTCCAAAATCAGATTTCCAATAGTCCATGAACCCATGGACACTACCTCGCTATTCTTGTTTTGCACTATTTGTTTATGAAATTTACTTAATATTCATTTATATTGTAACTTGTTATGTCTGCACTTTCCTGCCACCACAAAGCAATAAATTATTGCCGGTGACAATAGCCCTGATTCCGAATCTGACTGTAATGTTTTGGGGATGCCAACGTGTGGAGACGAGGCATTGCTATCTTACAGCGTAGTTAAGTACCTGCAAGTATGTGTCAGACCATGTTCACTACTGGTTGTTATCTTGGCACAGGGGACAGGGGACAGAGACACAACCCCTCAGCACCAGAGACTGGGTTCAATCCTGACTCCTATTCTGTCTGTGAGGAGTTTGTACGTTATCTCTGTGGCCATGTACGTTTCTTCCTACACCACAAAACATGCAGGTTACTAGGTTAGTTGGACGTGTACACTTTGGAGACCATTTGGAACTAACCTAGTATGTCTCCAGAGTATACGTGGGTGGTTGAATCTGTAGACACTTGATGAAGATAATAAAATGGGATTAATGTAGGATTAGTTAAAATGCATCATTGCATAAAGGGCTTGGTAGGCAACTGCCCATCACCATCTTCAGAGCCACTAGACTAATTTCTGATCAGCTTCCTACTCCTACCACCCCCATCCTCTCCACCATGACCCAACTGTTCCAGCACTGCCCAAAACCTGCAACCTATTCCACTCCCTTTAAACTTCTCCAAGAATGTCGACAGATCTCAGTTTCCCAGTGCTCTGTTAGTGGGTCTCAATACATAGCTTCCCAGCCACAGTGGTTGGAATCATCAAGTGGGAATGGGTGCATCTCATCTGGCTGGTCCTCATCACTCAATACATTACATTGGTTCTGTCTATTTCATTTATCCATCACTCCTCTCTTATCTGGTCCCCCCTATCACCTAAGAGCCTATGTATCACAGTTAACACTGACAACAACTGAAGCCAGGTGTAGAGGAATGATGGACTCCATGTAGAGATTGAAGCAAGAGGTTATACATTGGAATTCCAACAAAACATCGGTGGCACAACTAAGTGACTCTGTGACACAAATCATTCTCAATACAAGCTCCCCATAATGAGCATTAAGTAACCATAGGGAGTCTGCATTAAATAACCATAGAATCTTAAAATGAGGAAAACCCGTGCCAGTCACAATTAATTTGACGTGATTAAACAGAAAAACACAGGGCCTGACAACTGTAGCTGAGGCAACAATTAGTAAATGCAGATCTTGAGAAACCTGGAAGCCTAAATCTCTATGACTTGCCGCAGATACACGCAATGCTCATGATACTCCATGTCTACTCTTCCCCTCTGCCGTTTGAAGTAAATTTATTATCAAAGTACATATATGTTATGATATACTACCTTGAGATTCACTTTCTTGCAGGCATTTACAGCAAAAATAAAGAAATACAATAGAATTTATGAAAAAATCCTCATAATCTACGACTATAAAACAACCAATCTGCAAAAGAAGGCATATAGTACAAAAAATTAAATAATATTGCGAAAGTGACTTGTAGAATCCTTGACTGATTCTCATATTCTCTCTCATTAACCATCCTCATTAAACTAGAGTTGGAAGGGGGGGGGGGATGGGAAACAGAGTGCTATAAGTTAGTGGAGAAGTAGTGGAGACAGATGTTGGTAAGACCTCAGATGTAGTCAGAAGTCAAAAGGTTGAACATGGTGCAACCAGTGTTCTGAGCTGTGTATATTTCAATGAAAGAAGTATGGTAGGAAAGGCAGATGAGCTCAAGGCATGGATCAACACACCTGGAATTCTGATGTTGTAGCCATGAGTAAGACTTGGTTGCAGGAGGAGGAGGACTGGAATCTCAACATACTAGGTTTCCGTTGTTTTATACACAACAGAATGGGAAGGATTAAAAGGGGAGGGGTGGTATTACTTCTCAGGGAAAATATCATGGCAGTGCTCAATCAGGACTGACTGGAAAACACATTCTAGTGAAGTGTTATGGGTGGAACTGAGACATAAGAAAGGTATGGTCACGTTAATGGGGCTATACTACAGACCCTCCAAAAGTCCGAGGGATTTAGAGGAACAAATTTGTAGAGATCACAGACTGTTGCAAGAAACATAAGGTTGTTATAGTAGGTGATTTTAACTTTCCACATTTTGACTGGGACTCACAGACTTTAAAACAGTGTTTTCCAACCTTTTTTAGCCCAATGCCCCCCTACTTGCCAATGGACCTCTTAGGCACAATATACGTTCCAGCACCCTCATAGTGTAAAAACGGGTCTACCATGTGCTAACATGAGAAAGATTACTCTGTTTTAAATTTTTATTTGTCTTTAAACCTAGCTTATACAGTAGCTGGGTGCAGTACAGCAGCTTCAATATCAATGTGATCCTTGAGCTGGATGGTTTTTAACAGGAATTGAAATATCTGGTTAAGTTGTAAGAGCAAAAGCCTTAAATCCCAGTGGATAACAATGTCCAAGTGGTTTCTGCTTTTTGTACGTATGTGGTTCACTGCACTGAAACCTCTTTCAATAACGTAGGAGGATGGAACTGCAATGAAGAGCAGTTTGGCTCTTCTTCAAAGACCAGGAAACATCGTATGACAGTGTAGCCACAATCCACAAAAGCTAAAATTTTTGAAAAGCAGTTTTGCTTCTTTATCATTCTGAGTTTTGATAATTTCTTCTTGCAGGCTCTCTTTCTGTTCTTCCACATTGCAAATAAGTGGGTTAATTACACATTCTGGAATTTCCAGATCGTTCAAATCCTTGAATTGATTCTGAAAGTCCATCTTCAGTGACTCCAGGTGTAAGCAGTCCTCTTGCAAATCACTATCTGTGAAAGAGAGTGCAATGCTGGGAAACTGTGAGAACATTCTTCTCCCAATGTTTTGCTTATATATTTCCAATTTTCTGATAAAAGTGAACACTGCACTTTTTACAAACAAGAGAAAATATGCAGATGCTGGAAATCCAAGCAGCACACACAAAATAGAGGAATTCAGCAGGCCAGGCAGTATGTCACTACGTTCAGATATGGCCCAAGTGAGGAGTGATAGGCACTGAAGTGGGTCAATAGTTCACAGACTTCAATGCAAACAGAGTTAAAAGGAAAAAGAAAACCATAAATGTTAGGCCAAACAGAGCTGTTAACTAAAATTCTCAAATGGAAAACGAAGCCAACACTGTGGATGAAAGGAATAACTAAATGTAAAATGTATACTGCTCGTCTTCAGAGTCAGTTGACTCGATGGTCCAATTTCTCAAGCAAGGCTGAATGCAAGCAGGCAGCGAAACATTGCTGTGCTTTGCTCAAGTCTTGACAAGCAGTACGACGAAAAGAATGGAGTTAAACACCGTCACAACAAAATAATGATTAGCTGACTCGTGCATATTCACAAGTGCAATTGCCATATCTGCTACACTGCTGAATCCGTGGTTGTGACTTAGCATCTATGGAAAAGACTACAGACGCTGTTTTGGGCCGAGACCCTTCAACAGGACCTTCATCTGCACTTTTTGCATGGATTAAATTGAAATTCTCACCCTGCAGTTTCATATTAGAATGTTAATTTTGTCATACAGATCGGCTTGTATGCCACATCTCCACTTCAAAGTTCAATCTTGTTTCCCAAGCTCTTGTCAACTTTGAGCAGAAATTCAACCGCGGTGTCAAAAAGATAAAAAAAAAATTCTATAGCTATGTTAAGAGCAAAAGGATTACAAGGGACAAAATTGGTCCTTTGGAAACTCGGAACGGTAATCTATGTGTGGAGTGAAAAGAGATGGGGAGATCTTAAATAATTTTTTTTTGCATTTGTATTTACTCAGGAGACATTCACACCCTTCACAGAGTTTATAGAAGTGAGGCAAAGTGGCATCAAATTCATGGGGCCTGTACGGATTACAGAGAAGAAGGTCTTTGCTGTCCTGAGGCAAATCAGGATAGATAACTCCCCAGGGCCTGACAAGGTGATCACTCAGACCCAACGGGAGGAAAGTGCAGAAATTGCTGGGGTGCTAGCAGAGATACTTAAATCATCCTTAGCAACTTGGAGAGGTACCAGAGGATTTGAGGATAGCCAATGTTGTTTCTTCATGTTTGCAATGTTGTTCTGTTATTTAAGAAAGGTTTTAACCATGAACCAGGACATTATAGGCTGGTGAGTCTGACATCAGCTGTGGGAAATTTACTGGAAAGTATTCTAAGGGACTGGATACATAAGTATTTGGAGAGACGTGGGCTGATTAAGGATAGTCAGTATGGCTTCTTGTGTGGTGAGTCATGACTAACCAATCTTAAAGATTTTTGCAAGGAAATTAACAAGAAAGTGGTTGAAGACAAGGCAGTGGATGTCGTCTACATGGAACTTAGCAAGGCATTTGACAAGATCCCGTATGGAAGGTTGGTTAAGAAGGTCAGCTGCTTGGCATTCAAGATGAGGCAGTAAATTGGATTAGACATTGACTTTGTGCGAGAAGCCAGAGTGGTAGTAAATGGTTGCCTCTCTGACTGGAGGGCTGTGACTAGTGGAGTGCCGCAGGGATCAGTGCTGGGCCTGTTGTTGTTTGTCATCTATATTAATGATGTAGATGATAAGGTGGTAAACTGGATCAAAATTGGGAATGACACTAAGATTGAAGGTTTGATGGACAGTGAAGAAGGCTATCATGGCTAGCAGAGAGATCTAGATTGGTTGGAAAAATGGGCTGAAAAATGACAGATGGAATTTAAGTGGGAGATGTTGCACTTTGGTAAGACTAACCAGGGTAGGTCTAACACAGTGAGTGGTCGGGCACTGAGGAGTTGTGGTAGAACAAAGGGATCTAGGAATACAGGTCCATAATTCATTGAAATTGGTGTCACAGGTAGATAGGGTCATAAACAAAGCTTTTGTTACACTGGCATTTATAAATCAAAGCAATGAGTAAAGGAGATGGGATAGTATGTTGAAGTTGTATAACACATCGGTAAGGCCTAATATGGAGTATTGTCTGCCGTTTTGGTCAGGAAAAATGTACATACAGTTTAAAGAGTGCAGAAAAAAATACATGGATGTTGCTGGATCTTGAGGACCAGAGTTATAGGAAAAGGCTGACGAGGTTAGGATTTCATTCCCAAGAATGTAGAAATTGAGGGGATATTTGATAGAGGTATACAAAATTATGAGGTGTATAGATGGGGTAAATGCAAGTAGGCTTTTTCCACTGAGATTGGATGAGACTTCAACCAGAGGTCATGGGTTAAGAGTGAAAGGTGAAAAGTTTAAGGGGAATATGAGGAGAAGCTTCTTCAGTCAGAGTGTTGTGAGTGTGTGGAATGAGCTACCAGCATAAGTGGTGCATGCAAGCTCAATGTCAAAGTTTAAGTGAAGTGTGAAAGGTACATGAATGGTAGTGGTAAGAAGGGCTATGGTCCCAGTGCAGATTGATGGGAGTAGGCAGTTTGAATGGTTTCCGCATGGACTATTTGGGCCAAAGGGTCTGTTTCTGCATTGTAGTTTTCTATGACTCTATGACTCTATGAAGACACCATCTACAATTTATCTCTGTGGCAACCCCAGCCTAACCACTGAGAAATATTCCCTTTAATTTATCCATTCCTCCCCCCACCCCACCGCACCACCACCATCCCTGCAACCTAAAGGTAACATTTTCTTTCCTTCCTGGTTCAGAGATCTAGTGTTCAAGGTGTAAACTTTTCTTCTCTCTCCACGGATGCTGCCTGACCTGCTGAGTGTTTCTGGTGCAGCTTTTACTGGTCATAACCTAAATGTGATGCATTAAACATGTCAACGTGTCGAAATGAGGCATTGCTTTCAAATTACAATTTAATTATACTTGAGAACGCCGTTCACTACTGAGTACTAGGTGATCCAGTGCTAGGACACAGTTGCTCGGCACCACAGACCTGGATTCAGTCCTTACATCTGTTGCTGCCTTTTTGGAGCTGCACATTAATTCTGTGGGTTTCGTCCCACATTCCATTGATTGGCCAATGTAAATTGCTCCTGGGTGTAGATGAGTGATAGAATTATGAAGTTACTGGGAACATGGGAAGGATAAAATGAAATTAACATGGTCTTAGTGTTAATGGGTCATAACAGGCTTGTCATAAACAGCCTCACCCTTTTTTGATTGATGGAAATATTAAACAACACACACAAAATGCTGGAGAAACTCAGCGAGTTATGCAGCATCTGAAGAGGAGGATATACAGTTGTTGATTCAGGCCGAGACTCTCCATCAGAATGGAAGAGGAAAAGAGCAGAAGCCAGAATAATAAGGTGGCAGTGCGGGGGAGGCAAGGGAGTCATAGCTGGCGGGTGATAGGTGAAACCAAGTGAGGGGGAAGGTTAGTGGGCTGGAAGGCTGAAAGCTGATGAAGTAAGAAGCTGGGAGAGGCCAGGTGGAAACTGTAAAGGGCTGAAGAAGAAGGAATCTAATTGAAGAGGACTGTGGATCAATGGAGAAAGAGAAAGAAGAGGGGAACCAGAGGGAGGTGATGGCCAGGTGAGGAGAAGAACAGGGGGGAGTAGGTAGACAAAATAAGGAAAGACAAATTTTAGCTGCTGCCCCCTTCCTTTTCAGTCCTGATGAAGGAACCAAGCCCAGAATGTTGACTGTTTATTCTGCTCCATAGATGCTGCCTGGCTTGCTGAGTTACTCCAGTACTTTGTGTATGTTGACATATTGTCATTGTGGGCTTGTTTTGTTATTATTTTGTTGGTCCAGAGTCTGGATTGGTATTACAAGATGAAAAAGTGGAGTTATATAAGGCATGAGACCCCACTTATTATTTTTCACCCAATACATTTGGGATTACCCACATGCAGGATATAACATGCATTATAACAGAATCCTTCAGGGGGCAGCAGATTCCATCTAGGTGAATGGTCAGAATCACCATTGTGTGATGGATGAATTAGAACTGAGATGAGGAGGCATTTTGTCAGCCAGAGTGGGGTGAATATGTTGCTATAAAAAACTTCCTCTAGACTTATAATTTTCTAGATCTCTATCATTACCTAGTTCTTTGAACCATTTGTAAGCTTTTCTTCTTGACTAGATTTTCAACTGCCTTTGTACACCACAGTTCCTGTACCCTACCATCCTTTCCCTGTCTCATTGGAACATACCTGTGCAGAATGCCATGCAAATATCCCCTGAACATTTGCCATATTTCTGCCATACATTTCCCTGAGAACATCCCTTCCCAATTTATGCTTCCAGGTTCCTTCCTGATAACTTCATATTTCACCTTACTCCAATTAAACACTGTCCTAACTTGTCTGTTGCTATCATTCTCCAATGCTATTGTTAAGGAGATAGAATTATGATCACTATCTCCAAAACGCTCTCCCACTGAGAGACCTGACACCTGACCATGTTCATCTCCCAATACCAGATCAAGTACGGCCTCTCCTCTTGTAAGCTTATCTACATACTGTGTCAGGAAACCTTCTTGAACACACCTAACAAACTCCACCCCATCTAAACCCCTCACTCTAGGGAGACGCCAATCAATATTGGGGAAATTAAAATCCCCCATCACGACAACCCTGTTATTACTGCACCGTTCCAGAATCTGTCTCCTTATCTGCTCCTCGATATTGCAATGGGCGGCTGGAGGAAGCGGACCCAAGTGTAGGATACAGACACAAAGACTTAACACGGAGACGGACTTGGACTTGACTTGGACTCGGAGCCAGGATTTGGACTTGACTTGGACTCGGAGCCAGGATTTGGACTTGACTTGGACTCGGAGCCAGGATTTAGACTTGACTAGGACCAGGACTTGGACTTGACTGGAACACAGAGCCTGGACTTGGACTGGGACACGGAGAGACAGAATTCCCAACTCGGAGTAGCAGCAAATGGTCGAACCTACTCAGCTGGAAACAAGACGACTAAACCAAACAATAACAGACAATACGTATCTTGACACAGAGAAGCTCATGAAGCAGCAGACGGCCGGCAATCACTTGACTGGACATGAAGCCTTGACTTGGACTGGGACTCGGAGCCTTGACTTGGACTTGGACCCGGAGCCTTGACTTGGACTGGGACCCGGAGCCTTGACTTGGACTGAGACCTGGAGCCTTGACTTGGACTGGGATCTGGAGCCTTGTCTTGGACTGGGACTTAGAGCCATCAAAACAAAACAATGACAGACCACTCGCATCACGGCTCAGAGCAGCAGCAAAATGGCTGGCAACACTCAGCTGGACACAAAACTGTTGTAGCATGGTTGAAATCACTGGAGAGACAGTCACTGGTAGATACAAAGCAGCTTCTTTATTTGACACAACAAAGTACAGCAGGCATCATACAGACGGAGACGCTTTCAGTAGAAAGGCCTGCTAGCCCAATGTGGGCTCGATATTTATATGCTAAACACAAAGGTAATCGCTACTTAAAAAGTTGTAGACAATGCTTCCTTTTGAAACTACCTACAAACATCACACCTTCTGACTTCATCCTTTCCTTCCGACGTCAACATGTCTGGGTTGGTACCCATAGCCTTTAGGAATGCAAGTTAAATCCACAATACATTTATCTGGCATTTTACGTGGTCACATAGAAGACAATTAATATTTATAAAGTGTAGATAATACTGTCTTTGAAACTACAACATCTGGTCAAACTACAGCGCCAGAAGCATCTGGTATTCAAACATTTTTAGGAACTCACTTTAACAGAGATGACAAAAACAAACAACAACAGACAATACAAATCTTGACACGGAGAAGCTCATGAAAACGGTCCCTTATCCTTGGTGGCTTGGAAGACGGTCCCATATTCTTGGCGGCTTGGAACATTCATTGCCGCCCTGGCTACGGTAATGGACCCGCCCTGAGTAACTGTAAACTGGGGTTTTTATCCTGTTGGTTCGGATGAAGATCAGGTGCCCTAATCAAGGAGCCCAGTGGAACATGGGGAAAAGGAAATTAACTGAAATGAGTAGTTAACGAACCGGACCATGACACTCGATATCCCTGTTACTATTGGGTGGTCTATAAAAAACACCCAGTAGAGTTATTGACCCCTTCCTGTTTCTAACTTCCACTCACAACGCCTCAGTAGACAACACCTCCATGACGTCCACCTTTTCTGCAGCCGTGTCACTATCACTGATCAGCAGTGCCGCTCCCCCACCTGACGTTTAGATGTTCTGAAACATCTAAAGCCTGGTCCTCTAAGTAGCCATTCCTGCACCTGAGCCACCTAAGTCTCTGTAATGGCCACAACATCATAGCTCCAAGTACAGATCCATGCTCTAAGCTCATCTGCTTTATTCATGATGCTTCTTGCTTTAAAATAGATACATCTCAAACCATCAGTCTGAGTACATCCCTTCTCTATCACCTGCCTATCCTCCCTCTCACACTGCCTACAAGCTTTCTCTATTTGTGAGCTAACCGCCCCTTCCTCTGTCTCTTCAGTTTGATTGCCACCCCCTAGCAATTCTAGTTTAAACTATCCCAGTTGCCTTAGCAAACTTCCCTGCCAGGATATTGGTCCCCTTCGGATTCAAGTGCATCCCATCCTTTTTATACAGGTCACACCTGCCCCAGAAGAGGTCCCACTGATCCAGAAATCTGAATCCCTGACCCCTGCTACAATCCCTCAGCCACACATTTATCCTCCAGCTCACTCTATTCCTACACCCACTGTCACATGGCACAGGCAGTAATCCCAAGATTACTATCTTTAAGGTCCTGTTTCTCAGCTTCTTTCCTAACTCCCTGTAATCTGTTTTCAGGACCTTTTCCCTTTTCCTACCTCTGTCGTTGGTACCAATATGTACCACGACCTCTGGCTGTTCATCTTCCCATTTCAGGATATTGTGGATGGCATCAGAAACATCCTGGACCCTGGCACCTGGGAGGCTAACTACCATCCATGTTTCTTTCCTGTGTCCACAGAATCGCCTGTTTGACCCCCACTAACTATAGAGTCCCCTAGCACTGCTGCCATCATCTTCCTTTCTCTTCTGAGCCACAGGGCCAGTCTCTGTGCCAGAGGTGCGGCTACTGTGCTTCCCCCAGGTAGGTCCTCCCCCCAACAGTACTCAAACAGGAGTACTTATTGTTAAGGTTGTTAAGGGGGATGGCTGCAGGGTTACTCTCTGGTATCTGACTCCTGCCCTTCCCTCTCCTGACTGTTACCCGCTTATCTGTCTCCTGAGGCCCTGGTGTGACTACCTGCCTATAGCTCCTCTCTATCACCTCCTCACTTTCCTTGACCAGATGAAGATCATCGAGCTGCATTTCCAGTTCCCTAACCCGGTCCCTAAGGAGCTGCAGCTCGATGCACCAGGAGCAGATGTGGCCATCCGGGAGGCTGGGAGTGTCCTGGACTTCCCACATCTGACACCCAGTACAGAACACCGGTCTCACAGGCATACTTCCTGTTCCTATTCTTCACAAGTAATTTACCTCACCGCAATCTGTTATCACCAAAGCCCCATTGTGCCAAAGCCCTTCTAATCTGACTCCCTCTACTTAGTCACCTGCTCTATAAAACTGTCTTTTTTAAGAATCCTTCCCGCCGGTCTAACTTGCTGATGTCCATGTGCTTACGCAGTCATGCCTCAAAAATGCTATTAGGCAGGAACTTGGGAGCATAAATTGGGAGCAGATGTTTTCAGGGAAATACATGGCAGAAATGCAGTAAACGTTCAGGGAACATTTGCATGGCAGTCTGCATAGGTGTGTTCCATTGAGGCAGGGAAAGGATGGTAGGGTTAAAGAACCATTCTGGACAAAGGATGTGGAAAATCTAGTTAAGAAGAAAAGAAAAGCTTACGAAAGGTTCAAGAAACTAAGTCCTGATAGAGTTCTAGAAAATTACAAGGTTGCCAGCAAGGAGCTTAAGAATGAAATTAGGAGAGCTAGAAGGAGACTTGAGAAGGTCTTGGTGAGCAGGATTAAGGAAAACCCCAAGGCATTCTACAAGTATGTGAAAAACAAGAGGACAAGCTATGTGAGAATATGACCAATCAGGTGTGATAGTGGAAACGTGTGCATGGAGTCGGAGGAGATAGCGGAGGTATTTAATGAATACTTTGCTTCAGTATTCACCAGTGAAAAGGACCTTGGCAATTGTGGGGATGACTTACAGTGGACTGAAACACTTGAGCATGTAGACATTAAGGAAGAGGATGTGCTAGAGCTGCTGAAAGTTATTAAGTTAAGAAGTCACTGGGACCGGACAAAATAAACCCCAGTCTACTGTGGGAAATGAGGGAAGAGATTGTTGAGCCTCTGGCAATGATTTTTGCATCATCAGTAGGGATGGGGGAAGTACCAGAGGATTGGAGGGTTGGAAGTGTTGTTCCCTTGTTCAGGAAAGGGAGTAGAGATAACTCAGGAAATTATAGACCAGCGAGTCTAACTTCAGCGGTGGGCAAGTTGTTGGAGAAGACCCTGAGAGGCAGGATTTATGAGCATTTGGAGAGGCATAATCTGATTAGAGATAATCAGCATGCCTTTGTCAAGGGCAGGTTGTGCTTTATGAGCCTGATTGAATTATTTGAGGATATAACAAGACACATAGAAGAAGGTAGAGCAGTGGATGTAGTGTACATGGATTTCAGTAAGGCATTTGATATGGTTCCTCATGCGAAGTTCATTCATTGGAGGCATGTGATCCAAGGAGACCTTGCTTTGTGGATCCAGTACTGGCTTGCCCACAGAAGGCAAAGGGTGGTTGTAGATGGTTCATATTCTGCATGGAGGTGGATGACCAGTGGTGTGCCTCAGGGATCTGTTCTGGGACTCCTCCTCTTTGTGATTTTTATAAATGACCTTGATGAAGGAGTAGAAGGGTGGGTTAGTATGTTTGCTGATGACACAAAAGTTGGGGGTGTTGTGGATAGTCTGGAGGGTTGTCAGAGGTTACAGCAGAACATCATTAGGATGCAGAACTAGGCTGAAAAGTGGCAGATGGAGTTTAAGCCAGATAAGTGTGAAGTGGTTCATTTTGGTGAGTCAAATTTGAAGACAGAATATAGTATTAATGGTAAGACTCTTGGCGGTGTGGAGGATCAGAGAGATCTTGGGGTCCATGTCCATAGAACACTCAAAGCTGCTGTGCAGGTTGACAGTGTTGTTAAGAAGGCTTATGGTGTGTTGGCATTCAGCAACCATGGGATTGAGTTCAAGAGTATTGAGGTAATGCTACAGCTATATAAAACCTTGGTCAGACCCCACTTGGAGTACTGTGTTCATTTCTGGTCACCTCACTACAGGAAGGATGTGGGTACTATAGAAAGAGTGCAGAGGAGATTTACAAAGATATTACCTGGATTGGAGAGTGTGCCTATGAGAATAGGTTGAGTGAATTTGGCCTTTTCTCCTTGGAGTGATAGAGGTGACCTGATAGAAGTGTATAAGGTGATGAGAGGCATTGATCATGTGGATAGCCAGAGGATTTTTCCCAGGGCTGAAATGGCTAACACGAGGGGGCATAGTTTAAGGTGCTTGGAAGTAGGTACAGAGGGCATGTCAGGGGTAAGTTTTTCACACAGAGAGTAGTGGATGCATGGAATACACTGCCAGCAATGGTGGTAGAGGCAGATACAATAGAGTCTTTTAAAAGACTCTTAGATAGGTACATGGAGTTTAGAAAAATAGAGAGCTATGTGGTACGGTAATTCTAGGCAGTTTCTAGAATGGGTTACGTGGTCGGCACAACACTGTGGGCTGAAGAACTCTATGTTTTATGTTCTATGTTTAATTGGCCTGTATAAATAGCCCTGAAGGTGAGAACCTAGGGAGTGCTGATGTGAGTGTGGGGAGAATGATATGAGGTTAGTGTACAACTGATGTAATTAGATACTTGGACTTGATTGGACCTATTTCTGAGCTGTATGACGCTGTGGCTTTGTGTAGCCAGTTTACAGTGCAGCAGGCATAAATATTGAGGATATACTTAGTCAGTATGATGGAACTCCAGGGGAGTTGATGTGGAGTGCAAGCATGTGGCCCAAACAACCTCAGACAGAGAACACCATGCACAAGGGAGCTGGATGAGAGTGGCCAAGTGAGTCATAGTCTTCACAAACAAGAGAAAATCTGCAGTTGCTGGAAATCAAAGTAACAAACACCAAATGTTGGAGGAACTCAGCAAGTCAGAGAAATAGACATGACTTCTAATCTCTTTTTTCCAGTCCTGATGAAGGGTCTTGGCCTGAAGCGTCAACTGTTTACGCCTTTCCATAGATGTTGCCTGGCCTGCATTTTGTGTGTATGACTGAGTCATAGTCTTGAAGAAATGCAGAGGAGCAAGATTAATGACAGCCAAATAAATTAACGACACTCCATTAATGGTGAGTAACCCTAGGGAACTGAGTGAATGCTTATTGAAAGGTCTGACTCATTTCACCCACTGGTATAAGTCTCTGTGCTCCACGACACAGTGCATAGGATTGGCTATGTGCTGAGTAAAGATAATTTCCCTTCCTTCAGAGCAGCACGGTTAAAATGCAAATGCATGGAGGAGACTATTACAGACAACAAGAGACTGGAGATGCTGAAATCTACAGTACATGTTGCTCAGAATTTACAGCACCCGGAGAATCTCTTGTATTTAAATCTCCTTGCATTGTAGCTTTCAGCAGTTCTTCAATAAAATTATCTTTTGTAGAATATAGAAAACTACAGCACAGTACAGGCCCTTTGGTCCACAATGTTGTGCCAATGTTTTAAGATCAATCTAACCCTTCCCTCCTACGTAGCCCTGCATTTTACAATCACCCATGTACTTCCCTAAGAGATTCTTAGAAGTCCATATTGTAACTGCCTCTACCACCACCCATAACAGGGCATAGGGCTACCACTCACTCTCCGTGTAAAAAACCCTACCTCTGACATCCCCTCTATTCTTTCCTCCAATCACATCAAAACTATAACCCCTTCCATTAGCTATTTCTATCCTGGGGAAAAAAGTCTTTGGCTATCCACTCTATCTATGCTTCTTAGCACCTCTATCAAGTCAACTCTCATCCTCCTTCGCTCCAAAGGGAAAAGCCCGAGCTTACTCAGCCTATCCTCTTAAGACATGCTTTTGTTCTTCCAATTTGTTGACCACATCCTGGCTCCTGTTCAGAGTCCTGTAAATAACCCCCATCTGGGTTTCCTTACTCTTACAGTTTCCTAACTCTACCCACAAGGATTCTACATCTTCCAATCCTATGTCACTTCTTACTAAAAATTTGATTTCATTTTTTACAAGCAGAGCCACTCTTCCTCCTCTGTCTACCTGCCTGTCTTTTCGATAGATCTTGTATCCTTGGATATTAAGCTCTCAACTACAGTCATGACTCCATGATACCCACGATGTCATACCTGCCGATTTCTAACTGCGCTGCAAGATCAACTACCTTATTTCATAAATCACATGTATTCAAATATAACATCTTCAGTCCTGTACTTATCACCCTTTTCAATTTTGTCTCCCTTTTACGCTGCAATCCATCCCACTGACAGCAATTTTGCCCATCCTTCTTAACAGTCTCACTATACACTACCTCTGCTTGTAAACCAACATCCCTATCCTCAGGCCTATCACTCCAGTTTAAACCCTCTCCAACAGCTCTAGCAAACCTGCCCACATAAATATTAGGTCTCTTCAGGTTAAGGCGTAGAGGTCATAAATTCCCCAGAGAGGATCCCCGTGATCAATAAATCTGAAACCCTGCCCGCTGCATCAGATTCTCAGGCAAGTATTCATTTGCCAAATCATCCTATACTTGCCCTCACTCGGGCATGGCACAGGCAGCAATCAGAGATTGTTAACCTGACAGTCCTGTTTCTCAGCTTTCTACCTGGCTCTCTAAATCCTCTCTTTCGGACCTGCTGTAATTTTCTTCCCCTGTCATTAGTATTAATATGTCTGCCCACCCTCCCCCACCTCCTTAGAATGTTGTTGACACAATGCAAGACATCCCTGACCCTGACACCTGGGAGGCAACATACCATCTGGGTCTCTCTACCGCGTCCGCAGACTCTTCTATTTACTCCTCTAACTATGGAATCTTCGATCAGCACTGCATTCCTCCTCTGGTCCCCTTCCCTTCAGAGCTGTAGCACCAGACTCCCTACAGCTTTTCCTGGTAGGTTGTCCACATGAACTGTATCCAAACCGGTATAGTTATTTTTGAGGGAAATGGCCACTCTGTACTGACTGCCTATTTTCCTTCCTTCTCCTTACAGTCACCCCTTTACCTGCTTCTTGCAACCTAGGGGTGACTACCGCCCTGTAGCTCGTATCTATCATTTCCTCAGTTTCCTTATATGAGTCGAGTTGCAACTCCAGTTCTTTAGCACGTTCTCTGAGGAGCTGCAGGTCAGTACACCTGATGCAGATGTGGCTATCCGGGAGGCTGGAGGACTCTGAGAATTCCCATATCCTGCACAGAGAACAAAACACAGTCCCTGGAGCCATTCTTACGTCCCTAACTATACACTGCAGATGAAGAACGAACAAGAAAAAGCTTACCAGATAATTGCATCCCCACCCCTGTTAGCACCCAAGCCTGTTGAGTCAAAGCCAAAAGTCTCCCCACTTTAACACTGCCCCACTCCAATAGTGGCTGTTCCACTTGCACCTGACTTATTTTTTATTTGACCTTGCTAATGAATCCCAAACTTTGATTGCCTGCCGTTTAAGCTCCTAAAAATGGCTTAAAAGCACTGATTTTTAAGGCTCTCTCCTTGACCTGGGTGAAGGCACCTTTAATTTTCCCCTCTGAACTCTGATTGGCCAATGTTCAAGCTCTAATCAACCATCATTAAACGACAGAGCAGACTCAATGTGCCAAATGACCTAATTCTGGTCTTGCATCTTATGGGTGATGGTGCCTATTGGGCTTGGAAGCTTAGCTCAGGAATTTCAACCTTATGGTCAGTTCTGCTGAGCCTCGGACACAACCAAGGTAGGGGATGTGGTCACCTGCTTAGTGGCAATGAGACTTACAGGAAGGTGTTTTCCTGCTTGGCATTGCTGCCTGCTGCATCTCCAACGGTGTTCTTAAGTCAGCCACCAGGGGCCACAATTCATTGGTGTTTCGCTCCCTTAGAGCTGGTGCATTTGCTGGTGGTGGAGCAGTGACAGAGATGTCTCCCTGCCATTCCCTGCAGCTTTCAATGGGATTAGTCCATCCCTCAATTTCTGTCCTTCCTCCTCGGCCACAGCCAAAAGTTGCCCTTCTCTGCCTCTTCAGCCGACTCTGTGGTAGCCCTCCTGAGCTTCATTCCACTCACTGCCATATCACGGAGTAACCTTGTCGTCGATGCACCGATGAAGCCCCAGCATCCTATCCCCACAGGGTAGATGATGGTCCTCCAACTAGCTTCTTTACAATCAGCTGCCAGGTCTGAGTACTTCAGCCTCTTCTGCTCGTGCGCAGCCTTCACTTCTTCCTCCCACAGGATGACTGACTCAATGAGGAGGACTGTCTTGGCGGCCATGGGCCACAGTACCTTGTCTGGGTGGAGAGGTGTGGTGGTGATTTCTTTGGGGAAATGTAGCTTTCTGCTGAGATCAGCCCTCATGTTCTGTTCTTTGCCTGTCAATGGGAGCCCTGAAGGAGCTCTTGGGCAGGTGCATTCAGTGCTCTTACCAGCCTTAACAAATGGGATGAGTTGTCGTCCTGCTGGGGAAAGGCTGCTTCTCGCATCCCGCCTGAGGTCTCTAGGATCTCCGCCAGCTTCATTTGGAGCTGGTCGTGCTGCCATTTGTAGTGCCCTTGCGAGAGGTCTTGCATCCTGCCAGGATGTGTTGAAGGTTGACATTGGTGGCATCACACAGCTACCCTCACTGCTGAACCACTGGTGAAGATTTCGAGGCAGGGAAAGGTATCGTAAGTTGCCATGAGGAAGTTGAGTCTGGCTTGTGGGACCTCCCACAGGTCAGACCAGCTGAATGACCTGTTGATAGTGCTCTTCCATGTTGTCCACCTTCTGTGGTGGCCCTGTGCCACTACCTTCACCCTGTAGCACTCCTACTTTGTCCTTCTCACCTCCTCCACTACACAGCTTTCCTCACCTTTTTGAAGCCCTGGACCAGAAATGTGCTTGCTTCCCCCAGCCAAGTCCTACAGGTCCATGCTGGACTCTGCTGTCAACCTCTTGGTGCCACAGCCTGCTGATGGCCTGGTCCACCTCAGCTTGAGCTCACCATTTATGGCGGTATGGATTGGGGCATTGGCACTGCTCACCAGTGAGTCGGTGGACTCCATCAGCTCAACAACCAGTCGGGTTTTCTCCTGCTTGTACCCCAGGATGATGGATCTCTGTGGTGGTTGCAACATAAAGAGGCCAGTGTCTGAGAAACACCGAGCAGCCTCAGCCATTTCTCGATGATTTGAAGGGTAGGCAACAAGGAGCTGATGTGGGAGGAACGCAGAGGAAGTGAAGGACAAAGTTTCATTACAGCAGGTAGAACTGCTGCCCCACACCTCCCAGTCCAAACTCGTGACCATGTGGATTTTCTCTCACTAGATACAGACAAGTGTGAGGTATTGCACGTTGGAAGGACAAACCAACGTAGAGCATACAGGGTTAATGGTAAGGCACTGAGGAGTGCAGTAGAACAGAGGGATCTGGGAATACAGATACAAAATTCCCTAAAAGTGGCGTCACAGGTAGATAGGGTCGTAAAGAGAGCTTTTGGTACATTGGCCTTTATTAATCAAAGTATTGAGTATAAGAGCTGGAATGTTATGATGAGGTTGTATAAGGCATTGGTGAGGCCGAATCTGGAGTATTGTGTTCAGTTTTGGTCACCAAATTACAGGAAGGATATAAATAAGGTTGAAAGAGTGCAGAGAAGGTTTACAAGGATGTTGCCAGGACTTGAGAAACTCAGTTACAGAGAAAGGTTAAATGTTAGGACTTTATTCCCTGGAGCATAGAAGAATGAGGGGAGACTTGATAGAGGTATATAAAATTATGATGGGTATAGATAGAGTGAATGCAAGCAGGCTTTTTCCACTGAGGCAAGGGGAGAAAAAAACCAGAGGACATGGGTTAAGGGTGAGGGGGGGAAAGTTTAAAGGAAACATTAGGGGGGGCTTCTTCACACAGAAAGTGGTGGGAGTGTGGAATGAGCTGCCAGATGAGGTGGTAAATGCAGGTTCTTTTTTAACATTTAAGAATAAATTGGACAGATACATGGATGGGAGGTGTATGGAGGGATATGGTCCGTGTGCAGGTCAGTGGGACTAGGCAGAAAATGGTTCGGCACAGCCAAGAAGGGCCAAAAGGCCTGTTTCTGTGCTGTAGTTTTTCTATGGTTTTCTATGATTTCTAGAGAATGCAGATACTGGAGTCTAGTGGTGCCACACGAGACACTGGAGGAACTCAGCAGGTCAGGCAGCATCCATGGAAGGAAATAGACGGTGGATATTTTGGAATGATACCCTTCATCTTCGAAGGAGGATGAGAGACAGTTTGATAGAGGTTTATGTTTATAAGAGGCATAAAAAGAGTAGACAGCCAGCACTTTTTTTCCAAGGTAGAAATGGCTAATACCAGAAGGCATCATTTTAAGGTGCATCGAGGAGTGTTTAGGGGAGATGTCAGAGAAAGATTTTTCACACAGAGAAAGGTAAGTGCCTGGGATACACTACCAGGACTGGTGGTACAATAGGGACAATTAAATGACTCTTGGATAGGTGCATAAGTGAAAGAAAAATGGATGGTTATGGGGCTATGTAGAAGTTCAAAGCTCAAAGTAAATTTATTACTTTGAACATTGAGAGTGTATTGTCTGGTTGTATCATGGCCTGGTATGGAAACACCAATGCCTTTGAATAGGAAAATCCTACAAAAAGGCCCAGTACATCATAAGTAAACCCTTCCCAAACATTGAAATATGAAATGGTGTTGCAGGAAAACAGCATCCATCATCAGAGATCCGCACCATCCAGGCCATGCTCTTTTCTCATTGCTGCCATCAGGTATAAGGTACAAGAGCCTCTGGGCTTGCATCACCAGGTTCAGGAACAGTTACTACCCCTCCACTATCAGGTTCTTGAACAAAAGGGGATAACTACACTCACTTGCCCATCTACTGAGATGTTCCCACAACAAATTATCTCTCTCTAGGGACTCTTTATCTTGTTATTTCATGTTCTCATTATTTAATGCTATTTGCATTTGCATAGTTTGCTGTTTTCTGCACTCTGGTTGATCTTTCATTGATCCTGTTATAGTTACTATTCTATAGATTTGCTGAGTATGCCCACAGGAAAATAAATCTTAGGGTTGCATGTGGTGACATTTATGTACTTTTATAATAAAATTTACTTTGAACTTTATCAAAGTATGTATATGTTACCGTATACTATCTTGAGATTCCTTTTGTTGAAGGCATTTACAAGGGGGATAAAAGAGAAATAGAATTTCTAAAAAACTATACATAAAAAAAACTGACAAGCAACCAACGTGCAAAAGAAGTCTGTCAAAATATATAATAAAAATAATATTGAGAACATGAATTGCAAAGGGTCTTTGAAAGTAAGTCAGTAAGTCATAGTATTAGTTCAGAATAGTGGTGAATGAAGTTATCCACGCCTGTTCCAGAACCTGATGGTTGCAGGGTAATAACTGTTCCTGAATCTGGTGGCGTGGGATCTAAGACTTGTATATTATGTACAAGACTATGTAGATTGATTGTAGAGTAGATTCAAAGTTGGCACACCATTGTGGACCAAGGGGTTCTGGAACTGGATCTCTTCATCTTGACTTGAAGAAGCTTATGGAAAGATAACAGGAATTAAACTGCAGAGTACCTCTAAGTTACCTATGCAATCAGATATTAGAGTTGAATAGGATTCAATATTCAAACCTTTCAGGTCTCTATTGACTGGCATTGGTTATCATTGAATTCACATACTGGGCCATTAGGAGGGGCTGCAGTCTTAAACATGAGCAGAGCATGCATTGTCACTGGTTTATTTCCACACTGTAATATACACTTCTGTACACAGCCAGTAGCAATAGACGTGAAACATCTTATATATAAATGCAAAGAATAAGAAATATGTCAGCTCTCTCAAGGAAATTTTGTGAAGCCTTGTTCAGGACAGCTGATGTCGCGTTAAATAGGTTAGGAAACAAAGGAATCATTCGTTATACTGCATGTTTGTAGTTTGGCAGAGATATTAGTTTATTGCTGCGGTTATTCTTCCAGTCACAAGCCTTTCACCGCATATGCCCATGTACACACACACCGTCCAACACAACTCACAATCCAGGGATCCATGCATGTACTTCCCTGAAACAGCGTATCCCAATGTTGCTTTGATGAGACATATGTGGATGATACAACTGTGTTGGGTTGTCCCAGGTTGGTGGTTGTCTCTGTGAGTAGAAGGCCTGAGCAGATATAAGGGCTGGTTAGTCGGTTGGCATGGTTGGAGTTTGACCCTGGAATTTGGATTGCTGCCATCAGCTAGTCCAGGGATCAGTGTCCAGGATCAAGGCCTGGGGAGTGGGGGTGTGGGGCAGGTGCAGGATCAGCCGAATGGAATTCTGGAAGCTGTGGCCCAACGGCTGAAGACTGTGGATTGGAGGCTCCAAGGCCTGTCCTGGAATTGGAGGACTGTCTGTGTGTGGGTGGCAGAGAGGAAAGGGGCTTGTTTGTTGCATTCTGTCGTGTTCTGCGTTGTTCTGCTAAACACTGTGGGCTTGCTATGTTGGCGCCAGAAAGTGTGGCGACACCTGCAGGCTTTCCGCAACGCATTCTGAGGTTATGTTGGCTGTTAACACGAAGGACACATTTCACTGTCTGTTTCGATGTTCATGTGATAAATAAAGCTGATTCTGATCAAGTCGCAGAATCATTTCCCGGAACTTGCTGCACAAGGATCTGCCACTAGAATTTTTTTTAACTATAACTTACTATTTTAATACATTCAATATTAGTTAATAAACATGTGACATTTCTTTGACATTCCCTATTTCAATCATTTAAAATAATCAGCACACTGAGTAATATACAAAGGAATGTTAACATGTACTTGGAAAACAAAAATATTAGCCATGATCAGTTATCTGGTAAAGCAATTAGGAGTAGTAAATGGTAGTTGATATCGGAGAGCCCAGAAATAGATAAAATTCAGAAAGAGCAATGGATTTTACAATGATCTGGATGTAGTCTGAATGTAGGGTGTAAGATGAATCAAGAGTTAAAATTAGCATGGCGCAAAGGTAATACTACAGTTGTTATGGGGGATTTCAACATGCAGGTAGACTGGAGGAATCAGGTTGGTACTGGACCCCAAGAAAGGGAGCTTGTGGAGTCCCTCCGAGATGGATTCTTAGAACAGCTTGTACTGGAGCCTACCAGAGAGAAGGTAATTCTAGATTTAGTGTTGTACAATGAACCGGATTTGTTCAGGGACCTCTAGGTAAAGGAGCCATTAGGAGGTAGTGACCTTAATATGATAAGTTTTAATCTACAAATTGAGTAGGAGAAGGGAAAATTGGAAGTGTCAGTATTACAGTTGAACAAAGGGAACTATGGTGCTATGAGGGAGGAGCTGGCCAAAGTTCAATGGAACAATACCCTAGCAGGGATGACAGTGGAACAACAATGGCAGGTATTTCTGGGAATAATGCAGAAGGTGCAGGATCAGTTCATTCCAAAGAGGAAGAAATATCCTAAGGGGAGTAAGGGGAAGCAGTGGCTGACAAGGGAAGTAAAGAACAGTATAAAAATAAAAGAGAAGAAGTATAACATAGCAAAGATGCGTGGGAAGCCAGAGGATTGGGAAACTTTTAAAGAGCAACAGAAGATAACTTAAAAGGCAATACGCGGAGAAAAAATGAGGTATGAAGGTAAACTAGCCAAGAATATAAAGGAGGATAGTAAAAGCTTCTTTAGGTATGTGAAAAGGGAAAAAATAGTTAAGACCAAAATTGGGCCCTTGAAGACAGAAGCGGGTGAATTTATTATGGGGAACAAGGAAATGGCAGACGAGTTGAACAGGTACTTTGGATCTGTCTTCACTGGGGAAGACACAAACAATCTCCCAGATATAAAAGTGGCCAAAGGACCTAGGGTAATGGATGAACTGAAGGAAATTTATATTCGGCAGGAAATGGTGTTGGGTAGACTGTTGGATCTGAAGGCTGATAAATCCCCGGGACCTGATGGTCTGCATCCCAGGGTACTTTAGAAATTGTGGACGCATTGGTAATCATTTTCCAATGTTCTATAGATTCAGGATCAGTTCCTGTGGATTGGAGGGTGGCTAATGTTGTCCCACTTTTCAAGAAAGGAGGGAGAGAGAAAACAGGGAATTATAGACCGGTTAGCCTGCTGTCCGTGGTGGGAAAGATGGGGGAGTCAATTATAAAAGATGAAATTACGACACATTTGGATAGCAGTAACAGGATAGGTCTGAGTCAGCATGAATTTACGAAGAGGAAATTATGCTTGACTAATCTTCTGGAATTTTTTGAGGATTTAACTATGAAAATGGACAAGGGAGAGCCAGTGGATGCAGTGTATCTGGAGTTTCAGAAAGCCTTTGATAAAGTCCCACATAGGAGATTAGTGAGTAAAATAGGGCACATGGTATTGGGGGCAGAGTACTGACATGGATTGAAAATTGGCTGGCTGACAGGAAACAAAGAGTAGTGATTAACGGGCCCCTTTTGGAATGGCAGGCGATGACTTGTGGAGTACAGCAGGGTTCAGTGCTGGGACTGCAGCTGTTTACAATACACATTAGTGATTTAGATGAAGGGATTAAAAGTAACATTAGCAAATTTGAACGTGACACAAAGCTGGGTGGCAGTGTGAAATGTGAGGAGGATGTTATGAGAATGCAGGGTGACTTGGACAGGCTGGGTGAGTGGGCAGATGCATGGCAGATGCAGTTTAATGTGGATAAATGTGAGGTTATCCATTTTGGTGGTAAGAACAGGAAGGCAGATTATTATCTAAATGGAGTCAAGATAGGAAAAGGGGAAGTACAACGAGATCTAGGTGTTCTAGTACATCAGTCACTGAAAGCAAGCGTGCAAGTACAACAGGCAGTGAAGAAAGCTAATGGCATGCTGGCCTTCATAACAAGGGGAATTGAGTATAGGAGCAAAGAGGTCCTTCTGCAGTTGTACAGGGCCCTGGTGAGACCACACCTGGAGTATTGTGTGCAGTTTTGGTCTCCAAATTTGAGGAAGGACATTCTTACTGTTGAGGGAGTGCAGCGTAGGTTCACAAGGTTATATCCCAGGATGGCGGGACTGTCATATATTGAAAGGTTGGAGCGACTGGGATGTATACACTGGAATTTAGAAGGAGGAGAGGGATCTGATTGAAACATATAATATTATTAAGGGATTGGACACGCTAGAGGCAGGAAACATGTTCCTGATGTTGGAGGAGTCCAGAACCAGAGGCCACAGTTTAAGAATAAGGGGTAGGCCATTTAGAACGGAGTTGAAGAAAAACTTTTTCACCCAGAGAGTGGTGGATATGTGGAATGCTCTGCCCCAGAAGGCAGTGGAGGCCAAGTCTCTGGATGCTTTCAAGAAAGAGATGGATAGAGCTTTTAAAGATAGCAGAATCAAAGGTTATGGAGATAAGGCAGGAACTGGATACTGATTGTGGATGATCAGCCATGATCACAGTGAAAGGTGGTGATGGCTCGAAGGGCTGAATGGCCTACTCCTGCACCTATTGTCTGTTGTCTATTTTCTATGATAGCTAACAGCTAATCTCAAATGTGAATATTGTTCATTTTCCTTTATGTTTCTCCCTTTCCGTAATCTGAACCGTGGGAACTACTTATTAAACTATCTGATGGTGTATCTGCTCTGAGTCTTGGCTGGCCATTTGACGAAGAGATTGTACTTGACTTTGGTTCTCCCATGCATAATCTTATTGGGAATTGCCTGGTGACCAGGCTTGTAAACTCTGACTAATATCATTTTCCATGTGCTATCCCAGCTGAGATATGCAATTGCACATAACCAAAAGATGGATGAGGTAAATGTTTCCTGGTATCCAGAACTGAATCACAAAACTTCCATACTCACTGGGTTGTTACTTGGACAAAACCCAAGCCACAACTCTCTGAACACTAAGGGTGTCATGGTTGAGAATGTGGAAAATCTTGCCTCTCATCCCAACTTCATGAGCAAAGGACTAACTATTTCCTGTTATTGAGGTTTCCCATTGACTAAGTTATGCTAATTTTCTTTGGTGGTTTTATCAACACCATTCCTAATAGAAGGTTTTGACTTGAAAGATTGGCAGCTCTTTTCTTCCCACAGATGCTGCTCGAACTGTTGAGTTCCTCCAGCAGATCGTTTTTGCTCTCGAAGTTTTTAGGATCTTGACGTGCATAAATTGGCTGCTGTGTTCTGTGATTACAGCAATGACTGTTCATTGGAAGTCCTAATATGTGCTATATAAATACAAGTCTTTTCCTCTCAATATTTTACTTACAATAAAATTCTGTTTCGGTATCTCTAGTGATTCTTTTTTTTGGCCTTTTATTAGTTCTCCTTTTATGGCTCAGTGGGCTCGTTTTTCCCAACATCTCCAGCAATCAGAAAACACATACGAGTTCTTAGACCCAAAACATCAACAATTCCTTCCGACCCACAGAGCCTGCTTGACCTGTTAGGTGCAGCAGCAGATTTATAATTTTCTTAATTTGCCTCCCTGAAGCAAGTGCTTTAAAGAGAATGTTTTCACAACTGGACTATCCATGTACAGTTCTGTATTTTTTATGAGTGCCGCTGATGAAAATAGTTCATTTTTGGCACCAATATGAGGGAGATTCTCAGCCAATGAGTGGTGTGCTGATAGCTCTGTTTTCTGGTAACCTCTGCACTGTTTAACCATTCGTCAATAGAATGGTTTTGATAAGGCTACTTTGAACTATTGCTCGAGACCATGTGTTGAAAGAGTCTCTTTTTCACTGCTGCAAGCTTATCACTACAAGGAGTAACTTCTGGGACATGCAGAGAGAAAGCACACAGGCTACCATTCTTAACAGCTCATTTAAACAGAGACAGTCTGTCTGCTCCGGTTGCTCAGTTGTGTGAACGCTCTACAATTCTCCCACAGGAAGAAGAGCTTTCACGCTCATTACTCTCCTTTCTCAGGACTGGAGGCAACAAATCCCACTTGTTCACCTTTAACAGCAATGCAGGCATCTTCTCTGCTTCATGACAATACGACTGTAATTACAAAACAAGATTTTCAGCCTATCACTTTGGTACTGCAGAATTCAATAGTACTGTTGCAACACATTTTGCATTCTTTCTTTTGCACATTATGCTGCCGGTGTTGAGGGCAGCAACGAAGGGCCTCCATTTCTGGCTGAGTTCATGGCTTCCTTTCGGTTTTCTCTCCAGTCATTCATACAAGTCCCGAGTGGAGACACAGGACTAACATCATGCTCATATGTAAGCTTTATCATTGTTGTTTCCGTAACAATTTTGTTAGGCCAGTCAGGGTTATTAGCCTGAGCCTGGAGGACCAATGCACCACTTTTAGCCTGTCCTCTACCCTTTGACCTGTTTGCATGGGTGACCCGAACAAAACCCAAAGCACAAAGCCCTGTCTCCAGCCATCATAGCTCTCTGGGTCACTGAGGGATACAGGCTTCCAAACTACAGCAAAGTTGTAGTCCTTTTGGAGGCATTTTGCACTACAATAGAGTTTATTTTAGTTCTAATTCTTTCTTGCCAAAATTATGTATAATTTTTTAATGTATGCTTTTTCTTATGTAGATCGCTGGGATTGCTTCTGGGGAAGGTATGACCAGTACATAAAGGACAGAACTCGAGAGGGACCGATATCCTTATGGGCAGGTTTGTTAGAGCTGTTGGGGAGGTTTAAACTAATTTGGCACGGGGGTGGGAAATGGAATGATAGGGCTGAGGATGGGGCAGTTGGTATACAAGTTGTTGCATTGCGTAGTGAGACTGTGAGGAAGGACAGGCAGATGATAGGGCTTAATTGCCGGTCAGTGGATGAGTTGATGTGTTACATGGGGGTAAAATTGAAAAGGATGATACATACAGGGCTGAATGTGTTAAATTTGAATACACACAGTATATCGATAGAGGTAGATGATCTTGTAGTGCGGTTAGAGATTGGCAGGTATGACATTGTAGGCATCACTGAGTCATGGCTGAAAGAAGATCATATTTGGGTGCTTATCATCCAAGGACACACATGGGTAACAAAAGGCCAAGCAGGTAAGCGGAGGGGATGGTGGGGGCTGGGGGGTGGGGGGGGGGTGTTGCAGGGGAGGATGGCTCTGTTGGAAAAAATGAAATGAAATCCTTAGGAAGAGGTGACATGAGATCTGAAGATGTAGAATCTTTGTGGGTAAAGTTAAGAAACTGCATGGGTAAAAAATCCCCAATTATCTTGTATAGAGGCCTCTGAATAGTAGTCAGGATGTGGAATACAACTTACAACAGGAGATAGAAAAGGCATGTAATAGTCATGGAGGATTTCATTGTGCAGGTAGATTGCCAAAGTCAGGTTGATGCTGGATCCCAGGAGAGAAAACTTGTAGGATGCCTATGAGATGCCTTTTAAGAGCAGTTTGTGGTTGAGCACACTAGGGGAAAAGCAATTTTGAAATTGGTGTTGCGTCATGAACCAGAATTGATTAGGGAGCTTAAGGTAAAGGAACTCTTAGGAGCCAGCGATCATAACTCTTAGGAGTCCTGCAGTTTGAGAAGGAGAAGGTAAAGTCAGATGTGTCAGTATTTTTTTTTTTTGACGTTTTTTTCTGAGTGGAGTTATCGGGACGCCGTCATTTGACGGCTTTTTTTTTAGCAGGCTTTCTTACTTTTAGGAGGCCAAGTTGCTTGCTCGATGCTCAACCCAGCATGGATGGAAAGCATGCAAGGGAACCGGCTGGATTTGAACTCGGGAGCCTTCGCTCCGAATTCCAGAGCTGATGCCACTACGCCACCAGCCGGCCTTGTATCAGTATCACAGTGGAATAAATGGAATTACAGAGACAACGGAGAGGAGCTGACCAAAGCTGATTGGAAGGGGACACTATCAGAGTTGACAGCTGAATAGCAGTGGCTGGAATTCCTGAGGGGAATTTAGAAACAGCAGGATATAGATACATCTCAAAGATGAAGAAGTATTCTAAAGGAAAATAGGCAACCGTGCCTGACAAGGGAAGTCAAAGAGAGCATAAAAGCAAACGAGAAGGCATCAAATAAAGCAAATATTAGTGTAAAATTAGACTATTTTAAAAATTAACAGGAGGCATCCAAGAATGCCATAACAAATGAAAAGATGAAATATGAAGGTAAGGTAGTCAATAATATATAAGAGGTTACCAAAGGTTTTTTCAGATATACTACTACATGTATAAAGAGAGAAAGAGATGTGAGCATGGATTTGGGACCACTGCAAAATGATACTGGAGAGGTAGTAAGGGGAACGAAGAAATAACAGACAAAAAAAGATACTAGCAGTATGCCAGAAATTCAAGAGTGTCAGGGGTAGAAATGTGTGTAGTTGCTATTACTAAGGAGAAGATGGTTAGGAAGTTGGAAAGTCTGAAGGTAGATAAGTCTCCTGGACCAGATGGCGTACAGCCCTGGGTTCTGAAAGAGGAGGCTGAAGAGATTGTGGAAGTATTAATAATAATCACTCAAGAATCACTAGATTCTGGAATGGTTCCAGAGAACCAGAAAATTGCAAATGTCACTCCACTTTTTAAGAAGAGAGCGAGGCAGAAGAAAGGAATTTATAAGCCAGTTAATCTGATCTCAGTGATTTGGAAGATATTCATGTCCATTATTAAAGATGTTGTTTTATGGTACTTGGACGTACATGATAAAATAGGCCAAAGTCAACATGGTTTCCTTAATGAAACATCTTGTCTGAAAAATCTGTTGGAATTTCTTGAGGAAAAAGTAGGCAGGTTAGACAATGACAAATGCAATGTTAGCATTTATTTCAAGAGGACCAGATTAGAAAAGCAAGGATGTAATGTTGAAACTTTATAAAACACTGGTGAGGCCTAACTTAGAGCATTGGTCAGACCACATTTGGAGTATTGTGAGTAGTTTTGGGCCCCTTATCTAATAAAAGATCTGGCAACAGAGAGGGTTCAAAGGAGATTTATGAGAATGGTTCAAGGAAAGAAAGGGTTAAGACCATAAGACCATAGGACATAGGACATAGGAGCAGAAATAGACCATTTGGCCCATCAAGTCTGCTCTGCCATTTCATTATGCCTGATCAAATTTTCCTCTCAGCACCAATCTCCTGCCTTCTGCCTATATATCTTCATGACCTGACCAATCAAGAACCTATCAACCTTTCCCTTAAGTATTCATAAAGACTTGGCCTCCACAGCTGCCGGTGGCATAGAATTCCACAGAATTACCATTCTCTGGCTAAAGAAATTCCACCTCATTTCAGTTCTAAAAGGATTCCCCTCTATTCTGCGGCTGTGTCTTCTGGTCGTAGACTCTCCCACCATAGGAAACGTCCTTTCCACATCCATTTTCTCAAGGTCTTTCACCATTCGATAGCCTTCAATGGGTCACCCCACACTCTTCTGAATTCAAGTGAATACAGGCCCACAGCCATCAACCACTCTTCACATGAAAAGATGCTCAATTCTGGAATCATTTTTGTGAACCCTGGTTGAACACGCTCCAGTTTCAGCATATTATTTCTAAGGGGCCCAAACCTGCCCAGGATACTCCAAGCGAGGTCTCACCAGTGCTTTATAGAGCTTCAGCATTACATCCTTGTTTTGATAACTTAGTCCTCTTGAAATGAATGCTAACATTGTTTTTGCTTTCTTCACCACAGACTCAACCTGCAAATGAACTTTTAGGGAATCCCACACAAGGACTCTCAAGTCCTTTGCGCCTCAGTTTTTGTATTTTCTCTCCATTTAGAAAACAGTCAACCCTTTCATTTCTTCTACCACAGTGCATGACCATACACTTCCCGACACTGTATTCCATCTGCTATTTCTTTGTCCATTCTCCTAATTTGTCCAAGTCTTTCTGTAGCATCTCTACTTTCTCAGAACTACCTGCCCCTCCACCTATCTTCATATCACCTTCAAACTTTGCAACAAAGCCATCAATTCCATCATCCAAATCATTGACATATAACGAAAAAAGAATCAGTCCCAACAGAGGCCTCTGTAGAAAACCACTAGTAACCGGCAAGCAGTCAGAAATGGCTCTCTTTATTCCCACTCTTTCTCTACAGCTAATTAGTCACTGCTTTATCCATGCTAGAATATTCCCTACAATACCATGGGCTTGTAGCTCATTAAGCAGCCTCATGTGTGGCACCTTGGCAAAGACTTTCTGAAAATCCAAGTACACAACATCAACAGATTCTCCTTTGCTTATCCTGCTTGTTATTTCTTCAAATAATTCCAACAGATTTGTCAGGCAGGATTTTCCCTTGAGGAAACCATGCTGAATATGGCTTATTTTATCATGTGCTTCCAAGTACCCTGAGACCTCATCCTTAATAAACAACTTCAATATCTTCCACCCCTGAGGTCAGGCTAACTGGGCTATAGATTCTTTTTTTCTGCCTCTCTCATCTCCTAAAGAGTGGAGTGACATTTGCAATTTTCCAGTCTTCTATAATCTAGTGATTTTTGAAAGATCATTACTAATGCCTCCACAATCTCTTCAGCCACCTCTTTCAGAACTCCGGGGTGCACACCATCTGGTCCAGGTGTCTTATTCACGTTGGGACCTTTCAATTTCCCAAGAACCTTCTCTCTCATTTTGGTAAATTCACACACTTCATGCCTCCTGACATCTGGAACTTCCACCCTGCTGGTATCTTCCACAGTGAAGAATGATGCAAAATACTTATTAAATTTATCTGATATTCCGTTGTCCTTCACTACTACTCTTCAGCATCATTTTCCAGAGGTCCAATATCTGCTCTCACCTCTCTTTTACACTTTATGTATCTGAAGAAACTTTTGGTATCCTCGTTAATATTATTCTCTTCATATTCCATCTTTACATTCTTAATGACTATTTAGTTGCCTTCTGTTGGTTTTTAAAAGCTTTCCAGTTATCCAACTTTCCACTCATCTTTGCTTTATTATATGCCCTCTTTTTTGGCTTTGACTTCTCTTGTTAGCCATCTTTCCTTTAGAATACTTCTTCCACTTTGGGGAGTGTTTGATGCCTCTAGGCTGATACTCGCTATAATTTAGAAGTATGAAGGTCAATGTCAATGAAACCTATTGAAAACTGAAAGGGTTTTTTGGTTAGATAGGATGGATGTGGGGAGCATGATTCCTATAGTGGGTGAGTCTAAGATCAGAGAGAATAGCCTCCAAATAGAGGTTTATCTTTTTAGAACAGAGGTTAGGAGGAATTTCTTTAGACAGAATGTGGTGAATCTGTGAAATTCTTTGCCACAGACAGCTGTGGAGACCAAGTATATTTAAAGTGGAGGTTGATAGGTTTTTGATTAGTCAGGGCATCAAAGGTTACAGGCAGAAGCTAGGAGGACGGTGTTAAGGTGGATAACGAGTCAGCCATGATGCGATGGTGGAACAGACTTGATGGGATGAATGGCCTAGTTCTGTTACTATATCTCATGGTCTTATGGTCCTGTGCATACATATACTTGTGCGTATGACAATAAACTTGACTTTGTCTTTAAATAGTGTAACACTGAAAAAGTGATCATTGGTTACAGTTGGGATATCATTTTGCTTCTGGATTGCTTATTTAGTTTTATACATATATTTCTTCTTGTAATTATTGTACTGCTGCCACAGAACAACAAAGTTCACAACCTGTGTCAGTGATAACACAACCCGATTCTGATTCTGTTACTACAGATTTACCCATGACTGTTAAACATCCTATTCAGAGAATGATTGTCAATGTTGATCACCAAACTTCACTTCTACAACACTAAATGAAATATATATAGTTTTGAAGCTGTTATTGACACCACTTATATAATATTCCTCTGAATAGATGCAACAGTGAATAATCTGTTTATCTTTATTGAATCACTCTGCATTTGTTTGCACTTTGGTGTTGTCCTGGGTAAGCTTGCTTTCCTGATTATTGATTTTGTTGGTAGATGTACTGAGCTACAGTGAACTGCTTTTGTTTATGTGCTATCCTGAGAGAAAATTTCGTTTTATTTCTTTAATTTGAGATGCTGCACAGTAAAAGCCAACTACTCCGTGCCACCCAATTACTTGTTTTCTCTGAGGGGAGAAGAGGGCATGCCCCAGATGGCGTGGGGATGGACGCTGTTGTACTGAACACTGCCTCCATGGTGATGCGGCTGGTTGAGCTTACAACCTTTTGTAGCCTCTTTCGTCCCTGTGTATTGGAGCTTCCATACCAGGAAGTGATGCAACCAGTCAGAATGCACTCCACTGTACATCTGTAGAAACTTGCATTAGTCTTGGTGACATACCGAATCTTCTAAACTCCTATAGTTGTTGGCATGTCTTCTTTGTGACTGCATCAAGGTGTTGGGCCGAGGATAGATTGTTGACAGGCAGGTACTTGAAGCTGCTCACCCTTTTCACTACCGACCCCTCAATGGGGTCTGTTGCGTATTCTCCTAACTTCCCCTTCCTGAGGTCTGCAATCAATTCCTCGGTCTTGCAGATGTTGAATGTGAGATTGTTGCTGTTATAACACCATTCAACCAGCCAATCTATCTCACTCCTTTTCACCTCCTTGCTGTCACCTGAAAGTCTACCAACAACGGTAGTGTCAGTGGTCAATTTATAGATAGCTGTGCCTGGTCACACAGTCACGAGTGTAGAGAGAGTAGAGCAGTGGGCTAAGCACACATCCTTGAGGTGTGCCTGTGTTAATTGTCAGTAGGTTCAGAATCAGAATCAGGTTTATTATCACTGACATATGTCATGAAATTTGTTAACTTAGCAGCAGCAGTTCAATGCAATACATAATATCGAAGAGAAAAAATAATAAATAAATAGGTAAATCAATTACAGTATATGTATATTGAATAGATTAAAAATCATTGAAAGGCATAAATAATACATATTAAAAAGGTGAGGTAGTGTTCAAGGGTTCAATGTCCATTCAGGAATCGGAAGGCAGAGGGAAAAAAGTTGTTCCCGAATCGCTGAGTGTGTGCCTTCAGGCTTCTGTACTTCCTACCTGATGGTAACAGTGAGAAAAGGGCATGTCCTGGGTGCTGGAGGTCCTAAATAATGGACATTCCTTGAAGATGTCCTGGGTACTTTGTAGGCTAGTACCCAAGATGAAGCTGACTACATTTACAACCCTCTGCAGCTTCTTTCGGTCCTGTGCACTAGCTGTCCCAGACCAGACAGTGATGCAGCCTGTCAGAATGCTCTCCATGATACATCTATAGAAGTTTTTGAGTGTATTTGTCGACATACCAAATCTCTTCATACTCCTAATGAAGTATAGACGCTGTCTTGCCTTCTTTATAACTACATCAATATGTTGGGACCAGGTTTGATCCTCAGAGATCTTGACACCCAGGAACTTGAAGCTGCTCACTCTCTCCACTTCTGATCCCTCTATGAGGATTGGTATGTGTTCCTTCGTCTTACCTTTCCTGAAGTCCACAATCAGCTCTTGTGTCTAACTGACATTGAGTGCAAGGTTGTTTCTGCGACACCACTCCACTAGTTGGTGGAGATGTTATCACCAATCTGTACTGACTGTGGTTTCCCAATAATGAGTGAAGAATCCAGTCGCAGAGGGAGGGGAGTAGCAGAGGCCCAGGTTGCAGAGCTTGTTGATTGAAAGGATGATGGTGTTAAATGCTGAGCTGTAATCGATAACCAGCAGCCGGACATTTGCTTTGTATTTTACTTGGTGCTCCAAAGCAAGTGGCAAGCTAATGAGATAGCATCCACTGTAGACTTGTTGAGGTGGTAGGAAAATTGGAGTGGGTCCAGGTCCTTGCTCCTTTTGAGCACTAGTATGACTGGATGCCCTTTTAAAGCAAGTGGGAACATCCAAGAGCAGCATTTAGAGGCTGACGATCTCCTTGAATACTCTGCCAGTTGGTGGGCACACATTTTCATACCCTGCCAGGTACACCGTCTGGTGGAATCAGAAGATATCGCTGCATTTAAGACCCATTTAGATAAGCAGTTAAAGGGCAAGGTGCAGAGGGATACAGACCTGGTGTTGGGAACTGGGAATAATGCACATGGGTGGAAGAATTGGAATGGACGCATTGGGCAGGAGGACTTGTTTCTGTGCTGTATAGTTCTATGACTCTATATCTCTGGCAGCACCAGCCAAGTTGTGCAGAGCAAGTTCTGCCAACAGCAGGGTGATAATGACCAGCATGACTGTGCTTTGAAAGTCAGGAGTGAGCTGAATATAAGCCATGGCAGTAGGGATCATTCCTCCACCCTTCCTGAAATTAGAGCATGCTTTTAAAGGACACCAGATTCATGAAAAGCTGTTTCATGTTTGATTCAGCTGAGGAACAGAAGAACAACAATCTGTCACTGTTATCGCGTGAATTAAAGAATAATTTCAGTCTATCTTCTATCATTCTCTTCTGCTTATGCAGTAAGATTTACCAAAGTTCAAAGTACTTTTATTATCAAAGTATGCACATTAGGGGTGTATGGAGTGTCAGGGAGGGGTAGCACCTCTGGTGGGGGAACATGTTGCGTCCTTTTCAAGGCGGTTAGTCCACCTTTGGTCCCAACCTGGCACTCAGCTCTCACCTGTGGCTCCCCGTAGCTGTTTGCATGCGACAGCGGCCACACCCCGGGCAATGGCTTCGACAAGCCGGCTAAACCAGGTGAGGGTAGCCGACGGTTCTCAAACCCTTGGTGAGATAGGGAGTTGTCTATCCCAGCATGTGAAGACAGACTCCGGCGGATTGAGCGGACAAGACCAATGGAAGGTCCAATGGTCAAGAAGGCGGTCTCTGCAAGCGTCGTGGAACGTGTAGAGCATGATAAGACACAGAAGATGTCCTGGTCATCCACTGCGCCCAGTCCCATCTCCAGCCGTCTCGACTCTGTCTTGCCACTGGATCCAGATGGAAATTGGGAAGGGAGAGTGAGGCTGACGCTGCGCAACTCTCCCTCACTTAAATCCAAATCACACGCTAGTCTCAACACCAGATGGTGTTGAGGTCCCATTGACGTCGACGATGGACAAACAACAAATGTATACATTATATAACCTTGAGATTCATCTCCTTACAGGCAACCATGAAACAAAGAAAACCAAAAGAACCCAATAAAAAAGACCCCCAGACAGCAGAGAGAAAAAAGACAAATCATAAAAACAATAGAAGAGCAGTGTCCATTGTTAAGGGTCTCCAGCACCCAGGGCATGCCCTTTTCTCACTGTTACCATCAGGCAGGAGGTACAGAAGCCTGAAGGCACACACTCAGTGATTCAGGAACAGCTTCTTCCCCTTTGCCATCCATTTCCTAAATGGACATTGAACCCATGAACACTACCTCACTTTTTTAATATACAATTATTTCTGCTTTTTGCACAACCTTAACCTATTCAATACATGTATACTGTAAGCTGATTTACTTATTTATTTATTAATATAATTATTTTTATTTTTTTCTTCTTCTATATCACGTACTGCATTGAACTGCTGCTGCTAAGCTAACAAATTTCATGGCATATGCCGGTGATAATAAACCTGGTTCTGATTCTGACAATAACTGCATAGCGTTCTGAACTGACCCACAAAGAGAGTCCCACAGTTCAGCGCAGAGCCGAATCAATGTTGAGAAGCAGCGAGCAGAACCAGCCCATCCGTTGCCTCAGGCATGGAAACTAACCTTTTCAATCTGGCCCGGCACCTAAACCACCTTTAATAAGACCATAAAGCATAGGAGCAGAGTCTGGTCCACCATTAAAATCATGGCTGATTTGTTATCCCTCTCAACCCAATTCTCAGGCTGTATCCCCATAACCTTTGACACCTGTACTAAACAAGAACATAAAGTATCAACCTCTGCTTTAAATATACCCAAAGTCTAGGCTTGTACAACCATCTGTGGCAATGAACTCCACAGATTCACCATCCTCTGGATAAAGAAATTCCTTCTCATCTCTTTTCTAAAGACCAAGAGAGTTCTCCTTCATGATCCTGACTGCAGTTTACATGTTGCCAAAGGCAGAAGTTAGATAGGCAAATGTTGAAGTGTTGAAAGTTGCCATCAACAAACAAGGCAAAGTACAGAAGGATATAGACCTTCTACTCCAATACCTTTGAAACTATTGTTGCGGATGTCAATCGAGCTCACTTGAAGAAATATCTGCCCAATTATCATCAGCATATAACTTGCAGCACCAGGAGTCCCAACACACTTGACCACTGTTATACTATGATTAGGAATGCCTACAGTCCCATATCTAGACTGCATTTCAGGAAATCTGATCACTTAGCTGTCCTTCTACCTGGATAAAGACAGAGGCTAAAGAGAAAAGCTGCAGATATAAGGACAACAAAGAGGTGATCACAGAAAGTTGAGGAGTGGACGTGGGATTACTTTGAATCGTTAGACTGGGCCATGTTCAAGGACTCATCAGAAGGTCTGAATGAATATGCCACAGTTGTCGCGGACTGTATAAAAACAGTTGCAGATGAGTGTGTCCTCAGAAAATCATTCAGTCTTTGCCAACCAGAAGCCCTGATGAACCATAAGATTTGCATTCTGCTGAGGACAGCCAAGTAAGAGACAAGAGGCCCCAGGTACAACCTCTGGAAAGCTAGCTCATGCACGAAGTAGCAATTCCGAACCAAACTTGAATCACTGAAGGATGTTCGGCGGCTGTGGCAGGGCTTGAGTACTATCACCTCCTACAACCTGAAACCAAGCGACATAGTGGACAACAAGGCTTTGCTCCCAGATGAGCTCAATGTCTTCTATGTTCACTTTGACCATCAAAAATAGAGGAACCTTCACAAATATCCGATGACCCTGTGATTCCAGTCTCTGAGGCCAACATGATGGTTGGGGGGGGGGGAGGGGGGAACTCACACAAAGCATCCAGCCTAGACGTGGTAGCCGGCCAAGTACTAAAGACCTGTGCTGATCAACTGGCTGGAGTGTTCACCAATACCTGTAACCTCTTGTTTCCGCAGTCTGGGGGGCCCACAAGCTTCAACTAAGCTTCAATTATACTGGTGCCTGAGAAGAACATGGTAACCTGCGTCACTACCATCCAGTAGCACTTACATCCGCAGTCATGAAGTGTTTTGAGAGATTGGTGATGAAATATGTCAATCGCTGCCTGAGAAGCAACTTGGATCTGCTCAGATTTGCCTACTGGATCAACAGCTCCACAGCAGGTGCCATTTCATTGGCTCCTCACCCAGCCCCGGAACATCTGGATGGTGAAGATGCATACATCAGGATGCCCTTTGTCGACTACAACTCTGCTTTTAACACTTTCATCCCTTCAAAACTAAACAATACCTCCTCAATACCACCTTGCACAACTGGATCCTTCATTTTCACACTTGCAGACTCCAATCAGTTCAGATTAGCAATGGCATCTCCTCCACAATCACCATCAGCACAGGTGAACCACGAGGCTCTGTACTTAGCACCCTGCTCTACTCACTATATACTGTGAGGCTAAGCACAGCTCCAATACCATATTTAAGTTTGCTGACGACACCATCGACATTGGCTGAATCAAAAGTGGTGAGGAATGGGATATGGGTCTCCTGCGCAAAAATAATATCAGCTTGGAGTGTTTTTAATTCCTTAAAGATTTTTCTATGCTTAATAGGTTGGTTCAAACCATTCAAGTTCCAAGAGATTATATTAATTTTATTAACATCCATTATAAGGCTTTAATGTAAGATCTTATAAAATAAGTTAGTGTGCTGGCACAGACCACACCCGCAGGGAAGAACAAATTATGGATTCGATCAGAGAGAGAAAAAAACATGATTGGCAGGAAAACCTCTCAGGACTGCCCAGTCGAAAAAGCCTAAACTAATAGCCCCACCCCCTCCCCTCAAAGCCCAAAAACCATCCAATAGGTGGACAGCATGCTAAACTATAATCCCTTAAACTCTGTCTCCAATAGGCAGACTCGTCTTAAAAAGTTATACGCTAACACCACTGACTAAAGACACAATAACACATACATGAAGAAATAAACAAATTCCAAACATTTTGGTATTATGTCTAACAGAGGTTAAAACGTAGTTAACAGCAGCCATCTTAACTTCAATTAATAAAAATTGATCATATATTCAAAAAAGATAGATCCAACCAAATAATATGTTATGACTAGTGTTAAACTCTCACAAATCCTAAAGGAAAAAATAAAACAGCCAAAACGACGTCCAAGCCTCTTCTGGGGAGTCAGATCGTTTTGGGCGGGCGTTAGGCGGGGAAATTCTCAAACGAGCTGGATAACGCAAAGAGGGATGACAGTTCTTCTTATAGAGTTCAGCCATAACTTGCTGATATTTAATTTTTTCTGCATAAACCTCTAGGGCAAAATCCTCAACTATGCGAATCTCTACTCCATTATAAGTTAACCTCCCCCACTTCCTAGCATCTTGAAGAATTGCTTCTTTAGTAGTAAAGTAATCGAAACATAAAATCACTGGGCAAGGTCTCAATTCAACAGAAGATTTTAAGCGGAGGATTTGGTGAGCTCCATCTATCATCGCAGGAGCTTCAAGTATCTCACTAAAAAGTGAGTATAGCATATTCATGAAAAACTTTAGTGGCTCACTGGTTTCCATGTTTTCAGGCAAACCCAGTATGTGTAAATTCATCCTATGACTTCTGCTTTCCAGATCAGTCGTTTTCTTCTTAATTCTTAATTCCAAAGAAAGCTCAACAATTTTCTTTTCCATAGTAGATACCTTTAATTCTTATTCATTAATCACTTGATTCACTGTCTCCTGTGCTCTTCCGATTCTATTAGTGTCCCTTTAAAGCGTCTGACATTGAAATTCCAGATTCCTCAAAGATTCCTGGACAGCAGAAACAGTTTTTTCAAGCTTTTCATTAGCACTCGTCAGTTTATCAGTCTTGGTGTCCACCATTCTGATCTTGGTATTAATATCTTGCATCAAAGAAAACATTCTTTCTGAAGTAGAGACTTCCTCTGACTCCTTTGTTTGTTCAGCTTCGGAAACAATTTTGCGACCTCTTAATTCGGTTCCAGTTTGGGTTCCAGCCATCTTAATTAAATCGTAAATCCTTCACTAAAAGTAATAAATCTTCAAAGTTTAAACAAAACTAGCAGTGGAAAGTAAGCTGTAAAAAGAAGGAGTAGCACCAACACGCGTCTTACTCCATGGGCTGCTGAAAGGGGATTAGCAATGACATCTCCTCCACAATCACCATCAGCACAGGTGAACCACAAGGCTCTCCACTTAGCACCCTGCTCTACTCACTATATACTGTGAGGCTAAGCACAGCTCCAATACCATTTTTAAGTTTTCTGACGACATCACTGACAATGACTGAATCAAAAGTGGTGAGGAATCAGCACTTAGGAGAGAGATTGAACGTCTGGCTGAGTGGTGCCACAACAACAACCTCTTACTCAATGTCAGCAAGACCATGGAGCTGATTATTGACTTCAGGAGGAGTAAATCAGAGGTCTATGAACCAGAACTCTGCAGGGGATCAGAGGTGGAGGGGATCAGCAACTTTATCATTTTAGGGGATCTGTCCTGGGTCCATTATGCAGAAAGCTTTGCAGCACCTCTATTTCCTTAAAAGTCTACAAAGATTAGGCATGGCATCTAAAACTTTGACAAACTTCTATAGATGTGTGGTGGAGAGTATATTGACTGGTTGCATCATGACCTGGTATGGAAACACCAATGCCCTTGAGTGGAAAATCCCATAAAAAGTAGTGGATACAGCCCAGTCCATTCCTGTTGTTTACACCTCACATTCATCTGCATTGAATTTCATTTGCCATTTTTCAGCCCATTTTTCCATCTGGTCCAGATCCTGCTGAAAGCTTTGATAGCATTCCTTGCTGTCTACTACGTGCCCAATCTTGGTGTCATCCACAAATCTGCTGATCCACATTATTATCCAGATCATTGATAATAGATGACAAACAACAACGACCCCAGTACTGATCATATTTCACACTAACAACAGGAATTCTGCAGATGCTGGAAATTCAAGCAACACACATCAAAGTTGTTGGTGAACACAGCAGGCCAGGCAGCATCTCTAGGAAGAGGTATAGTCGACGTTTCAGGCCGAGACCCGTTTCAGTCCTGACGAAGGGTCTCGGCCTGAAGCGTTGACTGTACCTCTTCCTAGAGATGCTGCCTGGCCTGCTGCATACACCAGCAACTTTGATATTTCACACTAGTTGCAGGACTCCAGTCAGAGAGGCAACTATCTACCACCACTCTCTGCCTTCTCTCAAGAAACCAATATCGTATCCAAGTTACTACTTTATCCGGAATGCCAAGCGCCAGAACCTTCTTGAACAACCTCCCATGAGGAACCTTACCAAAGTAGGATGAATCACCTCAGAAAACACAGAGATGAGAGCTCGGTGTGCATACATGCATTGTAGTGCTACTGGAAGCATGCAGATCAACTTGTTGGTTTGCCAAAATAGAGTCATAGAGCACTACAGCACAGAACAGGCCATTCGGTCCATCTAGTCTGTGCCAACATGGTCTTCTGCCTAGACCTACCTGCCTGCACCCATACCACAGCGCTCCATATCCCTCTCATCCGTATACCTATTTTAAAAGTTACAATTAAACCCACACCTACAACTTCTGGTGGCAGCTCTTTCCATACTTGGACAACCCTCTGAGTGAGAAGCTCCCCTTCAGATTCCCCTTAAATATTTTACCTTCCACCCTAAACCTATAACCATTAGTCTATTCTTACCATTAGTGATGGTGCATGTCCAAGTGGTTAAGGCATTCGTCTAGTGATTTGAAGGTCATTAGTTCAAGCCTTGGCTGAGGCAGTGTGCGTGTCCTTGAGCAAGGCACTTAATCATACATTGCTCTGCGATGACACTGGTGCCAAGCTATATGGGTCCTAATGACCTTCCCTTGGACAACATTGGTGGCGTGGAGAGGGGAGACTTTCAGCATGGGCAACTGCTGGTCTTCCATACAACCTTGCCCAGGCCTGCACCCTGGAAACCTTCCAAGGTGCAAATCCATGGTCTCATGAGACTAATGGATGCCTATATTCTTACCTAACAGAGTTAATATTTTGGAGCTCTGGTTAACTTCAACTTCCAACAGCTGAACATGGTCTCAGGGTTAAAGGACCACACTCACCCTCCTGCAAAAAGCCCTATCTCCTCATCCGGACCTTTTCCATTACAAATTCTATAGCAAGAGAGTTAATCAGTTTAGGATTAATATCATCACACAAGCACTCTTTATTTTGAAACTCTGCATCAAATTTATTTTATTATGACATATATATCGAAACATAGAGTGAAATGTGTCATCTGAGTTAACAACCAACACAACCTAAGGAAGTGCTGGGGGCAGCCCACAAATGTCGCCACACATCCCAACACCAAAAATAACAAGCCACCACTAAGTGATTAGTACAATACTGACTAATAAGCAATAAAGCACTTACTAAGGAGCCACCCAGAGGTGAACAAAGAGCTGTAATGGAGAGTCTCACTGCCTGTCAGTAACTTGTTCCTATAGAATCTGCCTGTTAGATTAGATCTGGCATTTAACATTTAATATTCTCCAACTTCAGCAAGTGTCTTTATTTCCATGTGTGGGGCACATCAGCGACTGCCCTGTGATCAGCAAGAATGCAAGATGAGGGAGGTGTGCAGCAAGATTACCAGCTTCTGTAAACAGAGAAAGATGGGTTGTTAACATTTCAGGTGCAGATTATTTGTTAAATCATGTTGCATTTCTTCAAACCACTTTGTGGGTCTGATGATTGCCACCAACCACCCAGCTACAGCTGACAAACTGCAGATAATGTGCTTTCATAACATCCTTTCAAGTCAGAACGTGACTTCACCCCATTCTTAAATTAAAGATTTTTTTTAATATAAAGGTTAGTTTTAACCTATCACCTCCCCTGGTGCCCTTCCTCCTTCTATTACTCCTATGGTCCACTCTCCTCTCCCATCAGATTCCACCTTCTCCAGCCCTTTAACTTTTCTATCTACACCTTCTAGATTGTACTGCTTCCCCTTCCCCTTCTCCCACCTTCTTATTCTGGCTTCTGACTCCTTCCTTTTCAGTCCTGATGAAGAGTCTCAGCCTGAGACATCAACTGTTTATTCATTTCCATAGATACTGCCTGACCCATTGAGTCCTCTAGTACTTTGTATATGTTACTCTGGATTTCCAACACCTGCAGATCTCTTGTCTTTCTTTGTCACATGTACATTGAAACATACAGTGAAAAGTGTCATTTGTGTCAATAGACAACACAGTCCAAGAAACTGCTTGGGGCAGCTTGAGACAGTCATCATGCTTCTAGCACCAGCTTAGTATGCCCGCAATTTGCTAACCCTAACCTGTACCAGGCTGTTTCTGGCAAAGGTGTACGTGGAAAGAGGGAGGCCTTCAAAAATGAAATTTTGAGATGACAAAGCTTGTATGTGCCTGTCAGAATTAAAAGTAAAGATAACAAGTGTAGACAATCTTGATTTTAAAGAGATATTGAGGGCTTTAACAGGAAAAAAGAAGGTGCATGACAGGTAGGAACAAATGAGGTGCTTATGGAGTACGAGAAATGCAAGAAGACACTTAGGAAAGAAATCAAGAAGGCTAAAAGAAGGCAGGAAGTTGTTATAGTGGACAAGGTGGGGAAGAATCCTAAGGGATTCTATAGATATGTTAAGAGCAAAAAGATTGCGAGGGGCAAAATTAGTCCTCTTGAAGACCAGAACAGTAATCCATGTGTGCAGTCAAAAACAGATGGAGGAGATCTTAAAAGCATTCTTTGCATCTGTATTTACATGGGAGACAGTTGCAGAAGGGTCTACAGAAGTGAGGCAAAGTGGCATCAACTTTATGGACCCTGTACCGACTACAGAGGAGGAGGTGTTTGCTATCCTGAGACAAATCAGGGTGGATAAATCCCCAGGGCCTGAGAAGCTGTTCCCTCCAACCCTAAGGGTGACAAGTACAGAAATTACTGGGACCCTAGCAGAGATACATAAATCATCTTTAGCGACTGGAAAGGTACCAGAGGACTGGAGGATAACCAATGTTGTTCTGCTGTTTAAAAAAAGGCTCTAAACAGAAACCAGGAAATTATAGGCAGGCAAGTCTAACATCTGTTGTAGTAAAGTTATTAGAAGGTATTCCAAGTATTCGGATAGACATGGGCTAATTAAGGATGGTCAGCATACTTTGTGTATGATTGATCATGTCTAACCAATCTTAAAGAGTTTTTTGAGGAAGTTACCAGGAAAGTGGATGAAGGTAAGCCAGTGGATGGTCTTTACCAAGATATTTGACAAGGTCCTACATGGGAGGATGGTCAAGGAGTTTCAGTCGCTCTGCAACCAGGCTGAGGTAAATTGAATTAGACACTGACTCTGTCAGAGAAGTCAGAGGGTGGTAGTAGATGGTTGCCTCTCTGACCGGAGGCAGGTGACTAGTGGAGTGCTGCTGGGTCCTTTGTTGTTTGTTACCTAGATCAATGATCTGGATGATAATGTGGGTAACTGGATCAGCAAATTTGCAGATGACATCAAGAATAGAGTTGTAGTGGACAGTGAGGAAGGCTATCATGGCTTGCAGAGGGATCTGCATCAGCTGGAAAAATGGACTAAAAAAGGTAGATGGAATTAAATGCAGACAAGTGTGAGGTTTTTGTACTTCAGTAGGACCACCACATAGGTCTTACACAGTGAAGGGTAGAGCACTTAGGAGAGTGGTAGAACCAAGGGGTCTGGGACTACAGGTACATAACTTGAATGGAATTGACTTTATTACTTACATTTCCACATACACGAGGAGTAAAAATCTTTACATCACTTCTCCGTCTAAATATGCAATGTGCAATTTATAGTAATTTGTAATAAATAGTATGTACAACAGGACAGTCAATATGGTATTGAAATGCAATTGTATCAGCATGAATTAATCAATCTGATGGCCTGGTGGAAGAAGCTGTCCTGGAGACCATTGGTCCTGGCTTTTATGCAGTGGTAATGTTTCCTGGATGGTAGAAGCTGGAACAGTTTGTGGTTGGGGTGACTCGGGTCCCCAATGATCTTTTGGGCCCTTTTTACATACCTGTCTTTGTAAATGTCCTGAATAGTGGGAAGTTCACATCTACAGATGTGCTGAACTGTCCGCACCATTCTCGGCAGAGTCCTGTGACTGAGGGAAGTACAGTTTCCATGCCAGGCAGTGATGCAGCCAGTCAGGATGCTCTCAGTTGTGCACCTCTAGAAAGTCCTTAAGATTTGGGGATCCATATCAAACTTCTTGAGGTGAAAGAGGCATTGTTATGTTTTTTTACACACAACCTGTATGCACAGACCATGTAAGATCCTTGGTGATGTGTATGCCAAGGAACTTAAAGCTGCTCACCCTCTCAAGCCCAGATCCATTGATGTCAACAGGGGTTAGCCTGTCTCCATTCCTCCTGTAGTCTACAACCCGCTCCTTTGTTTTTGCGACATTGAGGGAGAGGTTGTTTTTTTTATACCACTGAGTCAGGGTGATGACTTTTTCTCTGTAGGCTGCCTCATTATTATTTGAGATTAGGCCAATCAATGTAGTATTGTCAGCAAATTTAAATAGCAGATTGGAGCTGTGGGTGGTGGTGACACAGTCATGGGTATATGGAGAACAAAGGAGGGGGCCTAGGACACAGCCCTGAAGGGCATCTGTGTTGAGGATCAAAGGGGCAGAGGTGAGGGAGTGCAATCTTACCACCTGCTGCTGATCTGACAGGAAGTCCAGGAGCCAGCTGCACAAGGCAGGGTGAAGGCCTAGGTCTCTGAGCTTCTTGTCAAGCCTGGAGGGAATTATGGTGTTGAATGCTGAACGATAGTCCAAGAACAGCATTCTCACATAAGCATCCTTCTTCTCCAGATGTGTAAGGACAATGTGTAGAGCTGTGGCTATTGCGTCAAATCAATGTACTGAGTACAGAAGGTGGGATGTTATATTGAAGTTGTATAAGATGTTGTTGAGGCCTAATTCAGAGCACTGTGTGCAGTTTTGGTCACCTACCTACAGAAAAGATGTAAACAAGGTTGAAAGAGTACAGAGAAAATTTATGATGATTTTGTCGGGGCTGGAGGACTTGAGTTATCAGGAAAGATTGAATCGGTTTGGACTGTATTCCTTAGAACATAAGAGATTGAGAGGAGATTTAATAGAGGTATACAAAACTATGAGGGTAAAGAAAAGACAAAAAACAGGGATGAAAGAGAAAGATCATTGTGGGTAAGACTAACGTCCTCTTTTTGTATGTGAGTGTGATTAGGGAAAAGGAATTCCGAAGTGTGAATAACTGTGAATGCGTGAGAGTCCCCTGTCCCGGATCCGTAAGGAGATCCCGATAGTGTACATGTTTGTACATTAGTTTTATGTTGCAGAAAGATGAGGCAGGAGGAGTAGGAATGGATAAAAACAAAGAAAACATCTATGGTAGATTAGTGCCAGGGTGGCTGTGGTGATGGGTTGTAAAATGAAGTAGCTAATGAGTGACAAAGAAATGTGATGTGTTTTAAATTACTGGGTTAGGGTGTACTAATGGAGAGGAAGTAAAGACCACAGCAAAAATGGTCAATTTTCAAAGTTCAAAGTTTAAAGTAAAAATTTATTATCAGAATACATACATGAAACCACATACAACCCTCAGGTATTTTATCCTGTGGGCATACTCGGCAAATCTATAGAATAGTAACTGTAAACAGGATCAATGTTGAAGCATAGGAGACAGCAAACTGTGAAAATGCAAATGTAAATAAATGGCAATAAATAACAAGAGCATGAAATAGCAAGATAAAGTGTGATCTTTGGTTGTGGGAACATCTCAACAGATGAGTCTCGTTATTCTGGGTTGTTCAAGAGCCTGATGGTTGACGGGTTGTAACTACTCTTGAACCTTGATGGTGGTGTGAGTCCTGTGGCATTTGTACCTGATGGCAGCAGTGAGAAAAAAGCATGGCCTGGGTGGTGAGAATCTTTGATAATGAATTCTGATGCAAACAGTGAAAGCGTGTTTTTCGATCTTCAGCCCAGGAGGATGTAACATGCCCAGAAGGAAGATAAGGTGTTAAGACCACATTGGTCCCCACTGTAATGTTGCAAGTAGGTCAGAGTTGAACTTACTATCAAAGCACATATATGGTACCATGTACCAGCTTGGGATTCATTTTTTTACAGATGTTTACAGGGAAATAACATATGCATTAGAATTTATGGAAAGCTATACATAAACAAAGACTGTGAAATAACAAATGTGCAAAAGATTGAGCAAAAATAGATAGACAGATACTTACATACATACATAAATAGCACTGAGAACGTGAATTGTAGAGTCCTTGAAAGTGAGTTTGTAGCTTGTAGAATCAGTTCCAAGTTGAATTGAGTGGGAGTGTGATGGAAAGTTAAAGTGGTGAATTAACGGGAAGCTCGATGGTCCTCCTGTTGACCTAAGAGTGCCTGGGTTTGAGACCAGGAACCAACAAAGGCAGAGTGCTTTCTGCTGCTTGCAGTACTGTCAGCAGATACACAGAGTGTTATCAGTTTATCAGTGAGGTCGTGGTTGGAGAGACAGTGTCAAACTAGCTAAGGATGATGTTGAAAGATAAGTGGGTGTTAGTAACCTCAGCAACTGACGTGTCCACCGCTATGATTCACATTCATAAATTAAAAATAGCATAATAGAGCTGAAGAAACGTAATTGCAGGAACGCAAAACTGCAAAGCTTTCATGATCACAAGTCTTGAGGTGGAATGGAAATGTTTAATTTCTGTATGAAGACCCATGTGCCAGTGATGCGGTTGCAAGGAAGGTTTTCATTGTACCTGCACCTCACCAGACTTGTGCACATGACAATAAAGTTGACTTCACTTGAACAATCAGAATGGCAATTACTGGATATGGGCAGGCCTGAAGAAGCGGTCAAGACCTCTTAAAAATTCTGAAAGGATAATTCAGCAGGCAATTATGGGGATGAGCACATTTCGGGTTAATTACTTCCTCAAGCTGTTAATGATTCAGAGCAGTGAGAAAGCAAGAGTTTAAGGGTGGTGAGGTCGACTGGTGACGAGTGACCGTTGGCTAAGTGATTTTCTTGTCTTTGCCTGTGATGGGGTAAAAAGTGATAAGTGCCTAGTCTTTGTGACGTATCTCCCTAACTTCCCCTCCCCCACCCCATTTGTGCTTCTGGTCGGTGAAAATGGAAGATGTAATAAACCTAATCCTTGATATTTGCTATCTTTTCCACCTAGCAGGGATGACTTGGGTCCACTTGCTTGTGAGTGAAGAAGCTCAGATGATATTGCGTAGGCCTATATCAGATACCTACCATTGAGAACATCTTCAAAAAGGCAATTTCCATCATTAGGAACCCTCACCATCCAGGACAAGTTCTTTTCATGTTATAACCACTGGGGAGGAAGTACAGGAGCCTGAAGACCCACACTCAGTGATTCAGGAACAATTTCCTCCCTCCATCATCAGATTTCTGAACAGTACACAAACATTACCAGATTGTTCCTTTCTGGCATTATTTTTTTAATTATTTATGGTAATGTTCTGTCTTTGCACTGCACTACTACTGCAAAACAACAAATTTTACACCATATAAGGTAACAAATCTGATTCAGATTCTGATAAATCTGCAGCTTCACTCTATCAGGAAATAATACCTGTCCAGAAAGTTTTGGATTCATTCTTGTTTCTCACTGGTTTGAGAATTCTTAGATTGTTTTAACTTTTGTTTTTCCCTTTTATAACAGATTAGTATATTCGTGATTGCCTCATATCTATAATGGATGTGCAGGGCCTCTCATCTACTTCTGGCCCACATTTTCCAAGTGTTAATAGTCCAAAATGTTATTTTTTTCACCCGGAAGAAGATGGCGCCAGTGAACAACATGACCAAGGGGAGCATCCTCTGGATGGTTCAAGAAGCTACTTTTTTACATCTTCTTTTTCTTTCAAATGTGGTTCTGCTATTGTTGAAGCCTGTGATTTACATTTCGGTGGTGTGTTTGGCCGATTGAGTCATCTGTATACTTTGCTGTCTCCAAGAGTGCTCCCTGAGGCTTCGAGCAAAGAGTGTGGCCTCGAGGCCAAGAAGCCTGGAGGCTCATGTTTGACTCAATTTCTCACTGAATAAAGCATCAAGATTAAGATCATCGAGGCGAAAGTGGAAGGCTTACGGGTGTTCAGTGCCATTTACCAGCCACTTGCTCGTTGCTGCCAGATGAAGGTCTCTGAGCGTGACAGTCTCTCTCTCCTTCTTGCTTTCTGCTTCTGAAGGAAGGCGCCTGCATTCAAATGGTCTCTCTCTCTCTCCCCCTCGATGCTTTTGGAGGATGGTACTGGAGTTCTGGGTCTTGGGCAATGTTTAATCGATGTGGTTTGTGGATTGGATTGTGTAGTTCATGTTATGTGTTTCTGATTTCTGGTCACTCCTTTTTTTGTTGCTATTCTGGGTGAACTTGAATCAGGCCAGCCTGTAGATAATGAACACTGAGCCGAACTCGATATGCCTGGACTCCTTCGATTCTGTGACTTCTGCTCGTTTGTTTTGTTGTCATTTGTGTAATCTATTTCTTTTCGCGTGAGGGCAGGTGTTTGATGTTTTTCTTTGAATGTGTTCCATGGCTTTCTTTGTTTTGTGGGTGTCTGTGGGGAGCACAAATCTCTGGGCTGTGTACTGCATACACTTTAATAGTAAATGTACTTTGAATCTTTGAATCTGACCCATCCTCCAACAGATGTATTCATTTAATGTCTCTTCAGGATTGGAAGCATTCTCACTCTACTTCACTTTATGGTCAATGAAAGACCTCTTATCATTGTTGTAAATTAGGAAATACTGTTACTCTGTGCAGAGTTAGCCCCAACAAAGCAAACTCTGATAATTTACTAACTTGTTAAAATAAAATTATGGAGATTCTGCTCCAGATCTAGTTAAAGCCAAGAGACCAGACAGGCTCCCATTTTAACATCCCATCTAAGAGTCAATGCAGCACTCCCTTAGCATTGCACTGGAAATTTTGGCCAAGGTGCTTTCTTGTACTGAAGTCTCTGAAGTGGAAGGCTTAGCTGAGGAGGCACAGGGGAGAATGAGATAACGTGATAAATTTGGCTGTCTAGGCTACAAGGCAACAACCAACACAGCCGAAAGGTGCTCATGCTGCTTGGGCCAGTGTTACAAGAGACTCAGCAGACTGAAAAACTTGTCTAACACACTCATAATGATGGAGAAACTCAGAATATCAGACAGCATCTATGGAGGGAAATAAAACAGTTGACGTTTTGGGCAAGGCCTTTCAACAGGACTGCTTAAAAATAAAAGTTGACTGTTTATTTCCTTTCATAGATGCTGCCTGAGTTGCTGAGTTCCTTTAGCATTTTGTATGTTTTACAGCCTGGGACAAGGCTCTTTTGTGAGTAACCATGGACCCCTCAGCTTTATTACAAGTTCGTGCACATCCTTCCACATTGTATATGCTGACCAGGAGATAGTTTAAAACTGAGAAGATCAAAGGATGCTCTTGAAAGATCAGTGAAAGGCAAAGAGAAAGCGTAGCACATTTTAGCAAATGTCTGGAAGCTTGGAGAGCTTATTTTATTATTTTTATTGCTCTGTTTTACGTTTGTACAGAGAAACATAGAAAACCTACAGCACAATACAGGCCCTTCGGCCCACAAATCTGTGCCGAACATGTCCTTACCTTAGAAATTACCCAGGGTTATCCATAGCCCTCCATTTTTCCAAGCTCCATGTACCTGTCCAGAAGTCTCTTAAAAGACCTTATCATATCCGCCTCCACCACTGTCACTGGAGGCCATTCCATGGACTCACCACTCTCTGCGTAAAAAAACTTACCCCTGACATCTCCTCTGTACCTGCTTCCAAGCATCTTAAAATTGTGCCCTCTCATGCTAGCCATTTCAGCCCTGGGAAAACGCCTCTGACTATCCACACGATCAATGCCTCTCATCATCTTATACACCTCTATCAGGTCACCTCTCATCCTTTGTCACTCCAAGGAAAAAAGGCCAAGTTCACTCAACCTATTCTCATAAGGCATGCTCCCCAATCCAGTTAACATCCTTGTAAATCTGTTCTGCACCCTTTCTATAGTTCCCACATCCTTCCTGTAATGAGGGGACCAGAACTGTACTCCAAGTGGGATCTGACCAGGGTCCTATATAGCTGCAACATTACCTCTTGGCTTCTAAACTTAATCCCATGATTGATAAAGGCCAATGCACCATATGCTTTCTTATCCACAGAGTCAACTTGTGCAGCAGCTTTGAGTGTCCTATGGACTCGGACCCCCAGATCCATCTGATCCTCCACACTGCAAAGAGTTTTACCATTAATGCTACATTCTGCCATCATATTTGACCTACCAAAATGAACCACATTTATCTGGGTTGAACTCCATCTGCCACTTCTCAGCCCAGTTTTACATCCTATCAATGTCCCACTGTAACCTCTGACAGCCCTCCACACTATCTACAACACCTCCAAACCTTGTGTCATCAGCAAATTTACTAACCCATCCCACTACTTCCTCATCCAGGTCATTTATAAAAATCGCGAAGTGTAGAGGTCCCAGGACAGATCCCTGAGGCACACCACTGGTCACCAACACCACTATGTTTTGTTTAAGCGGTCTTTATTCTCCCTCTCTCTTCACTGTTTGACTATTCAAAGATTGCCGCTGTTGTATAATTACTGTTCTGTGTGATATTTATACCCAATGTGCCTGTGATGCTGTTGAAAGCAGGTTTTTTATTCCATGGCAATAACAAAATGAAGGTGAGGAGAAATGTCTTCTCTCCAAAGGGCAGTGAATCTCTGGAACTCTCTGCCCAGGAGGGCAGAAGAGACAAGATCATTGAAAGGCAGCAAATTTCATGACATACGCCAGTGATATTAAGCCAGATTTTGAGCAAGAAAGTGAGAGCTATGAGAAATATGTGGAGAAGAGTTGTTGAGAGCATATTGAGTGGCGGGGCAGGCCTGGTTGGTCTGGTGACCTGCACCTACTCTTGCGTAAATTTATTTCCTTTCCCACAGAATGATTATTTCTATTTCGAGGTTTTTCAAATGTTCTAAAAATTACGTGGCTTGAAGTGATTTGTTAAGACTGAATGAGTCTCTGCCTGGTACACTACAGATTACTAATTATTCAGGTCTCGGTTTGGGCTATTCTTTTGCAACATAATTCAAGAGCAGTGAATGGAAACTCCACTGAACCACCAGCAGATGCAGTTCTGAAATTAGCTCAAATGCGGTTGCTAAAGCAGAGGGTATCACAACAGAAGGGGCATTGTCACTGGCTGAGCTGAGAGATCGTTTAATAACATTTGGTGACCTACTCTCAACTGTTGTGCAAGTTAGTTTCAGTGGCTGAAATGGATGGAAAATACCCATTGACTGAGACGTGTAATTTTAACCTGGGGCATGTATGTGTACTTTCTGCAGATACTGTAGAGTGAGAGTTATACAGCACAGAACAGGCTCCTTGTCCAAAAGGTCAATAATGTGCCTCCCTGAGCTGGTCCCATCTCCCTCATTGTGCTTGGTGTTGGTCCCTTGTTTACGCTGTTTGGTTTTTGATCTGATTTTTAGGGCTCTGCACGTGTCCTTGCACAAGAGCAGATAGTTTCAATATACCAATAAATTGAAAAAGAAGTTACTAACACAAATACGTGGATTTGCAATGCTTCCATGTGCTGAGATAAACCACCTTAGTGGCTTTTAACCTAAGTGTCACACCATTTTCACATTGTACTGTCTGAGACTTGCAAACTCAAGGAGATTCTAAATACTGTCCTTGTAGGTGTCATGAATTTCTTTCAGTATCTTGCCTTTAATGATGTTAAAATATACAAATGCACATTTTAGGCAGTAACAACCTTGGAACATACCAGTCCAGTAAAACCCTGGAGAGCAGAGCTGTATCTCACTGTGGCGACTGTGGAATTTTTTAGTGCATCCATAGGCATGAATGCCTTGCAATTCTGTTGCCTTGTGCCTACTTTGTAACAGTGACACTGACAAAAACATACAATCTGTAGTAGGAGCTTGAAGATGCAACAAATGCTAGTAAATTCAATTAGCATAGACAGTTCCACAAACACAAGAACATCTGCAGATGCTGGAAATCCAAGCAACACACACAAAATGCTGGAGGAACTCAGCAGGCCAGGCAGCATCTATGGAAAAGAGCACAGTCAACATTTCGGGCCAAGACCCTTCATCAGGATCCTGTCCTGCCCTGCTGAGTTCCTCCAGTATTTTGTATGTGTTAGTATAGACAGTTAATTGGTAGGCTTTATTTAATTGTCTCATGTACATCAAAACATTGAAACATACTTTGGGATGTGTTATTTGCGTCAGCGACCTGCACAGTTCGAGGATAGGCTGGGGACAGCCCACAAGGCTTGCTACGCTTCCAGCGCCAACATAGCATGTTCACAATTTATTAACACGAACCTATACATCTTCTCAGAAGTGGGAGGAAACCAGAGCATCTGAAGGACACCCGCAAGGCACGGACATGAAGGGCCAGAGAACCTCTTTCTGTGCTGTATGACATCATGACTCAATGAAGTGCTCTCTTTTACAAATAAGCCACACCCCTTTCTGATTTATACAGAGTCACAGAATAACTCAGCACAGATATTTGCTCTTTGGCTCATTTACCATCAAGTTCCCATTTACAATGGTCCTACATTGATCCCTGTTTATTTTCCTGGCTTTGCTATCTGCTCCTTACAGTTACTGTACTACCTGTACCAGTGATGCTGCTACCAACAAGTTTTTCATTGTACCTGTACCTCACCATCCTTGTGCAAATGACAATAAACTCAACTGGGCTTGACTCACTGACAGACCAGGGGCAATTTACCACGGCCAGTTAATCTACCAGCTTGCATGTTATTGGAATGTGGAAGGATACTGACATGGTCACAGGGAGAACATGTAATCTCCAGTATACATAATGTCTTAGTGTTTTTTATGAAAACAATACAAACCTAAAAACCCAAGTAATAAAATAGTCTTAGTATTGATAACACTGATGCTAGAAATCTTCAGCTACACACACAAAAGGCTGGAGGAACTCAACAGGTCAGGCAGCATCTATGGAGGGGAATAAACAGTCGGTGTCTCGGGCTGAGACACTTCATCAGGACCTTCTAAGTTCCTTTAGCATTTTGTATGTAAAATTATCATTTGTTCATTATGTGCCATGTCGTATGACATGGGCGACCATGGTCTTTCCATGACCATGATTATTCTTGACAAATTTTTCTACAGAAGTGGTTTGCCATTGCCGCTTTTCAATCAGTGCCTTGACAAGGTGGATGACTCCAATCGTTATCAACACCGTTCAGAGATTTCCTGGCGTCAGTTGTTGCATAACCAAGAGTTGTGATATGTGCTGACTATCTACCACCTGCTCCCATGGCTTTACTTGACCCTGATCAGCCATTGGCGGGGCATCAAAGCAGGTGCTACATCTTGCCCAAGGGTGACCTGCAGGCTAGCAGAGAGAAGGAGCACCTTGCATCTCCTTTGGCAGAGACGTATCTCTACCCTGCCGCCCAAAACTGAAATTATAGGCTGTTAATTCACTCAAGTCCTTCAGGAAAAGTTATTTCCATTATGTGGCCTGGTTTACTAGTGACTCCAGACCCAGCCACTGTCATTGGCCCTTAACAACCCTCCAAAATGACCTATTAGATTGGGGTCAAGTCAGGACAGGTGATAAACCCTGATATTTTCATTGTTGTCCTGTCCCATGAATGAATAAACAAATACTAAGGCTGATCTCATTGGCCCACTGAGAGCTGGAGCTGCACGACAACAGCACCTTGATTGCCTAATAGAAAGTTGTGGGTGGGATATAACAATCCCCCCCCCCCATGAAACTTGGTGGGTGCCTTTGACAGCTGGCAAAGTCCTGTGCCACCCTGTGTTAGAACTGGGAAAGGAAATTCTTTTGTGTATTATATCCCAAATCTGATGAGAGGTCTTCAAGCTGAAATGTTATCTCTTTCTGTTTTTCCATGGAGTCTGCCAGACCTGAATATTTCCATTTTTCCAGTTTTTAGTTTGGATTTCCATCATCTGCAGGTTTCTGAGTTTCATTCTGTTTCCATGTAGTTAATTGGAGGAGAGGTTTATGTTAGTATTACTGTAGTAGAGTATCAAGACTTTTTTATGCTTGTGTTTCTGGAGTGGGGAACACAACATTCTGCCATCTAGACCATTCGAGGTGTTCCCCACTTAACCACAGCTGTTTTTTTTACCATTTAGAATATCTGTTAATCCGAAACTTCCAGAATAAAAGAATTCTAAAAGCTACCCCCCAGGACAAGTGTAACTTTAAAGTTACAACAAAAATCTTTCAAAAGTTGTTATATAATTACCTATCTGGCATGCACAACCCACAATTTGGCTTAATAATTGAATAGCATTTAAAAATTGTTAACAATTTAAAAAATTGATATTGTCATAGTTAGGTATTTTAATAAAATACTTTATACTTTATTGTCGCCAAACAATTAGTACTGGAATGTACAATCATCACAGCGATATTTGAATCTGCGCTTCACACTCCCTGGATTACAAATATTAAATATTAAAAGTATTAAAAATAGTTAAAATTAGTAAATATTAAAAAATTAAATTATAAATCATAAATAGAAAATAGAAAAATGGGAAGTAAGGTAGTGCAAAAAAACCGAGAGGCAGGTCTGGGTATTTGGAGGGTACGGCCCAGATCCGGGTCAGGATCCGTTCAGCAGTCTTATCACAGTTGGAAAGAAGCTGTTCCCAAATTTGGCCATACGAGTCTTCAAGCTCCTGAACCTTCTCCTGGAGGGAAGAAGGACGAAAGGTGTGTCGGCTGGGTGGGTCGTGTCCTTGATTATCCTGGCAGCAGTTCTCCGACAGCGTGTGGTGTAAAGTGAGTCCACGGACGGAAGATTGGTTTGTGTGATGTGCTGCACCGTGTTCACGATCTTCTGCAGCTTTTTTCGGTCTTGGTCTAGACATCTTCCATACCAGGTTGTGATGCACCCGAGAAGAATGCTTTCTACGGTGTATCTATAAAAATTAGTGAGGGTTTTAGGGGATAGGCCAAATTTCTTTAGTTTTCTCAGGAAGTAAAGGTGCTGGTGGGCCTTCTTGGCAGTGAACTCTGCTTGGTTGGACCAAGTTAGGTCATTTGTGATATTGACCCCAAGGAACTTAAAGCTTTTAACCTGTTCCACTTGCGCACCACCGATGTAAATTGGGTCATGCGGTCCGCTACTCCTGAAGTCAACAACCAATTCCTTCGTCTTGCTGACGTTGAGGGATAGGTTATTGTCTTCGCACCATGCCACCAATTTCTTAATTTCCTCTCTGTACTCAAACTCATCATGACCCGAGATACGGCCTATAATTGTTGTGTCATCAGCAAACTTATATATTGAGTTTGATGGAAACTTGGCTACACAATCATGGGTGTACAGTGAGTACAGCAGGGGGCTGAGTACACAGCCTTGTGGGGCACCGGTGCTCAGAGTGATTGTAGAGGAGAGCTTGTTCCCTATTTTTACAGCCTGGGTCCTGTCTGTGAGGAAGTTGAAGATCCAGCTGCAGATCTTAGTGCTAAGGCCCAGGTTCTGGAGCTTAGGAATCAGTTTATTTGGAATGATGGTATTAAAGGCCGAGCTGTAGTCAATGAAAAGGAGTCTTACATATGCGTCTTTATTCTCCAGGTGTTCTAAGGAGGAATGTAGGGCCAGAGAGATGGCATCGTGCCGTTGACCTGTTGCTCCGGTAGGTGAATTGCAAAGCGTCGAGGTTGACCGGTAGGCTGTGGTTGATGTGTGCCATAACTAATCTCTCGAAGCTCTTCATAGCAATTGATGTCAGAGCCACAGGTCGATAGTCATTCAGGCATGTCACCTTGCTCTTCTTCCGCACTGGGATTATCGTTGCCTTCTTAAAACAAGAGGGGATCTTAGACTGAAGCAAGGAGCAGTTGAAGATGTCAGCAAACACACCAGCTAGCTCGCTTGCACAGGCCTGGAGAACCCATTCCGGGACGCCATCTGGGCCTGTCACCTTCCTTGGACTTATCTTCAGGAAGACCCTTCTAACGTCCTCCTCGGTGACGATGAATCTCGATGCCACCAGGTCCGGTTCATCCAGAGGGAGCGGGAAGCTCCTCTTTTCGAATCTTGCGTAGAATACGTTAAGTTCGTCAGGAAGAGAAGCGCCACAGTTACTGATATTCCCAGCCTTTTCTTTGCGCCCAGTGATCTCATTTAGAACCTACCTGGGCTTCCAACTTGGCTTGATATTGCCTCTTGGCACCCTTGATGGCTTTCCGGAGTTCACGCCTGGATTCCGTGTAGCGACCGGTATCCCCGGACCTAAAAACCGCAGCTCTAGCCTTTAAAAGGGACTTGACCTCATAATTCATCCAAGGTTTCCGGTTAGGGAATACCCGGATCGTCTTGCGAGACACACAGTCCTCCGTGCATTTCCAAATGAAGTCCGTGACAGCTGAGGCATACTCATCGTGGTTAGCTACCGTGCCCTTGAATTCTAACCAGTCCACCGATTCAAAGCAGTCACGGAGGACCTCGTCCGTTTCCTCCGTCCAACACGACACTACTTTTGACACCGTGACCTCCCACTTCAGTTTCTGTTTGTAAGCCGGGAGGAGAAGTACGGCCTGATGGTCCGACTTTCTGAAGTGAGATCGTGGGACGGAACGGTAGGCATCCTTGGCTGCTGTGCAGCAGTGGTCAAGTATATTCGGGCCTTTAGTGGGGCAGGAGACATGTTGGTATAACTTTGGCAGCGCCTTTCTGAGGTTGGCCTGGTTAAAGTCCCTGGGTGTAATGAGCAAAGCCTCCGGATACCTGGTCTCAAGTTCACTGATGTTGGCATACAGTATGTTCAGAGCACACTCCACATCCGCCTGGGGGGGAATGTAGACTGCTGTCAGTATGACCGAGGTGAATTCCTGTGGCAGGTAGTAGGGACGACACTTCATCGACAGGTGTTCCAGGTCCGGGCTGCAGGAGCTTGTCAGTCCCACTGTGTCCGAGCACCACCCAGTGTTGATCAGTAGGCAGACACCACCTCCCATTGTCTTGCCTGAAGACGCCGTGCAGTCCATCCGATGGATCGAAAATCCCTCCGGTTGGATGACACAGTCAGAGGTGGCAGGGGAGAGCCAGGTCTCGGTGAAACAGAATACACAGCAGTTCTGCATCTCCCTGCAGTAGGTGAGTTTCTCTTTAAGATCATCCACCTTGTTCTCTATGGCTTGCACATTAGCTAGTAGGATGGTTGGCATAGGGACCTTGAAGCCCCTCAGCTTCAATCTGACCAGCAGCCCAGCCCTTTTCCCATGTTTCCTCGGTAAATAGTGCATCTTTCCAGGTCTCCATCGATGCAGTGTGTTGTTGTCAGCTCTTTGATGTTGGTCGACATGTCCCGCTGGAATCGCATCGTTGTGCGCTCCGGGTCGGGCCGAGTAACGGGGGAGGCTCCGCTGCCACTTCCAGCTGCCGGGGGCCCGGGCTGTCAACTGGGTTGGGCCCTGAAGCCGACAATTAATCCCGGATGGCCATAAGTCAGCACGGTCATTCAATTTATCATGCTTTCAATACAATGTACACTTCAGTTACAGGTAGCATGTTATTGTAAGTTACAGTTGTGATGAAGGCTCCCCAAGTTCACACGGTGGCCTCCTTATTAGGTATCTCCTCTACCTGGTAAAGTGGCCACCAAGTGTGAGTTCTTGATCTTCTGCTGCTGTAGCCCATCCACTTCCAGGTTTGATGTGCTGTACATTCAGAAATGCTCTTCTGCACACCACTGTTGTGATGAACCATTACCTGAGTTATTGTCACCAGTTTGAACCAGTCCTCTGACCTCTTTCATCAACAAGGCATTTTTGCTCACAGAACTGCTGATCACTGGATATTTTTATTTCAGTTCTCACACCACTCACTGGATTTTTTTTTGTTTTTCGCACCATTCTCTGTAAGCTCTAGAGACTGCTATGCATGAAAATCCTAGGAGATCAGCAGATTCTGAGATACTCAAACCGCCTTATCAGGCAACAACGATCATTCCACTGTCAAAGTCAATTCCCCGTTCTTCCCCATTTTGATATTTGATCTGAACAACAACTGAAGCGCTTAACCCTGTCTGCATACTTTTATGCATAGAGTTTCTGCCACATGATTGGCTGATTAGATATTTGCATTAACGAGCAGGTGTACGTAATAAAGCAGCCACAGAGTGTATATCTCTATTTATTCAGAACTGATAACCTAAAAATTGTTCCAAACCATTGCACAGTATGGTTATTAATAAAATCTGATACATGTTAGGAGAGGTCAGGAAGGTAATGTTGGATGAAGCTGGAAATTGTCATTTTTCTTATATTTCAATTTTCTTTATTGCTTGCCTGTACGTTTGGGGTGGCACAGTGTGTAGGGGGTTGATGTAATGCTTTACACTGTTAGCGATCATAATCAAAGCTCAAAGTGAATTTATTATCAAAGTACATATATGTTACCATATACAACCCAGAGATTCATTTTCTTGCAGCCTTATTCAGTAAATCCAAGAACCATAATAGAATGACCACACCCAACAGGGTGGGCAAACAGCCAATGTGCAAAAGTCAAGAAACTGTGCAAATACAAAAGAAAAATTAGAAATAATAATAAATAAGCAAGCAATAAACATCAATAACATGAGATGAATAGTCGTTGAAAGTGAGTCCATAGGTTGTGGGAACAGTTCATTTTTGGGATAAATGAAGTTAAGAGACATTATCCTCTCTGGTTCAAGAACCTGATGGTTTAGGAGTAACAATTCTTCCTGAACCTGGTGGTGAGAATCCTGAAGCTCTTGTATCTTCTTTCTGATGGCAGCAGCGAGAAGGTAGCATGACCTGAGTGGTGGGGGTCCTTGAAGATGAAAGTTTCTTTCCTTCGACAATGCTCTGTGCAGATGTGCTCAATGGTAGGGAGGGCTTTACCTGTAATGGACTGGGCTATATCCACTACTTTCTGTAGGATTTTCCGTTCAAGGGCATTGGTGTTTCCACTCCAGGCTGTGATGCAACGAGTCAATATACTCTCCAGCACACATCTATAGAACTTTGTCAAAGTTTTAAATGTCTAAGGAAGTAGATGCACTGTCGTGCTTTCTTCATAATTGCGCTAACATGCTAGGCCCAGGAGAGGTCCTCTGAAATGATAACTTGAAAGAATTTAAAGTTGCTTACTCTCTTCACCTCTGATCCTCCATTGAGGACTGGCTCATGGACCTCTGGTTTCCTCCTCCTGAAGTCAATAATCGGGGTACAATTCCTGTCACTGACTGTAAGGAGTTTGTCATTTTTATTTGAATATTGAATTCATGCAACCTACATTGGAAACACTAATGAGGCCAATTTTGAAGTCTTGTGTTATCGTTGGCTTTAGCTTCTCAGCCTTAAGCTGCACAATGAAATAAATGTTACCAAATGATTCAGCACCTTGAAATACATAAAATAGTTTAAAACAAATTATTGCCTCGTTTTGTGATAACATTTGTTCTATAGTGTGGCACAGTAGTGTAGCATTTATTGCATTGCTTTACAGTGCCAGTTATCACTGATCGGGGTTCGATTCCCACTGCTGTCCATAAGAAGTTTGTACATTCTCCCTGCAACTGCATGCAATTTCCACTGGTTTCCTCTTACATTCTACTAGTCCTACGACATTGTCCTAGTGTCTGAGTCTACTAAGCAAGTGGTGCTGCTGGAGCTGACAGTCCCATGGGAAGAAAGCTTGGAAGAGGCCTTTGAAAGGAAGCTCTCCAAGAATGCAGGACTGCTCAGCAACTGTCAGCAGGCTGGATGGAGAGCGAGGTGTCTCCCCGTGGAGGTTGGTTGTAGGGGATTCGCAGCCCGTTCCTTAGTTAGAGCCTTCAGCAATTTGGGCATTGAGAGAGAGAGGAAGAGGAGAGCCATCCGCAGTACCACCGATGCGGCAGAGAGGGCCTCAAGATGGCTGTGGCTCAAAAGAGGGGAGCCATGAAGTCATAAGTAACTAGCCATCTGGACACAAGCTGGGGTCTGATCAGCCCCGGCTGGGTCACCTGGAGGAGGTTGTATGATGTTGAAAGACCCGAAACACCTAATGATTCCAGGAACATCACTGAAGATGTGTCCAGAAGCATCAATAGATGTATGTACACGGCTTACATTCTAAAGACGTATGGGTTAGGGTTAGTAAATTGTGAGTATGCAATGTTCTGTTCTGCTTGAAGCATGGTGACTTCGGCTGCTGCCCCACACCACGATTCTCGGACTGTGTTGGTCACTGATACAAACAACTCATTTCACCGTATGTTTCCATGTTTCAATATACATGTGACAAATAAAACTAGTATTTATCTGTATAATCAACTGTTTTTCTGTAGATGTTGAATAGATATTTAGCAATTTATTGCAGAGCTGGTTTTGAGTTTTTTTGTAGCTCGCTTGTCTGCAGCTTGTGACAGGCCATGAATCAAACCATCACGTAGGCTGCTGGTATTGAGGAATTTTCTTATCTGTCTAGCTTTTAACATGAGACAAGCATAGCTTCTTTCTTCTTTGTCTTTTGTCTGCAGTGGACTCCACTGTTTTCTGTTAAAACAGTCGTAACCACAAGATTTCTAGCTCATTCTTGACTTTCGAAGATTCTATTGAAGCATGTAATCTCCACATCTTGAGAGCTTCTTGAAGAAGAAACGTGAGGTGGGGAGGCTTTGTGAGGTAAACTCTGAAGCTTAAGGTCCTGGCAGCTGAAGTCATGATCTAGATCTACAGTGGATGAGCTGTTACGTTCAAAATCCGGAATTTAATGAGTTAGATATCTCACAGAAATACAGAGTCATACGGTGGTGTCCTGGTGTAATTCAGCATGGAAACAGGCCCATTACCTTCAAGATGCCCAGCTGAGCTGGTCCCATTTGTTTGCATTTCACCCATCAGTTTCTTAACATTTCCTATCTGTGTACCTGTATTAAATCATGATATTCTACCTTTCTCTGCCTCAAACAATTCTACCATATAAACACATCACCCTCTGTGTGAAGAAGTTGCCTCTCAGGTCCCTTTTAAATATTTCCCATCTCACCTTAAACCTATCCCCTCAAGTTTTAGATGTTCTTTGCCTTGGAAAAAGACCGTGTGCATTTACCCGACCTGTGCCCCTCATGATTTTATGCATTTGTGTAAGGTCACCTCTCAGTCTCCTTGGCTCTAAAGTATAAATTCTCAGCCTGACCATCCCGTCCATGATAACTCAGACCTGGCAACAAATTTAGTAGATCTCCCTCCAAGAATGGGAGGGGGTCATAGTAGGGGAGAGGCAAAACTACAGAGAGGATCTAAAAACAACTCCAAAGATGCTAAACGCGAGTTGTTCTTTTGCTGAGGTAGTATGTCAGCATGACTAGGTGAGATTAGGAAGTGGGCAGACATGTGGTCACTGTTGCTGTTTAGGAAACGTCACAGTCAATTTTCACACAGTAAACTCCCACACATTTGTTTTTGTGACATCAACTGGAGTTTCGTCTCCTACACCATTGTTGCATTTTTTTTGTGCTCAAGTTTCTAGAGCGGAAAGCATATTATTCTCCCTCAGAGGTCTAGGTGGTTCCCATTCTACCACAGCTGATATTAATTCATTGATTTTACCCACTGATAACTGCCTTCACCTGAGAACAATGTTATACAGGGCAACTTTTGTAATGGTCTCTGATAAAAATAAGCATTTATGTTGCAAATGATCCATTAACTACATCTTTGTGTCAGCGATGTAGTTAATGGATCACTACACAATGGAGCACGGTGCCCAAATGCTCTGAAAATTTTGTACACAGGAAACCATGGATATGTCTTAATAGATTTTTTGGCTGGTGCCACTGTGACAACATTTCTACCACATCATTCTCTAAGAGTTTTCTGGTGGTTAGTCCTCCGCTCTGTAATGCCTGTAATCATTTTATTGTTGCTATTTGTCAAAGAGAGTAAGAGTTACCAACAGAATGTCTTTATCTTGGGTGTGGACCAAGTATGTCCAGAGGGGCGGATAGTCGGACAGTGATTTTACATCTTTTGCAAACCCAGTAGTTGCATAGACACCTGAAGAGTAGACTATCTGTTGGATGGAAGTGACCAACAAATCTGATAGAGGCAGATGCCAAATTTTTAAGCTCACCAGTGGGAGGTGGTGCTTTAGCACTGCTGGCCCACCACCTCGAGGGAGTCTTGATCACAAGTGGGCCGAAACTCCTGAAGACAGGTGGCAGATCAACTGATGATAGCACAGGACAGTTAACATCTTAATCCAAGTGTTTTTTCAATTCTTTTATTGAAGCAATAAGTCCAATGAGAAGCAAATACAGGTAAACAGAGGCGTGTATAAGTACAATACATACAATACAGTACAATGGAGTATCATAATGGTTAGCACAACACTATTACAACTCAGGGTGTCAGAGTTTGAAGTTCAATTCCGATTCTGTCTGTAAGAAGTCTCTATGTCCTTCCAGTGCGCACATGGGTTTCCCCCAGGTTCTCTGTCTTCCTCCCACAATTGAAAAATGTACCGGTTAGTAGGTTAATTTGTCACTGTAAATTGACTAGTGATTAGGCTAGGGTTTAATAGTTGGGTTGCTCGACAGTGCGGATCATTGGGCTGGAAGGGCCTGTTGTGAGCTGCCACACTAAATAGATAAATAAATGTAGTTCAGAATCAGGTTTGTCACTGATGTGTGTCATGCATTTCATTGTTTTATGGCAGCAATACATTGAAATTGCCATCAATTACAATAAGAATATATAGAAAAAATAAATAGTTGGCTATTCTTTATATCCAACAAAGACAGATGTGTGCAGTTTGTCTGTTGTGCACGTGAACTGCACAAAGAAACCAGCTTAGGAGAGTTTTAAAGTGGTAAGGATGCTGCGCTGGGGGAGTGGTCATGAGGTCTGATTGCAGATTTTGTCTGTTGCACCAGCATCTGCAGTCTCCGGTGTCTCTGTTAACCCATTGTGTTAATGCCAAGGCAGGAAACATCTATGGAGAGAAATGGACGGTTGATATTTTGGGTTAAGACCCAGTGGACTAAAGAGCTTATTTTTAAGCTATACAACTCTTATAATGTTATTACCGACAGCAGTAACCCATACCAAATGTATCAGAAATCATAGCACATGTACATAGAGTTCTTAAAATTACACTTATAAGTACATACATTACACACATGTTCAGCCTCCATCAATGGCAAGTTTTCTCCACTGACATAACCCTGCTGCTTCTTCAAACAACTTTATGCAAGAAACACTTCTAGACCATCCACTTGGGGCAGAACTAAGAGAGATTTTTTTTTTCTCTGTCACATGAGTGTGAATCTTTGGAAAACTCCTCAGGCTAAAACCTTGTGGACATGACTGGAAACGGATGACAAAAGAAACTGCAGACGCTGAAACCTGGGGGCAACACACATGATGTTGCAGGAACTCAGCAGGTTAAGGAGCAATTGTGGAGGGGAATGCTTAATTGTGCCCTTTCTTCTGGACTGCTTAGGTCTTAGATGGGTCATACTGATTTCCTCCAACATGTATGATTGGAAGCTGTTTGGATATGTCCCAAGGTATTTCTTCACATGACCCTTTGAACGAAATGTAATCATGACTGATATAATAATTGAAGTGATGAAACCGACCACCAACCAGCGGTTGAACAGAAGGTCTGAGGCAGGAAGGGCTCTCAATTTGGTCTCTGGTTTGAATGAGGAGCATGCTGCTCGTGCCTTTCTCCCTATGCTCACCTCAGTGTGGGGGGTAAATGAAAGGATTACTTCCACATTGATGCATTTGTACCGCAAAAAATGCATGTGTCAGATGGGAATGATCACTTCAGAGTTCAAACCCCCTCATGCAAGTTGTCTGCTTTTTTCATTTCCATAGGTGCTGCCTGATCTGTTGAGTTCCTCCAACATTTTGTGTGCGTTGCTACTTATCTATCTATTTATTGTTGCTGTTGTTGTATGTGCACGGTTTTTAGTCTTGCATATCGGTTGTTCGTCAGTTTTTGGTTGTGTTTAGTTTCTCATTGATTTTATTGTATTTCTTTGTTCTGCTGTGAATACCTGCAAAAAGAAGAAGAGGAAGAAGAATATCTTTATTGTCATTGTTGTGGAGCTATGAAACACAGTGAACACAAAGAAACCTCAGGGTCATATATGGTAACACACACATACCTTGGTGATAAATCTACTTTGAAATTTGAACTTTGTGTTCAAAATAACTTCCCTCTACCATTTCTGCTGAACTTTTCTTCACTCAGGTTTTTGTGATACCATTGGCTCCAGCTTCTCAGCCTGAAGTTGCACAGTCAAATAAAACGTTGCCAAATGATTCAGCACAATGAAGTACATAAAACAAGGTCATTTAGAAAAAGCTACTACTTAGGTTTATTGCTGAAACTGACAATGGAACAAATTTATGCAGTCTGCATTGGAAAAACTGACTTAGTGAGTTTGGAAATTTCAGAACACAGAACGTACGACAGTACAACACAGCCTTCAGCAGGCAATGGTGTATCGATGAATACTCAGTCTAACCCTTCACCCCATATAGTCCATAAGCCTCCATTTTTTCATGTGTCTAATCAAGAGTCCCTTAAATGTCCCTTATGTATCTGCCCCTGCCACCAGCACCTGCAGTGCATGCCAGGCCCTCACCAACCTGGTCATGCTCTCATTTCACTGCTACCGTCAAGAAGGAGGTACAGAAGACTTAGGTCCCACACATCAGGTAGAGGGACAGTTATTACTCTTCAGCAATCAGGCTCCTGAACCAATGTGGCTAACTTGATTCACCTCTACACTGAAATTATTCTACAACCTATGGACTCACTTTCAAGGACCCCATGACTCATGTTCTCAGTATTACTTATTCTTTCTTTTCCAATCTTTTTATTAATATCAAAATGTTAAACATAACTTAGTATTAATACAAAGCTATTGGGATTACATTGTTAATAATTAGCATATATAAATATAAACTCAGTTAGCACACGGATATTGAACCTCCCAAAATCGTATAAAATACGAATATAAGAGAAAAAAAATGCAGAAGTAACATGAAAAAAGAAAAAAAAAACAAAATACCCCATAAAAAACTAATCTAAACAATACTGATCAACTAAAGTAAAGAAAAGAAAAAGACATCGGATGGTTGCATTTGTTACATTGACAGCTAGAATATCCATTTTGCTGAATTGGAAAGAGATTAATCCTCCCACTACATTTCATTGGTTCTCTCAAACTATGTTGTGTTTAAATTTAGAAAAAATTGGAAGTGTCATTTATGATCCTTCTATTGAATTCGAAAAGACTTGGAGGCCATCTATTCAACACTCCCATATGATGTAATTTGACCTTTTCCAAACCTATTCTATTACTTTCAAATATACGGAGAGAGGAGCGGAGTTAATGACACTAATGGTTCTATTTGACGTAACACAACAGCCCACGTCTTTTTCTTTTCTCAGTATTACTTATTAACTAATTCATTTTTAAAAAATATTTTATTGGTTTTTAATTTTTATCTCAGCTCAAGCTGGTAAAACTTGAGGTAAAGGCATAGCCAAGCACATTCATTTCTCAATTCCTAGAAACTTTCAGACTATTCTAGTGTTCAGTATTGTGGCTTTCTGAGGATTTGCATAAATATTGCTGTGGAGACCTAGTTGTTTAATGCTATTGTGTGATGACTTTGACATGATACTAGTTATTCTGCTAAATATTTTCCCTTTATCACACTATGATCTATTTTCCTTGCTCTTTGATATTCCAGTTACTTATATGTTTCATATTTATCCACCGGTTGTATTGTATCCTGATGCTCTGCTTTTTATTCTGCTAGCTCTATTGCACTTTTCTTTATGTTTAATGTTCTGCATTTATCTAGTCCAACATTTATGCTTATATCTTTAGAAAATAGTTCTACTATTTTAATTAATTGCTTTACCTTTTCTGATGAAGGAGTGTATAATTTCAAATTGTCCATGTGTCGAAGATGTGTCAAGGTATAACTCATTTGGTTATTTCTGATTTCAAACCCTATTTTCATCTGTCAGTAAATTAGAGGACAGGTTTAAAACTAGACAAAACCATAGGGGGCTTAGAGAGTTGCCTGGAAAATGCCTCGGTTTATTTTGATAATGATGGTTGTTCTTTATTGGTCATTAATAGATAGGGTTATTATTGTCCACCTATGTTTCATTCACAAAGGGCTGAAGATGATAGAGGACAGGGATAAAAGGGAGGGAGTTGAGGAAAAGAAACAGTGGGAGGAATGTGTGGATGATGGACAGAGGGAGGTGACAGGGATGGAGAAAGTGGTAGGGTTATGGATCAGGAGAAAGTGAAGATTGAAGAAAAATGGGGTAAAAGAGAGAGTGGAAGCAGTTACTGGAATTTGTGAATTTGATGTTGAGAAATGGGTAATAAAAAATATCATATCTGGGTTTTGCAAACAGAGGACCAGAGCGAGGTCATAATAATCCTTTATTAAACACTGGGTAATAAACAACTGGAGCATTGTGTCAGTTCTGGGAACAACACTTTTAGAAAGATGTAAAGGCTTCAGAGAGGGTGCAGGAGAGATTGTTCAAAATAGTCCTGGGAATAAGGATTTTCTGTTATGTGGAGAAGATGGAGTCATTCTCCTTGGGGCATGATTTGAGAAGATCTGATAGAGATATGCAAAATCACAAAGTACACAGAATAGATGGAGTGAAAAACTCTTCCCACTGGTGAACGGGTCATGAAATAGAGACGTGGAATGAAGGCGATTGGCAAAAGAACCGAAGTTGACTTGAGCAGACACGCGGAAATCTGCAGATGCTGGAAATTCAAGCAAAACATAAAAATGCTGGTGAACGCAGCAGGCCAGGCAGCATCTATAGGAAGAGGTACATTCGACGTTTCGGGCTGGGACCCTTCGTCAGGACTAACTGAAAGAAGAGATAGTAAGAGATTTGACAGTGGGAGGGGGAGGGGGAGATCCAAAATGATAGGAGAAGAAAGGAGGGGAGGGGTGGATCTAAGAGCTGGAAAGTTGATTGGCAAAAGGGATACCAGGCTGGGAAGGGAGAGGATCATGGGATGGGAAGCCTGGGGAGAAAGAGAAGGGTGGAAGGGAGCCTGGTGGGTGGAGAGCAGGCAAGGAGTTATAGTGAGAGGGACAGAGGGAGGAAAAAGAGAGAGAGAGACAAAAAAGGAGGAAAAAATATAAAAAATATATTAAATAAACAACTAAGGGATGGGGTGTGAAGGGGAGGAGGGGCATTAACAGAGGTTAGAGAAGTCAATATTCATGTCGTCAGGTTGGAGGCTGCCCAGACGGAATATAAGGTGTTGTTTCTCCAACCTGAGTGTGGCTTCATCTTTACGGTAGAGGAGGCTGTGGATAGACATATCAGAATGGGAATGGGACATGGAATTAAAATGTGTGGACACTGGGAAATCTTGCTTTCTCTGGCGGACAGAGTGTAGGTGTTCAGCGAAACGGTCTCCCAGCCAGCGTTGGGTCTCGCCAATATATAGAAGACCGCACCAGGAGCACGGGACGCAGTACATCACCCCAGCTGACTCATAGGTGAAGTGTCGCCTCACCTGGAAGAGCTGTTTGGTGCCCTGAATGGTGTCGAGGGAGGAGTGTAAGGGCATGTGTAGCATTTGTTCCGCTTACAAGGATAAGTTCCGGGAGGGAGATCGGTGGGAAGGGATCGGGGGCGGGGGGGGGGGATGAATGGACTAGGGAGTCACGTAGGGAGCGATCCCTGTGGAAAGCGGAAAGGGGGGGGAGGAAAAGATGTGCTTGGTGGTGGGATCCCGTTGGAGGTGGCGGAAGTTACGGAGAATAATATGTTGGACCCGGAGGCTGGTGGGGTGGTAGGTGAGGACCAAGGGAACCCTATTCCTGGTGGGGTGGTGGCAGGATGGGGTGAGAGCAGATGTGCATGAAATGGGAGAGATGTGTTTGAGAGCAGAGTTGATGGTGGAGGAAGGGAAGCCTCTTTCTTTAAAAAAGGAAGACATCTCCTTTGTCCTGGAATGAAAAGCCTCATCCTGAGAGCAGATGCGGTGGAGACGGAAGAATTGTGAGAAGGAGATGGCATTTTTGCAAGAGACAGGGTGAGAAGAGGAATAGTCCAGGTAGCTGTGAGAGTCCGTAGGCTTTTAGTAGACATCAGTAGATAAGCTGTCTCCAGAGATAGAGACAGAAAGATCAAGAAAAGGGAGGGAGGTGTTGGAAGTGGACCAGGTAAACCTGAGGACAGGGTGAAAGGTGGAGGCAAAGTTAATGAAGTCAACGAGCTCAACATGCGTGCAGGAAGCAACGCCAATGCAGTCGTCAATGTAGCGAAGGAGAAGAGGGGGACAGATACCAGTATAGGCTTGGAACATGGATTGTTCCACAAAGCCAACGAAAAGGCAGGCATAACTGGGACCCATACGGGTGCCCTTGGCTACACCTTTAGTTTGGAGGAAGTGGGAGGAGCCAAAGGAGAAATTGTTAAGAGTAAGAACTAATACCGCTAGATGGAGGAGAGTGTTGGTAGAGGGGAACTGTTTGGGTCTGGAACCCAAAAAGAAGTGGAGAGCTTTGAAACCTTCCTGGTGGGGGATGGAGGTATATAGGGACTGAACATCCATGATGAAAATAAAGCGGTGGGGGCCAGGGAACTTAAAATCATTGAAACGATTCAGAGCGTGTGAAGTGTCACAGACATAGGTGGGAAGGGATTGAACAAGGGGGTATAAAACCGTGTCGAGATATGCAGAAATAAGTTTGGTGGGGCAGGAGCAAGCTGAGACAATGGGTCTACCTGGGCAGGCAGGTTTGTGGATCTTGGGTAGGAGATAGAAACGGGAAGTGCGGGGTGTGGGAACTATAAGGTTGGTAGCAGTGGATGGGAGATCCCCTGAGCTGATAAGGTTGGCGATGGTGTGGGAGACAATGTCCTGGTGCTTCTTAGTGGGGTCATGATCGAGGGGTAAATAAGAGGAGGTATCCACGAGTTGATGCTGTGCCTTGGCAAGGTAGAGGTCAGTACGCCAAACTACAACAGCACCCCGCTTATCGGCGGGTTTTATAGTAAGGTTAGGATTAGTGCGGAGGGAGTGGAGAGCAGAACGTTCGGAAGGAGTGAATTGGAACAAGAAGTGGTGAAGTCGAGATGGTTGATGTCCCGTCGGCAGTTAGCAATAAAGCGATCCAGAGCAGGCAGAAGACCAGAGCGGAGTGTCCATGAAGAGTAGGAGGGAGAGGAGGATTGACCTGAGAATTTTTTAAAAACAGCAGAAGTTGGAATGCGCTGTGTGAAGTGGTGGTGGAGGCAGCTTCAATTATAGCATTCAAAATTAGCTGGATAAATATCAATTAGGAAAGGATTTACAGAGCTGTGGGTAAAGAGCAGTTGTATTCACACAGAGCCAATACAGACTCAATGGGAAAATAGCCTCCTTCAATGCTGTAACCACTGTGTGAGTCAGCGCTTATCGTTCTGATAAGGAAGGTGTTAATTTACTTTGGCATGGGAAAGAGGTGCTACGTGGCAATGAATACAGCAGGCAGCCAATGGTGTGGGGGCTGGGCTGTTGGAGGCCACAAATCAGGTGACAAAGTCTCCTGGGGACACATCATCTAGATTGGCAACCCAAGTCATGAATCATAGGGTAAGCATTAGTGCGAATAATCAACTTGCTAGACTTGCTGTGCATGAGCCAACAATTATCCACAAATATTTTGATAAGGCAATTGGAATATGTATATATCTGTGGAACTTGTTTAGCTGTCTGGAAAGATGTATATATATATATATAGGCATCCGTTAGTCTCATGAGACCATGGATTTGTGCCTTGGAAGGTTTACAGGGCGTAGGCCTGGGCAAGGTTGTATGGAAGACCGGCAGTTGCCCATGCTACAGGTCTCCCCTCTCCACGCCATCGATGTTGTCCAAGGGAAGGGCATTAAGACCCATACAGTTTGGCACCAGTGTCGTCGCAGAGCAGTGCCTTGCTGAAGGACACAACATGCTGCCTCAGCCAAGGCTCGAACTAGCGACCTTCAGATCACTAGACGAACGCCTTAACCACTTGTGTGACCCATATAATAGCATGGTCATGTTGAATACAAGAGCTGAAAAAGTCTGCCATGCTTCGTTCCTCCGAACCCTAACATTTTAAGACACATCATTACTGAATGCACAGAATGGGAGGCATATGTATGCAGCACACAGAGCTGTTACCTCACAGTGCCCAAGACCAGCGTTCTATCCTGACTATGGATGCTGTCTGGGTGGAGTTTGCATGTTCTCTCAGTGACAGTCAATGTGTGCCAGTTGTCTTCCACATCTGAAAGATGTGTGGATTGGTCAGTAGATTGTAACTAGTGTGTAGGTGAGTGTTAGAATCTGCTGAGAATGCAGAGAGAATAAGAAGGGATTTGCAGTGAATTGGTGTAGAAGGGTGTGTGATGATCCACGTGGATTTGATGAGCTGAAGGCAGTGTTTCCATGCTGTTGAACACTATGACTATGAGAATGATTGACACTGCTTAAATCCTTTTGAGTAATCAAACACCACCTCAGTTTTTCACTCTTTCTCTGTTATCTTTAATATCCACTCTTTTCCAACAACTATCCACACTTGGTTGAAACGTTTGACCTTAAACTTTGTACCATTTTACCCTTTTGCCTTTGATCCAGAATATTTTTTCCAATGGTTGTATAGATCTTCTGATGTTTCAGCCAGAGACTGGGATGACTTGTAAGGGAATTCAGTGCCTTGGGATCTCACCTGAGTAGGCATTTTTAACATAAGACCATACGACAAAGGAGCAGAAGTCGGCCATTCAGCCCATCGAGCTGCTCTGCCATTTTATCATGAGCTGATCCATTCTCCCATTTAGACCCACTCCCCCACCTTTTCACCATGACCTTTGATGCCCTGGCTACTCAGATACCTATCAATCTCTGCCTTAAATACACCCAATGATTGGGCCTCCACTGCTGCCCATGGCAACAAATTCCATAGATTCACCACGCTCTGGCTAAAAAAATTTCTTCGCATTTCTGTTCTGAATGGACTCCCTTCAATCCTTAAGTCATGCCCTCTCGTACTAGACTCCCCCATCATGGGAAACAACTTTGCCACATCCACTCTGTCCATGCCTTTCAACATTCAAAATGTTTCTATAAGGTCTCCCCTCATTCTTCGAAACTCCAAGGAATACAGTCCAAGAGCGGACAAACGTTCCTCATATGTTAACCCTCTCATTCCCAGAATCATTCTAGTGATTCTTCTCTGTACCCTCTCCAACGTCAGCACATCCTTTCTTAAATAAGGAGACCAAAACGGCCCACAGTACTCCAAGTGAGGTCTCACCAGCGCCTTATAGAGCCTCAACATCACATCCCTGCTCCTATACTCTATTCCTCAAGAAATGAATGCCAACATTGCATTCGCCTTCTTCACTACCGACTCAACCTGCAGGTTAACTTTAAGGGTATCCTGTACAAGGACTCTCAAGTCCTGTTGCATCTTAGAACTTTGAATTCTTTCCTCATTTAAATAATAGTCTGCCCATTTATTACTTCTGCCAAAGTGCATAACCATACACTTTCCAACATTGTACTTCTTTTGCCACTTCTCTGCCCATTCTTCCAATCTATCCAAGTCTTTCTGCAGACTCTCCATTTCCTCAGCACTACTGGCCCCTCCACCTATCTTCGTATCATCAGCAAACTTAGCCACAAAGCCATCTATTCCATAATCCAAATCGTTGATGTACAATGTAAAAAGAAGCAGCCCCAACACTGATCCCTGTGGAAAACCACTGGCAACCGGCAGCCAACCAGAATAGGATCCCTTTATTCCCACTCTCTGTTTCCTGCCAATCAGCCAACGCTCTATCCACGTATGTAACTTTCCCGTAATTCCATGGGCTCTTATCTTGTTAAGTAGCCTCATGTGTGGCACCTTGTCAAAGGTCTTCTGTAAATCCAAATATACAACATTCACTGCATCTCCCTTGTCTAGCCTACTGGTAATTTCCTCAAAAAATTGTAATAGGTTTGTCAGGCAGGATCTTCCTTTAAGGAATCCATGCTGAGTTCTGCCTATCTTGTCATATGCCTCCAGGTACTCTGTAACCTCATCCTTGATAATTAACTCCAACAACTTCCCAACCACCGATATCAAGCTAACAGGTCTATAATTTCCTTTTTGCTTCCTTGACCCCTTCTTAAATAGCGGAGTGACATTTGCAATCTTCCAGTCCTCCGGAACCATGCCAGAATCTATCGACTTTTGAAAGATCATCGCTAATGCCTCTGCAATCTCCACAGCTACTTCCTTTAGAACACGCGGGTGCATTCCATCTGGTCCGGGTGATTTATCTACCTTTAGACCATTCAGCTTCCTGAGTACTTTCTCTGTCATAATTGTGACTGCGCACACTTCTCTTCCCTGCCACCCTTGAGTGTCCGGTATACTGCTGATGTCTTCCTCAGTGAAGACTGATGCAAAATACTCATTCAGTTCCTCGGCCATCTCCTTATCTCCCATCACAATTTCTCCAGCATCATTTTCTATCAGTCCTATATCTACTCTCACCTGTCTTTTACTTTTTATATACTTGAAAAAGCTTTTAGTATCCTCTTTGATATTATTTGCTAGCTTCCTTTCATAGTTAATCTTTTCTCTCTTAATGAACTTCTTAGTTTCCTTTTGTAAGGTTTTAAAAACTTCCCAATCCTCTGTCTTCCCACTAATTTTTGCTTCCTTGTATGCTCTCTCCTTTGCTTTAACTTTGGTTTTGACTTCTCTTGTCAACCACCGTTGCATCCTTTTTCCACTCGAAAATTTCTTCTTCTCTGGAATATACCTGTCTTGCACCTTCCTCACTTCTCACATAAACTCCAGCCTCTGCTGCTCTGCCGTCTTTCCGGCCAGTGTCCCCTTTCAGTCAACTTTGGCCAGTTCCTCTCTCATGCCACTGTAATTTCCTTTGCTCCACTGAAATACCGACACGTCAGATTTCGGCTTCTCTTTTTCAAATGTCACAGTGAACTCAATCATGTTATGATCACTGCCTCCTAAGGGTTCCTTCACCTCAATCTCTCTAATCACCTCCGGTTCTTTACACAATACCAAATCCAGTACAGCTGATCCCCTAGTGGGCTCAACAACAAGCTGTTCTAAAAAGCCATCTCGCAGACATTCTACAAATTCTCTCTCTTGAGATCCAGTGCCGACCTGATTTTCCCAATCCACTCACATGTTAAAATCCCCCACAATTATCATAACACCGCTCTTCTGACAAGCCTTTTCTATTTCCGGTTGTAATTTGTAGTCCACATCCCTGCAGCTGTTTGGAGGCCTATAAATAACTGCCATCAGGGTCCTTTTACCCCTGCAATTTCTTAGCTCAACCCATAAAGATTCTGCACCTTCCGATCCTATATCACCTCTTTCTAATGATTTAATATCATTTCTTACCAATAAAGCTACGCCTCCCCCTCTGCCTACCTTCCTATCCTTCCAATACACCATGTATCCTTGGACGTTCAGCTCCCAGAGACTTGCATCCTTTAGCCAGGTCTCAGTGGTGGCCACAATATCATACCTGCCAATCTGTAGCTGTACGACAAGATCATCCACCTTATTCCTTATGCTGCGTGCATTTAAGCATAACACCTTAAGACCAGTATTTGGTATTTTTCGCTTTGATTTCACTGCAACTTTATTGCACTGCAACTCATCCCAATGGCTACAAATTTGCCCCATCACCTGCCTGTCTTTCCTGACATCTTTACTGCTCGCTATCTTAGATTTATTTCTGTTTTCCCCTTCCTCCGCTCTGTCATTCCGGTTCCCATCCCCCTGCCAAATTAGTTTAAACCCTCCCTAACAGCTCTATTAAACTTTCCCGCCAAGATATTGGTCCGCTTCGGGTTCAGGTGTAACCTGTCCTTTTTGAACAGGTCATACTTTCCCCAGAAGAAATCCCAATTATCCAAGAATCTGAAGCCCTGCCCCCTACACCAGTCTCTCAGCCACGCATTCATCTGTCTAATCCTACTATCCTTGTCCTCGCTAGCACGTGGCACAGGCAGCAATCCCAAGATTACTACCCTGGAGGTCCTGCTTCTCAGTTTCCTTCCTAACTCCTGGAAATCTCTCTTCAGGACCTCCTCCTTTGTCCTATCTATGTCATTGGTACCAACATGTACCAAGACAACTGGCTGCTCACCCTCCCCCTTCAGAATATTCAGGACCCGATCCGAGACATCCCATACCCTGGCACCTGGGAGACAACACACCATGCGGGTATCTTTATCAGGCTCACAGAATCTCCTGTCCGTTCCCCTGACTATGGAATCCCCTACGACTACCACATTCCTCTTCTCCCTCCTTCTCTCCTGCACAACAGCGCCAGGCTCAGTGCCAGAGACCCGGTCACCGTGAGCATCCCCTGTCAGGTCATCCCCCTCAACAGCATCCAGAACAAGATATTTGTTGCTGAGGAGGACAGCCACAGGTGTGCTCTCTACTATCCGGGCATTTCCCTTCCCTCTCTTGACAGTGACCCAGTTTTCTGACCCCTGTAGCCTAGGGATGACTACCTCCCTGTAGCTCCTGTCTATCACCTCTTCACTTTCCCTGATTAGCAGTAGGTCATCAAGCTGCAGCTCCAGATCCCTAACACAATCTCTGAGGAGCTGCATCTCGGTGCACCTGGCGCAGATGTGGCCATCAGGGAAGTTCAGAAGCTTGAAGTCCCACACCACAGTTCAACAAAGCAATCAACCTACAAAACCCTAATTATTGCCTCTGTTTAACACTAAATGGATCTTGTTCATTTATATTCCATCATGTTCTTTCTTGTAAAAATTGTGTATAACATCACAGAACATCACCTGTCATCCTCAGAACTGAATATAAACCTTCGTCACTGACTATCTGTAACCTCTCAATAATACCTGTGTGTATCTCCCTTTATAAATATTTAAATCAGAAGTAAGCACTAGATCCTTTTTCAGAAATAACTATCTTTCACATTATAAATACTAAAATCTTTCAATCTCCTAAATTCCATTTAATTCTGTTGATTATTTTTTTTTACTTTCAGTACAACTACAGCAGTAATATCTCTCTTCTACAACTGTGAAAAATTTTCAGTGATGAAAATTAACAACATCTTTGACAGATAGCTTCTAGGCAAAGTTCATTGGCCCAAGGAGATGGTGGCGCCAAACACTTCCACAACATTTACTACAGAACAAAGGGATGTAAATAGCATTGATTTAGATAAGTACATTGGTCTACTTGGGTGAAGGAATTGTTTTTGTGCTGTATGACTCTGTGGGGTAAACTGCTCTCAGGATTATCACAGGATAAAGATGCTATCTATTGTGATTTCTTTTGGTCCATGATCATTTCAAGAACAGTTTTCCACACATGAAGCCCGATGAATTTGTAACTTGCCCATACAGGCAGGGGTCCTTTCAGATGACCCATGACCTCAAACCATCTTTGACGTACAAGTTGCTGAATTTCAAGATCAATTTTCATTTTCATACTGCTAATATTCACAGAGCTTTTGATGATTCTCTTCACGCCTTCCATGCTGGCTCTGAGCAGATGCATTATTTCAGGTCAGCCATGACTCTCAGTCAAAATGTCATGGGCTCAATCACACTGGTGACACTAGAGAAAACAAATGTAAGTCAGTACCAGGGGGCTGTACTGATGGGTGACTGTGCTGTGGCCATGTCATTTAAATGAATTCTTAAGACAGCATGCAACATTTTACGCTGAGTTATTCAATTAGGATTAAGATTAAAACTGCAGCATGTTCATTATTTCTTCCTATTGCTCAGACAATTACAAACTGCATAAGATCCATTTGTTTCCTCAATTACTCTGACAGAACATGACCTGTGGTTGGTCTACGAGACTTGCGTGTCTCAGCATGCCTCTTAATTACTTGACTCCTCCTTCCCTACCTCTGCATTTTAAACATGTCTGATTTGTATCTCAGCCGCCCTATCTGTACTCTTTAATCTGACATAGCAAACAAGGATACATAGCAAACATTGTTGAGAAGAATGAACTCTATGGAAAGATAAGCCTTTATAGTGGCACCATGATGTCAAACGTTGAGTTTATTGCTTTGTGCTCAAGTGCATGTACAATATACACAGACGCAATGAAACCAAGCACATAGCATCATAGAAACAGTGTTCACATGAGAAACATAAATTATACACAATTTTTACAAGAAAGAACATGGTGGAACATAAATGAACAAGATCCATTTAGTGCTAAACAGAGGCAATAATTAGGGTTTCGTAGGTTGATTGCTTTGTTGAACTGTGGTGTGGGACTTCAAGCTTCTGAACCTCCTGCCTGATGAGAGCTGTGAGGAAAAAGGCATGGCTCAGATTGTGGGGATTGTTGATGATAGACACTGCCTCCTGGAGGTAGCACCTCCAGTAGCTACTACTAATGGTGGAGAGGGATGTGGCTGTGATGCACTGGGCTGAGTCCCTTGTACGTCGCAGCTTCTTACATTCCTGACCATTGGAATTGCCGAGAAGTGCTGCTGATTTATGCAAAGAGTAAAAGAGTAGGCAGGGTGAAAGCATTAAAAATATATTAGCCAGATAGTCATAGAACACTACACCACAGAAGCAGGTCATTCAGCCTATCTAGTCTATGCTGAATGATTATGCTACCTAGACCTAAGGACCAGCACCTGGACTGTAGTTCTCCATATCCCTCCCATCGAAACTTCTCTTAAATGTTGAAATTGAACCCACATCCAGCACTTCCACTGGCTGCTCGTTCCACAGTCAGACCACCCTCTGAGTGAAGAAGGTCCCCCTCATATACCCCTTAAATATTTCACCTTTCACTGTTAACCCATGACCTCCAGTTCTGGACTCATCCAACTTTAGTGGAAAAAGCCTGCTTGCACTTACCCAAATACACTCCACATAATTTTGTATACCTCCGTCAAATTTCGGCTCACTCTCCCGCACTTCAGTGAATAAAGTCCTAACCTATTCAGTTTTCCCCTATGCTCTAACTCAGGTCCTCAAGTCCCAGCAACATTCTTGTAAGTTTTCTCTGCACTCTTTCAATCTTATTGCGATCTTTCCTACAGGCAGGTGACCAGAACTGCTCAAAGTACTCCAAGTTAGGCCTCATCAATGTTAATAAACTTCAAAATAACATCCCAATTCCTGAAGTTAACACACTGATTAATGACGGCTAAATAAGGGTCATTTATGTTGTTTTCCAGAGTACTGTTTTCTTGGGTAAACTTCCAGACTAAGATCTGTAGATCATCAAAATATTTATTCTTCATCAAATCATCAAATCTTGTGCTTGACTCTGTGACGAATTGGCATTGGATACATCAGAGTCTTGGGACTAGGCACCATTTCAACTGAAGTACTAAAGGATTAGGCTCCAGCAATAGTTGAATCTCTAGCCAATTTCTTCCAGAAAAATTTCAGCACTGCCATCTACCCAATGATGTGAAAAATTGCTCTGGTGTTCCCTATCAACAAAAGACATACAAGTTCAACACTCTCCATCGCTGGAAAATGACTGAGAAGTATCTGACAGAGATATCAAGTGGCATTCATTGTGAGACCACCCACTGATGTCCTTGTTTTGGTTTTGCCAAGACAACTAATCACAGCCTGACAAACAGTGATCAAAGAGTTGAATCTCAGAGGTGACATGCAACTGACTGCCCTTGACATCAAGGCAGCATTTCACCAAGTGTGACTACAAGGAGCCTTGGCAAAACTTGAAGTCAATCTTTGTAAAAAGGGGAAAATAAACTCCATTGGCTGGAGTCAGACATTGCAAAAAGAAAGATAATTGTGGTTGTTGATGGGCAATCAACCCAACCATAGGATATCACTGAAAGAATTCCTTGAGGCAGTGATCTAGGCCCAAGCATCTTCAGCTACCTCATTCCAGTGGAGCTCTCTCAGTCTAGGTTTAATAATTTTGGTAATTATCCCTCTCTTCTCCAGTCAATCATAAACTTAGGAATGGGGAAATTCACTTATGATTGTACAGTTCTTTGACAAAAGAACCAATTTATGGTGTTGTGCAGAGAGACCTAAGTAATGTTTAGAATCGGAATCAGAGCTGTTATCATTGACATGTGGTGTGAAAGTTGTTGCCTTGCAGCATGAGTACAGTGAAAGATATAAAAATTACTCTAAGTTTCAAAATAGATGAAGAGTGCAAAAGGCAAACAATGAGGTAGTGTTCATGAGCTTATGGAGCTTTCAGAAAGATGATGGCAGGGGGAAGATGCTGTTCTTAAAACATTGAGGGTAGATCATTGGGCTCCTGTACCTCCTCCCCAATGCTAATAATGTGAGAAGGACATATCCCAGATGGTAAGGGTATTTAGTGATCAATGCTGCCTTCTTGAGACCCTTCTTGGGGTCCATCATCAGAGACCCAGGACATGCACTCTTCTTGCTACTGCCATCAGGAAGAAGGTACAGGATCCTCAGGACTTACACCAACCAGGTTGAGGAACAATTATTACCCATCAACAACCATTAGGCTCTTGAAACAAAAGGGATACTTCACTCAACTTCACTTGCACCATTTTTGAAATGTTTCCACAACATATGGACTCACCTTCAAAGACTCTTCATCTCATGTTCTTGATATTTATTGCTTATTTATTTATTACTATTAATATTTCTTTATTTTTGTATTTGCACAGTTTGTTGTCTTTTGCACACAGGTTGAATGCCCAAGTTGGTTTGGTCTTCCATTGATTCTATTATGGTTATTATTCTATTATGTATTTATTGAGTATACCCACAAGAAAATGAATCTTAGGGTTGTATATTGTAACATACATGTTTTTTGTTAATTAATTTACTTTGAACTTTGAACTTGTCTTAGAAGATGACCTAGATGGTAGGGAGTGTTGTGTTTCCATGCGGAAGGGATGATAAGTGCCAAGTAACATTTATATCACAGGGCAACAGATAAAATATGAGGAATTCAATGGGTCAGCCAGCAAGTATGGAGGGAAAAGGACAGTCGTTGCTTATTGATGAATAGTCTTGATGTCCATTTCCCTCCATAGATACTGCCTGACCTGTTGAGTTCCTCCAGCACATTGTGTGTTACTCCAGAGCTCCAGCATTTGCAGTCTCTCTATGTCTCCAGTTTGTGTCATAATGGTGGAAGGCAAGGGCCAGTTCCAAGAAGAAAGAGGCTAACCTCTGATTTTACTAGCATTACTAGCACCATGTCCTCAATGTGCCTGAGATCATGACCTTCAGAATCAGAAATAAAGTGACAATAAATTTTGGAATGAATAGAGAATGCAAAAGAAAAGCAACAATAAGGTAGTGTTCTTGGATTATTCAGAAATCTGATAGTAGAGAGGAGGAAGCTGTCCTTGAATCATTAAGTGTGAGTCTTCAGGTTCCTGTACCTTAACCCAGATGGGAGTAGCAAGAAGAGGGCATGTCACAGATGGTAAGAGTCCTTAATGATGGGTGCTAATGCTTGAGGAAGGGAGGGTGTTTCTGTGAAGGAGCTGGAGGAGTCTTCAACCCTTGGAAGCCTCTGGAGATCCTAGAATTAGAACTTCCATGCCAGGCAGTGATGCAACCAGTCAAAATGCTCTCCACTGTACATCTGTAGAAATTTACCTTTGGTGACCTACTGAATCTTCTCAAACTCCTGACAAAGTAGAGCTGCTCGCACGCCTCCTTTGTGATTGCATCAAAGTGTTGAACCCAGGACAGATCCAAGACACATAGGAACATAAAGCTGGCCACCTTTTACTGCTACCCCCACAGTGAGGACTGCTGCATGTTTTCCTGTCTTCCTCTCCCTGAGATCCACAATCAATTCTTTGTCTTTGCTGATGGTGAGTGACACCATTCAAATAATCTATCTACCTCACTCCTGTAATCCCCCTTGTCGACATTTGATATTTTGCCAAGAATTTGTGTCCTCTTGGATAGTAATGAGATGAGTTCACAGTGGTGAATCTGTACAACTCTGTGAACTCTGCATCCTTTGTACATGCTTCATTGTCTCACTTCAGCATCTCCTCTGTGCTTAAAGTATGATTCAAACTTCTGCAGTTTTTGCTGCAACCCTTAGGTCTTAGATTCTTCTTCTGAATGGAAACTGAGGGGATAACTCTACAATTATGAGATTCTGTTTCTGGTTGTACATGAACATCTTTCAGGATGTCCTGTAGCCTTCACGGTATCTCACTTGCTATCATTCTTCTTCATCTTCTTGGGCCCTTTGATCCCAATGGAACGTAGACTACTGATGACCTCCTGTGAAAGAAAAGTAGGAGAAAAATTAAATTTTGAATCAAATGTTGACTTGGTTCATGAAGATGACAAGATAAGATGCAGCCACTGCTTCTCTTGTGCGAGATAACAATAGCTAGATATAGGTCATGCCAGTGATAAAGTATTGTTAACCTTTGTCCGAGATTGTCTAGCTAATACAGGGACTGACTGTTGATGTGCAATTTTAATTTTGTGTATCGCACAGGAATATTTTTAGACTTGCTGATACCTAACAAGTGCTTCTTGAAATTCGCTGACCAACTATGTTTAGCTGTTGGCTATTACCCAGAATTCACCGTATAAACTTAAGATGTAACCTGACATTGACTGAGTCGTAAGACAACGGCTCTCCGTGATCTCATATTAAAGAGTTAACCATATACCAAGGTCTGTGTCTTTATTTCTGTTCCCTAACTGAGTAAAGGCTCTCACAGTAAACTGGCAATGAAATTCTTCTACAGTAAAATAGAATAGGTCAGGGTAAATATTTCAACACCTCCCATCACGCCCCCCACCTTCCTCTGTTCTGAGCCAGTTTCTTGAGGGTGGATCAGGAGTGTACCTATCATCTAATTTTGGCCTCAACGTCTTTCCTCTATGTAACCTTCGGATGTCCCTCTTTCCTCTTTCTTTGGAGATTCAGTTTTAATTCCTGCCTGGTGATATTGTTGGTTGGCTTGCCTAAGGTGTAACCAATCTACCTCCATTTTCATTTGCGTATTTGTAACTTCATGGGTTCCTGGTTGGAGCTTTCCCATAGTGTCTGCTTAGTTACTTTGTCAGTCCACCTGATGTTTAGGATCCTTCTCAGGCATTGGTTGATGAAAGTCTACAATTTTTGTAGTGTCTTCTTTGTTGCCAAAAATTTCCAGTTTACACCTTTTCTTCTCATTTGCTGTGATGTTGGATTTTCCTGCCTGGCACATGGTTCTCCCATTTCACTTACCCAAGGTAGATATGGATTTCAGTGACAAAAGAGTTGTCAGCCTTGCCGGATCCTGATGACTTTCCCTGCGCTGTGTCATGTGCTCACTTGTTCACGAGCCCCTTCTCACAAAGTCGATGGTGTGGTTGGAGTTCATTAATGTTTGTGTAATCCGTTGCATCCTCTGTACAGGGGATTAGCCTATACAGCTTCACCAGAGCCCTGTTGGCCAACCTTTCATGTTTCCACCTCTCACGATGGGGACGTAAGGCTGGATATTGAGAGGTTCTTGCCATCATTGCTGCTTTTTTAAAATTCCATATTTCTGAACGTATGCCATATTGACCATTAAGGATCATTCTTGAGTTGATTAATCAATAATTATTACCTTTGATGTTGAAGGAGTTTGAAACCTTGTGGAAGAAGCCTTGAATTCTCCGGGACTCTCTCTCTCTCTCTGTCTCTCTCTCTCCCGGAGGTTTGCAGTGTGAATAAAGACTTTTATATTTCCCCATTACAACTTCAGTATGGCTCAATTTTAGTCAGTCACAACACTGACATGCCAATACATTTTTTGGTTAGTTTGAAGATGGCAATTCAGTGTACAGCTGTTTGAGCTTACAGCTGCAATTTCTCTGTACCCATCTGGCCTTGCTGTATTTTGAAGCCCTTCATTTTTCGTTACTTTGAGTATCATATTTCTGGATCAAAGCCAACTTGCAGTGAGATGTCATCTCTGAACATGCACTAACATCACACTGATGACTGTGTTTCCTTCATTTATTCCTGAATCTCTCCATCTTTGTCAGTCTTGTCTCTGATCACACTCAGCTTTGTTGCTGTATCTTCACACCATAATCTCTCATCTCGTACTGCTGCTCTGGTGACAGATGAGATATCATATCTGCTAGCACCATTTCCTTTCCTGTTCTGTAATTCAGAGCAAGATTTTACCTCTGAAGCATAAAGAGTACATCTTGCAATATTACTGATCCTCTATGTGGCTTTTCTTCAGAGCTTAAAGATTAGATTTATTTGTCACATATATATTGAAACATGCAGGGAAATATGTTGTGTGCATCAAATCAAATCAATGAGGTTTGTGCTGGGCAGCCCACAAGTCTCACCACACTTCTGGTTCTAATATAGCATGGTAACTACACATCATCCCTAGCCAACACACACACACACACACACACACACACACACACACACACACACAATGCCAGAGGAACTCAGCAAGCCAGGCAGCATCTATGGAAAAGAGTAAACAATTGACGTTACAGGCCGAGACCCTTCATCAGGACTGAACCCTAATCGTATGCTTCCGGATTGTGGGAGGAAACTGGAGCACCTGGAGGAAACCCATGTGGTCACAGAGAGGGTGTACAAGTTCCTTACAAATAATGGCAGGAATCTGACCATAACAGCTAATCTCTGTAAAGTGATGATCTAATCACTATGTTATGATGTCACCTGTATCTTTCTATGATTTTTATTTGCTTTAACGATTGGCAATCAGCTTTGACAACTAACTTCCTCCCATGCAGAAAGTTATGGAATTTCCCTCTTCTACCCATGGCAGTCAATAGTTCACTACCTGTGCCAGTAGGTTGTTTCTGTCTATGTGAATGTTTTGGAACATAGCACATAGAGCAGTACAGCACAAGAACAGGCCCTTCAGCCCACAATGTTGTGTTGAACCAATTAAATTTGTAATCAAATGGCCGACTAAACTAATTCCTTCTGGCTACACAATGTCCATATCCTTCAGTTTCCCCACAATCATGTGCCTATATAACGTCTCTTACAAGTCAACCCCATGTTCAAGTTCAACAGTGCATGACAGGGAATGAAGAAAAGATGCAGTTGACTCATATCATTTCCTCACGGCCCGGTAGCACGTGCTTTGCGGCCCGGTGGTTGGGGACCGCTGCTGTACATCGATGGTGCATGGATATTGTCAGCAAGAACATGTTTGAGGGGTCCAGTCATCATGCACTGGTGCAGATGTACACAGTCCAGTTTGTCCCCCGCTGAGCAAACACTGGAGAGCAGTACTGAGGGGAAGGGTGGAGTTGGTGGTTGGCCAGCCCTCAAGTCAGCATGGACTCCAGCTCAAACACGAGGAAATCTGCAGATGCTGGAAATTCAAGCAACACACAAGCTCCCCCCGCTTTCTTTCTCCCTAGGCCTCCCGTCCCTTGATCCTCTCCCTTCTCCAGCCTCGTATCCCTTTTGCCAGTCACTTTCCAGCTCTTAGCTCCATCTCTCCCCCTCCTGTCTTCTCTTATCATTTCAGATCTCCCCCTCCCCCTCCCACTTTCATATCTCTTACTAGCTCTTCCTTCAGTTAGTCCTGACGCTGGGTCTCGGCTCGAAACGTCGACTGTAGCTCTTCTTAGAGATGCTGCCTGGTCTGCTGTGTTCACCAGCAACTTTGATGGACTCCAGCTCACCCGCCATGCCTCTGCTCTCTCCCACACTGCCTCCAGCATCTCTCCCTGTGTGAGGTTGCAGCATGAGAGCCTTGTTTGAGCAACAACCAACCGAGGCCCTGGGCAGTCCTGGAAAAAAGTACTGTCAGTTTCTCTCTCTGTGCCTCTCATAATCTTATAAACCTATCAGATGTCCCCTCAGCCTGCACTGCTCCAGAGAAAATAACCCAAGTTTGTCCAACCTTTCTTTATAGCACATGCCCTCCAATCCAGGCAGCATCCTGACTTAGATGCAAACACTGTGGGATTGCTAGTTTGTACTAAAACTGTTGCCAGAACTTGACATGTGCAGATGAATAGAATGTAAAGGTTCATAAGCTGCTGATTAGATTTTGTACTGTGTCCACTAGTCCTTGCTTACTATGGGAAGAACCAATTTAATGTGAGCAGATTAACATGAAAACTATCATGTATTCATTATGACTCAGAATGTGGTCATTAAACCCAATGGGACAATGACATCTCTGAGAAGAACAATCCTATACATCCTAGAGCCATAGAGCTGTTCAGAGCAGAAACTGGCCCTTCAGCCCATCAAGTCTGTGCCGACCATTCCACTCGCTACACTGATTCCACTTATCTGCATTGCGTGGGTCCAATGACTTCGATGCTGTGATGATTCAAAGGCTTGTTGAGAATCTTCCTGTCTATTTTCTCTCTGCTCCTGATCTACACAGATGCTTCTACACCCATTTCCGCCTCCATCATCCTGTTTCTTTCGTCTACTCTACCCACTCCATCTGCACATCATTCCCGTGCGCTCCTTCCACGGGATCCCTTTGCCACACCATTCTCATTAGTGCACCACCCCCCTCATTTGGCTCCATGCTCCATCTCCCTTTTTCTATCAGATTCTACTACCCAAAGCCCTTTGTTGCCTCCACCTAACACCTCCTTACCTCTGTCATATCCCACCCTTCCTTCCACCTCTCCTCAACTTGTTCCACCTGTCACCTTCTAGACCTTGCCCCACCCTCTCCTTCACATGGGTTACCTCCCCTCTATCTTCCAGTCCGGGTGAAGGGTCTCAACCTGAAATGTTGACTTGCCATTTCCCTCCACAGGCCACAGAGTTCCTTTCACAACTTGTACACTACTCCATGCGTTGGCTGGTTTCGATGACCCAGAACGGCTTCACCCGCTCTGTCTCCTTCCAAGCTCTGCCTTTGATTCCTTTGAAGAGGGGAAGAGGAAGATACATAAAGCTGAGTTAGGATAGAGGGCTAATTTTATATGAGTGGAGCAGCTTAGTTGCTGTTTTAACTATACTGTAATGGTGATAAGCCTTGAAGAATGGAGAAAGAGCAAAGTGTATGGTAAACCAAAGATAGGGAAGACAATGGGATTCCTTGTTGGACCTTGGAAGATGTTACCTAGGGACAGTTTGGCTCCCAACTGGAATGAGATAAGAAGCTGGTTGGAATTATTCCTGCCAACCCACCCACCTCCCTCTCCACGACGAATAATATTTGAAATTGTGCAGCACCTTGTAACTGAATGTGCAACAGAGGCCACTGAGTGGAATGTGGGAGTCAGAGATAACCCTCCCACTCCGGGTAATATTGTTTATCTGAAAAGGACATTCCAATCTTCCGACAGGACATTCCAATCTTCTGACACAGGATACCAGAGGTAGAAGCTGCGCAGGCTGATAAAGCAGGACGGCAATATTGGAAGTGTTGGATCACCTACAATTCTTTACCTAATTGGCTCTTTGCCGAGAAAATAATCTTCAGAGATACTTCAAAATAAGTCTGTAGCACTACCACAGCACCAGCTGTTCAATTCCGCTGCTGTCTGTAAGGAATTTTCCCCTTGATCGTGTGCACTTCCTCCAAGTGCTCCAATTTCCACTAAAGTTCGAAGATCTATGGGTTAGTAGGTTAATTGGACAAATGGGTGTAATTGGGCGGCGCAGTTTCATTGGGCTGGAAGGGCCTGTTATTGTATGGGCTGCTAAATCAAATCAAATAAAAATTAAACAACCTGTATGTTAAAAAACATAGAACATAGAAAACCTACAGTACAATACAGGCCTATTGACCCACAATGCTGTGCTGAACATGTAGTTACTTTAGAAATTACCTAGGGTTACCCATAGCTCTCTATTTTCTAAGCTCCATGTACCTATCCAGGAGTCCCTTAAAAGATCCTATCGTATCCGCCTCCACCACTGTCGCTGGCAGCCCATTCCATGCACTCACCACGCTCTGCATAAGAAACTTACCCCTGCCATCTCTCGTGTTAGCCATTTCAGCCTTGGGAAAAAGCCTCTGACTATTCACACGATCAATGCCTCTCATCATCTTATACACCTCTATCAGATCACCTCTCATCCTCCGTTGCTCCAAGGAAAAAAGGCTGAGTTAACTCAACCTATTCTCATAAGGCATGCTCGCCAATCCAGGCAACATCCTTGTAAATCACCTTCGCACCCTTTCTATAGTTTCCACATCCTTCCTGTAGTGAGGTGACCAGAACTGAAATGTTGCAGACATTTGCAAAAAAAGAGAAATGCGATAGAATTTTATGAAAAAGTAGCTGTGTAGTGGACAAAGATGCAATAAGGGCTATCGTATAAGGAGAGTTCAGAGGTTGTTTTCTCTGGAGCGCAAGTAACTAAGAGGAGACCTGGGATTAGTTTAAATTGGTATCATGGTCTATATTGGAACTGTGGGCTGAAGCATCTGTTCATGTATTGTACTGATCTTTGGTCTAAGATCTCAGGATGTCTATAAAAACCCATACTTTGTACAGCTGGGGAAGGTATGTGGATCACGCTGGGCAAGGAAAAAAGGCTCTTCTCCCACCTGCAAGTGTAAGGTCAATTACAATAAAAGCTTGTCTATTTACTTGACAGCAGACAACATGTGTGGAATTCTTGCCTCACAATAAATTCACCATTTCTCTGTCGTTATTTTTCATTTCCATATCTTGAACTGGTTTGATTGGTCTGCAGGGTATTTTCACCTTTGCTGTGAACTCATGTCATCTTCCACGTCCAATGCATGGCCTTCATTTCATCAATTTTCCACTTATTTGTTCCTCGTCTAACTGCAGCAACCCTGTTTCCTTCACCAGTAATAATCTGAAAGTTAACTTTTTCTTTCTTTCTTTTTAAATCTTTTTATTAATTTTTCAAAATTGCAAACTCAATAACAAAGTTGGTACAAAAAAACTGAGAAATTTGATTTGCCTAGATTCCATTTTTTTAGATACTTACAAATAAGAAATTTTTTAAATATTATGTTGCCTACCTTTCCGACTTCCAATCCTTCTGGCACTCTTGATAAAATTTTAGGCTTTAATCCTTTGCAGAAGGGATTAATAGCAATAATTTATGATATAATTATGAAATTACAGCCAGATATATCTGACAAAATTAAAAATGAATGGGAAAGGGAACTTCAACTTTCCGTACCTACAGAGAAATGGGATAAAATTTTTCAATTAGTATTTCTTCTACATGTGCTAAACATACTTTAATACAATTTAAAGTAGTACACAGAGCTCATATGTCCAAAGATAAACTGGTTCGTTTTTATTCCCATATAAACCCTACTTGTGATAGATGTCACTCTGAAGTGGCTTCTTTAACTCATATGTTTTGGTCCTGTCCTCTTTTGGAAAAATATTGGAAAGTTAACTTTTTATTCAGTGTTTTCATCCTCCAATTTGAAGCATCCTATGTTATGGTTACACCTTTAGTTCCACTCTACAGAGCAAAGCTGTTTTTATATCTAGGTCCCAAATAAGTAAGTTCTTAAATCTATGTACATATCTAAGCCATTTAGTTGTCACCTAGTTCACCATTTTTCTCTCTCTGGATTTGTAATTTACATCCATCGATCTAATGACTTGCTCTCCTTTTGAGATTCTTGATGTCTTTTTTTTTCACTTATCACATTGGGATTTTTATCTTCTGCCTCACTAATTTTCTTAACTATTCAATATAACTATTCCTTTCCTCTTGCTCACAAAGGAATGTAGCTGTCCCTTTCAATACTCACGACTCTTCAAACGCTTCCAAATGCCGTTTTAGTTTAAATTTTCTGAAATTTGCTTTCCAGTCCTGAACTGACACAGATCATTTCCAACAGGATCTCTACTTAGACCCAAACCTGGAACTTTTCATTTAATGTAGGTATTGTTGTTTTTGTCACCTGATAAACCACTGCTGCTGTTATTATTTTCCAGAGCACCGCAGGTGAAGTAGAAACCCGACCGAAGTGGATTCCCAAAGACGTACGGGTGAGTAGGTTAATTGGTCACATCTGTGTAATTGGTCAGAGGAGGCTCGTTAGGCTGGAAGGGCCTGTTACTATGCTCCATCCCTAAATAAATAAATTGATAAATAAATAAATACGTTTGTTACGCAGAGGCAGATTCGCAGATTCAGTAAATGTGTCAGAAGACACTGATTGCGAGCAAGCACGTTAACTATTTATTTACAAACAAACAGTGAAAGACTCAAACAAAAGATTTGGGAACAGCTTCTTTCCATCTGTGATAAGACTGCTGAACGGATCCTGACCCGGATCTGGGTCGTACCCTCCAAATATCTGGACCTGCCTTTCGGTTTTTTAGCACTACCTTACCTTCCATTTTTGTATTTTCTGTTTATGATTTATAATTTAATTTTTTAATATTTACTATCAATTTGTAATCCAGGGAGCAGGAAGCGCAGAATCAAATGTTGCTGTGATGATTGTATGTTCTAGTATCAATCGTTTGGTGACAGTAAAGTATAAAGTATAAAGTCTAAATCAAGCAAGTACTTATCCAAGCCCCCCTAAGTTGCAAAACTATGACACTAAACATTCAATAACACTACTCACTCAAAGAGGTACATTGTTACTCTCCCCCGCCTCCCCCGAGGTACACAACTACAACACTAAACATGCAACAAGCAGGTACTTATCTAAGTGTGCACGTGGGCCCTCCTTTCTGCAGCACACTTTCCCAATGGTGTTTCAGCCCTGGCCGTCACCATCATGGGCATGGTGGCCATCCAGGACACTGAGGAGGTACATGTACAGCACCACGTACCCTGGATAGCAGCAGCCGTACCACCCCATGGGGAGCCACAGCTAGGCCCGGGAGCCGCATATCCAGGAAGTGCCATTCAGTGTCCAGGCAATGCTCACCTTCACAGTATCTTTTGGCTGTGCTATTCCTGCTGACACTCACCGTGGCCCACTGACTGGTGGGAACTGTGGTTAAGATACTACCTACACCAACATTCCCTTCCTGCCCTTGTCGGCTGAGGAATCACATCCCGAGCTGGGACCTTTCAGTTAAACGTCCTGAGTAGAGAAATACCGGCCCTTAAAGCACTCGCTCCACCAGGGGTCACGAAAGCTCAAGTTCTTTAAGGCCATTAGCATGTGATTGGTGAGGTCCGAGACTGGATTACCTCCTCCCTGTTTCCCCCCAGACAGAATACTTGTCAGTGGAGCTGGACAAGTCCCCCAGCAGTCTTTTCCCTTGTCACAGAAGGGGATCCCTTCTTTGGAGTGGGTTGGAGTCCTCATACAAATCTAATTATCCGACACGTTGGACCTGTTTGAATATTCATACACCATCCATGGGAACGTGTTATAGGACTTTACATTGCGGGTCAGTGTTATCAGCACCGCCATCAGCTCCCACCACTTCACCATTATGCAATGTAGGGAGATAAACACTCACTCTCTCCAGGTTGATCATTGGGTATTGAGACATGTCATTCCCGGTTCCCCCGGTAACACAACCCATTATATATTCTCCATAATCTCACCCTTCCGGTGGCCCTTGTATGCCAGGGATTCCCAGCCTGGGCTCTACATACCACTTGGTTAATGGTAGGGGTCCATGGCATTAAAAAGGGTGGGAACCCCTGCTGTACAGAAACCTTCCCCGATTCCTCTTCCAACTCCACCTCCTCCAGCTTCCAACACTGCAAAATGCCGGGGCGTCGATGATCCACCCAGATTCGCCAGGTGAAAGCTCAGGTGGTCCATCACTTGCTGCAGCACATTCAGGCACCCCTGGAGGGTGCAGGTAGGGGTCAATAGCTGAATCTGTCCTTCATGCCTTCGATCGGCCCTACCACCTGTGGGTAGTATGGGATGTGAAACACCCACAAAGTGCCCGATTCCACTGCCCAGTTCCTGGACATTAGCCCCTGCAAAATGTGAGCCAGGGTCTGATTGAATCTCCCAGGGGACCCCATACGTAGCTGACAAACAGTGTGTTCTCTTGTGTGTAATACTGTGTTTTATTGTGTTCTGGTCAGCATGGTCATACGGCACCACCATCAGGACTCCGGAATACATGCGCTGCTTTTTATTTTGTTGTGGCAGAGGCCTAATGTAATCTCTCTGCCAGATCCGACCAGCTCCTCCACCCACTGGGATTTGTCCCGAGGGAGCTGCTGGCCGTCCCCTGAGCTTAGCATGTTGGCAGGGTGGGCAGCTTCTGGCTGCCATTTTGGTCTCATCATAAGTTAATACAACTCCTCGAGCTTTGCCCGTATCCTTGTTCCTTCCATCCTTAAGTGCCCACTCTTCTGGTGTGCCCAGACTGCCAGGCAACCATGGTTCCCCTCCCTGGAGCTTTCCATGTCCATCCTGATCTGTGCTGCTCTATCAACAACAGCATTATGAATGACTTCCTCAGTGTCCCATGAGGTGTGGCTATCCACATAATCATAATCTGCTGCAGGTCTGCCTCCTTCCAGATATGTTCCCATTAGGGGTGCCTCCAGTGAGGTCGCCCAAGCACCTCCCAGTTTGGCTTGTGCGGTTGAGGCGTCAAAGCTGCCATGCCAAAGGCCACTGATATAGACTCAGATATGCCCATTCACCTCTTGGCGAGGGCAGGGTCACAGCCACCAACTCGGCCAGTTGGCTGGGTCCCCCATCTCTCCCCTGCGTGACGATTTTGCTCGTCGCAGGGTGGAGAGCAGCAGCCTTCCTCCGCTGCCTATGGCTGGAGCCGTCAGTGTACCAGACTCGTTGCTTCTCCTCAGGGGTCAGATCATCATACGACTTACCCCATTGTATGTCCAGGAACAGAACATACTGACTGGGGCCCTGTATCTTATCAGGGTTGTTAGACTAACTCTGTTCCCTCAGGGAAATAACCACCTTAACCCATGCCTGTCTCACTACATCCTGCAAGGGTCCCTGTGCCAACATATTGTTGATATAGTGGGATACGGTGATGCTAAGGTCTAGCTGTATCCCTGTAAGTCTCAAGCTACTATGCCATGGAACAACGTGACACTGTGTAGGTACACCTGGCAGTGGCAGCAAAAGGTGAACTGTTGACCCTCCCACTTAAAGGTAAACTAATCCTTTGAGGCTGGACTCAGGGAAATAGAGAAAAAGGCATGGCCAGGTCTACTGCCACTTACCAACCCTTCCCCTCCCTACCCTCTATGTTGCCAATTATGGTCACCACATCTGGGACATGTGGGGGCGTTGCATGCCTGTTCAACTGTCCACAACCAACCATCATGTGCCATGCCCTATCCCTGTTCCACACCAGCCACACCGGGCTGTCATAGGGGGAAGCAGCAGAGCGAATGCCTCTCTCCCATAACATAATATGCACAGTCTCCCTAATCTTTTTGGTGCTTCTCAGGATTTGGTAGCGTTTGGCGCTGATCACCCTCGAGACGAGCAGAATCAGCAAAGGTTCCCACTTGGCCAATTCTACCAGTACCTTCAGCCGGGCCACCCCAAAGGTAAAAACAACTCTAACTTGTTTGCAGAGATCTACACCTCAACACGTTCATACCCAGAATGCTCTCGGGAGATGCCGCCACCAAGACAGTCATGGCTCCTAGCTGTCCTGGTTTGGTGGCCACCTGCATTATAACCTTCCGGATGAGAAGAAGGGAGCCCTCTAAACACTCTGTTGTCGTCCAGATACTCCACCAGCTATCGGGGTTACCCAGAATGATAATGTGTTTAGCTCATCCCTCTGCAACTGGACATTGGACTTTATGACTAACAGACCCCAATCAGTTAAGTTAGACAACCTCTCCTTCTCCACTATCACCCTGAACACCGGCGTGCCTCAAGGCTGTGTGCTGAGCCCTCTTCTGTACTCCCTTTTCACCTATGACTGCATTCCTGTACATGATTCTAATTCCATAATCAAGTTCGCAGACGACACCACAGTGGTTGGCCTGATCAGAGGGGATGACGAGATGGCCTACAAGGACAAGGTCCAGCACCTGGCCGTGTGATGTGCTGACAACAACCTGGCCCTTAACACCCAGAAGACCAAGGAGATCACTGTGGACTTCAGGCATGCTAGGAGCCACACTCACGTCTCCATCTACATCAACGGAGCTGTAGTGGAGCATGTATCAAGCTTCAAATTCCTTGGTGTCCACATTCCCGAGGATCTCACCTGGTCCCTGAACTCCTCCATCTTGATTAAAAAGACGCAACAGCGCCTTTATTTCCTGCAGAGCATCAGGAAAGCTCATCTCTATCCCAGGATACTGATGGACTTTTACCGTTGTACCATTGAGAGCATACCCACCAACTGCATCTCAGTGTAGTATGGTAATTGTCCCGTATTGGACCGCAAAGTGCTCCAGTGTGTGGTGAAAACTGCCCAGAGGATTATTGGCACCCAATTGCCCACCGTTGAGAACATCTACCATAAACGCTGCCTGGGCAGGGCGAAAAGCGTTATCAAGAATGCATCTCACCCTAACGATGGACTTTTTACTCTCCTCTCATCTGGTAGGTGCTACAGGAGCCTCTGCTCCTGCACCTGTAGGCACAGGAAGAGCTTCTTCCCTGAGGCTGTGACACTGCTGAACCTCTCATCACAGCGCTAAGCAGTATTGCACCCATATTGGACTGTCTCAGTACTTTTATATTTGTGTGCTGTAGCACTTAGCTTTTATTCGCAGTTATTTTGTAAATAACACTATTCTTCTGACGATGAGGAAGCAATGTGCATGTGGCAAAATCAGCAAGAACAATTGCGGCTTGAAGATCCACCAAGTGAGGATGAAGTGTTTGGCGGGAGCAGGAGCAGCACAACGCGCAGGTGTCCAACCTGGTGAGATGAAGGAGGGGCCAGGCCTGGAGTCACCCCATAGTGCCCAGAACCTCCAAGTGTTGCAAACTAATCCCTCTAACATGAAGTCCAACAGGACGCGGATCAAATGGCCTGTAGCTAACATGACTTCATTGTGGAAGCTGTTTGATGAAGATGTTAACCAAACTCTGGAAGCAACGGCGAAGGGAGGGGTTGATAGGAAGCTGCAAGTCATGACAACAATTATTGTCAGTATTGCAGCAGCAACTGTCAGCAGGCTGGATGGAGAGCGAGGTGTCTCCCAGTGGAGGTTGGTTTTAGGGGATTCGCAGCCCGTTCCTTAGTTAGAGCCTTCAGCATTTTGGGCATCGAGAGAGAGAGGAAGAGGAGAGCCATCCGCAGTACCACCGATACGGCAGAGAGGGCCTCAAGGTGGCTGTGGCTGAAAAGAGGGGAGCCATGGAGTCATAAGTAGCTAGCCATCTGGACACAAGCTGGGGTCTGATCAGCCCCGGCTGGGTCACCTGGAGGAGGTTGTATGATGTTGAAAGACCCGAAACACCCGATGATTCCAGGAGCATCACTGAAGATGTGTCCAGAAGCATCAGTAGATGTATGTACACAGCTGCGTTTCTGGTTAGATGCTAACTGCATTTCATTGGCTTTGTATCTGTACATGGCACAATGACAAGAAAGTTGAATCTAATCTAATCTAATCTAAAAAACTAGTATCCTCCAGTGCCATCCGTCGATGCACATTCCCCCAGTGCACCGCAGCAGGTATGTAAGGCCTTGGGTCCTCCAGTGCGGAAAGGGCTGCTGAGCATATCCGCTGGTAGTCCTGACCACATCCCTAAGTGAATAGGCCGGGAGGGCTCCAGACACCACTTGACCCCTGTTGCTGCTGGAGGTCTGGCCGTGGCCTTTGAAGCACCTCAAGCAAGGGATGGACCCTGATCTCGAGACAAGGAATCCAGCAAGGGATCAAATGAACTCTTCTCTAGGGAGGGCTTAGAAGGTGAGTCCCCTCCCTTAATAGTTCCTTTGCCCAACTTCTCCTCTCAGTTTTCCCTCCACATGGCATAGAGGGTGGGAGTGGAAACCCCATTGAACTGCTCCCTCAGGACCCCTGCCCTAAAAACATCTCCTTACAGATTATGCGGGATCTCCCACTCCCTGCCCTAGGCTGTACTGAAACTTTGAGATTTGGAGTTGAACAAGAGACCAAGAGATCTACAGATGTACCTTGCCAGAAAATAAAATCTTAGGTCCAAATTGTAGTTAGATCGGCAACATTCTATAAAACTGCTCAGAATGCATCATTTATTCTTCCATATTTTTTTAAAGCTTTTAAAAAATTAGTCTATTCCTAATAAAATATATAAACTCAGTGGCCACTTTATTAGATACACTGTAACTCAATAAATAAAAAGCATGCAGGCATGGTCAAAAGGTTCAGTTGTTGTTACGACCAAATATAAGAATGAGGAAGCAATGTGATCTTAGTAACGTGGGATGATCGTTGGTGCCAGACAGGGTGGCTTGAGTATCTCAGAAACTGCTGATCTTCTGGCATCGTCATGCACAACAGTCTCTAGAGTTTATAGAGAACGGTGTGAGAAGCAAATAAGCATCCAGTGAGTGGCAGTTCTGTGAGGGGAAAGGCTTTGTTAATGAGACAGGTCAGAGAGAAGGTGACAGTAACTCAAATAACCATGCATTACAGCAGTGGTGTGCAGAACAGCATATGTTGAACCTTGAGGTGGGCTGGGCTACAGCAGCAGATGACCTCAAGGGAGGTTCCACTCCTGTACCTAATAAAGCGGCCACTGAGTGTATGCTAAAAGAGAAAGACAGTGCAAAAATCTTTACGATTTTACATTCTTAGTGTCCTTTGATCAATGTAGTCAGTAACGTTGGTGCTTTTTCATGAATCATAGTACTAACGCCATTCACGTGGCACCCTGGGGCAATTGACCTTTTCATTGTTTGAGGGGCTTCCAAGTTTTACTAGGACAGCAGCCAGTATCATCATTACTCTTTCCACAGTATCACTGACCTTTTCTTGTATGGAATACCCCTACCCTCCCCCTTCCACCTCCCCAGCCCCTGTGTATTTGTTTACACATGCTGCACTGATATAAGTTCATTGACCCGAGTTGTTAACTCTGTCTCTTTCTCTGCAGGTGACTCCTGACCTGCCGAGTGTTTCCAGCTGTTTTGAACATTTATTTTCTAGATTATAAAGTTCCTGGAAGTAGTTTGCCTTTTATCTGCAAATAAATAGTAGAGTCAGAACCATCGAGCAATACAGTAGGAACACAGGCTCTTCATCCCAACTTGACCAAAGTGCCTACCTGAGCTAGTCCCATTTGCATGTATTTGGCCAATATCCCTCTAAAACATTCCTATCAATGTATTGGTTCAAATTTCGTCAATTCTCCTGTAACAGTCTTCGACAGTCTTGGACCATCTATCACACTCCCACAAAGTTGTGTATTATACCACATCTAGTTCATATAGTCATACAGCATGGAAACATCAAGCCCATACCGACCATCAAAACCTCATCTATAATAAACCTGAGCCTCTAACCTATTTTTATTCTCTTTGTATTCCCATCAAACCCCAACCCCCAGATTCTACAATTCACCTACACATGAAGGTAATTTGCAGTGGGCAGTTGGGCTGTGGGAGGAAACTGGCACGCCCATGCAGTCACAAAAGGAACGGGAAAACTCCACACAGACAGCATCAGAGGTCAGGATTGAACCTGGTGTCTGAGGTGTAAGGCAGTGTGCTGCACCCCGCTCGAAAGTGTCACACCAATCTTAGGCAGTCTTTCATTGGCTACAGGGAACTTTGAGATGTCCACAGTACCCAAGAGGATTATATAAAGCATAGCTAGCGAGATACTGGAAGGATTCTGTGGGTTAGAACCCTGTGTGAAGGGAAAAGGGCAGTGACATTTTGGGTCATCTGAACTGAAAGGTCTATGCACGAAACATTGACTGTGCATTTCCCTCTACTGACGTTGCCTGACCCACTGAGTTCCTTCTGCAGCTTATGTGTTGCTTTAGATTCCAGCACCTGCATCTCTTGTACTTCTATATCAAGATCAGCAAGATTACTTATGAAAGAGGAGAGCAAACATTTTAGGATACATTTATAATTCCAATCAAAAACAAATTAAAAAATCTTCTTCCAATGTATTTCTGATGCCACCAATATGTGCAAAAAAACAGAGAAATCCTTCACTTGATATGTCAACATGAATTCAATTGATCAGTGAGGCTTCAAATTCCTTTAATTCATATATAGGAAACATCATTTCTCATAAAGCAGTGTTCAACATTAATGTTAATAATCAACATATTTATTACTACCCAGCTCATCGACTGTTTGTCCCACTCCCATTAGGGAAGAGGCTATCCAACATCCACAACAGGACCACTAGACTCAAAAATTATTACCTCTCCCAAGTGTCAGGCTGCTCAACACCTCCACCCATTGACCAACCCCACCACCATGGCATACTAGTATCACTTCACGTACATACAATCAGTCTATGTATATACTACATTGTGTTTTATGTCACAAACATGAGAAAATCTGCAGATGCTGGAAATCCAAAGCAACACACACAAAATGCTGGAGGAACTCAGCAGGTCAGGCAGCATCTATAGAAAAGAGTAAACAGTCGACATTTCAGGCCGAGTCCCTTCATCAGGACTGGAAAGGAATGGGAGAAGTCTGATTAAGAAGATGGGGTGAGGGGAGGAAGAAGTACAAAGTGGCAGGTGATGGATGGAACCAGGAGAGGGGGAGGATGTGAAGTAAAGATCTGGGAAGTTGAAGCAACGCTTCAACTGTGAGTCCATTGGGGTCATCTACTATATCAGGTGCTCCTGGTATGGCCTCCTGTGTATCAGTAAGACTTACCACAGATTGGGAGACCACAAAGAGTGGGATCTCCTGGTGGCCACCTGTTGTGTCTGTGGCCTGTTTACACAACTATATTATTAATAACAACGCTGGAGATGGGAACTAAGTTTCCATGGTTCTTTACTGGTAGAGTCTGAACTTTAACACACATATATACAGATCCATACACACCTAATAGCACATGCAACAATGTGTTACTACAACATAAAGTAGTCCCTTATTATAATGTAGGCTATACGGTACACTCCTCCCCTTTTATTTTAATAGTGCATCAACTGTTTTTTTTTAATGGGACACAATGCTAAACAAATATATTTACCTTTCACATACAAACACCTAACATTTGTTTACAAATTATAACAAAGTAACTTAATAATATCAAATTATAACAAGCCTATTTTTTTTTTTACTTTTGGTCTAAGACCCACTTAGAACTCAAGTCTCTGGGGAGGTCTTCTCTGCCTCTCTGGGTAATGTCTGTCCTGAACGTTTGCTTTGGGGAATGAGTCTTCACAGGTATATCAGTTGGGTCATCAGCACTGATGACAGGCTTATCTGTGGATGAGGCTGATGTGGTGACATCAGGAGTGTTTGCTTCTATGTCGGGGAGTCCGGGCAAGGTATTGTTGTGTTTCTCACCTGAGCATGCAGGATTTGGTCCACACGACGTCTCCATACATTCTCTCCACCTTCACAGTATACATCAGTGGCCCGTCTATGGCTGAAATTGTACCCTGCTGCCACTTTTCAGTCCGGTAATCATGTGCAAGAACTGACTGACCCACACTGAAGCTCCGTGTTGACTTAGCGTTCAAGTGTTTGAACTGTCTGTTCTCCACATCCCGCCGTACATCTGGTTTGAGAAGATCCATGTGGGACCTCAGGTTCCTGTTCAGAAACATCATCGCAGGAGTCTGATTAGTGGTTGCATGTACTGCATTACGATAGGCAAGGAGGAAGTTGTCTATCTTGTGTTGCAGTGGTCGTTTTTCATTGTCCATAGCCTTGATGGCTTTCTTGAATGTCTGTACAAATCTTTCTGCCAAGCCATTTGTGGATGGATGGTAAGGGGCAGATGTAAAGTGCTTGATTCCACTGTTCTTCACAAAACTTTGGAATTCTTCAGAGACAAATTGTCATCCATTTTCTGTGCAGATTTGTTCTGTTATGCCATTCCTGGTGAACATGGTCCTCAGAACTGTAATGGTATTTTCTGAAGTGGCTGTCTTCATTTTGATGACCTCTGGCCATTTGGAATGTGTATTGACGGCGATTAAAAAGATAGAGTCCATGAAAGGTCCAGCAAAGTCAATGTGCACTCGCTGCCATGGTGATGAGGGCCACTCCCATGGATGGAGAGGGACTTGTGGTGGTGTGTCTGGATCTTTTGACATCCAGAGCAGTTCTTGATCAAGTCCTCAATCTGCTTATCGATTCCTGGCCACCACACATAGGCATGGGCAAGACTTTTCATCTTCACAGTACCCAGGTGCCCCTCGTGCAGTTCCTCCAGCACTCTGGTGCGTAGCTTGGGAGGAATCACAACTCATGAACCACACATTAGTGTTCCCCGACACACTGACAACTGCTCCTTCCTCGCTGAGAAGGCTGGAAACAGTGTGTTACCCCGTGCTGGCCATCCCTTTACCGTGATGTCACACACTTTTGACAACATAGGGTCATTGAGTGTTTCTCTTTCAAAGAGGCTGTTTGTCACTGGTAATTGTTCAACTATTGTTGTGTGAAAGACCTCTGCTGAATCCATTTGTGTAGTTATCTCTGAAGTCAGCAGTGGTAAACGTGACAAACCATATGTGTTGCTGTGTTGCTTGGTCCCCTTGTGTTCAATGTCATGCATGTGACCTCCTAAGAAAAGGGACCATCGCTGCAGCCTTTGTGCTGTCATCACTGGAACACCTTTCCTTGGGTTGAAGATTGACACAAGAGGCTAAACTTTTGACCATACAGGTAGTGACTGAATTTCTTGACTCCCCACACAAGGGTTAGGGCCTCTCTGTTAATCTGTGTGTAGTTGTGTTCAGTTGAAGTTAGCGTTCTTGAGGCAAAGGCTATTGGTCTTTCTGAGCCATCTGGAAACTTGTGCGATAACACAGCTCCTTTCCCATGGGGTGAGGCACCACAAGCCAGTCGGATTGGTAAGGAAGGGTCAAAGTGCACGAGCACCCCTTCTGAAGATATGAGTCTTTTAGTTTCTTGAAATGCTTTCTCACAGCTCTCAGTCCACTTCCATTGTGTCCCTGTCTGTAACAGTGCATTTAGTGTGTGTAGGACTATGGATAGGTTAGGCAAGAACTTATGGTAATAGTTCACTAGTCCAAGATATGCTCTCAGCTGAGACACATTTTCAGGCAGTGGTGCCTTAAGCACTGCTTCTTTCTTGTCTTGAGACATGTGTAAACCATCCTTGTTGATCACATGCTCACAGTATGAGATTTCCTTTTCAAAAGACTCACATTTCTGTCGATTAGCTCTGAGGCCATATTCTCGAAACCTGCTGAGCATTTGTTTCAGGTTAGAAAGATGTTCATGGTCATCTTTGCTGGTGACAATGATGTCATCCAGGTAACACTGAGTCCCTGGAATCCCCTGCAGGACCTGGTCCATTGCCCTTTGCCAGATTGCAGGAGCTGATGCTATCCCAAACACCAACCTGCTGAACTGGTAAAGTCCTTTGTGTGTATTTATTGTCAGGTTTTATGTTTTATCGATTTCCATTTGGAGATAAGCCTGGGCCAGATCGATTTTTGTGAAATGCTCCCCTGCTGACAGGGAAGCAAAGGTGTCCTCAATACGAAGTAGATGATACTGTACTGTGCGGAGAACTGGGTTAACAGTCACTTTAAAGTCTCCACATATGCACACCTTGCTTGGTTTTCCTGGTTTTGTGCTGGAGGTTTTCTTCATCACTGGAACAATAGGTGTGGCTCATTCACTCCAATCCACCTTTGACAGGACCCCAGTCTGCTCCAGATTCTTCAGCTCTGCCTCTACTATAGGACGGATTGCATATGGCACTGGTCTGGCTTTGTGAAACTTTGGACAAGCATTTTCCTCAACCTCAGTCTTCGCCTTCATGCCCTGAAGAGTTCCTATTCCTTTCATGAACACTTCCTCAGAGTCAGCAAGTATTTGTGACAGTCTCTCAGATGTAGCCCTGCTGTCCTCCTTTGCTGACACAACTAGTGCCTTGATGGTGTGCCAATCCAGCTGGATTTTCCTGATCCATTCATGTCCCAGCAACGGTGGTCCTCCATTTTTCAGTACATAGCGGTTCAGCTTCTGTGTTTTGTCTCCGTAGGTCACTGTTACTTTAATTTTACCTTTGGGACGCACCTTCTGTCCTGTGTAAGTCTTTAGCAGTAGTTTAGTTTGTTTCAGAGTTATGTGAGAAAACAGTCATCTGCAGTTGTGTACAGAGATCACTGTTAAAGCTGAGCCTGTGTCCAACTCCATTTTCATTTCCACGTCTGCCACTTCTGGAGTGATCCATATTACTCTTCGATCATCTGTCTCTATTACGCTGTGAAGTTGCAAACAAGACAATTCACTTTTGTCTGAATCGTTTTCAACAAACTGTTTTCTTTCATTTTGTACGCATTGTTGTATTTTCCTTTCTGGGGTTTCTTGTTTCTCTGTATTTCGTCCCTTTTCTGCTGTTTACTAGCTTTGCATATTCTGCCAATGTGGCCCAGTTTGCCACAGTTTCTGCACTCTTTGTCTTTAAACCAACAGTCCTCAGGGTCATGTGACATGTTCCTGCAAGGGTAAAATTTCTTTCCTTCATTCTGTTCAGCATGTTCCCACAATGGTAACGTTTCTTCTTTCATTTCTGTTCAGTGACATTTTACTTGTAGCATATTCCAGAGATTTTTGTTGTATCTCTGAAGCACCTTGTGCTGCTGTTTCTAATGATATTGCAATGTTCAGCGCCTTCTCAAGGTGAGGTCTTTTTCACACAGGAGCTTCATCTGTGTGGTTTCACAGTGCATGCCACACACTAACCTGTCCCTCAATGCGTTTAATAGACTAGCTCCAAATTGACAATGTTCTGATAATTTGCACAATTCAGCACAATATTCAGAAATGCTTTCAATTTTGCTCTGATTCCATTTATGAAATTTAAATCTTTCAGCAATGACCAGTGGTTTGGGGTTTAAGTGCTGTTGGAGAGTATCTACTATTTGCTTGAACATTTTGTCAGCTGGCTTTTCAGGGGTTAACAAGCTCCGTAGCAGCCGTATGTTTTTGCTCCCATAATACTGAGTAAGACGCTGGCTTTCTTTTCATCATTAACTTTGTTAGCCTCACAATATAATTCCACTCTCTCAATGTAAGTTGCCCAGTCTTCAATGCCACTATCAAATGCTGTAATGTTTCCAATCATCGCCATCTTTGTTATGTTAAATTAGCCCCACTTTCCCCATGTTTTCTTTTTGACTCATGTGTCCTTTTTGCTAGCACCATGAGCACACTCTGTCCAGATGTGTGTGTCACTCATTTTTATCTCCCTTCTGGGACAGGCAGACCCTCAGCCCCTGGGGGTCAGCGCCGGCTGTGCTGCGGCTCCGTCTGTGTTTCTTGGTCTCCCGATGTTCCCACCCCCGACTGTGCTCCCGTTTGCTTTCAGACTCACGGCCTTGCTCTGCCTCCTTCTCCCACTCCTTGGCTCATTCCTTGCGCTTTTCCTCCGAGTGTCGTTATCAACTAAAACGCGGCATTCCGATAAGATGTAGGTTCATTGTTGTGTATGCTGCCTGTTTACACAACTATATTCATTAACAACGCTGGAGATGGGAACTAAATTTCCGTGGTTCTTTACTGGTAGAGTTCGAACTTTAACACACATATATACAGATCCATACACGCCTAATAGTGCATGCAAAAATGTGTTACTACAACATAAAGTAGTCCCTTATTATAATATACGGTACACCACCCATTTCAATTCTACTTCCCTTCCCATTCCAACATGTCAGTCCATGTCCTTCTCTACTGCCGTGATGAGGTGACACTCAGGTTGAAGGAACACCTTATATTCCATCTGGGTACACTCCAACCTGATGACGTGAAGATCAATTTCTAGAACTTCCAGTAATGCCCCCCTCCTCTCCTTCACTATTTCCCATTCTTGTTTCCCTCTCTCACCTTATCTCCTTACCTGCCCACCACCTCCCTCCAGTGCTCCTCCCCCTTCCCTTTCTTCCATGGTCTTCTGTCCTCTCCTATCAGATTCCCCCTTCTCTAGCCTTGTATCTCTTGCACCATTCAACTCCCAGCTCTTTACTTCACCTCTTCCCCCCTCCCAGTTTCACCTATCACCTCTCCCCTTGTACTTCTTCCTTCCTTCCCTTCCTTCTTACACTGACTTCTCCTCTTCCTTTCCAGTCCTGATGAAGTGTCTCGGCCTGCAATGTTGACTGTTCATTGTTAGATGCCGCCTGGGTGACTGAGTTCCTCCAGCATTTTGTGTTTTATATGATTACTTTTATATTTATATTTGTTGTGTTTTATTATTGTGTTCCTTATGCTTATTGTGTTTATTTAATGCTGCATCAGATCTGGAGTAGTGACCATTTCATCCTACTTTACACTAAAGAATAAACCGTCCTGAATTTTGAATCTTGAATATTTTCTGAACTGGCATGAGCGAAACATTGTGAAAGCCAATTGTAATACCAACTAAACAAAATAACTTATTGCCATTTTATAGATGAGTTCTTTAGACCTCCTTCACTGACAGCTTTGAAGTGAGTTGATGCTTAATGCTGAAGCAAGTGGTGATAGATGATGTATGTCTGTCACCAGCTGCTTTACATTCCTTTCTAAAGCTTCACATTTATCTATAGAACTAGAGGGGTTGTTTAATCAATATCAGAGCACAGCAGAAATTCATCATACTCTAACAAGGAGTGAGGAATGGCTGACATAAATGGACTCTTGTTTCCTGGGCAAGTATTAACATGCTCAGCTAAGTGCTTCACTCTGGGGCATTGATGTTGTCATGAAGAATGCATTCCTGCCTGGAGATAATTGTCTCTGATCCAAGTATTTTTTGATACTAAAAGATTCATTGGCATAATTCATTATATTGTCTGTGTTCTATCTTGTAACAATGGTTCTGTTCTCAGATATAGAATTGAACATTTCATTATGTGCTATGTGACTCTTGATTCTGATCTCCGCCTCACTGACAATCAACACTGGCACACCACAGGAATGAGTGCTTAGCCCACTGCTCTACTCTCTCTACATCCATGACTGTGTGGCTAGGCATAGCTCAAATGCCCTCTATAAACTTGCTGATGATACAACCATTGTCGGCAGAATTTCAGATGGTGATGAAAGGGGGTACAGGAGCGAGATGTGCCAACTAGTGGAATGGTGTCGCAGCAACAGCCTTTCACTGAATATCAGCAAGAGCGAAGAGCTGACTGTTAACGTCAGAAAGGGTAAGATGAGGGAACACAAACCTTTCCTCATGGAGGGATCAGAAGTGGAGAGAGTGAGCAATTTCAAGTTCCTGCGTGACAAAATCTCTGAGAAACTATTGATGCAGCTACAAAGAAGGCAAGACAGCAGCTATATTTCATTAGGAGTTTGAGGAGATTTAGTGTGTCAACTAAATCACTTGAAAACTTCTACAAATGTACAATGGAGAGCATTCTGACTGGTTTGGGTCATGGGGATGGGGTGGATCAACTACTCAAGACCAAAGTAAATTGTAGAAACCTGTAAGTTTAGTCCCCTCCATCATGAGTACTAGCCTCCGTAGTACCCACATCTTCAAGAAGTGGTGCCTTGGGAAGACAGCATCCATCATTAAGGATCCCCACCACCCAGAATATGCTCTTCAGATTGTTACCATCAGCAGCGGCGTACAGAAGCCTAAAAGCACACACTCAGCGATTCAAGAGCTTTTCTTCCCCTCTGCCATCCAATTTCTAAACGGAGATTGAACCCATGAACACTACCTCTCTACTTTTTTCTGTGTTTTTGCACTACTTATTTAACAACTGTTTAATAGACATATATATACTTACTGCAATTCTGTTTTTTTCTCTATGTTTATTTATCATGTATTTCATTCTATATATAGGCATCCGTTAGTCTCATGAGACCATGGATTTGTGCCTTGGAAGGATTCCTGGGCGCAGGCCTGGGCAAGATTGTATGGAAGACCAGCAGTTGCCCATGCTGCAAGTCTCCCCTCTCCACAACACCAAAGTTGTCTAAGGGAAGGGCATTAGGACCCATACAGCTTGGCACCGGTGTCGTCACAAAGCAATGTGTGGTTAAGTGCCTTGCTCAAGGACACACACGCTGCCTCAGCTAAGGCTCGAACTAGCGACCTTCAAATCACTAGACAAACGCCTTAACCACTTGGCCACGTGCTATTTCATTGTACTGCTGCCGTAAAGTTAACAAATTCCACAACATATGCCAATGGCATTAAAACTGATTCTGATTCTGATATACAACTTTGAGATTCATTTTCTTGCAGGCACCCACAGGAAAATAACGAAATACAAAAGAGTCGATGAAAAACCGCGCATAGCAAAGACTGACAAATATCCAATGTGCAAAAGAGAACAAATTGTGCAAATTATTGAAAAAAATGAAACAAATCATACTGAAAACATGCGCTGCAGAGTCTCTGAAAGTGGCTGTTCAGTCAGTTCCGCACTGATGCAAGCAAAGCCATTCCTTGCCAGTTCCAGGAACCCGATGGTTGCAGGGCAACAACTGTTCCTGATCATCCTGATAAAGAATAGCAATCATTTTTAAAAAAAATTACTTCCTTCATAATTCAAGACACAAAAATTAAGGCTTTGAATAGTCTTCCATTTTGTCATGGAATACCACATCCTGTCTGCAGCCCTTAAGATATGTAAGGATATCACATTAGTGGTCAAGGCCTGGGTGTATCTTCAACTGTCATCTCCTTTGGCAACCTCAGGCATTGACAAATGGATTTCATCCTCATCAATCCCCTGACAACAATCTCTGTCACCCAGATTGCATTCTTAACATTCATATGCTCCAAGTCTCCCTCCTGCACCATTCACAGTCATTGACCTCGCAGCCACATCTCCCAATACGTAAAGCTTGACAAATGCTTAATCATTACCCGGACATCACATGCCAAAATTCCTTCTCGGATATGGAATAAGGTGGGACGCAACCGGAAGCAGTAGTAACTGGAGCATCAGATGCTGATGGGGCACTCCGAGAAGTTTATAACGTTGTGAGGCATAGATAGGGTAGGCAGTCGGAATCTATTATCCAGGTGGACATATCAAACACCAGAAGGCATAACTTTCAGGTGAGAGGAGGAAAACCTAAAGCTTTTTTTACACAGAGTGTGGTAGGTACCTGGAAAGAGCTGTCAGAGGCGGTAGTGGCGTTTAAGAGGCATTTAGATACACAAGGAGGAATATGGATCATGAGCAGGCAGAGAGGATTTGATAAATTTGCCATCATGGGCCGAAAGGCCTGTTGGTGAGCTGCACTTTTCTATCCTCTGTGATGGAGGGTCTGTGCATGTGAGTGTGGTTTGTGTAGGGTGTGGCCTCTGTATGTGTGCATGTGTGTGTGTGTATGTTGACTGTGTGTGTATGTGTGTGTATATATATATATATGTGCATCTGTGTGTGTGAGTGTGGTTTGTGTAGGGTGTAGGGTGTGGCTTGTGTGTGTGTGTATGTATATATATATATATATATACACGTCTGTGTGTGTGTGTGTGTCTGTTTGTGTATGTGTTTGTGTGTGTGTGTGTGTGTGTGTGTGTGTGTGTGTGTGTGTGTCTGTGTGTGTGTGTCTAAGTGTACACTTTCATATGTGTACACATTATTACTCGCACAGCCTGGTATCTGCCACCTCGGTTCCACTAGATCTGCTTTGGCACCTCGCTCTGTCAACCATGTTGCAGCTGTGAGCAACGTGCATCCTGCAACAAGAACTTCCAAAGACAACTTCCACCACACAGAACGGGACACCAGGACCTCCGTATTGATGCAATCTTGCAGAAGGCATACCAGCTGCTGTACTTCACCAGGAGATTGAGGGGATTTAGTTTGTCATCAAAGACACTAGCAAGATTTCTACAGATGTACGGTGGAGAACATTCTGACTGGTTGCAGCATATTCTAGTTTGGAGGCTAAAATGCACAGGCTGCAGAAGGCTATAGATTCAGCCAGCTCCACCAGGGGCAGAAGCAAAGATATTTGCAATAGGTGTGCTTCAAAAGTGGCTTCTATCATTGAGAACTCTTAACATCTGGGACATACCCTCTTTCTGTTGTTCCAGTCAGGGAGGAGGTACAGGAGCCTGAAGATGCACACTTAGCGTTTTAAAAAAGCTTCTTCCAATCTACCATCAGATTTCTGAACTGCCTGTGTGGTCTATGTGTGTGCATGCACACATTTGCGTGTGGTCAGTGTGCTCGTGTGTGTGGGCTGCACGTGGCTGGGTGTCTTCTCTGTTTACATGTGTATGGATAGTCTCTGTTATTGATTATTATTAGAATTATTGCATTTTCTGTGCCATGTGGCGTGGGTCCATTTATAAACTTGGCTTTGGCTTTTGTTTGTGTGGCTGAGCTGTCACTGTGATGAGTGCTGGTGTCAGAAGGCAGACAAGATATGCACTAAGCTGAAAGAAGAAACAGGAACATTGTTACTGGACTTGGGTTTGCCTTTGAGTTCACCATGCCATTTGTCAACTGAAGTGACAGAGTGGCTGTTATTGTGTGTTTGTTTTTCTCCTATACACAGTCTGACCACAGGAAACATCAGCTGAATTTATAGAACTATAGAACTGTACAGCACAGAAACAAGGGCTTCAGCACACTGTCTCTAAGCCAACCATCTGCGCTAATACCATTTTCCTGTGTTAGACCCATATCTATCTGTGCCATTTCCATACAAGCACCTGCCGAATGACTTCCACGCATTGCAATTGTGCCTGTCTGCACTCATTCCAGCTGACCACCATCCTCTGTGTAAAAAAAATCTGCCCCTCAGATCCCCTTTAAATTTACCTCCTCTCACCTTGAACCTGTGTCCTCTTGTTCTAGACTCCTCTACCTTGGCAAAAAAAAACTGTGGCTACTTACTGCAGAGGAGATTTACCAGGATGCTGCCTGGGTTAGAGAGCATGTCGTATGAGGATAAGTTGAGAGAGCTCAGGCTTTTCTCTCTCTGGAGTGAAGGAGGATGAGAGGCGACTTGATAAGAAGAGTACAAAATGATAAGAACATAAGTCGAGTGGATAATCAGAGATTTTCTCAGGGTGAAAAAGGCTATTATGAGGGGGAGCAATTCTAAGGTGATTTGAGGAAAGTATTGGAGGGACCAATGTTGTTCGTCATATATATTAATGATCTGGATGATGGGGTGGTAAATTGGATTAGTAAGTATGCAGATGATACTAAGATAGGTGGAGTTGCAGATAATGAAGTAGGTTCTCAAAGCTTGCGGAGAGATTTAGACCACTTAGAAGAGTGGGCTGAAAGATGGCAGGTGGAGTTTAATGCTGATAAATGTGAGGTGCTACATTTTGGTAGGACTAATCAAAATAGGTAAATGGTAGGGCATTGAAGAATGCAGTAGAACAGAGTGATCTAGGAATAATAGTGCATAGTTCCCTCAAAGTGCAATCTCACATGGATAGGGTGGTGAAGAAAGCTTTTGGTGTGCTGGCCTTTATAAATCAGAGCATTGAGTATAGGAGTTTGGACGTAATGTTGAAATTGTATATAGCATTAGTAGGGCCAAATTTGGAGTATTGTGTACAGTTCTGGTCACCGAATTATAGGAAAGATGTTAATAAAATTGAAAGAGTACAGAGGAGATTTTCTAGAATGTTACCTGGGTTTCATCTCCTAAGTTACAGAGAAAGGTTGAACAAGTTGGGTCTTTATTCTTTGGAGCGTAGAAGGTTGAGGCAGGACTTGATAGAGGTATTTAAAATTATGAGGGGGATAGATAGAGTTGACGTGGATAAGCTTTTTCCATTGAGAGTGAGGGAGATTCAAACAAGAGGACATGAGTTGAGAGTTAAAGAGCAAAAGTTTAGGGGTAACGTGAGGGGGAACTTCTTTACTCAGAGAGTGGCAGCTGTGTGGAACAAGCTTCCAGCAGAAGTGGTTGAGGCAGGTTCAATGTTGTAATTTAAAATTAAATTGGATAGATATATGGACAGGAAAGGAATGGAGGGTTATGGGCTGAGTGCAAGTTGGTGGGACTAGGTGAGAGTAAGAGTTTGGCACGGACCAGAAGGGCCGAGATGGCCTGTTTCCATGCTGTAATTGTTATATGGTTATATGGTTATATGGTTATATAAGAGGTAACTTTTTTTCCACAGAGAGTGGTGAGTGTGTGGAACGCCCTGCCAGGGGTGGTGGTAGACGCAGATACACTAGGAGCATTTAAGAAATTCTTAGATGATAGAAAAATGGAGAGCTATATAGGAAGGAAGACAGGATGAATTTAAAATAAGTTAAAAGGTCGGCACAATGTTGTGGGCCAAAAGGCCCGTACTGTGCTGTAATCTTCTCTGGTCTGTATTCTAATGTTCTGTGCCCCTCATAACTTTATAATCCTCTGTAGGGACGCACCTCAACCTCCTATGCTCTGATAAACTTGACTGACTTTTCTCTGTATTTATTTGCTATCATTAGACTTTGTAGTGTGCACAGTTCAGACACATGGCCATCAATTTGAAACATTAGTTGTTTCCCCCTCCATAGACTGTCTCGACTTGGTAAATATTTCCAGCAATAAATTCCACCCTCTGCAGTTTCAGCAGACTAAATTGATTTCTCTCTGTTTGTATAAACATTTCCAGAACATTATTTGAAGAAAATCTAGGTCAAAGTTTTCATTCCCCAATCAGCCAACATCAACAAAGACAATTGAACATCCCTCTTATGGCTGTTTCCTGTGGGCATACTCCGCAAAGTAATAGAATAGCAGGATCAATGAAAGATCAACCGGAGTACAGAAGACAACAAATCATGCAAACGCAAATATAAATAAGTAACAATAAGAAACAAGAACATGAAGTAATAAGATAAAGTGAGATTGTTGGTTGCAGAAACATTTCAATGATGTGGCAAGTGAGTGTAGTTATCCTCGTTTATTCAAGAGCCCTGATGGTTCAGGGGAAGTAACTGTTCTTGAATCTGGTGATACAAGTCCTCTGGCTCTTGTACCTTCTGTCTGATGGCAACAATGAGAAGATGGCATGACCTGGGTGGTGGAGATCGCTGATGATGGATGCTGCTTCCTACAACAGCATTTCATGTAGATGTGCTCAGTGGTTGAGAGGGCTTTACCTGTGAAGGACTGGGCTAAATCATGGTGGAAAGGGTAACAGAGTAAAGAAAGAAGAGTCTGATAGGAGAATTGAGTGGACCATGGGAGAAAGGGAAGGAAGAGAGGCACCAGAGGGAGGTGATGGGCAGCTGTGGAGAAGAGATGGGGTAAGAATGAAATCAGATTGGGAATGGGAAAACAGAGAAGGGGAAGGGGGAAAGAAATCAGGGGAAAGAAATCAATGGAAACTAGTGAAACCCTGGTTTCCTTGGGCTGCATAATCTAGGGAAATACACACTCTGGTCCCACCAATTCCATGAGAGTGGGATGGCTCTTCCACCCCAAACCCTACATAATTTGTTACCCTGTTACAAATTAGTGCCAAGAACTAACAGACAGTAAACTGCATACGATTAAAGGAATTATATTAAAGAATCTTAACTAAAGGGTTGGAGAGGGAAAAAAAGGCCCATTATAATTAAACAGTCAAACGTGCACAAGTTGGAGCTCAACTCTTTCAAAAGTCATACTCACCAAGTCTTGGTTAGCAGTGAAGCCTTTACCAAGATGTTAACAAATTTCACAACACATGCCGGTGATAATAAACCTGATTCTGTTTCTGATTCCAGAGAAACTGATGTTCATGCTATCTGGTTGGAAGCCACCCAGATGCAATAGGAGGTGTTGCTGCCCCAACCTAAGAGTGGCCTCATGATATCATTAGAGGAGGCTGTGGAATGACATGTTGGAAGGGGAATGGGAAGTAGATTTAAAGTAGGTGGCCACCAGGAAAGCCCGTCCTCTGTGGCAAACAGAGTGGAACTGCTCGATGAAGCGAACATGCCCATCACTGTTGCATTCAGGAACTTCATGGTTTGAAAACACTTGCAATGCAACATAAGACCATAACTCCATGAGATATAGGAGCAGAATTAGGCCATTTGGCCATTGAGTCTGCTCCACCATTTCATCATGGCTGATCCATTTCCTTCTTAGCCTCAGTCTCCTATCTTTTCCCCGTATCCCTTCATACCCTGACTAATTAAGAATCTATCAAACTCTGCCTTAAATATACCCAATGACTTGATCTCCACAGCTGCCTGTGGAAACGAATTCCACCAGTTCACCGCTCTCTAGCTAAAGAAATTCCCCTTCATCTCTGTCCTAAATGGATACGCTCTGTTCTTAGACTCCTCTACCATAAGAAACATCCTCTCCATTTTACTCTATCGAGCCCTTTCAACATTCGATAGGCTTCAATGAGATTCCACCCCCACATTCTTCTGAATTCCAGTGGGTAAAGACCCAGAACCATCAAATGCTCCTTACATGATAAGCCCTTTAATCATGGAATCATTTTCATGAACCTCATTTGAACCCTCTACAATATCTGCACACCCTTTCTTAGATAAGAGGCCTGAAGCTGTTCACAATAGTCCAAATGAGGCTTCACCAGTGCCTTATGAAGCCTCAACATTATAACTTTGCTTTTATTTTCTAACCCTCTTAAATGAATGCTGACATTTGCATTTGCCTTCAGCCCCACCAACTCAACCAGCAAATTAATCTTTAGGGAAACCCATGCAAGGACTCCCAAGTTCCTTAACACCTCAGATTTTTGAAATTTCTCTCCACTTAGAAAACAGTCTACACTTTTATTTCTTCTACCAAAGTGCATGACTATCACTTCCCGACACTGTATTCCATCTGCCACTTCTTTGCCCATTCTCTAAGCTACTTACGTCCTTTTGGAGCCTCTCTGCTTCCTCAACACTACCTGCCCCTCCACCTATCTTCGTATTGTTAGCGAACTTGGCCACAAAGCCATCAATTCCATCATCCAAATCTTTGACATATAACGTAAAAAGAAATTGTTCTAACACAGACCCCTGTGGGACACCACTAGTCATCGGCAGCAAACCAGAAAAAAGCTCCCTCTATTCCCATTCTTTGCCTCCTGCCAATCAGCCAATGCTCTATCCAGGCTAGAATCTTTCTTGTAATACTCTGGGTTCTTAACTTGTTCAGCAGCCTCATGTGTGGCAACTTGTCAAAGGCCTGCTGAAAATCGAAGTACACAACATCCACAATTCTCCTTTGTCTATGCTGCCAGTTATTTCATCAAAGAATTCCAACAGGTTTATCAGGCAAGATTTTCCCTTAAAGAAACCATTCTTCATGATTGCCTTCCTGCAGGGAATTTAAAACAGTGTCAATTAAGCAGAGAACAGAAATTGAACAACAGAACGCTCCACTCCTTGTTGTGCCTACTAGAGCTTAGCCCCAAGGCAAGATAAGCACCCACCTGTTTATCTTATCCAGCAGCAAAGAAGCTAGTATGGTACACTATGGTACAGTGTGACACTTAATGCAATTAATCTGGCAACTTTCAATGAGTTGCATAGCAAAAGGTGCAAAGGAAAGTGTAAGATATAGCATTATGATTTCAGATACTCTCGCCTCATCCATCCATAGTGTAGCTTTAACATCATTTCTACACATACCTCTCTTCTTAATTGAAAAGATAATTCCATTTCTCATAAGGCATGTTTAAAATTAATGATATTTAACTCATGTGTGGGAATTGTCCTGAAAAAGGAACAAGTGAGATTATACTGAAGTTTTGTAATTCACACAAGAACTTTAATCAGTTGTGCTTGATTTCTTTTAGTTGGTGAAGAAATTTTGTTCTTGGGAATCTGTGACCCTAAGACTCAAAGACTCTGAGAGTCTATGACTCTAAGGCTACGTCCACACTAGACCAGATAATTTTGAAAACACCGGTTTCGCGTAAAAACAATAGGCGTCCATACCAGGTGTTTTTGAAAATACTTCCGTCCACATTAGAACAGATATTTGGGTGAATCTCCTCCTACTGGGCATGTGCAGGACACACACAAATCAAGCGAAGAGGAAATGGTACTCTTGGTGTGTGCTTGTCCAGTTACAGACTAGAAAATCTTAAAAGGAAATTGCTGAACGAAAGACTTGGTGCGCGTTTCTCCAGAGACATTTCCTACAGCCATAGTCTCTTCACCGATGAAAGGGACAACAGCTACAACTGAATGCAATAAGGCTTGTTACTGGGCAAACGTGAAATTTCTTGTTACCTCATTTGTTTGCCTTTACTTTTGCCGTGTCTTTGTGTATTATTTTGCTGTATTTAACATGTGCAATAAAACGAGTTACTGGGCAAAAGTGACGTTTGCATCTATTGAATGTTTGCACAAGAAATACATTAAAAAGCACCTTGTTAAATGTATGAAACTTGTCTGCATCAGTGTTCTCTTGTATTTCCATACAATGTTAGATTAGGCAGTTACACACCTATTGTCAGATATTGTTGTTGTGGTGTTGGAGGTTGTGTTCAAGAAAACAATGAAATGCCGCACTGCCACCACCATTTGTTCTGGCACGTCATGACAGCGTTTTTAAAATTAGCCGGTTACCCCGTACGCACTACAACGGCCAACCGGTGTTTCCAGATTTAAACACTCTGGAGAGTGTTTTAGAAAAACCCCGTTTTCGGGGGAGGAAAATGCCATTTCAGTGTGGACGGAGGGTCAAAACGAAGAGAAAAAGCTTCGGTTACGGATTTATCCGGTCTAGTGTGGACGTAGCCTAAGACTCTATGAATCTAGAACTCTATGACTCTACGACTCAAGGATGCTATGATCCTAAGACTCGAGGATTCTGAGGCTGTAGGACTCTAAGACTTCATGACTCCAAGAATCTATGACTCTGTTTTCATGACGTGGGGCTCTATGACTCTAAGACTCCATGACTCCAAGGCTCTGAATTCTAGGACTCTAAGAGTCTATGTCTTTATGACTCTATGACTCTAAGACTCTATGACATGACTCTAAGACTCTGGGCCTCTATGACTCTCGGAATCCATTACTGTAGGACTCTGTGATTCCAAGACTCTATGACTCTAGAAATCTATGACGAAGACTCTATGACTCTAGAACCCTAGGACTCTAGAACTCTATGACTCTAACACGGCATAACTCCAAGACTCTGTCCCTGTGACTCTATGACTCTAGGACTTCATGTTTCCAAGACTCTGAATCAAAGACTCTATGACCCTAGGACACAATGCCTTCATGACTCCTCGATTTCTTGACCAGAAGACCACACCCTACGTGGATTGGTGATAATATCTTCTCCTTGCTGACAATCAACACGGGTGTACCTCAGGGGTGTGTGCTTAGCCCACTGCTCTACTCTCTCTATACCCATATCTGTGTGGTTAAGTATAGTTCAAATACCATCTATAGATTTGCTGATGATACAACCATTGTTCGTAGAATCTCAGATAGAGATGAGAGGGTGTACAGGGGTGAGATATGCCAGATAGTTGAGTGGCGTTGCAGCAACAACCTTGCTCTCAATGTCAGTAATACGAAAGAGCTGATTGTGGACTGCAGGAAGGGTAAGATGAGGGAACACAAACCAATCCACATAGAGGGATCAGAAGTGGAGAGAGAGTGAGCAATTTTGAGTTCCTGGGTGTCAAGATCTCTGAGGATTTAACCTGGTCCCAACATGTTGATGCAGCTATAAAAAAGACAAAACAGTGGCTATATTTCATTAGGAGTTTGAAGAGATTTGGTTTGCTAACTAAAACACTTGAAAACTTCTATTGATATACTGTGGAAAGCATTCTGACAGACTGCATCACTGTCTGGTATGGGGGGGGGGCGGGGGTGCACTACTGAACAGGACCATAAGAAGCTACAGAAATTTGTAAAATTAGTCAGCTCCTCTTTGGGTACTAGGCTCTATAGTACCCAAGACATCTTCAAGGAGCAGTGCCACAGAAAGGTGACGTCCATTACTAAGCAACCTCATCAACACAGGCATGCCCTCTTCTCATTGTTACCGTCCAGAAGGAGATACAGAAGCTCGAAGCCACATACTCAGTGAATCAGGAACAGCTTCTTCCCCTCTGCCATCCGATTCCTCAATGGACATTGAACCCATGAACACTACCTCACTTTTTTACTTTTGATCTAGTCAATATAGAATACATATACTTACTGTAATTTATTTATTTATTTTCCCCTTGTTTCTTTATTATCATGTATTTTATTGGACTGCTGCTGCTAAGTTAGTAAATTTCATGACACGTGCCTGTGATAATAAACCTGATTCTGATTCGAAGCCTCCATGACTCTAAGACTTTGACTCTAAGACTCTATGATTCTAAGACTCTAGCACTCTAAGACCCTAGAATTCTAGAACTCCAAGACTCTCGGACTGGACTGGATGACTGACTGTAACTCTAGGACTCTATGGCTCCAGGTCTGTATGATTCTGACTCTATGACTGTAATTATTTTCTTTGTCCTAATAACTGCCTGTACAATTCCACAGCTGATAAGCCTCAAGTCTTGAATTCTATGCTACTGGAAGTTCAGGTTAACTGAGCTGTCCATGGATAACTTCACCATGAAACAGGCTGTCTGGGCTTACATAGTGCCTGGTAGCAAACCCTATTAGTCAGTACAGTCGCTTCTTTTTCAATATTTTTATTATTAATTTCTACATAAAGAATACAGAGTACAAGAAGTATATAAGTCAAAAAAAATACTAATACATATTTGAATCACACTTGCAACCTCAATAATCGGTATTCATGTAAATTAAATTAAATCATAATATTGAAAGAAGATAATTTTATTATTATACAGAAAAAAAATCTAAACCCACTACCAAGATTGAAGCTGCTTGGTAAAGAAAGAAAGGAGGAAAAAAATCCTTATCATATAGTGAAATATGTTATTAGCCAACATCTGTACTTTAACAACAAATCAAAGATTTTGAAAATAGTTCAAAAATGGTCCCCACAATGTGTGAAAGTCTTGGCTAGATTCAGAAATTGAACAATGGATCTTTTCTAAATTTAAACATGACGTAACATCACGTAACCATTGAGCGTGAGTAGGCGGAACGATATCCTTCCATTTAAGCAAGAGCGTCCTCCTAGCTATAAGAGAAATAAAAGCCAAAATGTGCAAATCAGATATCTCCAGAATAATACCTTTAGTAAAACCCACTTTTTTCGATATCTATAAATTAGAGACTTTCTGCAATCTCAATTATATACATTTCCTAAAAGTCCCAGTAAGAACTTATTAGATATAATTTTTAATTTGAAACCTTTTCATAATGGTTCAATATCTAATATTTACGGTATATTGCTGGAAATGAGAAATGCTCCTTTAGACAAAATTAAAAATCTTTGGGAACAAGATTTACAGACTTCAATTTCTGAGGAAACTTGGAATGGAATTTTTAAATTGGTTAACCCTTCAACGTTATGTGCCCGCCACTCCCTCTTACAATTTAAAATGATCCATAGGGCCCACATGACCAAGGATAAGCTATCTCATTTTTATTCGGCTATATCTCCCTTTTGTGATAGATGTAATAATGGAGACACTTCACTAATTCATATGTTTTGGACATGTCTGAGTCTTGGGAAATACTGGAAGGAAGTATTTCAAACTTCCTCTGTACTTTTCAAAGTAACTTTTAAGCCTAATCCTTTGACTGCTTTATTCGGTCACTTCTAAATCTTCATTGTTGTAAAATCACTAGACCAAGGACACTGAGGTTTGTTGTTTTTGAAGCTATGAAACGGTTTTGAAGCTGGTCACAGTCTTTGTCCAGAGCAGATGAGTCTAAAACTAGAGAGCACAGGTTTATGGTGAAAGGTGAAAGATTTAAAAGGGATCTGAGGGGCAACTTCTTCACAGCGATATGTGGAACAAGCTGCCAGATGAGATAGTAGAAGCAGACAAAATTACTAAGTTTAAAAAAATAGTTTTAGACTGGTATGTGGATAGGAAATGTTGAGGGGGATATGGGTCAAACACAGGAAAATGGGACTAGCTTAAGTAAACAATTGGATTAATATGAACATGTTGGGCTGAAGGGCCTGTTTCTGTGATGTGTAACTCTATGCCTCAAGTTAATCTTTTCCTAGACCTTTACCTTATCCTCTATGGGTGGAATAAACACAGGTGGGCACAGGACCTCCCAACCAGTGTATACAGTATAACTCTACAGAATAGTTACTGTATATTGGTAGAGCCAGACAAAAAACAGATTCATTCCATTGCATATTATTCCTCAGCGAAGGGTAAATCCAAGATAGTTTCCTTTGTTTTAGAGCACAGTAGGTCTACAGGAAAGGCTCTGAAGCAGAAAAATCAGAATGGTTGTTTGGCAGTGTTTATATAACTGGAAGGTGAAAGGAAATGGATTTACAACCAGTTTTATCTCCAGGGAGAATTGTTTATTTGTTAAATTCTTCCCAGTTCTGGTTCATTAATCAACCTGTAGGGAGGTTGTCCTTCAAAAGTCTAAGTTGTAAAATGCAAGTGACTGATCGTGAGTTTTGTCTGACAATCATGTGATCTGGCACCGGATCCTGCCAATCGGGCTTACCGGAAGATTAATGAGGAACTAATGTGCTCTAATCTTCAAATAATTTTTAATAGTTAACATAAAAGTATAGGTTGTTTAAGGATGATTTAAATGTACACTTATTTGAAAGCTTCAGCGAGAAACAGGATGATTTATGGATTAGTTGCAAGAAAGATTTATTGGTGTGAAAGATCTTAAGCATTTGGTAACCTAGGGCATGCTAACTAAACAGATGTAGTTATAGGCCATGGGTCCTGAGTTAAAAGAACCATTTCCAGCTTGGAGATTGAATTTAATGAAGTAGGCAGGACCCAGGGAGAAATACCATGTTGAGCTGTTTTTAAAGCACTAGTTGTTCTCTTAGAGGGAAGGAACCCTGCCTCTCACGTCTGGTTTGGCCAATGTGATTCTATGATGTGTCCTTTCTGTTCAACAGAGAAGAGTATAAATGTGACTATGAAAAGCACATTTGACCTAGAAAGTTTGCAACTCAAAGCCAGCCCTAAATAAACACTTGAATAGGCTTGTACAAACAGCATTGTGATATACGCTTGATAATACACATGCTAAAACCTGGAGGAACTCAGCAGGTCAGGCAGCATCTATGGTGGGAATGAACAGTCCTGCATCGATCCTGCATTTTGTGTGTGTTGCTCAAGATTTCAAGCATCAGCGGAATCTTATGTGTTTCAAAGGCTTCATTAACGTTCACTTGTATGACTGTGCCACAGATTTGAAGCATTATAGTCCACTTAACTAGGAAAAGAATTGTTTTATTATTGTCAAGTGTACTGAAGTACATTTGAAATCTTAGTTTTGCGTGCCATCCATAGAGATCTTCGCATCACATCAGTGCATCGAGGTCATGCAAGGGAAAACAATAACAGAATGCAGAGGAAAGTGTTACGATTATGGAAAAAATGGTAGTGCACTTTCTCAAGTGTGGCGACTGCTTGACTGGACCGGGACAGGGTTTGGGTGATGTTCATATTTAGGAATGCAAAGCTCTCAACCTTCTTGACCTCATCACTATTAATATAAACGAGAGTGCGTGCGCTGCCCCTTTCCTGAAGTCAATGATAAGCTCTTTTGTTTTGTTGACACTGAGGCACTTTGCATCATTCTTGTAATTGGACTCATTATTCTTTGGAATTCTTCCCACTGCGGTGGTGTCATCTGCAAATTTGTAGATAGAGTTAGAACAGAATCTTGCCTTGCGGTTGTGAAAGGATATGGAATGAAGTAGGGGGCTAAGTATGCAGCCTTGTGGAGCACCAGTGTTGTGGATAATTGTGGTGGAGGTGTTGCTGCCTAACATTATTGATTGATTGTGGTCTGATTGTGAGGATCAGAATCAGGTTTATTACCACTGTCTTGTAGTGAAGTGAAATCTGTTGTTTTGTGGCAGCAGTATACGGTAAACACAGAAAATTGCTGTAAATTACAAATAGAGCAAAAGAAAATGATTAATGAGGCAGTGCTCATGGGTTCATTGCCCATTCAGTAATTCGATGGCAGATGAGACAAAGTTGCTCCTGAATCATTTAGTGTGGTTTTTCAGGCTCCCATACCTCCTCCCTGACGGTAGCAACATGAAGAGGACATCTTCCAGATGATGAGACACAATGAAGGATTCCACCTGTTTATCACCTTAGTGATAAACATAACTTTTATTGGTCACATGTACATTGAAATATTGAAATATACAATGAAATGCATCATATGCTGTCAAATAAAATCAGTGGGGACTGTGTTGGGCAGCTAGCAAATGTCACCACGCTTCCATCACCTACATAAAATGCCCACAACTCACTAATCCTGAATGCATGCCTTTGGAATTTGGGATGCCCAGGAACTTGAAGTTCAGAACCAAGTTTAACATCACTGACTTATGTCGTGAAATTTCTTAGCTATGCGGCAAGAGGACAAAGCAATACATGATAATATTTTTAAAAATCAGTAAATCAATTACCATAAGCGTGTGTATGTATATTAAATAGTTAAATTAAAAATTGTGCAGAAACAGAAAAAAATTTTTAAGATTTGCGTTAGTGTTCATGGGTCCAATGTCCATTTAGGAATCAGAGGACAGAGGGGAAGAAGCTGTTCCTGAATCACTGTGTGTGTGCCTTCAGGGTTCTGCGCCTGCTTCCTGATGAGAAGAGGGCATGTCTTGGTGATGGGGGTCCTTAACAATGGATACCACCTTTCAGAGGCACTGCTCCTTGAAGATGTCTTGGACACTGCAGAGGCTCACACCCAAGATGGAGCTGGCTAATTTTACAACTTCCTGTCGCTTCTTTCGATCCCACCCCCCCAGCCCCTCCCCCCAAACCAGATGGTGATGCAGCCAGTCAGAATGGTATCGACAGGTCAATTTGAGTTTGGTGACTATTTTACTGGACAGCCAGTCACAGAATTGTTCTCTCTGCTAATCAATGACAGAAAGGTAAGGATAGGGAATTGGAATGGTTTATCATTGTCGCAGGTGTAAGTGCCATGTAAATGAGCTCTTTGGAGTGGCAGTCCAGTATATTATTCAGCCAGGAATTTTGAAGAATCCAGAAGAGTGACTGCTGAAAAGAAGAGGAGATGCAGGAAGGATCCTACTACCCAAGTGCCTGTATCCCAGTTGTTCTCTGTCCCTACTGCTCCAGAGCCTGCAGATCCAGAATTGGCCGCTACAGTCACTAAGGATCATGGCATTGCTCCTGAGGACTCTTCTTCCCTCCTGATCTTCTCAAATGAAGAACCAGCCATCCTCATCTCAGTACATTACAAGATGACTTCAATTAGAATAAATCATATGTAATTTACTAGAAACAACAATAATGATGCTATTTCAATATTGAGAAAAGAAAGATATAGAAAAGAATTATATATTCTATGCATTCAAGATCAAGATCGCTTCATGTCATGTCCTGCACATAACTGTAAGGAGAACTGAATAAGATGTTACTCCAGATCTGATACAGCATAAAAAACACACAAAAGGTAAAGAATGCAATAAGAATAATAAATAAACACACAATAAATATAAATATATAAAACATCTTGTATACATAGTTTGTTTCTAAGTCTATAAAGTGACAATCGTCATGGTTTCCATGCCATTAGAATCAGTTGGTTGATTTGCGAAGTATCGTGTGCTTCTTGGAGTGCAACATCAAGTACACGTTAAACAAATACACATACAGGCGTCTTCACTCTGTGGGCCACTTTCTTCAGTACAAAGACCATCGTCCTTGACCTCGAGGGATAGCCACGACGATGATGAAGTGACACTAGGCACTTAAGGTGACTGACGGGATATAATAAAGTAGTGGTGGAGTTAGTGGGTGAAGGAGTTGATCATTTTTATTTCTTGGGGAAAGTAACTGTGTTTGAGTTCCAGTGTGGATGTTATGTACCCTCCTCCCTGCTGGAGTGGGACAAACAATCCCTGAGCAGGATGTGTTGGATCCTTCATGATGTTACTGGCCCTTTTCAGGCACCTTTCCATATATACTGTATGTCCTTGCCAAAAATTTGCTGGACAGTATTTACCACCATTGTAGGGCCTTCCCATCTGCCACAGTACAGTTTCTGTACCAAGCATGATGCTGTTTGTTAGGATACTCTTTACTGAAGATCCTTAATAATGGATGCCACCTTCTTGAGAGATTCAGAATTAGAATCAGAATTGAGTTTATTATTACTAACATATGCCATGAAATTTTAAAAACACAAGGGATTCTGCAGATGCTGGAAATCCAAAACAGCATACACAAAATGCTGGAGGTACTCAGCAAATCAGGCAGTATCTATGGAAATGAATAAACAGTCAACATTTCAGGCTGAGACACTTAATCAGGGCTGAAAAGGAAGAAGGAAGATGCCAGAATAAAAAGATGGGTGGGAGGGTAAGAAGGGTAGTTAGAAGGTGGCAGGTAAAGGCAGATGGGTGGGAAAGGTAAAGAGCTAGAGAGGATGGAATCTGACAAGAGAGGAGAGTGGACCATAGGAGAAAGAGGAGGATGAGGGGCACCAGAGGGAGGAGACAGGCAGGTAAGAAGAGGTAAGAAACCCAGTGAAGCTCACAGGGAAAACAACATGCCTAGTAATAACAAAGCGTGGCGGTAGTGGCTAGCACAATGTTTTACAGTGCAGACGACCTGGGTTCAATTCCCACCGCGCTGCCAGTAAGGGGTTTGTATATTCTCCCTGTGACCATGTGGGTTTCCTCCAGATGCTTCGTTTTCCTCCCACAGTCCAAAGACATCCCAGTTGGTAGGTTGATTGGTCATTTGCGATTGCCCCAGGGTCTAGGCTAGCATTAAATCAGGGGATTGCTGGGCAGCACAGCTTGAAGGGCTGGAAGGGCCGATTCCACACTGTATCTCAATAAGTAAATATACATACCAAAATACAACAAAGAATACAGTGACAAGTGCAAAACAACAGAAGAGTGGAATGATTGTAGTGCAGTATGAGGTCATAAAAAAAGGCATGCTAAAGTGATAACTACGGAGGTAGAAATAAGAGCCCGAGAATGTGGCAACTCCTCCAGGAAGGGGATCTGAATGAGATGCTTGGCTCCAGTGGTAGATATCCCGCACAACGATCAAGGACATCTTCAAAAGGCGATGTCACAAAAATGTTGCATCCATCATTAAGGATCCCCTTCACCCATGATGTGCCCTCTCCCAATTACAATTATCAGGGAGGAGGTACAGGACACACATTCAATGTTTTAGGAACCGCTTCTTCCCCTCTGAGAAACTTTGTCAAAGAAGGACTTGCACCAGCAAAATACCATTCATGTGCTCTGTTTATCCTAAGTGCTCTGCAACTAGTGAAGTAATTCTGAGGTGTCGCAATTTTTGTAATGTAGACAGGCCCCGGAATCAGAAGCATAACGGCAAACAAATCACAATGTTTGCATGGATCTGTTTGAGACATAAATATTGACTGTACCACAGAAGGAAAACTATGTTCTAATGAAAAAGATTATTGACCTGAAACATTAACTCTAATTCGTTCCTCACAGGTGTTGAGCTTGCTAGCATCTCCTGCTTTGCTGTTGTGGATAACTTCTATGGACACCTAGGTAGTCCCAGGGGACGCAAAAGAGCAAGCAAGATCATGGCATCCAAAAAGAAAGACCTTCTGACAGTACCATTCTCCTTGAGAGTTTCAACTTAGTTGTAAATGGTCCAGTCTCCGGCATGTAACTTACTCTAGAAGTACTACCTAACATAGAAAATTTAGCAATTTGCTATAGGTAATAGAACCTTCAATAAGTTTGGAGGCTAAAGAGTTTGGCATGTCCCTTGATCCTCGCCTTATTTTTCAATGCATCGCAGAAAACACCCTATCTGTACCATGGGTTAGTGAGGTAACTGTGTTGTCTAAGACAGCAAAAAACTGCAGAGAGTTATGAACATAGCTCAACTCATCATGAAAAGCAGCCTCCCCTGCACGGTCTCTGTCTACACTCTTCTGTGCCACAGTAAAGTAGTCAGCATAATCAAAGACCCCACACACCTCTAACATTTTCTCTTTTGCCCACACCCCCAGGATACAGAATCCTGAAAGCAGGTACTAACAGGCTCAAGGATAGCTTCCATCTCGTTATCATGGTGCTTAGAACGGTAAGATGGACTCTTGCCCTCACAATTGATCTTCTTGTGACCCTGCACCTTACCGTCTGCCTGCACTAATCTTCCTCTGTAACAACATATTCTCTGTCCTTCTATTGCTTTTCCCTTGTACTCCCTCAATATACCGATGTGATGAAATGATCTGTATGAGTGGCATACAAAATACAAGTTTTTCACTGTACCTGGGTACATGGGAAAATAAACCAATTTACCAATTCCACTGGCAATTTCACGGGACTCAGACTGAGATAAACATCAGCTGGTGCTGGAGGTTATCAACTCAGCTGCAGATTAACCCACTTTTCTTATTCTCGCTAGCCCAAGATTGCACAAAACTTCAGAGAGTTGTGGGCACATCACAAAAAACTACCCTCCCCCTCCACGGTGGGTTATATTTTCGTCAACTCTCCCAGATCCAGATTCTACTCAGAGTGAGCATCACAAAATATAAACAGAGCCGAATGTACTTAAGATTTAGAAGCAGGAAAATGGCTTTCAGTCCATTGTTAGGGATTCAGGAATTATGAAATTTTATGACTATAACAAGCATTAATTCAAACATGAACCCATCTTCAGTTCTTGATGCAAATTGCTAACAGTTTGAAAATAAGAAACAGCTTTGCAACCAGACAACTCAGTCAACAGAATGTAGGCTGCTGGCCCACAGCATGGACTGGCTACTTCAAAACAGGCAACAGAGGTTAAGTTGTTTTGTGACATTGTGACCAAGTTCAAGGAAGCTTGCAGGCCAGACTGATTTTGTCACTTAGCACATCAGACATGGTCATAGGTATGTACGCTCGATCATTAGTTGGGTGTCTGAGATCTCTGTCTTCAGAAGCTTTTAGACCATCTGTGTGAATTACTTTGTCCCAGGAAAGGTGTTTGAACGTTTAGGTGAACTGATAAGTGAGGCTTTGGGCCTACACTGTGCCGTTCTGGGGTTCGGATCTGAGGAGTCAATTTTGGTTCAGAATGTTTTTGTTCGCTTCAATTGTTTGAATGATTTGCATTTTTTTCTTTCTCTTGTGCATCGAGCATTGGTCTTTTATTTTTATTCTTTGTTTTTCTTTAATTGGGCCCTTTCAGGTTTCTTGCTCTGTGGCTACCTGTGAGCAAGCAAATCTCAAGGTTGCATAATTTCTATATTCTTTGATGATAAATGTACTTGAATGTTGTAGATATGTAACTCAGTGGAGGTATTGTCAGGCTCAAAATATTGAAATCAATGTGTCATAGTAGCTATTGAAATTGTACTGAATCACTTGCTGTTATAAACACAACGCGCATTATGTCTGCTCTGCTACTCAGTAATAATTCATGGCTACTCTTTTATCTCAGTGCCATTTCCTTGCACTGATCCACAAAACTTCATTCTCTTAATATTTTTTTTCTCTAGTATCCACCACTAGCCAGCCCAGTGGATGGGAGAAGGTTTCCATTCAGTGCAGATGAGAGGATGTCTTATTGCCAGATGCAGACTAATTAGAATCTGGGTTTTGACCCCAATTCAAGCAACACACACAAAATGCTGGAGGAACTCAGCAGGTAGCATCTATGGAAAAGAGTATAGTCGACATATCGGGCCGAAATCCTTTGGCAGGGCCGGCTGAAGGGCTTGGGCCCGAAATGTCAACTGCACTTTTTCCATAGTTGCCGCCTGGCCTGCTGATTTCCTCCAGCATTTTGTGTGTGTTGCTCAGATTTCCGGCATCTGCAGATTTTCTCTTGTTTGCACTTTGATATCAATTCAGATTGTTTGCTTAGATCTCAGAAAGCCCCCCTGAAATATTGAAATATCGTCAAAAACATCTTTTTAGTCAGATCATCAAATAATTCAACAAATATTTCTTCTTTATTCCCATGATGTGACATTGTTGTTTTTTTTTTAAAAACACAAAAGATTCTGCAGATGCTGGATGTATTGGGCAACACTCAAAATGCAGTGGGAACTCAGCAATTCAGGCGGCATCAATGAAGGAGTATCCCCAGCAATTTTTTTGTGTGCTCGTGTTATATTTCACTTAATGCTTTGCTTTGCACTGAGGAGTTTACTGCATTATCACAATGCTATGAATCAGGATTCAAAGGGTGGGGTGGTTAAGGATAAGAGATTTCTTATCCTGAGGAACATCGTATAGGAGATACAGAAGCTTGAAGTCCTGCACCACCAGGCTTTCAGGATTATGTACTTTCCTACAGCAATTAGACCAAACGTACACAACTCCAACTCAGCACCAGAAAACTTGCAATAGTCATATAGCATGGAAGTCCCTTCAGCCTAACTGGTCTATGCTAACCAAGATGTTTGTCTAAGCTAGTCCCATTTTCCTGCATTTGGCCCATATCCCTCTAAACCTGTTCTACCCATGTACTTTTCCAAGTGTCTTTTAAATGGTGTTAATATAGCTCCCTCAACAACAACTTCCTCTGGCAGTTGATCGCATACATTAACCAGGTTCTGTGTAAAAAAAGATTGCCCATTGGGTAATCCTGCATCTGATTGTGTCTCTAATTTCACATGGAAATAGAGACATTTCACATGGAATTTGCTGTATCTGCGAAGATTCCAGGAGGCGAGTGGCCTCGATGTCAAGAATCTTAGAGATGGGGCACAAACCATGATCGAGTCCATTTTTTGCTGATCTCATGCACCATTTAAAACGTTGAGGAAGATTGAAACATCGAGGTGAGTGTGGAAGGTGAGTGAGTGCTTAGTGCTATCTACCAGCTTTTCTCATTCATTGTTCCCAAGGGAAGGCCCCTGCTTTTGAGTGATCTCTCTCTCCTTCGATGCTGTCGGAGGATGATACCAAAGTTCTGGGTCTGTGATTTATGAATTGGACCGTAGTTCAATTGGACTCTTATAGTGTCATGATCTTATATCCTGTGTTTACATATATTCTTTCTTGTTGTCATTTGTGTGATTGTTTACTTTTTGTGCTTGGGAGGGGTGTTTGATGTTTTCACTGCTGTTTATGTGATTTGTTTTTTTTGTCCGGGGGGTTGATTTTTTTCTTTGAACAGCTTCCATAGTTTTCTTTGTTTTGTGGCTATCTGGAAAAGACAAATCTCAGAGTTGTATACTGAATACATACTTTGACAATAAATGTACCTTGAACCTTTTGAACTTTGAATTGCCTTTTTGCTCTCATGATGGCCTTCCTTACCTGGACTCCTTTTAGGATTCGGAATCAGTAGATTTGACCTAGCCCTCAGCAGACTGCAAATCTCTTGGTTCATCCATGTCTTCTGGTTTGGGTGTGTTCTTAAAGGCACACATTCATCCACACAGGTCTTGAAAAAGCCAGTGACAACCATGGCATATTTTTTCATCTCCAAAAAGGAATTCCTAATATGGTGATTCAGTGGATCAAAGCAGTGCTGTAAGTGCTCCTCCATCTCCCTTGGCCATATTTTTACTGTCCTCAGTCTCTGCCAATATGTCTGGAGTAGAAGTACAGCCAGGTGATCGAATTTGCCATAGTACAGGCATAGGATAGCACTGTAAGTGTTCTTGATGGTGGTGTATCAGTGAACAAGTGTATTGGCTCCTCTGGTTCTGCAAGTGACATATTGATGTCAACAGAATTAGAATAAAAAAAAAATCCATTGTAGTGCAAAGCCGTCATAGTGTTGCTATACTGAGAGATTAGGGCCGTGCAAGTTGGTTCAAACACTGATTGCTTGAAGGGAAATATCTGCTCTTGAACCTGGTGATGTGGGACTTCAGGAATCTACCTCCTGCCCATTGGTATTTGTGAGAAGATGGCCTGGCCCAGGTTGTGAGGACCTTTGACGCAGTTTAGAGTCTACCTCATCCATTAGCCCAGAGCAAAATCAGGTGGGATGATCTGTTGGAGCTGGTGGTCAGGAATGCAGATGGGGCTGGGATCCAGATTGTGAGCTGCGTGTGTGCGTGGCCATAGCCAGGGTTAGGTCTGGAACACCTGACATCAGGGACATCGGCAGGTTTACAGTCGTAGCCAGAGTCTTGCATATTTTCTGCTCCCTTTAAACTTGCCATGGCATCATAAAACTTATTATATTATTGTGTAACATTAAAAACAGTGAAACAGAAATGTACTTAGGTATTAATAGAAGTATCATCCAATAATTCAAAAAAATCCAATAGCTCACTACTACCAAAGTCCAGATGAGCAGATCTACCGTATTTCTGGAATGAAGTAGGTTTGACATACACAACCACATACTCAAGGCCTTGAGGTTTATTTATATAAAATCAGATGCGTGAACACTGCCATTTTCTGTTAAACCTTCTTTCTGAGTTTGACCACAGTGGTTAGAGTGAATGGAAGCCTTACAAATCTGGGTCAAAAATTACAAAAAGGCAGCCAAATCTATTCTGATTCCCGTTAAATAGAGTAAGTAACTGCATTTAGCAAATCTCAAGTGGGTATTTTATGTTATATCAGCTTTTGAACATTAGCATACCTCAACACCACCATTCTAGATGGGCTGTTTGACCCATTGACCTCTTTTCACCTCAGAAACTCCTCTGTTTCTTTGCTTTTCTAAATTATCTTTACCTCCCATCTGATCACCTGATGTTGACTCATTTCTTGTGCCTTGCACTGTTTGCTGACAACGTAGAATAAATAAACATTCACAAGAAAACCTGTGATACCAGTTGATTTGCCCAAAAAGAGAGGTAAAAAACTCAGGTTCAGACAGATTGGAGCCAAGAGATAATCTCACTCCACACATAAAAGCAGTTGTTTTACATTTAGCTGTCTAGGCTGTGTATTCAACATGTTGTTAATGGAGAGTAATAGGGTTATGGGGTGGGAGTAAAACCTCCAGTGCAAGACGACAATGAATGCATTGGTAATCTGAAGAATCTCTTTCAGTATATCTTTATGTAGATAGTACTGTTTATCAGATTGATAATAAAATATATGTTTTCAGTGGTGTCTGATACTTCCACTGACAATATAAATGGAACAGTGCAGTTCACTGTTTAGGAACGGATGCTGGAGTTTAATATAGTCAATGATGATTTGCTAAGAGGGTGTGAAGAAGGATACAGGGGACCATATCTCGACTCCAGAGGACTCTGATCTGTGAGCACCTGAAGTGTTACTGGAAATTCATGAAACACATGAAGTGTTACTGGAAATTCAGCAACACAGTGAAAGACGCCCTTTGGTCTGCACAAAACTTGTTGGTCTTCCAGCACAGAAAGATGTCTGTAAGGAAATACTACTGACTGGTATGGAAAGAACAATCATGAATTGGAAGAATGATATCTTATTTTCCACTTGGAGACCTTACCACCCAAAGGTATGAGTAAACAAATTTCCAATTTCACGTCACCCATTCTCCTAATGCTCCCCTTCCATGCATACTCACCTGCTCTGTTTGTTATCTTGACCACCTCCCTTCATCTATCCCATCATCCCCTCTACATATGGTTCCACCCATCACCTTCCAGCCTCTGTTCCAACCCCTTCCCTCTCCTGGATCCAACTGTCCATCGTTTCCTCCCTACCTGGCTTCACCTATCCGCTACCCAATGTCCTTGTATCCTGGTAACTTTCCTCCTCTCTCTCAATCCTGATGCAAGGGACCATCCAAAAACATGAATTTACACCTTTAGCCTCCACAACTGCTGCCTGACCTGCTGAGTTCTTCTATTGTTCACAACGTAGTGACATGCATTTACCAAACTTTGCATGTGAATTTACATTTCATTAACTTGAACATCAAAAATGGAATTCAATGTGCTTACATTATTTCTCTTGTGATTCCCTCATATAATCGGAACTGTATACAATCGGAGAGGCAAGTGGCGAAGATGGCAGCATGACAGCAGCGCCCTCGGCCTCTCCAGTGATGAATATCTGTTATCTGTCAAGTAGGAGACCGTGCACAATTCTGATTTGATGGAGACAGACGTGAGAGCACAACGGAACATCTGGAAAACTTCTGAAATGACTGCTTTGCTACCGCCATTACTGTGTGGTAACCAGAATCTCTGGAGCTGTAGGCCTCAAAATCCTCGGCTTTGCATGTTTCAGTGGCAGGGGAGAGGTCGAAGGTGCTTGGCAGAGGATGGCTCTCGGGAGGCTGTATCGGAGAGGCTGGTCGGAAGCTCAAGGTTTTCGACAGATGGACTCAGTGACAGCTGGGGTCGGCTGCTTCCAAGGTATCGGCAAGTTGACAGTGCCTGGAGGTTTATGGCAGGGAGTTTCTCCCTTTTGCTGCCGCTATTGGGGACTCAGGAGTCGATTGACTCCGGGACTTTGAGACTATTTTTTTACTGTGCCTATGGTCTGTTCTTCATCAAATTACGGTATTGCTTGCACTGCTGTAAATATATGTTATAATTATGTGGTTTTGTCAGTGTTAGTCTTTGGTCTGTCTTGTTTTCTGCGATATCACGCCGGAGAAACATTGTATCATTTCTTAATGCATGTATGCATTTCTAAATGACAATAAAAGAGGACTGAGTGTTCTCATAATCTAAAAAAAAACTGAATTTCTAGTCCGAACTTCTGTTTTGTAGAGAAACCTGCCTATTTTAAACAAAAATCAATTGACTCCTGATGGAAACTTCCTGCTCTTGAACATGAGCCATTCAAGCTTATGCCACAATAACATGAAAACATTAAATTAATTTGTTTATTTAAATGAACTTATACCGGAACAGGACTGAGATTCACAAAAACAATTGTGCTATCTGTTTGATTAAGGTGTGTTCTGTCATCAATTTGATTTACATATAATGTAGATAAATATATACTGAGAATTAGTCATTGACTGTTTGAATGTTTATGTCTTGACAAGATAACACGACCTCATTTATTGAAGTAATGGCCTATTTCCTATGAGAGTTCAATAAGAACTTTCAACTGCCTGTAATGTATACTTCCCATGACAAGTTTATCCTCCGGCTGGCAAATTATTACTTCCAGTGGCCACTTTATTAGGCACCTCCTGTACCTAATAATGTGGCCCCTGACTGTATGGTCGCAGTCTTCCGCTGCTATAGCCCATCCGCTTCAAGATTCGATGTGCTGTGCATTCAGAGCTGCTCTTCAGCACACTACTGTTATAACACGTGATTATTTGGGTTACTGTCTCCTTCCTGTCAGCTTGAACCAGTCTGGCCATTCTCCTCTGACCTCTCTCATCAACAAATCATTTTTATTGCCCTCAGAACTGCTTCTCTGTGGATTTTTTTGTATCTCACTACGTCCTCTGTAAACTCTACAGACTGCCGTGTGTGAAAATCCCAGGAAATCCTTATTTTCTTAAGCACTCAAACCACCCGTCTGGCAACAACAATCATCCCATGGGCAAAATCACTGAGATCACATTTTATTCCTGTAAGGGGTTTCTTCTTTTATGTTACTGCAAAGGCTAACAAAATGGCTTCTTAGTTATGTTATAAATAAAATGGCTTTTCTGTAATAATAACTGCGATATTATCTCTCTCTCTCTCCCCCTCTCTTTCTGCTTGTTTGGATTATATTATTGATAAGAGGAAGAACGAACGAATTGGGATAGATGTTATACTTTCTTGTGTGTCTGTAAGCTATTGAGTTTCGCGGGCTTTGGAGGAGAAGGCGCGATGGGGACAGACAGAGGAGACGCGATGCTGTAAGCTGGCTGATAGGACAGACCCCGAGCAGGAGTCCGAGACCCAGGGTCTTCAGCGAGGAGAGGAGATGAGGACAGACTCATATGAAGCATCTGGTTGACCACCGTGGTTGGTCCCAGGTGGTCAGAGGGGATCGAATGGTGGAAAGAAGTTAATTGAGCTCCAACTGTTGTGCACGAAGTGGTTGAACTTTGACAAGTTTGGCGCCTTTTGTTTTCCTTTTATATTTTATCTCTATTAATAACATAGTTCCAGTAAGATCTATAATCATTTAATCGCATGTGGTGTATTGTCTGTTATTTGGCGGGGTGGGGTACATCACACAGCATCCACACAAACTTGATTACCCAGTTTGGCGGGGCTGAAGGCTGCTCCCCCTAGTGAAAGCGAGTTGAGCGAGCCTGAGGCTTACCGGGGGGCTACATTCCTATTCTGATGTTTGATCTAACAGCAACTGAACCCCTTGACCATGTCTGCATGCTTTTATGCACTGAGTTGCTGCCACGTGATTGGCTGATTAGATACTTGCATTAACAAGCAGGTGTAAAGGCGCACCTGATAAAGTGCCTACTGAGTGTAGACTTAATATACTTTGTACTTGTGTAATCCTCGTTTGAAAGTTAAAAATGATTCAGATTCATCCTTTAACCTCAGGTAATACTCCACCTAGAAAGCGGCTATCACATATTACCTGGCAGTAGCGTCCTTTATAGATATGAGCAATTTAGAAGCCTTTCTGGAATGTCGAGGTAATTTTTTTAAAACTACTTTTGTTTTGCTTTTAACTTTTCAGCTTGAAAGCTGTAGTTCCAATTCATAGATTTGAGCACACCTAGGTTCTCTTCTGGGTTTATCCCAGTATCAACATTAATTTGTATTCTGCCTTAAAATCGCAGTCAGAATCGGGTTTATTATCACCGGCATGTGACACCCAGAATAATTCATTTTAAGCAAAATAAATACATTTCAGAGAAAATACATTGCGCTTAGCAGTCAAAGAACACTGCAGCACAGAAGCAAGGCCCACAGCTTAGTCAGTCCATGCTGAGCTATTATTCTGCCTAGTCCTGTTGACCTACACCTGCACCTGGACCATTGCCCTCCATATCCTTCCAATCATGCACTCATCCACATTTCTCTTAAATGTTGAGATTGAACCTACATCCACCACTTTTTCTGGCAGCTGGTTTTCACCACCTTTCCAAGCTCAGTGGAAGAAGCCTGCTTGCATTTACCCTGTCTATTACCCTTCATAATTTTAAGAAGAAGAAGAAGAAGAAAAAGAAGAAGAAGAAGAAGAAGAAGAAGAAGAAGAAGAAGAAGAAGAAGAATATCTTTATTGTCATTGTTGTGGAGCAATGAAACACAGTTTAGCAGCTCAACATTTTGCAGCATGACAAAGAATATATACATAAAATAAACTCTAAAACCTCAGGAGTGCAGTCCAAAATTAATAACATATGGATGGGGGGGGGGCAGGGGTAGGACTATTGAACACCTGCCATTCCTGGAAGTGTGATGCATTTAGCTGCCTCTGTCTTAGGAGGGGGGCAGGAGAAGGGAAGGAGGTGTTATACATTTCACTGCTTGTGGGTAGAAGCTATTAAGGAGTCTCTTTGTTTTCGTCCTTAATGCTCTGTATCTCTTCCCAGAAGGTAGAGGGGAAAACAGGTGATGTCCAGGATGAGTGGGATCCTTTGAAATACAAGTAGCCTTCTTTTGAAGTCTGCCAGTATAAATGTCTCTGAGGGAGGGTAATGTTGTGCCAATAACCCGCTCTATCAAATTTCCTCTCATTCTCCTACGTCTCAGTAAATGACATCCCAACCTATTCAACCTTTAAGCAAACAAATCTCAAGATTGTATAATTTATTCATTCTTTGATAATAAATGTACTTTGAATCTTTGAATCTTTCCCTATAACTCAGTGCTAGAGACTTGACCACTGTGGTTTCCTCTGCTAGGTCATTCCCCCTTCCCCCCTCAACAAAGGTATCCAAAGCGGTATACTTGTTATGGAGGGTGTCTGACATAGGTGTTCCCTGCATTGGCTACCTATCCCCTTCCTCCTCCTGATGATCACCCAGTTACCTGGGTCTTACATCTTAGGCAAAACTACCTTCCTGTATCGCCTGTCAATCAACCCCTCAGCCTCCCGAATGATCCGAAATTCATTTTAACCCCACTTCCAGCTCTAGTTCCCTGACATGGTAACACGGTCTGTAAGGAGCTGCAGCTGGATGCACTACTTGCAGATATAGTTGGCAGAGAGACTGGAGGTCTCCCTGCTTTCTCACATCCAGCAAGAGGAACATTCCACTCTCCTGCCTGGCATCGCCACCCCTCTAATTGTGCAAGAAGCATGAAGGAAAGAAAGAAAGAAAGGAAGTTACCTGAAAATCTCCCTACAGTTTCCACCTCTCCTCTCTGAAGCTTCTTTGAGCTAAAGCCTCAAGCTCCCATGATGGTCACTCTAACTGTGACCACTTCACTTAAACATAACTTCTTTTTATTGGCCCTTGCCAAATATCTAAATACCTCCACAATCTGTGGAGCATAGAATGTATCGACTGGCCACGTTCACTTTTACAAATCTTGTTTCCACGACTCACAATCCAATGATTCCTACCAATCTGTTGGTAAAAAAATGAATTCAAATCCTTTGAAAGAGGTTCTACAGATTCAGGATTCTTGTTAGAAAGTTAAGAAAATGCAAAGGTAAAAAGACCCTGATTGGAGTTATATACAGACCTCCAAACAGTAGCTAGGACGTGGAGATGGGAGATGGAACTTGCATGTCAAAAGAGCAATGTTACGATAATAATGGAGGATTTCCAGTGCATGTAGTTTGGGAAAATCAGGAGAGAATTTGTAGAATACCAATGAGATGGCTTTTTATAGTAGCTTGTGGTTGAGACTGCTAGGGGAAAGGCACTTGTGGATTGTGAGTTGTGTAATGCACCAGATTTCATTAGAGAGCTTAAGGTAAAGGAACCCTCAAGAGTCAATGATCATAATATTATAGAATTCACCCTGTAATTTAGAGGGAGGTTGATGTATCAGTATTACAGTGGTGCAAAGACAATTATAGAGGCATGAAAGAGGAGCTGGTCAAAGTTGATTAGAAGGGGACACTAGCAGGGATGATGGCAGAACAGCAATGACTAGAGTTTCCAGGAGAAATTCAGAAGGCACTGGTTAGATACGACAGAAATCCAACAGAAGGCGACTAAAAAATCCATAAGGAAGGAAAGGATTAGATTATGAGGACACTCAGTCCTTGTTTATTGTCATTTAGAAATGCATGCATTAAGAAATGATACAATGTTCCTCCAGTATGATATCACAGAAACTCAGGACAGACCAAGACTAAAACCGACAAAAATCACATAATTATAACATATAGTTACAACAGTGCAAAGCAATACTGTAATTTGATAAAGAGCAGACCATGGGCACAGTAAAAAAAAGTCTCAAAGTCCCGATAGCCCATCATCTCACGCAGACGGTAGAAGGGAGAAACTCTCCCTGTCATGAACCTCCAGTGCCGCAAATTTGCCGATGCAGCACCCTGGAAGCACCCGACCACAGCCGACTCTGAGTCCATCTGAGAACTTTGAGCCTCCGACCAGCCCTCCGACACAACCTTTCTGAGCACCATCTCTGCCAAGCGTTTTGACCCCGCCCCGGCTGCCGAGCAACAAGCAAAGCCGAGGACTCGGGGCCTACTCTCCGGAGATTCTGGATCACACAGTAGCAGTGGCGGCGAAACAGGCATTTCAGAAGTTTCTCCAGATGTTCCTCCGTGCTCTCACGTCTGCCTCCATCAAATCAGGATTGTGCACGGCACCCAACCTGACAGATAACCGATATTCATCACCGGAGTGGCTGCTTCGCGCTGCCACCTTCTCCTTTCAAAAATGTGAAGGTAAGCTAGATAATAATGGAGAGTCTTCAGCGAGGAGGCTGAGAGAGGAGACTACGCCACAGTTGGAGAGGGAGAGAAGTAGTGAAGAAATGACCGCTAGGCTGATTCAGTGTGCTGCGCGCATCATGTGGGAGGTCGGGGACACCGATGATGTCTCTGGCTCCTACACCTGTGGAAAATGTGTCCAGATTCAACTTCTGAAGGACCGTGTTGCAGCACTGGAGAGGCAACTGGATGACCTCAGGTTCATCCGGGAGAACGAGAGTTTTCAGGACAGGACCCACAGCGAGGTCGTTACACCGAGGATACCGGAAGAGAGAGGGGGGGGGGCGACGATGAGGAAGGAAAGGATGCTTGAAGTACAGGAGACCCCGGGGGATGTGCCTCTCATAAACAGGTTCTCCCTCTTGGAAGCTGTGAGGACAGAAGACACTTCCAGCCTGAGAGGCGGTCAGGTCTGTGAGTCAACAATTGGCGCTGAAGCAAAGCCGAGGAGACAGACGTCAGGCAGAGCTGTGGTAGTAGGGGACTCCATAGTGAGAGGTACAGAAAGGGGTTTCTGCGGCAACAGGCGAGATTTAAGGGTGGTGTGTTGCCTCCCTGGTGCCGGGATCCAGAACGTCACAGACCAATTGCAAGGAATCCTCAAGGGTGAAGGTGTACATCCGGAAGTGGTGGTGCATGTCGGCACAAGTGACGTGGGGAAGAAGAGGGAAGACATTCTATAGAGTGAATTCAGGGAACTCGGAAGAAGGCTGAAAAGCAGGACTTCCATGGTGGTATCTCTGGTTTGCTTCTAGTTCCTCGTGCTGGAGAGGGCAGGAACAGGGAGATAATGGATCTGAATGTGTGGCTGAGGAACTGGTGCAGGAAACAAGGATTTACATTCTTGGACCATTGGGGTATGTTTTGGGGTAAGGATGAATTGTACAAAAGGGACGGGTTGCACCTTAATAGGCGGGGGACCAGCATTCTGGCAGGCAGGTTTGCCTCTGCAACACGGGGGTGTTTAAACTAAGTAGTGGGGAGGGAGGGGACGAACTGGGAATATAAGGATGGAGTTAAAGGGAAAGTGAGAATAAGAAAAGTTAAGAAAGACAGCAGAATCAATGGAGCAGAAAGCTCAAGAAGGGATCGTACAATATGGCCAAGTGAAATAGGAATTGATATGGGAGGTGAGGGGAGTAATGAATTAAAAGTATTATATATGAATGCACGGAGTATAAGAAATAAAGTGGATCAGCTTGAGGCACACTTGGAAATTGGTAAGTATGATGTTGTGGGAATAACAGAGACATGGCTTCAAGTGGACAGGGCCTGGGAAATGAATACGTCCTATCGAAAGGACAGACTGATGGGCAGAGGGGGTGGGGTGGCTCTGTTGGTGAGGAATGATATTCAGTCCCTTGCGAGGGGGGACATAGAATCAGGAGATGTAGAGTCAGTATGGATAGAACTGAGAAATTCTAAGGGTAGAAAGACCCTAATGGGAGTTATCTTCAGGCCCCCAAACAGTAGTCTGGATGTAGGGTGTAAGTTGAATCAAGAGTTAAAATTGGCATGTAGCAAAGGTAATGCTACAGTTGTTATGGGGGATTTCAACATGCAGGTAGACTGGAGGAATCAGGTTGGTGCTGGACCCCAAGAAAGGGAGTTTGTGGAGTCCCTCCGAGATGGATTCTTAGAACAGCTTGTACTGGAGCCTACCAGAGAGAAGGCAATTCTAGATTTAGAAACATAGAAACATAGAAAATAGATGCAGGAGTAGGCCATTCAGCCCTTCGAGCCTGCACCGCCATTTATTATGATCATGGCTGATCATCCAACTCAGAACACCGCCCCAGCCTTCCCTCCATACCCCCTGACCCCCGTAGCCACAAGGGCCATATCTAACTCCCTCTTAAATATAGCCAATGAACTGGCCTCAACTGTTTCCTGTGGCAGAGAATTCCACAGATTCACCACTCTCTGTGTGAAGAAGTTTTTCCTAATCTCGGTCCTAAAAGGCTTCCCCTCTATCCTCAAACTGTGACCCCTCGTTCTGGACAACCCCAACATCGGGAACAATCTTCCTGCATCTAGCCTGTCCAATCCCTTTAGGATCTTATACGTTTCAATCAGATCCCCCCTCAATCTTCTAAATTCCAACGAGTACAAGCCCAGTTCATCCATTCTTTCTTCATATGAAAGTCCTGCCATCCCAGGAATCAATCAATTTAGTGTTGTGCAATGAACCGGATTTGATCAGGGACCTTGAGGTAAAGGAGCCATTAGGAGGTAGTGACCATAATGTGATAAGTTTTAATCTACAAATTGAGAGGGAGAAGGGAAAATCTGAAGTGTCAGTATTACAGTTGAACAAAGGGAACTATGGTGCTATGAGGGAGGAGCTGGCCAAAGTTCAATGGAACAATACCCTAGCAGGGATGACAGTGGAACAACAATGGCAAGTGTTTCTGGGAATAATGCGGAAGGTGCAGGATCAGTTCATTCCAAAGAGGAAGAAAGATCCTAAGGGGAGAAAGGGGAGGCTGTGGCTGACAAGGGAAGTAAAGGGCAGTATAAAAATAAAAGAGAAGAAGTATAACATAGCAAAGATGAGTGGGAAGCTGGAGGATTGGGAAACTTTTAAAGAGCAACAGAAGATAACTAAAAGGCAATACGCGGAGAAAAAATGAGATACGAAGGTAAACTAGCCAAGAATATAAAGGAGGATAGTAAAAGCTTCTTTAGGTATGTAAAAGGGAAAAAACTAGTTAAGACCAAAACTGGGCCCTTGAAGACAGAAACGGGTAAATTTATTATGGGGAACAAGGAAATGGCAGATGAGTTGAACAGGTACTTTAGATCTGTCTTCACTAGGGAAGACACAAACAATCTCCCAGATATAATAGTGGCCAAAGGACCTAGGGTAATGGATGAGCTGAACAAAGTTTATATTAGGCAGGAAATGGTGTTGGATAGACTGTTGGGTCTGAAGGCTGATAAGTCCTCGGGACCTGATGGTCTGCATCCCATGGTACTTAAGGAGGTGGTTTTAGAAATTGTAGATGCATTGGTAATCATTTTCCAATGTTCTATAGGCACAGGATCAGTTCCTGTGGATTAGAAGGTGGCTAATGTTGTCCCACTTTTCAAGAAAGGAGGGAGAGAGAAAACAGGGAATTATAGACTGGTTAGCCTGATGTCAGTGGTGGGAAAGATGCTGGAGTCAATTATAAAAGATGAAATTACAACACATTTGGATAGCAGTAACAGGATAGGCCTGAGTCAGCATGGATTTACGAAGGGGAAATCATGCTTGACTAATCTTTTGGAATTTTTTGAGGATGTAACTATGAAAATGGACAAGGGAGAGCCAGTGGATGTAGTGTACCTGGACTTTCAGAAAGCCTTTGATAAAGTCCCACATAGGAAATTAGTGGGCAAAATTAGGGCACATGGTATTGGGGGCAGAGTACTGACATGGATTGAAAATTGGCTGGCTGACAAGAAACAAAGAGTAGCGATTAACGGGTCGCTTTCGGAATGGCAGGCGGTGACCAGTGGGGTACTGCAGGGTTCAGTGCTGGGACCACAGCTGTTTACAATATACATTAATGATTTAGATGAAGGGATTAAAACAGTAACATTAGCAAATTTGCAGATGACACAAAGCTGGGTGGGAGTGTGAAATGTGAGGAGGATGTTATGAGAATGCAGAGTGACTTGGACAGACTGGGTGAGTGGGCGGATGCATGACAGATGCAGCTTAATGTGGATAAATGTGAGGTTTTCCACTTTGGTGGAAAGAACAGGAAGCCAGATTATTATCTAAATGGAGTCAAGTTAGGAAAAGGGGAAGTACAACGAGATCTAGGTGTTCTTATACATCAGTCATTGAAAGCAAGCATGCAAGTACAGCAGGCAGTGAAGAAAGCTAATGGCATGCTGGCCTTCGTAACAAGGGGAGTTGAGAATAGGAGCAAAGATGTCCTTCTGCAGCTGTACAGGGCCCTGGTGAGACCACACCTGGAGTATTGTGTGCAGTTTTGGTCTCCAAATTTGAGGAGGGACATTCTTGCTATTGAGGGAGTGCAGCATTGGTTCACAAGGTTAATTCCCGGGATGGCAGAACTGTCATATCTTGAGAGATTGGAACGACTGGGCTTATATACACTGGAATTTAGAAGGATGAGAGGGGATCTGATTGAAACATATGCAAGATTATTAAGGGATTGGACATGCTGGAGGCAGGAAGCATGTTCCTGTTGATGAGTGAGTCCAGAACCAGAGGCCACAGTTTAAGAATAAGGGGTAGGCCATTTAGAACGGAGTTGAGGAAAAACTTTTTCACCCAGAGAGTGGTGGATATATGGAATGCTCTGCCCCAGAAGGCAGTGGAGACCAAGTCTCTGGATGCTTTCAAGAAAGAGATGGATAGAGCTCTTAAAGATAGCGGAATCAAAGGTTATGGGGATAAGGCAGGAACTGGATACTGATTGTGGATGATCAGCCATGATCACAGTGAATAGCAGTGCTGGCTCGAAGGGCCTAATGGCCTACTCCTGCAGCTATTGTCTATTGTCTATAATATCAAAGAGTATACCAAAGGTTTTTTCATATCTCTGAAGAGCAAAGGAGAGGTAAGAGTAGATATTTGACTGCTGGAGAATGACAATGAAAAGGTAGTAGTAGGGACAAGGAAATGATAGACAAAATAAATAAATATACTGCATCAGTCTTCACTGTGGAAGACACAAGAAATATGATGGAAGTTTGGTAGTGTTGGGGGTAAAAGTGAGTACAATTACTATTTCTAGGGAGAAGGTGCTTTAGATGCTGAAAGGATTTGAAGATAGATAGGTCACCTGGACCGGATGAACTACAGCCCAGGGTTCTGAAGAAGGTAGATGTAGGATTGTGGAGGCATTAGCAATGATCTTTCAAGAATCACTAGATTCTGGCATGGTTCCAGAGGCATGTAAAATTGTGAATGTCACTCCACTCTTCAAGGAGAGAGGGAGGCATAAAAAAGGAAATTATATACCAGTTAGCCTGAACTCTGTGGTCGGGAAGATGTTGGAATTGATTTTTAAGGATGAGTTTTCAGGCTACCTGAAGGCACATGTAAGATAGGCCAAAGGCAGCATGGTTTCCTGAAGGGAAAATGTTGCTTGATAAATCTATTGAAATTCTTTGGGGAAATAACAATCAGGATAGATGAAGGAGAATCAGAGCACATTGTGTACTTGAATTTTCAAAAGGCCTTTGACAGGGTACCATACATGACAGCAAGATAAGATTACAGGAGAGATACTAGCATGGGTAGAGGATTGGCTAATTTGCAGGAGACTGAAAATAAAAGGTTCGTCCATCGTCATCGATGAAGACCTCAATACCATTAGTACTTTTTACGAGGTCGAGTTGCTAGCTCGACACCCAACCTGGCACGGATTGGAAGTATGTCTGGAAGTGGCCCAACTGGATTCGAACTCAGGAACCTTTGCTCCGGAGTCCGGCGCTGATGTCACTGTGCCACCAGCTGGCTGGTGGTGCTGAGACGAGCGCTTGATTTGGATTTAAGTGAGGGAGAGTTGCACAGCGTCAGCCTCACTTTCTCTTCCCAATTCCCATCTGGATCCAGTGGCAAGGCAAGAGTCAAGATGGCTGGAGATGGGACCAGGCGCAATGGATGACCAGGACATCTTCTGTGTCTTGTTGTGCTCTACGTGTTCCATGACGCCTGCAGAGACCGCCTTCTTGACCGTTGGACCTTCTGTTGGACCTTCCATTGGTCTCGTCCGCTCAATCCGCCGGAGCCTGTCTTCACATGCTGGGATAGAAAACTCCCTATCTCACCGAGGGTTTGAGACCCGTCGGCTACCCTCACCTGCTTTAGCCGGCTTGTCGAAGCCGTTGCCCGGGGTGTGCCTGCTGTCTCATGCAAACAGCTATGGCGAGCCACAGGTGAGATCTGAGTTCCAGGTGGGGACTAAAAGGTGGACAAACTGCTCTGAAAAAGACACCACATGTTCATCCACCAGAGATGCTACCCCTCCCTGACACCCCATACACTCCTAAGCAGGAGACTAAGAGTGGAAATAAAAGGAGCCTTTTCTTGTTGGTTGCCAGTGACTATTGTTGATCTGCAGGGGTCTATGTTGGAACCACTTCTTTTTTTATGTTATATGTCAATATTTGGAAGGCAGAATTGAAGGCTTTGTGGCCAAGTTTGCTGATGATACAAAGATAGGTAGAGGGGCATTTTGTGTTGAGGAAGCAGGAAGGCTGCAGAAGGACATAGACAGATTAGGAGAATGGGCAAGGAAGTGGCAGATGGAATAATATAGGTATATGTATGTGTATGTATGTATTTGCATGTTAACTATGTTTCATAGTGTATTTTAGTTATATGTGTTTATATTGCTCAAATGTGCACGTGTGTGAATTTACATATGTATGTGTAAATATGTTTGTATAAATGCACACACAAATTTACTTGGATGTATGTGAAAACGTATCTTTCTATATATCCATATTTACTTGTATATCTGCATAGGCACTCAGTGACCACTTTATTATGTACCTTCTTTGCCTAATAAAGTGGTTACTGAGTGTATGTTTGTGGTCTTCAGCTGCCGTGGCCCATTCACTTCAATGTTCGACGTATAGTGTTTTCAGAGATGCTCTTCTGCACATCACTATTGTAACACATGGTTAGTGAGTTACTGTCCCTTAACAGCTTGAACCAGTCTGGCCATTTTCCCCTGACTTCTCTCGATAACAAGTTACTTTTGCCACAGAACTGTCGCCCATTGGATGGGTTTTTGCTTCTTGGACTATTCTCTGTAAACTCACTCATCAAAATCAAAGTTAAGTTCAAAGTATGTTTTAGTATCAGAGTACATACATGTCACCAGATACAACCCTGAGATTCCTTTTCCAGCAGGCATACTCAGCAAATCTATAGAACAGTAACTATAATAGGATCAATGGAAGAACAGGTAGAGCACAGAAGACAACAAACTGTACAAATGCAAATATAAATCATTAGCAATAAATAACGAGGGCATGAAATAACAAGATGATGAGTCCTTACGGTGAAATCATTGGTTGTTTAGATGAGTGTAGTTATCCTCTTTTGTTCAAGGTTGTTAGGTAGTAACTGTTCTTGAACCTGGTGGTGTGAGTCCTAGGGCTCTTGTACCTTCTACCTGATGGCAGCAATGAGAAAAGAGCATGGTTTGAGTGGTGAGAATCTTTGATGATGGATGATGCTTTCCTACGACAGCATTTCATGTAGATGTGCTCAATGGTTGGGATGGCTTTACCAGTGATGTAGTGGGCCGAATTCATTACCTTTTTTAGGATTTTCTGTTTAAAATCATTGATGTTTCCATACCTGGCTATGATGCAGCCAGTCAATACATTCTTCATTACACATCTATAGAAGTTTTTCAAAGTTTTTGATATCATGCTGAACCTCCACAAACTCCTAAGGAAGTAGAAACACTGTTGTGCTTTCTTTGCAATCACATTTGTATGATGGGTCTAGGACAGGTCCTCTGAGATAGTGACATCCGGGAATTGAAAGTTATTGACCCTCTCCATGCCTGCCTCTCCACATCTGATCTTCCAATGAGGACTGGTTCATGGACCTCTGGTTTCCCTCTCCTGAAGCCTACAATCAGTTCCTTGGTCTTAATGACATTGAGTGAGAGGTTGCTGTTATTCCACCACTCAGCCAGATTTTCAATCTCCCTCCTGTATGCTGATTCATCACCACCTTTGATTCGGCCGACAACCGTGGTGTCATCAGCAAACTCGAGTATGGTGATGGACCTGTATTTAGCCACACAATCATAAGTGTAAAGTGAGTAGTCCTGTGCTGATGGAGATCATGGAGGAGATATTTATGCCAATCCAAACCGACTGGGGTCTGCAAGTGAGGAAATTCAGGATCCAATTGTACAAGGGGTTATTGAGGCCCTGGTCTTGGAGTTTACTGATCAGATTTGAGGAGATGATTGTATTAAATGCTGAGTTGTAATTGATAAAAAGAATCCTGATACATGCCTGTTTGCTGTCCAGATATTCCAGATTGTGTGAGGAGCCAGTGAGATGGAATCTGCTGTGGACCGATTGCTCTGATAGGCAAATTGGAGCGAATCCAAATTGTCACTCAGACATTGAATTAAATTGACTTTATTTCTTACATCCTTCACATACATGAGGAGTAAAAATCTTTGCTTTACATCTCCATCTAAATGTGCAATCATAGTAATTTATAACAAATAGAACAGTCAGTGTAATATAGAGTACACTCAAATCAGCGTGAGTTCTTCACTCTGATGGCCTGGTGGAAGAAGCTGTCCCGGAGCCTGTTGGTCCTGACTTTTATGCTGCGGTACCACTTCCTGGATGATAGCAGCTGGAATAGATTGTGGTTGGGATGGCTTGGGTCCCCAGTGATTCTACAAGCCCTGCCTTGTGCAGCTGGATCCTGAACTTCCCGTCAGATCACCAGCAGGTTGCAAGAGCAGGCTCCGTCACCTCCAACCCTCTGACTCTCAATACAGGACCCCCTCAGGGCTGCGTACTGAGTCCCCTCCTTTTCTCTCTGTACACCCATGACTGTATCGCCACCCACAGCTCCAATCTGCTAAATAAATTTGCCGATGACACTACATTGATTGGCCTTATCTCAAATAATAACGAGGTGGCCTACAGGGAAGGAAACATCTCTCTGACACAGTGGTGTCATAGTGGGCCCCCAAATCCTAAGAACCGATGTGATTGAAGCCTGCTTGAAGCAGATGGATATCATACACTGCCAGAGCAAGAGGTTGACGATATCCATGAACATACCATCCAGTTGGTCAGTACAGATCTTTAGTACTCGGCCAGGTACCTCCTCTGGACAGGACGCTTTCCTTGGATTTACTCTCCTGATAGCAACTCGCACATCGTCTTCAGATGCTGAGACTAAAGGATCATCAGGAGATCTGGGGGTTCACAATTGTTCCTCCTTGTTGTGACAGTCAAAGCAAGCATAGGACACATTGATCTCATCTGGAAGCAAAGCCCTGCTGTTCCCCATGTCACTTGATTTAATTTTGTAGGAGATTATAACATTCAAACTCTGCCACAGCTGGCAAGAACCCCTTGTTGATTCCAGTTTAGTCTGAAACCTCCACTTCACCCATGAGATGGCATTCTGGAGATCGTACCTGTACCTCTTGTAGCATTATTTGTCTCCAGGCTTGTATGTCCTGATCTGGCCCTCAGCAAATTAAGGATTTCACAGTTACCAAACAAGAGAAAAACTGCAGATACTGGAAATCCGAGCAACACATACAAAATGCTGGAGGAACTCAGCAGGCCAGGCAGAATCAGGACTGCCAAAGGGTCTTCCACCCAAAACATCAACTGTACTTTTTTCCATAGATGCTGCCTGGCCTGCTGAGTTCCTCCAGCATTTTGTGTGTGTTGGTTGATTAGATATTTGCATTAACAAGTAGGATTAGAGGTGTACCTAATGAAAAAGTCAACGAGAGTAATCACACTTTGATAATAAATTTACTTAGACTTTGAATAGTCTTTAGAGTTCACACAAGGTCTTCAGTTAATGCAGTCAATTATTTATTTATTTAGCGATCGATTACAGAGCAGGTCCTTCCAACCCAGCAATCCGCAGTGCCCAGCAAACCACAAGTTTAACCCCAGCCTAATCACAGGACAATTTATAATGACCAACTAACCTACTAACTGGAGGAAGCTGGAGTACCTGGAGGATACTCATTCAGCTCAAGGGGAGAATGTAAACTCCTTACAGATTGCGCCGGAATTTAAATCCGAACCCCGGAATGCCCCACACTGCTAACTGCCCAAATGTCCCTAAAGATCCACTCTTCAAGCAGGCTGAACTGATATCAGCAGAGTAAGTAATCTTATCCCCATGACCCAACAAGCAACCAATATCCATATGTGCTTTCACTGCCACCAAGGCCATGGAAATATGCAGATTTTTATGTCATTGATGCAGTATTGAAATGCAAACTCATTAAATAAGATTGGCTGCTGTTATATATCTTATTATTCAGAACACATAAGATCACACCCCCTCACTGATGGTGCTACCATTTTCTTTACTCTTACTTCTACAGTACTGTTATATATATATATATAGCTCAGGTGCCTAAGACTTTTGCACAGTATTGTAGTTATTTTTATTTATTGCACTGTTCTGTTGCTGCAAGAAAAAACAAATTTCATGACATATGTGAGTGATGATAAACCTGATTCTGATCTGGGTCTCTATGGTGGACTGAGAGTGGGAAGGGGGCAGGGAAGGGGGAATCACGGCTGGAAAATGGGGAAAGAAAAGTGGGGGAGCAGGAAGCACCAGAGAGACATTCCATAATGATCAATAAATCAATTGTTCAGAATGAAATGACCTTGCCTGGTGTCTCGGGGCTGGATGTGTGTACACCCCCGCCAAAATTCAAAGTTCAAAGTACATTTATATTCAAAGTTTGTATACATTAGACAACCTTGAGAGTTGCCTCCTTACAGGCAGCCACCAGAGGGTATCCGAGAAGAGGATGTGATCAAAGTTCTGGAACGCTGTATTGCCATCTCTGCTTAGTCACCTCTTTCATCTGCAGGTCCACCTCCATCAGCTGTGGTCCATAATGGCATTGTCAATGGGTGGACTTGTTCACCTGTCCTGTCTGTTAGGGAACAGGAAAGTGAGTCACACGGTTTAACCTGAAACCAGTGTTTCCACTGGCTGCCTCACCAGGTCTGTACACAGACACAGGTGTCGTTTGTCAGGAGCACACCTGGGAGTGAACCCTGCCTTTTCCCTTCTTGACTGTATTTGGTTCCTACCTTGGGACCTCCTGACAAGATTCATGTTCATTGTCTCATCTCCATTCCCTGCTTGGGGCTGCTGTCCCTTACCATGACTTAGTCACCTGGCAGTAGGAGGACTATCTTCTCACCCTCTGCTTCTCTCTGATTGGCAATATGTTGTTGCTTTTTGGCTTTGTCCCTCAGCGTTTTACAATATTCATTCACAACCATTCAAATGGTTGAATAAACTTGGCCTCTTCTCCTTGGAGCAATGGAGAATGAGAGGTGACCTGATAGAGGTGTATAAGATGATGAGGGGCATTGATCATGTGAATAACCAGAGGATATTTCCCATGGCTGAAATGGCTAACATGAGGGGGCATAGTTTTAAGGTGCTTGGAAATAGGTACTGAGGAGAGGTCAGGGGTAAGTTTTTCACACAGTGAATGGTGGATGCGTGGAATGCACTGCCGGCGGCAGTGATGGAAGTGAATTCAACAGGATCTTTTAAGAGACCCTTAGTTAGGTACATGGAACTTAGAAAACTAGAGGGCTATGCGTGAGGAAAGTTCTAGGCAGCTTCTAGAATAGGTTACATGTTTGGCACATTATGGGCCGAAGGGCCTGTAATGTGCTGTAAATTTCTATGCTCTATGTTCTATCTCTGTATGATCTTACTAATTTAGCTCCAGTAATTTCTTCCTGCATACTTGCAATATCTGTCAACTTGTGCTCCTTTTCTCTGCCCCATGGCCTGTTTACTCATTCCTTTTCTTCACCTTACTCTCTGCTTTCTGGTGAGTCTTTAGTTTAATGGATGCTACCTCTGTAGGCAGCCCCACTGCTTTTAATACATCTCGACTGTGTTTAGCCCCCAACCTGGGACCTCCTTTCACGATTCAGGCTGCTGTCTCTCTATGGGCCGTGTTGTCTGCTCCAGGAATCACACGTGGTTGTTGTCCCTGTCTTGTCCCTGTTAGCTCTCTCTTTCCTGTCTATGATAGCATCTGTCTTATTTAGTGTGTATATCCTGAGGAAAGTACCTTCATTGTTTGGGCACACTCAGAAATCTACAGGAAGCTGCATTCCCTCAATCTCAAATACCAGAGGCTCACTTCCTTCTGCCATCATTGTTTCAGTTCCTGCACTCTAGTAATGTAAATAGTCGCTGCAGTCATGGACAAGGATAGATCAGTTATCAATAATGATAACCCTGTGTCCATTAACGTTTCACATTGCGCGGCTCCAATAAATCCTTTGTGTAGATCTGTGGGTGACCACTACTGACAATGAAGGCTGCTGCCAGCCATTTTTCTGACCTGGATGCTGCCTTCATTAACTCTGTGATATGGTCAACAGTCAAATCAGACAGAAAAGGTGCTACTGTAATTTCTGCTTGTTTTCGTGGCTGACTCTCACGCCTTTCTCTCTTTTTAAGACATGGTCTCCAACCAATCCTTCACCATTCTAAATCTATTCTGGCATTCCCTTGCTTGCTGCCCTGGTTGCTGGCACACAAAGCAAGTCCCCTGCATTTTGGCAGCAGCTACATTCACTACAGAACCTTACGACCTTTCTTCCCCCTCCTTCTGTCTGTCGTTCTGGCCAATGATACTATCGAGGGGTAGATTGATCGACTGTTATCCGCAAATCTAAAACTTCATGGTGAGCTGAATTCAGACCTTGCTTTAGCATTATCAGGAATGCTGAATCATCCCTCCCTAGACTGCACATCCTGAATATTCTTCATACGCTCGATACTTATACTATGCATAATCCATGGTGACTCATTAGCTATCATTCCCCAGTTACTCTCATCTCCCCCAGTTGCTGTCTCACTTCCCCCTTAAAGTAGCGATATCTCTCCTCATTACTGCCATTTCAGTTAGTTTGCCCATGTACCATCCTGCACTCACAGAGCCATACAGTCCCACATATTCCTTGGGCAGTTTGCTTTAACCAACACATGCATATTTTTGGGGTGCATATGGTGAATTTCAATCACCTCTTCGAACTTGCACCAGAGTTCTGAATTCCCACAAGTGACTTTAAATAAGGGCAGCTCAGACAAAAGGCCCTGCTTCTCCTCAGGGGTTGAAGGGTTTGTAGATGGTGGTAACCAGGGTTAAGGGCTGCCTCGGGTCATCTGGATTCTCAAAGTGTCATTGTCTGACTTCAGTAGGTGCCATCTCAACAAATTTATCTGGGTAACACACGCAAAATGCAGGAGGAACTCAGCAGGCCATGCAGCATCTATGGAAAAGAGTACAGTTGACGTTTCGAGCCAAAACCCTTGGGCAGGACGAAGGTTTTCAGCCTGAAACATCGACTGTACTGTTTTCCACAGATGCTGCCTAGCCTGCTAAGTTCCTCCAGCATTTTGCGTGTGTTGCTTGGGCTTCCAGCATCTGCAGATTTTCTCTTGTTTGAAGTTTATTTGGGTATAACCTCTCCGTCAAATATCTTCACATTAGTTCCATTATTAAGCAAAATATGATAAAAATGAGCAATACCTGCTTAAAACCACAAAGTATGTACTCCGCAGTCTTCCAGTTCTGTGCTGCTGATCTCATAATACCTGTTGGATTCCCTTTCATATAAACGGTTTCCCAAAGTTTCAAGCTTATTCTTAAACACACAAACACTCTCACAAATAAGTATACTTTTTATACAGTCTCCCGAATGAGTATACACACACCCCTCTAGTGCTCCGAATGATCAATAACCACTTATTGCAACTGGTGGCCCTGAAATGTCTGATAGCTGGCCCTTACACAAACACACATGCATATACACCACACACTTTCATATCTACCAGTTCAGCTCTCCACTGCCTACTTTCATGTCTCAAGGGCCCGTGCTCATTTATCTGAACAGACCCCAGCATGGGGGCTACTCTTAAAGTTACTCATCCCCTTAGTCTCCTTAAGTTCATGACCACACAATGGATAATGAACAATTCCCCGTCAAGCCCCCAAATGTTATGACTGTGATCGAAGTCACTGGAGAGGCACTGTAGCTGGTGATATAGAAATCTTTATTCATCACAACAAGCAGACATCATTCTGGAGACACGCGGTAGACGCTCACAAATTTGAAAGTATATCACATTTTATACCCTTAAGATCAAAAGTAACAGTAGGCAATTCAATGCAATTTCAATAATTACAATGCCGTTGTTTATTTCAGTACCATGGGTTGACTGTGCTTTCTGTGAATTGCATGTCTACAGAAGGAGACATCTCTGAATGTTCAAACGCCTCTGCTGGGACACTTCCCTAAATTTATTTACTATAGCGCAAATTACAAAATACTTACTTTAAACTCATTGTTATCTGGGTTGATAGTAGTCATAGTCATAGTCATACTTTATTGATCCCCAGGGAAATTGGTTTTTGTTACAGTTGCACCATAAATAATAAATAGTAATAACACCATAAATAGTAATATGCAAATTATGCCCGGAAATAAGTCCAGGACCAGCCTATTGGCTCAGGGTGTCTAACCCTCCAAGGGAGGAGTTGTAAAGCTTGATCGCCACAGGCAGGAATAACTTCCTATGACACTCTGTGTTGCATCTCGGTGGAATGAGTCTCTGGCTGAATGTACTCCTGTGCCCAACCAGTACATTATGTAGTGGATAGGAGACATTGTCCAAGATGGCATGCAACTTGGACAGCATCCTCTTTTCAGACACCACTGTGAGAGAGTCCAGTTCCATCCCCACAACATCACTGGCCTTACAAATAACTTTGTTGATTCTTTTGGTGTCTGCTACCCTCAGCCTGCTGCCCCAGCACACAACAGCAAACATGATCTCACTGGACACCACAGACTCGAAGAACATCCTCAGCATCATCCGATAGATGTTAAAGGACCTCAGTCTCCTCAGGAAATAGAGACGGCTCTGACCCTTCTTGTAGACAGCCTCAGTGTTCTTTGACCAGTCCAGTTTATTGTCAATTCGTATCCCCAGGTAATCCTCCACCATGTCCACCCTGACCCCCTGGATGGAAACAGGGGTCACCGGTACCTTAGCTCTCCTCAGGCCTACCACCAGCTCCTTAGTCTTTTTCACATTAAGCTGCAGATAATTCTGCTCACACCATGTGACAAAGTGGCCTACCGTAGCCCTGTACTCAGCCTCATCTCCCTTGCTGATGCATCCAACTATGGCAGAGTCATCAGAAAACTTCTGAAGATGACAAGACTCTGTGCAGTAGTTGAAGTCCAAGGTGTAAATGGTGAAGAGAAAGGGAGACAAGACAGTCCCCTGTGGAGTCCCAGTGCTGCTGATCACTCTGTCAGATACACAGTGTTGCAAGCACACGTACTGTGGTCTGCCAGTCAGGTAATCAAGAATCCATGACACCAGGAAAGCATCCACCTGCATCGCTGTCAGCTTCTCCCCCAGCAGAGCAGGGCGGATGGTGTTGAACGCACTGGAGAAGTCAAAAAACATGACCCTCACAGTGCTCGCTGGCTTGTCCAGCAAAGCATTAAATGCAACCACATTGTTTTAACGTTTGGTTGATGCATCTGCAATCTCTTAGTCTGTGCGCCAGCCTGTGCTTTTAACTTCAATTCACCGCTTGCAATTTACAATATGAACTGAAGACCAGTGCTTGCTTGAATTAATATCTGCAATATTCACATAACTCCAGAATACTCCCTGATAAGATTAATGATGTTTCATCAGAATTGTTCTACTCAGATCTTGGGGGTTTCTTGGATAACTAATAGTCCTACCATCACTTCCATCTTGTGCGATGTCTTGAATAATATTTATTTCATCATATTCCATAATAATCATTTTAAGAGGAAGTTTTTGAATTCTAATCATTAGCGCCCACTAGTAATCAGCAGAGGACCTAAAAATTGCTCTGAACTATTTTATTCTGACATTAAGACTTTGCTGTGAGACATTCTGAAGCAGTATGTGAAAGTTTGCACGAAAGGTGATTTTCACAGTGCAGGGTGGTTGGGTTTCCTATGTAACACCTTGCTGGAACTGTCATTTCAGAACTGCCAAATGCTGCAAATTCTCACAGCCTTTTTTTCCTGCAACATGAGAGGTGAAAGATCTGTGGGCAGCTGTTGAAGAAACACAACACCTCATGAGTAGGAGTGTACTGCTGAAGAAGGAAGGTGATCTATGAGCGTGACAATCACAAAGTCTATAAAAAATGGTAGATACAGCCCAGTCCCTCACAGGCAATGCCCTCGCCATCTTTGATTACATCTACAAGGAACGCCGCCACAAGAAAGCAACTTCCGTCATCAAGGGTCCTCACCAGCCAGGCCATGTATTAGAAAGCCTATAGCACAATACAGGCCCTTTTGCTCACAAAGCTGTGCTGAATGTGTTCTTAATTTAGAAATTATCTAGGGTTACCCATAGCCCTCTATTTTCCAAGCTCCATGTAACTATCTAGGCATCTCTTAAAAGACCTTATCGTATCCACCTCCACCACTGTCGCTGGCAGCCCATTCCACGCACTCACCACTCTCTGCGTAAAAAAACCTACATCTCCTCTGTACCTACTTTCAAGCACCTTAAAACTGTGCCCTCTCATGTTAGCTATTTCAGCCCTGGAAAAAAGCCTCAACCTATTCTCATAAGGCATGCTCCCCAATCCAGGCAATATCCTTATAAATCTCATCTGCACCCTTTCTATGGTTTCCATATCCTTCCTGTAGTGAGGCAACCAGAACTGAGCACAGTACTCCAAGTGGGGTCTGACCAAGGTTCTACGTAGCTGCACATTACCTCTCAGCTCCTGAACTCAATCCCACGATTGATGAAGGCCAATGCACCTTATGCCTTCTTAACCACAGAGTCAACCTACGTAACAGCTTTCAGTGTCCTATGGACTCTGACCGCAAGATCCCTCTGATCTTCCACACTGCTAATAGCCTTACCATTAATACTATATTCTGCCATTATATTTGACCTACCAAAGTAAACCACCTCACACTTATGTGGGTTAAACTCCATGTGCCACTTCTCAGCCCAGTTTTGCATCCTATCAATGTCCCGCTGTAACCCCTGACAGTCCTCCACACTATCCACAACACCCCCAACCTTTGTGTCATTAGCAAATTTATTAACTTATCCTTCCACTTCTTCATCCAGATCATTTATAAAGATCACAAAGATTGAGGACCCCAGAACAGATCCCTGAGGCACACCACTGGTGACCGACCTCCATGCAGAATATGTCCCGTCTACAACCATTCTTTGCCTTCTGTGGGCAAGCTAATTCTAGATCCACAAAGCAATGTTCCCTTGGATCCCATGCCTCTTTGCTTTCTCAATAAGCCTTGCATGGGGTACCTTATCAAATGCCTTGCTGAAATCCATATACACTACATCTATTGCTCTACCTCCATCAACATGTTTAGTCGCATCCTCTAAGAATTCAATCAGGCTTGTAAGGCACAACCTGCCTTTGACAAAGCCACATTGACTATTCCTAATCATATTATGTCTCCACAAAGGTTCATAAATCCTGCCTCTAAGGATCTTTTCCATCAACTTACTAGCCACTGAAGTAAGACTCACTGGTCTATAATTTCCTGGGCTAACTCTACTCTCTTTCTTGAATAAGAGAACAACATCCGCAACCCTCCAATCCTCCGGAACCTCTCCTATCCCCATTGGTGATGCAACAATCATTGTAAGAGTCTCAGCAATCTCCTCCCTCACCTCCCACAGTAGCCTTGCGTACAACTCGTCCCGTCCCGATTACTTATCCAACTTGATGCTTTCCAAAAGCCCCAGCACATCCCCTTTCTTAATATGTATATGCTCAAGCTTTTCAGTCCACTGGAAGTCATTCCTACAATCGCCAAGATCCTCTTCCTTAGTGAATACTGAAGCAAAATATTCATTAAGTATCTCTGCTATCTCCTCCAGTTCCATACACACTTTTCCACTGTCACACTTTATTGGTCCTATTCTCTCATGTCTTATCCTCTTGCTCTTCACATACCTGTAGAATGCCTTGGGGTTTTCCTTAATCCTGTCCGCCAAAGCCTTCTCATGGGCCCTTCTGGCTCACCTCATTTCATTCTTCAGCTCCTTCCTGCTAGCCTTATAGTCTTCAAGATCTCTATCATTACCTAATTTTTTGAACATTTTGTAAGTTTTCCTTTTCTTCTTGACTAGATTTACAACAGCGATTGTACACCACGTTCCTGTACCCAACCATCCTTTCCCTATCTCATTGGAATGTACCTATGCAGAACTGTTACATTGGTCTATAAAAAAGACTGGGTAGAGTTATTGACCCCTTCCTGTTCCTAACTTCCACCTACAGAGACTCCACAGACAATCCCGCCATGCCTCCACCTCTTTTGCTTCCCTCCTGTCCTCTCTGAGACATCTAACCATGGTACTCTAAGTAAACATTCCTGCCCCTGAGCCATCTAAGTCTGTAAATTTCCCACTGCTGCCAATACTCCGTGCCTCGGTCACTATTGTTCTCACGGCTGCCATCAGGTAAGAGCTACAGGAGTCTCAGGCCCCACACCACCAGATTCAAGAACCCTTCAACCATCAGGCTCCTGAAATGATATGGATAACTTCATTCAGCTCAACGCTGAACTGATTCCACAACTTATGCACTCACTTTCAAGGATTGTACAACTTATGTTCTCAGTTTATGTATTTATTTATTTGTTTATCTATGTATCTCTTAATTTACTTATTCATTTACTTGTTTATTTATTTATCTATCTCTTTATTTGCACAGTTTATCTTCTTCTGTATATTGGTTGTGTGTCATTCTTTGTGTGTGGTTTCTTTGAGCTCAGTGCTTTGGAGGAACACAGGCAGGTGGCACGCAGGCCCACTGGTGTGCGGACATACTCTGGCGCTTGTGAACCAGATTTTCAGCTAAGGATGAATAGCCCCACTGCCTTGTGGGTAGCCTCAGGAGAGACAAAGTACATGGGAATAAACCCAGGCAAAAAATCCGGAGTACAGCCCCTAAAGTGACTGAACGTCACTGAACATCGTTCCGGCAGCTCCTGCAGCCAAACTGCTTCCAAACATATTGCTTCACTTTTCTTTGGACTACATCGGTGAGGCTGAGGGGGGACTTGACAACTGGGCACCCCAGGATCTCCATACTTTCCACCCAGTCTTGTATCCTGTAGAGGTCACGCCAGTTCCGATTCCATTGTCCTTTGAGTCAGAGGGATGCCATCATCATCATCATGTCCCTTAATCTGTGTGAAGAAGTTGCCCCTCAATTCTCTTATTCACATCTCTCGAGTTTTAAGTTATGATTTCCTGGGAGAAAGACTATGGATGTTCACTCTATCTATGCCCCTCGTGATTTTATACACCTCTGTAAGATCACCCCTCAACCCAATGCAGTCCAAAGAACAATGTCCCACCCTTCCAAACCTCTCCTTGACTCAGGTCCTTGACCGTAGGCAGCATCATCATAAACTGGGCGTCATGGTAGCGCAGTGGTTGTCCTGACGCTATTGCAGCTCAGGGCATTGGAATTCAGAGTTCAATTTCGACTCCATCTGTAACGAGTCTGTACGTCGCTCCCCATGGACGTGTGGGTCTGCTCCGAGTTGCTTCCTATAGTCCAAAGGTGTACTGGTTAGTAGATTACTTGGTCAGTCTAAATTGTCCTGAGGTTAGGTTAGAGTTAGATAGTTGGGTTGTTGTGTGGTGAGGCTCGTTGGGTCGAAAGGGCCTGTTCCACGCTGTGTCTCTAAATAAATAAAAATACAAAATAAATAAATCTTCTCAGACCTCTCTCCAGTTTAATTATATCTTTCCTGTAAGAGATGACTAAAACAGTACATGATAGTCAACCAAAATGCTGGAGGAACTCAGCCGATCAGGCAGCATCTATGGAGGGGAATGAACAGTTGACATCTCGGGCTGAGTCGTAATGAAGGGTCTCCGCCCGAATCTGACTGTTTATTCACTTCCATGGATGCTGCCTGACCAGCTGAGCTCCTCCAGCATTTTGTGTGTGTTTCTTTGGATTTCCAGAATCAGCAGAATCTCTTGTGTATACAAGTTCTTTGTGCAGGGGAGACAAAGAGACCCTCCAGGGACAGAGCTAAGTTATCACAGTGAGACGTTGCTAAGGAAGCCTGTCTATGGACATCACTTGTAAATACACTGTGCTGATAAAGGCCAATTTTCATGGCATTTACCCTGTGTGTGTATGTCTATGAGATAGGGTTGAACTTGCATTCATTCTCAGAATCCCTACACTTTGGGAATGTCTGCAGTGCAGTCTCCTCTCCTTGACTATGAAGTTTGGATGTCTGTACTGCAGTAGACAAGAACGACTCTGAGGCAGTGAAGCTGGATGCAATCTTGACCTGACTTCCAGTGGGGAAAATTATCAACCCACGCATGAGGTCATACTTGAGTCACAGATCTCAGTGGTGATGAAAAATGTACTTTGGTTGGCACAGTGGTGCAGGAATCCAGGTTTAATACTGATTTTGAAAGCTGTCTGTGTGGAGTTTGTATGTTCTCCCTGTGACCGAGTAGGTTTCATTCAGGTGCGCCACATTGCAAAGACCTGTGGGTTAGTCTGTTAATATTCCACTGTATGTTGCCCATAGTGCAGGGGTGGCAAAACGTTTTGAAATCAAGAGTCCAAATTGGCGATAAAAATTTCCTTGCGTTTCATGGAAATTTTGAGCAGAGGTTATCACTGATTAATTAATTAGTAGCAATAATTATGGACTTTTTACATGAAAAGGGCTAAGTGCTATTTACGTGTATTGATTGTTTTACTATTAATAAAAGTATAACTAAAACAGATTCAAATAAGTGAAATGTTTTAGAAAACCTATTCAAAAATTATTGATATTAATATTTTTAAAAGACAATTGAAAAATAGCATCATTTCTAAATAGTTTTGTCACTTAACCATTTATTGTCCAAATACTGATGCGTACCCCAGGTCTGTGTGGATTTCAAAATGTATCATCCAATGTCACATGTTCTCGCAACTTTCTAACTGGCGCCAAGTTGGTGTGAGACGTTTCCTGTGAAAACATCTCTGCTCTCAGGTTGTAAAAAAATAATTTGCTGATTCATTTGGCCGTAAAGATAATCGGTACGTATCTTTTTGTTATAGGTGTGGTTTAAGTGATCAAGGCATGGCACTGCACTGCCAACAACATTTTTGAACATGTCATCTTGGGCATAGATTCTTTATCCTTGCCCTAGTATTTACTGGCTAAATCACAGCCTGGTAAGGAAACATTAATTCCTTTGAACAGAAAATCCTACAAAAAGTAGTGGATTCGGCCCAGTACATCACGGGTAAAGCCCTCCCAACCATTGAGCACATCTATATGAAACGCTGTCCTAAGAAAGCAGCATCAGTCATCAGAGATCTCTGCCACCCGGGTCATGGCCTTTTCTCACTGCTGCCATCAGGTGGAAGGTAAAAAAGCCTCAGGACCCGCACCTGCAGGTTCAAGAACAATTACTACCCCACAATCATCAGGCTCTTGAACAAAAGGGGACAACTACACTCACTTGTCCATCCATTGAGATGTTCCCACTACCAATAATCTCACTTTAAGGTCTCTTTATCTTATGATCTCATGTTCTCGATGTTTATTGCTATTTATTTATATTTGCATTTGCACAGTTTATTGTCTTCTTCACTCTGGCTGATCTTTCATCGATCCTGTTATAGTTGCTATTTGCTGAGTACGCCCGCAGGAAAATGTATCTCAGGTTTGTGTATGATGACATAATACCCAGAGCCCGGCTTGACACCAGGCTACTATACCCTCTACTGTGCCTACTGTCTCATTTATTATTTATTGTAGTGCCTGCACTCTTTTGTGCACTTCATGCAGTCCTGGATAGGTCTGTAGACTAGTGTAGTTTTTGTGTTTTTTTTACGCAGTTCAGTGTAGTTTATGTATTGTTTCATGTAGCACCATGGTCCTGGAAAACGTTGTCTCATTTTTACTATGTTCTGTACCAGCAGTTATGGTTGAAATGACAATAAAAAGTGACTTGACTTGACTTGATATGTACTTTCATCATAAAGTTTACTTTGAACTTTGAACTTTGAACTTTGTGTGCACCACGTGATAGAATCAATGGAAATTAATGGGATTAGTGTAAATGTGTGGTTGATACTCAGCATAGATTTAGATGTTGAAGGACTTATTTCCATGTCATACAGTATGACTTTATGACTCCATACATAATGTGTCCCCAAAACAGGAAAACAGAGTTCTTAAAACCTGGTTGTTTTTTGATTAAGTGTATGCAGTTGTTTCTCAAATCAATAGGAGTTCAAATCTGACTGCTGACAAATTGTGCATTGCATGACAGTTGACATCATTTGGGAGAGGCATTGAAAAAGAAGTGTGTGATAATCCCACTGGAAATAGTGATTTAAATTGATCAATGTGTACACCGGCATTAGATGTCACAATACTCCATGTAATCCTATATCCTACTGCACAGCACTGTTTCTTTGGAATTCTAAATTATGATTTCAAAAACATGTTGGGATTTAAAACATGATTACAAGAAGGTTTTGGGCCACCTCCAAAGCCACAGTGAAAAGTTAATTAAAATGTGTAGGGGTGTAAACAAATCCTTTGATTAGGAGTAAAATTATTGAACAATGATTACCCTGTAAAATTTGTTAAACCTCTGAAGTATTAAAATGCATTAATGTATTTACCGCTATAGTCTGATATGAGATGCTAAAATTAACACTGAGCTGTCCTGTATAATCACAGCTTCTTCCCCTCTCTCTTCAGATCCCAATACAGTGCATGAACCCATGAATACTATCTTGTTATTCCTCTTTTGCATTATTTATTAATTTGTAATTTATCCTAAATGTTATGTATTGCACTGTCCTGCAGCTGAAAAGCAACAGATTTCATGACAGACTGTATGTATATCAATGACAGTAAACATGATTCTGATTCAGAGATTGGTAGGCTCTTGATTGGTAAAGAGGTTAACGGTTACGGAGAGATGGTGGGAAAATGGAGTTGAAAAAAATACAACAGTGGTTGAATAATGGAGCAGATTCAATGGGCCAAATGGCATAATTCTGCTCCTCTATCTTATGGTCTTACGTTCTTATTGGTAGCGTCAAGTTCGTTAAAGTCTTATTTTACCCTGCGGATACATCAGTGTTATTAAGGACTGAAATGACACACAGTATATTATTTACAGCGATTTAATTAGGCCTCGTGAAAATGATGTGATTTCAAAATAAACATCACAAATAGATCAATAACTCATTAAAAAATGACAGCACGGTTTACTTTGCTAGGTCCAACTTAACAGAACATAATTTCAGTTTTGGTATCATAATTGTGATTTTTATTCCAGTGCATATTTCTCATTAAGAAGCTAAACTTTTAGAATGCCTTCTGATCCCTTTGTATTTACAACAGTTTGAATCAATTAATCTCAGAAAGGGTCATTTACCACTGACAGCAGCTAGTGGGATCCTCTTGTTTATCCACCGTTCATAAGTAGTAGCTTGTACCAATGAAACAGATAGCCTTGGATTTTTGAACACCTTTCCATTTACAAAACACGTTGATGAAGGAGGGCTGTTAATCAAATGTTGACACTATGCATTAAATAGACCACAGCACTCAGTAGATCTGTTCTCTATCAATGTCTGTTCCGATGTAGGCAGAATTGTGGCCTTTGTCTCTTTGAGAATGCTTTATCAGCATTTCTTTAAAGGTCATATTCAGTTCAGTTAGCAGCTCTTCTATAGATACCAATGTGTTAAGGAAATTATTAGATTAGATTATGAGGACACTCAGTCCTTGTTTATTGTCATTTAGAAATGCATGCTTTAAAAAATGATACAATGTTCCTCCAGAAAGATATTACAGGAACACAGGACAAACCAAGACTAAAACTGACAAAACCACAAATGATAACATATAGTTACAACAGTGCAAAGCAATACCGTAATTTGATAAAGAGCAGACCATGGGCACAGTTAAAAAAAGTCTCAACTCCTGATAGCCCCATCATCTCATGCAGATGCATAATTATAAATGAAATTATAATTCCATTTATGAAAATTTTCCTGATACATTTTTTTTGTTTGTCCTTATGAACTTTCAATCGAGTTATAGAATCAAAGAGCAATTCAGGATGGATACATGCCCTTTGGTTCAATCAGTCCATACTGACCACTCTGTCAATCAACTAGTCCCAATTTTCAGTGTTTGGCCCATATCCTTCCAATCCCCACCCCTCCATGAACCTATTCAAGTACTTCTTAAATGATACTACTGTACCTGCCTGAAACACTTCCTCTCATAGCTCATTCAATATACTCACCACCGCCTGTGAGAACAGTTACCCCTCAGGTCCCTTTTAAATATTTTCCTTTCACCCTAAGCCTAAACCACCCCCAAGTTTTGGACTCCTGAGATTGTTAGCATCCAACTCATCTGAGCCTCTCATAATTTTATAACACTCCCATGTGTTCAAAATTAATGATGGCCCTTATTCTCCTACAATCCAAGGAATAAATTCCTCTCCCTATAGCTCAAAGTTTAAAGTTCAAAAGTTCAAAGTAAAATTATTGATCAGAGTATAGACGCGTCACCACATACAACCTTGAGATTCTTTTTCCTGAAAGCATACTCAGCAGATCTATAGAATAGTAACAGTGAACAGGATCAATGAACAACAAACTGTCCAAATGCAAGTATAAATAAATAGTAATAAATAACTAGAGTGTGAAATAACAAGATAACGAGTCCTTAAAGTGAGATCATTGGTTGTGGGAATTCCAGAAATAGAATGGGTGTAGTTATCCTCTTTTGTTCAAGAGTCTGATGGCTGTGGGGTAGTAATTGTTCTTGAATCTGGTGGTGCGAGTCCTGAGACACCTGTACCTTCTACCTGATGGCAGCAGCGAGAAAAGAGCATGGCCTGGGTGGTGAGGATCTTTTGATGGATGCTGCTCTCCTACAGCAACACTTCGTGTAGATGTGCTCAATGGTTGGGAGGGTTTTGCCCGTGATGTACTGGGCTGAATGCACTGCCTTTTGTAGGATTTTATACTCAAAGGCAATGGTGTTTCCATACCAGGTTGAAATGAAGCCAGTCAATACACTTTCCACCACACACTTCAATCGAAGTTTGCCGAGGGTTTTGATGACACACTGAATCTCTGCAGACTCCTGAGGAAGTAGAGGTGCTGTCGTGCTTTCTTTGCAAGCTCAGACAGTTTAGTCCTGGCAACATCCTCATAACTCTTTTCTCCACTCTTTCCAGTTTAACCACATTTCCTACAACAATGTGAACCAAACTGTATATAGTACACCATATGTTGCATTCTTCAGCACCTTTTAACTAGATGAGCATTTAAAATATGTTTCCAGTAAGATGGCAGCGTGCTCAGACGTAGCAGCTTCTACTGGGGTTGTGAGGTTATGTATCAACCAAAGATGTTAATGAGGTGTTATGACCTATGTTAAATGGATTCTTTATGATCACAAGACCCTGCTGGACGTTAAGAACTTAAAGTACTGCAAGTCTACCTCATCAGCGAGTTGCTCATTGGTGGAGAAACTGAAGGAGCTGGACTTGATGTGGACCATGAGGCTGCCTGCGACAGACAGACACACCTCCTTCACGCACACTTGCACAAGGCTGCAGCTCCCTGAGAGAACATGTTAAGGAATTGGAGCTGCAGCTCGATGACCTTCAACTCAAATGGGAGAACAAAGAGGTGACAGATAGGAGCTACAGGGAGGCAGTCACCAGATCGACAGTGCTGAGGATGGTGTAGTTGTTTTACTAACAAAGGCAATATGTAGTGAGACTCCTAGCAAGGAGTGGCTGATGATAGGGCAAAATTGCAGTCAACAGGATGAGTTGAAATGCAAAAGATGGGCATAATCAAAAAGGGTGAATACAAGACTGAAGGTGTTGTATTTGAATGTGTGCAGTATATGGAAAAAGATTGATGAACCTGTAGCACAGTTACAGATTGGCACACATGATATAGGCATCACTGACTCATGGCTGGGAGCTTAACGTCCAAGGATACACATTGTATCGAAAGGATAGACAGGTAGGAGAAGGGGTGGCGTTGCTCTGTTGATAAGAAATGAAATCAAGTCATAAGAAAGAGGTGACATAGGATCAGAAGGTGTTGAATCATTTTGGATAGAGCTAAGGAACTGCAAGGGTAAAGAGACCTTGATGGGAATTGTATACAGATCCCCAAACAGTAGTAAGGATGCGGCCTGCAAATTACAACGGGTGATAGAAAATGCATTCCAAAAGTGCAAAGTTACAATAATCATGAAGGATTTCAATATGCAGGTAGATTGGGAAAATCAAGTTGGTGCTGGACCCCAAGAGAGGGAATTTGTACAATGCATATGAAATGGCTTTTTAGTAAAGCTCATGGTCAAGCCCACTAGAAGATCAACTATTCTGGGCTGGGTGTTGGGCAATGAACTGGAATTGATTAGCGAGTTTAAGGTAAAAGAACCGTTAGGGGAAGTGATCATAATATGATCAAATTCACCCTGAAATTTGAGAAGGAGAAGCTAAAATCAGATGTGTCAGTATTACAGTGGAGTAAAGGGAATTACAGAGGCATGAGAGAGGAGATGGCCAGAATTAATTGGAAAAGAACACTGGCAGGGATGACAACAGAGCAGCAATGGTGGAATTTTTGGAAGCAATTCGGAAGGCACAGGACATATACATTTCAAAGAGGCAAGGTGACACAATTGTGACTAACAAGAGAAGTCAAAGCCAACAGAAAAGCAAAAGAGAGTACATATAATAGAGCAAAAATTAGTGGGAAATTAGAGGATTGAGAAGCTTTTAAAAACCAAAAGAAGACAACTAAAAATGTCATTCAGAAGGTGTATACCCAAGGGTTCTGAAAGAGGTGGCTGATGAGATTGTGGAGGCATTAGTAAGGATCTTTGAAGAATCAGTAGGTTCTAGAATGGTTTCAGGAGACTAGAAAATTGCAAATGTTACTCCACTCTTCAAGGAGGAAGAGGGCCAGAAGAAAGGATGTTATAGGCCAGTTAGTCTGACCTCAGTGGTTGGGAAGGTGTTGGAGTCGATAGTTAAGGATGTGGTTTGGGGTACATTGAGGCACATAGTAAAATCGGGTGTAGTCTGCATGGTTTCTTCAAGGCAAAATCTTGCTTGACAAATTTGTTGGAATTCTTTGAAGAAATAACAAGCAGGATAGACAAAAGAGTATTGGTTAATGTTCTGTACTTGGATTTTCAGAAGGCTTTGGCAAGGTGCCTCACATGAGGCTGTTTAACAAGCTATGAGCCCATGGTATTACAGGGAAGATTCTAGTATGGATAAAGCAGTGGCTGATTGGTAGGAGACAAAGAGTGGGAATAAAGGGAGCCTTTTCTACCTGACTGTCAGTGACTATGGTGTTCCACAGTGATCTGTGTTGGGACTGGTTCTTTTTGTTGTACATCAATGATTTGGATGACAGAATTGATTGCTTTGTTGCAAAGTTTGCAGATGACACAATGTTAGGTGGAGGGGCAGGTAGTTTTGAGGCAGTAGAGAGGCTACAGAAGGATTTAGACAGGTTAGGAGAATGGGCAAAGTGACAGATGGAATACAGTGGCAGGGAACATATGGTCATGCACTTTGGTACAAGGAACGAAAGGGTTGACAATTTTCTAAATGGGGAGAAAATACATAAAAAAACAGAGGCACAAAGGGACTTGGGAGTCCTTGTTCATGATTCCCTAAAGGTTTATTTTCAGGTTGAGTCAGTGGTGAGGAAAGCAAATGCAATGTTAGCGTTCTTTTCAAGAGGACTAGAATATAAAAGCAAGGATGTAATGTTGAAATTTTATAAAGCGCTAGCTAGTGAGGTCTCACTTGGAGTATAGTGAACAGTTTTAGGCAGCTTATCTTAGAAAGGATGTACTGACATTGGAGATGGTTCAAAGGAGGTTCACGAAAATTATTACAGGATTGAGCAGCTTGTCATGTAAGACCATAAGACATCAGTCCCCCTCCTCAGCTTTCTCCCCATAACCTTTGGTGCTGTGTCCAATCAAAAAACTATCAAGCTCTGCCTTAAAAGCACCCAGTGACCTGGCCTCCACAGCTGTCTGTGGCAACAAATTCCACAAATTTACCTCCCGTTGGCTAAAGAGTTTTTTCCACATCTCTGTTTTAAATAGATGCCCCTCTATCCTGAATCTGTGCCTTCTTGGCCGAGAGGGAAACATCCTATCCACATTGACTATACCTAGACCTTTCAACATTTGAAAGGTTCAATGAGATCCCCCTCATCCTTTTAAATTCCAGTGAATGCAGACCCAGAGCAATCAAACGTTCCTCGTATGATAACCCTTTCATTCCCGGAAACTTTCTTGTGCAGCTCCTCTGAACCCTCTCCAATGCTAACACATTTTTTCTTGGATGAAGAGCCCAGAACTGTTCACAATACTCAAGGTGAGGCCTCACCAGTGCCTTATAAATCCTCAGCATCACATACCTGCTCTTGTATTCTAGACATTGCATTTGCCTTCCTCACTACCAACTTTACCTGCAAGTTGACCTTTAGGGTGTTTTGCACAAGGACTCCCAAGTTTCTTTACATCTCAGATTTTTGGATTTTCTTCCCATTTAGAAAATAGTCTGCACATTTATTTCTCCCACCAAAGTGCATGACCATGCATTTTCCAACATTGCATTTCATTTGCCAGAGAGGGGAGGTTGACTTTTACCGCTGGTGAAATCACTCTGCTATGGAGAGGGGAGACTACATTTTTATTGCTGGTGAGATCATTCTGCTATGGAGAGGGCGAATGTTACCCAGGTTTTCTGCATTTTGGATGTGGACTTGGACTATAGACTTTTTCAGACTTACAGATTTTTTTATATTCTGTGTTTTTTTGCCCAATTTTTCTCATTTTTTTGTCTGCAGGGGAAGGGGATTTAGGGGTCGATATGCCTGCTCCATTTTTGTTTGTTTTTTTTTGTGGGGGAGGAGGGATTTTGGGGTTGATGATCGTGCTGCTGTTCTTTTCTTTCTTGGTTTTGTGGCTATCTGGAGAAGAAGAATTTCAGAGTTGTATGCTTTGATAGTAAATTAACCTTTGAACCTTTGTCAAGAGGGCTTAGAAATTTGAACACCTTGGACAAACGTTATGTGCTGCACACAAAGTACAATGAACTATCACTTTGGAGTTAACAGTGATATTAAGAGTCACATAGCGCTTGTTCTAGTTGCAACAAGCAATCTGCTGGAGAAACTCAATGGGCCAAACAGCATCTGTATAGGGAAAAAGTATTGTCAGCACTTTGGTCGAAACCTTGCATCAGGACATTTTTTTCCCCTTATAGAAGCTACTTGACTTATTGAGTTTCTCCAGCAGATTTCTTGTTACTCTGGATTCCAGTATCACAAAGTTCAAAGTAAATTTTTTATTCAAAGTACTGTATGAATGTTCTACTATATACTACTTCGAGATTCATTTTGTTGCAGACATTTACAGGAAAAAATACTACAGAATTTAACAAATAAACTATACATAAACAGAAAAAGATTGACAAACAACCAATGAGCAAGCAAAAATAATACTGAGAACATGAGTTGCAAGGAGTTTTTGAAAGGGAGTCTGTAGGTGGTAGAATCAGTTCAGAACAGTGGTGAATAAAGTTATCCATGCCAGTACAGAAACCTGATTGTTGTTGGGTAATAAGTGTTCCTGAACCTGGTGGTGCGTACGGCTTCTGTACCTCCAGCCCAATAGTAGCAGCAAGAAGAGAGCATAGTCTAGATGAAGGATGTCTTTGATGGTGGATGCCGCTTTCTTGTGGCAGTGCTCTGTGTAAATGTACTCACTCATTGGGAGTACTTTGCCTGTGATGGACTGGACTATATACAGCACTTTCTGTAGCATTTTCCATTCCTGGTCATTGATGTTTCCATTCTGGTCTGTGATGCAACCAATTCAGATATTCTCCACTGTACGCCTACAGAAGTTTGTTTAAGTTGTTGGTGACCTATTCAATCTCGTAAACTTCTGAGAAAGAAGAGGTGCTGTCAAACCTTCTTTGTGAGGGCACTTATGTACTGGTCCCAGGACAGATCCTCTGATATGTTAACGTCAAGTAATTTAAAGCTACTGACCCTCTCCACCTCTGTTCCCCTAACAAGGACTGGCACATGGACCTTGGGCTTCCTCCTCTTGTAATCAATAATCAACTCTTGGTTTTTCTGACACTGAGCAAGCGGTTTTTGTTGTGGCACCACACAATGAGATTTTCAATTTTGCCCCTGTATGCTTATTCATCACCACCTTTGATGTGGCCAACAAAATCTGCGATCTCTTGTGTGTTCTTGTTCTAATTATATTGTATAATTACATTACTTTCTATCTGTCTCATTCAAGTAGGATCTCGTCAGAGCAGTGAGACTATGTGTCAATATTTGGTGGGAGCTGTGCAGGGCCCAGCACATAAATCCAAGTACGGAAGCTGCAGTAAGACAATTATAGCCTGGATCTGTTGTAGTCAAGTGAGATCTTTGAAATAAGACTGTCAAAAACCTCTGCTTACAACGGACCAGATATAGAACCATATAACATTACAGCACAGAAACAGGCCTTTTGGCCCTTCTTGGCTGTGCCGAACCATTTTTCTGCCTCGTCCCACTGACCTGCAGCTGGACCATATCCCTCCATACACCTCTCATCCATGTACCTGTCCAAGTTTTTCTTAAATGTTAAAAGTGAGCCCAAATTTACCACTTCATCTGGCAGCTGATTCCACACTCCCACCACTCTCTGTGTGAAGAAGCCCCCTCTAATGTTCCCTTTAAACTTTTCCCCCTTCACCCTTAACCCATGTCCTCTGGTTTTTTCTTCCCCAGCCTCAGTGGAAAAAGCCTTTATTCACTCTATCTATACCCACCATAATTTTATAAACCTCTATCAAATCTCCCCTCATTCTTCTACGCTCCAGGGAATAAAGTCCTAACCTATTCAACCTTTCTCTGTAACTCAGTTTCTCAAGTCCCGGCAACATCCTTGTAAACCCTCTCTGCACTCTTTCAACTTTATTAATATCCTTCCTGAAATTTGGTGACCAAAACTGCAGACAATACTCCAAATATGAGAATATCAATATTAATATGAGAATTCTAGGTTAAAGACCCTAGCCTTTCTAGTTCTTCAGGATAAAAGGTGATACTAGCATCTCCATCATCCCACAAGCGGAGTAACCGTTCGGCCAGCGATTCCCCAGACCTTCGTTTAAAACGGACAGCCATCTCAGGTATGCTGTGGCAGTGTGTACTCAAACCAGGCAAGTGAGACCTCCTAATGAGACTTTTCCAGAAATGTCTTCCTAAAACATAGCACCCCTTTACATGACAGGGGATGCCAGAGAATGATGAGATAACAGAAGGATGTGAAACATACTCACCAACTAAGGCTCTTTGCTAATTTCAGAATATCATTGGCTATCTGCTTGAAGTTTTGATTGACTTTAACACCTCTATTGTGAATGTCAGTTCATCTTGCTAGTAAGGAATTCAAACATATACATTTTACAATAATAACTGATAAGCCAATTCTGTACAAAAATAATAGTTTTATGTCCTTGCTTCAAAACAGTGTGGGTGACAGAAGCCTATGCTGTTCTCCTTGTGCAGAAAAAAATAAAAAGAATGCTTGAGACATAAGAGTGTGTGTGTTGCGGGCCCAGTTACTTTAGATATTTTTGTAACGGCAATGACAGTTACTTTGATATAACCATAAAGTAGGCATCACAAACAAGAGAAAATCTGCAAATGCTGGAAATCCAAGCAACACATGCAAAATCAACACACACAAAAATTACTGGCAAATGCGGCAGGCAGCATCTATAGGAAGAGGTACAGCTGATGTTTCGGGCTGAGACCCTTTGTCAGGACTAACTGAAAGTTCTGCTGCATTCACCAGCATTTTTTGTGTGTGTTGCTTGAATTTCCAGCATCTGCAGATTTCCTTGTGTTTGCGTTTTTAAACACATGCAAAATGCTGGAGAAACAGACAACGTTTCGGGCCGAGACCCTTCAGCAGGACTGGAGAAACCAGATGGGAAGTCAGAGTGAGAAGGTGGGGGAGGGGAGGAAGAAATACAAGGTAGTTGGTGATAGGTGAAACCGGGAGGAGGGAAGGGGTTAAACAAAGAACTGGGAAGTTGATTGGTGAAATAGATAAAGGGCTGGAGAAGGGGGAATCTGATCAGAGAGGACACAAAGCCATGGAAGAAAAGGAAGAGGGTGTCACACCTGAGGGAGTTGATGGGCAGGTAAGGAGATAAGGTGAGAGAGAAATGGGGATGGGGAATGATGAGGGAGAGGGAGTAAGTCCATTACTGGAAGTTCAAGAAATTGATGTTCATGCCACCAGGTTGGGGGCTCCCCAGATGGAATATAAAGTGTTGCTCCTCCAACCTGAGTGTGGCCTCACTATGGCAATAGAGGAGGCCATGGAAGACATGTCAGAATGGGAATGGGAATTGCAAATAAAATGGGTGACCACTGGGAGATCCCACTTTTTTGGTGGGTGTGGAGTAGGAGCTCAGTGAAGCAATCTTCTAATCTACGTTGGATCTCACAATATACAGGAAGTCACAGTGGGAACAATGGATACAGTAGATAACCCTGACAGATGCACAGGTGAAGTGTCTCCTCACCTGGAAGGACTGTTTGGAGCCCCGAATGGTAGTGAGGGAGGAGATGTATGGGCAGGTGTAGCACTTGATTCGCTTGCAAGGGTAAGTACCAGGAGGGAGATCAGTGGGGAGGGACGAATGGACAAGGGAGTCGCATAGGGAACGATCCATGCAGAAGCTGAAAGTTGCGGGGAGGGATGGCAGGGGAGAGAAAGATGGGCTTGGTGGTGGGATCCCGTTGGAGATGGTGAAAGCTACATTGAATTATGTGCTGGACACGGAGGCTAGTTGAGTTGTAGGTCAGCACAAGAGAAACCCTATCCCTGGTTGGATGGCAGGAAGATGGGCTGATGGCAGACGTGTGCAAAATGAAGGAGTTGTCGTTGAGGGTAGCATTGTTGGTGGAAGAATGGAGGCCCATTTCTTTGAAGAAGGAGGACATTTCCTTAGTTCTGGAGTGAAAAATCTCATCCTGAGAGCAGATGTGGTGAAGATGAAGGAACTGAGAGAAGAGGGGTGGCATCCCTACTCTATTAGGAGTCCTTAGAACTATGCAAGTGTCAACAAAGAGAGGCAGACTCAACCAGTTCCATCATGGGTTCGAAGTTCAAAGTAAATAGATGTATATGTTACTATATACTAATTTGAGATTCTTTTTCTTGCAGGCGCTTACTGGAAAATAAGAAATAGTCATAGTCATAGTCATACCTTATTAATCCTGGGGGAAATTGGTTTTTGTTACAGTTGCTCCATAAATAATAAACAGTATTAGAACCATAAATAGTTAAATAGTAATATGTAAATTATGCCAGTAAATTATGAAATAAGTCCAGGACCAGCCTATTGGCTCAGGATGTCTGACCCTCCAAGGGAGGAGTTGTAAAGTTTGATGGCCACAGGCAGGAATGACTTCCTATGACACTCAGTGCTGCATCCCAGTGGAATGAGTCTCTGGCTGAATGTACTCCTGTGCCCAACCAGTACATTATGCAGTGGATGGGAGACATTGACCAAGATGGCATGCAACTTAGACAGCATCCTCTTTTCAGACACCACCGTGAGAGAGTCCAGTTCCATCCCCACAACATCACTGGCCTTACGAATGAGTTTGTTGATTCTGTTGGTATCTGCTACTCTCAGCCTGCTGCCCCAGCACACAACAGCAAACATGATAGCACTGGCCACCACAGACTCGTAGAACATCCTCAGCATCGTCCGGCAGATGTTAAAGGACCTCAGTCTCCTCAGGAAATAGAGACAGCTCTGACCCTTCTTGTAGACAGCCTCAGTGTTCTTTGACCAGTCCAGTTTATTGTCAATTCGTATCCCCAGGTATTTGTAATCCCACACCATGTCCACACTCACCCCCTGGATGGAAACAGGGGTCACTGGTACCTTAGCTCTCCTCAGGTCTACCACCAGCTCCTTAGTCTTTTTCACATTAAGCTGCAGATTATTCTCCTCACACCACGTGACAAAGTTTCCTACCGTAGCCCTGTACTCAGCCTCATCTCCCTTGCTGCTGCATCCAACTATGGCAGAGTCATCCGAAAACTTCTGAAGATGACAAGACTCTGTGCAGTAGTTGAAGTCCGAGGTGTAAATGGTGAAGAGAAAGGGAGACAAGACAGTCCCCTGTGCAGCCTCAGTGCTGTTGATCACTCTGTCGGACACACAGTGTTGCAAGCACACGTACTGTGGTCTGTACAATAGAATTTACAATAAACTATGCATAGACAGACAAACAACCAACTTGCAAGTGAAGAGAAACTGCAATTAAAAAATAATACTGAGAACATGAGTTGTAGCAAGTCCTTTAAAGTAAGTCTGTAGGTTGTAGAGTAAGTTCAGGGTGGTGGTGATTGAAGTTATCTATGCTAGTTCAGGAGCTTGATATTTGTAAGGTAATGACTGTTCCAAACCTGATGGTGTGAGATCTAAGGTGCAGATCTCAGCACCATCACGGCTAAAGGGCTGAAGGGCCTGTACTGTGCTGTAATGTTCTAAGCTCTATGAAGTGTGTGAGGGCAAGTGGGAAGCAAGGTAAAGTGAATGGAGAAGATAATGTGTCAGAATTCATGTTTGATGGGTATTTGTGTGTGTGTGTGAGAGAGACAGAAGCCAGTGCAACAAAGCCAGATCTCCAACCATCCTGTACTTCCTAGCCGTTGGACCAAGATGTTGCTCTGTTAAGCCTGTGAGGTAGTTGCTGAGCAAGCTTCCCCAGTCAGACCCATTGCACTGCCCATGACACCTAGTAGATTATCATAACCAACACTGAGCAGACTATCATAGCCAGTTTACACAATACAAAGAACAAGACATCTGCTGAACAATGCTTCAGTGCATTGACTCTTCCAAGTGATCCTTTTATCTTTCTGTGCCTCTGTTGTTGCATGAATGAAATCACCAGAGAAAAGTACTGCTGGATGTAAAAGCAGCCCATTTATTTGACGAAACAAGACACAGGAAATATCATATGGAGAAGCTTTCGGTGGAAAGATTAGGCTGGCCCAACGTGGGGCTTGATATTTTATGTGCTAGACATCAAAAGGCAATCTCATACCTACACAGTATCTGCAATACTTTCTATGAAACCGCACACGAACTTCACACCTCCCGATTCACAATCACACCACAGATATTCAAATGATTTATGTAGCATTGTCTGGTCTGGGATTCACGGCTTTTAGGAACCCATTGTTCAGAGCTGCTCTCCAAATTAAATCCACAAATTATACTCAGGCTACGTCCACACTACGCCGGATAATTTTGAAAACTAAGCCTTTTCTCTTCGTTTTGACCTTCTGTCCACACTGAAACGATGATTTCATCCCCCAAAAATGGAGATTTTCAGAAATGGTCTCCAGAGTGAATAAATCTGAAAATGCCTAATATCCGTTGCAGTGTGTACGGGGTAACTGGAGCTTTTTAAAACCGCTGTCATGATGTGCTGGAACAGATGGCGACAGCGCGGCATTTCATTGTTTTCTTCTTATTATTATTACTACTTTATTGTCGCCAAAGAATTGATACTAGAGTGTACAATCATCACAGCGAAATGCGCTTCGCAGAACCTAACAATTTCAGAACAGACGGCAACGAGACTGAAGCCAGAAGCGTTAGAAATGTACTCACCAAATACTTTGACCCATAGCTTACTGAATAAATAAGTATACTCATTTCGCCCTGTTTTCTGTCCTTGCTTGTATGAAGGTGCTTTACCTATTTATGCAAATACTTCTCTGACAATAGATGTGTAACAGCCTAATGTAACATTGTATGGAAGTACAAGATAACACTGATGCAGACATGTTTTATACATTTAACAAGGTGTTTTATTAATGCAACAGAGTTAGTCAGTTTTTCAATGTTCGTCGTCAGCCGGGTCATACTGTCTGTGAACTCCATGTCGGTTGCCTCCATACGCTCCAGTATTTGTTTTTTTTTAGCTTTATGTCCTCCTGCGCGACAGCCAAGAACAATTCCTTTTATGTTTTTCTACTCTAAGTGGACAAACGTGCACCAAGTATATCGTTTCCTCTTCGCTTGTTTTCTGTGTCCTGAGCATGCCCAGTTGGAGGAGATTCGCCCAAATATCTGTCTACTGTAGACAGAGATATTTTGAAAAACGCTTAGTGTGGACGCCTGTCGGTTTTACTCGAAACTGGCGTTTTCAAAATTATCTGGCATAATGTGGACGTAGCCTCAGACTTGAAGACAGGTGGCCAAAGTCATTTGCTAAATGTAAATGTGCTTAACCCAAAAATCGCTCCAACAGTCCCTCCTCTTGGCTCTCCAGGACAAAAATAAATTTGTACCAGGAAAGGCTAACCTTAAGGAGGATTTATTCAAATAGGGCAACAGAAATGCCCTGCCTCGAAATTCCCCCAATAACATCTGCCTTATCATCCCTAATCACTATTGACAAAGTGCTAAGCAGAGACATTGTTCCAGAAATTTGAATAAGTCTTTAAAAATGCAGCTTCAATTGTATGCCTGTTGGCTCTTCCTCTGCTGGCTGACTGTAGCTTAATCACATTCCTCGTCTTCACCCCGTCATTCTCTGGTAGCTAAAACTCTCTCATTCTCGGAGCACCAGCAAGGTAAGTGCATCAGGCTCACAGGCCCTCTCATCGATGTCCAGGAAGGGGTTGGTGTGGTCTCTATTTGAATGAATGCAAGGACCTCACCCTGGTGGCACTCCCTTCCGAACTGTTCAGTCGATATCTGGCCCCAGCCACTGAAAGGGTCCAGCTCATTTGTACTCACTCCGATTTCAGGCTGAGAGTGTCAGCCTTCAGATGCCATGTGCGATCTTTCTCAGTCTGAAATGCCATGGAAGTTGTGGAACTTGCTGTCTCTGCTTTAACTTAAATCCCTCCCAATCTATTTTCCCCAATATCTTTTCTGTTCCATGCTGTTCAATTAATCATCTACCTTCAGCAACCAGCCTTCGTTACAGAGTACCATTACCATTACATTATAGCATGCTATTCAAGGCTTTCTATCACATTCTCAGTGTCTTCTGCCTTTGCATTTGCTGTGGGTACAACAAAGTAATTCCCATTGAGGTCCTAGTAACGTGCCTAATGGGATGTTACTGTAGGGTCCCAGTGCTAGTGGAATTCACACAGGTGATTGATCCTTGGATCCAGTGATGCCATCTCTCCCTCTCCCCCACATTCTGGTTTGCTGACCCTATCCAAAAAATGTTTCCATCTCTGTGGTTGTGTCTGGTGTGGCCTGCTGGACTTCATCTCTTAGGTTCTCTGTAATTACACGGTTACTGGGGACACTTGATCCCCAGCTCTGTCTGTGGGAGCAACAAGGAGGTGAGTTGTACGATTTAACCTGAGTCCAGTATTTCCACTGGCTGCCCTGCCGAGTCTGCACACAGATAAAAGTGACTTGTTAGAGTACCATCTGTGGCCCTATCCATCTGAGAGCAAACCTTGCCCTTTCAGGCAGCACCCTCACCATGACTTTGTTGCCCGGCTGTGGGAGGACCATCTCCTTTCCCTCCAGCTCTATCAAATCAGCAAAGTGCTACTGTTGTTTTGTTTGTCCTTCAATACTAAGTCGGTTAAAAATGCCTTTCACATACTGTACCATTCTATCCCTGTAAGCCCCAGGCCCATTGCAACCTGTAATTACCCCGTAAAGGAGTTGCATTTCTCACTCCATCAATAATTTGTAGGGGTTGAAACTGCACGTGCAGTTTGGGGTTGCTCACAATCTCATCAGGAATTCTGGTAATACATCAACCCATGTCTTTCCCGTCTCAGCTACAGTTTTGCCTAAGGTGGTCTTGATTGTTCAGTTCATCCTTTCTACCATTCCTGAACTCTGAGGGTAGTAGTGTACGTGGAACCGTTGCCAAATCCCTGACAGTCGGCACATTTCCTTCATCGCTTTCCCTGTGAAACGTGCTCCCTGATCCCAGTCAAGCCGAACTGGAGTTCCCCACACTGGGAAGATTTCACAAACTAGAATCCATGCAGTGGTGTTGGTGGTGCGGACCCTTACTGGGAAAACTTCTACCCAGAGGATGAAGTGATCCATAATTATTGAAGAGTAGCTTTTACCCTCCGTTTTGGCAGGGGACCCATGAAGTCTGTCTGGATGTTTTCCCAGGGTCCCCTTGGCAGTGGCTGGTTTGCCAGCTGTAGCTTTATGACCTTACCGAGTTATACTGGGCACAAATGGTACAACGGCGACAGAATTTCTCAACATCCCCACCCATCCCTGGCCACCAGCAGTCCAGCCGGAGGGTTGTGATCATGCTCTGCCTTCCCTGACACATCACCCCATGATATAACTTCAGTAGTATCTGTCCCTTACATGGTGGTGCCACAACTCCTTCCTCCCTGTGAGTCCAGCTCCCATTTGGTCCCTCCTTTGCTCCCTTTCTCCACCATACCTCCTTCTCTTCTGCCTCCACCTCTTCATGTAATTTTACTAAATTGGCTTCAGTCTTTTCTTCCTGCGCACTTCCGATTTCGATTGCCTCTTGTTCCTCTGCTGCCTTCTTCACACTCATGTCTGCCCACTCATTGCTTTTCTGCTCCCTACTCTCCTCTTGCTGGGGAGCTCTTACTTTAATCACTGCCACCGCTGCTGGCAGCCTCGCTGCGTCCAGCAGTTGTTGTATTTGGTGCCCGTGCCGAATACCTGGCCCTGTTGAGATTACAAATCCTCGTTGTGCCCATGCCATCAGAAAATCCTGTACCGGCCCAAAGGCATATCAGCTGTTTGAATATACAGTATATTTACCCGTCTGCCTTTACTGTAGTGCAGTGCTTCTATCAGATACACCAGAGCAGAGCAACCTCCTGGCAGTGCTCCTGGAGCTAATTCTTCACCTGTTTCCTTCAGCACGGCCTACCCAGTGCATAGCTTCCCATCTATGTACCTCTGAGACCCATCTATAAAAATTTCCTCTGCTTTCCCTTCCAGAGGTGTTTCCTTCACATCAGTATCTTCTTCCTGCTCTATTTCCATTTGGCACTCGTGTGCCTCACCCTCTGTTAGGATAGTGCTCGCTGGATTCATTCCAGTATCTCTAACTATCATTACTGACATGTCTTTGGGGATGAGGACTGCCTCCCTAGCTGCCCTTTTGCTGTCGGCGACTGCCCTCAGCCTCGTTGTGTTCAGGAGCTCTACAGTGGTGCAGTATGAGTTGTCTCATCATCACAACTGGTTCACTTACTTGCACCGCCCATGCGGTGCAATCTAAAGCTGTTACACGGCGGGGAAGTTCTGCTGCAACGGGTGTCTGTTTTGTTGAATAATATGCCTCTGGCCTTCTTGTGTCCCCATGGTCAAGCACCACTACTGCGTTGCAATGCCCTCCTTTAATCAAGGTCTGTATCGGGGCCACTGGTGCTGAGAACCTTGGTATGAAACTACGGTAATAATTGAGTAGACCCATTACCTTCCTCATTCCCCTTACAGTTACCAGGCGGGGCATGAAGCTGATTGTCAAATGTCTGTCATCTGACATATCCTTCCTCCCCTGGGAAATGGTGTAGCCAAGGTACTGTACAGTTTGCTTTTCTATCTGAGCCTCGTGTGGTTCGATTTTCTTTTTAAATCTTTTTATTAATTATTATTGAAAATCAACAACAGAGAAAAATACATCAAAATAATCAAGATATCATATCCATATGTAGAATAAGAGTTAAGCTATCAACCAGGCTGAACAGTATATCAATAATAATCAAAAAACAAAGTATTAAAGCTTTTTTTATGCAAAAAGGGAAAGAAAGAAAAAAAAGAACCCCTACTAACTAAAACAGAGAAAACCCTAAATAATTAAAAAAAGGGAAACAAAAACCATTTGGAGCACAAACCCGGAGGTATGCGCCATACAAGCTTCCATAAAAAAAAGACATCAAACCGCCAACCAAACCCATATAACCAAGCATCAGAAAAGGACCATCTTTATTAACTCAAGTCAAATGATAATAACGGGCAAAAGAACCCCACCTTTTCTCAAAGTCAAATGTAGGATCAAAAGTTCAACTTCTAATTTTTTCCACACTAAGACATAACATCACCTGAGAGAATCGTTGTATCAAAGTGGGAGCAGAGGCATCTTTCCATTTCAATAAAATAGCCCTTCTAGCCAATAATGTGACAAAAGCAATTACGTATTGGTCTGATATAGAGATACCGTGAATATGTTGAGGAATTATACCAAACAAAACTGTCAATTTATTAGGTTGTAAATTGATTTTTTAAGCTTTAGAGATTGTAGAAAAAATAGATTTCCAAAACTGTTTCACTACAGAACACGACCAAAACATATGAGTCAATATAGCTATCTCAGTTTTGCATCTATCACACTGACTATTTACATTAGGAAATATTTTAGACAATCTCTCCTTCGTCAAATAATAACGATATACAATTTTAAATTGAGTTAGAGGATGACTGGCACAAATCGAAGAAGAGTTAACCAGCTTCAAAATTCGCAACCAATCCTTTGTTATCAAGGTCATATTAAGCTCTCTTTCCCAATCTTGCTTAATCTTAAGTAAAGGGTAATTATCCTGTTGTAATAGTAAATTATAAATTTTCCCAATAAAACCTTTCACTACAGGGTTCATTTTTAAAATAATGTCTAACAGGTCAGAGTCTTGTATATATGGAAAATTACTTAAATATTCTTGTAAGAAATGTCTGACCTGAAGATATTGCAAAAAATGTGAATATGAGAGAGAGTATTTAGTTACTAATTTCTCAAAGGACATCAATCAACCTTCTTGAAACAAGTCCATAAAGGAAAAAATTCCTTTATTCCTCCAAAGAGAAAAGGTAGGATCACTAAGTGAAGGTTGAAATAAATAGTTTTGATAAATTGAACTAAAAAGGTTAAAAAGGTTCGATTTTAAAAACCTCACCTCACAGTATCTCTAAAACGCTGGCCATCGCCCCTAAATGACCTGCTTCATCTTCCGAAGCAATTAGTAGATCATCTACATGTTATAAGATGGTCGACCAGCAGGGCGTTAAATTGAGCTTTTCCAAAGTCTGTGCCATGACTTATGAAAAAAGATTGGGCTATTGCGGAATCCCTGGGGAGTCTGGTCCACATATATTGCTGCCCACCCCGGGTAAAGGGAGATCAGTCTTGGGACTCTGGTGCTAAGGGGAGCTCCGAATATCCGTTAGCAATAGCCAGGGCTATTACATTCTGGAGACAGGCCATTCAGGATTGTTGCAGGACTTGCCACAATGGGATATAATCTTTGCGTGGTCTTATTAAAGGCAGTATAGTCTATTGTTAAAAGATTATGATCCATCGGGCTTCTTTACTGGCTATATAGGTGAGTTAGTAGTTGATTCAGTCTCCCTGGGTATCTCCTCGTGTTTTAGTTCCTTCACTATACTCTGTCCAACTGTCAGTGCAGCTACACTGGCTATGTTGTGTTCTCTGTTGGTTGTATGTGTTTGCTTCCCCTGGCTTGTCCATATTACTTCTCTCTTTTCTGAATCTATAATGGCCCCTGCTTCCCATAGGATGTCTAGCCAATGATAGTACCCTCATTATTTGGACAGACCCAGAAATACACTGGAACATGTATCCCACTGATTTTGAGGATCTGCACCTTGCTTCTTTTTCTTTTCACTGTTTTTCCTCCTACACCTGTAATATAAATAGCCTGTTCAGTTGTTGGCAAGGGTAGGTCAATTATTGATATTGATGCTTCCGTGTCAACTAACTTATCACATTGCTAGGCCCCTAATGCTGTTATGTACATCCTCGGGTCACCAGTGCTGGCAGTGGGGCCTGCCGCTACATCTTTTTCTGACCCAGAAGCCATCTTTACCAGTTCTATGATCTGATTGACAGTCAGATTGGTCCGACTGGGTGTTGATGGGGTAAGAGATTGCGTGTCTGCTGTGACTTTCACCCGTTTTTCTTTCTCTTTTTTTGGACACTGCCTCCAACCATGTCCCGATTGGTCGCAGCTGTAGTATATCAACTCCTTTACCCTCGCATGCCTATTCCAGCAGTTCCCTGCAACATGACCTGGCTACCAGCACATGAAACAAATCCTGTGATGTCACAGCCGCTACATCTACTATAGCCACTTTATAATTTCTCTGGCACTTTCTTTGGTCTCTCTCACTGACCCATGAAACCCTTGCAGAGTAGATTGACCCCCCCCCCCCCACCTGTTATCCCTAATCTAAAACTTTCTTGTGGGCTGAGCTCAGGCCTTCCTTCATCATTTTCAGGAAGACTGGGTCGTCCCTCCCTGGATTATCCACAATATTTACGTTCTGCTTAATCCATGGCCGTCTCATCAGCTCTTTGATTCACTGCCATTATCGTTCCCCAGTAATTCTCGCCTCCCCCAGTCACTGCCTCACTTCCCCTTTAAAAGAGTGACATCCTTCTTCATTGCTAGCATTCCCGGTACCATGCCGCACCCCCGGGCCATCCTGTCCCACATATTCCTCAGGCACTTCAGCTTTACCAGCATATGTAAATCTTTAGGGTGCATCTGGTGAACTTCAACCATTTCCCCAAGCTTGCGCCAGAATCCCAAATTCTCACTTGTGTCTCTAAGTGAGGGCAACTCTGACAAAATGTTCTGTTTCTCCCTGGGGCAGAGGGCTTATGAATGATCATCAAGAGTCATGGGCTGGCTCAGATCATCGGGGATCTCAGTCTGTTGTTGCCTGACCTCAATAGGTGTCATCCTAACAGATATATCTGGGTAAAACCTGTCCCTGAAATACCTGCACACTAATTGCCACACTACGCAAATTATAAATGACGGGCACCAGCTAAATGACACAAACTCAAAACTGCAGAGTAGGTACTCCGCAATCTGCCACTTTTGAGTGCCTGAACTCATGATGCCTGCTGTATTCCCTTGAATCTAACTGTTACACCAAGGCATGCATGCACACAAACTCACACTCACAAAAATTTGTGTACTGAAATGCAGCCCCCAGAACAAGTATACACAGTCCCACTGATGTTCCAAAACTTTAATAACAACCCTTCGCAACTGGTGGCTCCACCTCACCAAATTAACACACTAAGATTCATCTTTTATATAAACACACTTGCGCAGATACACACTACTTTTATATCTACAAGTATAGCTTTCTGTGTTCGTGATACCTTGTGTTACTGTTATTACCGACCCAAACAGATCCAAGTGCAAATACAGACTTGAAAAATTTGCACCCACTTAGACTGCTAAGGTCACTGGCCACATGATGGGATGCATAAAGGTATCTCATTCTTGACACTAAATGTTAGTGCGTGAATGAAGTCACCAGAGAAAACTACTGGTAAATATAAAAGCAGCCCCTTTATTCAACAAAACAAGGTACAGCAGGCATCATATAGAGAAACTTTTGGTGGAATGGTCTGGTTGGCCCAATATGGTGCTCGATATTTTATGTGCTAAACATCAAAAGATAATCCATATTTACAACGTATCTACAATGCTTTCTTTGAAACTACACACAAACTTCACACCCCCTGATTCACACCCATACCACAGGCGTCCGAATTAATTTTAATCAACATCGTCCGGTTTGAGATTCACACTGTTAAGGAGCCCATTGTTCAGAGCTGTTCTCCAAATTAAATCCACAATTTATACTCAGACCTGAAGAATGGTGGCCAAAGTCATTTGCTAAATGTAAATGTGCTAAACCCAAAAGTCGCTCTAACAGCTCTATTGTCACTTACAGAAAGTTAATCCTCAAGGCAATGAGCATCATGATTTTGATGCAGTTTTCTTTCTGATAGTAGTCTGACATTCTTGCAGAAATCTCATACAAAATGCTGGAGGAACACAGCAGGTCAGGCAACATCTGTGGAAAGGAATAAAGAGTGGACATTTTGGGCAGAGCCCCTTTATCATGACAGCATGTTGTGTCTGTTACTCTCAATTTCCAGTTTCTACAAAATCTCTTCTAATACTGAAATCTCTCTTTGTTAAGCAGAAGTTAAAATAAAATAACATTTCTTCTCCTCACATGATTATATTAGCATATGTCAGATGAACTTATCGAAAACCCAGGGTAGGGGAAGCTCCCCAACTTCATATGCACAATGGATACTTTGTATAAAGGAGCTGAATTTGCTTAGCAAAGTGATAACCGTTGTCTTCTGCAATTGGATTGTTTTCATTGTTACACAATTTGCATCAGTGTTTCTCAGAGTTAATATTACTGAAAAAGCTCAATCAAAATTTTGCATAAAAGAAAATTGCAATTCATGCAAAATATTTGTCATGAAGGTATATACACAATTTGTAGACAATGAAAATATTTGCAGGCAACAAATGTGAGGTGCTACATTTTGGTAGAACTAATCAAAATAGGACATACATGGTAAACGGTAGGGCATTAAAGACTGCTTTAGAACAGAGGGATCTAGGAATAATGGTGCATAGTTCCCTGAAGATGGAATCTCATGTGGATAGGGTGGTGAAGAAAGCTTTTGGTATGCTGGCCTTTATTAATCAGAGCATTGAGTATAGGAGTTGGGATGTAATGTTAAATTTGTATAAGGCATTGATAAGGCCAAATCTGGAGTATTGTGTACAGTTCTGGTCACCGAATTATAAGAAGGATGTCAATAAAATTGAGAGAGTACAGAGGAGGATTACTAAAATGTTGCCTGGGTTTCATCTCCTAAATTACAGAGAAAGGTCGAACAAGTTAGGTCTTTATTCTTTGGAGCGTAGAAGGTTGAGGGGAGACTTGATATAGGTGTTTAAAATTATGAGGGGGATTGATAGAGTTGACGTGGTTAGACTTTTTCCATTGAGAGTGGGGAAGATTCAAACAAGAGGGCATGGGTTGAGAATTAGAGGACAAAAGTTTAGGGGTAACGTGAGGGGGAACTTCTTTACTCAGAGAGTGGTAGCTGTGTGGAATGAGCTTCCAGCAGAAGTGGTTGAGGCAGGTTCTCTATTGTCGTTTAAAGTTAAATTGGATAGATATACGGACAGGAAAGGAATGGAGGGTTATGGGCTGAGTGCAGGTCGGTGGGAATAGGATAGGGTAAGAGTTCGGCATGGACTAGAAGGGCCGAGATGGCCTGTTTCCGTGCTGTAATTGTTATATGGTTATACGGTTATAACATTGAGGAAAAGGCAAACTGCTGGAGGAACACAAAGGGTCAGGCAGCATCTATGGAGGAAAACAAAGTCAATATTTCGGGTTGAGATCCTACAACAGGATCTTTCACCAAACAATTTGCTTTTTCCTCCGGATTCCAACATCTGAAGCCTCTATTTTACAAATAATCTACTGCAATTTAAGACTTAATGTCATGCATTTTATAATATTGTTTACCAAACTATACAAAGGCACTGTCTGAGATTAGGATTGAGCTCAGGCCATTACAGCTGTGAGGCCTGACAGGTGGGACTGGGCAAAGCCCTTTATCTCCAATCCTGGTAGGGTCCAATACATTGTTGTTACACAGATGTAAAATGGCAAGTGAACAGCAAACAAGAGCTGTGCATGGAAACCACGGTCAAATCCATTTACGATCACTGGTTTTAAAGGTTCTTAAACATGAAGGATTATATAATTCACTGCTGTCTGGGGGAAAGGTAGTGAGTTGCATTAACCCTCATGTTTAAGAGTTAGGAAAATTGATGCCAAAAAAGGTGTGTTAAACAGTTGATCAGGATCAATCTGCTGATCTTCAACTTTTACATCAATCATCTTTATTTTAAACTAGATATGGTAAAAATTTGAAATATACATCTAACATTGAGGAAGAGTTCTATAACAAAGATTGGTTGATTTTTTTTTCAATAAAATGAGAATACAAATATTTGGTAGCTTCGTTTAATTTTTGACAACTGGAAGAGGCATAAAAACTATCTGCCAGAGGAACTCAGTGATTTGAGTGACACCTGTGGGAGGAAGAGAACTGCAAATGTTTTGTGTCAAAACCCTACATCACACACAAAATGTTGGAGTAGGTCAGGCAGCATCTATGGAGGGGAATGAACAGTGATGTTTTGAGAAGAGACTCTTTATCAGGATGAAAAGGAATAAAGGTGGGAGGGGGGAATGGAAAGATTACAGGCTGGCAGGTGATAGATTCTGATTCCCATTCCTGTTCTGACATGTTGGTCCTTGGCCTCGTCTTGTGCCAAGATGAGGCTACCTTCAGGGTGGGGAGCAACAACTTCTATTCTGTCTCACTAGACTTCAACCTGATGTAAAAAATGTTTTCCCTCCCCCTCCCCTCTTCTTCTATACCTTACTCTGGCTACTTATCTTTTCTTCTCACCTGCCTATCACCTCCTCATGGATCCTCTTCTCCTTCCCTTTCTCCTGTAGTCCACTCTCCTCTCATATCAGATTCCTTCCTGTCCAGCCCCATTCCTTTCCTACCCACCTGGCTCCACCTAACATTTACTAGCTGTCATCCTCCCCCTCCCCCCACCTTTGTATTCTGGCATCTTCCCCCTTCCTTTCCAATCCTGAAGAAGGTTCTCAGCCCAAAACGTCAACTGTTTATTGATTTCCATGGATGCTGCCTGACTTGCTGAGTTCCTCCAGCATTTTGTATGTGTTACTGGTGATAGGTGAAGGTGAATCCAGTTGGGGGGGGGGGGGATGGGTGGCTGGAGGTGGGGGTGGGGATGAAAGGGAATGATGTGAGAAGCTGGGAGGTGAAACCTGGAAGAGACAAACAGCTGAAGTACAATATGATAGGAGACTACAGTAGGTCATGGAATAAAGGGAAGGAGGCAGAGATCCAGAGTAAGGTTGTGAGTGTGGGAAAAGGGAAGAGAAGGAGTGAGAGCTCCTCCAACCTGCATCTGGCCTCATCATGGCAGGAGAGGAGGCTGTGGACAAGCACGTCAGTATGGGAGCAGGAAGTAGAATTGAGATGGGTAGCTAGCAGGAATGCCTTCCTGTTGCAGTGGATGGAGCGAACGTACTTAATGAACAAGTCCCCAATCTCCATTGGGTCTCATTGATGTAGAGGAGGCCACACCAGGAGCACCAGATGCATTTCCGGACTGTTTCCGCTCCAGATTCCAGCCTCTACAGTCTCTGTGTCTCCAAGCACATAGGACACGTTGTAATTCATTTCACTGTCAGCTGTAAACAATAAGACAGATTTGCTGAAATTCTTTCAGAAAGATAATTTGTCGGAACGAATAACAGAAAATCTAAAAAATACTCAGCAAAACAGACAGCAATCGGGAGAGAGAAGCCTAGTCTGTCTTAGTTAGTGGTGTCGTTGACCTGATGCAGAAATGTCAGTAATGAAAACCTACGGTTATAGTTTCAGTGCCTCGTGAGCATCAGTTCCCACAGTGCTTTCAGCCCTTATTACGCAAGCTTTTCTACCAGTTTTAAATAATTTTCACTGCTTAAGGGCTTGCCTCCCTCACAGGGGGTGATGCATCTGAGCCACAAAAGGCGCTGAAGGCCATTGTGTAGGTGATTGTGACTGGCCTAAAGACTTAAAACACAACAAGGCAAAGAGCAGTGGAAGAATTTTCAAACCCTGCACTGTAGGTCCTTGTAAAGTCCAACTGCTTTAGCCCTTGTACTTGTGATTCATTTTATAGTACAAGTCTTCCACCAGTGAGCACATCTACAACAAGCACTGTCACAAGAAACCGGTATCCATCACCAAGGACACCCAACATGCTCTTATCTCATGCTGCGATCACGAAGGAGGTCCCATACCACCAGCTTCAGGAATAGATATTACCCTTCAACCGTCAGGCTCACTTTTAAGTATTCATGTTCTCAGTATTATCTATTTATTTATCTATCTGTTTACTTATCTATTTTTTGTATTGGCACAGATTGTCTTTTGCACATTGGTTATTTGTTAGTCTTTGTGTGTAGTTTTTCATTGTTTTTATTGTATTTCTTTTATCTACTTTGAGTGTCTGCAAGCAAATGATTTCAGTCGCTGTGAGAGCATCCTTCAGGAGGGTGAACTCACAGAAAGCATTCGGCCCAGGCAGGGTACCTGGCTGAGTACTAAATACCTGTGCTGATCCACTGGCTGGAATGTTCTCCGATATCTTTAACCTCTCACTCCAGCAGTCTGAGGTACCCACCTGCTTCAAGCAGGCTTCAGTTACAGTGACCTGCCTCAATGACTAGCGTCCAGTAGCACACGCGTCCACTATGATGAAATGGTTTGAGAGGCTGGTGATGAAACATATTAATTCCTGCCTGAGAAGCAATTTAGATCTGCTCCAATTTGTCTACTGGCACAATAGGTTCACAGCAGATGTCATTTCATTGGCTCTTCGCTCAACTCTGGAATATCTACACTGCAAATATGCATACATCAGGATGCTCTTTATTGACGACAGCTTGGCATTCAATACTATCATCCACTCAAAACTAATCAATAAGCTTCAAGACCTTGGCCACAATAACTCCTTGCACAATTGGATCCTTAATTTCCTCACTTGCAGAACCCAGCCGGTTTGGATTGGCGACAACATCTACTCCATGATCTCTATCAGCACAGGCTCACAACAAGGCTGTGTGCTTAGGCCTCTGCTCTATTTGCTTTACACTTGTGCAATAAAGCTTGACAGTGCCTCTACTTCCTTCGAAGTTTGCAGAATTTAGCATGAGATCTAAAACTTTGAACAACATCTATAGACATGTGGTGGAGAGAATATTGACTGCTTGCAACATGGCCAAGTATGGAAACAACAATGCCCTTGAATGGAAAATCCTACAAAAAGAGGTGGTATGTTCTAGTCCATCACAAGTAAAGCCCTCCCCACCTTTAGACACATCTACTCGAAGGGCTGTTGCTGGAAAGCAGCCTCGATCATCCAGAACCCCACCACCCACATCCTGTTCTTTTCTCACGCCTGCCATCTGGAAGAAGGTACAGGAGCCTCAGGGCCAACACCACCAGGTTCAGAAACAATTATTACAATCAACAGTCAGGCTCTTGAACCAGAGAGGATAACTTCACTCATCTTCACTTACCCTATCACTAAACTGTTCTCACAACCTGTGGACTCACTTTTAAGGACTCTTCACCTCATATTCATGGCATTTATTGCTTATTATATTTTATTATTATTTCTTTTCTTTACTTTTGTACTTTTCAGTTTGTTGTCTTTTGCACACTGGCTGTTTGTCCATCCTGTTGGGTGCGGTCTTTCATTGATTCTATTGTCTTTCTTGGATTTACTGAGTATGCCCATAAGAAAATAACTCTCAGGCTTGTATGTGGTGACATATATGTACTTTGAAAATAAATCCACTTTGAACGTTGTTAATCTTCTTTGCCCCACCAGATACTCAGGGCACAATACGTATGCCCAAAGAATACACACGTACTGTGTTACTAAAAATGAACCAACAATAATGTGACGACGCACCAGCGGTTTTACAGTGTTCCAAGGAATTTGCAATGCAGATGATTGTTGCATTTCCAAGAAACCTAATACACAGGTGTGTATAACAACTGAGATCTTAGTAGATAAACTGGCCCTTATACAACTCTGCTTCCTTAAGGTTGTTACAGCTGGGGGTGGTAATGGGGTCAAGCCTCCACTACCCATTAAATGCTCCCATTAACGTGCATCTCAAATAGCCTCTGGCAACCAAGTCAAACTCCTGGCCATCATGTGTAGCTTAGCTACTAAGCCCGGTGGAGCTATTTCTACTGACAGGCGAAGTGGCAAAGCGGGGGTTATTGGCGCCTTAAAACCAGTCACTTTGGGCAGATGGGTCTTGTCAGCTGTAGGGGCAGCTCACCTGGGAGCAGGAAACTCTAATCTCAAACCTTGGCTGCCTTGCTGCTATACACACACGGGGAAGGCTTCAGGAGTAAGCCCCAAGGGAAAAATCTGGAGCTAGAGTCCGTAAAGCAGTTCTACAATGAGTTCAATGCTGACTGGCAACTCCTGGATGCTACTGGTACCAAACTGCATTGGTCTCTTCCATTCCTTTGGGCTCATCAGTTGTGAGGAGACGGGGAGCTTGCTACATGGGCAACAGCTTGCTCTCCATGTCTAGACTGCTAGGATGCAATATCCATGGTGAGCTCTGACCGATGGAGGACTCAGACTCAGACTATACAACTCTGCAGTCATAATAGTGATGGAGCTCAGCAACAAAAAACCTGTAATGAAAGACAGACACCACTCTGTTGATGCTAGGTAGAAGTACAGATAAAAGACTTCCACCGCTGAAGTCACTGCATAGACAATGCTGGAGTGGAACTGGGTTATACCTGTCACAAGTACTGAGATACAATGAAAACGTTGTCTCAGATTCAAGTCATTACGCAGTGAATTGGTCATTACACCATAGGATCAGCCTAGCTTTTCTTGAATGAAATGGATGCCAAATAGTCATTAATTTCCTTTGCTTCTACCTTGTTCTTATTTATCTATCTGTCTGTCTACCTACCTACGTGGCCAAGTGGTTAAGGCATTCGTCTAGTGATTTGAAGGTCGCTAGTTCGAGCCTCAGCTGTGGCAATGTGTTTGTGTCCTTGAGCAAGGCACTTAACCACACATTGCTCTAGTGTCTGTGCGAGGAATCGGGCCTCACACAGACTTCCAATCTGCACCCTGTAAGGCATGAAAATGCACGACGCAGGCCTCTCACGGTCTGAGTCGATGTTCCCTCCCCTACCTACTTACCTATCTATTAAATTATTTATTATTTATTGCCATTCAGTGTGGAATAGGCACTTCTAGCCCTTCGACCCATGGCACCCAGCAATTCCCCTGATTTAATCCTATCCTAATCACGGTACAATTTACAATGACCAATTAACCTACTAACCAATACATTATTGGACTGTGGAAAGGAACTGGTGCACCCAGAGGAAGCCCATGCAGTCCCGGGGGGATCGTACAAACTCCTTACAGGCAGTGGCAGGAATTAAACCTGGACTGCCTGTACCGCAAAGCGTTTTGCTAACCACCATGCTCATTTTCTGGAAGAAGTTCTCGCCTGGGATGTTATCCTGCTCTTCAACCCCACTCCTCTTTTTCACAGTTATGGTGAACTTAGATAGATAGATAGATATACTTTATTAATCCTGAGGGAAATTTGGTTTCGTTACAGCTGCACCAACCAAGAATAGAGCGTAAATATAGCAATACAAAAACCACAAACAATCAAACAACAAAATGCAAACTATGCCAGATGGAAAATAAGTCCAGGACCAGTCTATTGGCTCAGGGTGTCTGACCCTCCACGGGAGGAGCCGTACGATCGATGGCCACAGGCAGGAACGACCTCCCGTGCCGCCAAGTGTTGTATCACGGTGGAATGTGGCCGAAGTTCAATATCCGGTCTACAAACACATTCCTTGATTGTAATATGACCCGGATTGCACCATCTGTTGTTAATCAGATCAGTAAGCACCGAACTCCTTTACGCTTACCGCTCTCAGTGCACTTCCGGTCAGCTGGAACGGTATTACCCACCGAACTCCTCTTCTTCAAAAGTCTCTGTTGTCTCGACCCGGTCCTCTTTCCTCGACTTTGTGATCCCCCGCTGCATCCTCTGTGTATTTTCCTCCGGATTTCAGCAGGGGTGTCCGCTGCTCTTCTCGCTAAACCGGCCGGCATTAGCTGGTCCCTGGAACTTCAAGAGAATGTAAAAACAAAGAGTGCTGGCAAGACTCATCAGGTCAATCCAATAACCATGGAAAGAAAAACTGAGTTAGTGCTCCTGGTTGAAGACACTTACTGTGTGATCCAGAATCTCCAGAGGGGAAGGCCCCGAATCCTTGGCTTTGATTGTTGCTCGGTGGCCAGGACGGGGTCGAAGCGCTCGGCAGAGATGGTGCTTGGTGCTCGATGTCGAAGGGCTGGTCGGAGGCTCGAAGCTTTCGGACGGACTCAGGGTCAGCTGGGGTCGGGTGCTTCCAATGCGTCGGCAGTTGTCGGTGCCTGGCGGTTTATGGCAGAGAGAGTTTCTCCCTTCTGCCGCCTGCTATCGGGACTATCAGGAGTCGATTGGAACTTTGAGACTTTTTTTCACCCTTCCCATGGTCTGCTCTTTGTCAAATTATGGTATTGCTTTGCACTGCTGTAACTATATGTTATAATTATGTGGTTCTGTCAGTGTTAGTCTTTGGTTTGTCCTGTTTTTTTGTGATATCACTCCAGAGGAACATTGTATCATTTCTTAATGCACGCATGCATTTCTAAATGACAATAAACGAGGGCTGAGTGTCCTCATAATGTAATCCAATCTAATCTAATCTAATCATAGAGTCACAGAGAGGGACAGTATAGAAATAGACCCTTCAGTATATCTTGTCCATGGTGATGTTTTTACCCATCTGCACTGATCCCATTGAGTGCCTGTCTCCGTGTCTCTTAAACATAATGAGTGTAACTGATTCCACTGCCTCATCTGACACTGAGTTCCAGATATCAGAAACTCTGCATAAAAAGCATCCAAAGTTTGAGTTATTACCAAGTTTAAGAAGCAGTTAGACGGATACCAAAATAGATGAGGATATGGTTCTAATGCAGACAAATGGGGTTAATGTTGATGGGAAAAAAGGTCGGCATGATGTCGTGATCCAAAGGGCCCATTTCTGTGCTGTATGACTCTATGACACTAACGCCACTACTGAGACACTCCTCAGTAGCAAAACGTTGGAGGAAACATGCCCAGTTTGTTGAATCACCCTCTGAAAGTGAACAATCTGCTATCAATCCTTAGTTATCTAGCTAGGTCTTTTGATGTCAGCAGAGGAATCCTTTAACTAGTATTAAAGCAAACTAACACAATGACTCACAAAGGTCATTTTCTGGAGGTAAGAGTTACTATTTACATTGATGTATTAAAAAAAACAGTGTTAAGTGAATAATGATATCATGTTATGACAGGAAGGGTGAGGCTGGCTAACACAGAATTGTGCACAGAGGTTGTCTGTCTACGTTTTCCACGGAAAGGCTCTTGAACCAAAAGGGATAACTTCATTCAACTTCACTTGCTCCATCATAGAAATGTTCCCACAACCTATAGACTCATTTTGAAGGACTCTTCATCTCATGTTCTTGATATTTATTGCTTAATTATTTATTATTGTTTCTTTCTTTTTGTATTTGCTCAGTTCGTTGTCTTTTGCACACTGGTTGAATGCTCAAGTTGGTGTTGTATTTTATTGATTCTATTATGGATTTATTGAGTATGCCTCCAAGAAAATGAATCTCAGGGTTGTACATGGTGACATATATGTACTTTGATAATAAATTTACTTTGAATTTTCTTTTAACTTTGAAAAGTTTGCTCTTGCAATCTACTTTGTGCATGACCTAATTACGCATGATTAGTGCCTAAATTTAGAGCTGGGTGTTCTATCTCTTTCCCACATCCCAAAGTCTTACCTGTCAGTGGAAGAATTGATACTCAAGGTGATGGGTGGCAGGAGCCAAGCGGGGAGTCGATGGGCACGTTGGAAGGAATAGGTTACTGGGAAAAAGTGGAAAATGTGCGGCACACACAAAATGCTGGAGGAACTGAACAGGTCAGGTAGTATCTATGGTGGGGAATGAACAGTCAAAGTTTAGGGCTGAGGCCCTTTATTGGGACTATGTGGAAGGGAGGTGGGTTCTCTGAGATACAGCAGAGACTCAATGAGACAAATAGTTTCCTTCAGTTTCTTAAAATGTGAGAAAATATGAAGAATGAATATAAGAAAATACAGACATAGCACAGTTCTTTTTTTTTGCATTTTAGACTGTTTCTCCCTCCAGTGATATTGTCTAGCCTCTAATCATCTCTTCGTATTTCAGTTCTCAATATCTACAGTACACAACTTTTGTAGAACCCCCAGAATGCTCCTTTAGATAACCTGAAAAAGCAATTTTCACTTTGAAGTTAGCTTTGAAAAGAAGTCAAAGTAAATTTATTATCAAAGTATGTCACCATACACAACCTGAGATGCATTTTCTTGCGGGACATTCACAGTAAATACAAAGAAACACAATAGAATCAATTAAAAAACTGGACACAAAGATGGATAAACAACCAATGTGCAAAAGGCAACAAACTGTGCAAAGAAAAAAAATATTATTATAATAGTAATTACAAATATTGAGAACATGAGTTGTAGAGTCATTGAAGGTAGATTTAGTGCAAACTTGAAGATCAGCAGAGTTGATTCATTATTGAATTTTTGCTTCTTATTTGAGCTATTACTTTAACTTCTTGAAAGATATGATTAAGGATTCTCACATTGTTATTGAAGTTGTGTTCCTGCCATGAATACTGTAGCACTAAATTTCCAAGGGTTACTTCAGTCGTAATCTCTTTGACTTCCACCACCCTGTTCCATGTGCTGATAAACTTTCAAGTGATCTCATGTCACATATATATTCCCTGAACTATGATGCATTCTGTGGCAATTAAACTCAAGGTGACAGGATGCATCATAAATCATATTTCTCATTTCTTTTTCTTTAAAATGTGTGATTTCTAAAAATCTTCCCTGATTGCTTGAGCTGGATTGCAATATAGTATTGGTTGTATGTTTTACTTGCATTCTAAAGTTTGGCTTTAATGAAGTTAGTTGCAAAGATAATTAGCAATTTATACTCAGTGTAGCTGAGTAGTATATTGTGCAATTTGTAGCATGTAGGGTTGATGTGGTCTCCCTTGGCTCAGGAGACTGGACCAGGTGGTTGTGGTTTCAATCTAAAGAGTAGGCTATTGAAGACTGAGAGGAGAATGAACTTCTTCCCTCACACAATGGTGAATTCTCTACCTGGAAGGTACTGAGACGCAGTTACTGAGAGGCTCCAAGAGATCAATAACAGTGGATATGGAGTGGGCCAGGGAAATATTGTGAGGTAGAAAGTTGGCTTTATTCTGGTTGAACTGCCTACTCCTGCTTCTTCTATAGTAGGGGTCCCCAACCAATTTTATGCCACGGACTAATACCATTAAGCAAGAGATCCATTGACGCCCAGGTTGGGAACCCCTGCTCTATGGAAATTGAAGAACATGAGGCATTGGCATAAAAGAGGAGTTGAGGCTTGGGCAGATAAGGCATCATCATATTCAAAGCGGGGCAGGCTTGAGGGGCCAAATGGCCTACTCCTAGTCTTAGTTTCCTGTCTTCCTGTAGTCTTGTCTTTCCATGTTTCTCCCAACCTCACAGGTGGTCCTGACATTTATGTATAAAACAAAAGAGCACTGCATTTATTTAGCACCTTTCTAGATCTTTAAAGTTCTGAAAATGAGATAGAGCAATTGAAGTACTTTTGAACTTTAGTCCCTTTTGCAGCTTAGACAAGGCAGCCAATTTGCTCTCTTCAATCTTGGATGACGTGTAACACAATATTGACCATATGCTTACGACAGCATAGAAAGAGACCAACTGGCCCATCAGATGGATGGCAGCTCCCAGTGGAATGATTCCATCAACCTCATTCCCCCCTCTTCATTTCCCTACAGTTCTCAATCTTCAATGGTTCAATCTATGCTTCAGTGGTTCAGTTCATTATCTGACAACATATACAGTATAGCTGAAATCCTTACTCTTTGCAGACATCCGCATAACAGAGCGAAAAAAAAACCCCAAGAATGAATTACAGAAAATGATGAGAACCCCAATGCTCCCCTCTACCTCTCCCACTCACAAGCAGCAGCAAAAGCATCAACCCTCTTCCCTCCTCTCCCTCACTTACTCCAGCAGTAGCATTCAGCACCCCCTCCACACCACTCACCATGCAATAGCAAGCCCCCAAAGCCATGATCTAGAGTCCATCAAAAACTACTGTCCATCGCAACACTTGTTAACACTTCAGTGCTAATACTTTGACAACTCAGCAGGCCCTCTCTCTCACTAACAAGGACAGAGAGATATCGCTCCTGCCACAGTGAGAGGGGAGGCCAACAGCTCACAATCTGTAATGTCGCTTATTTGAGTTCCACCGACTCGAGAATCAGAAAACTCTCTATTACCATGCCTAACAGCTTCCAGTTTGATTTCTATTGCCTCTTACCTACACTAAAGAAAGATTTGCAGTCTCTGAGCATCCTCCCTATACGTCTATGGGACTTGGGAGAGAACAGATGCACTCAGGGAAAACCCATGCATTCATAAAGCATAGTTGTTGAAAGACAGCTGTTGAGAGAACCTTTGTATAAAATGCTAGAGTTCCTGCACTGTTAAACAAACTGAAACTTGATTCCATTTGGCATATCTTCTAATTTAAAGAAATGTACTGTATTTTGGAGTAGATCTGTGAAGAAAGGGCAGCATGGTAGCATAGTGGTGAGCACGATGCTTTACAGTACCAGCAGCCCGTGTTCAATTCCCACTGCTGTCTGTAAGAATTTTATATGTTCTCCTCCTGGCCGTGTGGGTTTCTTCCAGGTTCTCCAGTTTCCTCCTGCAGTCTAAAGACATACCGGTTGGTAGGTAGATTGGTCATTGTGAATTGTCCTGTGATTAGGCTAGGGTTAAATTAAGAGTTGCTGGCGGCACAGCCTGAAGGGCTGGAATGGCCTGTTCCATGCTGTATCTCAATAAACAAATGGTATAATTGAAATATCATTGTCCGAAACAATTCTCTATCTCCACAACTCTAACCATTTGCAGTATTTACCCAGTAGTTTTGTTTTGTACAACTTTTTCTTGACCAATGATGGCGTTATATATAAATAAATATACAATAGCGATATTGACTCTTTTTCAAACCCTACAGTATAAGTCGGTCCATTCCAGTCCCAGACATTTGGGAGACCCCAAGTTTTGGGAACATCAGGAATCATGGAGCGAAACACATTTGATCCCCACCAGGCATTTGCACTTGGTTCATTGATAACAAAAGAGCTTCTATTATCTCCCGAAGATTTGCTACTGCATTGATAACATTAATCGAAAATTCACTTTACTTATTCTGTTTTTATCAGAGAAATCTTGAATTTTATCATTACAAAAGCATTTACAATATGGCAGAATACACTAGATGTCTAAGATACACTTGTAAGGGAGGGAATAAACCCAAACATCCTAAAACAGCACAAATTCTGTCTCATCAAATATTTGCTTATCTATTTCATAGAAAACATAGAAAACATAGAAAATAGGTGCAGGAGTAGGCCATTCGGCCCTTCGAGCCTGCACCGCCATTTATTATGATCATGGCTGATCATCCAACTCAGAACCCCGCCCCAGCCTTCCCTCCATATCCCCTGATCCCTGTAGCCACAAGGGCCATATCTAACTCCCTCTTAAATATAGCCAATGCACTGGCCTCAACTGCTTCCTGTGGCAGAGAATTCCACAGATTCACCACTCTCTGAGTGAAGAAGTTTTTCCTAATCTCGGTCCTAAAAGGCTTCCCCTTTATCCTCAAACTGTGACCCCTTGTTCTGGACTTCCCCAACATCGGGAACAATCTTCCTGCATCTAGTCTGTCCAATCCCTTTAGGATTTTATACGTTTCAATCAGATCCCCCCTCAATCTTCTAAATTCCAACGAGTACAAGCCCAGTTCATCCAGTCTTTCTTCATATGAAAGTCCTGCCATCCCAGGAATCAATTTGGTGAACCTTCTTTGTACTCCCTCTATGGCAAGGATGTCTTTCCTCAGATTAGGGGACCAAAACTGCACACAATACTCCAGGTGTGGTCTCACCAAGGCCTTGTACAACTGCAGTAGTACCTCCCTGCTCCTGTACTCAAATCCTCTCGCTATAAATGCCAGCATACCATTCGCCTTTTTCACCGCCTGCTGTACCTGCATGCCCACTTTCAATGACTGGTGTATAATGACACCCAGGTCTCGTTGCACCTCCCCTTTTCCTAATCGGCCACCATTCAGATAATAATCTGTTTTCCTATTTTTGCTACCAAAGTGGATAGCTTCACATTTATCCACATTAAATTGCATCTGCCATGAATTTGCCCACTCACTCAACCTATCCAAGTCACTCTGCATCCCCTTAGCATCCTCCTCACAGCTAACACTGCCACCCAGCTTCGTGTCATCCGCAAACTTGGAGATGCTGCATTTAATTCCCTCATCCAAGTCATTAATATATATTATAAACAACTGGGGTCCCAGCACTGAGCCTTGCGGTACCCCACTAGTCACAGCCTGCCATTCTGAAAAGGTCCCGTTTATTCCCACTCTTTGCTTCCTGTCTGCTAACCAATTCTCCATCCACATCAATACCTTACCCCCAATACCATGTGCTTTAAGTTTGCACACTAATCTCCTGTGTGGGACCTTGTCAAAAGCCTTTTGAAAATCCTAATATACCACATCCACTGGTTCTCCCCTATCCACTCTACTAGTTACATCCTCAAAAAATTCAATGAGATTCGTCAGACATGATTTTCCCTTCACAAATCCATGCTGACTTTGTCCGATGATTTCACCGCTTTCCAAATGAGCTGTTATCACATCTTTGATAACTGACTCCAGCAGTTTCGCCACCACCGACGTTAGGCCAACCGGTCTATAATTCCCCGGTTTCTCTCTCCCTCCTTTTTTAAAAAGTGGGGTTACATTAGCCACACTCCAATCCTCAGGAACTAGTCCAGAATCTAACGAGTTTTGAAAAATTATCACTAATGCATCCACTATTTCTTGGGCTACTTCCTTAAGCACTCTAGGATGCAGACCATCTGGCCCTGGGGATTTATCTGCCTTCAATCCCTTCAATTTACCTAACACCACTTCCCTACTAACAAGTATTTCGCTCAGTTCCTCCATCTCACTGGACCCTCTGTCCCCTACTATTTCTGGAAGATTATTTATGTCCTCCTTAGTGAAGACAGAACCAAAGTAATTATTCAATTGGTCTACCATGTCCTTGCTCCCCATAATCAATTCACCTGTTTCTGTCTGCAGGGGACCTACGTTTGTCTTTACCAGTCTTTTCCTTTTTACATACCTATAAAAGCTTTTACAGTCAGTTTTTATGTTCCCTGCCAGTTTTCTCTCATAATCTTTTTTCCCCTTCCTAATTAAGCCCTTTGTCCTCCTCTGCTGAACTCTGAACTTCTCCCAGTCCTCAGGTGAGCCATTTTCTCTGGCTAATTTGTATGCTGCTTCTTTGGAATTGATACTATCCCTAATTTCTCTTGTCAGCCACGGGTTCACTACCTTCCTTGATTTATTCTTTTGCCAAACTGGGATGAACAATTGTTGTAGTTCATCCATGCAACCTTTAAATGCTTGCCATTGCATATCCACCGTCAATCCTTTAAGTGTCATTTACCAGTCTATCTTAGCTAATTCACGTCTCATACCTTCAAAGTTACTCCTCTTTAAGTTCAGAACCTTTGTTTCTGAATTAACTATGTCACTCTCCATCTTAATGAAGAATTCCACCATATTATGGTCACTCTTACCCAAAGGGTAAACAGTAGCCAGCTATTGTCTGAATTGATACAGCACATTTATGAAATTGAAGTTAGGAGTGAGCGGTGAAGTTTTCCGCTGACTCATCAAAGGGAACAGACCAAACATTTTACACCAGATAAACAGAGAAACAATTAATGGGATGTGCAATCAGAGGTGTTATTTGATGGACAAAGCCAGTTCACAAAACGAGTGAGAGTCTGTCATAAAATCCACCTTCCCCGCTATTGATTCTGGTTACCCCTCCTGCTATCTTGGGAAAGCTGCTTACACAATCAAGGATCCTTTCCACCCCAGTTGTTCTCTCTTCTCTCCCCCGCTCCACCCCACATCCACTGAGCAGAATATCCAGAAGCTTGAGATTACATACCACCAGAAACAAAGATCAAAGGTTAAAGCTTCTTAAAGGTTAACTTTGCTTATCACATATACATCGAAACATAGTGTGAAATGGGTTGTTTGTGTGAATGATCACTATGGTCTGAGGATATGCTTGGGGATCTGTAAATACTGTCATAGTTCTGGCACCAGCATAGCAACTTGCTAACGCTAACCGGTATGTCTTTGAAATGTAGGTGGAGACCAGAGCACCCTGAGGAAACCCATACGGTCATGAGGAGAATGTACAAAATCCATACAGACGGTGCTGGGAATTGAACCCTGAACACTGGCACTGTAAAGCATTATGCTAAATGCTATGCTACCAGACCATTCACAAGAACAAGAACCTTATAAGAGCTTCTATCCTGCTCTTGTAAGATTATTGAACTGATTTTCTATATGATGAACTATCGATCTCTCTATCTACCTTGTCACGACAATTGCACTTCATTTATCTACTTACACTGAATGTTCTCTGCAATCGTAACACTATATTCTGCATTTTGTTACTGATTTTTCTTTTTGTACTTCCTTAGAAACATAGAAACATAGAAAATAGGTGCAGGAGTAGGCCGTTCGGCCCTTCGAGCCTGCACCGCGACTTATTATGATCATGGCTGATCATCCAACTCAGAACCCTGCCCCAGCCTTCCCTCCATACCCCCTGATCCCCGTAGCCACAAGGGCCATATAGGGAGTGATCTGTCTGGATGGCAAGCAAACAAAGCTTTTCACTGTGTCTCAGTGAACTCTTTTGAGGGAATCCACTGAGGGACATCAAAGTCAGTGATAAAATGTTCCTTCACTTCACTTCCTTCCATCTAGATAGAAGTTTGTAAGTACCTCAATGCATGTACATTGGTTACTGTTAAAGCCCAGAGTTAACTACAGGAGCAACCCAAATCTGAAACATTGGTTCCACAGAATCTAAGCCAGGACAGAGACAATAACTTCAACCAATCCATTCCGTAGCCTCAAGCACCTGTAAGGATATGTAACGTGTATCCATGCCATTGCTGAAATCTATAAGGCAGGTTGATATTTTATTCCTGCTGTGATTTATTTATTTATTGAAATACAACATGGAATAGGCCATTCCAGCTCTTCAAGCCACATTGCCCTCAACCCCCAATTTAATCCTAGCCTAATCACAGAACAATTTACAATGACCAATTAATTTTCCAATCTTTACGTCCTTAAACTGTGAATGGAAAATGGAGCACCCAAAGGAAACCAACATGGTCACGGGGAGTATGTGCAAACTCCTTTGTGGTGGGATATGAACTCGGTCGCTAGTATTGTAAAACGTTGTGCTAACCACTATGCTACCATGCCGTCCTAATTTTAAGATCTCTTTTTCCAGTTAAAGTTTATCTTAAATTAAACCATATATGGGAACTGCCAGGACAGTGCTGTTAATACGCAGACAGAAATTCCCTCATTCATCTAAAGACTAACCTTTCATGTTGCACATGGATGAGAACATTGCTGGTGACCGTAAGGATGGCATAAACCTACATTTTATCGTTAGTTCAAGCTGAGATCTCCTTCTGAAGGATTGAGTCAACAGGTCTCAGCATGGAGTCTTGTAATGGCACCAGTTTGGCTTGGATTTCGACCAAAGGTCAAAATATTTGCTTCTGATTTACACTGAAAAAGTGTAAACATGAAATAGTAAACACGAGAGATCCTGCAGATGCTGGAAACCTTGAGAAACACATATAACATGCTGGAGGAACTCAGCAAGTCAGGCAGCAGCCATGGAAGGAATTAAATGGTTAATATTGCAGGACAAGATCCTTCAACAGGACTGTAAAGGAAGTAGGGGAAAGTCAGAATAAAGAGGTACTGTATAGTGTACCTTCCCCTCCCCACACCTTCCTATTCTGGCTTTTTCCTACTTCCTTCCCATTCTATGGAGGGGAGTAATATGCTTCATACAGTCCTATAAAGACCAGAAGGGTCTTTGTCCAAAACATTGATTATTTATTCCCCTATATAGATGCTGCCTGACTTGTGGAGTTCCTCCAGGATTCTGTGTGTGCTGGATCAGAAATGAAAACATCTTTATACTTCACTAGTTAGTATACAAGTGACTTAAGTTCTTATCACCTGCCGGGTAAGCTTGGCAAAAGAAAAAGCTGAAGTGTTCCATTCAGTATTCGAAGGGTATCAATGTTGTTATGGAGCCAAGGTTTAGTTTGTAAGTTCAGACAATGGCTCCTCAATAAGGAACACAATAAAGCCAAAACATTTTGAAGGAATTATCCTGGAGATATTAACAGATTTGTTTAGTATCATCAGTGTTAATTTAGAAAAGTTTGAAGGTCAAAATCTTGATGCTGTCATGGACTAGTTGGGAACTTTGATGAGCTGAAATGTTTTGTCAGCCATAAATGTAACAGCTGTACCAGTTTACAAGCTAAACCTCTACTCTATAGCAACATTGGTACCCTTTAAACACTGAATAAAACACTTTAGTATCTTCTTTCGCCAAGTTTGCCTGGCAGATGTTAAAGTTGAAAGTGATTTTCATCAGCACAAAGTTGAAAGTCTGTTTCCCCCAATAAGAACCACCAGCACCATCAATGTCTCATCTCTGCTCCATGCCTGCAGCCTCAGAGCAGACGAACAGCTGGACTGCAACTTGATAGCACATTGCAGCTCCAAAGCTTTAATTGGTTTCTTCCCATTCTGGTGCCAGATGAGATAACTGCAGCTTGCAATTCATTGGTTCTATCATTGCTCCCAAAATAAAATCAAAATTGATCAAAATCGGTTTATGATTGTCACATGTACTGAGGTACAGTGAAAAACATTGTTTTACACACCATCCATACACATCATTTCATCATATCAGTACTACAAAGGGAAGGCAATAACAGAATGCAGAATATTGTGTTACAGTTATAGGAAAGTGTGCTTCAGGCCATAACAAGGTACTAGGAGATCATTTTATACTACGGTAACAGTGGGGTAGTAGCTGTTTTTAACCTTGCTGGTATTTGCTTTCAAGTTTTTGTACCTTCTGCCTGATGGAAAGGAGAAGGAAGAATGCTCAGGGTGGGAAGATACTTCAATTTGCTGACTGCTTTACTGAGGCGCTGAGAAGTGAAGAGGAGAGGAGATTGGTTTTCACGGTGTTGAGTTGTGTCCATAGCTCTCTGCAGTTTCACCCATAATACCATCTCATAAGAGAAAAAATGTGAGTATTCGAGAGCTACTAGACCTTTGTATACAATACCAGGCTGCTCTAAGCAAAATTCTGTTTAGTTCTTCAACAGATATTTGTAGTATTAGATCATTGGGTAGTACACATACCAAACTGTGAGCTTTTGTTTGAAGAAATATTAAGCATGCTACACCTGTAGACACAAACAGCGACAGTTCTGGAGAAGAAAACAAGCTGCTGGAGGAGCTCAACGTATTTTTTTTATCAAAATATATAGAGTATGTCATAAACATAAGAAATTCTGCAGATGCTGGAAATCCAAGCAACACATAGAGAACACTGGAGGAACTCAGCAGGTCAGGCAACATCTACGGAAATGAATAAGCAGTCGACGTTTCGGGCCGAGACGAGACTAACTGGAAGCTGATAAGTGAAGCCAAGTGTGTGGGAAAGGGCTGGAAAAGAGGAATCTAATAGGAGAGTGTCACAAGTGTGGAGCATGTGTGGACACAAATGCAGGACACAAACACATTTTGTAGAGTTAAGAAAAATGGAGTTTATTAATAGTTACGAGGAAAGCAGGGAAGCAAGGATTGTACAGAGAGACATCAAGGAGTGAATGAAGCGAAAACGGGAATATGCATGGCTGGAGTTGAGTTCAGACCCTGGACTTAAACTGGGACTCGGGACCCGAACTTGGACTGGGACTTGGGACCCAGACTTGGACCTGGAACTCGGAACATCAGAGCCTGGACTTGGAACTCGGAACATTGGAACACAGAGCCGGGACTCTTCCTTGGATACAGGACACACAGTCAGGACTCTTTAGGGACACAGGACACAGAGCTGGGACTCTTCTTGGACGCAGGACAGGGCGGGTCTCTTCCTTGGATACAGGACACAGAACCGAGACTCTTCTTTGGCTACAGGACACAGCCGGGACTCTTCCTTGGATACAGCACACAGGACACAGAACAGGAAGAGACAGTTCTCAACTCAAGGTAGCAGCAAATGGCTAGACCTACCCAGTGGAGGCGAGGACACAAAGAGACAGTTCCCAACTCAAGGTAGTGACAAATGGCCGGACCTACCCAGTAGAGATGAGGACAGGAAGAGACAAAACCACACAATGATAGACAGTTCTTTATCTTGGCACCAAGTGGCTCCAAGTTGCTGTGAGTTCTCAACTCAGCCCCAGAACTACAGACAGCAGCTGTTGACTCACTCCGGCAGGTTAACTTGACGGACCCGCTCCGGTAAGGTAGCATAGCGGGCTCGCTCAGGCGCAGTAACTTGACAGGCTGGCTCCAGCGAGGAGAGGCGACTTACTGGCACTCGCTTCGGGGAGAAGACTTGACTTGCTCTAGCAAGGAGACTTGCTGTCACTTGCTTTGGTGATGTCAGGTGACAATCTAGGGCCAAACAGCTGTAAGCCCAACATTATATACTGACCATTCAGCTGAGAATCAAGTGCCTTTAATTTCGGAGCCCAAGAAACAAGGGGTAACAATGAATTAAAAGGAAACAAGGAGTCAACGGTCCCGATCATGCCACAAAGGAAATTTAAAGGGAACCAGGGAATAACTGATCAGGACAATGACAGGAAAGGTGAGTAGACCATAGAAGAAAAGGAAGGGGGAGAAGATCTGTGTTCAGTTCTGGTCACCTCATTATAGGAAGGATGTGGAAGCTTTGGAGAGGGTGCAGAGGAGATTTGCCAGGATGTTGCCTGCATTGGGAAACAAGTCTTATGAGGCAAGGTTAGCAGAGCTGGGATGTTTCTCTTTGAAGTGTAGAAGGATGAGAGGGAACTTGGTAGAGGTCTACAAGATTATGAGAGGCATAGATAGGGTGGATAGCCAGTACCTGTTTCCTAGGGCATGAATAGCAAACACCAGAGGGCATATGTACAAAATTAAGGGAAGGAAGTTTAGGGGAAACATCAGGGGTAAGTTTTTTTTACACAGTGGGTTATGGGAAATGTTCCCTTTAATTTTTAGCACTGTGTGCACAAAAATCTTATGTTGTGCAAATTTTTTTCCTGTGACAAAAGTATATGCGCACTGAATAGTCATAGTCATAGTCATAGTCATACTTTATTAATCCCGGGGGAAATTGGTTTTCGTTACAGTTGCTCCATAAATAATAAATAGTAATAGAACCATAAATAGTTAAATAGTAATATGTAAATTATGTCAGTAAATTATGAAGTAAGTCCGGGATCAGCCTATTGGCTCAGGGTGTCTGACCCTCCAAGGGAGGCGTTGTAAAGTTTGATGGCCACAGGCAGGAATGACTTCCTGTGACGCTCTGTGTTGCATCTCGGTGGAATGAGTCTCTGGCTGAATGTACTCCTGTGCCCACCCAGTACATTACGTAGTGGATGGCAGACATTGACCAAGACTGCATGCAACTTAGGCAGCATCCTCTTTTCAGACACCACCGTGAGAGAGTCCAGTTCCATCCCCACAACATCACTGGCCTTACGAATGAGTTTGTTGATTCTGTCGGTGTCTGCCACCCTCAGCCTGCTGCCCCAGCACACAACAGCAAACATGATAACACTGGCCACCACAGACTCGTAGAACATCCTCAGCATTGTCCGGCAGATGTTAAAGGACCTCAGTCTCCTCAGTTAATAGAGACAGCTCTGACCCTTCTTGTAGACAGCCTCAGTGTTCTTTAACACAAAATAATCTGCAGATGCTGGAGTCAAAGCAGCACTCACAACATGCTGGAGGAACTCAGCAGGTCGGGCAGCATCCGTGGAAAAGATCGGTCGACGTTTCGGGCCGGAACCCTTCATCAGGACTGTAGGGGGAAGGGGCAGAGGCCCTATAAAGAAGGTGGGGGGAGGGTGGGAAGGAGAAGGCTGGTAGGTTCCAGGTGAAAAACCAGTAAGGGGAAAGATAAAGGGGTAGGGGAAGGGAAGCAGGGAGGTGATAGGCAGGAAAGGTGAAGAAAGAACAGGGGAAAATACAATGGGTAGTAGAAGGAGGTGGAACCAAGAGGGAGGTGGTAGGCAGCTGGGGGAAGGGGCAGAGTGACATAGGGATGGGGGAAGGGAGGGGAAGGGAATTACCGGAAGTTGGAGAATTCCATGTTCATACCAAGGGGCTGGAGGCTACCTAGACGGCATATGAGGTGTTGCTCCTCCAATCTGAGTTTAGCCTCATCATGGCAGTAGAGGAGGCCATGTATGGACATATCCGAATGGGAGTGGGAAGCAGAGTTGAAGTGGGTGGCTACTGGGAGATCCTGTCAGTTTGGACTTCAGACGACGTCCCATCAACAGCTGCGCAGGAGAGAACCCCACACCCTCAATCGGTGTGTTGTGGTATTCAAGCAGAGCAATGTAAGGGTCACCGTTACTGCTATGTGCCTTCTTTGCACATAGTATGTCTGTGTTGGTGTATGTGTGTGTCTAAGTGTATACTTTCATATGTGTACACATTATTACTCGCACAGCCTGGTATCTGCCACCTCGGTTCCACTAGCTCTGCTTTGTCACCTCGATCTGTCAACCATGTTGCAGCTGTGAGCAACGTGCATCCTGCAACAAGAACTTGCAAAGACAGCTTCCACCACACAGAACGGGACACCAGGACCTCCGTATTGATGCAATCTTGCAGAAGGCATACCAGCTGCTGTACTTCACTAGGTGTTTGAGGGGATTTAGTTTGTCATCAAAGACACTAGCAGATTTCTACAGACGTACGGTGGAGAACATTCTGACTGGTTGCATCACATTCTAGTTTGGAGGCTAAAATACACAGGCTGCAGAAGGTTATAGATTCAGCCAGCTCAAACGTGGGCCACAAATTTCACACATATATTGATGATAATAAACCTGATTCTGCTTACGATTCGGAGATCTCCTCACCAGATGACGCTAGTTATACAGGATGTCACCAGATCATGAACGGGTACCGACTTTACACATGTCCATAAGTCAATTTTGTTCATAAGTTGGTAAGTACACTAACTCTTTCTCCACAGTATTCTAAGGAACGGTGTTGACGCGGCCAATCAGTATTTCTTTACTGTCTCCCCTGCCTAGTTGCGATGGTACAGATTCAGGATGGCCTACACTCAATGGCTGGTTTCCATGAGCATGAAGTATTAATGAATGTTCTAAACCTTTATATCCTATACTCCCTAGATTTGAGGAAGGATCAATGAGGTGTCATAGGGAAAGCATTAGAAGCTAGTATTAAGGTAATTTTTACAGAACACTGAGACGAATCCTAGGCAATCAGTCATGTCAGTAACATTTTGTGACAGGGAAATTATATTTAATTGTGATATTCCAGTACATTTAAAATTTAGGCAGGATTCTGACAGTGGTGCTCAGTCGTAATCCCACAGATGCAGGCTTTACACTATTTCATCCCCTCAGCCAAGCTCAAACACTAAATGTCCAAACCTATGATTCCTCTAATACTGAAGAGAATTATGATTTCTGTGTGTAAACAGGAATCAGTAGATGGACTACACTTAAATTCCTGGAACAAATTTGATAAGGATGCATATTGAAGGTTATTAAAGAAAATAAATGATCATGGTGTATGCTGTGTATTTAATACTTAGATTATGAAGACACGTAGTCCTCTTTTATCGTCAATTAGTAATGCATGCATTAAGAAATGATGCAATATTTCATATAATGATATTATATTTCAATTATATTTGAGTCATTTCATGAATATATTGTTTGATTAAGCATTGTTTGTTTAAATAATTAATTATAGGTTATATGTAAAAAATACATTAACTGCATATGTCATCATGCTACCATCTGCTATGTATGTGCCTTGCTTAAATTAAACTCAAACTAGACCCGCATTTCTAATCCCATCTTCATCTGAATTAATTTAATATTGTGAAGTTACAAAACACAACTTTGATGAGGTGTTATTAAAATTAATCTGAGAGGGCTCCCAACCTGTTAGAGCACAGCGTGGCATTCAGACTAAGTAAACCAGTTTAGCACTGCCCAGCACGTGGAGAGACAGCTTCCAGAAGGGAAGATACGATCAAGGTTTTTTAAAGTCAGAAAACAGAAGAATTCTGGGTTCATAAAGACTAAGTGATACTAAAAGAAAAACAGAAATGGATGGATAAATTGAAAAGATTGGTGAGTTTGATTACACAGTAGGTAATTGGCTCATGTATACTGAGCTATTGGAGCAGTATTTTGAACCAAATGAAATAGCCAATGAAAAGTGAGTACCAGTTTTACTGAGTTCATTGGGATTAAAGACAATCAGTTTTCTTCGAAGTTTGACTGCTCCAACCAAACAATCAGAAATGAGCTTTGCTACTATTATATAGGCGATGCCGGAACACTTAGGACTGAAGTCATTGTCGACTTCAGAACACTTTAGGTTTCATAAGTGAAATCAAAAAGAAGAGGAATCTATTTCAGCATATGTGACTTGGATTGAAGAGATTATCTTAGTATCGTCAATTTGGTAATGGGCTTCATGATACACTAAAAATTGTTTAGTTTGTGGAAGCTTAAAAGCAAGCATCTAAAAATGGTTTCTAACAGAAACAAAGCTTACATTTTAAAGTCACTGCTTCGATGGAAACTGCAGACGGAGATGTGACTGAGTTGCAGTCAGAAATAAAAGGGGGTGTGAACAAAATTGCATCATCTAAACAGAAACCATCCTGGCCAAATAAATGTGTTACATTTGCGGCAGGGGCTCACACAGCCCGCAGTGCAGGTTGAAAGCTGAAATTCTAGAAAATGCAACAAAGAGCATGTCAGGCAGACAAAAATAATGTGGACTGCTCAGGGAAAAGAAAAAGCTAAAAAGTCAAGTTGCAGTTTCAAAAAGAACACTAATCTGCATGCTGTTGATGAAAATCTGATATTGAGGTGACAAAGGACAGCGTCGCCGCAAAATTTACAGTGTAAAAATGAACAATAAACAAGTAATGTGGCTTACACCTGAAGAGAACGGAAAATTAATTAAAATAGAATTAGATGCGGGTCTGTTTCAGCCATTCCACAAAATGAGTTTGATTGGCATCCAGAGATACTAAACTGAGGCCTACAGATACCCAACTAAGAGTGTATACTGGAGAAAAGATAACTTCTGTGGGAATGCCATCCGTAACTGTGAAAAAACAACAAACAACAACAAGCCACATTGAGGCTGTATGTGGTAAAAACAGAAGGACTAACATCGAGGGGGCATGATTGGCTGAGACAACTACAACTTGATTGGAGATCCTTCCACTAATTGCATGCCACATCCTCTGCAATGAAGCCATATGAAATTGGATTAAGAAAGATACTGAGTGTTCAAGGATGGCATTGGAAAACCCAAATATATCAAGGGTAAAATATTGTGAAATGAAAATGCCACACCCAAGATTTGCAAAGCCCACCCGGTTCCTTATACCATCCATGATATAGTAGCCAGTGAGCTGAATTGCATGGAGGCTAAAGGAACTCTTTCCAAGGTTGAGTGGTGCCCACGGACAGTGCCTATGGTCCCAGTAGCCAAGAAGAATGGATCTGTCAGGATCTGTGGTGATTTTAAGGTTACTATCAACCCAGTAATGAAAGTAGATGAATATCCTCTGCCCAGAATAGAGGATATCTTTGCAAACCTTTCTGGAGGAAAACTCTTTAGCCAAGTGGATTTAGCTGAGACCAACTTCCAGATGGAGATGGAAGAAGAAGGTGTTTTTCACCCTAAACACTCACAAAGCACTTTATTGCTATAATAGGCTTATTTTTGGAGTGACATCTGATCTGCACTCTGGCAGAGAGCTATGAATAAGGTGCTGCAAGTCTGCTCAGTGTTACATGAGTGATATCATTGTTACCAGTGAGGAACATCTCCAAAACCTCAAGAGAGTGTTAAAAAGATTAGAATACTACGGGCCTAGAGCATGATGCGGCAAGTCTGAATTCTTTAAATCAAGCATTACTTGCTGTGGTCACACGATTGACATGCAAAGGTTGCACAAGTGTGCTGAGAAAATTCAAGCAGTGGTAGATGCTCCAGGCCAAAGGATGTGTCACCGTGCAGTCCTTTTCAAGATTTGTCAATTACTATAACAGGTTCCTGCAAAGCCTGGCTACTGTGCTCCACCCCTTGAATATATTACTACAGATTGGGAAGAAATGGCAATGGACAAAGCAGTGTGAGGTGGCTTTCAAAAAGGTAAAGGAACGGGTGATATCAGATACTGTACTCTCACATTATAATCCACAAAGTCCGGTGAAGCTTGCCTGTGACACCTTGCCTTATGGTATAGGTGCGGTCATGTCGCATATTATAAATAATGGAAGTGAACGCCCCACAGCCTTTGCATCACGTTCCCTTACCGCTCCAGAGAAAAATTATACAGAGATTGACAGAGGGGCCTTGAGTCTGACTTGGGGCGTAAAACGTTTCAACCAGTACTTGTTAATGATCATCAACCACGAGTGTCCATTTTTGATCCACAGTAGGGTGTTCCACTAACAGCAGCAGCTCAAATGCTGAGATAGGCTCTGTTTCCTTGAGGATACAGTTACAAGATTGAATTCAAGAGGATGACTAATCATGGAAATGCTGATAGATTGTTCTGTTTTCCCTTGGGAAAGGAAGTACCAGAAAAATTGACTGTGAAAGACACTTCTCTCGATGTATTTTCCCCAACACAAATCAAGATTCTCCCTATTATGGCAGAAAAGATCCAAAGGGAAGCCATAAAAGACCCAACACTGTCTCAGGTCTACATGGCCACCCAAAATGGCTGGAATGTGCAACAGAAATGCCACTTCCTCATTGTTACCAGTGTCAGGATGAACTTGGTCTGTGACCGGGGATTTGAGGGTTGTTGTAACATCCAAGCTCAAAGCTGAAGAGTTGAAGGAGCTACTTGCCGGTCATCTAGTTATGGTCTGGTGGCTTGGGATAGATATATCAGGTTGAGCAGCTTGCCATGCTCTGTACAGGATGCCAAAAGATGCACCTCTCCATCTCTGGGAATGACCTACATTGCCTCGGCAGAGGATTCATGTGGATTTTGCCAGACCATTTATGGGCACAAATTTCTTGATAGTAGTGGATGCAACTACAAAGTGGCCAGAAGTGTTTCCAATGGCCTCCACTAGAGCCTTGCACACTGTTAATCTATTGAGAGGACTCCTTGCAAGGAATGATGTTCCGGGACACTTAGTCGGTGACAATGGACCACAGTTTGTAATGGAACAGTTTCAATCATTCCCGAAAATGAATGGAATAAGACATATTACATCTGCACCATACTACCCAGCCACAAGTGGCTTAATGGAAGGGTATGTCCAGAGTCTAAAGAATCATCAGAGCACACTATACTAACGTGAGTGAGAAGCTCGCCAATTCCCTCCTTGCATATTGCTCTGCAGCACACTCCACAACCAACAACTCACCAGCTGTGCTGTTCCTGGGTCATCCCTTGTGTTCACGCTTGAATCTCCTCAAACCCAATCTCAGAAGGAGGATGCAGGTCAAACAGCTGAGACAAATCGAAGGCTCCTCAAATAAGGAGGTTCGATGTTTCACTCCGAGACAAACAGTCCTGGTGAGGGACTACATAGGTGATCAAAAGTGGGTATTTGGAAAGATTAAGGGCAGGACTGCACCACACTCCTATACATGGAGATTGAGTCTGATATAATCTGGAGACGGCACTTGATCAGTTGAGGAGAACAGAGTCAATTGATGGAGAGGAAGGTTGTCGACCACTTTCAGAACCACTTCCTGCAGTCTCAGAGTCTTCTCCTACGACCACCTCAGAGGAGGCCCCAGAATCTAAGATTGTTTCACATCTACAAATCTCACTAGCCAGGCATAGTGATCCCCTTGTCAGGAAAGACAAGAGTAAGAATCCTCCACATGATTTAACCTGTAAGGCTGAATGGGACTATTTAAAATGTACTATGCTGTGGATGTCTATATAGTAGTTGTATAATATACTGTATATATAGTTGAGGTACATTCTATATTGAGTTTATAGCTTAGCAGGGAGGTATTGTGTATTTAAGATTTCAGTAATATTGGAGTAATGTTGTAAATATATTGCTTAATTATGCATTCTTTGTTGTTTACGTAATTAATTATGAGTTATATGTTACAAAAGGTTAGCTGCACACATCGTCATTCTACCACATGATATGTGCATGCCTCGCTCAAAGCAAACTTGAACTGGACCCGTGTTCCTTGACTCCTGACTTCATTTGAATTAATTTAATGTTTTGAAGTTACAAATCAGAACAGTGTAGGAGTTAACATGGGTGTGGACAGAAGTTTGACTGGCTCGCAGGAAAAGATGAATCAGCATAAGTACCATGAATTTTCCAATGATTTAGGTTTTCTTTGCCTCACAGGAACCTTGTATTTTGTTATTTCAAAGATAAACTTTATCAATAATGAACAGTGCAACACACATAAAATGCTGGAGGATCTCAGCAAGTCAGGCAGCATCTGTGGAGGGAATAAACATTCAATGTTTTGGGCCATAACCTTGATGAACATAATTTATGAAGATTCTGTATACTGCAACAGCAGATAAAGTATTTGCAGTGGAGGAGTGGTCATTTAGTAGGACAAACAAGGGAACTGTTTGGGATCTAGTCTTTAGACCCTGTTGCCCACTCCAGGCCAAGGGCCTAGAGGTGGGACTGTTTTGAGGGAAAAAATATTGAGGGCTAATGACTCGTAAATAGGGATATTGAATGTACTAATGTGGCAACGGCTTATGACAAACAAAGGCAAAAACTAGAGGCATGGGATGCAGCAGTGATGATTCCCAAGTTTCAGCAACTTCATTAATTATGTTATAGCGTGCGCACATTGCTGTAAATAAAAACTGGATTTGCAGTTAACTAAGTTAGACTCGTGGATAATTGTTTTATTCTGTAATCAACACTTTGTTGGTCACTTATGACTTCCTGTATCCACCATTCTGCCATCAAACCCTAGTTTTATTGTTACCAATTTTCTGTGTAATCTTGTCAGCCGAGAATATGAAAGCTGTACTAAGTTCACCCCTCATGCAGATCAGTGCTAAGTAGTCTCCTGGTGCATGCTAGTTTTAATAAATCACCCGGTATTTCAAATTTCAAAATTTGAGATTCAAAGTTCAAGGTGTATTGTCAAAGTACATATATGTCACCATACACTACCCTAAAATTCATTTTCTTGCAGACATTCACATCAGAACAAAGATATATAATAGAATCAATGGAAAACTACTGATATCCAGTTGACATGCAAAAGAAGAAAAACTGTGCAAATACAATAAGAATAGTAATATCATTATTATAGAAACACTCCACCTTGCATCTATAGAAGGTCGTCAAAGTTTTAGATGACATGCTAAATCTATGAAACCTCTAAGTAAGTAGAGGCACTTCTGGACCTTCTCTGAAATGGCTCTTATGTGCTGGTCCCAGGACAAACCCTCTGATAGGAATACACCAAGGAATTTAAAGTTGCTTACCCTCTCCACCTCCAGTCTCCTGATGAGGACAAGCTCATGTCCCACTGATTTCTTCCTCCTGTAGCCAATAATGGCTCTTTCATTTGAACACCAATTTCATGTGGCCTCTCTGTTTGCTCCTGTAGAAGTTACTGACATTGGAAATTGTCCCTAGTGCATAGGTGAGTCATAGAATCTTGGGGATTTGATGAGAACGTGGGGTGAATAAAAATTGAGAATAATGTGAGAATAGTATAAACGGGTGGTTGATTGTCAGCATTGACCAGATGAGCTGAAGGACCTGTTTACAGGCTATATCTCAATATGACACTTAGACAGAAGATGGGTAATGGATTTCCAGTGTAATTGTCCAGGCTATTCATTCTGGTTAACTTCAATTTTCACATATCAGAGAGTTATTGACATTTCTTTAATGTGGATTTCCTTTCTTTAGTATAGGCTTCCCGTGCCACAACTAGTAGAGCTATTGCCTCAGTGTGAGAGATCTGGGTTCAATACCTGCTTTGGTTGCTGTCTATGTGGCATCTGTATGCTCTCATTGTGACCACATGAGCCTCTCCTGGATTCTACAATTTCCTCTCACATCCCAAAGACCTGTAGGTTGTTAGATTAATATGCTGTTGTAAATTGCCCCTAATGTGTATGTGAATGGTAGAATCTGGGGGGGGGGGGGAGCTGAAGGGAATGTGGAGAGAATGAAAAAGCTTAATGTAAAATTAGCATAAATAGGCATTTGATGATCAATGGTTTCAAGGACCTATTTCCGTACTCTGTCTCTCTATGGCTCCATGATTTCAGTACACAAACACTTAAAACTGCAACATGTACACAATACTTTTCACAACTGCCAGATATAAGTCGCTAATGAAGTACTGCTCAAGGTTGTTTTGGGGCATCTGTGCTCAGTCAAAAACAGAAAAGTATTTATTTACCAGATCTAAGAGAGACAGAAAGCCCTTTCATCAAGAGAAAATTCCTGTTGGCTCTGCTATAGTACTAAAGAAGTTAACTTCATCATCATTCATTATTATGATAACTACACTCACCCACCTTCCCCCCAACTTGATCTCATCTTTCACTTGCCAGCTTGAACTCCACCCCTTCCCCAAACTTTTTATCCTGCCTTATTCCCCCTTCCTTTCCAATCCTGATGAAGGATCTCAGCCTGAAATATCAACTGTTCATTCCTCTCCACAGATGCTGTCTGACCTGTTGAGTTCCTCCAGCAGTTTGTGCGTGTTACTCACTGTGGTAAAGGTCTCTCTCTTCCTTTTTCAATCTAACTGCATCTGTTCTGGCATGGATCCAGTTCCCCATAATCCTCAATTCCTCAATCATCCTGATATATATCTATCTAATGATCTGACTATCACTCCCTGAGTAGAGTATTCAAAGAATTATTAATAATAATAATAAATACTTCATTGTTCCCAAGTGGGAAATTATTTTGTTACAGCAGCATCATTTAAAAACACGCTTAGCAGTGTGCAGACATAACTAATCATAAAGTACAGAGTAATAATACATACAATAATAATTCACCAATGTGCAATAATTTGCAATAATGTGTATTAATAATGTACAAAATAATAAAACAGAGGATGGTACTATGATGTGTGTACTCCTATCGCACAGACATGAACTGTTGTACATGCTTATTGCATGAGGTAGGAAAGATTTCCTGTAACGATCCTTGTGACAGTGGAGCTGAATGATCCTGTTCGAAAGGGTGTTCCACTGCTTATTCAGTAGGTCATGGAAAGGATGTGCCTGATTGTCTGTAACGGATTACAGTTGGCTAAGTGACCTCCTTTCCGCCACTAACTCAAAAGTGTCTGGGTTGGAGCCAAGGACAGATACAGCCTTTTTGATGAGTGTATTTAGTCTTTTTGCATCACCCAACGTAAAGCCACAAGGAAGACTGCACTCGCTACAACTGACTAGTAAAAGATGTCCAACATCCTGCCACACTCATTGAAGGATCTCAGCTTTCTTCAAAAATAGAGTCTGCTCATCCCCTTCTTGTTGGCTTTCCAGTCAAGTCTGTTGTCGAGGTGAACACCCAAGTATTTGTCCTTCTCCACCACCACAACTTTTTCTCCTCGAATGTATACAGGATTCGTCACAGTCCTCATCCTCCTAAAATCAGTCACCATCTCCCTGGTTTTGGCCACATTCAGGAGCAGGTACGACAACACGAGGAAATCTACAGATGCTGGAATTTCAAGCAACACACATAAAAGTTGCTGGTGAACACAGCAGGCCAGGCAGCATCTCTAGGAAGGGGTACAGTCGACTCTTCGGGCCGAGGCCTTTCGTTAGGACTAACTGAAAGAAGAGCTAGTAAGAGATTTGAAAGTGGGAGGAGGAGGAGGGGGAAATCCGAAATGATAGGAGAAGACAGGAGGGGGAGGAATGGAGCCAAGAGCTGGACAGTTGATTAGCAAAAGGGATATGAGAGGATCATGGGACAGGAGGCTCAGGGAGAAGGAAAAGGGGGAGGGGGGAACAAAACGCAGAGGATGGGCAAAGGGTATAGTGAGAGGGACAGAAGGAGAAAAAGGAGAGAGAGAAAAAGAATGTGTGTATATAAATAAATAATGGATGGGGTACGAGGGGGAGGTGGGGCATTAGCGGAAGCTTGAGAAGTCAATCTTCATGCCGTCAGGTTGGAGGCTACCCAGACGGAATATAAGATGTTGTTCCTCCAACCTGAGTGTGGCTTCATCTTTACAGTAGAGGAGGCCGTGGATAGACATATCAGACAGGTGAGGTGACACTTCACCTGTGAGTCAGCTGGGGTGATATACTGCGTCCAGTGCTCCCGATGTGGTCTTCTATATATTGGTGAGACCCAACGCAGACTGGGAGATTGTTTTGCTGAACACCTACGCTCTGTCCGCCAGAGAAAGCAGGATCTCCCAGTGGCCACACATTTTAATTCCAAGTCCCATTCCCATTCTGATATGTCTATCCATCGCCTCCTCTACTGTAAAGATGAAGATACTCTTAGGTTGGAGGAACAACAACTTATATTCCGTCTGAGTAACCTCCAACCTGATGGCATGAACACTGACTTCTCAAACTTCCGCTAATGCCCCACCTCCCCCTCATACCCCATCCATTATTTATTTATATACACACATTCTTTTTCTCCCTCTGTCCCTCTGACTATACCCCTTGCCCATCCTCTGGTTCCCCCCCCCACCTTGTCTTTCTCCCCAGACCCCCTGTCCCATGATCCTCTCATATCCCTTTTGCCAATCAACTGTCCAGCTCTTGGCTCCATCCCTCCCCCACCTGTCTTCTTCTATCATTTTGGATCTCCCCCTCCTCCTCCCACTTTCAAATCTCTTCTTTCAGTTAGTCCTGACGAAGGGTCTCGGCCAGAAACATCGACTGTACCTCTTCCTAGAGATGCTGCCTGGCCTGCTGCATTCACTAGCAACTTTGATGTGTGTTTCAGATGCAGGTGATTCCTCCCGCACCACTCCACCACTCCACAAACTTGTCCACCAGTCCTCTGTGCTCCGACTCCGGCCCATCTCCGATACACCCAACCACCACAGTATCATCAGAGAACTTCTGCAAGTGATTTGTACTGAGAGTCTGAGGTGTGCAGTGTGAACAGAAACGGAGACAGAACAATCCCTTGTGGGGCTCCACTGCCACTCACCACCAACTCAGACAGGGAACTACTCAGATGTACAAACTGATCTCTGTGAGAAGAAGTTTCTGCACACCTCAGGTTTGAATGAATAGCTCCTTATTTTGTAACTATGAACCCTTGTTCACAATTCTCACACTACTTAGAACATCTCAGCAACTATCTTGCTAAGCCCCATTAGGATCATATATGTTTGAATAGGGCCACTCCTCATTGTTCTAGGAAATAAAAACTAAGTTTACCCTCTCTCAACAGGACAACTCTCTTATCCCACGACTTCTCTCTTATCCCACGACTTAGTATGGTAAATTTCCTTTGGTCCTCCTCCAATGCCATTATATAATGTTTAAGTAAGGGAGCACAGACTGTATGTAGTATACTAGGTGTGGCTTCACCAACTGCTTGTAGAATTGCAACAAAGCTTACCTATTCTAAACTTCAGTCCTTTTGCAATAAAGGCCAATGTGTCATTTGCTTTCTTAATTATTTGCTAGAACTGTCTGCTAACCTTTTCTGATGGACAAAATCATGTTCAAGAGGTGGAGGGAGGAGAAGGCCCCTTCAAGTGGAGGGAGGAGAAGATGGTGACACGACGCAGCGCGCACGGCCTCTCTGGTGAAATTATATCGTATTTGTTAAATAGAGGCATGCACAATCCTGATTTGATGGAGGCAGATGTGAGAAGCATGGAGGAACATCTGGAGAAACTTCCGAAATGCCCGGTTCACTGCCGCTGCTACTGTGAGATGGAGAATCTCCGGAGGGAAGGCCCCAAATCCTCGGCTTTGCCTGTTGCTGGCAGCCGAGGTTGGGGTCAAAGCGCTCAGCAGAGGTGGTGCTTGATGCTCGGTGTCAGAGGGCTGGTCGGAGGCTCGAAGTTTTCAGACGGACTGAGAGTCGGACTGTGGTCGGGTGCTTCCAGGATGCTGCATCGGCAAGTTTGCGGCACTGGAAGCTCATGGCAAGGAGAGTTTTTTTCCTTCTCCCGTCTGTGTGAGATGTTGGGACTTTCGAGAGTTTTTGAGACTTTTTCTACCCTGCCCATGGTCTGTTCTTCTATCGAATTATGGTATTGCTTGCACTGTTGTAACTATATGTTATAATTATGTGGTTTATGTCTGTTTTTCAGTCTTGGTCTGTCTTGTGTTTCTGTGATACCACACTGGAGGAACATTATATCATTTCTTAATGCATGCATTACTAAATGACAATAAAAGAGGACTGTGTGTCCTCATAATCTAATCTAATCTAATATTAAAAATGTCTAATTGCACACCATTTCCAATCTAGTTAGCCAAACATACAATTACCTCTGCTCTGTCATTCCAATTTAATGGTAGGTGTGTCAGATCCATTCATCCAGATCGGTGCCCTCATTTGCTGAGCAGTAGCACTGAATTAAGTTATAGAGTTATCATTCATAGAGTTAGTTATACAGAATAGAAACAGGCCCTTCATACCTCAGTACATGAGACAATAATAAACCAATTTACCAGTTTACCAATTTGCAAATCAAAATGCATTGAGCTTTGTACTCTGCAGTGATGGAATAAAACTAGTATAAACATAATTGCAAAATTCCCTTCAATATTTGCATATAGACAAAAGTTCCATTGAAATATTGTGGACAATGAGGGCACATCTCAACTGTCAATGCTATCAAACACCCTTGCTTAAACAAAGAAATTCACATAAATGGTTTAAGAACCTTCTGAACACAAAAGGCCAGGTACTAAAAAAGTCACAGTCTTGTGATGGATATTTCTTTGGGTACACAAGCACCTCAATTATCAATTGCCAAAACTGATATAAAATCATAAGATATAGGTGCAGATTTAGGCCTTTGGGCCATCAAGTCTGCTACATCATATCATTGTGGCTAATCCGATTTTCCTCCTGCCTTCTCCCCGTATCCCTTCATGCCTGAACTAATGAAGAATCTATCAACCTCAGTCTTAAATGTACCCAAGGACTTGGCCTCCACAGCCATCTGTGGCAAAGATTCCACAGATTCACCACTCCCTGGCTAAAGAAATCCCTCCTCATCTCTGTTTTTCTGTATTTCTGTGTTATATTGACTGTCCTGTTATACATACAATTTATTATAAATTAGTATAAATTGCACATTGCACATTTAGATGGAGACGTAACGTAACGACTTTTACTCCTTATGTATGAGAAGAATGTAAGAAATAAAGTTAACTCAATTTTAAAAGGACTCCCCTCTATTCTGGGGCTGTGTACTCTGCTTTTAGACTCCCCCACCATAGGAAACATCCTCTCCACATCCACACCAGGCCTTTCAACATTCGATAGGTTTCAAGGGGTTACCCCTCATTCTTCAGAATTTCGGTGAGTAGAGGGCCAGAGCCATCAAACGGTCCTCATGTGACAGGCCTTTCAATCCCAGAATCATTTTTATGAACCTCCTTTAAAATGTCAGCACATCCTTTCTTAGATAAGGGGCCCAAAACTGCTCACAATACTCCAAGTGAGTCCTCAACGGGGCTTTATAAGGCCTTAACATTATATTCTTGTTATTATATTCTAGTCCTCTCAAATTGATTGCTAACATTGCATTTACCTTCCTCACCACTGACTCAATCTGTAAATGAACCTTTAGGGAATTCTGCACAAGGCTCCCAAATCCCTTTGCACCTCAGATTTTTGAATTGTCTCTCCATTTGGAAAATAGTCTATGCTTTTCTTTCTTTGACCAAAGTGCATGAACATATATTTCTCAATATTGCATTCCATCTGCAATTTCTTTGCCCACTCTCCTTGTCATTCTGGACAGTTTCTACTTCCTTAAAGCTACCGATTCCTCCACCTGTCTTTGTATCATCTGCAAACTTGGCCTCAAATCCATCAATTCCGTCATCCAAACCATTGACATATAATGTAAAAAGAAGTGGTCTGAAATCAGGCCCCTATGGAACACCACTAGACACTAGCAGCCAACTAAAAAATGTTCCTTTTATTCCCACTCTTTGTCTCCTGCCAATCAGCTAATGCTCTATCCATGCCAGAATCTTTCCTGTCATACCATGGGTTCTTAACAAGTTAAGCAGCCTCATGTGTGGCACCTTGTCAAATGCCTTCTGAAAATCCAAGTACACAACATCCTCTGATTCTCCTTTGTCTATCCTGCTTGTTATTTCTTCAAAGTATTCCAGCAGATTTTTCCTTAACGAAACCATACTGACTACAGCCTATTTTATCATGTGCCTCCAAGTACCCTGAAATCACATCCTTACCAATAGACTCCAACATCTTCACAACAACTGAAGTCAGACTGGCTGGCATACAAGTTTTGTTTTTCTGTCTCTCTCTTTTCTTGAAGAGTGGAGTGACATTTGCAATCTTCCATTCCTCTGGAACCATGTCAGAATCTATTGATTGTTGAAAGATCATTACTAATGCCTCCATCTCTTCAACCACCTATTTTAGAACTCTGGGGTGTGCACCATCTTGTCCAGGTGACTTATCCACCTTCAAACCTTTCAGTTTCCCAAGAACCTTCTCCCTAATAATGGCAACTTCACACACACCTGCCCCCTTGACAATTTGGAACTTCTGGCATACTGCCCGTGTCATCCACAGTGAAGACGAATGGAAAACACTTATTCAGTTTGTCCACCATTTCCTTGTCCCTCATTACTACCTTTCCAGCATCATCTTCCAGACTGCTACTCTTACCTCTCTTTTACACTTTATACATCTGAAGAAACTTTTGGTATCCTCTTTACTTACCACCATATTCCATCTTTTCTTTCTTTATGACATTTTTGCTGCATTTGTTGGTTTTTAAAAGCTTCCCTGTCCTCTAACTTCCTACTAATTTTTGCTCTATTATATGTCCTCTTTTTCACTTTTTTTTGGCTTTGATTTCTCTTGTCGGCCATGGTTGTGTCATCCTGCCTTTAGAATATTTCTTTGTGAGGTGTTAATCCTGCGCCTTTTGAATTGCTCCTAGAAATTCCAGCCATTGCTGCTCTGCCATCATCCCTGCCAGTGTTCCTTTCCTATCAATTTTGGCCAGCTCATCTCTAATGCCTCTGTAATTCTCTTTACTCCACTGTAATACTGGTATAGCTGACTTTAGCTTCTCCTGAACTTGCAGGGTGAATTCTATCATATCATAATCATTGGCTCTTAAGGGTTCCTTTACCTTGGGCTTTCTAATCAATTCCAGTTCATTGCACAACATCCAGTCCAGAGTAGCTGATACCCATATGCCTGTGCTTGATGTCAGAAATAGTGAAATAGTCAGCAATTTTTCCTTGATCTCTGGCATAATGGTGAAAATCTCTTAGCTTATGTTTCAGATGCCTGGTTTAATGTAAGCCAATTGTAACGGTGTCCAGATGAAGATTCTCAGCCTGAAATGTCAAGTGTTTATTTCTCTCCATAAATGATGCCGGCTGGTGGCGTAGTGGCATCAGTGCCGGAGGCTCCCGAGTTCGAATCCAGCCGATTCCTTTGCACGCTTTCCATGCGTGCTGGGTTGAGCGTCGAGCTAGCAACTCAGCCACGTAAAAATAAGAAAGCCTGCAAAAATAGATGCTGTCATGACGGCGTCCCAATGACTCCACTCGGAGTTAAGGGCTTTCTTCTTCTTCTCTTCTTCATAGATGATGCCTGAACCACTGAGTTCATCCAGTGCTTTGTGTGTTGCTCAGATGCCATCTTCTGCAGTCTACTGCAGCAACACAATCCACTGTCTGCACATTTAGCCAATGTATTTGAGAATGTCTTTCAGTCATTGCCAGTTTCCTAGTTATGGCTCTCCACTGGCTTGCTGCTAGTAGCCAGCTCACTTGACAGTGTAGAACATCAAACAGTGCACACAAGGACAGGCCCTTTGGTCCACAATGAACTAACAAAACTAGTAACTTACTGCCTTGGAAGTCGAGGGAATTAGTCCTCATCAAAGGATCAGCAGCAGAAAGGAGGAGTAGTTTCAAATTCCTGGGTGCCAACATCTCTTAAGATCTATACTGGGCCCAAAGTATTGATGCAATTACCAAGAAGGCAAGAGTTTGAGGAGACTAGGTATGTCACCAAAGACTTGCAAAGTTCTACCGATGTAGTCTGGAAAGCATTCTAACTGGTTGCATCACCACCTGGTATGGATGGTGCCACTGCACAGGATTGCAAAAAGCTGCAGGAAGTTGCAAAACCAGCCAGCTCCATCATAGGCACTGTAGCCTCTGCAGCATCAAGGACATATTCAAAAGGTGATGCCTCAATTTGCCAAAGTTTCATGGAAATAGTTAGAAAGATATACGCTTTAACTGAGTAACAAATGATAAGACCGTAAGACATAAAAGTAGAATTGGGCCTTTCAGGCCATTGAGTCTGCTCCACTATTTTATCATGTCTGATCTATTTCCCTCTCAGTCCCATTCTCCTACCTTCTCCCCAAAACCTTTCACACTCTGACTAATCAAGAACGTATCATCCTCTGCCTTAAATATACCCAATGAACTGGCCTCAACAGCTGCCTGTGGCCATGAATTCAACAGATTCACCACTCTCTGGCTAGTGAAATTCTGCCTCATCTCCAATCTAAATGGATGCCACTCTACTCTGAGGCTGGACCATCTGCTTCTAGACTCCCCCTGACATAGGAATCATCCTCTCCATATCCACTCTAACTGGGCCTTTCAACATTCAAAAGGATTCGATGAGATCCCCCCTTATTATTCTACATTCCAGCGAGTGCAGACCCATGGCCATCAGTTGTTCCTCATATGATGAACTTTCATTCCCAGAATTATTCTTTTGAATCTCCTCTGAACATTGTCCAATATCACACATCCATTCTTAAATAAGGGGCCCAAAACTGCTCACAATACTCCAAGTGAAGCCACACCAGAGCCTTATAAAGGCTTAGCATTACATCCTTGCTTTTATATTCTAGTTCACTCAAAATGAAGTGCTAACATTGCATTTGCCTCTCTCATCACCAACTCAACCTGCAAATTAACCTTTGGGGAATCCTGCATGAGGATTCCCAAGTCCTTTTGCACCTCACGTTTTTGAATTTTCTTCCCATTTTGAAATTAGTTTATGATTTTATTCCTTCTTCCAAAGTGCGTGATCATATACTTCCTGACATTGTATTCCATCCGCCACTTCTTTGCCCATTTTCCTAATCTGTCTAACTCCTTCTTTAGCCTCTCTACTTCCTCAACACTACTTACACCTCCACCTATCTTCATATTGTCCACAAACTTGGCCACAAAGCCATCAAGTCCGCCATCCAAATCATTGATGTGGAACATAAAAAGAAGTGGTCTCAACATTGACCCCAGTGGAACACTATTAATCACAGGCAGCCAATCAGAAAGTCTTCCTTTATAGTCTCCCTTTGCCTCTGTGAATCATCCAATGTTCTATCCATGCTAGTATCTTTCCTGCAATACCATGGGCTCTTAACTTGTTAAGCAGTCTCGTGTGTATTTAAATGAAATACAGACCAAATTAGAACACTACCAATCAATGATCCCTCTAATTTTTAGTAGTCAGTGTGCACAAAAGTCTTACATTGTGCACATTTTTTTCCTGTGACGTAAGTATGTGCGCACTGAAAGCACACATGGCACAGTTTATGTAGGTTTACAAAATATTTAACATAAAACTGCACAGAATAACAACAAAACAACATACATATTTGAGTCACTAGTTAACAGAAACATTTAGCTAAAAGGTTTATTTTCAGTAAGTATAATTATTAATTACTACATTATTTTAGGTAACTAACCTTTTGTGCGCAAATTAATTTCCTTTTTGCGCTGGTTGAAAGCGTGTGTGCGCGTGCACACGCACATAGCTTAGAGGGAACATAGCTACCAATACTACCTGTGGTTGTCTGTTGTATCTGATGATGACAGAAAACCTGTACAGAAGAGTTTTTAAAGAGGAAATGTTTTGTACTGGGGCAGTTTCACTCTCTTCAGTTCAGAAGTCCTGATCTAGTGGTACGAGTAGAACTCACAACTGTGGCCTTACCTGGATGCAGTGGATGACCATGATTTCTTCTGTGCCTTGTTATGTCTTTTGTTCTCCATGTGACATTGCAGAACCGCATTTCTGGTGGTTAGATCTCCCTGTAAATATTATTTCCACAGTCTGCTGGAGTGGACCTCACAGGCTAGGACAGGCACATCCCTATCTTTTCAGGGTATGAGACCCACGGCTACCCTCTCCTAGTTTACCTCACCTGTCAAAGTGGTGTACTGGAGAGTGGCTGCTGTCACATACAAACAGCTACTTGGATGAGAGCTGTCCAGTTGGGACCAAAGGTAACTTTCAAGATTATTGTCAGTACCTTCAAATTCTTCATAGTTCATAACTTGTTGAGATAGTGGAATTGTTTCATTTTCAATCCTGTCCAATTGTGGAATTTCCCAGTCAAAATGGTTGAAAATGCAATGAGCAAAGCAGTTCTGAATTGTCAATTATCAGTGACCAAAATCACTGCTTTTCAAAGTAAATTTATTATATTTACAGAATACAGCTCTGAGATCTGTCCTCCCACAGGTCAACATGAAACTAAGAAACACCATGGAACTGCTCAATAAAACATCAAACACCAAATGTGTTGGGAAAAAAGAGAACAAATAGCGCAAATGGGCAAAAAGCAAGTGAACGACAATGGAATGTCAAGCATCAAACTAGGAGTGCAGTAGTATTTGGTAGTATTTTGTTCACAAACTTACAGAACTGACACTATTTGAAAACCATTGCTCTAAGCACAGTGTAGTGTGTAATGGCCAAACAAGCACACACGACTGACACTAGTTAGAAACTGTTTGGCAGCAGTCTCCTGTCCCAAATAAGCAACATGGTGCCACAAATAACTAAAGGGAATCCGGGCTATTCTCTTGATTAGTTTTTGTTCTTAAAGAGTCATCCCAAATAAGCAGCTGCCCTGATTAACTGATGGCCTAATTAACCAGAATCCTCTGTATTTATTTATTTTTGTCGCCTATAGACTTCTACATTTTTGTACTGTATTGTTCTGTAAAACAGCAAATTGTATGTCAGGTCATTGATAATAAATCTCAATCTGATACTCTTTGCCCTGTCTCAGCTCACCTGCTGTTGAAACTTTCATCTGCTTCTTCGCAACGTGCAGAATTAATTAATTTTTCTAACTCTCACATGGTCAGTCCCTCTTGTTCCTGCCAATAGGCCAGCTGGAATTCTTTCATCCATGTGCAATTCACCAATAGCCATGCTCTGACCTACACAGATGTACGCTGTCTTTAGATGAGCAAACCCTTGATAATAAACCACTTACCTTGTGTTCAGTTACCTTGATGGTCACACCACCCCCCTCTAATTTCCTCCTTGCTCTCTTTTATTTTTGGCCTCTTGCTCAACGTCAAGTTACATCATCCCTCTGTCCTTCCTTGCTCCAAATCAGTGCGGCACTAGGGAGCAGCAGGCTGTCGGATGAAGTATGTAACTAGATTTGTGTAGCGATTAATTGTATTAATTGAATAGGAGTAAGGAACCTTGGTTGTCAAGGGATATTGCAACTCTGATAAAGAAGAAGAGGGAGTTGTGTGAAATGTATAGGAAACAGGGGGTAAATCAGGTGCTTGAGGAGTATAAGAAGTGCAAGAAAATACTTAAGAAAGAAATCAGGAGGGCAAAAAGAAGACATGAGGTTGCCTTGGCAGTCAAAGTGAAGGATAATCCAAAGAGCTTTTACAAGTATATTAAGAGCAAAAGGATTGTAAGGGATAAAATTGGTCCTCTTGAAGATCAGAGTGGTCGGCTTTGTGCGGAACCAAAGGAAATGGGGGAGATCTTAAATAGGTTTTTTGCGTCTGTATTTACTAAGGAAGCTGGCATGAAATCTATGGAATTGAGGGAATCAAGTAGTGAGACCATGGAAATTGTACAGATTGAAAAGGAGGAGGTGCTTGCTGTCTTGAGGAAAATTAAAGTGGATAAATCCCTGGGACCTGACAGAGTGTTCCCTCGGACCTTGAAGGAGACTAGTCTTGAAATTGCGGGGTCCCTGGCAGAAATATTTAAAATGTCACTGTCTACGGGTGAAGTGCCGGAGGATTGGAGAGTGGCTCATGTTGTTCCGTTGTTTAAAAAAGGATCGAAAAGTAATCCGGGAAATTATAGGCCGGTGAGTTTAACGTCAGTAGTAGGTAAGTTATTGGAGGGAGTACTAAGAGACAGAATCTACAAGCATTTGGATAGACAGGGGCTTATTAGGGAGAGTCAACATGGCTTTGTGCGTGGTAGGTCATGTTTGACCAATCTGTTGGAGTTTTTCGAGGAGGTTACCAGGAAAGTGGATGAAGGGAAGGCAGTGGATATTGTCTACATGGACTTCAGTAAGGCCTTTGACAAGGTCCCGCATGGGAGGTTAGTTAGGAAAATTCAGTCGCTAGGTATACATGGAGAGGTGGTAAATTGGATTAGACATTGGCTCCATGGAAGAAGCCAGAGAGTGGTGGTAGAGAATTGCTTCTCTGAGTGGAGGCCTGTGACTAGTGGTGTGCCACAGGGATCAGTGCTGGGTCCATTGTTATTTGTCATCTATATCAATGATCTGGATGATAATGTGGTAAATTGGATCAGCAAGTTTGCTGATGATACAAAGATTGGAGGTGCAGTAGACAGTGAGGAAGGTTTTCAGAGCCTGCAGAGGGACTTGGACCATCTGGAAAAATGGGCTGAAAAATGGCAGATGGAGTTTAATACTGACAAGTATGAGGTATTGCACGTTGGAAGGACAAACCAAGGTAGAACATACAGGGTTAATGGTAAGGCACTGAGGAGTGCAGTGGAACAGACGGATCTGGGAATACAGATACAAAATTCCCTAAAAGTGTCGTCACAGGTAGATAGGGTCGTAAAGAGAGCTTTTGGTACATTGGCCTTTATTAATCGAAGTATTGAGTATAAGAGCTGGAATGTTATGATGAGGTTGTATAAGGCATTGGTGAGGCCGAATCTGGAGTATTGTGTTCAGTTTTGGTCACCAAATTACAGGAAGGATATAAATAAGGTTGAAAGAGTGCAGAGAAGGTTTACAAGGATGTTGCCGGGACTTGAGAAACTCAGTTACAGAGAAAGGTTGAATAGGTTAGGACTTTATTCCCTGGAGCGTAGAAGAATGAGGGGAGATTTGATAGAGGTATATAAAATTATGATGGGTATAGATAGAGTGAATGCAAGCAGGCTTTTTCCACTGAGGCAAGGGGAGAAAAAAACCAGAGGACATGGGTTAAGGGTGAGGGGGGAAAAGTTTAAAGGGAACATTAGGGGGGGCTTCTTCACACAGAGAGTGGTGGGAGTATGGAATGAGCTGCCAGATGAGGTGGTAAATGCGGGTTCTTTTTTAACATTTAAAAATAAATTGGACAGATCATGGATGGGAGGTGTATGGAGGGATATGGTCCATGAGCAGGTCAGTGAGAATAGGCAGAAAATTGTTTGGCACAGCCAAGAAGGGCCAAAGGGCCTGTTTCTGTGCTGTAGTTTCTATGGTTCTATGGTTCTATGGTATTGCTAAAGACAGGAAGATCTTCTCCCTGAATCTGCAGCAAAATTCATCCAAGTCGTCGGCACCACAGAGTCATACAATGGACAAGAAAATTAATCTCAGGTTAATATATAATGAAGGTTGAGGGGGGACTTGATAGAGGTATTTAAAATTATGAAGGGGATAGATAGAGTTGACGTGGACAGGCTTTTTCCATTGAGAGTGGGGGAGATTTAAACAAGAGGACATGATTTGAGAGTTAAAGGGCAAAAGTTTAGGGGTAACATGAGGGGGAACTTCTTTACTCAGAAAGTGGCAGCTGTGTGGAACGAGCTTCCAGCAGAAGTCGTTGAGGCAGGTTCGATGTTGTCATTTAAAGTTAAACTGGACAGCTATATGGACAGGAAAGGAATGGAGGGTTATGGGCTGAGTGCAGGTCAGTGGGACTCGGTGAGAGTAAGCGTTTGGCACAGACTAGAAGGGCCGAGATGGGCTGTTTCCGTGCTGTAATTGTTATATGGTTATATAGACATTTACAATATGCACTTGGAAATTAAAATTACTTTGAACATTGAAGAGCCTCTGGCCCATCGAGTACATGCTGGCCATCTGGCACCCAACTACATGAATACTGCAGAGATCCCATGTTATTCTCCTCAATGTCCCATTAACTCACCCAATATTTTACCATTTACCTGCACGCAACAGGTAATTTGCATTTCTTTGGCTTATGGGAGGAAACAAGAATATTGGCGTAGTCACAGGAAGTAAGTGCAATTTCCACAGAAACAGCATCAGAGATCAGGATTGATCTTGGGTCGCTGGGGCTGAGATGTAGCAGCTCTACTAGCAGTGCCAGATCGTTGTCCTCAGTTATTTTGAAAAGGATCAGCCACCTTAACTGCTGCACTCCATGCAATGTTCAGTCAGGATTAAAAGCAAGTCACTGGAGCTGTGGGTCAGTGTCACTGTTAATTACATCCCTCAAGCAAAGTCAGCAAAATCAGATCACTGACCACTTATCTCATTACTGCTCAGAAAGAATCGCTGGGCACAAATTGACTACTTTGTAAGAACAGTGAAATGATCTTGAAGTCTTTTGCAAAGTCCTGACAGCATAAAAAATCTCAATTGAAAGCAATTTAATTTCATTTAATTATTTAGAGTAATTATAAATATTATTTATTCAATTGAAAAGTCAGTCAACCCAATGAGGACAAGGTGTTAGTCAGACCGCATTTGGAGCATTGTAAGCAGTTTTGGGCCCCTTACCCAAGAAAGCATGTGCTGACATTGGAAAGGGTCCAGAGGAGGTTCACAAGAATGATCCTGGGACTGAAAGGGTTGTTACGACGCACACCCGACCGCACCACCCTCCGGGGTTTAGATGCTCTAACTCCACAGAATATGGATGGCTGGCACAGCCCCTTTGAAGATTCAGGCCTGTCCTGCTAATTGGTGGCTATGTTTTGTCACCAAGAATTTTAATATTTAAAGAGCACCTGAGGTGCTAAGGAAATGAGGCTTGGTGCTCAATTGTTAGCTCTACTTAGATTATAATCTAGCATTGTTTAGTACACTGTTCTCATTTCAATTTCATATCATGTCCCGATTCTAGTCTCAGATACTCCAGCACTGCGCTTGGATTCTGACCATCCTCACAGGGGTTGATGGCTCTGGGCCTGTGCCTACTGAAGTTTAGAAGAATGAAGGGCGATCTCATTGAATTGTATCAAATATTGAAAGGCCTAGATAGAGTAGATGTAGGCAGGATGTTTCTAGATGTTGGGGAGTCTAGGATCAGAGGGCACAACCTCGGAATAGGACATCCATTTAAAACTGAGATGGGGAGGAATTCCTTCAGCCAAGGTTTGGTGAGTATGTGGAATTCATCACCAAGGATAGCTGTAGAGGAAAAGACTTTGGGTATATTTAAAGTGGTGGATGATAGATTCTTGATTAGAAAAGATGTCAAAGGTTATGGGGAGAAGGCTGGAGAATGGGGTTGAGAGGGATAATAAATCAGCCATGATGGAATGGTGGTGCAGATTCGATGGGCTGAATGACCTAACTTTGCTCCTTTGTCTTATCATGTTATGGTTTTACTTGGAAAGTTACTATCAAGTCCTATATGAAAATATTTCTATCTTGCTTTGCAGATCAATGGAAATGTTTATCAAGCTCTTGAGTAATCTCTGTACTGTTATAGCTTTTCTTTTCATTCATTTGTCTCAGTGCCCTTGTGCTTTGCATGGAGATTCTTCAACACCACACAAATCAACAAGACAGTAGGAGGGGAAAGGGCGTGAGAAAGTTAGAACAGTGCTATTTCATCCTCATGCTGGGTTGATGTAAGTCAGTTATGTGTCAGATCTCAGAGGACTGCTAAGACGTCTCAAATTATTACATTTATATAGCCCCTTCCATAAGCTCAGGCTGCCAAAATATGCTTTATAGCCAATGAAATACAACAGAGGTGTAGTCAATGTGGTGGTGTGGGAACTTGGCAGCTAATTTCAGACAGTTGTGTGATACAACTCATGACCTCCTGTCCAAATATCCAAATATAAAATCCAAATTTTCATTCCTTTAGTCTTACTGCCAGAATGTATCATAAATTATTTGTGTTGGAGCCGAGGACAAGGGCATACTTTTATATAAATGCAATAACTGTGTGTTTTTAGAGAATTTTTGCAGAGTATATACTGCATTTACATATATTGACATGTTTTTGTTAGTGCATTCAAATAACATGTAAAATACATTGGGTATAGGAAATGCAGCAGTTAACAGTTAAATAAGATTCGTATCTGTAAACTGAATATATCCATAGTTTGAATACATACCTCTCCCTGAAATTCTGACCGCTGGTTAACAATGCAATGTTAGTTGAAGTATTATTGTTAAAGACAACAAAGAGAATCACCAACTGTTTTACTCCAGATAAATCTGAGGAAGGAGAAGCCTTGAGTTAATGGCCCATCTGAAGGATGGTGCCTCTGAAAAATGAAGTTGCACTATTGGAGTGTAGTGTTCAAATTCTACAGTTAGGATCAAGCACTTTAATTGGCACAACTAAATACTATTTACACAAATTTCCAAATTATGTTCTCTAAATGCTCCTAATTGGTTGAATGACCTTAAAATTACATTTATGTCCAATAACAAGTATATCACAAAGTTTGTTGAACATGTACAAGATGATAAGAGGCATTGATTAAGTGGACAGCGAGAAACTTTTTCCCAGGGTGGAAATGGCTAATATGAGAGGGCATAATTTTAAGGTGATTCGAGGAAAATTCAGGGGGAATATCAGAGCTAAGCCCCTAACATAGAGGTAGGTGCATGGAATGTGCTGCCAGGGGTGCTCGTAGAGCCAGATACACTAGGGACATTTAAGAGACTCTTAGATAGGTATGTGCATGATAGAAAAATGGAGAGCAATGTAAGTGAGAAGGGTTAGATTGATCTTACAGGATGTTAAAAGGTCAATTGTAATGTTCTATATCAGAAAATTATTTAGAGAAAGTGCATGATTCAAGCATTTTATTCATGAATTCAGGCAATCAAATAACAGATAAAAGGGCAATGGGTATTGTCCTGAATTGTTCTACGTTGCTAGGAATGGAAGTAGATACAAAGCTATTCTGTACATTTACTTAAAAGATATAGCAATAGCTCTTTTCGTTGATTTGTATCTGACAGATAAAATTTCCCTATGAAACCACAAGCAAGCACAAGTTCTCATTTGAAGGATAATTTCTGGATCAACTATAGAGCAATCGGTTTTAGTGTTAGCTTGATGCTCAGTTGTACTGGGGCTTGAGGGATATGGGCAGCAGTGTTCTAGGAAAAAATAGCAGTGTTTTCAAACCTTTCCCAACGAAAGCCATGTTTATATGCGTGGGCCTGACACATTGCTGTGCAGGAGTATACAACATGCAGCCGATCTCTTGTTGAGTCACTAGGTTTACTATTGAGTCAAGGGGTGTTCGATAACATCCCGAACTTAGGGCCAGATGCATTCTAAAGACTACACTGCAGAGTGGCATAACTGGTACATCTAGTGAGGCACGTTTCATTTTAAACACAAGTAATTCTGCAAATGCTGGAAGTCTTTAGCAATGCACACAAAAAGCTGCATAAACTCAGCAAGTCAGGCAGCATCTATGGTGGGGAATAAATAGGCAATGTTAATGGGACTCTGGTGAAGAGTCTCAGCCCAAATCTTCAGCTGTTTATTCCCTTCCATAGATATAATGGATCACAAAAACATTTAGAAACATCTAGAACATATAATTTATGACATTTTATGTGTCACTTTATTTTAATTAGGTTTATATCAATTTATTTATCATCATTATCGTCATCATGATGTGCCATGTCGTATGACATGGGTGATCATGGTCTTTCCATGACCATGACAGTTCTTGGCAAATTTTTCCACAGAAGTGCTTTGCCATTGCCTTCTTCTGGGCAGTGTCTTTGCTAGACAGATGACCCCAGCCATTATCAATACTCTTCAGAGGTTGCCTACCTGGTATCAGTGGCCGCATAACCAGGAATTGTGATATGCGCCATCTGCTCATATGATCATCCACCACCTGCTCCCAAGGTTTCAGGTGACCGTGATTTTGGGGAGGAGGGGCTAAGCAGGTGCTACACCTCGCCCAAGGGTGTCCTGCAGGCTAACAGAGGGAAGGAGCACCTTACGCCTCCTTTGGTAGAGACATATCTCCTTCCCACCACCCTTTATTTATTATATATTAATTAAATTCAAATCTAGAATCAGAATCAGGTTTAATATAGCTAGCATATGTTGTGAAATTTGTTGTTTTGTGGTAGCAGTAAAGTGCAATACATATTAAAAACTATAACTGAATCACAGTAAGAAATATTTATGTATATACTATATAATGTTAGCATAAAACAAATTTGTAATTTGGTTTATTATCATCACTTGTACTGAGATACAGTGAAAAAAGTTTGTTTCCCATACCATCCACACAGGTCATTTCATTACAACAGTCCATTGAGGTAGAACAAGAAGAAACAATAGCAGAATGCAGAATAAAGTGTTACAGTTACAGAGGAAATGCAATGTAGGTAGACAATGAGTTGGAAGGTCATGACAGATGTATTGTGAAATCAAGAACCCATCTTATCATACTTCAATAGTCCAATAACAGTGGGGTAGAAGCTGTCCTTGAACTTGGGAGTAAGTGTTGTCATGCTTTTGTACCTTCTACTCAATGGGAGGGCAGGAGAACAGAGAATAACCGAGATAGGTGGGAACTTTGATTATGTTGTCTACTCTACTGAGGCAGCAACAAGTGCAGACAGAGTCAACACTAGGGAGGCTGGTTCCTGTGATGAGCTCGGCTGTATCTGCAGCTTCTTGCAGTATTGTGCCGAGCAATTACCATCACCATGTGGTTATGAATCTTGGCAGGATGCTTTCTTTAGCACATCAATAAAAATTGGTGAGGATCAAAAGGGATACACCAATTTTATTTTTGCGAAATTTAACAGAACACGAGAAATGCTCCTTTGCCGTTCAAACTACAATCTTTTAGGCCGACCTTGGAGAGCAGCTCTGGTGTGTTCCATTTCTAGTTCAGCGCGTGAATGGTGAAATCTAACACTCCTTGCAGAAAGGTATTTATTCCGTGCAAAGCATTTCAACAGTGACACTGCTGATGTTGCGTTTTGACTTCTGGCTCATCAGATTCTCATCAATTCTCAATTCACTGCGTGACCCATTATGTCAGAAGTTATTGAACTAACTGCTGATCACAGAAAGAGGATGTGAAAATGTGTAGGTGTTTAATCTAATCTAATCTAATCCATGACACAAAATATGGCATATGTTGTTTCTGTATCGATTTACGGCCTGAAGCTCGTTGGTTTGTTGCTCAGAGTTTAATTGTTGTAATGGGCTGGGTTGATCAGTCCCAAAAGACCCAAGCAATTCGAGTGTCTAAGAGATGTGGTAATAAACATACAAGCAGAACAAAATAATTTGAGCCTAATTTACCATCATAAATTAGAAAGCACAAATAAACCACACAAATACTAAATAGTAAATCACAAAGATTTCAGGGCTCACAATTCTTAGTCGCCAGTTGATTGTTGCTGTTGTCGGGGGATTCTCTGAATTCCAACTCCTGAAACCACCATGGGTCTGGGACCTAGGCACTGATCGATTGCAATTCTTCGGTCTAGGTGAAGTCCCAAAAACCAAGCAAATGTTACCCCAATAAATAGGGAGTTCTACAAGTGTAGCGAGACATGTAGAGAGAGAGAGATAAGTTATTTGATGTTTTGTTCTCATGCCACTAACTCACCATGGTTTATTTCTTTCAAAGAACTCAAGTGTTCATCGACAGATATCCTCATGTCACTGGTGCATGAGACCAGGAAACAGTCCAGCTGCTATCAGCAAACATTAGACGTTTACAAACCTCACACATAAAAATTGCTGGTGAACGCAGCAGGTCAGGCAGCATCTATAGGAAGAGGTACTGTCAACATTTTAGGCCCAGACCCTTCGTCAGGTCTCAGCCCAAAACGTCGACTGTACTTCTTCCTATAGATGCTGCCTGACCTGCTGCGTTCACCAGCAATTTTTATGTGTGTTGCTTGAAATTCTAGCATCTGCAGATTTCCTTGTGTTTACATTTACAAACCTGTAGTGTTTAACTTGTATGGATATCATGCCTGTTGCAAGCTTACAAAGAGTTAATGTGTCATTTGGAGCTGTCCAGATTTTCAACCAATACTTTACAAAATTTAATCCACCGCAACACATTTGTCCATCCCACTTGCTGAAGGTGCGAAGAATCTGATGTCCGAGGTGAAAAGCGGACTTTGCAGAAAGTCATATAGACATAAGGTAGGAAACAGGCCCTTTGGCCTAGCATCTCCACACAGACAATCTACAATAATCCTACATTGATCCTATTATTCCACTGTAATATAGTAATAAGGAGACTGGAGTAATCGGGAGAGATTGGTTAGGTTGGGTCTGGTCCTCCTGGAGAAAAATGAGGTAGTGGTGATTGGACAGAATTATATAAAATTATGAGAGGCACAAGATAGATAGCCAGTGTCTGTTTCCCAGGGTAGGGGAGTCCAAAGCTAAATTCAAGGTTAGAAGGAGGACCTGAGGGGTATCCTGATTGCTGGAGGAGGTGGAGGCAGGAACAACACTTAGGAAGGTTATGGACAGATACTTGAATGAGCAGGGCACAGAGACGCATTAGATTAAATTAGCTTTATTTGTCACGTGCATCGAAACATACAGCAAAATATGTTACCGGGGTCAAATCAAATCAGCGAGGATCGTGCTGGGCAGCCCTCAAGTATTGCCATGCTTATGGCACCAACATTGCATGTCCACAACTCCCTAACCTTAACGGGAGCTGTAATAGCATTATGCCCCACATGAAATTAATGCAGGTAAGTGGAATGAGAGCAGATGGGCATGGTGGTTGGCATGGATATGATGGGTCAAAGGTCCTGTTTCTGAGGTGCGCAACTTAATGTTAATCCAATACGTAATTTTGCTAGGTGTATTTATTCAGGGGATGCGGGCTTCACAGGCTGACCCCAGCATATAACTGTCCACAACCTAATTGCCCTTGAGAAACTAGTGGTGAGCTGCTAAAAAGCTTGAGGGGTGTGTGTGTGTGTGTGTGTGTGTGTGTGTGTGTGTGTGTGTGTGTGTGTGTGTGTGTGTGTGTGTGTGTGTCCCCTCCCATCAGGCAGAAGGAACAAAAAACCATATGTAAATACCTTCAGACCCATCATGTCCATGCCAACCATCATGCCCATCTGCTCTCATTGCACTTACCTGGGTTTAGTGCTGACTTCAAGCGCTGTCTCCGTGTGGGGTCCCCTTGTTGTGTTGGCTTCCTCACACTTCACAATGAGATATGGGTCAGTAGATTAATTGGCCAGGGTAAATTGCCCCAAGTGTGTGAATGAGTTGTAGGGAAGAAGGCAAAGGAGGTGGGGATTGCACTATTAATCAGGGGCAATATCACTCAGAGAGGACATAATGAAGATCTGCTCCACTGAAACTGTATGGGTCGAGTTCAAAAATAAGAAAGGTGTAATTACTCTGATGGGATTATTCTACAGACCTCTCAATAGCCACTGGGATGTTGAGTAACAAATATGCAGGCAGATTAAAGGAAGATATAAAATCAACAGGACCGCTGTAGTTGGTATAGCTGGTGATGAGTCCTTATTGGGGTTGAAGCTCTCAGCTGTGGATCTGAATAAATACATAATGGCTATCACGGATTTTATTAAGATATTTGTACACAAGTATGTACCCACGAAATCATTCAGTCTTCCCAACCAGAGCCCTAGATGGACCATGAGATCTGCAATCTACTAAGGGCCTAATCAAAGGTATGTTCCTCCCACGTTTTGATGACCAAGAACTTTACAAGAGGTCGAGATATGATCTCAGGAAAGCCAACTAACCGGTGAGGCAGCAATTCCAGACCAAACTTGAATCAACAAAGGACGCTGAACAGTTGTGACAGGGCTTGAATACTATCTCCTCTTATAAAGTTAAATCAAATGACACAGGCAGCAAAAGGGCTTTGCTTCCAGATGAGCTCAATGCCTTCTACGCTCACTTTGTCCATCAAAGCATGGAGTAAATATCACGAACTCCCACAACTCTTGATGATCCTGTGATTTCAGTATCTGAGGCAGATGTGCAAGCAGCTATCAGGGGAATGAACTCACATACAGCAAATGGTCCAAATGGGGTACCTGGCCAAATACCAACTACCTGTCATGATCAACTGGCTAGACAGTTCACTAAAATCTTTAACTTCTTGCTTCTGCAACCTGCTTGATGCAGGCTTCAATCATGCTGGTGCTTAAGAAGAACGTGGTGAACAGCTTCAATGACTATCATCCAGCTGCGCTTGCCTCCATAGTGACGAAGCGTTTTGAGAGGTTGGTGATGAAGCATATCAACTCATGCCTGAGAATCAACTTGGATGCACTCCAATTTGCCTACTTGAGGAACAGGTCTACAGATGATGCCATCTCACTGGCTCTTCACTCAAACCTGGCACACCCAGACAGCAAAGAGGCATACTTCAGGATCTTCTCTATTGACTACAGCTCAGCATTCAATACCATCATCCCCTTAAAACTCAAAAAATAAGTTTCAGAACCTTGGCTGCAATATCTCATTCTGCAATTGGATCTCACTTGCAGATCCCAGTCAGTTTGGATTGGCGACAACATCTCCTCCACGGTTTCCATCAGCACAGATGCACCACAAGGCTATGTGCTTAACCGCCTGATCTAGTCACTTCATGCTTATCTCTGTCTGGTTAAGTAGAGCTTCAATGCCACTCTCAAGTTTGCTGATGGCAGCACTATCGTAAGCCAAATCAAAGGTGTTGACAAATCAGCATGTAGGAAGATATTGACAATCTGGCTGAGCGGTGCCACAGTAACAACCTCTTGCTGAATATCAGCAAGACCAAAAAGCTGATTATTGACTACAGGAGAAGGAGACCAGAGATCCATGAGGCAGTCCTCATTAGAGGATCAGAGATAGAGAGGGTCAGCAACTTTAAATTCCTCAATGTTATTATTTCAGAGGGCCCGTCCTCAGCCTAGCAGGTAAGGGCAATTACAAAGAAAGCACGACACTGCCTCTGCTTCCTCAGGAGTTTGCAGAGATTCGTCATAACATTTAAAACTTTAACAAACGTCTATAGATGTGTGCTGGAGACTATATTGACTAGCTGCATCACTGCCTGGTATGGAAACACCAATGCTCTTGAACAGAAAATCAAAGGTTCAAAGGTTCATTTATTAGCGAAGTACAGATGCAGTCTACAACTCCGAGATCCTTCTTCCCCAGATAGCCAGAAAACAAAGAAAACTATGGAAGACAATTCAGAGAGAAAGGGTAAACCCACCCCCACACAAAAGAAGAATGGCAACGTGATCATCACCCTCCTCAGACCCCACCCCACACAAAACACAAGAACATCGGCCTCCAGCTCCCCCTCCCTCGCACAGAAAAAAACTAACGCAAATGCAACAAGAATGTTGAGCCCCATACCCCCTACCCCTGCACAAAAAATCCATGAGAAAGAACAGGTGACAACACAGAATATAAAAACCATAAGACTGAATAAGTCCAGAGTCCATAGTCCAAATCCGCAAACACAGAAACTCGGTAACATCCTCCGACATCATCGAATGAGACAGGCACTGCTCAAATGCAGAGCCTACCCTCCGAGCACAGCGATAAGCCACAAATTGCTCCTTATTCAGCAGCAGAACAATCCCATCAGCAATAAAAAGGCAGGTAGTCAGCACTAAACCCACACTCGCCTTCAGCATTGTTTCAATCTTCCCGCCCCCTCAATGTTTCAATCTTTCCATCGGCAAATAACGGAAGCTTTAATTGGTGAAACGGAGTTGAACATCAGCTTGCGCCTCATCACATAGTTTCTTCGCCTCGAGGCGTGTGCTTGCTTCTCGGAATCTCGGAGACAGAAAAGTGCTGGATCACTCAATTGATCTCCTGTAAATTACAGGCTCTAATAGTTCCTGAAACACATTTAAGCAGTCGTGAAAGAAGTGAAATTAACTGTTTTGTGGTCCACTCAGAAGTTGCTGATCGAGGGATTGTAGTACACAGGTGTCATCCTACAAAATGTAATGGATACAGCCCAGTCCATCACCGGCAAAGCCCTCCCCACCATTAAATATATCTACATGAAACATTGTCGCAGGAAAGCAGCAGCCATCGTCAGGGATCCCACCACCCAGGACTTGTTCTCTTCTCCCTGCTGCCGTTGGGAAGAAGGTACAGGAGCCTCAGGACTCACACCATCAGACTCAGGAATAGTTATTACCCCGCAACCATCTAAAACTAAAGGGGATAACCACACAACTTCACTTGCCCCATCAATGGAATGTTCTCTCAACCCATGGACTAACTTTCAAGACTCTTCATCTCATATTCTTGATATTTATTGTTTATTATTATTTATTTCTTTTGTATTTGCACAGTCTGTGTCTTTTGCACATCGGTTGAACACCCAAGTTGGTGCGGTCTTTTATTGATTCTATTATGGTATGCCAGCAATGAATCTCAGGATTGTATATAGTGACACAAACTTATGTATTTTAATAATAAATTTACTTTCAACTTTGACTACATCTTTCTTAATGTAGACTGGGACTTACTTAGTGCAAGAACTTTTGACAAGGCAGAATTAGCTAGTGCATCCAGGGGAGTATTTTTTAAATCAATATGTAGGTCGTCCAACGAGATGAGGGGCCATACATTTAGAGATGCACAGTGGAATTATTTGAACTGGTTTCATCATGGCCTGATTGGAAACAGCAATGCCCATGGTCAGAAAAGGGTACAGAAAGTGGGCAACACACACAAAATCTTGGAAGAACTCAACAGATCAGGCAGCATCTATGGAAAAGAGCACAGTCAATGTTTCGGGTCGAGACCCTTCGGTAGAACAGAAAGTGGGGATCACAGCCCAGTACATCAGAGACCAGGCCCTCCCCACCACTGAATACAATTACATGGAGTGCTCCACAAGAAATCAGCGTTCGTCATCGAACAACTTCACCATTCAGACCATGCCTTTCTACTCACTACTATCATCAGTCAGAAGTCACAGAAACCATAGGCCCCACACCACCAGGTTCAGGAACCCTATGACAATTAAGCTCCTCTACCATCATGGATAACGTCACTCACCACTTACTGTGAATTGATTCTTTGACCTACAAACTCACTTTCAAGGGCTGTTTATGGCTTATGTTCTCATTATTTTTTATTTGCACTGTTTGTCTTTGTTTGCATGTTGGGTGCTTGTCACTATTTGTCTATTTATATATGGTTTTTCTTAAATTTTGTTGTATTTACTATTTCCTGTAGATGCCTGCAAGAAAATGAATCTCAAACTAGTAGATGGTAATACATAAGCACTTTGATAGTATTTACATTAAAATTTGAACCTAGTGTTGGGTAATGAGTTGGAGATTTGCAGTTAGGGAACACTGATCATAACTTAGTATGATTCAAGATAGCTGTAGATAAGGATAAGTATGGGCCTTGCAGGAGAGTTCCAAATTGAAGCAGGGTAAATTATGAGAGTATTGTGCAGGAATGAGGGAGAGTTAATTAGGAACAGCTGGTTTTGGGCAAGCCCACATTTTGTCATAGTAGCAGAAAAGAGTCCTTCAGGATTCCTGTTTAATCTTTTCCGTGGATGCTGCCTGAACTGTTGAGTTCCTCCTGCATTTTGTGTGCGTTCCTTTGGATTTCCTGCATCTTCAGTCTTGCTCATGTTTAGATTGGATGCTATCTTTTAATGGAACTTCCTTCGTTGGTGACAGATTTGCCAGTGACACTACATTGATTGGCCTTATCTCAAACAATAACAAGGTGGCCTACAGGGAAGAAGTCACCCCTCCCTTAATGTCGCAAAAACAGAGGAGCTGGTTGTGGATTACAGAAGGAATGGAGACAGGCTAACCCCATTGACATCAGTGGATCTGAGCTTGAGAGGGTAAACAGCTTTAAGTTCCTCGACATCTGCATCACACACCAGCTGTATGGGGAAAAAGGCACAACAGCACCTCTTTCACTTCAGATGGTTGAAGAAGTTTGGTGTGGGCCCCAAATCCAAAGAACTTTCTACACAGGGTCAGTTGAGAGCTTCCTGACTGGCTGCATCACTGCCTGGTACGGGAACTGTACCCCCCTTAATCGCAGGACTCTGCAGAGAGTGGTGCGGACAGCCCAGCGCACCTGCAGTTGTGAACTTCCCATGATTCAGGGCATCTACAAATACGGGAGTGAAAAAAGTGCCCAAAGGATCACTGGGGACCTGAGTCACCCCAACCACAATCTATTCCAGCTACTACCATCTGGGAAACGGTACTGCAGCCTAAAAACCAGGACCAACAGACTCCGGGACAGCTTCTTCCACCAGGCCATCAGACTGATTAACTCACGCTGATTTGAGTGTACTCTACCCACATTGACCGTTCCACTTATTATAAATTATTATAATTTACTATGATTGCACAATACACATTTAGATGGAGACGTAACGTAAGGATTTTTACTCCTCATGTATGTGAAGGATGTCAGAAATAAAGTCAATTTAAAGATAAGATGATGGAAAACATTCTGAAAATCTTGGCAAAGTTCTGAGTAATTTGAGTCACTCATTAGTGCTTCAGTAAAACAAAAACAGACTTTCATACAACAACCTCGACATTAATGTGATAAGTTGACCTACTCGCATTACACTTTCTCTGTGACTGTAACAATATATTTTGCATTTGGTTTTATTTTGTACCATGATGATATGCTTAGGAATGGAATGATCTGTATGGAAGGCTTGCAAATAAAGGTGTTTCACTATGTCTCAGTACTTAGGACAATGATAAATCAATTACCAATTACCAAGTAAATGGAGCAATCCACTTCTCACCTAGAACTTCATTTTACATATTCTATTTCCTCTTCCTGTAAACTGTTTCTATCTTATAACAATCATGATCTTATCTGATTGATTTCTCTGCTAATTAAATCATCCTCAGCTAGCAGGAATGGTACACCTATCTTTATTCCATACATAGGCAAATATAGAAAGGTGATGGAATTTCCATTTTGGGAATAATTGTCAGCTGTGGCTGTTTATCTGAGATAGATGGACAATGGCCTCTCAAAGTCTAACCCTACATCCCCGTGGTGAGAGGTGGCAACAGGTAAGGCTGGCCAGTAGGGCTCTGATGAAGTTGCATCAGCCAATCCCCTGTATGAAGGAAACAATGGACTACAGCAACATTGACGAATTCCAACCATACCATCGACTTTGGGTGGTGAAGACAATGGCTCATGCTCCACTGAATGCTAATGACCCACCAAGAAGAAGATGAACAATGAGGGGGAAAATATTTTATGCCGAAGTCTTGTCTGGTTTGTTACCAGATACTTTACTGATAAACACATTGGCTAATAAATTTTAAACTGCATGAAGTATTATTCCAGCACAGCTAAGAAGTCCAGAGTCTGAGTTATAAGTGCTCAAGGTCAGGGAAACGAGTTGGTTAACTCAAACTCGGTGAATGAGCTATGAGCAAAGGAACATTCCAGGACACTCACGCATTGCACCATTGTATGAAGTAAATCTCCTATTTTTATTGAAATAACCGGATAGAGGAGGAAGTTTTTTATTGAAATTTAAAAAAGGGGTGGGGATTTATAAACTACCTTATCGCAAACAGTGCCCACTTTAAAATGGTCTCTCAAGCAGTTGTGTCTTAGAGTCAGTGAACTCTACAGCACAGAAACAGGGCATTCGGCCCATCTAGTCCATGCCAAACTTCTATTCTGCCTAGACCCATTGACCTATAGCCTGGACCTTGGCCCTCCATGCCCCTCCATCCGTGTACTTAGCCAAGTTTCTCTTAAATTTGAAATTAAATCCATATCCACCACTTCCACTGGCGACTTGTTCCACACTCTTACCACCTTCTGAGTGAATAAGTTTCCCCTCAGGGTCCCCTTAAATATTTCAGCTTATAAGCAAATATTTCACTTGTGAGTGCTGAGAAACTTTCTGGTACCAAACTATTTTCCTACATGATATTCTGATTCAGTTTGCTCAATACCTTTCTTTGTATGTTTAGCATGTCCCTGTCAAACCGTATAAATTTTTTATCAATGCATCATCGAAAGCATTCGGTCTGGGTGCATAATGGCTTGGTATCTGCAGGAGTCAGCAAGAAATTGCGGAGAGTTGTGGACACAGCTCAGCATGCTCCACAGTTCCGTTTGTAACTCAAACAGCTTGCTTCAGAAAATGCAACGGCAAAAAGGGCTCCCACACGGCAGAAGACGGTAAAATTCGATAATTCCCCTCAAGCGTTTAGTGAACCAACATCAGTGTCTTCTCCCAGACCGGCATTACCAGCACAGAGGCCTTAATTACACTCAGTCAGTATGAAAGGCATGTGAAGATCTCACCCTTTCCATTCCTGGGGTAAGACTCCCAAAACTGATACTCTGTTCTGATCTCTGTCATGCAAAGAGATTTCCTGGTGGGCAGAGGGGAAAAAAATACTTCAAGGATATGCTCAAGATCTTCTTGAAGAAATGGAATACTTCAGAAACCCTGACTCGTGACTGCTTAATGTGGAGAAGGACCATTTCTTGTTACATACACCTGTTAGGGTGCATTCTCCAGATACCTTATAAGGTAACTGTCGCCTTCAGCCAGGAGCAGATGTCATCAGGTTGTTCCCAACCTTCACAGAGTGTTTTGACCCTTAACCACAAAACTCTCCAGTTGGTGGGCTGGCAGTGGTGGCCAAATCACCGCCCATCTGCTCCTAGCTTCCAGCTTCCCTCCTCTCGCCTACTCCAAATCCAACAAGAGGCTCATTCGGCCTCTTCCCCCATCCTACAAGCTGCTTGTTTTTTGCTCCTTTCATCCAGGCTCAGAGCTGACAACAACCGCCATGCTGATTTGGCTGGGAAACCTCTGCAGCCGATCTCCACAGGGAACAACCATGCCTGCCATCCCTTGTCTTTACACTCCTGCACTAAGGGCTGATACTTCAGGGACTTTCTCTCGTGGGTCTCTTCCCATGCCTCCTCCCACGGCAGTCAGCTCAACCAGAATTATTTTCTTGTCTTCGGTTGAACACAGTACAATGTCCGGGCGTAGGGTTGTGTGCACCACATCCAGGAACTGCAACCTCCTTCCCATATCAACCCTCATCTCCCAGGACCTGGCCGTTAGCAACAGATTGGGCTTTGGTTGTTTGGTTACGAAAGGCCTAGCTCCCTCTTTGATGAAGGTGATGGCCTTCTTCAGATCTGTGCCAGCCGTCCTCTTCTTGCATCTCTCCCGCTCTAGTGTGTCAGCAAGAGCCAGAAGCACCCTATCATGGTGCCACCTATACCGTCCTTGAGTTAGAGCTGTTTTACACCCGGACAGTATATGAGCCTGTGTCCCCTTCTGATCACAGAGCTTACAGTTCGGGTCCCCTGTTATCCCTCATGTGTGCAGATGTAATGGCGAAGGAAGGGTGTTGTACACGGATTGCAGGAAGAAGGAGATACGGAAGGGCTCCAGTCTCCATAACTCTGCCCATGAGATCTTGCGCTTGGGCAGATCCCATTTTGTCCAGGCACCCTGGGACCCTTATTCCACTGCCTTTGACATCCGCTTCTCTTCCTCACTGATCCGTACTTCTGCCTGTATCACGCCTCACCTGTTCCTTATGCTTGCGTTTCCCCACTGCTGGAAGTGAACTGTGCCGAGGCCTTGCCACCCGACGTAGGGGTTGCCGATGATACCTCTGATGTTCAGGAGATGACTGAGAATCTCAAGGGTGAGCATCCATGTTTACATGGCAAAAGGAATGTACTGTACAAGCACTCATCTATCCCTTCAGGCACCTTCCCATCCCATCTGTGGAAGAGTCTGCAATTTCCATATTGACTTCATTACCCACATCAGGATCTATAAAACTGAAGTGGGAACAATCATCCTGGATTCTGCAGGTTTGCCCGTGAAGGAGAAGTGCTTTCTGATAATTATGGTCATGAATAGCGCAAATCTTTAGTTAGGGAAAGGTTAGATTGATCTGGAACAGTCCAACTCTGTAACAGGCCCTTCGGCCTACAAGGTCCTTGTCAGCCATTATGCATACTCCACCATTTCCTTCATGGACATGTCTGAACACCACTACTGTATCTGCTTCCATCACCACCCCAGCACTGCATTTCAGCCACTTGCCCCTCTCTGTGTAAAAAATAAACTTGCCCTAAACACAGTATCTCCCTTTAATTTCCCCCTCTCCCTTAAAGCTGTACTCTCTGGTACTTGACATTTATCCCCTGGGAAAGACACTCTACTCTATCTATACTTTCCATAATTTTATAAACTTCTATCAGGTCTTCCTCCAACCTCTGATGCTCAAGAGCAAGTAATCCAAGTCTGTTCAATCTCTCTTTATAGCTAATACTCTTAAATCCAGCCAAACTGCTGGTGAATCTCATCTGCAAGCTCTCCAAAGAGATCACCTCCTTCCTGTAATGGGGTGACTAGAACCGAATACAATGCTCTATATGCGTTCTTACCACCGTTTTATACAGTTGCATTGTGATTTCCCAACTCATACTCAATTCTTCAACACAATTCTGTTTCTTTTTCAATAATTTGGCTAATCGAGAATGAAAAAATAAACACAGTCACGAGGAAATCAGCAGATGCTGGAAATCCAAGCAACACACACAAAAAATGCTGGTGAATGCATTGGTGAATGTAGGAAGAGGTACAGTCGACGTTTCAGCCAGGACCCTTCGTCAGTGATGTTTTCATGATTCCATGTACCAACAAAACCAGTCCTATTTGTCTGAGCTAAATGACTTTGAAAAACATTATTTTACCTGCCTCAGCTACTTTCTCTGTCTATTTGTTCCATTTACAGGAGACGAAATTATGCCTCAAGTCCCTTTTAAATCCTTTCCTCTCTCTCTAAGCCTAGATTTCCCTGTAATCAAGGCTCCTGATTCTTGGTAAAAGCATCATTAAAAATAATCTGATATTAATGGCCCACTTGCAAGATTCTCAGTATTTTAATACTTAAGACAAAGCATGAATCTTAAATAGGCTCATGGATGAAAGGAAAATGGAGAGTTATGTGGGAGGGAAAGGTTAGATTGATCTTTGAGTAAACTAAAAGATCATTGGCAGAAAGCCTGTACTGTTCTGTGTTCTTAAGTAAATAAAATATGCACTTTTGACATATTTATGCTGATATTTTCCAGATGCTTACTGACATCTATTTTGAACTTACAAATTTATAATGCCACTTTTATCTACATTCTGCAAACTCTTATCTAACGATTACAATATTTCAGTTTTTCTCTTCTGCACATTCCTGTGTCCAAAGGCAGATATATTTTATGAAAGATTACCTGTGATCAAAGACAGAGCAGAATAACATTAGCAAATTCCATTCATCTGGAGATACAAGAGACTGCAGATGCTGGAGTCTGGAGCAACACACAAAAAAAGCTGGAGGAACTCAATGAGTCAGGCAGCATCTGTGGAGGGAGATGGACAGTTGACATTTCAGATTGAGATCTTTAATCTAGACTAGTAGCCAGCATAAAGAGGTGAGGGGAAGGGGTGGAGAAAGAGATGGCAGGTGATAGGCAGATCCACATAGGGAGGGACGATAGGAAAATGGAGAAGGGAGGGTGGAAACAGCACTAGAGATGGAAGGTGATAGGTGTAAGTGACAGAGGGCTGATATGAGAGGAGGCTGGAGCATGGAATCAAGTGTGGGAGGTGGGGAGTAGTGAAGGGAAAAACAATGGGGGAGGGGACCCAGTGGGAGGCATGTGAGGGTGATAAGTAGATGGGGAAGGTGAAGGGAGGGAAGAAGCAGGGTGATGGGGGGTGTGATGAGCAAAGGAAGAACTTGGTAGATCATGAGGTGATAGAAAGCACGGAGAGGGAGCACCAAAGTCTGGATAAGTCAGTGTGCCTACAGTCTGCTCCTTTCAGACCACAATTGTCCAAACTAACTACACATAATCAAAAAGAGTTAGAATTTGCACTTCTAGTGTCTTTCAAGGTGACCCACATTACAGTAGATTTGCAACCTTAGAAATGTAGTCATTTTTATTGAGGTGAAAATAGTGGAGAATTAGTCCAAATAGGTGGTTGATGGATGGTACAGACTCAATGGGCTGAAGGGCTTGCTTCTGTGCTGTATTACTACCTATCTTGATGTCAGAGTTGGGATGAATCAAAAAATGTTGGTTGGTGCTTAACGTGTCCACGTTCCATAAACGGTAAGTGCAGCTGCTAATTTGCTGTTTCAGTAATATCCCATTGCCTGCCAGTGGTGTAGTGACGTCCACACTGGACTTTGAGGCGAGTGGTCCTGGGTTCGAATCTGGTTATCTCCTTTCATGCTGGTTGAACATTGAGCTAGCAACTTAGCCTCTTAAAAAACAGACAGGAATACTGAAGAACTGGTAAGGTTGTTACCCAATATGCCACAAGGTTTGGAAAGGAACAACAACAACATTAGCCAGCATCGATAGATTAGTAAGATTCATTGAAGAAGTGGAATTGTCCAGGATAGTGGGAAGAAAATGGCACCAAACATCTTCAAAGTAAAAATTCAGGATCAGCACAGACATATATTAGAAGAAAATCCTGCAGATGCTAGAGACAGAAAGAGGTGTAGCAGCACCTGTGGGGGAAAAGAAATGTTTGTGTTTCGGTCCTGATGCAAAATCTTGATCTGAAACAACAACAATTCTTTTCTCTTCACTGATGCTGCTTGACCCAGTGAGTTCCTTCAGCTTATTGCTGCGTATTACAATACTTGGTGTCTCTAAAGTTTCATAATGATGTCCTCTTGTTAGAAAATTACTGAAATTAACTTTCAGTGACTTTGTGGGCCATTATTAGAATTTACTGTATGTTTAAAAATAAAGTCTTGTATTTACATGTACTGGCTCCACAACCTATCGAATCACTTCCAAGGACTCTGCAACTCATGTTCCACATGTTATTTATTTACTTTTTTATTATTTAAAAATTCGTCCTGGTTTGCACATTGGTTGCTTGTCAGCCTTTGTTATGTATAGTTTTTCATAAATTCTAATGTATTTCTTTTATTTTTCTGTAAGTTCCTGCAAGAAAATAAATTTGAATGTAGTGTATGGCAGTAGTATAGTATACAAACTATGATAATAAATCTGCTTTGAACTTTGAACTTTGATTCCAATTCCTAATTCAAAACATTCAAAAGCAATTTAGTTCTTTTGCAGTGCGAAGAAGGTAATTAATAGGTTATGGAATAGCTGCAGATGTCAAAACTAAAAGGGAATGTTAGAAGTGTTGCAGACGGTTTGATCAACACTGAATTAAAGGCAAATCTTTAAATTTAAAAAAACTGGCAAAATCTTCAATTGAAAGTATGTACTTAATATTTCAACATTTGAGTAATCTTGTATCTATATGTTGCTAAACATTCTTGTTCATTTAAATAATTAATTATGAATTAATATGTAAAATATGTTAAATACATACGTCATCATGCTACCATATGATACGTGCACACCTCGCTTAAAATAAAGTCAAACTAGACCTTAATTCCTGGACTCCCCTGTTTCCTTTGAATTAATTTAATGTTTTGAAGTTACAAAACATAACAGAGAGCTTTGTGGAAGAAAAGGTTTCAAAGGTGAGAAGGGGAAAGTTAACAGGAGATGTGTGAAATATGTTTGTTTTTATATACAGAGGACAGTAGGTGACTGGGGCAGGCTACCAGGACTGGTATTGGAAGCAGAGTCAACGTCGAGTTTATTGTCATGTGCACAAGTTTAATGACAAACTTTCTTGCAACAGCATCACAGGCTCAAGGCATCAGATACACAACATTGACAAGAAAACCATAAACTAGACATAAATTATACACAGTTTTTACAGGAAAGAACACAAAGAAAAACAAAATCCATTTTAGCACAAATTGAGCCAAGTGTTCGTAACGTTGCCTCTCTCCAGAGATTAGTGTTTGTGCCCGTTTCTGCAATAACCAGATTATTGAAGTAGCTGTTCTTGAACCTGATGGCATGGGAGTCAGACTTCTGTACCTCATGCCAAATGTAGATGTGTGAAGATGACATGATTTAGATAGCGGGGATCACATGACAGATGTTTCCTTCCTGCAGATATTATCAATGGTGGGAAGGTCTTTACTGTGGAAGACACGAGCAGTGTACCAAATGTTGAAGGGTTTGAGGGAAGAGAAGTGAGTGCAGTTACTATCACAAGGGAGAAGCTACTCAAAAAGCTGAAAGACCTAAGAGTACATAAATCACCCGGACCAGATGAACTGCACCCTAAGATTCTGAAAGAGGTAGCAGTAGAGATAGTGGAAGCATTAGTAATGATCTTTCAAAAAAATCTTTGGACTCCGGCATGGTGCTTGTGGACTGGAAAATTACAAATGTCACTCCACTCTTTAAGAAAGGAGGAAGGCAGCAAAAAGGAAATTATAGACCAGTTAGCCTGACCTCGGTGGTTGGGAAGATGTTGGAATCACAGCCTCAGTTTCGAGGGGTGTCCATTTAAAACAGAGATATGGAGAACATGAGGGTGGTGAATTTGTGGAATTTATTACCACAGGAAGCTGCGGAGGCCAGGTCGTTGGGTGTAAGGCAGAGCTTGATAGAGACTTGATTGGACACAGCAACTAAGGTTACAGGAGAAGGCTGGGGAGTGGTGCTGAGGAGGGGAAAGAAGGATCAGCCACGATTGAATGGTGGACAACAGGAATTCTGCAGATGCTGGAAATTCAAGCAACACACATAAAAGTTGCTGGCGAACGCAGCAGGCCAGGCAGCATCTCTAGGAAGAGGTGCAGTCGACGTTTCAGGCCAAGACCCTTCGTCAGGACTAACTGAAGGAGGAGTGAGTAAGGGATTTGAAAGTTGGAGGGGGAGGGGGAGATCCAAAATGATAGGAGAAGACAGGAGGGGGAGGGATGGAGCCAAGAGCTGGACAGGTGATATGCAAAAGGGATACGAGAGGATCATGGGACAGGAGGTCTGGGAAGAAAGACGGGGGGGGGGGAACCCAGAGGATGGGCAAGGGATATATTGAGAGGGACAGAGGGAGAAAAAGGAGAGTGAGAGAAAGAATGTGTGTATAAAAATAAGTAACAGATGGGGTACGAGGGGGAGGTGGGGCATTAGCGGAAGTTAGAGAAGTTGATGTTCAAGCGGAACAAGTGCTACACATGCCCTTACACTTCCTCCCTTACCATTCAGGGCCCCAAACAGTCCTTCCAGGTGAGGCAACACTTCACCTGTGAGTCGGCTAGGGTGATATACTGCGTCCGGTGCTCCCGATGTGGCCTTTTATATATTGGCGAGTCCTGACGCAGACTGGGAGACCACTTTGCTGAACACCTACGCTCTGTCCGCCAGAGAAAGCAGGATCTCCCAGTGGCCACACATTTTAATTCCACATCCCATTCCCATTCTGACATGTCTATCCACGGCCTCCTCTACTGTAAAGATGAAGCCACACTCAGGTTGGAGGAACAACACCTTATATTCCGTCTGGGTAGCCTCCAACCTGATGGCATGAACATCGACTTCTCTAACTTCCGCTAATGCCCCATCTCCCCCTCGTACCCCATCTGTTACTTATTTTTATACACACATTCATTCTCTCACTCTCCTTTTTCTCCTTCTGTCCCTCTGAATATACCCCTTGCCCATCCTCTGGGTTCCCTCCCCTTGTCTTTCTTCCCGGACCTCCTGTCCCATGATCCTCTCATATCCCTTTTGCCAATCACCTGTCCAGCTCTTGGCTCCATCCCTCCCCCTCCTGTCTTCTCCTATCATTTTGGATCTCCCCTTCCCCCTCCAACTTTCAAATCCCTTACTCACTCTTCCTTCAGTTAGTCCTGACGAAGGGTCTCGGCCTGAAACGTCGACTGCACCTCTTCCTAGAGTTGTTGCCTGGCCTATTGAATGGTGGAGCAGATTTGATGGGCCAAATTGCCTAATTCTGCTCCTCTGTCTTATGGTCTTAAGGGGTGTGCCTATGATATATTGGACTGAGTCCACTACTTGTTGCAGATTCTTTCATTCCTCTGCATTCAGATTGTCCTACCAGATCATGATGAAACCAATCAGGATACTTTCAGCAGCACAGCTGTAACAGTTTGATAGAGAGTTCAGTCATAAGCAGATATGACCGTAACATCCAAGAGGCTCTCTTTAGGTAGCTACATGAATGAGAGAATACGGACTATCTGCACGCAGAAGGAATAAATTTAATTTGACATCATGCTCAATACAGACATTATGGGATGAAGTGCTGTTCTTTCCAATTTACTGGCCAAATATATTCCTAAAATCAGTGAAGCATTATGAACAGGGCATGTGATTTCCCCACAAAAACCTATTGAGAAAATCCTCCAGTGAGCTTGAGACAGAGTCGGGGCATGCAAAGTGGAGCAAATTTGGAGTGGGGGTGATTAGAAGCCTATCCATGTAAAGCAAGAGCCAGGCTTGATCAATCTAAGCGCCAGGCTGATTTGGAAACTTGGAGTATTTGTTGGAGTGTGGCAGCAGGGTCCAGGCCCAGAGCATATTGAAGCCACAGAGTCCTAGAATGAGGAATGACCCGATGTTTGGATGATTTCAATGCCGGGCCAGAGGCAGGGTGCTGGGACCAGAGGCAAGGGCCGGGCTAGTTCGCCTTGCTGCTCTGTGACATTTACTCAGCACTGTGCTGCACTGAGGTTGAGGCTAAGGGTGTGGATGTGGGCCTACCCCAGCTGTTCCAGGCTTCATGATGTTTACTCTGCTATGTGCTGCTCTGAGACCGAAGCTGTGGGCCTGCTCCATTTGCTCTGGGCTTCACATTTGAAGACTCACTTTTATTATAAATCCTATTTGCTTACTTTTATTGTTTGTACAATTTGTTTTTTTTTCTCTCTCTTTCTACATTGGTTGTTGTCAAGATTTTTTATGGGTTCTTTTGGGTTTCTTGCTTTGTGGCTGCCTGTAAGGAGACAAATTTCAAGGTTGCATAATGTATAATAAATATACTTTGAATTTTGAACTCTCTTGAAGAGCATACATACATAGTGGCTCAGTAGAACAAATACTGTGGGCTGGAGATAATGTGAATTAATTTGTGAGTGTACTCAGTTTAACTGTATTTGTTGCAATATTGGAAAGAATTTTTACAGACAGAGACAATGAATGCAGTTGTCTGTAAAGCCAAATTTATACCTCTGCGTCAAATGTACACCGTAGGTACTGTGTACCCTATGCCTTAGGGTGGCATGCACCTCCCCAAAAAAGTAACTCACGCGTCATGGCGACGCAGACCGCAACAACTGTGATTGGTCCGCTTGATAGCATCGCACTTCCTCCTACGCATTTCCGGTTGCTTTTCTCCTCCCTGTCTGTACACTGATGCGAAATAAATGGTTGGAGACGATGAACCAAATCGTCAAATCTACCTGCCGACATCCGAACATATTTGAAATGCATTTCCTCGTCCTGTCTCTCACGAAGAAACTCAACACAGTGGCATAGAAACCCCACCGCCAACTAGCGTTTTGGCGGTGAATTGCAGAGCGACGCAGACACGACTATGCATGCTCGCTAGTTGCATACTCCGAATTGATATTGTATTTGTTAAATAGGGGCCGTGAACAATCCTGATTTGATGGAGACAGACGTGAGAAGCACGGAAGAACATTTGGAGAAACTTCTGAAATGCTTGCTTTGCTGCCACTGCTACTGTGCGATCGAGAATCTCAGGCGGGGAAGGCCCCAAATCCTCAGCTTTGCCTATTGCCTGTGCCAGGGCCGGGGTCGAAGCGCTCGGTAGAGATGGTGCTCCGTGCTCGGTGTCAGAGGGCTGGTCGGAGGGTCAGAGTTTTCAGACAGACTTAGAGTCTGACTGTGGTCAGGTGCTTCCAGGATGCTGCTTCGGCAAGTTTGCGGTGCTGGAAGCATCATGGCAGGGAGAGTTTCTCCCTTCTACCGTCTGCGAGAGACTTTGAGACTTTTTTTTACCGTGCCCATGGTCTGTTCTTCATCAAATTACGGTATTGTTTTGCAGTGTTGTAATTATGTGTTATAATTATGTGGCTTTTGTCAGTTTTTTTTTAGTCTTGGTTTGTCTTGTGTTTCTGTGGTATCATTCTGGAGGAACAAATTGTATCATTTCTTAATGCATGCATTACTAAATGACAATAAAAGAGGACTGCATGTCCTTATAATCTAATCTAATCTAATCTACAGAGTAGGGCTGTACAAAAGTATAAATCAGGCCTACGGCGTAGCACGTACTCACAAGTATAAATCAGCCTTTATACTTATGACGATACTTGTGCAGCAAGAGTGGTTGGTGTCTGGTGTGTGGTGCCAGGGTAGAGGGCTCTTGCAAACGTTTACAGATGTACCATAGAGAGAGGAGAGGAGTTACAGGAGCTTGAAGACTTACATTCAAAGTTTTAGGAACAGCTTCCTCGACTTCACCAACAGATTTCTGAACAGACAATGATCCAACACATGAAAACTACCTCACTTGCTTGCTCTCTATTTTCGTTACTAATTTAATTTAATTTATACACACACACACACACACACACATATATATATATATACATATATATATATATAAATATTTCTTATTGTAATTCATAGTATTTTTATGTAATGTAATGTAATGCTGTCGAAAAACAACTAATCTGACAACATGTTAGTGATAATCAACTTGATTCTGATTACAGCTTCAAATAAAATAAACTTTACCCAGATTTTGGTTAGTATGAAGAATCTTCTACCCTGGATAGAGGGGTGTCCATTTAAAACAGAGATGCAGACAAAGTGCTTTAACTAAAGAGTGGTGAATTATAGAATTTATTACCATAGGCAGCTGTGGACGCCAGGTTATTGGGTGTATTTAAGGCAGAGGTTGATCAGTACTTGATTGGACAATACATCAAAGGTTATGGGGAGAAGTCTGGGGAATGGGGCTAAGGAGAGGAAAAAGGATCAGCCATGATTGATTGGCGGAGTAGACTCTATGGGATAAATGGCCTAATTCTGCTCCTATGTCTTGTGGTCTTATATACTTCAGTGTTCTCCTTGTCTTCTATGGTGCAATAGAACACCAGATGACAGAAAAAAAGAGAGTATGGATAAGTAACAGGAACTTGTGGACTATGATTTTCAACAACAGCTTGTGTTGGGTACAAGTGAAAAGATATGGTAGTGTAGTGGTTAACAATTCTTTACAGTATCAGCAATCCAGGTTCAGCTCCCACTGATTTCTGTATTGAGTCTGTAAGTTCTCGTTGTGTCTCCTTCAGGTGCTCCAATTTCCTCCCACAGTCCAAAGATATACCAGTTGGTAGGTTAGTTGGTCATTGTAAATTGTCCTCTGATTAGGCTAGGGTTAAATTGTTGGGTGGTGTGGCTTGTTGGGCCAGAAGGGCCTGTTCTGCACTATATAAGTAAATATATAAAATAAACAAAATCTCTACAGGTGTACCATGGAGAACATTCTAACTGGTTGCAACACCACCTGGTGTGAAGGGGCCGCTGTACAGGATCAGAAAAAACTGCAGAGGTTTGTAAACTCAGCCGGCTCCAGCATGGACACTAGCCTCCTCTGCATCAAGGACATCTTCAAAAAGCCACGCCTCAAATTGGAGGCATTCATCATTAAGGACACTCACCACCCAGGACGTGCCCTTTTCTCATTACTATCATCAAATACACAGGAGCCTGAAGGAACACACTCAATGTTTTATGAATAACTTTCAGCTTCTTCCCTTGCCATCAGATTTCTGAACGGACAAAGAACCCATGAATACTTTGTCACTATTTTCTCCTCTTTTTGCACTATTTATGTATATATATAGATATAATAGTAATTTACAGTATATTTTATGTATTGCATTAAAGCAACAAATTTCATAAATGTTAGTGATAAATCTGAATCTAATTCTGATTCTGGTGAAAAGTAGATATTCCAGCAATGTTCAAGTGGCAATTGGACAAATGCACAAATACAGCCCATGTGCAAACAGGTAGTTTAACTTGGCATTATCGGTACAGATATCATGGGGGGTGGAGGTGGGTTTCAGCTGTTCCATTCCTCAGACTGGGTAAAGTAAGCAGGGTGAAGAAGCACGAAGGGTAGCTGTACAGGCAATGATGTTTTTCCACAAGAACCAGCCCTTGATCTTGCATGACACATCTATAAACACACTCGCTGTTAAGCAAGTTCAATTACCTATTATTAACACATCACACAGACCAAAGAGTTTAATGTGCTGTGCCATTTTGGCTCATCCTATCATAGACATTCCCTTTGATCTACACATCTCTCTCTCACCTCCTCTCCTACAGAAAATACCTTAGAACTCTCTCTCTTTCCTTTGTTCAGACAAAAGGTCCCAGACCCAAAACATTGAATTTCCTCAGATGCTCCCTTAACCTTCTCAGCCTTAAACTCTTAATGAATCATAGCCACTGGCACGCCTTCTTCTTAGTTCATCAATATATTGGGCCCAGAATAGATCCTCTGAGATGTTGATACCCAGCAACTTGAAACTGCTTACCCTTTCCACTGCTGACCCCTCAATCAGGACTGATATGTGTTCTTCTGACTTCCCTTTCCTGAAGTCCATAATTGATTCCTTGGACTTATTGACGTTGAGTTCAAGGTCATTGTTGTGTCTCCACTCAGCTAGGCCTCCTCATCATCTGTCTACCAACAACAATATGTTTTGCTGTTCTCTAGGAGCTCCATAGCAGGTTTTGAAGCTTGTTGATTAGTATTATGCAACTTAATGTTCCTCAAGAGCCCCAATATCTTTCTGCTTAATATCAAAATACCCCAGAATATCAACATATTCCTCTCTGTTCTCAATAAATTCCATGTTCTTCTCCCTGCTGTGAAGTACTCCCTTAGAACCTTGCTGATTTCTGCTCACTCCAGACTTAATGTCCCTCCTTTGTCGTTGAGTGGTCCTACCTTCTCCCTGGTTACCGCTTGTTTTTAATGTGTACATTAAATTCCTTGGGATTTTCTTTAACCCTAGACTCCGAGGAAATGCCGTGGCCCTCATTGAGTCTCCTGGTTCCCTGATTAAGTTCTCTCCTGCTTCTTTTATGTTCTTTATGGGCCCTGTCTAACTTCCTGAACCATACATATGCTTTCTTTTTCTTTTCGACAAGTAGAGTCAAGTTGTAAGAATACATGCCAGAATATGCTGGCATTCTTTAATGTTACCAGCGAAGGCTGTAAACATTTTTTTAGAAGTTTTTTAAATGTGTCTGATAGCTAGAGGCATGACCTGATGTTGATATTTTTTTAAAGGTTAGTTTTATTTTGCACATGTACATTAAAACATACAGTGTAAAGCATCATTTGCGTCAAGTCACATCAGCGAGGACTTCGCTGGGCATCCCATAAGTGTCACCACTCTTCCAGAGCCAACATAGCATGCCCACAACTCACTCATGCTAACCTTATATTTTTAAATGTGCAAGGAGCCAGAGCACCTGGAGGAAACCAGTGTAGGGAAGTGTCGGGAAGTGTATGGTCATGCACTTTAGAAGAAGCAATAAAGGCGTAGACTAAATGGGGAGAAAATTCAGAAATCGGAGGTGCAAAGGAACTTGGGAATCGTCATACAGAATTCCCTAAAGGTTAACTTGCAGGTTGAGTCGATGATGAGGAAAGCAAATGAAATAATTAGCATTCATTTTGAGAAATCTAGAATATAAAAGCAAGGATGTAATGCTAAGGTTTTATATGGGATTGGTTAGACTGCACCTGGAGTATTGTGGGCAGTTTTGGGCCCCTTATCTAAGAACAGATGTGCTGGTATTGGAGAGGGTCCAGAGGAGGATCATGAGGATAATTCCAGGAATAAAAGGGTTAAGGTATTGGGGCACTTAATGGTTCTGGGCCTGTATTCACAGGGGTTTAGAAGAATAAAGGGGGATCTCATTGAAAAATATTGAAAGGCTTAGCTAAAGTGAATGTGGAGAGGATGTTTCATATAACGGGACAACCTAAGGTCAGAGGGCGCAGCCTCAGTGTAGGAGGACATCCCCTCAGAACAGAGATGAGGAGGAATTTCTTTAGCCAGTGTGTGCTGAAACTGTGGAATTTATTGCCATAGACGGCTGTAGTCATTAGGTACATTTAATGTGGAAGTTGATAGGTTCTTGATTAGTAAGGTCATCAAAGGTTACGGGGAGAAGGCAAGAGAATGAAACTTAGAGTGATAACAAATTAGCTATGATGGAATGGGGAGCAGACTCAATGGGCCTAATGTCCTAATTCTGCTCCTATGTCTTAGGGTTTTATGGTCTTATTGTCCTACATTCACACAGTCACGGGGAGAACATACAAACTCCTTACTGGCAGCGGTGAGAATCGAACCCCATCTTACAGCCGGTGCTGTAATAATGTTATGCTAGCCACTATGCAATGCCATCCCAAGATCTTTACCTCAATTCAACCAATTACGATTTGTCACAAGTGTGTTCCAGCAACAAATTAACGGAGAATCATTCAACATAATGAATTGTCTTCAGAATAGTGAATCAGAGTCAGCTTTATTACCACTGACTTAGATGATGTGAAATATGTGTTGCAGCAGCAGTTCAGTGCATAGACATATAATTACTATAAAAACATTAATAAATAAAGTTACTTATCAAGGAGAGATTGGACAAACCTGGATTGTTTTCTCTGAAGTAGCAGACACTGAGGGAAGATCTGCAAGAGGTTTTTCAGATTATGAGAGGCAGACATAAAGTAGACAGCTACATTCTTGGTGGAGGCAAAAGCAATAGTGGCATTTAATGGAATGCAGAACATGGAAGGATATGGGTATTGTGTAGGGAAAAGGGGTTAATTTACTTGAACATTATATTACTAATTTAATTAGTATGACACAAAATTGTAGGCTGATGGTCTGGTACTGCAGTGTGCTGTTCTATGTTCTATGTTCCAGTGCAAAAATCAATAATTAACAAGGGTCATATCTTTTTCAGAAATCTGATGGCAGAGGGGAAGAAGTTGCTTCTGAGTCATTGAGTATATGTCATCAGGCTCCTGTAGCTCCTCTGTGATGGTAGTAATAAGTAGTGCAAAAATAAAAATAAGAAAAGTAGTGAGGTACTGTTCAAATCACAAACGAGAAAATCTAAGCACCAGGCTGATTTGGAAACGTCGGGTATTTCTCACTGTTAACCACCAGGTGGAAGGCACAGAAGCCTAAAGGCACAAACTCAGCGATTCAGGAAAAGCTTCGTCCCCTTTGTCATCTGATTCCTAAATGGACATCGAAGCCTTGAACACTACCTCACTTTCTTAATATATATTATTTCTGATTTTTGCACAATTTTTAATCTATTCATTATACGTATAATGTAAATGATTTACTTACTTATTATTATTTTTTGCTTCTATATTAAAATGTATTGCATTGAACTGCTGCTGCTAAGTTAAAAAATTTCACCACTCATGCCGCTGATAGTAAACCTGATTCTAATTCTGACTATGTGGACCATTAATGGTCATAAGCCTCCAGTTAGAATAACACCCTTCCACCACTATCACTGTATTCTACATCTCTTAATGACAATTATTGTTAAGTTGAGTTTCTACAGTTATATTAATAGCAAAAGGATAGTGAGGGATAAAATTAGTCCCTTAGAGAATCAGAGTGGACAGCAATGTGTACAGCCAAATTAGATGGAGGAGATTCTGAACAATTTCTTTTCTTCAGTATTCACTAAGGAGAAGGATATTGAATTGTGTAAGTTAAGGGAAACAGGTAGGGAAGTTACGGAAACTATGATGATTAAAGAAGAGGAAGTACTGGCGTTTTTAAGGAATGTAGAAATGGATAAGTCTCCGGGTCCTGACAGGATATTCCCTAGGACCTTGAGGGAAGTTAGTATGGAAGTAGCAAGGGCTCTGACAGAAATATTTCAAGTGTCATTAGAAACAGGGATGGTGCCAGAGGATTGGCATATTGTTCATGTTGTTCCATTGTTTAAAAAGGGTTCTAAGAGTAAACCTAGCAATTATCGGCCTGTGAGTTTGACATCAGCGGTGGGTAAATTGATGGAAAGTATTCTTAGAGATGGTATATATAATTATCTGGATAGACAGGGCCTGATTAGGAACAGTCAATATGGATTTGTGCGTGGAAGGTCATGTTTGACAAATCTTATTGAATTTTTTGAAGAGGTTACTAGGAAAGTTGACGAGAGTACAGCAGTGTCTTCAGTAAGGCCTTCGACAAGGTCCCTCACGGAAGGTTGGTTAGGAAGGTTCAATTGTTAGGTATTAATATTGAAGTAGTAAAATGAATTCAGCGGTGGCTGGTTGGGAGACGCCAGGGAGTAGTGGTGGATAACTGTTTGTCAGATTAGAGGCCAGTGACTAGTGGTGTGCCTCAGGGATCTGAACTGAGTCCAATGTTGTTTGTCCTATACATTAATGATCTGGATGATAGGGTGGTAAATTGGATTAGTAAGTATGCAGATAATACTAAGACAGGTGGAGTTGTGGATAATGAAGTAGGTTTTCAAAGCTTGCAGAGAGACTTAGGCCAGTTAGAAGAGTGGGCTGAAAGATGGCAGATGGAGTTTAATGTTGATAAATGTGAGGTGCTACATTTTGGTAGGACTAATCAAAATAGGACATACATGGTAAATGGTAGGGCATTAAAGAATGCTGTAGAACAGAGGGATCTAGGAATAATGGTGCATAGCTCCCTGAAGGTGGAATCTCATGTGGATAGGATGGTAAAGAAAGCTTTTGGTATGCTGGAAAGCTTTTATAAATCAGAGCATTGAGTATAGGAGTTGGGATGTAATGTCGAAATTGTACAAGGCACAATTATGAGGGGGATAGATAGAGTTGATGTGGATAGGCTTTTTCCATTGAGAGTGGGGGAGATTCAAACAAGAGGACATGAGTTGAGAGTTAAAGGGCAAAAGTTTAGGGGTAACATGAGGGGGAACTTCTTTACTCAGAGAGTGGTAGCTGTGTGGAACAAGTTTCCAGCAGAAGTGACTGAGGGGGGGTTCGATGTTGTCATTTAAAGTTAAATTGGATAGCTATATGGACAGGAAAGGAATGGAGGGTTATGGGCTGAGTGCAGGTCGGTGGGACTAGGTGAGAGTAAGAGTAAGAGTTCGGCACAGACTAGAAGGGCCGAGATGGCCTGTTTCCGTGCTGTAATTGTTATATGGTTATGTGGTTAACTATTTGCCTTTGTCCATACTTCTACAAAAACTGACTATATCACTCAATATACATTACAGGGACACCTGTTCTGGGGATCAGAAGTATCACGGTGGGCAATGAGTTTCAAAACTTGGGGTTACAGTGCACTTAGAGTTGCTGTTAGGGGATATCTTGTTCTGTCAAAGCAGTAGATACATTTTCTGGAACAAAGTAAGGATCCAATTGAGAAATGGAATGGATTCTGCAAGGTATTGTACTAGCTGACATTTTGCACCGTCTTCAATATGCAAAAAGTATTATAGAACATGGAACTTAGAACAGCACAGCATAGAATGGGCTCTTTGGCCCACAATGCTGTGCGATATTTTAACCTACTCCAAGATCAATCTAACCTTTCCCTCCTACATAGCCCATAACTGTCTGTTTTTCTTTCATCCATGTGCCTTTCTCTTAAATGTCCCTAATGTACCTGCCTCTACCCTAAACCCTCTTTCAATCATCTCAAAAAGATGTCCTCTGGTATGAACCATTTCCACCCAGGGAAAAAGCATGACCTGGCCACTCTGTCTATGCCTCTCATGATCTTCTACACCTCTATGATGTTACCTCTCATTCTCCTTTGCTTCAGAGATAAAACCCCTAGTTCTCTCAACTTATTCTCATAAGATATATTTTCTAATCTAGGCAGCATTCTGATAAACCTCCTCTGCACCCTCTCTAATGCTCCTAAATCCTTCCTGTTTTGAGGCAAGCAGAACTGAGCACAATACTCCAAGTGTGGTCTAACCACTTCTATCAAGCTGTAATATTATCTCACGGCTTTTGAACTGAATATCCCGATTAATGAAAGCCAGCACAAAATGTGCCTTTTTAAACACCCTGTGAACTTGTATAACACCTTTGAGGGATCCATGGACCTACACCCCAAGATTCCTCTGTTACTCCATGCTGCCAAGAATCCTGCCTTTATCCTTGTACTCTGTCTGCAAGTTCACCCTTCAAAGGTCCTTTACTTCTCCAGCCTCAGCATAGTTCTGCATCCTATCTATGTCCCATTATTACCTAAAACAACTTTCTACCCTATCCACACGTGCATGTCAGGTGCAAATTTACTGACCCACCCTTCAGCTTCCTCATCTAAGTCACTTATAAAAATCAGAAAGAGCAGGGGTCTCAAAGCAGATCCCCGTAGAACACCACTGATCAACAAAAATGAATGATAACTTTAGCATTGTAAATCATACCAAAGCATGTTTGTGGCTGTTTCAGATGAATTGGGCTAAATATGGCTGAGGTAAAAAAAAAGGAACTCCAGGCAACTCTGTATCAGACATTGGAGGCTGTTACAGGTGTTGCAGTTGTGTTACAGTTGGTAGGCGGTTGTTGCACAGCTCCAGTAAATGAAGCTTGATCCGGACTCCGATTCCACCTGCTAGGTGCTGCACATTTCCCACTGCCACTCATCCGAACTGGTAGGTTTGGCCACTGTAAATTGTTGTTGGTGTTGGTGAGTGGCGGGGAAATTAGGTGGAGTTATAGAAATATGAGAATAGGGAATGTATCCTAGAAAACGGGAATACTGGGAGTGGTCTGAGAACCAACATAGACTTGATGGGCCAAATAGCCTTCATTTCTGCTGCAAGGAAATATGACATATAATGAAAGTAACAGGTCAGAAATAAATTCTGAGTTTATCATTAACCAATCCTTAAAATACCCAAAGTTAACAAAGTAGTTTATTTAACTGCAGTTGTATGCAGAAAAGTAAATAGGAGTTTCATCCACTAGTCTAAATTGGCAAGGCTATTATGGGCAAATTACTTTTAGTCTGTCTTGGATACTGTTGTCTTGTCATTTGTGGTGCTGTAGTTTTTTTTTCTTTCTTTAAGAGCAGGGTAGACAGTAGAGATATGAAATTGACATATTTTAGAGAACAAGAAGGAATTAAACACATTGGTTGTCAGTGTTTGTTGGTACGTAGTTTTTCATTTATTCTGTTGTATTTCATTGTTCTACTGTAAATGCCTGCAGGTAAACAAATCTCATACATACACACTTTGATAACAAATTTACTTTGAACTGTAAACTGTCAATGTCTGAAATTCTCTATTCAGGAAGGGACTTGATTGAAGTGATAAGAAGGTAAGCAAACAGGTTGCAGTTGTTTGTTGCACCTCCTTTCTCTGACTTGAAGGGTTCTGCATGCAGCACGATATGTGCGCCTGATTCCCTATTAAAGATTGATGAGATAAAAAATGTGAAATAGATAGTACTGGTAGGGCTAAGTGTCTGTGAAATCTACTGATCCAGGGTTAGAACAGTGCTGAAAATATTTAAGGAAACCTTAGCACCCTCTTGAAGTATCTACCTAGACTGGAAGACTTAATAAAGAAATAATTTGCAGCTATAGAGAGCTACCAGCTGGAGTTACTATTACTCTGTGAACATGGTGGGCATATTATGTTGGTGCTGGAGTACATGGCTCTCCCCAGCAAATTCCTAGGTTATGTTGATCGTTAGCACCAATGATGCATTTCACTGTATGCTTCAATGTACATATGATAAATGAATCCAAATATATATTAGTCATGGGTGATCTCCAAGCTGCTCTTGATTTCCTTAAAAAGTCAGAGAGAAATTCTTGAATGTTTTTCCAAAATAAACTGTGAATCTCCCTGTCTATTCCATGAAGAGACAGTGAACAAAGATCTATGGCATTGCACTGTTAATTTTAATTAATGAGGAATAGGATTTTTTTTCTCAGAAATGGATTATATCTACAGAGAGAAAAGAGTTTTAAAGGGGAAAGATTTTTGTCTGATATCTAGAATAGTGGAGGAGACGAAATCAGATACAATCACTGTGTTTGAGACACATAGAGAGAACCACTGGAATAGGCAAGGTATAGAAATATACAAACTTTTTGAAGGATGATGAGTTAGAAACATTAAAACAGAGAAAACCTACAGCACAGTACAGGCCCTTCGGCCCACAAAGCTGTGCGGAATATGTCCTTACCTTAGAAATTACCTAGGGTTACCCATAGCCCTCTATTTTTCTGAGCTCCATGTACCTGTCCGGGAATCTCTTAAAAGACCCTATCGTATCTGCTTCCACCACTGTCGCCGGCAGCCCATTCCACGCACTCACCACTCTCTGCATAAAAACTTACCCCCGACATTTCCTCTGTACCCCCTTCCAAGCACCTTAAAACTGTGTTCTCTCATGCTAACCATTTCAGCTCTGGGAGAGAGCCTCTGATTATCCACATGATCAACGCCTCTCATCATCTTATACACCTGATGATGTGGTGAGCTGTCCAGCTCTAGGACAGTAACACAATATGTTATGTCTTCCCTTTTCTTCCAATGGAGATCGGGTCTTGGTATAAAAAGGTAGCATCACAGGGGGAAGCATTGTTAAACCCTGGTGATTTTGCAAATTAGAGATTCTTCAGTGGTCAAGAATAAGGTGCAAATCTTGTAACTACAGTCATTTTATTAGGTGATCATAACAATAAAAAACCAGATCACTCTGCTGTAAGGGAGAGAAAAAATAACAAAAAAGAGATCAATGATAATAGAAAAATACCGAGAAGTTATAGTCATCTTATACCAAAAACTAGCTCAAACTAGAAATATAAGGCTTACCGCAATAAATAACCCATGAAATACCAGATTCAAGAGGTGTGACACCTGCTGCAGAGAACATAAGAAACTTCTAGAAAGTACAGAATCATCTCCACTACAGTTGCTAGAAAAGTCACTGGAGAATTACACACATCCAGGTTATGATATACAGTAAAAATACTTGCAAACATAGGTAACGTTATACAATAAGAAAAATAATAATTTTACTCTCTAGTCCAACGTCACCTACCTAGAATCCTTCAACATAGCACTGCATCTGTCTCAATGCTTACTACCCAGGTTGGATGCATTTTTCAGTTGTCCTGTGACTATAGCTTTATCTGGTCAGTAAGGGAGCTGAATATTTCCAGTGAACTAGTGGCTGCCCATGTTCATCAGTAGTGAAAATAGGATTGGTTTATTATTGTCACAAGTACTGAGATAGAGTGAAAGCTTTCTTGCATACTGTCCATACAGATAAGAGCAGGAACAAAACATCGTCTCTGGCACTGTGAGGCAAAGAATGGAAGATCAGTGTAAATAGGTGGCAGTTAGTTGATATAGAGCTTGGTGTACCAAAAGGACTGTTTCTGTACGACATCTTGGAATTGTAGTTGGTTTAGATCAGATCATTAAAGCTTCTATCGAGGTAATGCATGAGGTAGAACGAGGTAAAAAAAAATAGCAATGCAGAATAAAGTTCAACAGCTACAGGTGACCAGGCTGTGAGCTGGCAGCCACTTCTAGGGAGCACCATGTGCAGCTACATGGGGATTCTGGAAGCAGTTTGTGGAGCTGTTCTGTCCTATAATTGGCTCTCACCAACAGACTTGGCAATCAAATACATGAAGCCGGTGTGCTTATCACCTTATTGCCTACTTGCTGGCAAATTTAAATTCTATGATCATAGCATCATATAGCACCTTTGACACATCTTGTCTATGCTTGCCGGTTATCCATGTTAATCCTATTTGCCCACAAGAGACCCATAGAGATCCCTCTATGCCTTTTCTATCCAAGTACCTACCCAAATGTCAATTAAACAGTGTAATTGTACTTGCCTCCTATACCTCCACTGATAACCACCACCATCTGTGTGAAAAACTTATTCCTCAGGTTTTCTTCAAATTTCTTTCCTCTCACCTTAAATCTGTGTCCTCTAGTTCTGGACTTCCCTACCTTGGGGAAAAGGCTCTGATTATCCATCCCATCTATGCCCATTATAGATCTGAAAGTTTTTCTCTCAGTCTCCTATGTTCCAGTGAGAATAATCCCACGTGTACGTACAATGAACTTGAATTTGGGATGAGACATATTATATGCATTAGTCAATAAAGACCAGAAGCAAATGTCCTTACTGATAATGAATGTCACTGATATATGTAAAAATTCAATCCCCTTCTCTCAGTTCCTCAGTCTCTGCCGCATCTGCTCTCAGGATGAGGCTTTTCATTCCAGAACACTGACATGCCCTCCTTCTTCAAAGAAAGGGGCTTCCCTTCCTCCACCATCAATGCTGCCCACCCCGCATCTCTTCCATTTCACACGGATCTTCCCTTACTCCATCCTCCCACTGCCACACCAGGGATAAGATTCCTCTTGTCCTCACCTACCACCTCACTATCCTTCACGTCCAACACATAATTCTCTGTAACTTTCTCCATCTCCAATAGGATCCCACTGCCAAACACATCTTTCCCTACACCCCACCACCCCCACTTTCTGCTCGCTTCCTACACAATTCCCTTGTCCACTCGTCACTCCCCACTGATCTTCCTCCTGGCACTTATCCTTGCAGGTGTAACAAATGCCATACCTGCCCCTGCACTTCCTCCCTTACTCCAATTCAAGGCCCCAAATAGTGCTGCCAGGTGACACTTCACCTATGCGTCTATTGGGGTCACATACTGTTTCTGGTGCTCCAGGTGGGGCCTCCTGTATATCTTTGAGACCCAGCGTAGACTGGGTGACCACTTCACTGAGCACCTACGCTCTGTCTGCCAGAAAAAGCGGGATCACCCGGTGGCCACCCAATTTGATTCAACTTCCTATTCCCATTCGGACATGTCTGTCCATGGCCTCCTCAACTGCTGCGATGAGGCCACACTCAGGTTGGAGGAGCGACACCTTATATTGGCATGAACATTGATTTCTCGAATTTTCGGTAGATGCTCCTCTTGCCCTCTCCACCTTTCCTCATACCATTTTCCCTCTTTCACCTTATCTCCTTACCTGCCCATCACCTCCCTCTGGTTCTCTTCCCCATTCCCTTTCTTTCATGGTCTTCTGTCCACTCCTATCAGAATCCTCCTTCTCCAACCCTTTATCTCTTTTACCAGTCAACTTCCCAGCTCCTTACTTCATTACTCTCCCTCTTCCAGTCTCACCTATCACCTGCTACCTCATACTTCCTGCTGCCTCTCCTCATCTTCTTATTCTGACTTCTCCCCTTCCTTTCCAGTCCTGATGAAGGGTCTTGGCCCGAAATGTCGACTGGTAACTCCTTTCCTTAGACGCTGCCTGGCCTGCTGAGTTCCTCCAGCATTGTGTGAGTGTTGCGTTGGATTTCCAGCGTCAGCGGATGTTCACTAACATATGTCATGAAATTTGTTGTTTGTGGCAGCAGTGCAGTGCAAGACATAAAAAAATGACAATAACTTCCAATCAAAAATAAATGAATATTTAAATAGTGCAAAACGGGAATAATGAGGCAGTGTTTATGTGCTCAGAAATCTGAAGTAGAGTGGAAGAAGCTGTTCTTAAAATATTGAGTGTGAGTCTTCCATCTCCTCCCTGATGGTAGTAATGAGAAGAGGGCATGTCCCAGGTTGCAAGGGTCCTTAATGATGGATGCCGCTTTCTTGAAGTACCACCTTTTGATGGTGGGGAGGTATATGCCCACGAGGGAGCAGGCTGAGTCTACAATTGTCTGCAGCCTCTTTCCATGTGTGCCCATGACAGATTTTTGGAATGAAGTGCTACTACTGTGCTAATGGAGGAGCATCGTTCTGAGGTTAAAGTTCCGTCACTATCTAATTGAATGGTGAAACAAATGCCGAGATGCAGGTGAAAGACCTTGCTTCAACATTGTTACAAACAAGAGAAAACCTGCAGATGCTGGAACTCCAAGCAACACACACAAAATGTTGGAGGTTTCTCGACCTAAAATGTCAACATTACTGTTTTCCATAGATGTTGCCTGGCCTGCTGAGTTCCTCCAGCATTTTGTGTGTGTGTGTGTGTGTGTGTGTGTGTGTGTGTGTATTGCTTCAGCGTTGTTATTTTATATCAAGCGGGCCATCTGCTTTATCTCCCATCAGAACAGAACTTTACTATCTTATTTCAGAGCTCATGTACTTTACTGTAGAAGACTTCACACCCATTTAATTAGTCTATCAGGAGGAAGATAAGTGACAGGAACTTGTGGTTACATGGTTACCTGCACCCACACTGGGTTCCAGTCAGAAAACTTGAGATGAAGTGCAAAGTTCACTGGTTTCGTATTCAGCAAAGAGAATTCTACTTTAACCTTTCTGTTATGTAGTGTAACTCCGAAACATAAAACTAATTGAAAGAAAAACAGGGAGCCTGGGGATAAATGTGTCTACTTTATTTTTACTTTAGTCAGGCGTTCACATATGATGTGGTGTTGTAATGATGTATGCAATTCATGTACTCTTACATTTAATGTGTTATGAATTACTGTATGTGTAACGCGCTGTAAGGATTCACTGCTAATGTAATAACTTCTCTGTAATGTTTCACTGCTCAAGCTAATGAAATGGCTTCTCTGTAATGTTCACTGCTGAGGTAACAGTTTCTCTGTAGCAGCAATGTTTGGGTTATGGCTAGAGATAACAGGACTGTGGATGCATATTTGCCAATCAGGATTTGTTGCTCTGTCTTGTGAATCTGGAAGGAGATTTTTCGTGGGCTTTTGCCAGGGAGAGATGAGGAGAGAAGACGCAAATGGAGAGATTTGGTAGACCGCTGGACAGGGTGGACTTGGAGTGAGAGCCTGAAGGGCAGCGACGATCGGAGGAGGTCGATGGTGGACAATCAACTTATTGGTGAGCTCCAACTTTGCACAACAGACTGTTTAATAAGATTGGGCCCTATTTTTTCTTTTTTTTGTTTCTTTATTAACCATATAGTCAAAGTAAGAATTATAAAGATTAATCGTTTAATCGCATATTGTGTACTGTTTGTTATTTCAGGGTGTTGATTTGTAACAGGGGACGCATCATGCAGCATCTACCCAAACGAGATTTCTTAAGTTTGGTCAGGCCGGGGGCTATCACCCCCTATATTAAGACACTAGCCGAAGCAAGAGTTACATATTTAAACAACAAAGTATGCTTAATCAAACTATATATTTACAGCAGTGGTCCCCAACCTTCTTTGCACAGCAGACCGGTTTATTATTGACAATATTCTTGCGGACCGGCTGACCGGGGGTTGGGGGGGGGGGGGGCGGGGGAGGTAGGGTTGCCAACGGACAAGAGTAGCAGTCAAATACGTTGTGTTTATCCAGAGAAAGACTACCATGACCATGAAGCCTTGCGCGGGCACGTGTGCGCATGCGTGTACGTGCTGATTTTTTTCTACAACTCGTTTTTGGCAATTCTGTTCAGAGGGGGTGGTGTGATGTTAATCACGAGCGGAATATAGGTGATAAGTCAACTATGTCACTTATAAGTGGCTACTACACTCAATTCCATTTCTAAAAGGGTTTATCTAACGAATTTAATATTAAACACACAGTGCATATTTTCCTTGCATGAATATAGTGATAAGTCAATTATAAGTCAATAGCATCGTTACATTTTAAGTAACGTTTGGATATTAAACACACAGCGCATATTTTCCCCATATGAACATATAAAATCATTGCAACACACCTATATCACTGAATCAGTGGGAGCCCTGGGCTTGTTTCCCTGCAACAAGATGGTCCTGTCAAGGAGTGATGGGAGACAGCGATACTCGAAGGGGGTTCCTTATGTCCAGTCTATTCCGCAATTTAGTGTTCGTTGCATTCACTGCAGAAATCTCCGCTTCGCAGAAATATGATGGAAATGGAAGCAACGTTTTCAGTGCTTTCGTGGCTATCTCAGGATATTTAGCCTTGACTATGATCCAGAATGCTGGCAAAGATGTTATGTCAAACATACTTTCCAGCCCACCATCATTTGCCAGTTCAAGGAGTTGATCTTCTTCCCGCGCTGACATGGATGACGTGCAGGTAATGACCTCGCGTGCTTAATGACCTCGCATGCGTTCAAGCTCAATAATGTATGACAGGGAATGAGGAAAGGTGCAGCTGACTCATATCGCCAAATCATATCGTTTCCTCATGACCTGGTGGTTGGGGACCGCTGATTTACAGCATTACCTAAATATTACTGAACTATTCACTGTGCTGAATACCAGCTGTCTATCAAGTAGCTGCTCCCTTCTCTCACTGTAAGAACTTGGAAGCTGCCAGTGCCCTTGCAGAAAGTATAAACAAACTGTGAACAGTCTTCACCTCTCTCTCTCTTTCTTTTTTCTCTCACTTTTTCAAAGCACAGTTCATAGTTCACAACAACTTCACTCTCTAAATGTTAGGCAGGAGACTGGAGAGAGAAAAATAAAGAAGGAAGAAAGATTGTTAATCATAGTTGATACTTCTGTTTTATTTCCAACTGCCCTTTACTCTCCCCTAGTGTTTCCCATTATCACCTTTCTTATTTAATAGATTCCAGCTCTGTTAAGCTGTGTTCCCGTTTATCACTAACCTAGCTGTCTCTGCCTTCAGCAACACACACACAAAATGCTGGAGGAGATCGAGTCAGACAACATCTATGGAGAAGAATACACTGTCAATGTTTCGGGCCAAGACCCTTCATCAGGACTGGAAAGGAAAGGAGTAGAAGCCAGAATAATATGGTTGTGGTGGGGCAGCGAAGTAGTACAAGCATGCAGGTGACAGGTGAGACCAGATGAGGTAACACAGGCAAAATTCTGGTCACCTTCACCCTCCCCACACCACACCTAGCTCCACCTGCATTTTTTGCTTGGTGCCTCCGTCTATCACCCGCCTGTCTCTGTCTCCCAGCTCTACCTTTCTCCATTCTCCCAATCCTTGCTCCATCTGCCAGTCATCCTCCACCTCTCCTCAGTGATCGAACCATCTACTGGCCCCTGTTGCACCACTGCCCCTCTTCCTTATACTGGCTATTTCCCATCTCTTCTCTTAGTCCCAGTGGAGGCTTTTGACTGGAAATGTCAACAATTCCTTTTCCCCACAGATGCTGTTTGATTCACTGAGTTCCTCCGGCAGACTGTTTGCTGTTGATATTTTAATGTGTTGTCTTTAAGTGAACCTTTATATGTGCAGTAATGTCCTAGCAAAGACAATGTGACACTGGTTGGAGAAATTAGTAACAACTATCAGACTGACAGCTTTTCCCTGCTCTTCATCTAGTGACGCTGCTGAAGATGAGTCGAGTAAAGCTGATATCGTTTGGCAGTTTTAGAGAGGATCGACCTTTATTGAATCTTCATTCAAGAAACAGCGACCCGCATGAGATAACCTCTGCTAGAGTAGGAAAGGTTGTGCAGTGTCTATTCTCCAGAGGAAAATGTCAGGTCCTTTAAACCGTTTTATTTCCGTCGTTTTGAATCCTGCAGACAAGACACGTTCCGGCTGGGATCAGCAATAACGTGACGTCTTCGAGGAATTCTTCATTTCAGGGAAGTCTGTCCTAATTGACTGTATAAACCTCTTGGACTTTCGAATTTACCATTCTATGAACTGTGTTTGAATTTATCACTTAAAGAACTGTTTTCGCATGTACCCTTTTAAGAACTGTTCCAGAGTTGCCGTATAGCAGTTAACTTCTGGTTAAGCTAGTCGTTTAAATACATTTTGCTAATTTTGAGCAGAGTTTAATAAATGTTTGTTTGTTTTTATAAAATCTGACTCAATTCTATATTCATTGTTACTGGTCACGTGACAAAAATTGGGGGCTCGTTGGGATTATTCCTGTTTTGAGTTTAAGTGCTTGATTAATTATCAATTTGATTTGGAAAAGAGAAAACACCGATTCTTTTGTTTGATTGGTCTGTGTGGGTGGTATTCGGCAGCAATGATTATTAACAACTTTATGGAATTGCCAAACCCGGAGTTTTTAGCGAAGGCGAATAAGGGTGATGTATCCGAGATTGCTAGAAGGTTGGACCTTAAAGGAGTTACGAAGGTTACAACAAAGCCTGTAATTCAGAGAAAAATCGCAGAACACTATATACATTTGGGTGTTTTTGATGAAGCGGAGTTAGATAGGTTCCCTGTAAGTAAAGCAGTGATCCAGTTACACCTGGAACAGGTAGCGTTAGAAAAGCTTAGAGTAGAAGCTGAGTTAAAACAGAAACAATTAGAAGGTGACTTGGAGCGATGTCAGTTAGAAGCTGCAAATAAACAGAGGGAATTTGAAGAAAGAGAAGCAAATAAAAGGAGGGAATTTGAGCTAGAGATGGAGAAATTAAAATCCGAGAATCAGGCTTCTGGTTCTAGGAGACAGTTTGTTGCTAGTCGAGAGCTTACTTTGGCTCCTCTATTTAATGAAACAGAAGTGGACAAATATTTCCAACATTTTAAAATTGTTGCTCTGAGTTCAGGGTGGCCAAAAGACAAATGGCCAGTGATGTTACAAAGTATATTTAGAGGCAAGGCACAACAGGCTTATACAGCTTTAACTGCTGAGCAAGCACTTGATTATGATATTGTGAAGCAGGATATATGGAAAACGTATGAACTGGTTCTGGAAGCTTATAGAGAAAGATTCAGAAATTTAAAGAAATCCGTGAAAAAAACTTATGTGGAATTTGCCTACGAGAAATCTGTGTGTTTTGAGAGATGGGTTTCCTCTAAAAATATGAATGGGGAGTATAATAAATTGAAAGAGTTGATTTTATTGGCGGAATTTAAAAGGAACATTCCTATTGAAATAAGGACATATTTAAATGAGAGAGACATTGCTATATCGCAGGAGTCTGCTAAATTAGCTGATGAGTATGCTTTAATTCAGAAGAGTAGATTTCCTCAGGGTAGAAATTTAAAAGTAAAGATAGCACAGAGAGTCAAAGTAAACTAGAAATTAAGTCAGAAGTTAGTGAGAAAGATAAAGCTGAAGGGAAACATTGTGAAGGAAAGACATTTTGGTCTTATTTGTAATTATTGTTAAGAAACCTGGACATGTAATAGCTAACTGTTTTTGATTGAAAAAGAAATAGAAAGAAGCAGTCCCAGATGCTTGTGTGCAACATACTGAAACACCTGTAAATCCACAGGGTTTGATAAATACAAATGAAGCTTTGTCAGAGTCTGACGAAGTTAAGAGGGGATATGATCATTTTATAACTGAACGATTTGTATCCTTGAAAGAGGGATCCAATCCAGTGCCAATAAAAATACTTAGGGATACTGGAGCTTCTCAATCACTTATATTAGACAGTGTTCTAAAGTTTAGTAATGAGTCTGACATTGGTGAGGTAAACTATATAAGCGGTGTTGGGAGTGCCCTTATGCCTGTACATTTGCACAGAGTAAATTTAAGGTCAGGGTTAGTTACAGGACTTGTTAAAGTAGAACTACAATCCAGTTTACCTGTAAATGGTGTTTCTCTATTGTTAGGGAATGACTTAGCAGATGGATAAGTTTTTCCTGAAGTGCATTTGACAACAAAACCTATTTCTGAGGAACAAAAGAGGGATTCTAAAATGGATTCTTCCTGTGTTGTAACCAGAGCTATGGCCAAAAAGCTAGATGTGCAAGATGGGTCTGTTAACCATGATTGTTCAACTCAAGCTTCAAATTTTGAGGATGTCAGAAACTTTCTTACCTTCATTGTTTGATCAGGATCTTGATAGTAAGTCTGACCATGAAGATTTGTCTTTATCTCGGAAGGAGATTATAGCAGAGCAGAGTCGAGACCCTGAGATTATCAAATTAAAAGAATAAGCTCTTCCAGATAGTGAAATTGAGAAGGTGCCAGTAGGATATTTTGAAAAGGGAATTTTAATGAGGAAATGGAGATCACCTACAATTCCTGTAGGTGAAGAATGGGAAGTTCATCACCAGGTAGTAGTTCCTAAAGTTTACCGGAATGAGATTTTAACTATGGCTCATAGTAAGCCTTTGGGTGGCCATCAAGGTGTAGAGAAAACTATGAAAAAGGTTTTTAAACATTTTTACTGGCCTAGTTTAAGGAAAGATGTGGCGACATTCTGCAGGACGTGTCATACATGTCAAATTGTGGGTAAACCTAATCAAGTTACTCCAGTGGCCCCACTGCCACCGATTCCAGCATTTGGTGAGCCATTTTCCAAAATTATTATAGATTGTGTAGGCCCATTGCCAAAAACCAAGACTGGACATCAATATTTGCTGATCATCATGTGCACAACATCTAGATTTCCAGAGGCCATACCACTCAGGAATATAACGGCTAAAATTGTAATAAAGGCTCTTATAAAATTCTTGACTTAGTTTGGGTTGCCTAAGGAAATACAGTCGGATCAAGGTAGTAATTTTATGTCTGGATTGTTTCAGTAGCTAGTTTATAAACTGGGAGCAAAACAGATGACCTCATCTGCATATCATCCAGAATCACAAGGAGCCTTGGAGAGGTTCCATTCTACCCTTAAAACTATGATTAGGACATATTATGTGGAGAATGAAAATGACTGGGATGAGGGCATACATTTACTACTTTTTGCAGTACAGGAGTCAGTGCAAGAATCCCTAGGTTTTAACCCTTTTGAACTTGTTTTTGGGCATAGAGTTCGAGGACCTTTGGCCTAGTTGAAAGAACAGTGGATTAATAAAGAGGTACACACGAATTTGTTGGATTATGTTTTAAATTTCAAGGAAAGATTACATAAATCCTGTAGCTTAGCTAAGGAAAATTTAAAATTGGCTCAGGAGAAAATGAAAATGTAGTAGTATAAGGATGCTAGAATGTCATTTAAGCCCGGAGTTAAGGTGTTGATTCTTTTCCCGGTGTAAACGAACCTATTACAAGCAAAATTTCAAGGTCCGAATGAAGTTATATCCAAAGTTAATGATGTGGATTATGTGATAAAAACACCAGATTGGAGAAATTCCACACAACTTTGTCATATAAATATGATAAAACCATATTATGAGAAACAGTCTGCTACTATGGCTGTTGTGGTCAATAATAATGAGTCTGATCCCACTAGGAATTTAATGGATGATTCATCTGAAACTCATTTTAAACACAACATTATTTCTGCCAGGCTACCAAACACAACAATTCTGGAAAATATTGATGAGAAATGTTACGTACCCCGTAACTGGGTTGCCAAACCAGCAGAAATGGATCACTCAGTTGGAGTCTGGATTACTAGAACTAAGAAAGTTTTATTAAAGAAACAAGCAACACAGTACTCTAATCAAAAGGATAATAAATGCAACAGTTCAGCAATGATAAACATACATGTACACAGAATTCAGATAACAGGAATAATCAAACTCTATCGTTGTCTAGGGGTAAATGACCAGTTTCAAAGTGACACAAAGTTCAATTCAATTTAGTTCAGTTCAGTTCGCAGTAATCGCTGCCGTGGTGATGGACAGTGGGGAGAAGGAGAGAGAGAGCAAAATGAATGAATATTCAAACGGCTTCCACACAGACCTTCGCAGTCAGCTTTCGGGCAAGTCCTTTGTGATGTCATCTGAGGTCACTGACCGTGACTCCTCCGTTTCCAGATGCGATCATTTCCCTGCGGTGAACCCGGCACCCAGGCAAGGGTGGACACACACCAGGTTCCCGCCGATCGTGCCTTTCCACCCTGTGCGTCTATGGCTTGGTCCCGCGATCAGCCCTCCAAGACTCCCACCGACTTGTGAGAGACGCACCGCTTCCAGGGTCTCGTTACCTCGGGTGTCGTGTGTGTTGCCTTAGCGAACCTGTCCCTTTTTATCCCCCTGCTGGGGTATCACCTGTCCATCACTTCAAACAGTTCAGGGTTCAAAGGGGGAGCCGATCTTGACAGCTCTCCTTCCTTCATTAATATCTCCAAATGCTGCTCCATTGTTTTCCTTATCTCTCTCTCCTGAAGACAGGTGGCAGACCAACTGCTGATTCCACTGGTGCCAGCCCAGGCCAGCTACATCTTAATCTATGTGTATTCTTGTCACACTTCCCCCCTTTAAAGATTTTTACCCGGGGTAAAAATTACAGACATGAATACATTATTTGGTACACACAAATATACATCTTTATCAGCTATTTGGCTAATACAGCGAATTTTAAGTTGTTAACACCTGACAGACAGTCAGCCATCACATTTTCTGTTCCTTTTATATGTGTTATTAATAATCCCTTAGACCAGGCTCCAACTTAGCAAACTTCATAGTGGCCAAAAACACTGACGAATTGCAATCAATGTAACCTCTCATCGGGTTTCGTCCCAGACCACAATAACAAGGGTCGTCCCATTCCGACTTAGTTTTCTCTCGCAAGGGCTTAGTAGGAGGGGGAGGGGTAGTAACGGCAGAGTTATTGCAAAACTTCCTACAGTACCCCACCATCTCCAAGAGCCTTCTGAGTGCCCTCTTCTCTGTCGGGGTTGGGATGTCAGCGATAGCCTGCACTGTAGCTTGCATTGCTGCCAGCTGCCCCTGTGTCACCACAATTCCCAGGTAAGTGACCTTCGTGTGGCCGAACTCATTTTTTTCAAGGTTCGCTATCAAGCTGGCTTCAGACAGCCGTATGACATCACCAATACACACCTCTGTGTTCGTCAGCCCTTTAGTCACTGAATTACTCATTCTATATGGTTGTTGCTCGCTAGACTAGCCTAGTGTAACAAGCACCACCCAACGTCCCAGTTCTTTGCATCGCCTCGGGACAATCAAACACACGTGTGCGAGTCGTTTAATTGCTTCTCCTAAAGAGTCACTTTGTTCGGGGATTAAGGGAGAGACCTTATCAGCAGAGCTGGCCAAAACAATAGCCTTCTCCCATCTGGTCGATACCATACTAATCTTTTCAAAATGTTTTTTTTCGCTTATCAGGGGGACCCTAGCTTCATTGATTTCCACTCTAACACCGACTAGGTTTGTTAGCATATCAAAAGCCTGTGACCGTCTCAGTTCACGTCGGCCATTATCAATAACATCCTTCCTCCTGGGCAGCCGGTAAACCTCTTTCATGATTCCACCAACTGTTTCCTCCAGTACCGCAAAATGTCCACCGGGGGGTACCTTGTGGGCCAGGTTAAAAATCTCATCCCCATAACTCTTTTGCACCACCCCCCATTCCTCATCTGCGGGTACGGTACTTGCTTTCCCTTTCTTCATTAGCACTTCCTCCTCCACCAAAACCATCAGCCACTCGTCTCGCTCCTGCGCCTGCACAAATTCTTTCCTGGCTAATGCTAAGTCTGTCTCAGCTCCCTCAATACCTTTTGTTTCACATTTGGAAAGCGGTGAAATCATCGGACAAAGTCAGCATGGATTTGTGAAAGGAAAATCATGTCTGACGAATCTCATAGAATTTTTTGAGGATGTAACTAGTAGAGTGGATAGGGAAGAACCAGTGGATGTGGTATATTTGGATTTTCAAAAGGCTTTTGACAAGGTCCCACACAGGAGATTAGTGTGCAAACTTAAAGCACACGGTATTGGGGGTAAGGTATTGATGTGGATGGAGAATTGGTTAGCAGACAGGAAGCAAAGAGTGGGAATAAATGGGACCTTTTCAGAATGGCAGGCGGTGACTAGTGTGGTACCGCAAGGCTCATTGCTGGGACCCCAGTTGTTTACAATATATATTAATGACTTGGATGAGGGAATTAAATGCAGCATCTCCAAGTTTCCGGATGACACGAAGCTGGGTGGCAGTGTTAGCTGTGAGGAGGATGCTAAGAGGATGCAGAGTGACTTGGATAGGTTGGGTGAGTGGGCAACTTCATGGCAGATGCAATTTAATGTGGATAAATGTGAAGTTATCCACTTTGGTGGCAAAAATAGGAAAACAGATTATTATCTGAATGGTGGCCGATTAGGAAAAGGGGAGGTGCAACGAGACCTGGGTGTCATTATACACCAGTCATTGAAAGTGGGCATGCAGGTACAGCAGGCGGTGAAAAAGACGAATGGTATGCTGGCATTTATAGCGAGAGGATTCAAGTACAGGAGCAGGGAGGTACTACTGCAGTTGTACAAGGCCTTGGTGAGACCACACCTGGAGTATTGTGTGCAGTTTTGGTCCCCTAATCTGAGGAAAGACATCCTTGCCATAGAGGGAGTACAAAGAAGGTTCACCAGATTGATTCCTGGGATGGCAGGACTTTCATATGAAGAAAGATTGGATGAACTGGGCTTGTACTCGTTGGAATTTAGAAGATTGAGGTGGGATCTGATTGAAATGTATAAAATCCTAAAGGGATTGGACAGGCTAGATGCAGGAAGATTGTTCCCGATGTTGGGGAAGTCCAGAACGAGGGGTCACAGTTTGAGGATAAAGGGGAAGCCTTTTAGGACTGAGATTAGGAAAAACTTCTCCACACAGAGAGTGGTGAATCTATGGAATTCTCTGCCACAGGAAACAGTTGAGGCCAGTTCATTGGCTATATTTAAGAGGGAGTTAGATATGGCCCTTGTGGCTACGGGGATCAGGGGGTATGGAGGGAAGGCTGGGGCGGGGTTCTGAGTTGGATGATCAGCCATGATCATAATAAACGGCAGTGCAGGCTCGAAAGGCCGAATGGCCTACTCCTGCACCTATTTTCTATGTTTCTATGTTTCACTACACTCCTTCTTTTCACTTTCTACCCCCTTCTCATTCAAGGCTGGCAGAAACGTCTCAGCTAAATTTACTACCGCAGTCCCGTGATGAACCTGTGAGTCCATGGGCGGAGCCTCAATGCTGGCAGGCTGACCTGTCAATCTCATTGCTTCGAACACGATTCCCCCGGCGAGGTCATTACCGAGCAAGACTTCCACGCCTTTCATCGGTAATTCGGGCCTCACCCCGATCGTGACTAGTCCAGAGACCAGGTTGCTTTGTAAGTGTATCTGGTGCAAAGGGACTGCCTCTGTCCCTCCCCCAATACCTTTCACCTTGACCTCCCCAGTCTGGGTCTCTGAGCTAAACTCTAATACACTCTTCAGTATTAGTGACTGACACGCTCCCATGTCTCTCCAGATCCACACAGGAACTGGTTTTAACCCCTCCTTCACTGACACCAATCCGGCCGAGATAAACCTCTCGCGCCCTTCCTGAACTTTGGCAGACATGTCCTTCTCTAGCAGTTCGTTTACCAGCTCGATACAGCCAGTCAAAATCGCTGTTTTTCCTTTTCCCGTCTCCTTCTTTGGGGCAAAGCACCTGGACGCAAAGTGTCCGACTTTCCAACAATTATAACAGACGACCCCAGGAGACTTCCTACCAGACTGCTCCCGGTCTACCTTATCCTTCTCACTAGTCCCCGGCTTACTTTCTGACTTTTCTGATGGACTCTCCCCGCCGTCCTGACTACCCTTCTGGTAGCCTTTACTCGGGGCAAACTTCATTTTATGCGTCAACGCATACTCATCCGCTAACTTAGCAGTTGCGGCTAACGTGGCTGCCTCTTTCGCATCTAGGTAGGGTCTCATACCCTTAAGGACACAACCTTTAAACTGCTCAATCAGGATCAGCTGTAGCAGTCTGTCATAATCCCCATCTACCCCCTTCGAGGCGCACCAACGCTCACAATATGTCTGCATCTCACGGGCAAACTCTAAATACGTGTGGTCACACTGCTTCCTCACATTCTGGAACCTCTGCCGGTATGCCTCCGGGACCAACTCATAAATCCTGAGGATGGCCTCTTCCACCACCTCATACCTCTGGGCATCTTCCGCGGACAAAGCCCAGTAAGCTTCTTGGGCTTTCCCTTTCAGTACACTCTGAAACAAAACAGCCCACTTATCCCTCGGCCAGTCCTGACTTGTAGCAACTTTTTTGAAATGGAGAAAGTACCGATCCACGTCGGTATCATCAAATGGGGGAACCAGCCTAACCTCCTGGGTCGCCCGGAACCCTCCACCTTAGTTCAGCACGGGCCCCTGCTCTGCCCTTATCTTTAACTTCTCCAGCTCGAATACCCTTTCCCTCTGTTTCTCCTCTCACTCCAGCTGTCCCTCTCTCTCTCCCTCCTGCCTTTCTAACTCTCTGTCCTGTCTTTCTAACTGTTTCTCTTTCTCCCGCCTTTCTAACTCTCTCTCTTTCTCCCGCTTTCCTAACTCTCTCTCTTTCTCCCGCCTTTCTAACTGCTTCTCTTCATGTTCTAACTGCCGTACCCAGAACTCATGCTCAAGTCTCAGTTTTTCAAGCTGCACCTGTACCGCGTCTCCAGCAGGTTTTTCAATAGACACCACTTCCAGCTGGCCTTGGGGAAACACACTTTTAGATACATAGTGCTCTACGATAGCTCTGTGTATCTCCTCTCTCCTCATTGTCAACTTCCCCTTAGCAAGATTCAACCGTTTGGCCACAGCTACGAATTCCGATTTCCTGGCATCCTCTAATGCCTCCAAGGTCAGCGCCTTTATAATTTCCTCAGCCTCCATTTCTGCTGTTTGTCTTTTCTTTCTTTCGGGAATTTTGACCCAATCAATTTACTCCGTCCCAAATTTAGCGTTCAACATCACGGACGAGAACCCCACTTATGTTACGTACCCCGTAACTGGGTTGCCAAACCAGCAGAAATGGATCACTCTGTTGGAGTCTGGATTACTAGAACTAAGAAAGTTTTATTAAAGAAACAAGCAACGCAGCACTCTAATCAAAAGGATAATGAATGCAACAGTTCAGCAATGATAAACACACATGTACACAGAATTCAGATAATAGGATCAATCAAGCTTTATCATTGTCTAGGGGTAAATGACCAGTTTCAAAGTGAAGCAAAGTTCAGTTCAATTTAGTTCAGTTCAGTTTGCAGTAATCGTTGCCATGGCGATGGACAGTGGGGGGAAGGAGAGAGACAGCAAAACGAGTGAATATTCAACACAGCTTCCACACAGACCTTCACAGTCAGCTTTCGGGCGAGTCCTTTGTGATGTCATCTGAGGTCACCGACCGTGACCCCTCCGTTTCCAGATGCGATCGTTTCCCTGCGGTGAACCCAGCACCCAGGCAAGGGTGGAAAACACCAGGTTCCCGCCGATCGTGCCTTTCCACCCTGTGCATCTATGGCCCGGTACTTCCCACCGACTTGTGAGAGACGCACCGCTTCCAGGGTCTTGTTACCTCGGGTGTCGTGTGTGTGTCCTGCCTTAGCGAACCTGTCCCTTTTTATCCCCCTGCTGGGGTATCGTCTGTCCATCACTTCAAACAGTTCAGGGTTCAAAGGGGGAGATGATCTTGACAGCCCTCCTTCCTTTATTAACATCTCCAAATGCTGCTCCATTGTTTTCCTTATCTCTCTCTCTCCTGAAGACAGGTGGCAGATCAACTGCTGATTCCACTGGTGCCAGCCCAGGCCAGCTACATCTTAATCTATGTGTATTCTTGTCACAGGAATTAGCTCATTTACAGCCAGAGCAGAGGCAGCAGATGAAACAGTTAATTTTTAAATATAGGGATTTACTTCCAGACGTTCCTAAAAGAACCACAGCAGCTTCAGATGATGTAGATGTTGGAGATGCAAAACCCATAAAACAACATCCATATCGGATGAACAGGGAAAAATGTGAACTTGCTGAACAAGAAATTAAGTATATGTTAGAGAACAATATTATTAGACCTTCCAATTCGAATTGGAGTTCACCTTATGTTATGGCGCTTAAGCCAGATGGTAGTATTCGGTTTTGTACAGATTACAGGAAGGTGAATGCTGTGACAAAAACTGATGCATATCCAATCCCTAGAGTGGATGATTGTGTGGATAAAGTGGGAAAAGCAAAGTTCCTTACAAAGATTGATTTGTTAAAAGGTTATTGGTGTGTTCCATTGACGGATAGAGCTAGAGAGATTTCAGCATTTGTAACCCCATCTGGGTAATATGAATATAATGTTCTTCCATTTGGGATGAAGAATGCACCAGGTACTTTCTAGCAGATGATTAGTTCTGTGATTCATGGATTAAAAGATACAGATGCCTATATTGATGATTTAGTGACAGGAAATGATACTTGGAAAGCACATATTACTGCAGTGGAGAAACTATTTGAAAGACTTTCAAAAGCTAACTTAACTATTAACTTAGCTAAAAGTGAATTTGGTCATGCCATTGTGACTTACCTTGGTTATGTTCTGGGTCAAGGTAAGTTAGCTCCTTTTCAAGCAAAGGTTCTGGCAATTTTAGAAGTACCCACTCCAACTGGGAAAAAAAACTCTCAGAAGATCCTTGGGAATGGTAGGATATTACCGAAAATTTTGTAAGAATTTTGCTAACATTGCTCTTCCATTAATTAATCTCTTGAAGAAAAGTGTAAAATTTGTTTGGACAGAGCCTTGTCAGGAAGCATTTGATAAATTGAAAACTATGCTATGTCATCAACCTGTGTTCAGGTCACCTGACTTTGAAAAACCATTTTCATTAGCTGTAGATGCTAGTGATGAGGCTACAGCAGCAGTGTTACTTCAAAGGGACGAGGGTGACGAAGTTGATCGTCCGGTAGCTTACTTTTCGAAGAAATTTAATGATCATCAAAGGAGATATTCAACTATAGATAAGGAATTATTATTTCTTGTTTTGGCTTTACAACATTTTGATGTGCATGTTGGTGCAACTCAGAAACCACTCATAATTTATACCGATCATAATCCGTTAGTATTTTTGAGTAAGATGAAAAACAAAAATAGAAGGTTACTAAATTGGAGTTTGATGTTACAGGAGTATAATATTTTGATAACTCATATTAAAGGCAAAGATAATGTGATTGCTGACTGTCTATCTAGATATTGAATGTGCAATGTAATTTTTTATGGAGTAACATTTTAACAGTTGTAGCACTCCTACTGTATATTAGTTTGTAAGCTGCTGTATGATAATACTGTGTATACTGTGTATGTTGTAAATTTTATACATCTGTGTTTTTTTTTGTAAATAGTTGTTAAAATTTTGCTCATAAAAGAACCAAAATTTTTTTGGAGGGAGGTGTTACATACCTTGTGACTGCATTATGAGGATTATGTAATAGTTTTGTGGCAGCCACATGATGTAATTTTCCTGCCGATTTGAGGTCACGTGTGGACATGTTCACCATGGATAGAATAGGGTGACCCCTGGTATGATGCAGTTAGTTTTTCCAGTTGAGTTTTCCATTTAGTTTTGTGTTAGTTGCTCTGTATTGCTGCGCATTCGTCTTATGATGCAGTTTCGTTTTATTGTAAGTAGTATTGGAGAGTGAAGACCTTACCAAAGTACAGGAATTCGCAGAGTTGAGTAAAGCTGATATCATTTGGTGGTTTTGGAGAGGATCGACCTTTATTGAATCTCCGTTCAAGAAACAGCGACCTGCATGAGATAACCTCTGCTAAAGTAGGAAAGGTTGTGCAGTGTCTATTCTCCAGAGGAAAAGGTCAGTTCCTTTAAACCGTTTTATTTCTGTCATTGTGAATCCCGCAGACAAGGCAGATTCCGGCTGGGATCAGCAGTAACGTGACATCTTCGAGGAATTCTTCACTTCAGAAAAGTCTCTCCTAATTGACTGTATAAATCTCTTGGACTTTCAAATTTACCATTCTAAGAACTGTGTTCGCATTTACCACTTTAAGAACTGTTTTCGCATTTACCCTTTTAAGCACTGTTCCAGAGTTGCCGTATAGTAGTTAACTTCCGGTTAAGTTAGTCGTTTAAATACATTTCGCTATTTTTGAGCAGAGTTTAATAAATGTTTGTTTGTTTTTATAAAACCTGACTCAATTCTATATTCATTGTTGCTGGTTACGTGACAGTGATAACAATAAATCAATACCGACACCAGTTCAGTGCTCTCCAGATGAAGACATATCTCATCTCCATCTCAAATTAGAACTGGTGTATCCTCATGAATGAGAACAAGGCCTATAGGATTGCTTCTCTCAGGCCATAATAGACACAGAGCATAGAACTGTACAGCACAGTACAAGAACTCTGGCCCCGGATGTTATGCTGGCCCTTTATCCCACCCCAAGATCAATTTAACCCTTCCCTCCCATATAGCTCGTCTATTTTACCTTCATCCATGCTCCTATCTAAGGGAAGCTTAAATGCCCTGAATATATCTTCCTTTACTGCCATCCCTGGTACTGGGTTCCACACACTTCACATTCTCCGTTTTTTAAAAAAAACTACCTCTCGGATCCCTGGTATACTTTTCTTCAATCACCTTAAAAAAATCTTGCTTCTCAACATTAGCCATTGGCTCCATGTGAAAAAGCTTCTGGCTGTCTATTATCATGCCTCTTATCATCTTGTACACCTCTCATCTCCTTTGCTCCAAAGAGAAAAGATCTAGCTCACTCAACCTATCCTCATAAGGTATGCTCCTATTCCAGGAAGTTTCCTGGTAAATCTCCTGTCAAGCTTCCACATCTTTCCTATAATGAGGTGACCAGAACTGAATTCAATACTCCATAATGAGTTGAATGGCCCCTCTTCTGATTACTGACATGAGAGAAGTCATTCTTTTTCTTCTTCTTTTTCTTAAGCCCTAAACTGGGGCGTAGGCCACCGACAGCAGCTCATCGGAGTCCTCTGCTCTGGGCCACTCTTTCAAGGTATAGCCTATCAGAGTTCTTCCTCTCCCAGGCGTGAGGTCTTTGAAGCTTCTGCTGGCATTTCTAGAGTGCTGGGTTTTTAAGGGATTGAATTGCTAGCCCCATGCCCAACCCTCCTCCTTTCACAGCTAGACTTGAGACCATCCATGGTGGAGTTATGTCATTCCATTTGGTATGATGATATCACGACAGAGTTGGGGAATTGTTTCAAAGTGTCAACCAAAGCAGATCCACTCCATAGCCTGAACTCACAACCTTCTAACTAAGGCCTGACCGAGACTCATGTTCTATCACAATATACAAGAGCAGTATCTCAAATAAACTCTACTTTCAGGAACAGACCTCAGTATCAACAACTTGCCACTCAGTTTGACAGGAGGAACCCAGCCACAAGAACTTCTCCTTCGCCCATTATTGCGCAAACATGTTGACCCGAAGGATCGAATTACTGGGAAATTGGATAGTAACAACAAGCTAGTTTTCTCTACATTGGCCAAGAGGCAAGGCCATGTCATTTTGGATTTTAGTGTAGTACACACCATTTCTTTTGAAATGGAATGTGATTATGATCTCTGTCACAAGAGATGGTGCTGGGATCAACCATGTAATCAGGTCAGGCAGCATCCATGGAGAGAGAAATCGAGTTAATATTTCACTCAGATGACTAAACACCATCAGATTTCTGAAGGGTCCATGAAGCCATAAACATTACCTCACTATTCATCTTTTTTCACTTAGTTTTTATGTCTTGCACTGTACTGCTGCCACAAAACAATAAATTTCACAACATATGTCAGTGAAAACAAACTTGATTCTGATTCCAGTTTCATTGTCATAGGAATACATCTATGGTGTAAATGCCATAAAAGCTAATTTCTTGCAGCAGCAAAGACATGACAAACATAAGTTAGCATTAACTCAAATTAACATATATTATACATAATTTGCATATGCACAAAAATAAACAATGAAATAAACATAAAACAGTTATGTCAGTTGAGAGAGAGAGAGTAAAACAAATATAGTGTCTGGTCATGCTCATGGTTTTCAGGACACTTCAAGACCAGATAAGTGGAGAAGAAGAGGCTGTTGAACCTTGAGGCATGGGTCTTCATGTTCCTGTTCCTCCTGCCTGCTGGCAGCATTGAGATAAGGGCCTTTATGAAACATATTCAAGTTCAATGGTTACTTTCAGTGACAAACCACTCCCGGGCAAGTCAACCGATTTGCAGAAGTCATTATTCCCGTGCAGCATTTACTTGGATTGTTGGCCAGGTGACTGGTTCATTCGGCACCGAAGGGCAGCTGATACAGGGTAATGTCAAGACAGCCCAGTTTTCACACGGCTGGTTTCTCTGTGGCAGTATGAGTTAAAAGGGCGCCTCCCCATTTTGTGCCACTGAAGTCCGTGAAACCTAATGACAAGACATAAGATATAGGGACAGCTTTAGTTCATTCAGCCAACTGAGTCAATATTGAGCTAATTTCATTTGTCCTTCTTTGTAGTGTACAGTGTAGCTGTTGCAAAAAGCTCCTTTTCATGGCATGTGTGAGCAAAGTATTCAGCAATAGGCTCAACACACAGTCCTGGGGGGCACCCGTGCAGAGGATGATGGGGATGGAGGAGCGGTTGTGTATCCTGACTATCTGATCTCTATCAGATGAAGGATTTTGAGTTGAAACGTCGGCTGTCCATTTCTCTCCATGCCTGACCTATTGATTTCCTTCAGCGCTTTTTGCACATTACTCCAGATTCCAGCATCTGCAGTCACAGGTTTCTCCAGGTTCTGTGAATCATCAGTCAATAGACATCAAAAAATTTGTAAGTTTTAGAAATCTGAAAATAGAACAGCAGGTACTGGACACACTCAGCAGGACAGGCAGCATCAGAGGGTCGTGGACATTAACAGTGCTTCTCTCTGCACAGACGATCCCTGGCTTGCTGAGCGTTCGCAGCTTCTTTCTCCTCTTATTTCTGTGACTTCAACTTCAAAGTTCAAAGGTTAAAGTGAATTTATTGTCAAAGTACATATATGCCACCATATGCAACCCTGAGATTAATTTTCTTGGGGACATACACAATAAATCCATTATAGAATCAATGAAAGACGTCACCAACTTGGGCATTCAAACAGTGTGCAAAAGACAGCAAACTGCAGTTACAAAAAGAAAGAAATAATAATGATAAATAAATAAGCAATAAATATTGAGGACATGAGATGAAGAATCCTTGAAAGTTCCATGTTGGGTGCAAAGTATTGATTGGAAGAGTAACCAATGAGGAGGAACAGCCGCAAATGAGAATCTTGTGGAACTCAGTCCTATTCATTGCTACAGCCCTATTGCAGGTAAATGGGATTTGTACAGATGGCTGCAACAGTCAGCATAGACAGGATGGGCTGAGTGGCCTGTTTCTGTGTTGTATAACTCTGTGTTCTGACAACATGAGAAAATTCAGAGTCATAGAGTAGTATAGCATGCAAACTGGACTTTTGTTCACCAATGATACCCTTTTGACATTTAGGATTTTGTTTGAAGACAAGCTGATCAGAGTTCAGGACTGGTATGTTCCCTGTAAGGAGGAGGGACAAGGATAACAAAGTATGGGAATCATGGATGATGAGAGAGGTTACGAATTTTTCCAAAAGGAGAAAGGAAACATTTGTAAAATTTAGGAAGTTAAAGTCAAACAAGGCCATTGAGAAATATAAAGAGAGCAGGAAACAGATCACACAGGGGATTAGTAAAGGCCAAAATGTGCCATGAAATGTCCTTGGCGGATAGGATTAAAGAAATTCCCAAGGCCCTTTATATTTGCATTAAAAACCTGAGGACAATTCATGAAAGGGCAGAACCACTCAAGGATAAAGTAGGGCATTTGTGCTTGGAGTCAGGATGTGGGTGAAGTGCTAAATTTGCACTTTGAATTAGAATATCGAGATTACTGTAGGGCATGAAAATATGCCAGGGCATTTTGAGATCAAGAATGAGGTGGTGCTGGTTGTTTTGAAGAGCATCAAGCTTTTCGGAATTGGAATTAGTTTAATATTGTCGCACGTACCGAGAAGCTCATTTTGCATATCCTTCCTAACAATCAGATAAATGCACAGTGCATTGACCTAAACCAAGGTAAAACAATAACACTTTTGGGCCGACATTGGAGAGGGCTCACAAGAATGATTCTAGGAATGAAATGCTTATCATATGAAGAGTGATTGATGGCTCTGGGCCTTTACTCGCTGGAATTTAGAAGCAGGAAGGGGGATCTCATCAAACACTATTGAATGTTGAAAGGCCTGGATAAAGTGAATGTGTAGAGGATGTTTCTTATGGTGGGGGAGTCTCGGACCAGAGGGCACAGCATCACAGTGGAGGGGCATCCATTTAGACCCAAACTGAGGAGGAATTGTTTTAGCCAGAGGGTGGCAAATCTGTAGAATTCATTGCCACAGATGGCTGCAGAGGCCAGGTCATTGGATGTATTTAAAGTGGAGTTTGATAGGTTCCCGATTAGTCAGTGTGTGAAAGGCTACGGAGAGAAGGCAGGAAATTGAGGTTGAGAAGGAAATGGATCAGCCACGGTGAAATGGCAGAGCAGACTTGATGGGCAAAATGGTCTAATTCTGCTCCTCTCCTCTGTCTTATGGTCTAATGTAGAATAAAGTGTAACAGCTACAATCAGCGTGAAGTGCAAGTGAACAATAAGGTACAAGATCATAACTGTGTAGAAAGTACAGCAATGTGCTACGGATCTATTTAGTAGTCTTATAATACGAGGTTCGAAACCACTCTTGAGCCTGGTGGTATGTGCCATTTGTAACTTCTGCCCAACGGAAGAGGGGTGGAACACAAATGTCCGGGGTGGGTAGGACCTTTGATTATGCCAGCTGATTTACTGATGCGACGAGAAGTATACACAGAGGTGGATAAGACCCTGGGACTGATAGGATATATCCCAGGTTATTGAAATAGGTAAGAGAGGAGATTGCTGAGACCTTGACAAAGATATTTGTACCTTCAACTGCAATGGGCAAAGTCCTAGAGGACTAGGGTTTTGTTCCTTTGTTTCAAAAATGGAAATAGTGATAGTCCAAGAAATTATACGCTGGTTAACCTCACATTCATGGTAGGAAATCTATTGGAGAGCATTCTTAGATATAGCATTTATGTACAGTTGTTCTGACTAGGGACAGTCAACATGGCTTTGTGCAGGTTAAGCAGAGCTACCCAAGTCAAATGACTGTGTTTATTGAGGAGGTGACCAAGGTGATGAATGAGAGTAGGGTAGTGAATGTTGTTGATATGGATTTTAGACAAGATCTCTAATTAGACAAGATCCCTAATGGTTGGCTGATGCAGAAGGTTAAGATGAATGGTGTCTTCGTAGTTTAGATTCAGAACTGGCTTATCCATAGAAGACAGAGGAGAGTAGTGGAAGGATGTTATCCTGGCAGGAGGTCCATGACCAGTTCCGTAGGGTTCGGTGCTGGATCCTCTGAAGTTTTTTGGATGAAAATGTAGATGGGTGGGTTAGTAAGTTTGCAGAAGATACAAAGATTGGTGGAGTTGTGGACAGTGTAGAAGACTATCAAAGCCTAGAGCAGAACAATAGATCAGTTTCAGATATGGGTGGAGAAATTATTGACAGAGTTTAATTCGATCAAGTGTGAGATATTGCACGTTGGGAGGTCAAATCAAAGGAGAATCTCCACAGTTAATGGGAGAGTTCTTAAAGGCAATGGTGCACAAAGGTATATGGAGTGCAAGTCTATAGCTCCCTGAATGTATCAAAGTAAGCTTATTATCAAAGTTTGTATATGTCACCATATGCTACCCAGAGATTCATTTTCTTGTGGTATTCACAGTAGAACAAGGAAATTCAACTTGATCATGGACAAGGATAGATCTGGTCCTAGGGTTGAGGTTCTGAACTGGAAGAAGGCCAAATTTGAAGAAATGAGAAAGGATCTAAAAAGCATGGATTGGGACAGGTTGTTCTCTGGCAAGGATGTGATCGGGAGGTGGGAAGCCTTCAAAGGAGAAATTTTGAGAGTTTGTATGTTCCTGTCAGGATTAAAGGCAAAGTGAATAGGAATAAGGAACCTTGGTTCTCAAGGGATATTGCAACTCTGATAAAGAAGAAGAGGAAGTTGTATGACATGTATAGGAAGCAGGGAGTAAATAAGGTTCTTGAGGAGTATAAGAAGTGCAAGAAAATACTTGAGAGAGAAATCAGGAGGGCTAAAAGAAGGCATGAGGTTGCTTTGGCAGTCAAAGTGAAGGATAATCCAAAGAGCTTTTACAGGTATATTAAGAGCAAAAGGATTGTAAGGGATAAAATTGGTCCTCTTGAAGATCAGACTGGTCAGCTATGTGCAGAACCAAAGGAAATGGGGGAGATCTTAAATAGGTTTTTTGCGTCTGTACTTACTAAGGAAACTGGCATGAAGTCTATAGAATTAAGAGAAACAAGTAGTGAGATCATGGAAACTGTACAGATTGAACAGGAGGAGGTGCTTGCTGTCTTGAGGAAAATTAAAGTGGATAAATCCCTGGGACCGGACAGGGTGTTCCCTCGGACCTTGAAGGAGACTAGTGTTGAAATTGCAGGGGCCCTGGCAGAAATATTTAAAATGTCGCTGTCTACAGGTGAGGTGCCAGAGGATTGGAGAGTGGCTCATGTTGTTCCGTTGTTTAAAAAAGGATCGAAAAGTAATCCGGGAAATTATAGGCCATTAAATTTAACATCGGTAGTAGGTAAGTCATTGGAGGGAGTACTAAGAGACAGAATCTACAAGCATTTGGATAGACAGGGACTTATTAGGGAGAGTCAACATGGCTTTGTGTGTGGTAGGTCATGTTTGACCAATCTATTGGAGTTTTTCGAGGAGGTTACCAGGAAAGTGGATGAAGGGAAGGCAGTGGATATTGTCTACATGGACTTCAGTAAGGCCTTTGACAAGGTCCCGCATGGGAGGTTAGTTAGGAAAATTCAGTCACTAGATATACATGGAGAGGTGGTAAATTGGATTAGACATTGGCTCAATGGAAGAAGCCAAAGAGTTGTAGTAGAGAATTGCTTCTCTGAATGGAGGCCTGTGACTAGTGGTGTGCCACAGGGATCAGTGCTGGGTCCATTGTTATTTGTCATCTATATCAATGATCTGGATGATAATGTGGTAAATTGGATCAGCAAGTTTGCTGATGATACAAAGATTGGAGGTGTAGTAGACAGTGAGAAAGGTTTTCAGAGCCTGCAGAAGGACTTGGACCAGCTGGAAAAATGGGCTGAAAAATGGCAGATGGAGTTTAATACAGACAAGTGTGAGGTATTGCACGTTGGAAGGACAAACCAAGGTAGAACATACAGGGTTAATGGTAAGGCACTGAGGAGTGCAGTAGAACAGAGGGATCTGGAAATACAGATACAAAATTCCCTAAAAGTGGCGTCACAGGTAGATAGGGTCGTAAAGAGAGTTTTTGGTACATTGGCCTTTATTAATCAAAGTATTGAGTATAAGAGCTGGAATGTTATGATGAGGTTGTATAAGGCATTGGTGAGGCCAAATCTGGAGTATTGTGTTCAGTTTTGGTCACCAAATTACAGGAAGGATATAAATAAGGTTGAAAGAGTGCACAGAAGGTTTACAAGGATGTTGCCAGGACTTGAGAAACTCAGTTACAGAGAAAGGTTGAATAGGTTAGGACTTTATTCCCTGGAGCGTTGAAGAATGAGGGGAGATTTGATAAAGGTATATAAAATTATGATGGGTATAGATAGAGTGAATGCAAGCAGGCTTTTTCCACTGAGGCAAGGAAAGAAAAAAAGCCAGAGGACATGGGTTAAGGGTGAGGGGGGGAAAGTTTAAAGGGAACATTAGGGGGGGCTTCTTCACACAGAGAGTGGTGGGAGTATGGAATGAGCTGCCAGACGAGGTGGTAGATGCGGGTTCTTTTTTAACATTTAAGAATAAATTGGACAGGAACATGGATGGGAGGTGTATGGAGGGATATGGTCCGTGTGCAGTTCAGTGGGACTAGGCAGAAAATGGTTCGGCACAGCCAAGAAGGGCCAAAAGGCCTGTTTCTGTGCTGTAGTTTTTCTATGGTTTCTATGGTTCTAATCGATGAAAAACTATACATAAGCAAAGTTTGACGAACAACCAAACTGCAAAAGAAGATAAACTATGCACCTGCAAGAATACTGTTAATAGTAATTTAGTAAATAAATAATAATATGAGGAACATGAGTTGTAGACTCCTTGAAAAGTGAGTCCATTGGTTGTGGAATCATTTGAGGGTTAAGGTGAAGTTATCTGCACTGGTTTAGGAACCTGATTGTTGAAGTGTAGTCAGTGCAAGTAGATAGGCTGGTAAAGAAGAACAAAGAAATACAATCGTATCAATGAAAAACTGCACACAAAGACTGACAAACAACTAATTAGCAAAAAAAGACAAACTGTGCAAATACAATGAACAAATAATAATAATAAATAAGTTAACAGATAATAATCATAACATGAGCTGTAGAGTCTTTGAAAATTAATCCAAATGTTGCAGAATCATTTCAGGTGATTGAAGTTATCTACATTGGTTCAGAAGCCTGACGGTTGAAGGGTTGAAGGGTTCCTGGAACTGGTGGTGTGGGACCTCAGCCTCTGATACCCCCTTCCCAATGTCAGTAGTGAGAAGAGAGCATGGTCAGATGGTGGGAGTTCTTGATGATGGATGTGGCTTTCTTCTGGCATGGCTCCTTGTTTGTAGATGTGTTCCGTGGTGGTGAGGGCTTTTCCTGTGCTGCACTGGGCTCTATCCACCACTTTTTGTAGGCTTTGCAGTTCTTCAGCATTAGTATTTCCATACATGGTCGTGATCCAACCAGTCAGCATACTCCCCATCATACATCTATAGGAGTTCATCAAAGATTTTAGATGACATATTGAGTCTACGATAACTTCTCTGATAGTAGAAGTTCTCCCATGCCTTCTTTATAATGGCACTTACATGGTCCCAGGACAGACCCTTTAATATGGTAATACCAAGGAATTTAATGTTACTGATCCTCTCCACCTCTGATCCCCTAATGAGGACTGGCTTATGGAGCCTCAGTTTCATCCTCCTGAGGTCAATAATCAGCTCTTTTTGTTTTGTTGACATTGAGTGAGAGGTTGCTGTTGTGGCACCATTCAACCAGATTTTCAATCTCCCAGATGAGCATGGGACAAACTAAGTGACCCATCTATAATGCTCTGGAGTTCTTTATTTTTTTAGCTTTCTTTCTAGTGCTGAAATCACTCCTACTGCATACACCCTGGCTGTCTTCAAAGGTCTATTTAAAGATATTTATTTTATATTAATGATCATAGTTCCTTGTTTCAAACATTTCCCGCATTTGTGACCCATTGATCTATTTCTTCTCAAGTTATTTGAAGAACAATTTATTGATGATCTATTTACCTAACCATCCATTCTCTACCATGGTTAACCAACTCCTCTTGCTACTGTTTATTATCCTTGTAACCAGTTCTATGAATTTATCACTGATAGTCAATGCCGGCCCAGACATTCTTCTCCTCCCACAGGAAATCCAGCTGCTATCCTGTTTATACTGGAAAGCCTTTGTAATATTTTGCAATCACGTCAATATTATCGTTCACTCCTCTGTATCCGGGATCTCTGACAGATCTTGGGCTGGGTTGTATTCAAGTCCCATAATTGTAACATAAAGTACTGATGACTCCTTCCATGTCCTCCTGCTCCCAGCCTCACACTTCATCCACTTCCCCACCATTAGACTTCCAGGAAGGAGATTCCTAGTGATGCAGGTGGATTAAATGTTTTGCACAAAGGAAGTTCAGTAGTCGGTGGAAGTCCAGTCACTCATCGGCAAGAAGTGTTACCAGCATTTTACTTACAAACGCAACACCCCTGATAAACATTAATGGTTTTTCTCAACAAAGATGGAAAGACACTATTTCCAATTTCAGTGATAATTAAAATTCACACCAGTATGGATCAAATAATATTTTCTCACTCCTGCTTTGATGTCTAAATTTGTGTCACTAATCACATTGCAATCTTGTCCTGCTGACATTTTACTTACTTAGTTCTTTTTTTTTGCTCATGTGTAAATTACATATCATTTATGTTAATTTAATGTTATGCTAATTTGTGTTTGTCCTTCTTTGTAATGTACAGTGTAGCTGTTGCAAAATGCTCATTTTCATGGCATTTATATCCTGTCTATGACAATAAACTTGAACTTGGAAGGATGGACATTATGGAGTCCTCCCATTCAGTTAGATTATAGCTGATGTGCATCCTGGCACTGTTCATCGCTCATAGATGGGACACAACCCAAAATGGTGACTGCCTATTTTCCTCCACAGGTCCTGCCTGACTCGCTGATTTCCTCCATCTTTTTGTATGTTACAATCAATGGCCCTACTCCATCTTCGTCCACTGAAGAGGGAAAAATCATTCAGGTTGTGGATTGAAACTAAAACATTAATTATGTCTAAATTCACCTTGTTTGAAACCCTGAATGAATAGTATGTCATTGGGTCACTTTTCAAGCTCAACAACTTCTCTAGTAACATTTTTTCGTCTAATAGCTCCTTAATCGCCCCTCCTTAAGGGTGATTGTTTTTTGTAAATTTTCCTACAGAGGTGGTTTACCATTGCCTTCTTCTGGGCAGTGTCTTTACAAAACAGGTAGCCCCAGCCATTATCAATACTCTTCAGAGATTGTGTACTTGGTGTCTGTGGTTGCATAACCAGGATGTGTGATATGCACCAGCTGCTCATAAGACCATCTGGAAAAACCTGGCTATATTCCTTAAGGAAATGGCCTTTGCACATGGGATTTGCTCAAATGGACATTTTGGGCAGTATGAACAAGTTGGGTACCAATACGACAGTTCATTTGCTGTTCAACCCAATGACTCTTAGTCATACATAAAACATCTATCTCTTCAAGCATTACAACAGTCAGGAAAAATAGCAGAGGAGTGAGATTTTCTCAGTGGTTCTCAGGCATGGATATGGAATTTGGTTGGATGGGTGATACTCTTCTCCAGACCCCATTAAGTATTAATTATCTTAAGGGAATTTAAAAAGCTTGATATGTGTGTATGCTTAATGTATTCCTCCTAAAGCAGTCAAGTTTAAACTTCTGTGGGTCTTTCTGCTCACCGGCCCCAAGACAAGAAAGATGGTTGATTGCTACAAATGATTTTGCAGGAGTATCAAAAGTGACATATTTCATATCAGAATTCTCACTCAGATAATCATAAAATAATTCATGGCACTATTTTCAGTAACTGTTCTCCTTCTGTCATTTTTGTCTTTCCTCCTGAACTTGCCCAACCTACATCACCTCCTCTCTTTATCCCTCTCCATCCTCCCAATCCATCCGGGTTCCTATCAAACACTACTCCCATCTGTCCTCCCCACCTCCCTCCCTTTATTCCATTCTCCTCATTCCTCTTCTATCAGATTCTTCCATCTTCAGCTCTTTGTCACTTCCATTTATCATCTCCCCACTTTTTGCATGTGTCCCATCCTCCACTCCCCCATCGGCCTATCATTCCTCCTCACCTGGATCCACCAATCATCCACCAGCTCTTGCTGCACCCCTTCCCTCCACCTTTACTAGAAGTTGGGAGAGTTCAATATTGATGCTGTCAGGCTGTCGACCACCAAGGCAGAATATGAGGTACTGTTCCTTTAGTTTTTGGCAATGGAGGAGGCCCAAGACAGACATGTTAGTGTGGGAAATGGAGAGGGAAAATAAAACAGCGGGGAACCGGAAAATCCAGAAGGCCACAATAGACAGAAGGAGTTCGATGGCAAAGTGGTCACCCAGTCTGGTGCCAGACTCTTCAACAGATCTAAGAAAGAGAAAAACAAGTTAGTTGGGGTGATAGATATGATGAGACTAAATGATTCAAAAACACAAGGGATTCTGCAGATGCTGGAAATTCTGAGCAGGAAACACAAAATGCTGAAGGGACTCAGTAGGCTAGGCAGGATTTATGGAGAGGAATGAACAGTCGACATTTCAGACCAAGGCCCTTATTCAGAACTGGAAAAGAAGATGAGGAGCCAGTGTGTGACGTGCTTCTAACTTCCACACTGAATGAGTTAGCCTCACGTAGATGGCCTTTTCTTTTTTAAATGATTAATTTACCACCTGGCCATTTCTCCTTGCCACTGTGTGTGCATATCCAACTTCTAACAATCATTACCTCCACTTGAAGAAGGGGGAAAGCTGGCTTCAGGATGGGTGGGTCCAATAGTTAATCCTGTCAGGCTAAGGTTATCTGACTTACACTCCTTGCCTTCAGGGAAGTGGATTACATTCAACAACTGTTTGGATGGGACGTGGATTCAACATGTCCACTGTGATATTTCAAATTACAATTTCTCCTTGATGACAGTCTTACTTGAGAAAAACTGCTACTGGTATGTAAACACCAGTGCCCAAGAATGGAAGAGCCTTCCAAAAGTGGTGGATACAGCCCAGTCCATCACAGGAAAATCTCTCTGGAGCATTGAGCAAATCTACAAGGAGAGCTGCCACAAGAAAGCTGTGCCCGTGATCAAGGAACTCCCACCGTCCAGGCCATTCTGTCTTCACGCTGCTGCCATCGGGAAGAAGATAGGTTCAGAAACAGATATTAGTCTTCAGCCATCAAGCTCCTGAACCAACATGGATAACTTCACACACCTCAACACTGAACTGATTCCACAACCTATGAACACACTTCCAAATTCTCTACAACTTCCTTGCCATTGTTTATTTATTTATTATTATTAACTTTTTTTTGTATTTGCACGGTTTGTCTTTTTTTTGCACATTGGTTGTTTGTTCATCTTTGTGTATATATTTTTTTAATTGATTCTATTGCATTGCTTTGTTCTACTGTGTGTGCTTGCAAGAAAAAGAATCATCAGGTCAGGCAGAATCTATAGAAACGAGAGAACAGTCTACATTTTGGGCCTTCATCAGGACTGGAAAAGAAGGGGGAAGGATTTAGAATAAGAAGGTGGGGGGAAGGGAGGAGGAAGTACAAAGTGGCAGGTCATAGGTGAAACCAGGAGAGGAGGAGGGGTGAAGTAAAGGGTTGGGGTTGATTGGTGTAAGAGACAGGGGCTGGAGAAGGGAGCTGGAGACGGCAGGAGGAGAGAGAGCAGCGCACCGCAGGTGCGCAGCCCTCCAGTGAAAAATGATAACGTATCTGTTAAATAGGGGCCGTGGACAATTCTAATTTGATGGAGACAGATGTGAAAGCACAGAGGAACATCTGGAGAAATTTCTGAAACGCCAGTTTGTTGCTGTTGTTACTGCATGGTCCGGAGTCTTCCGGAAGGAAGGCCTCAAAATCCCCGGCTTTGCCTGCTGTTGGCGATTGAGATTGAGGTCGAATCGTTGGGACAGAGATGGCGCTCAGTACTCGGTGTCGGAGAGCTGATCGGAGGCTCGAAGTTTTCGGATGACTCAGAGTCCGACCGTGGTCGGGTATGGCAGGGAGAGTTTTTCTTCCTTCTCCCGTCTGCGTGAGATGTGGGACATTTGAGATACTTTGAACTTTTTACTGTGCTCATGGACTTCTTCATCAAGTTATGGTATTGTTGCACTGTGTAACTATATGTTATAATTATGTGGTTTTGTTAGTTTTTTCAGTCTTGGTCTGTCCTGTGTTTTGAGATATCACAGCAGAAGAAATATTATATCATTTCTTAATGCATGCATTACTAAATGACAATAAACGAGGACTGCGTGTCTTCATAATCCAATCTGATCGGAGAGGACAGAAGACCATGGAAGAAAGGGAGGTCAGAGGAGCACCAGACGGAGGTGGTGGGCAGGTAAGAAGAGAAGTTGTGAGAAGGTGTGAAGGTGTAAGAAAAGAATGTATGGGGAATAGTGAAGGAGGGGGATAATTACCAGAAGTTCAAGAAATCAATGTTCTTGCCATCAGGTTGGAAGTTACCCAGCTGGAATATAAAGTGTTGCTCCTTCAACCTCATTGCAGCTGTGGAGGAGGCCTTGGACCGATATGTTAGAATGGGAATGGGAAATAGAATTGAAATGGGTGGCCACTGACAATCCTGCTTTTTGAGGTGGACGGAGTGAAGGTGCTCGACGAAGGGGGTCTCCCAATCCATGCTTGGTCTCACCGATATACAGGAGGCCACGACCTGAGCACCGGATGACCCCAAAAGATTCGCGGGTGAAGTGTCGCCTTACCTGGAAGGACCACATGGGGCCCTGAACGGTAGTGAGGGAGGCAGTGTAGGGACAGGCAGATGATACCAGGAATGATGGTAGAGCCAGATACATTAGCAATGCTTAAGACACTCTTAGATAGGCACATGGATAATTTAAAGAAACATGGAGGGCAGGATTTGATTAATCTTAGAGAAGGTTAAAAAGTTGGAATATCATTGTGGGCCAAAGGGCCCATACTGTGCTGAAGTGGTCTGTGCTCTAAGTTCTATGTTCTATGTTCTAAGGCCAAAGGATAGCTACAATGCAGTTGCATTGACGGTCTCCATAAAATATGCAGCTGGAGGAATCAGACCAGCAACTTATGAGAGTTCCTGGTCAAGTAGAATGGAGAGGACTTTGTCAAATCCCTGTGCAAGTGAACATATTGCATTTCACCACCCTGCACATGCTTGCTAGTTACTTTATACAAGTTCAGAGTATCTTCTAAATCACTCACCAGAGGATGATTGCTCTTACATTATCAGAGATTGTAATCTTCCCCCAACCCCCACGTGAAATTCAGTGCGCGGATAGAAGCTTGCTTCTGTTACCAAGTGGCCAAGGGTGTGCCCAGTACTTCATGGAAAATCTTGCTTGGCTTGGCATGGTAGTACAGAAACCTGAACTTGAAATATTGGATTCCACAGACAGAGCCTTGATTTGCAATTCCAAAATGTGATCAGAATCAGAATCAGGTTTAATATCGTAAACAGAACCAAGATGCAAGATTCAAAACGTTGAAGATCATTTCCAGTACACAAGTTAAAGGAGAACTGGACCCAAAGCAGCACAAAGAAACATAATAAGATAAACAACACAATAAATATAAACACATAAGATAACTTATATACATAGATTGATTATATGTAAGGTACATAAAGCGATGCTAGGCACAGGACAGTTGGTAGTGGGGTACCTGTGGGGTGGGTTTGTAGGTGGATGTGTTGATCAGTCTTACTGCTTTTGGAAAGTAATTGATCTTAGTCCAGTGGTCCTGGTGTAGATGATGCATAGCCTCCTCCCCTGATGGGAGTGCGGCAAGCACACCATGAGCAGAGTGGGACGGATCCTTCATGATGTTGCCGGCCTTCTTCCAGCACCTTTCTGTATCTATGTCTCTGATGGTGGGTGGGCTGGTGCTGGTCATCTATTAGGCAGTTTTTTTTGTAATTTATTTTTTACTGAAGTTCATCATCAAGCAAGCATTTCCATAAAATGTACTTCAGATTTTGTACATATATATCATATAATATTTGCCACAAATCTCCACATAATATTTATCTGAGGTATACACTTATAGAAAAGAGTGGAAAGAAAGAACAAGCAAAGGAGAAAACTATGTACAAGTAGGGAGTGATATTTTTAACAACATATTCATTGATTTGTGAGAATAAAATCAGGCCTATGAGGTGTTATGTAGTTGAACCATTTTTCCCAGTATGAATCAAATTGTTCCAACTTATGATTAAAAGATGCTGTTATCTTCTCCATTTTGTAAATTTCCACTGTAATTTCCATCCATGTGTTTAAAGTTGGGCTCTCCTGTAATAACTATTTCCTGGTCAGGGCCTTTTTACCAGCTACCAGCAGTATATTCATTAAATATTTATCTCTTTACAACCATTCTTGAGGTACATACCCAAAATATATGGCCTTATTTTCTAAGGGTATTTCACATTTAAAAATGTCTTGTAGGGCATTGTGTATCCCACTCCAAAAGTCCTTGATAATGGGGCAATCCCAGAAAATATGATATGGTTTACATTTTGATTTCCACAATTTCTCCAGCAAACAGGGAGGTTACTATCATAATGGGATTTCTGAAAGGGTGTGTATTAGAAAGGTTTAATTACTGGCTGTAGGACCATCTTGTCCATCGCCGTGCAGTTTCTGTAACATGCAACACACATAAAAGTTGCTGGTGGACGCAGCAGGCCAGGCAGTATCTATAGGAAGAGGTACAGTCGACGTTTCAGGCCGAGACCCTTCGTCAGGACTAACTGAAAGGAGAGCTAGTAAGAGATTAGAAAGTGGGAGAGGGAGGGGGAGATCCAAAATGATAGGAGAAGACAGGAGGGGGAGGGATGGAGCCAAGAGCTGGACAGATGATTGGCAAAAGGGATAGGAGAGGATCACAGGACGGGAGGCCTAGGGAGAAAGAAAAGGGGAGGGGGGAAGCCCAGAGGATGGGCAAGGAGTATAGTGAGAGGGACAAAGGGAGAAAAAGGAGAGAGAGAAAAAGAATATATATGTGTGTGAATAACGAATGGGGTACGAGGGGGAGGTGGGGCATTAACGGAAGTTAGAGAAGTCGATGTTCATGCCATCAGGTTGGAGGCTACCCAGACGGAATATAAGGTGTTGTTCCTCCAACCTGAGTGTGGCTTCATCTTTACAGTAGAGGAGGCCGTGGATAGATATATCAGAATGGGAATGGGACATGGAATTAAAATGTGTGGCCACTGGGAGATCCTGCTTTCTCTGGTGGACAGAGAATATATACATATATATTCTTTTTTTCTCTCTCTCCTTTTTGTCCCTCTCACTATACTCCTTGCCCATCTTCTGGGCTTCCCCCCTTCCCCTTTCTTTCTCCCTAGGCCTCCCATCCCATGATCCTCTCCTATCCCTTTTGCCAATCAACTGTCCAGCTCTTGGCTCCATCCCTCCTCCTCCTGTCTACTCCTATCATTCTGGATCTCTGCCTCCCCCTCCCACTTTCAAATCTCTTACTAGCTCTTCTTTCAGTTAGACCTAACGAAGGGTCTTGGCCCGAAACGTCGACTGTACCTCTTCCTATAGATGCTGCCTGGCCTGCTGTGTCCACCAGCATCTTTTATGTGTGTTCCTTGAAATTCCAGCATCTGCAGATTTCCTCGTGTTTGCGTTCTGTAACGTGCAGCTTGTCAGGGTGCTCTCTTCTGCACATGTGTTCTCTTCAGCCTCCTCAGAAAGTAGAGGTGTTGGTGAGCTCTCCTGAGTGAGTAGGATGTGTTCTGGGATCATGACAGGTTGTGCGAGATCTGAACACCCAGGAGTCTGAAACTGCTCACAGTTTCCACTGCTGTGCCACCGATGTAAAGAGGGGTGTGAGTTCTCCTGAAGTTGATAACCATCTCCTTTGTCTTGTTGACAATGAGGAGGAGGTTGCTTGTCTGGCATTAGGCCTCAATCTCCTAATGAAATATAGCCATTTTCATGCCGTCTTCATAATTGTTTCATTTTGTTTGGCCCAGGATAGATTATCTGAGATGTTGAAACCCAGGAACTTGAAGCTGCTCACTCTTTCCACTGCTAGCCCCTCTATGGGGACTGTTGTGTGTTTCCTCAATTTTCCCTTTCTGAAGTCCACAATCAATTCCTTGGTCTTACAGACATTGAGTGCCAGATTGTTATTGCAACACCACTCAACAAGCTGACCTATCTCACTCTTGTACACACATCAAAGTTGCTGGTGAACGCAGCAGGCCAGGCAGCATCACCAGGAAGAGGTGCAGTCGAAGTTTCAGGCCGAGATCCTTCGTCAGGACTAACTGAAAGAAGAATTAGTAAGAGATTTGAAAGTGGAAGGGGAAGGGGGAGATCTAAAATGATAGGAGAAGACAGGAGGGGAAGGGATGGAGCCAAGAGCTGGACAGTTGATTGGCAAAAGGGATATGAGAGGATCATGGGACAGGAGGCTCAGGGAGAAGGAAAAGGGGGAGGGGCAGAAAAAACCCAGAGGATGGGCAAGGGGTATAGTGAGAGGGACAGAGGGAGAAAAAGGAGAGAGAGAAAAAAGGATGTGTGTGTATATAAATAAATAACAGACGGGGTACGCGGGGGAGGTGGGGCATTAGTGGAAGTTAGAGAAGTCAATGTTCATGTCATCAGGTTGGAGGCTACCCAGACGAAATATGAGGTGTTGTTCCTCCAACCTGAGTGTGGCTTCATCTTTACAGCAGAGGAGGCCGTGGATAGACATATCAGAATGGGAATGTGACGTGGAATTAAAATGTGTGGTCACTGGGAGATCCTGCGTTCTCTGGCGGACAGAGCATAGGTGTTCAGCAAAACGGTCTCCCAGTCTGCGTCGGGACTGAGTATATTCAGGAATTGTTTGAAGATGATCGAGGCAAAAAACCAGAAATTAAGAAAAACATTGAAGGTCCAAGTATTTTAAAATTTGAAGTTCGTAATGCAATAAATAAGAAGAAGAAAGGAAAGGCAGCAGGTCCTGATGAATTAGTAATTGAACAAATTATTGCCCTTGAAGATTATGGAAATGGAAAACTTACTGATTTAATCAATGACTTTTATGAGACTGGAATAATACCAGAAGAGATGAAAAAATCAGTATTTATCACTCTTCCTAAGAAACCTGGAGCAATAGGACCATAAGTTTAATGAGTCATATCACCAAGATACTTCTAAGCATCTTGATGACAAGAGCTAAAAGTAAGATACAAGCTGAAATAGGTAAAGAATAACATGGTTTTGTGAAAGACAAAGGTACAAGAAACGCAATATTGATGTTAAGGATACTATCAGAACGAGCTATTGAAGTGCAAAAAGATTTGTTTGTTTTATCGACTACACAAAAGCATTTGATAAAGTGAAGCACAATAAGTTATTTGAAATAGACAATAGACAATAGGCACAGGAGTAGGCTATTTGGCCCTTCGAGCCAGCACCACCATTCACTGTGATCATGGCTGATCATCCACAATCAGTACCCCGTTCCTGCTTTCTCTCCATATCCCTTGACTCCTCCATCATTAAGAGCTCTATCTAACTCTTTCTTGAAAGCATCCAGAGAACTGGCCTTCACTGCCTTCTGAGGCAGAGCATTCCACATATCTACAACTCCCTGGGTGAAAAAGTTTTTCCTCAACTCCGTTCTAAATAGCCTACCCCTTATTCTTAAACTGTGGCCTCTGGTTCTGGACTCCCCCAACATTAGGAACATGTTTTCTGCCTCTAGCATGTCCAATCCCTTAATAATCTTATATATTTCAATCAGATCCCCTCTCATCCTTCTAAATTCCAGTGTATACAACCCCAGTTGCTCCAATCTTTCAACATAAAACAGCCCCTCCATCCCGGGAATTAACCTCGTGAACCTACGCTGCACTCCCTCAATAGCAAGAATGTCCTTCCTCAAATTTGGAGACCAAAACTGTAAACAATATTCCAGGTGTGGTCTCACCAAGGCCCTGTACAACTGCAGAAGGACCTCTTTGCTCCTATACTCAGTTCCCCTTGTTATGAAGGCCAACATGCTATTAGCTTTCTTCATTGCCTGCTGTACCTGCATGCATACTTTCAGTGACTGAGGAATAAGGACACCAAGATCTCATTGTACTTCCCCTTTTCCTTACTTGACACCATTCAGATGGTAATCTGCCTTCCTGTTCTTGCCACCAAAGTGGATAACCTCACATTTATCCACATTAAACTGCATCTGCCATGCATCTGCCCACTCACCCAACCTGTCCAAGGCATCCTGCATTATCTCAACATCCTCTACACATTTCACACTGCCACCCAACTTTGTGTCATCTGCAAATTTGCTAATGTTACTTTTAATCCCTTCATCTAAATCATTAATGTATATTGTAAATAGCTGTGGACCCAGCACCAAGCCTTGCGGTAGCCCACTAGTCACGGCCTGCCATTCTGAAAGGGACCCGTTAATTCCTACTCTTTGTTTCCTGCCTGCCAACCAATTTTCTATCCATGTCAGTACCCTACCCTCAATACCATGTGCTCTAATTTTGCCCACTAATCTCCTATGTGGGACCTTATCAAAGGCTTTCTGAAAGTCCAGGTACACTACATCCACTGGATCTCCCTTGTCCATTTTCATAGTTACATCCTCACAAAATTCTAGAAGATTAGTCAAGCATGATTTCCCCTTTGTATCATTTCTTAATGCATGCATTACTAAATGACAATAAAAGAGGATTACGCGTCTTCATAATCATCATGTATCCATGCTGACTCGGACCAATCCTGTTACTGCTATCCAAATGTGCCGCTATTTCATCCTTTATAATATGCAGATCACACTGTGTTAATTGCAAGTACGGAGGAAGAACTACAAAACTTAATTGATATAGCTGTTGAAGAAAGTGCAAAAATGGGTCTATCTATCAATTGCAAAAAGACAGAATGTATTGTGATATCCAAAAAGAAGGAGAATCCTATCTGCAGGCTGAGAATAAACAGGGAAGACATAAAACAAGTACAGCACATTTGCTACTTAGGAAGCTGGGTGACATCAGATGGCAGGTGCAACATAGACAACAAAAGAAGAATAGGGATGGCAAAAGACACCTTTATGGAATGAAGAGTAGACTGACCAATACTAAACTAGACATGACAACCCACCTCAGAGTACTGAAATGTTACGTTTATCCGGTTATGTTATATGGCTCAGAATGTTGGACAATATCTAGTAACATGGGGAAATTAATTGAAGTAGTAGAGATGTGGTTTTTGAGGAGGATGCAAAGAATATCATGGACGAAAAGAGTATCTAACAAGGATGTCATGAACAGAGCAAACACAAAAAGAGAAATAATATATAAGATCATGAAAAGGCAACGTAACTTCATTGGACATGTGATTAGGAAAGAGGAGTTAGAATGCGTGGTAATTATGGGAAAGATTGAAGGGAAGAAAGCAAGAGGAAGACAAAGACAAATGATGATGGAGACAGCAGCCAGAGAACTGGAAATGAATACCAATGAATTGATCCACTTGACCTGAAACAGGAGTGCGTGGGCCATGGCAGTCAAAGCTCAAACTGAGCACAGCACCTGATGATGATGATATGTATTTTGATAATAAGTTGACTTTGAAGTTTGAAAACCACCACAATAATTGGGAAGGTATGAATGTACTGACTCATGAGTGCTAGTCACAGTGCTCAGCTCCTCCAGTGCAGATAGAAAACTGACTAATAGAAAACTCTACATGTCAGTACGATTTTATATCAGTCAAAATTACAGATCCCGAAGTATCCCTAACATACGAGGGGTGATTGATAAGTTTGTGGCCTAAGGTAGAAGGAGTCAATTCTAGAAAACCTAGCACGTTTATTTTTCAACATAGTCCCCTCCTACATGTACACACTTAGTCCAACGGTTGTGGAGCATACGGATCCCTTCTTTGTGGAAGTCAGTGTCTTGGACCTCCAGAAAGTGGTCCACAGCAGGGGTGATTGATAAGTTTGTGACCTAAGGCAGAAGGAGATGAGTTATTAACTTCAAACTTGCTGCATAATCACTCAAACAGTTGAACTGCACGTGCATGTAACAGGAGCTGTATCACTCATCTCCTTATCAATCCACACCTGAGCCAGAGGAGTGTGGATGCAGAGGATTAAGCATCTAATCCAGGGTATTGGTGCCAAACATTCAAACCACTGGCACACCCACCCTCGTCTCTAGAACACATAACTTAGAATATAGAACAGTACAGCTCTTTGACCATGATGTCGAGGTAAATTAATTAAACGCCTAACCGAAGTAATCCCTCCTGCGCTTTTCCTCCATTCTCTGCAAATCCATACACCTGTCTAAGATACTCTTAAACGCCTCCACTACCACCCCTGGCAGTGCATTCCAGGCACTCACCACCGTCTGTGTCAAAATCTTACCCTTCACGTCTCCCTTGAATGTACCTGCTCTCACCTTAAATGCACACTCTCTGGTATTAGATATTTTGACCCTGGGAGAGTGATATGGGCTGTATCTACTCCTCTCATAACTTTACAAACCTCCACTAGCTCTTCCCCCAGTCACCACCACTCCAGAGAAAACAATCCAAGCTTGTCCAGCCTTTCCTCATAACACACCATGACTAAAACAACTGCCCTGCTCCAAAGAGTGCTATGCAAGGTCATTCTTATCCTGAGCCACTTGGCTTTATAATGAGTCAACATATAGCTGGGGAAGTGATGACCCCCTCCTGTTAGACTGTTTGAAGTAACTTATTTTTATTCTTTCTACTTCTCTTCTAATATTTATATCTATGCACTTGTAATGATACTGTGACACTGGAATTTCCTGTGGGATCAATAAAGTACCTATGAATCCTGCCAAAGTGTTTCGGCCCGAAACGTTGACTGTACTGTTTTCCATAGATGCTGTCTGGTCTCCTGGGTTCCTCCAGCATTTTGCATGTGTCACTTGGATTTCCAGCATCTGCAAATTTTCTCTTGTTTGTGATTCAAGTACCTAGCTATCTAATTTCCTGCACCCTTTCCAAATTCTCCATCTCCTTCCTATAATGGCATCTTCCCCCCCCGCCCCCAGTCCTGAAGAAGGCTCTAAGCCTGAAACGTCGACTGTTTACTCTTTTCCACAGATGCTGCCTGACCTGCTGAGTTCCTGCAGCAGTTTCTATGTGTTGCATAGCGCTTGACGTAATGCTATTACAGCACCAGCAATCTGCATTCAATTGTCTGTAAGGAGCTTGAAGGTTCTCGCCATGATCGTGTGGGTTTCCTCAGGGTGCTCCAGTTTCCTCCCACATTCCAAAGACGCATGGGTTGATAGGTTAATTCATTGGTTCTCAACCTTTTTTTGCTCGTAGCTCACTTGTAACTTTCATTTACCTCTGTGGTCCCCACCCTCCAAAGTCTCTGATATTTGCTGATGATTTTTTTGGTCACCTATACTAATTATTCTAATATACATTCAATATTTATGTTTTAACTTGCAGCGTGCAACTAGCAGTATATCCACATCATCTGATAGTTCATCATATGCCTTGGAATGAATTGCTCAAGGGTACGGTTTGAATATTTTTTATTTACGCTCTAATTCATAACAATAGAAACTGCAACAGAAATTTCAGGCAGAATCGAATAATTCATCTATATATTTTGTGTGGCTTGATAGCGTTTGCAATTGAGTTTGAAATCTCATCAGATGCAAGACAACTTCTGTCTTTCGTAGCTCCTTTTTCATTTAAACATTTGCTTTACTGTCAGCCTTGATTGAAAATTACCATTTTGATTATTAAAGTAATCCGGTGCCTTATCCGTCCTGTCCTTATGTGCCGTCTCCAAGTGCTTGCTCAGTTTTAATTTGAAAGTGTAGCTATACAAATCAGACACAGTAGCATCCTTTTGTCCTGGGGGTCACGGAATAAAGCCATGGGCAGGGTACTCCATGGAGTATTGCCCACATGTCTTCTTTGCTGCAGAAGCCATGGGTAACCTGATGTAGAAATATAAAGAAGAATTTTAAAAGGGGAAAAGGGGAAAGGGGGAATGGAGAGGGGAGGGAGCAGGAAGCACCAGAGATACATTCTGTCCTGATCAATAAACCAGTTGTTTGGAATCAATTGACTTTGCCTGCTGACATAGGGCTGGGTGTGTCTGCATCCGCAACAACCTGTCCCACAGCCCTCCCATGGTGCTCCACCCTCGCCACTCGCAGCATCCTTTGCTCCAGCAAGATTGGTAAACTCACACTCCGCTCCACATTGACAAATACAGAACCGTGCAAAAGTTTTAGGCATCCTAGCCTAAGATTTTTGCACAGTACTGTATATATATCAACAGCAGCCACAATACAATCATACAATTGTGTGCGTAGGCTCTACAGAAAATCAGTAAACATTGAAGAATTGTAAGTATTATATAACGTGAAAAAGTCCTTCATGTAAAAGTAAAACTAGCTTTTAAGGCAGTATTGTTTAAAAATGGTTAAACTTTTGGGCAAATACTTTTAAGTGCTATTATATATGCAAATTATATGTGGTAATAAAGAACATGTACTCTTCCTTTTAAAACATGGTAAGTATCAGGGATTTAATGGAAAATGGTGATGTCATGTAGACTTCACGGGTTCTCACCTCTCTGCAGTTTAGCTGTTCCTGGCAGATGACTCCATTGCAGTTACTGCAGCCTTTGTGCCACGTTTTTTGTAAAGTACTACAGCACCCACGAGTCAGTGGAAGGTAAACAGAACCAGCATCCTGCTGCGTCCTTGCTGATTGGCCCTGCCGCAGACAGCTCTGCCCAATCTGTAGCTTGTGATCCAGAGGTGGCTGTGGAGTAGGCAAGGCTAGGCACACACAGGCTAAACTGGTTTGCTTCCTCATTTGCAACGTCAGGTGTATTTTCCCATTTACTTCACTCAGGGCTCCAATTAAATTACATTTATTTATTTATTTATTTCAGTAATATTTCATTAAAACATAAAACTTATCGTGGTTTACGAGAGAAACTCTTCTGGCCCTCAGTTACTTCATTTTTACTTGTGGTCCCTACAAGATTCAGCATGGCCCCTGGGGAAGAATGGAGGATCCCAAATCTTTAGAACAGGGAGAAGCCCAGTAATAACACCAGAGAGAGTTTAAGGATGTTCCAACCATACTACACCCATTTGCCCTTAATAGCATTTAATTTCCCATCTCCGGCAACATCTGTGGATTCTCTTTTTTTGGCGTGTGCCTGCGTGCGTGCGAGTCCGTGCATGTGTGCCTGCGTGTGCATGCGTGCGCGTCTGTGTGTGTGCGTCTGCGTGTGTGCGTCCGTGATGATGTCTTTTTCATGGCTTTTTACAAGGCGCAGAGCGAGAGAGTGACCGTGTGGCGCACCACTCCTCACACAGACATTTTCACAGTATTTTTCCCTTTATTTTACGAGGTCGAGTTGCAGTCTCGACACTCAACCCGGTACGGATGGAAAGCGTACTCGGGGGCAGACCTGACTGGTTTCGATCCCAGGAACCTCCGCTCCCGGGTCCGGCGCCGATGTCGTTGCGCCACCAGCTGGCCCAACATCTGTGGATTCAGCGGAGGACTCAGCCAACGCAGAGCCCACAGAACTGAAGTTGAAGCGAGTTCTGTTGTGCAAGGAGGTGACTCACCATGCTGTAGGGGAAATGGGTGTAGTGCAAGTAGATATCTTGGCCACCATGGACAAGATGGGCCAAAGAACCTGTTTCTATGTTCTATAACTCCATGTTTGCCTCGGAAGTGTTGTTCTGTTACGAGGAGATACTAGACTGGGAGTGGTGTGGAGGGGGATGACGGGGGATCTGACAGAGGTATACAACATTATGAGGTCCAGAGAGTGGTATCTTAATTGGTGTTCATAATTAGGGGATTGAGCGGTGATGTTGTGGTGTAGATAACATCAGCTCCATCACCTTACAGCACAGTCCTCGACTGACAAGATAATGAGGAAGGTTTGACAGAAAATGTTTTCAAAAAAAATGGGTGGTATTGCAAAATATAGCGAGTCAGATATTATAGTCGGGTCAAGGTGAAAGCACATACCGTTCCCACATTCATCTCAGCTTTTGGGAAAGAATTTTGCAGGACAGCTGGGGGCTAAACACACATCCCTGTGGTGTCCTTGTGCTGTTGGAGATTATGGAGGGGATGGTTTTGCAAATCTGAACTGACTGGGGTCTACGAGTGAAGAAATCCAAGATCCAATTGCACAAGGGGGTATTGAGGCCCTGGTCTTGGAGTTTACTGATTAGCTTTGACGGGATGATGGTGTTAAATGCTGAGCTGTAATCAATAAAGAACACCCTGACGTATGCATCTTTGCTGTCCAGATATTCCAGGGTTGTGTGAAGAGCCAATGAGATAGCGTCTGCTGTAGACCTGTTGCTTCGATAGGTGAATTAGAGCGGATCCAAGCTGCCACACAGACAGGAGCTGATATGCTTCAACACCAATCTCTCAAAACACTTCATCAATGTGACTGTAAGTGCCACCAGGCGGCAGTCGTTTAGACAGATTGCCACTCTTTTCTTTGGCACCAGTACGATTGAAGCCTGCTTGAGGAAAGCGGGTACCACACTGCCAGACCAAGAGGTTGAAGATATCCATGAATACGCCAGCCAGCTGGTCAGCACAGGTCTCTGTAGTCAGCCAGGTACTCCGTCCGGACCAGATGTTTTCATTGGATTCATTCTCTCAAAGGAATCCCACAAGTCATCTTCAGATATTGAGACCAAAAGGATCATCAGGGGATATGGGAGTGTGCGATGGTTCCTTCCTGCTCCGGTGATCAAAGTGAGCATAGAAGGCATTGAGCTCATCTGGAAGTGAAGCTCTGCCGTCCCCTATGTCGCAAGATTTAACTTTGTAGGAGTTTATGGCGTTCAAAACCTGCCACAGCTGTTCAGACTCTTTCGTTGATTCCAGTCTAGTCCAGAACCTCCAATTCATCCGAGAGATGGCTTTCCGAAGATCATACCTGCACCTCTTGTAGCACTCTTGATCTCCAGACTTGAATGTCTCTGATCTGGCCCTCAGCAGATTCTAGATTTCACTGTTCATACAGGGCTTCTGATTGCGGAAACCCCTGAACGATTTCGTGGGGACACACACATCTGCAAGGGTTTTAGTAAAGTCTGTTATGACCATGGTGTAGCCATTCAGTTCCTCAGATAAGTTCAGGTAACGTCAGAAAATATTTGAAATTCAGGCCGGCTGGTGGCACAATGATATTAGCGCTGGACTCCAGAACGAAGGTTCCTGGGTTCAAATCCAGTCGGGGCCACACCCGAGTACACTTTCCATCTGTGCCAGGTTGAGTGTCAAGATCTCAACTCAACCGCGTAAAATAAAGGGAAAAATACTGCGAAATGTCTGTGCGAGGAGTGGCGCTCCACACAGTCTCTCTCTCGCTCCGCGCTTTGTAAAGGCATGAAAGAAGACATTGTCCCGCCAACATCGCACACGTATGCAGGGATGCATGCACCCACATGCACAGGTGCACGCACACGCAGGCGCCAAAAAAAAATTTAAAAATAGAAAATATTTGAAACTCTCAGCAATCTGGGTAACATAAATGGACCGTGAAACAACTGAATGTTTCAGGATGATGATTACATTGCACTGGAGAGGGTGCAAAAGAGATTCAACAGGAAAATACTTCCGTTCTGAGGAGAGACTGGACAAACTGGGTTTCTCTTCAGAGCAGCGGAATCTGAAGGAAAAATCTAAAAAAGGACGATAAAATTATGAGGGGTGAAGGTAACAACAGAATCAGAACCAGGTTTATTAACATTGGCATATGCTGTGAAGCTTGTTAATTTGTAACACCATTGCAGGGCAATACGTAAAATATATAGCAAATTAAAATAAAGAAATATACTGTACATTAAAACTGAAGTAAGTTGTGTAAATCAGAAGTAGTAAAGTGGTCTTCATGGGTTCATTGTCCCTTCATAATTCTGATGGTGGAAGGGAAGAAGGTGTTCTTAAAACATTGAGTGTGTTCCTTCAGGCTCCCGATCCTCCTCTCTGATACAGTGAAGAGCAGAGGGCATATTTTGGGTAGTGGGGATCTTTAATAATTGGTGCCACCTTTATGAGGTGTCCTTGATGGTCGGGAGGTTTGTACCCATGATAGAGCTGGTTGAGATTTCAAAAGTCTGCAGCTTCCTCCAATCTTGTGCAGTGGCCCCTCCATACCAGATGGTGATGCATCCAGTTAGATATACTCTTCACAATGCATCTGTAGAAATTTTCTGGAGTTGGTAAAGAACCTTTCCCCATGTCAGAGGTGCCTTAGAACTGTAGCCATAAGTATTAATACAAATAAAAATCGAACAGTCTTAAAAAAAACTGTTCTTAATGGTGCTTAAAATCTGGCTGCTGATAAGTCTAAGGTGACTTCAAAGTCAAATCAAATCAAAGTAAATTTATTATCAAAGTACATATATGACATCATACACCACTCTGAGATTTATTTTCTTGCAGGCATTCACAGTAGGACAAAGGAATACAAATGAATCAGTGAAAAACTACACATAGAGATTGACAAGCAACCAGTGTTTATAAGAAAACAAACTGCAAATACAAAAAACAAATAATCATCTATAAATAAGTGAATAAATAATATTGAGAGCATAAGTTGTAGAGTCCTTGAAAGTGAGTAGATTGGTTATGGAATCAGTTGAGCATCGGGGTGAGTGATGTTATCCATGTTGGTTCAGGAGCCTGATGATTGAAGGGTCATAGCTGTTCTTGAACTGGTGGTGTGGGATGTAAGGCTTCTGTACCTCCTTCCCAGTGACAGAAATGTAAGGTATAAGCAGTAATCGGTTTTGATTTTTAAAAACATCTGCAGAGCACAGGCTGCTGGCTCACAGCAGAAGGCTGTCTGCTCAAGTTAAGGACCCATGGTATTACAGGAAAGATACTAGCACGGATGAAGCAGTGGCTGATTGGCAACAAGCAAAGAATGGGAAAAAAGGGAGCCTGCTCTGGTTGACTGTCAGTGACTAGTTGTGTTCCTGTGGTAAACCATATTTATATATTGCAACTGGGTTACCTGTCTGGATACGCCCCTCTGCTGACTGCCCCTGTGGCTCCTCCCACAGACCCCTGAATAAAGGCGATTGGGCCATGGCTCCTCCGCTCAGTCCAGGGGCAGACACATAGCATGCTGGAGGTCACATTTTACTGCGAGTAAAAGCCTTTCAGTATTTACTCTACTTCCAGTCTTTTGAAGTTATTGATGGTGCATCAGTTCCACAAGGGTCTGTGTTGGGACCGCTTCTTTGTATGTCATATGTCAATGATTTAGATGACGGAATTGGCGGCTTTGTTGCAAAGTTTGCGGACAATATGAAGAGATAGGTGGAGGAGCAGGTAGTTTTGAGGAAGTGGAGAGGCTACAAAAAGATTTGTACAGATTTGGAGAATGGGCAAAAAGCATCGGTAGAATACAGTGCCACATCACATGCCAGTGATAATAAACCTGATTCTGAATCTGATTCAATAAGTGTATGGTCATGCAGTTTGATAGAAGAAATAAACAGGTAGATTATTTTCTAAGTGGAGAGAAAATTCAAAAATCCGAGGTACAAAGGGAGTTGGGAGTCCTTGTGCAAGGTTCCTTAAAGATTAATTTGCAAGCCGAATTGGTGGTGAGGAAGGCAAATATGATATTAGCATTCAGTTCAGTGAAACCTATCGAATGTTGAAAGGCCTCGACAAAGCGGATGTGGAGAAAATGTTTCCTATGGTGGGAGAGTCTCGGACCAGAGGGCACAGCCTCGGAGTAGAGGGGCATCCTTTTCGAGTGGAGATGAGGAGGAATTTCTTTAGCCAGAGAGTGGTGAATCTGTGGAATTCTATGCCACGGGCAGCTGTGGGGGTCATGTCTTTATATATATATAATGCAGAGATTGATAGGTTCTTGATTGGTCAGGGCATGAGGGGATACAGGGAGAAGGCAGGAGATTGGGGCTGAGATGGAAAATGGATCAACCATGATGAAATGGCAGAGCAGACTCGATGGGCCAAATGGCCTAATTCTGATCCTATATCTTATGATCTTATGATAAAACAGCAAATTTCATGACATATGTCAGTGATAATAAACCTGATTCTGATTCTATTTCTGAGATGCCAGGGGTACTTACTTTAATATAGTTATTCCCAGACTTAGAGAGAGGTTTGAATCACAGTAATCACTTTTCTGAACATGTAGCCATTTGTGAGGCATTTCCATAGTTCTAACCTATATGCACTTGATTGCAGCAAACATCTGTTTCCTAGAAATTGGCCTCATTCATTTCAAACAATTAGTGATGTATTCAATGATCCATCATTCCATGGAATTCAGTGGAATTCCATGCTACTGATGATTATATGACATGCATGCTGAGTCAACCAAAAAAATCTGGCAACAAATGTTGTTTTCAGCGGTATGTCACATAGATATCCGCAAATAACCTGATTTTACCTGCCTGGTCAGGCCTCTGTTCAGGTCCTATTCTTGTCTCCTTATGATGGAACTCCCTTACTGGTTTTCCACTTCCCACATTCTCTTCAGCTTATAGCCCCTTGGCAGCCACACATGCAGAGCATTGTCTACAATGAAGGAGTAATAAGAATTTCATCTTTCTCTATCGAAAAAGGGACCAGGAGATCTTATTAGCTGGTCGTGTCCTGTGTGGAAAAGTAGCCCTTCTAAGGTGACCAAGAGAAATCCTCCCATTCCACCTGTTTCTTCTAGCTAGGATCTAATCTTGTGGCTCACGGCGTCAGCGGCCCAGCTTCCAGAGCAAGTTCCGGACTTCCGAGCTCAACGCCCGGACTCCGAGGGCGACCTTCACCGCTTTCATCGCCGGGGCCGCCCCAGCAGGTGCATACCCTGATGCCGCCTCTTGGTGAGGCTGAAGCCGGGGCCCGGCCCCGGGCCCCCCGCCGCCACCGCACCGTTGGTGGCCTGCAGCCAGTGCGAGGCGACGGGGGGGGCGGAGGGGGCGAGGCCCGAGGCCTGGAGCTGGCCTGCCGCTCGTCGCGACCGCCGCCTCCCGCCCCCGCCGCCTGGTACAGCCAGCCCGGCAGCGAGCTGCGAGCCCACTTCCATAGGCCAGTAACCAAGGTGATCATCCCAACGGCGGAGCAGGCGGAAGAGGAGACATCTCCCAATGGCTGCAAAGGTGGATGAGGATGTCCAACAATGGGTAGGGAGGCTTGCGAGCACGCCGCAAGAACTGCTGTAGACCCACAACACTCAGGGCTTGTCTACCTAGTGTGTGAAGCCTGGATTCGGCGGACTGCGCGGAAGAAACCATCACTGGTTCAACGGGCAGAAAGGCGATTCTCAGCAATGCGTCGTGGAGCACTAAGAGGGCACAGTGAGACACACAGAACACTGCTGGCCATCCACTGCATCCTGACCTATCTCCAGCCGTCTCGACTATGTCTTGCCACTGGGTCCAGATAGGCCGGGACGAGAGAGTGAGGCTGACGACCTGCGCAACTCTCCCTCACTTTAATCCAAGTCAAGCGCAAGTCATGACTTCAAACCCAACGCGCAACCTGAAGTCCTGTGGCGATGGGGAAGTGGCGAAGCAGCAGGTACGGACACACTGGAAGCTGTGGTCACAAACCTGCACACAGGCGGCCCAGGGCATAGGGTCGCTCTCTACTGGACCAAAGCAGCAGTTGAGTTCGGCAGCCTCCGGGTGTCTGAGCAGCCCTCTTTAGGATCGCTCTGCTCACCTCCATGGAGGAAGGGGCTGGAAAAGGTGCCTCAAACATAGTCTGCTTCACTTCACCCTGGCCAGCTTACTGCGGCTGGTGGGGATCCCTCATAGTGGTCGACCTACAACAGTGAAGAAGAAAGTGATGGTGCTCAACCTTGGCACATGGAACGTGAGAACTCTGTGGGATAACATCAAGGCAGACAGACCAGAGAGAAGAACTGCACTGGTTACAAAAGAGCTAGCTCGCTACAACGTGGACATAGCAGCTCTCAGCGAAACGCGCCTAGCAGACAAGGGCCAGCTGACAGAACGTAGTGGTGGATACACGTTCTTCTGGAGCAGTCGCAGCAGCACTGAACGACGAGAAGCAGGCGTGGGATTTGCCATCAATTCTAACCTCGCCCATAAACTCACCAAGCACCCAGAGAGCATCAACAACCGCCTGATGACACTTCAGCTCCCACTTGCAAACAAGAAGAGTGCTACGCTGATTAGTGCCTACGCTCCCACCATGACCAACCCAGATGACATTAAAGACAAGTTCTATGAAGAACTCGACGCCCTCATCTCAGCAATCCCACAGTCAGAGAAGCTCATCGTTCTCGGGGACTTCAATGCCAGAGTAGGGACAGACTTCCAAACCTGGGAAGGGATCATTGGAAGACACGGCACTGGCAAGTGTAACAACAACGGCCTTCTGCTCCTCAAGACGTGCCACACACAACCTTGTCATCACCAACACCCTGTTCCGCCTACCCACCCGTAAGAAGACGTCATGGATGCACCCACGCTCGAAGCACTGGCATCTGATTGACTACATCATCACCAGGAAGAAGGACAGGATGGATGTCAGAGTGACGAGGGCCATATGTGGTGCCGACTGCTGGACCGACCACCGCCTCATTGTGTCCAAGTTCAGGCTTCGCATTCTGCCCATGAGAAGACCCCAAGGGCAGAAGACTGCAAAGAGGTTGAATGTCTCCAAGCTGAAAAGCAGCAGGGCTGCAGAAGAACTTGTCGATGACCTTGAAGGCAGACTGCCTGACGAGACCAGCGTTGAGGAACAGTGGACGGCCTTCAGAGATGCTGTCTACACTACCACCGTCGAACATCTCGGACCAGCAACCCGAAGAAACCAAGACTGGTTTGATGAGAATGATGAAGAAATACAGGCACTACTAATGGAGAAACATCAACATTACAGAGCGCATCAGAACGACCCCATGTCGCTAGCCAAGAAAGATGCCTTTACCAATGCAAGAAGAAAGGTGCAGAAAAAACTTTGCGAGATGCAGGACAGCTGGTTCAGCAAGAAGGCCGATGAAATCCAGGGCTATGCAGACAGCCACGACATAAAGCAATTCTACGATGCGCTTAAGGCTGTATACGGACCCCAGTCCTCCGGCTCCTCACCCCTCCTCAACGCAGATGAGACGCAGCTGCTGACAGAGAAGAAGCAGATTCTGGATCAGTGGGCTGAGCACTTTAACGACATCCTTAACCGCCCTGCCGACATCAACGACGAGGCCATTGCCCGCCTGCCCCAGGTAGAGATCAACAAGAACCTCGACACCCTCCCCACAGTAGATGAAGTCAGGAAGGCAGTGAAGCAACTCCCCTGTGGCAAAGCGCCAGGACCCGATGCAATCCCTGCTGAGGTATACAAAGCAGGAGGCCCTGTCATGATGCAAAAGCTGACTGTTCTCTTCCAGTCCATGTGGAAAAAGGGACAGGTCCCGCAACAGCTGAAAGATGCCAGCATAGTCCACATCTACAAGAGGAAAGGCAACCGCCAGTCTTGCGACAACCACCGAGGCATCTCCCTCTTTCCATTGTGGGGAAGATTCTGGCCCGCGTCCTGCTCAACCGCCTTCTCCAACATCTTGAGCAAGGTCTGCTCCCAGAAAGCCAGTGCGGCTTCCGTGCTGAACGTGGGACCGCGGACATGATTTTTGCTGCGCGCCAACTCCAGGAAAAATGCCAGGAGCAACACAGCGACCTCTTCGTGACCTTTGTCGATCTAACCAAGACTTTCGATACGGTCAGCAGAGAAGGCTTGTGGAAGATCATGGAGAAGTTTGGCTGCCCCAGCAAGTTCATCACAATCGTCCGGCAGTTCCATGACGGTATGATGGTGAAAGTTCTGGATGACGGCGACGAGTCGGAGGCCTTCCCAGTGACAAATGGCATCAAACAAGGCTGCATTCTTGCCCCGACTCTGTTCAGTATGGTATTCTCCGCCATGCTGACAGATGTCTTCCATAACTACGAAGAAGGAATCCACGTCAGGTACAGGACTGACGGCAGGTTGTTCAACCTTAGGCGCCTGCAGGCAGTTACAAGGGTGCGAGAGACTATCAGAGACTTCTTGTTTGCTGATGACTGCGCACTCAACACCAGCACAGAGCAGGAGATGCAGCATGAAATGGACTGCTTCTCACAAGACTGCGACAACTTCGGTCTCACTATCAGCACCAAAAAGACCGAAGTTATGTACCAGCCTGCCCCAGGAAAGCCATACCAGGAGCCGCGCATCACGGTGAAGGGCCAGAACCTCCAGGCAGTCGACAACTTCACCTACCTGGGCAGCATTCTCTCTCGCGCAGTGAACATAGACGCTGAGGTCAACAACAGGATTGCCAAAGCCAGCGCCGCCTTTGGGAGACTCCATGAGAACGTCTGGGAGCAGAGAGGACTCAGCCTTACCACCAAGCTGAAGGTCTACTGTGCAGTGGTCCTTACCACCCTCCTTTATGCCAGCGAGACCTGGACTGTCTACAGCAGACACGCCAAACAGCTCAACCATTTTCACCCGAGCTGTCTCCGCAGACTCCTCCACATCAGGTGGCAGGACAAAGTCCCCGACACGGAAATCCTGGAACGAGCTGGGCTCTGCAGCGTCTACACCCTCTTGCTGAAAGCCCAAGCCAGGTGGGCTGGACATGTGGTCAGAACGCCAGACAGCCGATTGCCTAAGCAGCTGCTGTACGGAGAACTGTGTCAGGGCAAGCGCTCAGTCGGGGGGCAGAAGAAACGTTACAAAGACTGCCTGAAAGCGTCCCTCAAAGGCCTGGGTGTCGACATCAACACGTGGGAGGCGCTTGCCCTCAACCGTCCAGCTTGGCGCAGCAAGATCACCACAGGAGCCCGTGCAGCTGAAGTCAGGCGCATCATCGAGGTGCAATGAAAGCGTGCTGTGCGCAAGGCCCGAGCAGCATCCACTGCCACGACAGCACCCACCCACTTGTGTCCAACATGTGGGCGAGCCTTCAGGGCCCGGATTGGCCTCATCAGTCACCTCCGGACCCACAGCCACCAATCTCCCATTTGAGTTTGAAGCCACGGTCATCTTCAACTACGAAGGACGAACAACAACAACAACCTGCCTGGTGGGTACTGAAGGTAATGGTGATTTCATTCTTCATTGCAACACTTCACCTGTGAATCTGTTGGGTTTGTCTATTATATCTGGTGCTCCAGATGTGACCTCATCGACAATGGTGAGACCCATCGTAAACTGGGCACCTCCTCTCCATCCACCAAAAGCTAATAGTGTATTGTTCTCAAAAGCAAATCTTAGTCTTTGCAAACTTACTCGTGTTTATGATTTGCTGCTCCACTGCAAAGTCTCTTTGAGGGAGGCCTACCCTGGAGAAGTTTAAATCTCTTCAGAAGGAATTCACTGAAACCCTCTCTGACTGCTCCTCCTCAGTGATCTCTGCTGCCCTCTGACTCTTCAACCATCTATTCACCTAGTGAACGTGGCTTCACCGCCATATTGTTCCAGATGGCTTATCGATTTCTCCTTCCAGTAAAAGAAAATCCCTCCCCCTCCCCTCTTCTTCTATTCCCCACTCTGGCCTCTTACATCTTCTCAACTGCCTATCACCTTCCCTGGTGCCCCTCCTCCCTCCTTTTCTCCTATAGCCCATTCTCTTCTCCTATCAGATTCCTCCCTCTCCAGCCCTTTACCCTTCCCACCCGTCTGGTTTAACCTATCACCTTCTAGTTAACATTCTTCCCCTCCCTCCACCTTTTTATTCTGGCATCTTCCTCTTTCCTTTCCAGTACTGAAGAATGGTCTCAGCCTGAAACATCGACAGCTCATTCATTTCCATGCATGCTGCCTCACCTCACCAGAGAGGCCTCACTCGATTGGCTTGAGTGTGCACTGCTGCAGTCTATCTGTTCTGTAAATAGACACATCAACAGCAGTTTCACTTTAAAGGCCCAAATACCCCAGGCTATCTTTGCCTTACTGCAACATCCACACTCCCTCCGCTTTCTCCTATTTCAATTGCACAGAGTCTTTGAAACTCTGTGACAGTTTCACCAGGGTCAAATGTATCATAGAAACATAGAAAACCTACAGCACAATACAGGCCCTTCCCAGAGCTATAGTACAGCAGCCGGGAAGCCTCACCCAGGCAGTCTCGAGACTAGGTTACATGGTAAGTGCAACACTGTGGGCTGAAGGGCCTGTAATGTACAGTAAATTTCTATGTTCTATGTTCTAAATATTGTCCCTGTTCCCCCTTGACAGCTTTATTCCTTTGATGTTGTAATTACTTTTGGCAATATTGTAAAACCCTCATAACTTTACTTAACTCTCTCCTCTCACATCAGTAACATTATATGTTTTTCCTTTAAACTAGGTTGCAATTTTAATCTACAATAACATTTATGTCCTTGCTTCTAGAGCTAATTTGGATACTTTTAAAAAAACTTATGCACAAATTCTACGTATTCATTAACATCATTGTCTCCTGTCTGATTCTGTTTTTATGCCAATCTAGAGCTCAAGGGAAACATTTTCTTAGAGTTTCTTGGAGATAAGTTCTAGGTACACTTAAATCAATGTTTCGCTCATCCCCTCTGTACACCTCCATCTCCTGATCCCCGTGGTGCTCTTGAGAACCACTGTCTGTGGCAGGGCACTGGCTGATGTCACCCTCAATGAGTATTCAGGAGGCATCATGTTGTGGACCTGTGCCTGGAGATGGCAGGGGTGCAGCAGCTAGTTCATCCTCAGACTCTGGTGCTTATTGTTTCTTTTCAAACCCTAACGTAGACACTATTATCCTTTACCTGTTCTTTCTGTCTCTTTTCTTTCGTTAGCCTTTGCACACTTTCTGGGTTTTTACAGGATTCATCTATAGCTATTATTGCATTTCACATTTACACTGAACAATCACAGGCCACCCTACAGCCTTCTCACATTTTCCTTTCTCTAACAACAAGCCTGCAGACACTTACTTAGTCCGTTCCACACACTTAATACTTCCTGGTACAAACCTGCATGCTACTGGAGTCTTTTAGATGTCTGGGACAGGGGATTTCCACGCCACCATTCATGCACACACATTCAGGGCATGCGCACATATACGCACACACACAGGCTCACACATTTTGGAATTCCTTTTTTTTCGCAACACACATCAAAATTTCCTGTGCTTCATTTATGGCACCAACCAGTCCCATGGCAACACCTCAAGTGGGACTCCAACCTGGTCCACGGCAACTTTGTCTTTTTTTTTAATTTCTGTATGTCGATGGCTAAGGTGTTCATGTACCTTGACTACTCCACACAAAAGGAAATTTGTGCGATCATCACAAAAAATATCACTCAGTTGACACTTGGACACTGTTGTGGGAAAATCTCGTGAGAAGCACGGAGGAACATCTGGAGAAATTTCTGAAATGCCCGATTCGCTGCTGCTGCTACTGTGCGATCGAGAATCTCCGGAGGGAAGGCCCCAAAATCCCCGGCTTTGCCTGCTGCTGGTGACCGAGGCTGAGGTCGAAGCGTTCAGCAGAGAGGGTGCTTGGTACTCGGTGTTGGAGGGCAAATCAGAGCTCGAAATTTTCGGACAACTCAGAGTCGGACTGTGGTTGGGCATGGCAGGGAGAGTTTTCTTCCTTCTCCCGTCTGCATGAGATGTGAGACTTTCGAGAGACTTTGAACTTTTTTACTGTGATCATGGCCTGCTCTTCATCAAGTTATGGTATTGTTGCACTGTTGTAACTATATGTTATAATTATGTGGTTTTTGTTAGTTTTTCAGTCTTGGTCTGTCCTGTGTTTCTGTGATATCACACCGGAGGAATATTGTATCATTTGAATTGGGTCATAATGAACCAGGTCAGGTCACGGGTGAGCATCTGGGGGACAGTGACCACTGCTCCCTGGCCTTTAGCATTTTCATAGAAAAGGATAGAATCAGAGAGGACAGGAAAATTTTTAATTGGGGAAGGGCAAATTATGAGGCTATAAGGCTAGAACTTGCGGGTGTGAATTGGGATGATGTTTTTACAGGGAAATGTACTATGGATATGTGGTCGATGTTTAGAGATCTCTTGCAGGATGTTAGGGATAAATTTGTCCCAGTGAGGAAGATAAAGAATGGTAGGGTGAAGGAACCATGAGTGACAAGTGAGGTGGAAAATCTAGTCAGGAGGAAGAAGGCAGCATACATGAGGTTTAGGAAGCAAGGATCAGATGGGTCTATTGAGGAATATAGGAAAGCATGAAAGGAGCTTAAGAAGGGGCTGAGAAGAGCAAGAGGGGGCATGAGAAGGCCTTGGCGAGTAGGGTAAAGGAAAACTCCAAGGCATTCTTCAATTATGTGAAGAAAAAAAGGATGACAGGAGTGAAGGTAGGACTGATTAGAGATAAAGGTGGGAAGATGTGCCTGGAGGCTGTGAAAGTGAGCGAGGTCCTCAATGAATACTTCTCTTTGGTATTCACCAATGAGAGGGAACTTGATGATGGTGAGGACAATATGAGTGAGGTTGATGTTCTGGAGCATCTTGATATTAAGGGAGAGGAGGTGTTGGAGTTGTTAAAATACATTAGGACAGATAAGTCCCCGGGGCCTGACGGAATATTCCCCAGGCTGCTCCACGAGGCGAGGGAAGAGATTGCTGAACCTCTGGCTAGAATCTTTATGTCCTCATTGTCCACGGGAATGGTACCGAAGGATTGGAGGGAGGCGAATATTGTCCCCTTGTTCAAAAACGTAGTAGGGATAGTCCGGGTAATTATAGACCAGTGAGCCTTACGTCTGTGGTGGGAAAGCTGTTGGAAAAGATTCTTAGAGATAGGATCTCTGGGCACTTAGAGAATCATGGTCTGATCAGGGACAGTCAGCATGGCTTTGTGAAGGGCAGATCGTGTTTAACAAGTCTGATGGAGTTCTTTGAGGAGGTGACCAGGTATATAGATGAGGGTTGTGCAGTGGATATGATCTATATGGATTTGAGTAAGGCATTTGACAAGGTTCCACATGGTAGGCTTATTCAGAAAGTCAGAAGGAATGGGATACAGGGAAGTTTGGCCAGGTGGATTCAGAAATGGCTCGCCTACAGAAGGCAGAGGGTTGTGGTGGAGGGAGTACATTCAGATTGCAGAATTGTGACTAGTGGTGTCCCACAAGGATCTGTTCTGGGACCTCTACATTTCATGATTTTTATTAACGACCTGGATGTGGGGGTAGAGGGGTGGGTTGGCATGTTTGCAGACGACACAAAGGTTGGTGGTGTTGTAGATAGTGTGGAGGATTGTCAAAGATTGCAGAAAGACATTGATAGGATGCAGAAGTGGGCTGAGAAGTGGCAGATGGAGTTCAACCCAGAGAAGCGTGAGGTGGTACACTTTGGAAGGACAAACTCCAAGGCAGAGTACAAAGTAAATGGCAGGATACTTGGAAGTGTGTAGAAGCAGAGGGATCTGGGGGTACATGTCCACAGATCCCTGGAAGTTGCCCCACAGGTAGACAGGGTAGTTAAGAAAGCTTATGGGGTGTTAGCTTTCATAAGTCGAGGGATAGAGTTTAAGAGTCGCGATGTAACGATGCAGCTCTATAAAACTCTGGTTAGGCCACACTTGGAATACTGTGTCCAGTTCTGGTCACCTCACTATAGGAAGGATGTGGAAGCACTGGAAATGATACAGAGGAGATTTACCAGGATGCTGCCTGGTTTAAAGAGTATGCATTATGATCAGAGTTTAAAGGAGCTAGGGCTTTACTCTTTGGAGAGAAGGAGGATGAGAGGAGACATAATAGAGGTGTACAAGATAATAAGAGGAGTAGATAGAGTGGATAGCCAGCACCTCTTCCCCAGGTCACCACTGCTCAATACAAGAGGACATGGCTTTAAGATAAGGGGTGGGAAGTTCAAGGGGTATATTAGAGGAAGGTTTTTTACTCAGAGAGTGGTTGGTACATGAAATGCACTGCCTGAGTCAGTGTGGAGGCAGATCCACTAGTGAAGTTTAAGAGACTACTAGATAGGTATATTGAGGAATTTAAGGTGGGGGCTTATATGGGAGGCAGGGTTTGAGGGTCAGCACAACATTGTGGGCTGAAGGGCCTGTACTGCGCTGTACTATTCTATGTTCTATTTCTTAATGTATGCTTTACTAAATGACAATAAAAGAGGACTGTGTGTCCTCATAATCTAATAATCTAATCTAATACGGATGCAATACTGTTTAGCGCTGTGATGAGAGGTTTAGCAATGTCACAGCGTCAGGGAAGAAGCTCTTCCTGTGCCTGCTGGTGCAGGAGTGGAGGCTCCTGTAGTGCCTACCGGATCGGAGGAGAGTAAAAAGTCCATAGTTAGGGTGAGATGCATTCCTGATAATGCTTTTCGCCCTGCCCAGGCAGCGTTTATGGTAGATGTTCTCAATGGTGGGCAATTGGGTGCCGATAATCCACTGGGCAGTTTTCACCATGCACAGGAGCGCTTTGCGGTCCGATACGGGACAATTGCCATACCACACTGAGATGCAGTTGGTGAGCATGCTCTCAATGGTACAGCGGTAGAAGTCCGTCAGTATCCTGGGACAGAGGTGAGCTTTCTTCATGCTCCACAGGAAATAAAGGCGCTTTTGCGCCTTTTTGATCAGGATGGAGGAATTCAGGGACCAGTTGAGATCCTCGGAAATGTGGACACCAAGGAATTTGAAGCATACAGAGAATTGTGCTGTTTTAGGTCAATAACCAACATACCCAAGGACATGCTGGCAGCAAAGCACAAAGTTGCCATGCTTCTGGTACCAAAATAGCATGCCCACAACTTACTGACCAAAATATGTACATCTTGGAAGGGAGGAAACCAGAACATCTGGAGGAAACCCATGTGCTCATGGATAGAACGTATAAACTCCTTTCACACAGCAGTGAAATTGAACTCCCATCAGTGATCACTAGCATTGTAAAACATTCTGCTAATCACCACACTACCGTGAATGTAGCATGTGACAACGAGGAAGTGATAACATTAGTGAAATTTAAAAGGTAAACCTAGAGGAGATATTCAGAGCAGAAAAACAACAAGCTATGAGATTACCGGAAAATAGAGGGAAAATGTAAATAGTGTAAATGTGAAACACAAAAGCAGGAACGCCTAATGAAGTGCTCAGTTGCAGTAAACAGTGATTTAGTGGATTGGACAAAGAGTTGATGTCTTGTGTTGAGTTGAGCTCAAAAGACAAGGAGGTCAGATAGAGAGCAGGATGGATAGTTTAAAAGGACAGCTAACAAAAAGCTTAGGGTTACCCTGTGGACCACATGCAAATACTCAGCAAAGCAGTTAACCAGTCTGGTGTTCTCAATGTACAGGAGGCCACGCCATAGGCATTGGATATAATGCACTAAATTGAAAATATTAGTGGAAGGAGAATTCATCAGACAACCTAGTTAAGTATAGTTTTACAATACTTTATCAAATGGCAACCACAATCAGCAAATTGCAAATTTCAGACATTTCCAAGTCCCTTCTAAGTTTCCATTGTGCTCCCTTCTATAAGCATTATTGTTCCACCAGTGCTCTAACACCAGCAATGTAGCTGTAGAGTAACCCATTGAGGGTAGAACGGAGGATCATTTTTCAGTAATAACTCACTCAGTCCTCTGGTGGAATTAATTGGATTGGAACAAGGCAACTGTTCCAGAAGCTTCAAGTAAAGGATCATTGTTCAAGAAAGAAAAACAATCTGCATCAAATCTTTCATTTGCTTGTCATTATTAAAACTATATTGATTAAGTGCAAATATCTTAGTGGAAGCAAAGGGTCATATGCCATTAATAAAAAAATTAAAAAGCAGTGCTCTTATTTTGCTAAAAGTGGTTTGTAACTTTAGAATTCTAAGAATGGCAAATATAGAACCATAGAACCATAGAAACTACAGCACAGAAACAGGCCTTTTGGCCCTTCTTGGCTGTGCCGAACCATTTTCTGCCTAGTCCCACTGACCTGCACACGGACCATATCCCTCCATACACCTCCCATCCACGTATCTGTCCAATTTATTCTTAAATGTTAAAAAAGAAACCGCATTTACCACATCGCCTGGCAGCTCATTCCATACTCCCACCACTCTGTGTGAAGAAGCCCCCCTTAATGTCCCTTTAAACTTTTCCCTCCTCACCCTTAACCCATGTCCTCTGTTTTTTTTCTCCCCTTGCCTCAGTGGAAAAAGACTGCTTGCATTCACTCAATCTATACCTGTCATAATTTTATATACCTCTATCAAATCTCCCCTCATTCTTCTAAGTTCCAGGGAATAAAGTCCTAACCTATTCAACCTTTCTCTGTATCTGGGTTTCTCAAGTCCCGGCAACATTCATGTAAACCTTCTCTGCACTCTTTCAACCTTATTTATATCCTTCCTGTAATTTGGTGACCAAAACTGAACACAATACTCCAGATTCGGCCTCACCAATGCCTTATACAACCTTATCATAGCATTCCAGCTCTTATACTCAATACTTTGATTAATAAAGGCCAATGTACCAAAAGCTCTCTTTACGACCCTATCTACCTGTGACGCCACTTTTAGAGAATTTTGTATCTGTATTCCCAAATCCCTCTGTTCCACTGCACTCCTCAGTGCCTTACCATTAACCCTTAATGTTCTACCTTGGTTTGTCCTTCCAACGTGCAATACCTCATACTTGTCTGTATTAAGCTCCATCTGCCATTTTTCAGCCCATTTTTCCAGCTGGTCCAAGTCCCTCAGCAGGCTCTGAAAACCTTCCTCAATGTCTACTACAGCTCCAATCTTTGTATCATCAGCAAATTTGCTGATCCAATTTACCACATTATCATCTAGATCATTGATATAGATGACAAATAACAATGGACCCAGCACTGATCCCTGTGGCACACCACTAGTCACAGGCCTCCACTCAGAGAAGCAATTCTCTACTACAACTCTTTGGCTTCTTCCATTGAGCCAATGTCTAATCCAATTTACCACCTCTCCATGTATAGCTAGTGACTGAATTTTCCTAACTAACCTCCCATGCGGGACCTTGTCAAAGGCCTTACTGAAGTCCATGTAGACAATATCCACTGCCTTCCCTTCATCCACTTTCCTGGTAACCTCCTCGAAACACTCCAATGGATTGGTCAAACATGACCTACCACGCACAAAGCCATGTTGACTCTCCCTAATAAGTCCCTGTCTATCCAAATGCTTGTAGATTCTGTCTCTTAGTACTCCCTCCAATAACTTACCTACTACCGACGTTAAACTTACTGGCCTATAATTTCCCGGATTACTTTTCGATCCTTTTTTAAACAATGGAACAACATGAGCCACTCTCCAATCCTCTGGCACCTCACCTGTAGACAGCGACATTTTAAATACTTCTGCCAGGGCCCCTGCAATTTCAACACTAGTCTCCTTCAAGGTCCGAGAGAACACCCTGTCAGGTCCCAGGGATTTATCCACTTTAATTTTCCTCAAGACAGCAAGCACCTCCTCCTTTTCAATCTGTACAGTTTCCATGATCTCACTACTTGTTTCCCTTAATTTCCATAGACTTCATGCCAGTTTCCTTAGTAAATACAGACGCAAAAAACCTATTTAAGGTCTCCCCCATTTCCTTTGCTTCCGCACATAGCCGACCACTCTGATCTTCAAGAGGACCAATTTTATCCCTTACAATCCTTTTGCTCTTAATATACCTGTAAAAGCTCTTTGGATTATCCTTCACTTTGACTGCCAAGGCAACCTCATGTCTTCTCTTAGCCCTCCTGATTTCTTTCTTAAGTATTTTCTTGCACTTCTTATACTCCTCAAGCACCTTATTTACTCCCTGTTTCCTATACATGTCATACAACTCCCTCTTCTTCTTTATCAGAGTTGTAATATCCCTTGAGAAACAAGGTTCCTTATTCCTATTCACTTTGCCTTTAATCCTGACAGGAACATACAAATTCTGCACTCTCAAAATTTCTTCTTTGAAGGCTTCCCACCTACCGATCACATCCTTGCCAGAAAACAACCTGTCCCAATCCATGCTTTTTAGATTCATTCTCATTTCTTCAAATTTGGCCTCCTTCCAGTTAAGAACCTCAACCCTAGGACCAGATCTATCCTTGTCCATGATCAAGTTGAAACTAATGATGTTATGATCACTGGAACCAAAGTGCTCCCCTACACAGACTTCTGTCACTTGTCCTAACTCATTTCCTAACAGGAGATCCAATATTGCATCCTCTCTAGTTGGTCCCTCTATATATTGATTTAGAAAACTTTCCTGAACACATTTTACAAACTCTAAACCATCTAGACCCCTAACAGTATGGGAGTCCCAATCAATATATGGAAAATTAAAATCCCCTACCACCACAACTTTATGTTTCCTGCAGTTGCCTGCTATCTCTCTGCAGATTTGCTCTTCCAATTCTCGTTGACTATTGGGTGGTCTGTAATACAATTCCACTATTGTGGCCATACCTTTCCTGTTTCTCAGCTCCACCCATAAGGACTCAGTAGACAAGCCTTCTAATCTGTCCTGCTTGAGCACTGCTGTAAAATTTTCCCTAACAAACAATGCTACTCCCCCACCTTTCATTCCTCTGCCTCGATCACATCTGAAACATCAGAACCCTGGAATATTAAGCTGCCAGTCCTGCCCCTCCTGTAGCCAAGTTTCACTAATTGCTATAACGTCATAATTCCACATGTCAATCCACGCCCTCAACTCATCCGCCTTCCCCGCAGTACTCCTAGCGTTGAAATATATACACTTCGGAAGATTTTTACCACTACTCACAGCCTTTCTATTAGCAGATTTGCTTGAACTTTTAACATCATTTATTTTCACCCCAGCCACACTGTCAGCTCTGGCACTCTGGTTCCCATCCCCCTGCAAATCTCGTTTAAAGCCTCCCCAATAGCACTAACAAACCTCCCTGACAGGATATTGGTCCCCCTGTAGTTCAAGTGTAACCTGTCTTTCTTGTACAGGTCTCACCTGCCCTAGAAGAGGTCCCAATTATCCTGAAATCTGAAACCTTGCCCCCTACACCAGTTCCTCAGCCACTTGTTCACCCTCCATAGCATCCTATTCCTACCCTCACTGGCATGTAGCACAGGTATCAATCCTGAGATTACCAGCCTCGAGGTCCTGCTTTTCAACTTCCTACCAAGCTCTCTATACTCACTGTCCAGGACATGTGCACCACGACATCTGGCTGATCACCCTCCCACTTCAGAATGTCATGCAATCGATCAGAGACATCCCTGACCCTGGCACCCGGGAGGCATCAAACCATCCTGGATTCTCTGTCACGACCACAGAACCTCCTATCTGCACCTCTAACTATCGAGTCCCCTATCACTACCGCTCTCAGTGCCAGAGATCCGGCTACTGCAGCTTGTCCCAGGTAAGTCATCCCCCCCAACAGTATCCAATGTGGTCTACTTGTTGCTGAGGGGAATGGCCACAGGGGAACCCTGCTCTACCTTATTTTGGTTTGATTTAATATTACAATTAATATTGTAATATTAAATCAAACCAAACCAGTAAACATCAAATTTTGCACAACTCAAAGCAATGTCTATCCACGGCCTCCTCTACTGTAAAGATGAAGCCACACTCAGGTTGGAGGAACAACACCTTATATTCCGTCTGGGTAGCCTCCAACCTGATGGCATGAACATCGACTTCTCTAACTTCCGCTAGGCCCCATCTCCCCCTCGTACCCCATCTGTTACTTATTTTTATGCACACATTCTTTCTCTCACTCTCCTTTTTCTCCCTCTGTCCCTCTGAATATACCTCTTGCCCATCCTCTGGGTCCCCCCCCCCTTGTCCTTCTTCCCGGACCTCCTGTCCCATGATCCCCTCGTATCCCCTTTTGCCAATCACCTGTCCAGCTGTTGGCTCCATCCTTCCCCCTCCTATCTTCTCCTATCATTTTGGATCTCCCCCTCCCCATCCAACTTTCAAATCCCTTACTCACTCTTCCTTCAGTTAGTCCTGACGAAGGGTCTTGGCCTGAAACGTCAACTGTACCTCTTCCTAGAGATGCTGCCTGGCCTGCTGCATCCACCAGCAACTTTGATGTGTGTTGCTCAAAGCAATGAAGGCTTGCATTTTTTCAATCTGATTCATTTGTATTGGGTTGGACCAGGTATCCCACTGAACAATGTACTCTTATTGTAATGTCATCACATGATATTTCTGCTCAGGTTGGTTCTAAAGTTTTTTGGAATTATCATTTGAGGAAATCTTCTTATTTGGAGAACTCACTTTGTCTAAGGGGCCTTCTGTGACAGTACAGGGCATTAGAATTCAGAGTTCAATTCTGGCGTCCTCTGTACCTTCTCCCTGTGGAACACAAGGATTCTCCCCAGGCACTCCAGTTTCCTCCCACAGTCAAAGACATACCAGGTAGGTTATCACTGTAAATTGTTGCATTGGTTAAATCGAGGTTTTCAGAGGTTGCTGAGGCGGCACAGCTCAATGGGACAGAAGAGCATACTCTGCACTGTCTCTCAATATAAATTATAAAAGTATATTCAGCAGAGCAGGAGCTCTTTCTGCATCTGATAAAACATGATGACTTTTAACTGATGCAGGTAGCACAAAGATTTAAACAGTGATTTAATATGTTAAGTGTATTTTGAAGGCATTGCTGAATATTATTCTTTTGGCCAAAGAATTAACACACACATCATAGTGCAAGCCGCTTTCATGAACCATGCCTCAATGACAACAGAGCTAGAGAAACATACTATAAATCATCTGGTTATTGATTTTAATGCAAAGATTTTCTTTATGTAGTTTTAATACATGAAAAATCTAATGTTCAATAATGAACATAATACAGTTGAAAAATCGTAATTCTCTGTGATTTTAATCACAATATACCTGGACATGTGGAGATTACTCTTAGACATCAGCATTACAGAATGGTGTCATAATGATGATTTGTTACATGCTTTCTCAACATTGTTGTCATGCTGCGTCCTCAGACCCAAAGCTCAGAATCCCACAGAAACTCGGGAGGGTTAAATAAAACTAAAAATTTTATTAACAACAAAAGAGAAAAAGCAACACAGTAGAAGTTACAAGGTAAACACGAGGAATTCTGCAGATGCTGGAAATTCAAGCAACACACATCAAATTTGCTGGTGAACGCAGCAGGCCAGGCAGCATCTCTAGGAAGAGGTACAGTCGACATTTCGGGCCGAGACCCTTCGTCAGGACTAATTGAGGGAAGAGCTTGTAAGAGATTTGAAAGTGGGAGGGGGAGGGGGAGATCCACAATGATAGGAGAAGACAGGAGGGAGAGGGATGGAGCCAAGAGCTGGACAGGTGATTGGCAAAAGGGATATGAGAGGATCATGGGACAGGAGGCCCAGGGAGAAGGAAAAGGGGGGAGGGGGGGAAGACACAGAGGATGGGCAAGGGGTATAGTCAGAGGGACAGAGGGAGAAGAAGGAGAGCGAGAGAAAGAATGTGTGTATATAAATAAATAATGGATGGGGTACGAGGGGAAGGTGGGGCATTAGTGGAAGTTAGAGAAGTCAATGGTCATGTCATCAGTTTGGAGAATACCCAGACGGAATATAAGGTGTTGTTCCTCCAACCTGAGTGTGGCTTCATCTTTACAGTAGAGGAGGCCGTGGATAGACATATCAGAATGGGAATGGGATGTGGAATTAAAATGTGCGGCCACTGGGAGATCCTGCTTTCTCTGGCGGACAGAGCGTAGGTGTTCAGCAAAACGATCTCCCAGTCTGCGTCGGGTCTCACCAATATAGCTACAAGGTCTTGGATAAATCAGAATAACTCAACCAGAAGTGCACTAGGCAAGGTCAGGACAACTGAGCAGATGATGGGTTAGCGCTCCTTTAAAAACACTCCAGGACACAAAAGCCCCAGACTAATTATAAACTAAAAAGTACCTATTCTAATGAGAGACAAAAGTCCAAGGATACTAGTTGGACACCTGCAAAGTCTCGGAGAATTAATTGGAATTGTTCAATTGCAACTACAACTTAAATGTAAAGTAGAGGAAACGCAACAATATCATGATTTTTCTGCTTGTGTTTTTTTCTAAAGCTTTTTTAGGTTTATCAGTTTAAGAAATTTTCTTTATTTGTAGAATTCACTTTGTCTAAGGACATGGCACTGGAATTCAGAGTTCAGTCCCAGCGTCCATTGTAAGGAGACTGTACGTTCACCCTGTGGAATGCATGGGTTTTTCCCACAGTCTAAAGACGTACCAGGTAGGATAATTGGTCATCATAAATTGTCCCGTGATTAAATAAGGCTTAAGTGGGGTTTGTTGAGTGCTGCTGGGGTGGCAAGGGCCAGAAGTGCCCACTCTACAAATTATCTCAAAATAAATTATAAAAAAATATTCAGCAGAGGCAGAGTTCGAAGTACATCTGATAAAATCTGATGACTTTTAATTGATGCAGGTAGCATAAAGATTTAAACAGATTTTGCAGTAAATGCGCTTTGAAGGCATTGAAGGAATATTATTCTTTTGGGCCAACAGAATTAGAGAAATAGATTATAATTAATCTGTTTACTGATTTTAATGCAAAAATTTTCTTTGTGCAGTTTTAATGCATGCAAAAATATGTTGTGTAGTTTAATAAACATAATACAGCTGAAAAATCTTAATACTCTGTGATTTTAATCACAATATACCTAAATAGAAACAGGAACCGTACAATACAATACAGGCCCTTCGGCCCACAAAGCTGTGCCGAACATGTCCTTACCTTAGAAATTACTTAGGGCTACCCATAGCCCTCTTTTTCTAACCTCCATGTACCTATCCAGGAGTGTCTTAGAAGACCCTTTCGTATCTGCCTCCACCGCCATGGCTGGCAGCCCATTCCACGCACTCACCGCTCTGAGTAAAAAACTTACCCCTGACATCTCCTCTGTACCTACTTCCAAACACCTTAAAACGATGTCCTCTCATGCTAGCCATTTCAGCCCTGGGAAAAAGCCTCTGACCATCCACACGATCAATGCCTCTCATCATCTTGTACACTTCTATCAGGTCACCTCACATCCTCCATCACTCCAAGGAGAAAAGGCCAAGTTCACTCAACCAATTCTCATAAGGCACGCTCCCCAATCCAGGCAACATTCTTGTAAATCTCCTCTGTACCCTTTCTATGGTGTCCACTTCCTTCCTATAGTGAGGTGACCAGAACTGAGCACAGTACTCCAAGTGGGGTATGACCAGGGTCCTATATAGCTGCAACATTACCTCTTGGCTCTTAAATTCAATCCCATGGTTGATGAAGGCCAGTGCACCGTATGCCTTCTTAATCACAGAGTCAAACTGCGCTGCAGCTTTGTGCTTCCTACAGACTCGGACCCCAAGATCCCTCTGATCCTTTACACTGCCAAGAACCTTACCATTAATACTATATTCTGCCATCGTATTTGACCTACCTCACACTTATCCGGATTGAACTCCATCTGCCACTTCTCAGCCCAGTTTTGCATCCTATCAATGTCCCGCTGTAACCTCTGACAGCCCTCCACACTATCCACAACACCCTAACCTTTGTGTCATCAACAAATTTACTAACCCATCCCTCCACTTCCTCATCCAGGTCATTTATAAAAATCACGAAGAGTAAGGGTCCCAGAACAGATCCCTGAGGCACACCACTGGTCCATGGAGAATATGATCCGTCTACAACCACTCTGCCTTCTGTGGGCAAGCCAGTTCTGGACCCACAAAGCAATGTCCCCTTGGATCCCATTCCTCTTTACTTTCTCAATAAGCCTTGCATGGGGTACCTTATCAAATGCCTTGTTGAAATCCATATACACTACATCTACTGCTCTACCTTCATCAATGTGTTTAGTCACATCCTCAAAAAGTTCAATCTGGCTCGTAAGGCATGATCTGCCTTTGACAAAGCCATGCTGACTATTCCTAATCATATTATGCCTCTCCAATGTTCATAAATCCTGCCTCTCAGGATCTTCTCCATCAATTTACCAACCACTGAAATAAGACTCGCTGGTCTATAATTTCCTGGACTACTATATCTTTACTCCCTTTCTTGAATAAGGGAACAACGTCCGCATCCCTCCAATCCTCCGGAACCTCTCCCATCCACATTGATGATGCAAAGATCATCGCCAAAGGCTCAGCAATGTCCTCCCTCGCCTCCCATAGTAGCCTGGGGTATATCTCATCTGGTCCCAGTGACTTATCCAACTTGATGCTTTCCAAAAGCTCCAGCACATCCTCTTACCTAATATCGACATGCTCAAGCTTTTCGGTCCACTGTAAGTCATCCTTACAATCACCAACATCCTTTTCCATAGTGAATACTGAAACAAAGTATTCATTAAGTACCTCTGCTATCTCTTCGGGTTCCATACACACTTTTCCACTGTTGGTCCTATTCTTTCACATCTTATCCTCTTGCTCTTCACGTACTTGTAGAATGCCTTGGGGTTTTCCTTAATCCTGTCCACCAAGGCCTTCTCATGGTCCCTTCTGGCTCTCCTAATTTCATTCTTAAGCTCTTCCTCCTAGCCTTATAATCTTCTAGATCTCTATCATCACCTTTTTTTTAATCTTTCATAAGCTTTTTTTTTCTTCTTGACTAGATTTTCAACAGTCCTTGTACACCACGGTTCCTGTACTCTACCATCCTTTCGTTGTCTCATTAGGACATACCTATGCAGAACACCACGCAATTATCCCCTGAACATTTGCCACATTTCTTCCGTACATTTCCCTGAGACCATCTGCTTCTAATTTATGCTTCCAAGTTCCTGTCTGATAGCCTCATATTTCCCCTTACTCCAATTAGATGCTTTCCTAACTTGACTGTTCCTATCCCTCTCCAATGCTGTGGTAAAGGAGATAGAATTGTGATCACTATCTCCAAAATGCTCTCCCACTGAGAGATCTGACACCTGACCTGGTTCATTTCCCAATACCATATCAAGTACAACCTCTCCTCTTGTAGACTTATCTACATACTGTATCAAGAAACCTTCCTGAACAAACCTAACAAACTCCACCCCATCTAAATCCTTTGCTCTAGGGAGGTGCCCATCGATAGTTAGGAAATTAAAATCTCCCACTACAACAACCCTACTATTACACCTCTCCAGAATCTGTCTCCCTATCTGCTCCTCGATGTCCCCGTTACTATTGGGTGGTCTGTAAAAACACCCAGTAGAGTTTTTGACCCCTTCCTGTTCCTAACTTCCACCCACAGAGATTCCGAAGACAATCCCTCTGTGCCTTCCTCCTTTTCTGCAGCCATGACACAATCTCTGATCAACAGTGCTGTGCTCCCACCTCTTTTGCCTCCCTCCCTGTCCTTTCTGAAACATCTAAAGCCTGGCACTCGAAGTAACCATTCCTGCCCCTGAGCCTTCCAAGTCTCTGTAATGGTCACAGCATTATTGCTCCAAGTACTGATCCACGCTCTAAGCTCAGCCGCTTTGTTCATAATTCTCCTTGCATTAAAATAGATACATCTCAAACCGTCAGTCTGAGCGCGTCCCTTCTCTATCACCTGCCTATCCTCCCTCTCGCACTGTCTCCAAGCTTTCTCTATTTCTGAGCCAACCGCCCCTTCCTCTGTCTCTTCAGTTTGGTTCCGACCCAGTAATTCCAGTTTAAACTCTCCCCAATAGCCTTGGCAAACCTCCTCACCAGGATATTGGTCCCCCTGGGATTCAACTGCAACCCGTCCTTTTTGTACAGGTCACACCTGTCCCAAAAGTGGCCCCAACGATCCAGAACTCTGAATGTTCCAATCTCTCAGCCACATAATTATCCTCTATCTCATTCTATTTCTATACTCACTGTCGAGATTACTACCTTTGAGGTCCTGCTTCTCATCTTCCTTCCTAACTCCCTGTAGTCTGTTTTCAGGACCTCCTCCCTTTTCCTACCTATGATATTGGTACCAATATGTACCACGACCTCTGGCTGTTCTCCTTCCCACTTCAGGATATCATGGACGCAATCAGAAACATCCCAGATCCTGGCACCTGGGAGACAAACTACCATCCATGTTTCTTCCCTGCACCCACAGAATCGCCTGTCTTACTGCCTGACTACAGAATCCCCTATCACTGCTGCCATTCTCTTCATTTCCCCACCCTTCTGAGCCACAGGGTCAGACACTGTGGCAGAGGCACGGCCACTGTTGCTTCCCCCAAGTAGGCAGTATCCCCCAACAGTACTCAAACAGGAGTACTTATTGTTAAGGGTAACAGCCACTGGAGTACTCTCCAGCATCTGACTCCTGCCCTTTCCTCTCCTGACTCTTACCCACTTATCTGGGAGATTACTCTTGGACATCAGCACTTACAGAATGGTGCTATAATGATGATTTGTTACATGCTTTCTCAACATTGTAGTCACACTGTATCTTCAGACCTAAGTCCAGGATCACACGCAATCTCGGGAGGGTTAAACAAAACTAGGAACTTTATTATCAAAAAAGACATTCAAAGCAATAGAACTTACAAGGTCTTAGGCAACTGGGTCAGAACTTCACTAAGCAAGGATCAGGATGACCAAGCAAATGAGGGGTTAACACTGTCCCTATAAATACACTCCAGGGCACGAAAATATCTGTGCCCAGCTGATAAAACCTCAGAGTAATTACAAGCTGACAGTAAGTCACAAAGTCCAAGGATACCTAATTGGACACCTGAAAAGTCTTGGAGAATTAATTGGAGTAATCAAGGACAATTGCAACTTAAAGGCAAACTAGGGATGACCTAACAATAACACACAAAAAAACCCAGAGTGCAACAATACAGATAATTATAAATAATAAAATGCAAAGAATACAAAAAAACACCAGCAAGAAACACAGAACCCATAGGATACTCTACCAATGACCCGTGATTTTAACAGATTGTGTTCAACTGTTTATAAAATGTCTACTTTCATTGCTTGTTGCTTCCCAGAACTTTTCAAATTATTTTTTCCATAAATTTTAAAAAACAATTGAAATTATTTTCATCCTGGTCTTTAGCAGTATCTATTAAAGAAACAACTGATTTTTTTTAACTAGCCAATTAAGTATGAGCCTTCCAGAAACTGTATGTAATCAAATTTCAGAATGTCTTCAGCCGATGGTCAAAGCTCTGCACAAGAAAATTAAGGCTATTTTTCCCCACAGATAAGGGACCTTTTAAAAACTTCAATGAACATATAGAGCATGAAGAAAGTTCCCACAAAATTTGTAAAATTTTTACGTTCTATTCGAACATTAGAGTTTTCAGTTATAGAATATGCTTTATTCTTCCAAGGAGGGATAGTAAATGATTGATTTATCTATCAACATACAGTGATGCTGAAATTATTTTTAGCATTCCCATTGTAAAAAATTCAAGGAATTTTTGCCCACATAACTGCAATTCACTGGATGTATTTTTTGTTTTGTTTTCACATATTCTCTGTAAACTCTAGAGACTGTTGTGCATGAAAATTACAGGAGATCAGCAGTTTCTGAGATACTCAAACCACCCCATCTGGCACCAACAATCATTCCATGATCAAAACCACTTAGTTCACATTCTGGTCTTTGATCAGAACAGCAACTGAACCTCTTGACCATGTCTGCATGCTTTTTTTGCACCAAATTTCTACCACATGATTGGCTGATTATATACATGCGTTAATGATTAGGTGCAAATGTGTACCTAATAAAGTGGCCACTGAATGTATGTTCTTTTTCACCTAAAGTTTTCTGATTAGGGCATAGCTGCAGTTGTCCAGTAGGGAAACAGTGAAATAAAGGAATGGCAATTTATTGTAGCAAAAAGTATTCACAGAGCTACTTTTCCTATTGTAAATGTAGCACATACTTTGAAAGTTATAGGATAGAATGACTATACGTTTAAAAACAAAAACTAATGATATTCATCAGATGAGAACTAAAAGTGACACTTATACTCACCCCACAGATGCTGCCTGACTTGCTGAATATTTTCAGCATTTAATATTTTTATTTTGGAGCAGTTTTTGGTATCTTCACCCTCAATTTTCCTGCTGGGAAACATATTATCTGAAAATTGACTTTCTGAAATTACTTTTGCTATTACTACATACATGATTACAATCAACCTAATCATCCTGAGAAAGTGTGGAACCAAAGCCTGCGCTTGTGAGCAGTTAATATGTCTTGCATAGTTACACTTTAATTCAGACACTAAATTATTATGAGGCAGCAGTAAAAGTTTGTTCACATTATTTCTAATGAAAAATAGATGATGCACAATCCACAACCCTATTTTGATACAACACACACAAAACGCTGGAAGAACTCAGCAGGCCAGGCAGCATCTGCGGAAAAGAGTACAGTTGATGTTTTCGGCCAAGACCCTTCATTAGGACTGGAAAAAAGATGAGAAGTCAAAGTAAAAAGGTGGAAGGGAGGGGAGGAAGAGGTAAAGGGTGGTAGGTGATAGTTGAAACCAAGAGGGGGGAAGGAGATGAAGTAAAGAGCTGGGAAGTAGATTGGTGAAGGAAATAAAGGACTGGAGAAGGGGGAATCTGATAGGAGCAGGCAGAAAACCATGGAAGAAAGGGGAAGAGCACCAGAGGGAGGTGATGGGCAGGTAAGGAGATCAGGAACAGGGAATGGTGAAGGAAAGGGGGTGGCAATTATCATAAGTACAAGAAATTGATGTTCTTGCCATCAGGTTGGAGGCTACCTAGATGAATATAAGGTGTTATTCCTCCAACCTGAGTGTGGCCTTATTGTTCAGTAGTCACCCCTATTTGTACAGCTGCCTTAATACAACTTTACTTCAAAAGTGCATTGGGACAGTCTGCAAACCACAGTTATCCATTGAGATTCAAGTTTCTTCCTTCAATAGCCTACGAGATAGAGCAGACACTGGAAATCCAGAGCAGGAAACACAAAATGCTGGAGGAACTCAGCAAGTCAGGCAGCATCTATGGAGAGAAGTAAACAGCTGAAGTTGTGGGCCTAGACCTTTCTTTATTCAATAGGTTATTTGAGCATTTTCAAGGAAATCAGTCAGACACAGAATTCAGGGTAACTTGTAACTCACAAGTCATTCAATGATTATATCCCAAACATGTGACCTGTGTTACCAGATTCTAAGATTATACATCAAAGAGGAGTGTTATCTTGACTAATTGACATAATATTACCTATTAGCCAATCAGAGTTGACATCCTTCCCTCAGGTCAGCATCCTGAACAAGACAAAATATCCCTTTAATCCAAACAATCAATCAGTGTCACATGCATTCAAAGGCCCATTTACACCCAACAACTTTGTTATTTGTAAATTTGTTTCTCAAATTACCATCTCTCCCCATATTCCTATGGAATTAATTGTTTTGAAGCAATGCAGTTTCCACTTGATATTTTAGAAAATGTTCCATTTGAAGGCTGCAGAACCAGTCCTCCATAAGGTCAAACACCCAACTTATGGACACCCAGTAAATACAAATAGCCATTTGAGATGTTGAAGTAACTGTCATTGCCAAAAATAAAATAAGATAACTGGCCCCAACGCACACACCCCTTACGATTCAAGCATTCTTTTTATTTTGCTTGTACTCAAGGAAACAGCATGGCCCCTGTCACTCACACTGTTCTGAAGTCTGAAAAGAAAACTGCTATTTTTATACAGAATTAGTTTATCAGTTATGGATATTGATAATTGTAAATTGTATATAGTACGTTTGAATTTCTTACACACAAGGTCAATTACCATTCACAATAGAGGTGATAAAGTCAATTGAAACTTCAAACAGACAATCAATAATATTTGGAAATTAGTGGATACAATAGAGCCTTAGTTGTTGGGTATGTTTCACATCCTTCTGTTACCTCGTCAGTCTCCTACACCCCAAATTGTGTAATGGGACACTATGTTTTAGGAAAACCTTTCTCACTACAGAGGCTTCATTCAACACACATAAAAAATGCTGGTGAATGCAGCAGGCCAGGCAGCATCTATAGGAAGAGGTACAGTCGACGCTTTAGGCTGAGACCTTTCATCAGGACTAACTGAAAGAAGAGACACTTCTTTGAATACACACTGCCACAGTAAACTGAGATATGTCCTGCGGTCTCACTTGACTACAACTGCCCCAGGCTATCATTCTCTTACTGTAACTTCCACAGAATTCCAATAGGCTGGATGGGAAAGAACTTGCTGGTTGTCAAAGGGTTGCAGGCACTCCTTGCCATGTTGGAATGAGGCTTTTCTGTGTTTCTTCTCTCTGTAGAACCCCGAGCTGCAACAACTGGGGGCCAAGAGGAGCCAAGCAAATCCAAGTGAGCTGAGCAGATTCACTTGGTCGCTCAATGAGTCAGCAAGGCCAGCTGGTAGCTACTTTCCCCACGCTTGTTTGTCCTCTGTTGTTCATTTCCAACTTACAAACATTTCTCAGGAATTGAGCCCAGTCCCAACCTGCAACTGTCTGTAACATCTCCTACTTGAATTAGCAGCCTTCGGAATGCAATTGTGGAAGCTAGATCTGACCTGGTTAATAGGAGACATGTTTTGTCAGCCATGTGTGGGTACGTGACCAAGTGGTTAAGGCATTGGACTAGCGACCTGAAGGTTGTGAGTTCGAGCCCCAGCCAAGGCAACGTGTTGTGTCCTTGAGCAAGGCACTTAATCACACATTGCTTTGCGATGACACCGGTGCCAAGCTGTATGGGTCCTAATGCCCTTCCCTTGGACAACATTGGTGTCGTGGAGAGGGGAGTCCTGCAGCATGGGCAACTGCTGGTCTTCCATTCAAACTTGCCCAGGCCTGCACCCTGGAGACTTTTCAAGTGCAGATCCATAGTTTCGCAAGACTAACGGATGCCTTTACTTTGCTTTGTCAGCTGCATCAACATCCTGAGTGCCATAAGAGATGTAGGGTGACTTGTAAACCATAAGTCACACAGTCATTGTTATACTTGAAACAGGTCACTGTATTATCCAATTCTGATTATACGTCATAGATGAGTATTCTTTGATCAATTGTCAAACACTTAACTGTAAACCGTTTGATGAATTAGAGCATGCGCCTTTCTCACACCATGAACTTCACAAAAGAAATATCAAATACTATTTGATGTCAGTGGGAGCATGGATAAACTGGGTGGTCTCAGTCCTTCTCCAAGGACAGATGAGTCTAAAGCTAAAGGGCATTGGATTTAAAGCGAGAGAGGAAACACTTAGAAGAGGTCTAAGGGGAAACTTTTAAACACAGTTGGAGATGGGTATGTGGAATGAGCTGTCAGAGGAAGTGGTTGAAGCAACATTTAAAATACATTTCAATAGTACATGGACGGGAAAGGCTTAGGACAGTGGTTCCCAGCCACGGGTCTACAAACTCCTTGATTAATGGTATTGGTCCATAGCATAAAATGTTGGGAACCCCTGGTTTAGAAGGATACAGGACAAATGCAGGGAAATGGTACCAACTCAAGTAAACAACTTGGTCAGATGGACAAGCTGAGCCACAGGACATGTTACCATGCAAAATAGCCATACAACAATAACTTTAAGGAGGTATTGAGAAATATGCTTGAACAAAGAAGCATGATTTAAGGAGCATCTTAAAGAAGGAGGAAAATGGAGGTGGTAGGGTTCAAGGAAGCATGTATCTTAGGACACTGTCAACAATGGCAGAGTGATTAAGTTCAGAGATGCACCAAAGACCATACATGATGTTTCCCGGATTGGAGAGTGTGCCTTATGAGAATAGGTTGAGTGAACTTGGTCTTTTCTCCTTGGAGCGATGGAGGATGAGAAGTGACCTGATAGGGATGATGAAAAGCATTGATCGTGTAGATAGCCAGAGGCTTTTTCCCAGGGCTGAAATGACAAATATGGGGGGGGGGGGGGGGGGGTGGACATAATTTTAAGGAGCTTGGAAGTAGGTACAAGGGGAATTTCAGAGGTAAGTTTTTCACGCAGAGAGTGGTAGGTGTGTGCATACACTGCTACCGAAGGTGGAGGAGGTAGATACAATAGGGTCTTTTAAGAGACTCTTAGATAGGTACATGAAGCTTAGAAAAATGGACGGCAATGTGGTAGGGAAATACTGTGCAGTTTCTAGAGTAGGTTACATGGTCGGCATAACATTATGGACTGAAGGGCCTGTAATATGCTATACATTTTCTATGTTTCTATGTTCTATGAAGGAAAGGTGGAAGTGGATTGGAGGAGAAAAGGTCTTTTAATACTGGCAACTCACCAGAAACATTTCCTTTGGCCAAAATCGGGTGCCATCCAATATAGAATAAATGCATTCATTCATATTGTGGTGGTGAGACGAGTAGCTGGGACTTCACACACAAGGTCCCTTTGTTGTTGGCAGCTTTGTCAATAATGCTGAAAAGCTTCCATTGGTTGCTGTTGTGACTGTGATCAAAGTCACCGGAGAGACATTGAAGCTGTTGGTAGAGAAATTTGTCAGCGTCATTCTGGAGATACTCTCAATAGAGGCTCACAAACCCAAAGGGTTTGTTTATACCCTTAAGGTAAAAGGTAACAGCAGGTGATTCAATACAATTTCAATAGTTACAATAACGTTGTTTACTCCAATACTTTATGTTGGCAAATGGTTCCTTTGAGACACATAATAGGAGCAGATTTGGGCATCAGCCCTGCTGGCCTGGCACCTGTTTTTGTTAATTGTCCTCTTATCTGGAGTCATTAAGCCCTTGTGCTTTTTGTATAATCTTGTCAAAGGTTATTTTGAGTGGCACGGGTTTTCAGCCTCTTGTGATTTAAAGCGGACTCCCAATTAGCACTTACTGTGGGGTCCTTGTGTATGTTTTGAGAATAATTCACCTCACGGTATTGCTTAGTTAAGCCACCAAATTTCAGTTGTAGTTCTGATGAATAAACTGCTTTTTTGTGTCTCAACATGGGAACTTGTTGTTCCTTCACACCTGGGTTTAGTTGTCGTCAGCGCACATTGGACACTTTGTAATTGATAAGACACCTTTGAAGTTCCAAATGACTTTGGGAGAAACTAATTAATACAAATATTCTAAAACTTATTGACAACAGAGTGCCAGACACTCAAAATTAATGCTGCCAGAGCTGTCTCTGAGTACACAAAAAACTATTGATTGTCTATACTGTGACCATGTTTGATGCGCTAAGTGACAACATCCATTTGGTCTGCCAGCTTGCACTCGATTCACAACAATGCAAGTAACATTGCCATACTACCTGGTTTGATAAAGGCCAATTAACACAACCCCATTGTCTTATTGTATAGCTTTTGCATGTGCAATTTCTGTCTGTGGAGTAACCAGTGCCTTTAACTTCAATTTACTGCTTGCAATTTACAAAAAAAAACTGAAGGCTAATTGCAAGCTTTCTGAAGTTATTTACATTTGCAATAAGATTGTTTGAGTTAATGTGTGCTAAATTCACATAACTCCAGAACACTCCCTATCATACCCTCCTCTTGGCTACTGGACATTAATCTGTCCCAGGAAGGCCAAGCTTTAAGAAGGATCTGGTTAAGCAGGGCAGAGCAAATACACTTCGCTTGGGGTCCTTTTCCCAAATACGAACCAATGTGTACCTATACCTACACTATCTAACATTTCTGATTGGCTACTTACAAGACCGTACAGAGATGGCAATAAGACACTCTAGAAATTTGAACATATCCTCTTTGCCCATTCAACCTCTGCTAGATGCAACTATCAGTCGTGGCTGTCAGTAGTTACTCTAAGGGCAGGGTCACAGCAAGGTAACTTTGTTTCAGGTTCACATTCCATGCCACGACAGAATATGATCAGAATGTTCTTGACAACCAGACTTTTTGATCGCTCTCCAGGAGGATTTGGGGTGGAGTCTACTTGAGTAGCTGCAAGGACTCCACCCTGATGGCACCCCTTCCTGGACCGTGCTTTCAATCACTGGTCCAATCACTGAATGGGCCCAGCTTATTTCTGTTCACTTCCCATTCAGCTGGGGTGGCTGACTTCCAACACTGTGTATGATTTATTCTCTCTTTCTCAGTCAGCTTTGCCACTGAGTTTGTGGAACACGATGTCTCTGCCTTAAACCGGATCACTTCCCACTATTTTCCCCAATATCTTTCGATTCTGATCTATGCATCTAATCATTTACCCCAAGAACCAGCCTTCATTACAAAGTATAGTTACTTGAAACTTTATTCACAGTTTGCTGACATAATCTCTCTCTCTGCCTTCTGCATTTGTGTTTCCATTCTCTTTCATCTGTGGGTGCACTTCCATCAGGTGTGGTTAGATGTGACACTACAGGCTGGTGTTCACCACTTAAATTCTCTGTAGTGACACTGTTAATGAGTGGATTTAATCCACTGTTCTATCTTTGAGGATGACAAGAAGGTGAATCATACTGTTTAACCTGGGTCTGTAAATAAACACAAGTGCCATCACCTGTGGTCTAACCACCTGAGAATGAACCCTGCCCTTTCAGGCAGCTCCCTTATCGTGGTTTGGTCTCCCGGCTGTGGGAGGATTATCATCTCTCCCTCTGGCTCTCTCTGACCGGCAATGCGTTGCTGCTGTTTTGCTTGGTCCCTCAACACTTTAAGCTGATTGCCGAGGTACTTTACGTACTGGGTCATTTCAAAAGTTCAAAGTTCACCGCAACCCATAATCACTCCGTAAGGGAGTCATCTTGCTTGCCCCGTGCATTTACCCGTCACAATCCTTGTTTGAATTAATATCTGATATATCCACATATCTCCAGAATATTCCCTAATAATTGGCATTTGTCAGATATGCATATTTTATTATGATATAAATTAATTTAATACGATTATATTCTGCACACTGGATCTGCAGGTCAATCCACCCTCTCACTTATTTCCTGGTAATTTAATTTCCTGGTAAGGTTATTATCACATGTGCAAGAAGATGTATGCAAAGGTGTAAAGAAAAACTTACTTGCAAGCAGTATCACAGACATATAGCATCCGACGAGCATCATTCACAAGAAAACATAAATTAAACATCAATTATACACATTTTGTACCCCTTTTGTTATGGCTCCTTGAATATACAACTGGCCAGAATATTGTGACCACACTGACCTGTACTGAACAGAGCATTTAATGCCTTTATAGTACCTTTCACAATGCCTTTAACAATGCATTATAACAGAAGGTAGTCACTTGATGAATCCACAAGACCTAAAGACATAGAAGTGAAATTAGGCCATTTGGCTCATCGAGTCTGCTCCACCCTTCCATCATGGCTGATTTGTTATTCCTTTCAACCCCATTCTCCAGCCTTCTCCCTGTAACCTTTGACATCCTTACTAATCAAGAAGCTATCAACCATTGCTTTAAATATACCTGATCTCTAGGCCTCCACAGCCATCTGTTACAATGAATTCCACTTATTCACCAACCTCTGACTAAACGATCTCCTCCTCATATCTGTTCTAAAGGGACATCCTTCTATCCTTAATCTGTGCCCTTTAGTCCTCGATACAAACTCAGAGCCATCAAATGCTCCTCATACATTAACCTTTTCATTCCTAGTATTATTATCATGAACCTCTTCGGGACCTTCTCAATCCCAGCACATCCTTTGTTAGGCAAGGGTCCCAAAACTGCTCACTATGCTCCAAGTGCACTCTGACCAATGCCTTAGAGAACCTGAGCAATACATTCCTGATTTTATATTCTTGGCCTCTTAAAAAGAGCTCTAGCATTACATTTATTTTCCTTACCACTGACTCAACCTGTGAGTTAACCTTTTGGGAATCCTAAGTGTCTTTGCACTTCCGATTTCTAAATTTTTTTCCCATTTAGAAAACAGTCTACACCTTTATTCCTTCCACCAGAGTCCATGAACATACACTTCCCTCCACTATATTCCAACTGCAAATACTTTTCCCATTCTTCTAATCTGTCTAAGTCCTTCTGCAGACACCCTGCTTCCCCCACAATACCTGCCCTTCCACCTATATTTGTATTGTCTGCAAACTTGGTCACAAAGCCATCAATTCTGCCATCCAAATCAGAGGCAAAGCAGCAGTCCCAACACTGACTGCTTCAAAACACCACTAGTCACTGGGCAGTCAATCAGAAAAGGCCCCTTTATTCCAACTCTTTGTCTTCTGCCAGTCAGCCAATCTTTTATCTACACTAGTATCTTTCCTGCAATACTATGGGCTCTAAACTTGTTTAGCAGCCTTGCGTGCAGCACCTTGTCAAAGGCCTTCTGAAAATCCAAATAATGAACATCTACTGGCTCTCCTTTGTCTAAGCTGCCAGTCAACTAACCTTCTGTCCATGCTAACATCTTTCCTACAATATTCCAGGTACTTATGACTTAGCTACTGTTTTAGACCCAAACAAGAAGCTTAAATAAACTGACACAGGAGCAGTGGTTGGTAACACTGGTGTCCATAATCGGAGGATTTGACAGTGATTTAGGTGTGCAGATAACGTCACGTGTCTTGCCTTTCAACACAGCCCTAATTCAGAGAGATAATGAAGAAGGTTTGACATAAAATGTTCTCAAAAACCATCAGTAGTATTGCAAAATATAGTTAGTCAAGTATTATAGTAGGGCCAAGAGGAAAGCACATACTGTTCCTTCTTTTTATTCTGCCTTCGGGACAGAACTTTGTGAGACAGTTTTCTTTTGTTCATTTATGAGACATGTGAGTCACTAACAAGAATCAAGTATATTGACCATTACTACATCACTCAGAAAAAATGCACCTTGAGCAGCTGACTGAAGCTAGAAAATATTGGAGACACGTAGCAACTGGATCGACTTTCATATTGGGAGATTATAGTCAGTACAGATTGGTAATAACATCTCCTCCTCGCTGACAATCAACACAGGGATCCCTCAAGGATGCATGATTTTCCCAATTCTCTTCTCTCTTTACATTTATGTCTGTGGCTAGATACAACTCAAAGACCATTTATAAATCCGCTGATGGACCCACTGTTGACGGCAGAATCAAGAAGGCAACAAGGAAGTGTACAGGAGTGAGTTACGTCAGCCTGTTAGGTGGTGTTGCAATAACAACCTCATATTCAGTGTTAACAAGTCTAAGGAATTCATTGTGGACTTCAGAAAAGGGAGGTCAGAAGTTCGTGTTGAGGGGTCAGTGGTGGAAAGGGCAAGCAACTTCAAGTTCCTGAGTTTCAACATCTCAGTGGGTCTTTCCTGAGCTCAGTACATTGATGCAGTCATGAAGAAAGCAAACCAGTGGCTCTGCTTCATTAGAAGGTTGAGGAGATTGGGCATATCACCAAAGACTCTTATAAATTCTGTAGATGTAAGATAGAAAGGATTCATCACTGCCTGGTATGGAGGTTCCAATGTTCTGAATCTCAAGAGACTGTAGAGCACTGCAGACTCAGCCAGTTACTTCACAGGCACAAGTCTCCCTGCCAAAGAAGACATCTTCAAGAAGTGGTGCCTTAAGAAGGCAGCATCCATCATTAAGGACCCTCAGCATCCATCATTAAGGACCCTCACCATCCAGGATGTGCCTTCTTCTCATTACAACCAACAGGCAGCAGGTACAGGAGTCTGACGACCCACACTCAGCATTTAAAAACAGTTTCTTCCCCTCTGCCATCAGAGCTCATGGACACTACCTCATTATCCATCTTATGCACAATTTATTTATTCATAACCTGTCTTCACACAGTGCTGCTGCCGCAAGACAAACTTCATGACACAAGTCAGTGATAATAAACCTGATTCTGATTATGAATCATGTTGGGCAACACCACTGGACAGAGAAACAGTTAATATTTCAGGTTGAAAATCACTTTACACAGGAGAGGGCACAGAGTGTTGCCTGGGATGAAACGTTTCAGTTATGAAGAGAGACCATATGGGCTAGATGTATTTGCCTTGGAGCAGAGGAAGCTGAAGATAGTACCTAACGGAGCATTACAAAATTATGAGTGTAGTTAGTAAGAAACCTTTCCCATGCGAAAGATGCCTTAGACCAGGGGTCATAGCTTTAAGGTAATGCTCAGAGGAGATCTAAGTGAGACTTTTTCACCCAGAGGGTTGTTGGAATCTGAAATGTACTGTCTAAAACTATGATGGAGAAAGCATCTAGACAAATCACAGAAAGCTCAGGACTAAATCTGGGTAAATGGGATTAGTATAGATAAGTGTTTGATCGTCGACATAGAAAAGAAGGATTTAGGGACTTGTTTCTGTGCTACATAACTCAATTACATTTTCTGTTTTCTATTTAGATTCCTAGCCTCTGCCATTGTTTTGATTATCATTCTTGAACAGAGGCCCATTTTGTGATGAAGCCAGTGTCAGAGGCTCCAGAACTTTGACTCAACAATCACGTTATACTTGCAAATCTGGATAATATGTGTGACTTGAAATGGGGAGAGGTCCAATAACCTGTTAAGCTTGTCATACGTGATATTAAAACCTAGGAGCTGGAAGTTGCTGTCAAACCAGATTTGGCAAGTATACCTTTTGGCTATAAGTGAGGACTTTGTAAAGCCAGCATTGCTGAAATAATCTTTGTTGAGTTTGAATATGATGCCTAGATCAGTGTCAGGTGATGTAGTTTTAAAATTTATTATACCCAGTTGGCACAACTGAGATGCTTGAAAGGAACACAAAAAAAACAATGAAGAGGTAACCATATAGATAAGGATCTGGCATTACTTATAGATGAGATCATACCTCTTTCTCACAAAATCCACAGTATGTCTCATTGCAAATAAATTCCTGCTGAGTTTATGAACCAAACCTGAATATCTGCCACTGTTCACCTACTTTCCCTGTCCACCTTAGACAACTTTATATCTATTCCATTATAATTGTTCTTACTTGAGTTGAAGACAGTGGTTTTCAATCTGTGACGTTCATCCTCAAACTGCATCTGGAATTCCTCCACACGCTATTACTTCCAAGTGAATTCTTAACCACAAGATCCCCTACTAATTTTTTCTTATTATTCATGACTAAATCAAAAATAGCCTGTTCCCAGATAGTTCCATAACATAACTACTCTTAGAAGAAATCCATGATGCGCTCCACAAATCCTTCATCTACGATTCCCTTGTCACTTTGTTTTGATCAATTAATATGAGGATAAAAATCTCCTTTGACAATAGTAGCTCCCTTCAAATGTGCTCTCGATATCTCCTGACTATAAAGGAGTCATATTAAAGGCCTGTGGGCTACAGCTTTATAAACTCTGGTTAGATTGCACTTGGAGTATTGTGTTCAGTTCCAGTCACCTCATTATCAGAAGGATATGGAAGCATTAGAGAGAATGCAGAGGAGATTTTCCAGGATGCTGCCTGTATTAAAGAACACTTCATACTAGGAAAAATTCAGCTAGCTAAACGAGAGGCAACTTGGTAGAGCTGTATAAGATTATAAGAGACATAAACAGAGTGTACAGCCCTTTTTCCAAGGGTGGTAATGGCTAATACCAGAGGACATCCTGTTAAATTGAGCAGAGGAAGGTTTGGGAGAGATATTGGAAGTAGGTTTTTTTACATAGAGAGTGGCAAGTGTCTGGAATACACTGTCAGGAGTGGTGGTAGCTGCTGATGCATTACAGACATTTAAGGGGCTCTTAGGTTGGCACATACACGAAAGGAAGTTGGAGAGTTATGGGAGGAGGGAAAGGTTAGATTGGAGGAGGTTAAAAGGTTGGTACAACATCATGGGCTGAAGGGCTGACGCTGAGCTATACTCTTCTATGTTCTATGTATTCCCCGTCATGTCTTCTTTCCCTTGCTATTTATAATCACAACCCAAACTAGTTCTACGTTACTATTCACTGTCTACATATTATGACTCAACACCACTCTGACACCTTCCTTGAATAGCAATACTCCCCTGTCTTCTTTCATTTTGGCCTGTTCTTGTGGAGTAGAGTATGATCTGAAATACTGGGCACCCTGTAATATCCTCTGCAATAACCTCACTTTAAGTGCTATTGGATCATATTCATCTGTACAGAGTGACTTTGATATATGCAGGAATCTTCAGGTCCAAGACCACAGCTGACTGAAAGTGACCATGAAGTACAAAGGATGGTAAAGAAGGCATACAGTGTATAGCACCGAGTATAAGAGTCAGGAAATCATGTTGCATCTATCTCAAACTTTGGTTAGGCCACACATGGAACATTGTGAACAATTCTGGCTTCCCAATCAGTGGAAGGACAAGGAAGCTTTGGAAAGGATACAGAAGAGATTCTCCAGGATACAGCCTGGATTATATAGGAGCTATAAGGAGAATCAGAATTGGGTTTAATATCACTGGTATATTAAGTCAAATCAAGTCAAGTTTATTGTCATTGAACAATGTACATGTATATAATGTATATAACCATATAAGGTATATTGAAACAGGACAAAGTTTCTCTGAACCAGTGTGTAAAACACAGTAGTACACATAATCCACAATAACTTATAAAGGTAAGGATAAAATCTACAGATGAATCACACATAAATAACAAATTAAAGTGCATTAATATTAAATATTTTAAGGTATGGAACAGATTAACCAGTGAATCTTTGAACAAAATGCAGCAGGGAGTTCAGGAGCCTAATAGCCTGGAAGAAGAAATTGTTTCTCATCCTGACCATTCTTGTTTTTAAGCATCAGAGTCTCCTGCCTGATGTCAAAGTGGATGCTGGATGGATGGGGAGATCCTTGATAATACGAAGGGCCCTGTGAATCAGGTATTAAAATTGATAAGGAGAGATTGGACAAACTTAGACTGTTTTCTCTGAAGGGTTCGAGCTGAAGGAAGACCTGATTAAAGTTTAAAGATTATGAGAGGCAGGGATAGGGTAGGTAGCTATTATCTTTTTTTCCAAGATAGAAATATCAGGTACTAGAGGGCATGCATTTTAAGGTAGAGGGGGGAAAGCATGCAGGGAAAGTTCTTTTGCAGGGAGTGGTAGGTGCCTGGAGCAGCCTGCCAAGGGGAGTGGTGGAAGCAGATATGACAGAGGCATTTAAAATGCTGTTAGACAGACACATGAGTATGCAGGGAATGGAGGGATATTGATCACGTACAGGCAGTAGTGAACTGATTTAATTCAGCATCGTGTTCAGTACAGACATTGTGGGCCAAATCATCTGTTCATGTGCTATACTGTTTTGTGTTTTAAATGTCACTCTTGGTTCTATCAACTTCATCTATTTCATTGCATATCCTTCATGTATCAGATCAGGATGCTCACATCTTGGGACTGTACTGTGGAGAGGGAGGAGTAGACAGGCACTGAAGAATCCATGAATATATCTTCACTCATCTCAACACTGAACACAACCTATGGACTCACTTTCAAGGACTCTACAACTTAACAGTATGTTTTCGTATTATTTATTTAATTATTATTATTACTTGTTTCATTTTGTATTTGTCAGTCTAGTTTTTCATTGATTCTCTTGTACTTCTTTGTTCTACTGTGAATGCTTGCAAGAAAATGAATCTTTCAGTGGTATTTGGTGACATGTGCAGCATGTACTTTGATAATAACTTTAGACTGAACTTTGAACTTTGAGGAATGCATAATTGTCTCTCCTGTTTCCATGTTATACCTTATCTCCACGCTCATATTTTTGTGAAACTTGAGCGAAGCTGTTGACAGATGGTTCTTTAAGTTCTGCCAACGTGCTCCTCACACAGCTTGGCATAGCTGCAACACGCTCATTGGATTACAGAAACTGAATCATTGAATGTCTCCAGCACAGAAGAAGGCCTTTTAGGCCATTGCATCTGTCCTGACTCTGTGTGGCGGTGGATATCCGTCATGTCCGATGATGACAGGAAACCTGTAGAAAGAGTTTTTAATGTGGAAAAGCTACTGCACTGGGGTAGTTCCATTCTCTTGACCTCAGAAGTCCAGGTTCAGTGGTATGAACACTTGTCACAAATGGGGGTCTTCCTTGGTTGCAGTAGATGACCGTGACTTGCTCTGTGCTTTGTCATGCCCTTCGCTCTCTTGGAGCGTTGCAGTCTCCTTCCTGGCCATTGGATCTCACTGTAGGTCTCAACCACCCAGTCTGCTGGATCTGACTTTGCATGCTAGGACAAGAATGTCCCTATCTCACCAGGATGTGAAGGCCCCTATCCCACCGGGGTGTGATCCCTCAACTGGATGAGCCCACCTGTCAAAACAAGGAAACCAGCGTCTGGCCGCTGTCACATGCAAACAGCTACCGGGAGCCACAGGTGAGAGCTGAGAGTCTGGTGGGAATAAATGTGAGTGAGCTGCCCTGGAATGGACACATCAAGCCCTTTCCAAGACACCCAATACACTCTATGTGAAACAGTCTAACAAGATTCACTCTCCCACACTTGCCCCTAGCTCTGAAATTTGTTCCTTTCATTTGTCTACCCACCTCTCTCTGAATGCTGCAAATAAATCTGCAGTTTAGATCCTAATCAAGGTAAACAAAAACCTTTCTTTCATGTTTGGTATTTAGACATAGTATCACAGAGTGTTACAGCACTGACTGGCCCTTTGAGACCAGCACATCCACGTTGATGGTTTGCCCATCCGTACTATACATTAAGGCCAGAACTATCTATACCATTCTTATTCAAGCACCTGTCTAAATAGTTCTTCAATGTGCAGTCTATAATTCTTTACTCTTTAGAATTATTGAATGGTGATTTTTTTTTTGTTGCAATTCGCACCAACACTCAAATTCCTAATATACAGTACGTAAATGTACATGGTGAATAACATTGATCCTTGATGTGATTGTATGTGACTTCACTACCTCCTCTGGCAGTCCCTTCAAGATATCAACCACTCTGTGTGGAAAACATGCTCCTCAAATCCTCTTTAAATCTCCCACTTTTCATCTTAAACATATACCCTCTTGTTTTTAATACGCCTAATATGGGAATAACAATTCTATCTATATACTCTGTTTATACATTTATCAGGTAACCCCTTGCTCCGAGGAAAATAACAACCGCCTTTCCAATCACCCCCCCATAACTAAAGTCCTCTAAACCAGGTAACATCATAGTGGATCTCCTGGGCAATCTCTCCAATGCAACTGTATCCTTGGTGATCAATGTTCAAACTCAATTTATTATCAAAGTACATAAATGCCACCATATAGAACTTCAAAAATCATTTCCTTGTGGACTTACTCAATCAGTCCATAATAGAATAATAACCATAATGGAATCACTCAAAGACCACACCAACTTGGGTGTTCAACTAGTGTGGAAAAGACAACAAACTCTCCAAATGCAAACAGAAAAGAAATAATAATAATCAATAAATGAGCAATAAGTATCGAGAACATGAGGTGAAGGGTCCTTGGAGCCGAGTCCATAGGTTGTGGGAACATTCCAGTGATGGGTTGAGTGAAGCTGAGTGAACCTATCCCCTCTGGTTCAACAGCCTGATGGTTGAGGGGTAATAACTGTTCCTGAACCCGGTAGTGCGAGACCAGAGGCTCCTGTACTTTCTTCCTGATGGCAGCAATGAGAATAGGTCATGACCTGAGTGATGGGAGTTCCTGATGATGGATGCTGTTTTCACGCAACAATGCTCTGTGTAGACGTACTCAGTGGTGGGGAGAGCTTTAACCATGATGGACTTGTCATATCCAGTACTTTTTGTAGGGCTTTCAGTTCAAGGGCATTGGTGTTTCCATACCAGGCTGTGTTACAACCACTCAATATACTCTCCACCGCACATCTATAGAATTTGTCAAAGTTTTAGGTGTCATACCAAATCTTCACCAATTCCTAAGGAAGTAAAGGTGTTACTGTGTTTTCTTCATAATTGCATTTATGTGCTGGGCCAAGGACATGCCCACTGAAATGCTAACACAAAGGAATTGAAAGTTGCTGAGCCTCTCCACCTCTGATCTCTGATCCCTCAGTGAGGACTTGCTCATGGACCTCTGGTTTTCTCCTCCAGCTCCTTGGTCTTGCTGACATTGGTTAAGAGGCTGATGTTGTGGCTCCACTCTGTAAATTTCAATCTCCCTCCTACATGCTGATACATCACCTTTGATTCGGCCTATGACAGAACTGTAGGAACAGACTAATCAGTGCTTGGTAAAGCTGCAATATATTTTGAATTTAATGCCCTGATCTATAAAGGTAAATATGTCATCTATCTTCTTCTCCACCCTATCTACCTGTGCGGGCACTTTCCAAGACCTATGGATTTGAAACCAAATCTCTCTGTTCATTTACCTTCCTTAGTGTCCTACAATTTACTGTACATGTTCTACCCGTTTGGTTTCCTGATGGAGATCTCTTTGCACTTTCCAGCATTACATTCCATTTGCTGATGTTCCACCCAATGTTCCATCTAAGTTACAATATATCTTCCTCAAGCTCTAGCCCTTGATAATCTTCCTTGCTATCCACAACTCCACTAATTTTCATGTCATTTGCAAACATCATCCATCCTAAATTCATATCCAAGTCCACAGAAAACCATCCCACTACTACAGGGACTACAGGGGTTCCCAGCCTGGAATCCATGGACCCCTTACTTAATGGCAGTGGTCCATGACATAAAGAAGGGTGGCAACCATGCTCTACCATTACTCTCTGCCTCTTACCTTACCACCAATTGAGTTTTAAGTTCAATTAGCCAGTTGCCATCTATCTTATGTAGCTTAACCTTCTGGCATGTAGGACCTTGTCAAGTGCCTCACCAAAGTCCACATAGGCAATATCTATTGCCTTGCCTTCATCGATTTTCTTGGTTGTTTTGACCCTCCCCTTTGTACAACGTTCCTGATTCTCACTGGAACCATTCAATTCCTCTTTCCTCACAGCATTCACAATCCCAGTCTCAAGCCTCCTTTTGGCTAGCTCCTCATCTTTTCCCATGGTAGTAAACAGACTTGCATGCACATGAAAAATAGGGTGGAACCTAATCTCTAGCTATGCCCCTATTGGTTTGAAAATCAGTCAGCAGCTTCACTGGTTTTGCAGGAAAAATATTTTGTTTTCCATGTCCTGCCTAAAATTCTAGGATAAAAAAATGAGTTTAGAATATTTTCCTTTCTTTTTCACATTAGAGTAAATAAAGAGCCACTATCAACAATGGATAGTTTCGAGATCCCAACAATTCTTTTGCGGTTATATTACCATTGCCAAAAAGAAAAATACATATAAATAAGACTCAAGTAAACCATGTAGAAATAGATTTATGTATTGCAAATCTACCTGGCCAGAAATTTAAAAAGAAACAACTTAAATATTTTTAAAAATTAGACAATTCAACACTCTTATCACTTTATAACCTTCTCAAATAAACTTGTTCTGTTAACATGAAGTTACAACACTGGTTTCAGCTAGTAACTTATCAGAAATGAAACATCAAAAACAATTCTTATCTTTTTTCTGTTTAATTCTCATGATGCTTTCGATGTGAACATGTTGGAGAACAAGCTATCGTAAGCTGCCATTGGTTGGAATGAGGGTTCACCTCTCACTGTTGTGAGTTTCATTGAAAAAATATCAAGAACGAAGTGGAGGCCTTCTAAAAGGGAGCAGACCCACCACACATTGTTGCAGCTTAGTAAATTGCCAAGGGGACAAGCTCTACCAGTACTGATGAATAATTATGAGTCTGCTTCTCTCTCCACAGATGCTGTCTGACTTGCTGGGTATTTCCATAATTTTCGATTCATAATTCAACTTCCTACATTTGCCAATTTTGCTTCTGTTAGGGAAGTACTTCTACAGTTTGTGTTACATTGCAAAATCTAATTTGCTTACCATTACTAAGAAATCGTTATCTCTGCCCTGCCTGTTTTTCTGCAATACTTTCAAGTCATGACAGTTTTGGGTCTATGGGTCTGTGGTTTCCTGCATTCCTGTGTTGTGTAAACAATGTCAAGCTTCCAACATGGACTGCTCAACTTCTTTTCTTATATAGGTGTGTGCCTGTTCTGAAAGCCAATTTTTGGTATTGTGACGAGAATACACATAGATTAAGATGTTAGCTGTCCTGTGCTGGCACCAGTGGGATCAGCAATTGGTCTGCCACCTGTCTTCAGGAGAGAGAGAGATAAGGAAAACAATGGAGCAGCATTTGGAGATGTTAATGAAGGGACAGGAGAGAGTAACGGAAGGAGAGCTGTCAAGATCGGCTCCCCCTTTGAACCCTGAACTGTTTGAAGTGATGGACAGGTGATACCCCAGCAGGGGGATAAAAAGGGACAGGTTCACTAAGGCAAGGCACACACGACACCCCGAGGTAACGAGACCCTGGAAGCGGTGCGTCCCCCACAAGTCGGTGGGAAGTTTTGGATAGCTGTCGCGGGACAAGCCATAGACGCACAGGGTGGAAAGGCACAATCGGCGGGAACCTGGTGTGTGTCCGCCCTTGCCTGGGTGCCAGGTTCACCACAGAGAAACGATCGTATCTGGAAACGGAGGGGTCATGGTCGGTGACCTCAGATGACATCACAAAGGACTCGCCCGAAAGCTGACTGCGAAGATCTGTGTGGAAGCCGTTTGAATATTCATTCGTTTTGCTCTCTCTCTCCTTCCCCCCACACTGTCGATCTCCCACGGCAGCGATTACTGCGAACTGAACTGAACTAAATTGAACTGAACTTTGCGTCACTTTGAAACTGGTCATTTACCCCCAGACAACGATAGAGCTTGATTGATCCTGTTATCTTAATTCTGTGTATATGTGTGTTTATCATTGCTGAACTGTTGCATTTATTATCCTTTTGATTAGAGTACTGTGTTGCTTGTTTCTTTAATAAAACTTCCTTAGTTCTAGTAATCCAGACTCCAACTGAGTGATCCATTTCTGCTGGTTTGGCAACCCAGTTACGGGGTACATAACATAAGTGGGGTTCTTGTCCACAATTTTGAACACTAAGTTTGGGACGGAGTAAATTGATTGGGTCAAAATTCCCAAAAGAAAGAAAAGACAAACAGCAGAAATGGAGGCTGAGGAATTTATAAAGGCGCCGACCTTGGAGGCATTAGAGGATGCCAGGAAATCGGAATTGGTAGCTGTGGCCAAACGGTTGAATCTTGCTAAGGGGAAGTCGACAATGAGGAGAGAGGAGATACACAGAGCTATCATAGAGCACTATGTATCTAAAGGTGTGTTTCCCCAAGGCGAGCTGGAGGTGGTGTCTATTGAAAAACCTGCTGGAGACGCGGTACAGATGCAGCTTGAAAAACTGAGACTCGAGCACGAGTTCCGGGTACGGCAGTTAGAACACGAAGAGAAGCAGTTAGAAAGGCGGGAGAAAGAGAGAGAGTTAGAAAGGCGGGAGAAAGAGAAACAGTTAGAAAGGCAGGAGAGAGACAGAGAGAGTTGGAGCGAGAGGAGAGACAGAGGGAAAGGGAATTCGAGCTGGAGAAGTTAAAGATAAGGGCAGAGCAGGGGCCCATGCCGAACCAAGGTGGAGGGTTCCGGGCGACCCAGGAGGTTAGGCTGGTTCCCCCATTTGACGATACCGACGTGGACCGGTACTTTCTCCATTTCGAAAAAGTTGCTACAAGTCAGGACTGGCCGAGGGATAAGTGGGCTGTTTTGCTTCAGAGTGTACTGAAAGGGAAAGCCCAAGAAGCTTACTCAGCTTTGTCCGCGGAAGATGCCCAGAGGTATTAGGTGGTGAAAGAGGCCATCCTCAGGATTTATGAGTTGGTCTCGGAGGCATACCGGCAGAGGTTCCGGAATGCGAGGAAGCAGTGGGACCGCACGTATTTAGAGTTTGCTCGTGAGATGCAGACATATTGTGAGCATTGGTGCGCCTCGAAGGGGGTAGAGGGGGATTATGACAGACTGCTACAGCTGATCCTGATTGAGCAGTTTAAAGGTTGTGTCCCTGAGGGTATGAGACCCTACCTAGATGAGAAAGAGGCAGCCACGTTAGCCGCAACTGCTAAGTTAGCGGATGAGTATGCGTTGACACATAAAATGAAGTTTGCCCCGAGTAAAGGCTACCAGAAGGGTAGTCAGGACGGCGGGGAGAGTCCGCCAGAAAAATCAGAAAGTAAGCCAGGGACTAGTGAGAAGGATAAGGTAGACCGGGAGCAGTCTGGTAGGAAGTCTCCTGGGGTCATCTGTTATAATTGCGGGAAAGCCGGACACTTTGCGTCCAGGTGCTTTGCCCCAAAGAAGGAGACGGGAAAAAGAAAAACGGCGATTCTGACTGGCTGTATCGAGCTGGTAAACAAACCGCTAGGAGAGGACAGGTCTGCCAAAGTCCAGGAAGGGCACGAGAAGTTTATCTCGGCCGGATTGGTGTCAGTGAAGGAGGGGTTAAAACCAGTTCCAGTGCGGATCTGGAGAGACACAGGAGCGTGTCAGTCACTGATACCGAAGAGTGTATTAGAGTTTAGCTCAGAGACCCAGACTGGGGAGGTCAAGGTCAAAGGTATTGGGGAAGGGACAGAGGCAGTCCCTTTGCACCAGATACACTTACAAAGCAACTTGGTCTCTGGACTAGTCACGATCGGGGTGAGGCCCGAATTACACATGAAAGGCATGGAAGTCTTGCTCGGTAATGACCTCGCCGGGGGAATCGTGTTCCCAGTCGTGAGATTGACAGGTCAGCCTGCCAGCATTGAGGCCCTGCCCATGGACTCACAGGTTCATCACGGGACTGCGGTAGTAAATTTAGCTGAGACGTTTCTGCCAGCCTTGTATGAGAAGGGGGTAGAAAGTGAAAAGAAGGAGTGTAGTGAAACAAGAGGTAGTGAGGGAGCTGAGACAGACTTAGCATTAGCCAGGAAGGAATTTGTGCAGGCACAGGAGCGAGACGAGGGGCTGATGGTTTTGGCAGAGACGGCTCTCTCTGACGCAGAATTAACAAGGGAACTAGTAGGCTATTGTGTGGAGGAGGAAGTGCTAAGGAAGAAAGGGAGACCAAGTACCGTACCCACAGATGAGGAATGGGGGGTGGTGCAAAAGAGTTATGGGGATGAGATTTTTAACCTGGCCCACAAGGTACCCCTCGGTGGACATTTTGCGGTGCTGGAGGAAACAGTTGGTGGAATCATGAAAGAGGTTTACCGGCTGCCCAGGAGGAAGGATGTTATTGATTATGGCCGACGCAAACTGAGACGGTCACAGGCTTTTGATATGCTAACAAACCTAGTCGGTGTTAGCGCAGAAATCAATGAAGCTGGGGTCCCCCGATAAGAGAAAAAAACCATTTTGAAAAGATGAGTATGTTATCGACCAGATGGGAGAAGGCTATTGTTTTGGCCAGCTCTGCTGATAAGGTCTCTCCCTTAATCCCCGAGCAAAGCGACTCTTTAGGAGAAGTAATTAAACGACTCGCACACGTGTGTTTGATTGTCCCGAGGCGATGCAAAGAACTGGGACGTTGTGTGGTGTTTGTTATACTAGGCTAGCCTAGCGAGCAACATTCCAATAGAATGAGTAATTCAGTGACGAAAGGGCTGACGAACGCAGAGGTGTGTATTGGCGATGTAATACGGCTGTCTGAAGCCAGCTTGATAGTGAGCCTTGGAAAAAATGAGTTCGGCCACACGAATGTCACTTACCTGGGAATTGTGGTGACACAGGGGCAGCTGGCAGCGATGCAAGACACAGTGCAGGCTATCGCTGACATCCCAACCCCGACAGACAAGAGGGCCCTCAGAAGGCTCTTGAAGATGGTGGGGTACTGTAGGAAGTTTTGCAATAACTCTGCGGTTACTACCCCTCCCCCTCCTACTAAGCCCTTGCGAGAGAAAACTAAGTCGGAATGGAACAACCCTTGTTATTGTGGTCCGGGACGAAACCCAATGAGAGGTTACATTGATCACAATTCATCAGTGTTTTTGACCACTATGAAGTTTGCTAAGTTGGAGCCTGGTCTAAGGGATTATTAATAACACATATAAAAGGAACAGAAAATGTGATTGCTGACTGTCTGTCAAGGTGTTGACAACTTCAAGTTCGCTGTATTAGCCAAATAGCTGATAAAGATGTGTATTTGTGTGTATCAAATAATGTATTCATGTTTGTAATTTTTACCCCGGTAAAATCCTTAAAGGGGGGAAGTGTGACGAGAATACACATAGATTAAGATGTTAGCTGTCCTGTGCTGGCACCAGTGGGATCAGCAATTGGTCTGCCACCTGTCTTCAGAAGAGAGAGAGATAAGGAAAACAATGGAGCAGCATTTGGAGATGTTAATGAAGGGACAGGAGAGTTTAACGGAAGGAGAGCTGTCAAGATCGGCTCCCCCTTTGAACCCTGAACTGTTTGAAGTGATGGACAGGTGATACCCCAGCAGGGGGATAAAAAGGGATAGGTTCGCTAAGGCAAGGCACACACGACACCCCGAGGTAACGAGACCCTGGAAGCGGTGCATCTCCCACAAGTCGGTGGGAAGTTTTGGATGGCTGATCGCGGGACAAGCCATAGACGCACAGGGTGGAAAGGCACGATCGGCGGGAACCTGGTGTGTGTCTGCCCTTGCCTGGGTGCCAGGTTCACCGCAGAGAAACGATCGTATCTGGAAACAGAGGGGTCACGGTCGGTGACCTCAGATGACATCACAAAGGACTCGCCCGAAAGCTGACTGCGAAGGTCTGTGTGGAAGCCGTTTGAATATTCATTCATTTTGCTCTCTCTCTCCTTCCCCCCACACTGTCCATCTCCCACGGCAGCGATTACTGCAAACTGAACTGAACTAAATTGAACTGAACTTTACGTCACTTTGAAACTGGTCATTTACCCCCAGACAACGATAGAGCTTGATTGATCCTGTTATCTTAATTCTGTGTACATGTGTGTTTATCATTGCTGAACTGTTGCATTTATTATCCTTTTGATTAGAGTACTGTGTTGCTTGTTTCTTTAATAAAACTTTCTTAGTTCTAGTAATCCAGACTCCAACTGAGTGATCCATTTCTGCTGGTTTGGCAACCCAGTTACAGGGTACGTAACAGTATCTACTTATCAAAAGCATCTTGTCTTCTCCACCAATCTATTTCCTTCCGTACATTACCATCTCCAAACCAAAGCTTAGAGGGGCAGAGGTGAACAGATGCAAAGTTGGTTGTGACAAAAAACAGAGAAGGATGGTGATGATATGATATTTTAAATGGGTTCTCCTTCAAGTCTATGACTGTTCCTGATATGCAGTATATCAAATACCTTTGTAAGTACATTTATATTTACTTTGCCTTTGATATGCACTCAGTGGCCACTGAGTGAATGTTTGTGGTCTTCTGCTGCCTTAGTCCATCCACTTGAAGGTTAGAAATTTCGTGCATTCAGTGATGCTCTTTCCCACACCACTGTTGTAACACATGGTTGTTTGAGTTACAATTGCCTTTCTGTCTGTCTGAACCAGTCTGGATATTCTCTTTTGACTTTCTCATTAACAAATTATTTTCACTCACTGGATGTTTTTTTTTTGCATCGCTTTCAGTCAACTTCAGAGATGTTGTGCATGACAACCCCAGGAGATCTGCAGTTTCTGAGATACTCAAATCACCCCACCTGTCACCAACAGTCATTCCACAGTCAGTCACTTAGATCAAATTTCTTCCCCATTCCGATGTTTGGTTTGAATAACAACAATGAAGTTCTTGAACATGCCTGCATTGTTTTATGCATTGAAATGCTGCCACATAATCGGCTAATTAAATATTTACATTAATGGGTAGCTGTGCAGGTGTACCTAATAAAGTTGTCACTGGGTGTATATAGTTAGCTTTATTTGGGTACCTAGACTCTATTTCTAATGTTTAAAAGTTGTACAACACTTGAAAATCGTAAACATCAAGGGAAATACATTTAGAAGACATAGCCTGACTAATGAAATGGGTAGAGAAATGAATTAGTCAGCTCTCCCCAAGCAGTAGGAGCAATTTAAAACTAGTTGTAATGCACTTTAGAAATGTCCAATAGGCAAAAAGGAACCAAATAGAAAACTCCTACCTCCTTTACTCATTGGTACTTGCAGAAAATGATGTTCCCTTCCACTTGCCTCACAGGCAATGCCAGACTTGTTCTGTGCCTGGCCCAACTTGTAGGAATGTCTAATTTTCTGATGGGAAACTATGAGCTCAGAGAAATAGCGCACATTTTGTTTTGTAACTTCGAACACTAAATTAATTCAAAGGAAGACCGGGAGTCTGGGAATGTGGCTGTAACTTTGTCCTTACTTTAAGTGAGGCACATGGTGGCGTATGCATTTCACATATTTATAAATATAACCCATAATGAATTATTTAAACAATCAAGGATGCTTAATCAAACAATGTATATACAAGATTACTCAAATACTAATGAAATATCAAATACACAGCTCTCCTTCCTGCATGGATATAAACTCCAACTTAATATAGTATTCATCTCAACTGCATACGCAATATATTAAATAATGCAACTACCATATACAGATATACACAGCATAGTAAATTCGAAATTGTGGAGGATTTCTGACTCTTGTGGAATAACGTCTTTCCTGAGAAAGGGGATCCCTCTGCATGGCAGGTGAGACGTGGCTGTGAAAGCACTCCCAGGCTCTGGAGCCTCCTCCATAGTGGCTGCAGGAGGTGATTCTGATTGTTTTAGCCACCTTCCTTCTTCTTCCTCTAGTTTTGTGCATTGTGATCTTGGGACGGTGCATTTAGTTCACTGGAATATTCTCTTACTAATCCTTCTATTGCTCTCTTTATGATCTCTAGGCATACCCTCATTGTTTTGAAGTTCAGTCAGTAGCTTCATTGCTTTTGCAGCGAAAATACTTCATTTTTCATGTCCTGCTTAAAATTCCAGGATGAAAAAATGAGTTAACAATATTTTCCTTTCTTTCTCACATCAGAGTAAATTAAAAAACCACTATCAACAAAGGGTAACTGCAAGATACAAGCAATTCTTTTGTGGTTATGTTACCATTGCCAACAAAAACTACATATAAATAAGACTCAAGTAAACTACTTATGAATAGATCTATGTTTTGCAATCTACCTGGCCAGAGATTTAAAAAAATAACATATAAAGGCAACAGTCGATGTTTCAGGCCGAGACCCTTCGTCAGGACTAACTGAAGGAAGAGCTAGTAAGAGATATGAAAGTGGGAGAGGAAGGGGGAGATCCAAAATGATAAGAGTCCTGTCTTCTCCTATCATTTTGGATCTCCCCCTCCCCCTCCCACTTTCAAATCTCTTACTAGCTCTTCCTTCAGTTAGTCCTGATGAAGGGTCTCGGCCCGAAACGTCGACTGTACCTCTTCCTACAGATGCTGCCTGGCCTGCTGCGTTCACCAGCACCTTTGAAGTGTGTTGCTTGAATTTCCAGCATCTGCAGAATTCCTCATGTTTGCGTATATAAAGGCAACAACGCTTTTAAATATGTTATTAATTAAGCCATTCTGTGGTCTTAGTACTTTAAAATCTTTTCAAATAAGCTCGTTCTGTTAGCATGAAGTTACAACACTGGTTTCAGCTAGAAACTTGATATATCAAAAACAACTCTTATCTTTTTTCTGTTTAATTCTCATGATGCTTTTCATGTGATCATGTTGGAGAACAAGCTATCGCAAGCTGCCATTGGTTGGAATGAGGGGTCACCTCTCACTGTTGTGAGTTTCATTGAAAATATATCAAGAATGAAGTGGAAGCCTTCTAAAAGGGAGCAGACCCACCACACATTGTTGCAGCTTAGTAAATTGCCAAGGGGACAAGCTCTACCAGTACTGATGAATAATTATGAGCCTGCTTCTCTCTCTGCGAATGCTATCTGACTTGCTGGATATTTCCAACATTTTTGATTCATTTGCAATTTTTACAGCTTCCCACATTTGCAAATTTTACTTCTGTGAGGGAAGCACTTCTGCAGTTTGTGTTACATTAATTTGTTTACCATTACCAATAACTTGTGATTCCCGCCCTGCCTGTTTTTCTGCATAAATTTCAAGTCATGACAGTTTTGGCACTATGGTTCTGTGGTTTTCTGCATTCCTGTATTGTGGAAGCAATGTGGAGCTTCCAATATGGATTGCTGAACTTTTTTTCTTAAATAGATGTGTGCATGCTTTGAAAGCCAGTTTTCTGTATCTACCTACTAAAAGCATATTGTCTATTTCACTAACCTGCTTCCTTCCCTATGTTGCCATCTTCCCCAGTGATTACTACTTCTCCAAACCAAAGCTCCAGGGCTTAGCCTTAGAGAAACAAAGGAGAGTAGATGTAACATTGGTTGTAACAAAACCACTGAAGAGTGGTGATAAATATGTTATTTAAATGGGTTCTGCGTCAAGTCTATAACTGTTCCTGATGTATATTAATTAACTTAATTAGTACCTTTATACTTGATATTTTGATATTCTCTTATTAATCCTCTATTGCTCCCTTTATGCTGTGTTCTCTCCTCTTGGTTTCCTCATCCACAACATCATCTGACAAACCATTGTTTTTGTACGTATCTGCATTGACTCCTTTGTTTTTGGCCTTCCATTCATCCAGCTGGGCTTTGGTCTTTGCATCTACTTTTACAAGCAGCTTTTTGTCTCCCATGAAGTTCGAGCAATAACCTTAATGCACACGGAGTAGATTCTGATTCTTTATACTCATAAAATCCAAATGCTTGCAACTTTCCTGAAGCTTCTTGAACTCTTTTCCAGCTTAAAACCAAACCAAGTAACTTTTTGCAAGTTTGCAAGTAACTGCTTGATTAAAAATATCAGCTTTCTCAGATATATTGCCTACAAAAACTGTTGCAGTCGGACCACTGTTTTCGTCATTTTCATGATTTCTCTGAGCAGCATGGCCCTTCCTTGGTCCAATATGCTTTCCAACCAGGGGCACAGAGATTGGCACCAAAACCTGATTGTCCTCTGTTGGGCAATTGGGCAATGGTTCATGGTGTTTTGCATGGAGACAATGTACCACAATGCTGTTCCTTCTGTTTTTACCACATACAAGCTCAATGTGGCTTGTTGGTTGTTGCATTTCACTTTTTCTCCAGTATAAGTTCTTAGTTGCATATCTGCAGGCTTCAGTTTAGTATCTTTGAAATGCTGTTCAAACTTATTTTGTGGAATGATTGAAACCGCTGAGCTAGTGTCCAATTCCATTTTAATTAATTTGCCATCCACATTTGTTGTAAGCCATATTGCTTGTCTATTGTTAATTTTCACAGTTAATTTCAAGGGTACACAGTCCTGTCCACTCTCATCATTATCAGATTTCTTTTCATCAACAGCACACTGATTAGTTCTCTTTTTGAAACTGCAACTTGAACTTTTATCTTTTTCTCTTCTCAGTGCAGTCCATTTATTTTTGTCTGCCGGACATGTCTTTGTATGTGTCATACTTTGAGCATTTTCTGCAAGCTTCGTCTATAAATCTGCACTTATTTGGTGTTTTGTGAGCCCCTGCCACAATAGTAACACAATTTGTTTGGCCAGACCTGTTTTTGTTTAGGTGATGCAATTTTGTTCACGCTCACTTTCATTCCTCACTGCAACTCAATTGCGTTTCTGTCTGTGGTTTCGATTGAAACAGCAATTTCCACTGTTCAGTTGAATGTAAGCTGTGTTTCAGGTAGGAACCAGTCTTGAATGCTTTCTTTTAAAATTCCACAAACTAAATGATCTCTTAGTGTACCATTAAGCCAGTTCCAAACTGACAAAGCTTCTTCAATTCAGCCATGTATGCTGAAATGGACTCCCCTTGCTTTTGATTCTGCTAATGAAACCTAACACATTCTGCATTCAATAATGGCTTTGGTTCTAAGTGTTCCTGTATCACTTTTACAATAGCAGCAAAGCTCATTTTTGATTGTTTGGTTAGCGCAATCAAACTTTGTAGCAAACTGTGTGCCTTTAAACCCAATGACCTTAGCAAAATTGGCACTCCCTACTCATTGGTATTTCACTTGCTTCAAAATTCATTTCCAATAGTTCAATATACATGAGCCAATTACCCATTTCATAATCAAACTCCTCATTCATTGAGATGTAGCCAGCCATTTCTGATGGGTTTTAATGACTATTATCTCACAGTACTCACTCTTAGAACCCTAAATTCTTCTGCTTATTGCCTTTTAAAAAAAAAATTCGATCATGTCTTCCTTTCCAAAGAACACGTGCTGTGCTGTTTCGATGTTGCTCCAGCTGAACTTTATTTTATTTCGAATGTCTTGCTGCACTTTAACAGGTCAGTAGCCGTGTCAGATTGTTTGAAAAATACCTCATCATTGATGTTACATTCTGTAATTTCAAAATGTTAAATTAATTCAAAGGAAGAGCAGGAGTCTGGGAATGTGGGTCTAATTTCATTTTTACTTTAAGCGAGGCGGTCACATATTACATGGCAGCATGATGATGTATGCAATTCATGTTTTTATACATATAACTCATAATGAATTATTTGAATGAACAAGAATGCTTAATCAAATATATACACAAGATTATTCAAATATTTTGAAATATCAAATGTACAACACTGCAAATAGGGTTATACAATGACACCGAACTGAAGGAGGCAGTGGTGCACACTGTCCCACTGCTGGTCCTGGTATAACCTACACAATCAGTTCCATTCCCCCGTTAATTCCCTTCTGTCCTGCATTTTGTTTTCAAATACTTATCGATATGGAGCTCGTCCCAGAACAGTGTGAAGTTATTCAATTTGCAAGGGTGAATTTCAAAGCATGGTAGTTTTAGGTTGTGTGGAGGAACAGAGGAATCCTAGGTTCTACGTCCATAGATCCCTCAAAATTACTACACAAATTGATCAGGTGGTTATAAAAGTGTATGGTGCATTGGCTCATTTGTTCGGCGTTTGAGTTCAAGAGCCCAGAGTTAATGTTACAGCTCTGTAAAATGCTGGTTACGCCACTCTTGGAATATTACTTTTAGTTCTGGTAACCTCATTATTGGAAGTATAAGAAAGCTTTAGGGAGGATGCAGAGGAGATTTACCAGGATGCTTCTTGGATTAAGGAGCATGTCTTAAGAAGATAGGCTGAGCAATCTAAGGCTTTTCTCTTTGGAGCAAAGGAGGTCGAAAAGCAATTTGATTGAGATGTACAAGATGGTAAGAGGCACAGATCAAGTGGATAGCCTGAAACATTTTCTCTGGGTGGAAATGTCATAGTTTTAAGGTGATTTGAGGGAAGCATAGGGGGATGCTAGCAGTAAGTCTTTGGAATGCACTGCCAGGGTGGTGGTAGAGGTAGGTACTCTAAGGGCAGTTAAAAAATTTTAGATAGGTACATGGATGACAAGCAAGGTTAGACTGATCATAGAGAGGGTTAAAAGGTTGGCACAACATTGTGGATTGAAGGGTCTGTACTGTGCTGTAGTGTTCTGCAGCTGTACAGGGCCCTGGTGAGACCACACCTGGAGTACTGTGTGCAGTTTTGGTCTCCAGATTTGAGGAAGGACATTCTTGCTATTGAGGGAGTGCAGCATAGGTTCACAAGGTTAATTCCCAGGATGGCGGGACTGTCATATGTGGAAAGATTGGAGCTACTGGGCTTGTGTACTCTGGAATTTAGAAGGCTGAGAGGGGACCTTATTGAAACATATAAGATTATTAAGGGATTGCACACGCTGGAGGCAGGAAGCATGTTCCCACTGATGGGTGAGTCCAGAACCAGAGGCCACAGTTTAAGAATAAGGGGTAGGCCATTTAGAACAGAGTTGAGGAAAAACTTTTTCACCCAGAGAGTGGTGGATATATGGAATGCTCTGCCCCAGAAGGCTGTGGAGGCCAAGTCTCTGGATGCTTTCAAGAAAGAGATGGATAGAGTTCTTAAAGATAGCGGAATCAAAGGTTATGGGGATAAGGCAGGAACTGGATACTGATTGTGGTTGATCAGCCATGATCACAGTGAATGGCGGTGCTGGCTCGAAGGGCCGAATGGCCTACTTCTGCACCTATTGTCTATTGTCTATTGTTCTATGTTTTATTTTTAAATCTCTTTTCAAATTTGGCTCTGACACCTTAGCTTCATTTGCAAATCACCTTGTGTTTACTTTTGCCTGATGATTCCTCCACTTTCTACTCTATTACTGCATAGAAATTACTCATGACTTTGGATACTTTGCTGTCAAATCTCCCTTCTGCTCAAAGAACAACCCCAGCTTCCACTGAGTGGCCTCATCACAAAACTTCTTGGTAGGTATGAAGTGAAGTGGGATTGGGATGCTAAGAGCAGGGAGGGTCATAAGGTGGAGTTTAGGAAGCAACCTTTCTCTTCTTGCTCTGTTTGTTTTATTGCTCCTAGTCAAATTAGGGATTGTGGGCAATGCATGCAAAATGCCAGAGGCATCTATGAAGGAGAATAAACATTCAAAGTTTTGGGTTGGGATCCTTCATCAAGACCTGATGCTACCTGACTTGTGAGTTCCTCCAGCATTTTGTGGATGTTGTTTGCTCAAGATTTCCAGCATCTGCATCTGCAGAATCTCTTGTTTCATATGAAGGATCATAAGAATGAGAAAATCTGCAGGTGCTGGAAATCCAAAGCCACACACACAAAATGCTGGAGGAACTCAGCAGGTTAGGCAGCATCTATGGAAATTAATAAATAGTCAATGTTTTGGGCTGAGACATTTCTTTTGATTCATGAATTTTTGATGCTCCAATCATCGTGGTGAGTACAACAAGATTACTAGGTCCGTCCTCAGCCATTATTTTCTAATGTTTGATTCAGTCAGCATTACTGATGTGAAACTCAAAGTTCAAAGTACATTTATTATCAAAAGATGCATGCAGTATACAATCCTGAGATTCATCATATGTATCTACTGAGTTTAACTAATCATGTGAGTACTTTATCTACAAACATCTTTTGTCTGGATGATCTGTGCAGGTGACCAGAATATTTCCAAATGACGGACTGGTGAGTAATGACAAAGGTCCTTTCAACATTTTTCTGCCCTTACCCATATTTCAAGATGAGAAATGTGAGGTTAGAGAAAAAGGTCATTTCACAGATCACTGGTTAATATCGAGTACATTGACATCTCCAGCAGACCATTTAATAATCGAGGCTTGGGACAGAAGGGTGTGTAGGTGATTTATGCTTGAAGTTAGTAATACATATAGGAATCTTGTTAATGGTTAAGCAGAGGATAGAGAGGTTCCTGAGAGAAAAATATACAGAGAGATCTGGAACATGGCAAGCACTGGGGCCAAGACCACTGATAGTACACTTTAACATTGTCTGAATATCTTGGTAGATTCCTATGATATGATTTCTTCAAAATTCTACACTTTGCATTAAATAATTCTAAACACCTCCACTCACTGAGGGTTATTTGGACCATGTAATATTGTTATAAAGTTGATGGCTGTAAACAGTAACTGAATTCCATTGTGTACTGCACATTATTGGAATGTAAGAAGCTAGAGTACTAGTGGATTCAACTCAGTACATCACAGGTGCATCTCCCTGCACTATTGGTAACATCTACATAAGGTATTACCTCAAGATGGCAACATCCTTTATCAAAGAACCCCACTATCGAGGGCGTGCCATCTTCTCACAGCTACAGCAGACAGGAAGCTTTGAACCCTGAAGTTCCACACCACCAGGCTGGGGAACAGCTACTTCCCTTCAACCATTTGGTTCCTGAACCACCAGACATATCTCTAATCACCACCTCAGTACAGCAACACTATAACAACTTGGATCACTTTGTACTACAATGGACTATTTGTCATTCGTTCTTTTAAAATTTGTGTGTAATTTATGTTTTCCTCATGAACATTGTACCTCTAATGCGGCTGCAAGTAAGTTTTTCTTTGCAACTGTGCACACATATAATTGTGCAAATGGCAATAAACTCGACTTTGACTATTTACAATTACTACCAAACAGAGATGAGTGGGAGGACTGGTGGAGATATGCCTCGAGCAAAGAAGGTGTAAGACTGCAGGTTACCTTTCGGCAAAGGGTAGCACCTGCTTAGCCCTGTAATGTTGAAGCAGGTTGATGGTTCTCGCAAGTGAGACAGAAAGCACTCTCTGTGAATAGGTATATTAATCATTTATTTACAAGCAGAAAAAAATTGACCAAATATTCATGTTCCCCAAGTTACAGAAACTATAAAGGTGAATATTCAACAAACATACTTAGCTAAAAGCATGTGCAGAGCATTCTTTCCTAATGGTCATGTGCACCATTTGCCTTAAACTAAGGGAGGGAGACAGAACCTCCTACTCATGCTCTCTACATACCCAAGATATTTGAAACTGGACACCAAGCAGTTAACCAATGGGAAAAGTAGCTGCAGTTTCTAAACTAACTAATCACAATGGAAGCGATTTTCAACAATCGGAATAAGCAATGCCCCCACAGGACACTCCACCCTTGAAAGCTGCGAACAGGATGATACAGCCCCCAGGCTAGTGTGACTCTCACAAACTCCCTAAGTTACATATAAAACAGAAGAATACATACCCAATACTGTAAACTGAATAGTCATCTCCCAGTATACTACAATAGTCCAGCAACCTCCCTGTGCCCCAAAAGGCCATCAGCCCCACCCTGGAGTATAATAGTTAATGAGCTGGTCCCCCCACTTAATCTTATACACTGACTCTGAGATGTGATCAACCAGGTGAGTGATGTTATGTGACCTGTCAGGAATGTAAATGCAGCACTCTTGACTAATAACAGTACAAGTGCCACCTTCCTTTGTGAACAGGTAATCAAAATCAGTTCCTGGACCAGTCTGCCCATAACATGCTGAAAAAGGCTATCATTCAAAACATCTTTCCTTTGTATTAGCCCTCTTACCGACCTGCATAGGCAAGGTGCTCATCCAGGGCACTGGGGTGGTATACATATGGCACCATACATCAAATGCACGACCCTGTGGAAACCATGGGTAGGCCTAGGAACAGCATATCCATTAAGTGTCCTCCTTCGTAACACCAACAGGCATAGACACTGCCATCCCAGGATACCATTCCTGCCCACACTTGCCATCCACCTTGCAGCTTGTACCTGTGCTCAACATGCCACCTACACCAACACTCTATCAGGTAGGGAAATCACTTTAAGAGTCAAGGTCTTCCAATTTAACAAATGACACATAGGAAAATACTAGTCTTTAAGTAATTACTCCACCAGGGGTATTAAGGCTCAAGTTCCCTCAGGCTATTACCATATTCAGGGCTGAGGTTGGCTGGAATAGACTGCTCCCTCTCAGCTCCCCCAAAACAGAATGCTAAACCTGAGAAGTCAGGTAATTTCCCCCTCAGTCTTTTTCTTTCAAAGGATCAATATCAGTGACATCCATTCCATGGAATAAGAAGTCCTGTGTACAAATTCAAATGTCATCCTAAGGATATATCACAGGATCTCCCACCACAAGTCAGTATTCACCACTTTGTCATTCTGTAACACAGGGAGGTCCAAATGCACCTGTTCCTGGTTATTCAGTAGATATTTAGAAAACACAAAAAAAACAATAGAATTACTAGAATTAAAAATTAATCCAAATGCTCATCCTCTCTGAAATGTGGGCATTTTATGTCTAGAATACAGTTGCCCAAGTTGCTACCAAATTTCCTATGGCCAGTACGAAAAGTGAGTCATCCCTAAAATCAATTGCATGAAGAAACAAGGAACAATGTAACAAAGTAAGACACAATAAACATGTAACAGATTTTTTTTAAAAAAAACAAGAAACAAAGTAACTGACTAAACAAACGCAAGAAAGGAAATAACAGGATAGAACATGAAGCACAAAGTCCAAGCTGTACTCCTCTTCTTTTAAAATTTCGTATAGAACTACAAAAACTTAAAATAGACACTGAATTCCTCACAGAGAAATAACACACTTCAGAGAACAACTGAGAAGAAAGAAGCAACTGGGTGGAACCCAACACATTCAGAGTCTCTTCAAGACAAATTCCTCACACATACACACACAAAGGCAAACTGACACATGTGGCCACACCTCATATTTCTCTACATTCAAATCATTTAAACTCAATTTACAGGGAAGAAGGATGCAGGTCAAATGACCCCCTCCCTACAACAATGAGGCACAAATGTGCTGACCCACCCAATTCCCACTGCTGGCAAATGTTAGCCAATATCCTTTGCAGGGAACCCTGAGTGGAATGTGAGTAATCTGGCAGAGGACAACAGAAACCTTTATCTGCAGAGGACTTGAAGAATGACTCATCCTCCTCAATAGTCTCCCTTTCTAGCTTCCCCATACAGAACTTCTTCCACATTGCTTTGAGGGTGGGGGTGGAAAACACATTTACCTGCTCCCCTGGAACCCCAGATTTTAGAAACACTTGAAACATTTCTTTACAGAACATGCAGGGTCCCCCACTCCCCGTCTGCTTATCTAACTTCTGTACCTGGCTATGTGCACCCTCTTCTACATACTCTAAACTTTGGAATAATTGAATCACTGTACTCATTGGATGACCAATGGCTGGTACTATTAAAGACAACACTACCCCTTTCATTGGAAAAAAATCAGCTGTAACCATGTGTCCGACCATTCCAGAAGTTAATTCTACGTTCTCTGGTGCGATACCACTATTGCAATATAATTCTATGATAAGAGCCCATTGGCATAAAACTTTAGTACCCTCCTCCACTGTGCTGCATTCTGCCTGGGGTTTTAAATTCCATTTAGTAAGGCTATGATACTTAAGTTTAACTGATAGTATTACCTGAACCTATAGTGATTTATTGTCGCAACACGAGGAATTCTGCAGATGCTGGAAATTCAAGCAACACACATCAAATTTGCTGGTGAACGCAGCAGGCCAGGCAGCATCTCTAGGAAGAGGTACAGTCGAGATTTCGGGCCGAGACCCTTCATCAGGACTAACTGAAAGAAGAGCTAGTAAGAGATTAGAAAGTGGGAGGGGGAGGGGGAGATCCAAAATGATAGGAGAAGACAGGAGGGGGAGGGATGGAGCCAAGAGCTGGATGGTTGATTGGCAAAAGAGATATGAGAGGATCATGGGACAGGAGACCCAGGGAGAAAGAAAAGGGGGAGGGGGGGAAAACCCAGAGGATGGGCAAGGGGTATAGTGAGAGGGACACACACTCAGGTTGGAGGAACAACACCTTATATTCCGTCTGGGTAGCCTCCAACCTGATGGCATGAACATTGATCTCTCAAACTTTCACTAATGTCCCACCTCCCCCTCGTACCCCATCCGTTATTTATTTATTTGCACATATACTTTCTCTCTCTCTCCTTTTTCTCCCTCTGTCTCTTTCACTGTAGAGAGAGAAACAGAGATAGTGCATTGAGTTTAAGACCTTCTGTCAAAATAGTTAATTAGGTAAGGCCAACATCTCCATGTGTTCTGTGCCATTCAGATTGAAAGGTTTTAAGACTACCTTCAGATATCATTGAGTATGCCTATCTGTCTTCCTGTCTCTGCCTGGAGGACTCAGAACAAATTCTGGACCAGACTCTGGAATCTGGAGCAAACTCAAATGACTTGAGGTTCTCAGTGGGTCAGGCAACATCTGTTGGGGGAGCAGAATCACCAGCACTTTACGTTGAGACCCAGCATTGGGACTGAGGCTGCTGGTGTTGCTGATTATAATCCTCCAGCCACTGTCTCCATCGTTATCTTCCCCTCACCCTCCTGTTCCTAGATCCATCTGACTTTTCATTTTGTCTGTTTTCACCCATCACTCATGGGCCACTGTCTCTCAATCTACCCCTCCTCCATCTTCCCATCATCCCTCACCAATCATCCACGTATCACCAGCCAGCCCTTATCTCAGCACTCTCCCTCACCGATTTATACAGGTTATCTTTTCTCTCTGTCCTCAGTCCCGAGGCAAGATTTTGACTCAACTTCCTTCATCTATGTGGATACTGCACAAGTCACCGAACTTGTTTTTGTTGAAACCACTTACCTAGGTAAAAAAGACCAGATCTCATTTAGTGATTGGGTGTAGATAAAGTTCTTTTGCATCACACAACAAAATGTAATCTGGCAAATGAATCTTGAGTCAATACCTATACATTATCAGAGGATATAATAAGCACTTAATTCTCTATTGTTATTGTTTACATTGTTCAACCTCAATGCACTCTTTAATGATTTGATCTGTATGAACAGTATCTCAGTATATGTGACAATAACCAATTCCAATTCTGATTCCATTTCCAAAAGGGCAGAAGAACTTGCAATTAGTTGTTACCCTTCACACTCAGAGTATGCCAAAGCCTCTTTCAGTAATAATCCATATCTACAGAATGGTGCTAGGAAAAGGCCAGCAATATCATGAAGGACCCCACCTACCGTGATTATGGGCTGTTTGTCCCACTGCCATCAGGGAGGAGGCTACAGACCATCCACGCCTGGATCATCAGAATGGAAAACAGTTACTTTTCCAAAACAACATTTCAACTCACTAAGCTTTCGCACCAAACCTCCCCACCATCACTACTGCCTCGTCCCTGTGCCGAAGACGCCGCGTCCCAGCAGCCTCAATGACTACAGACCAGTGGCATTGACCTCCCACATCATGAAGACCCTGGAGAGACTTGTTCTGGAGCTGCTCCGGCCTATGGTCAGGCCACAATTAGATCCCCTCCAGTTCGCCTACCAGCCCCGACTAGGAGTTGAGGATGCCATTGTCTACCTGCTGAACCATGTCTACTTCCACCTGGACAAGCCAGCGAGCACTGTGACGGTCATGTTTTTTGCCTTCTCCAGTGCATTCAACACCATCCGCCCTGCTCTGCTGGGGGAGAAGCTGACAGCGATGCAGGTGGATGCTTTCCTGGTGTCATGGTTTCTTGATTACCTGACTGGCAGACCACAGTACGTGTGCTTGCAACACTGTGTGTCCGACAGAGTGATCAGTAGCACTGGGGCTCCACAGGGGACTGTCTTGTCTCCCTTTCTCTTCACCATTTACACCTCGGACTTCAACTACTGCACAGAGTCTTGTCATCTTCAGAAGTTTTCGGATGACTCTGCCATAGTTGGATGCATCAGCAAGGGAGATGAGGCTGAGTACAGGGCTATGGTAGGCCACCTTGTCACATGGTGTGAGCAGAATTATCTGCAGCTTAATGTGAAAAAGTCTAAGGAGCTGGTGGTAGACCTGAGGAGAGCTAAGGTACCGGTGACCCCTGTTTCCAACCAGGGGGTCAGTGTGGACATGGTGGAGGATTACAAATACCTGGAGATATGAATTGACAATAAACTGGACTGGTCAAAGAACATTGTGGCTGGCTACAAGACTGGTCAGAGCCGTCTCTATTTCCTGAGGAGACTGAGGTCCTTTAACATCTGCTGGACGATGCTGAGGATGTTCTACGAGTCTGTGGTGGCCAGTGCTATCATGTTTGCTGTTGTGTGCTGGGGCAGCAGGCTGAGGGTAGCAGACACCAACAGAGTTAATAAACTCATTCGTAAGGCCAGTGATGTTGTGGGGATGGAACTGGACTCTCTGACGGTGGTGTCTAAAAAGAGGATGCTGTCCAAGTTGCATGCCATCTTGATCAATGTCTCCCATCCACTACATAATGTACTGGGTGGACTCAGGAGTACATTCAGCCAGAGACTCATCCCACCGAGATGCAAAACAGAGCATCATAGAAAGTCATTCCTACCTGTGGCCATCAAACTTTACAACTCCTCCCTTGGAGGGTTGGACACCCTGAGCCAATTGGCTGGTTCTGGACTTATTTTCTGGCATAATTTACATATTATTATTTAACTATTTATGGTTTTATTACTATTTGTTATTTATGGTGCAACTGTAACGAAAACCAATTTCCCCCGGGATCAATAAAGTATGACTATGACTATGCATTACTTCCTGTCAGAGTCAGCTTATGTGCACTCATGTATCTCAGGTCACTTTCTGTACACAAAATCAGTTTATTTATATACTCTATGTTATATATTTATATTTATTTTGGTTTTTTATTGGGTGGCAGAGTGGATAAAGTCTCTTCTAAAGGAGGTGTAAGGTGCCTTTTGCTTCCACTAGATGCAGGTCACCCTTGGGAAAGGTGTCGCACCTGTTTAGCCCCCCTCCCCACTGATCACAGTCACAGGAGGCCATGGGAGGAGGTGATGGATGGTCGTATGTCCTGAATTTGAGACACCTGATGTCAGGCAATCTCTGAACTCTGAAGAGTATTGTTAATAGCTGGGGTCACCCGTCTTGTAAAGTCATTGCCCAGAAGAAGGCGATGGCAAACCACTTCTGTAGAAAACTTTGCCAAGAACAATCATGGCCGTGGATAAGACCCTGACCATCCACATCATGCAACATGGCACATGATGATGATGACGTGCTTTTTTGCCACTGTATTCTTAACCATATTGTGATTTTCCTTGTGCTGCATTCGATCCAGAGTAACAAATATTTCGTTCTCAGTTACACTTCTGTACTGGAAATGACATTAAACAATCTTGAAGCTTGAATCTTGAATCTTTTTTGTGTGATTCCATAATAATGTGTGGAAGATAGGAACATGTAACATGGCTCTTCAACAGTTCACATTTCAAGTTCATTTTCTGGGTGCCTCAGAATTTAATTTCAGTTTTAAGTTAAAATCTGTTATCTGACTTTTACAGGTGACTCTGATCTGACACCAAGGTGGCTTTTTTTTTTAATTTAAATTCACTTTCTTCAGCTTATAAGAATATCTAGTCCAGGGTTCCCAAAATTGGGTCCATCAGATCCCTTGCTTAATGATATGGTCCATGGCATAAAAAAAAGTTGGGAACCCCTGATCTATTCACTCAAACATAGTTTAATTAAGTGTGTGGTGCAGTGGCCATGTGGTCTTAAAAAGCTAAGGGGTGATCTTATAGATGTTTATAAAATCATAAGAAGAATAGATAAAGTTATTGGACACAGCTTTCTCCCCAAAACCAGAGGGTATAGATTAAAAGTGAGAAGGGAAAGATTTAAAGGGGGCCTGGGTTGGAGTGTACATTGAGCAACTTTTGGAGGATTTCAGTGGTTGAAGCAGTAACAATATTTGAAAGATGTGATATTTGGATGGTTAGATGGATTGGAAAGGTTTAGAGGGATGGGGTGCAAACACAGATAACTGGGGCTTTTTCAGTTAGGAAACTTGATCAGCATAGATGTGTGGGTGGCTGGACTTGTTTTCCATGCTGAAAGATGCTGTTCTCATTACTACCATCAGGGGGGAGGCACAGGAGCTTGAAGACCCACACTCAATGACTCAGGAACACTTTCTTCCCCTCTGCCATTCACATTTCTGAATGGTCCATGAGCCCAAGTACACCGCCTCACTATTCCTCTTTTGCAATTGCTTTTTATTTATTTATTGCGACTTACAGTAATTTTCTCTCCTTGTCCTGCACTGCTGCTGCAAAACAACATTTCTTAACATATGTCAATGGCAATAAAACTGGTTCTGATTCTGATTCCGTAAAGCTGTATGACAAAATGAATTTCAATAAATCAGCTCTTGTTGTGGTGCTTGAATTTCTGTGTCTTGATCTCCAGCCTTTGAATAACCAGACTAGTGACTGAACCATCGCACCATCATACCTCCCATAAAAGCATCGCCATGCTTTCGATGCCAACATAGCATGCCCACAACTTACTAACCCTAACCTGCACGTCTTTGGAATGCCAAGGAAACCGGAGCTGTGGAGGAAACCCATGTGGTCTCGGGGGAGAACATACAAACTCCTTACAGGTGCGGTGTGAATTTTCACCCAAATGGGTGATCGCTGATTGCCATGGCATTATGCTAACCATTATGCTACCATGCTGCCCAGGATTGTAGATAGGTAAGGCGTAGCAGTAGTTGGATGCAGGAACCTGGGTTCAATCCCCTGTCTGGTTCTGTGTGGGTTTACATGTTCTCCCTGTGACAATGTTCATTTACTTCTAGTGTTACGTACCCTGTAACTGGGTTGCCAAACCAGCAGAAATGGAACGCTCATTGGAGTCTGCGATTACTAGGAACTAATAAAGTTTTATTAAAGAAATAAGTAATACAGTACTCTAATCGTAAGGATATAAATGTAACAGGTTAGCAATGATAATACACACATATACACAGAACTAGGGTAATAGGAATCAACCAAGCTCTATCGCAGTCTAGGAGTAAAATGAACAGTCTTAAGTGAAGCAGGGCTCAGTTGAGTTTAGTGCAGTTCAAAGTAGTCGCTGTTGTTGTACCGTTGGAGAGAGAGAGAGAGAGTGGGAGATGCAATTGGTTTCAGGCAGACCTTTTGATGTCTTCGCAGTTGGTTTCGGGCAGACCTTTTGATGTCTTCTAATCCCGCTGTGGTCACCGACAGTGACCCCTCCGTTCCGGATACGATCGTTCTTCTGCGGTGAACCCGGCACCCAGGCACAGGCGGACAGACACTCCAGGTTCCCACCGATCATACCTTTACACTCTGTGAGCCTCTGATCGGTTCCCGTGAACCGGTCCTCCAAACTCCCACCAACTTGTGGGGGCACACTGCTCTTTCCAGGGTCTTGTGGTATCTCTCGTGCCTTAGCAAACCTGCTACTTTTATCCCCCTGCTGGGGTATTGCCTGTCCATCAAACTTCAAACAGTTCAGATTCAAAGCAACTGGTCTGTCAATATCTGAATTGTGTTTCTTTCCCGTTAATCTCTCTCTTCTCTCTCATTAGCATTTTGAATGTTTCTCTATTGTCTTCTGTTATCTCCCTCATTAGCATCATCCGTCTGGTAGCTCTGCTTGGCATCACACATGACACTAGCAACCTAGTTTCCTCCCATGTCACCAGGACATGCTGGCCAGTTAATTGGATAGCGCGGGTTAATAGCAAAAAGAATCAAAGTGGACTTAATGAGCATGGTGTGATGAACTGGGGACCGAGGCTTAGTTTGGGCCTACTCCAGCTTCTCTGGTTTGAGATGTTGTTGGCTTGCTTCTACAGTATTGTTTGCAAGATGTGCATGCTTTTTTCTCTCTCTCTTTCTCTATGCAGTGATTTTTGGTCTTTTTTTTATTGGGTTATTCGGGTTTCTTGCTTTATGGCTGCTTGTAAGCAGCAAATTTCAAGGTATACATTTTTTGATAATAAATGTGCTTTGGAACTGAGATTCAACAGATACAACACAGGTAGACTGCTGGAGGAACACAGTAGGTCACAAAGCAGCTGTGGGGAGCATAAACGGTCAGAGTTTCAGGCCAAGAGGACGTAGGTCCTGATGAAGTGTCTCAGCTCAAAACGTCCACTATTTATTTTCCTCCATAGTTGCTGCCTGACCTGCTGAATTCCTCCATCATTTTACGTGGAATGACCTCTTTTGAGTTGTTATAAGAATTCTCCTAAAATAAGGAATTATTTAGGTCACATACTGCAACAAATCCTCAACCCCTCTTCTAATGTACCGGAGTCACTGAATGAAAATCCATGTAATAGGCTTGTCTACCCCTTTAGGTTGTTACTCAAGTCTGTTGACAACAAATAGATGGATGGTTTTAAGGTTAACTCACTAGGAAGAAATGCAAACAACATTGAAAAGCAAGCCTGATGTTCAATTAAAATTTCTGCACAATGGACATTCCTCCAGAACAGCCAAAGTTCTAAACAAGATATTTCATTATGTTCCCATGCCTGATTAAGACAATAACACCATTGTTCATTGACATACCTCTCCTCTTTCTCACAGCTCAAGACGTCAAAATATTGTCTAGACACTGTTTTCTATGTTGGCATATCCTAGTGGAAGGAACATCCCATGTAGCCAACTGTTTATGAGATAAAACAGTTTAAGCAAACCTTGTAGGATATTTCAGTACTACGCAACTCCATTCCAATAGTGTTTCAAATAGGAGAGATTACCCACAGCTATTCATAATGTGAGTTTTAATCAATTAAACAAGAAAATGCATATTTACCTGGGATTATCAGTGATAGAGCAATTTTAGCAATGGAATTCATCATTTGAAGGAAGAAGTTGTAGTGTTGGTGAGATTTCTTTTGCTGTCACAGACCAGTGTTAGTTAATTCAATTATTAGAGGGCATGTATCTAAGTGGAGGAAAAGGAAGTACAAAGGAGATAAGTGTGGAAGGGTTTTTACACAAAGGGTGGTGGGGGCCTAGGATGCACTGCCAGGGGTGTTGGTAGAGACCAATAGAGTATTTAAAAGACTCTTAGATTTGGTGTATGAATTGGCACAGAGGCATTAGCGATGATCTTTCAAAAGTCAATAGATTCTGGCATGGTTCGGGAGGACTGGAAGATTGCAAATGTCACTCCACTATTTAAGAAGGGGGCAAGGAAGCAAAAAGGAAGTTATAGACCTGTTAGCTTGACATCGGTGGTTGGGAAGTTGTTGGAGTCGATTGTCAAGGATGAGGTTACAGAGTACCTGGAGGCATATGACAAGATAGGCAGAACTCAGCATGGATTCCTTAAAGGAAAATCCTGCCTGACAAACCTATTGCAATTTTTTGAGGAAATTACAAGTAGGCTAGACAAGGGAGATGCTGTGGATGTTGTGTATTTGGATTTTCAGAAGGCCATTGACAAGGTGCCGCACATGAGGCTGCTAAACAAGATAAGAGCCCATGGAATTATGAGAAAGTTACATACGTGGATGCAGCATTGGCTGATTGGCAGGAAACAGAGATTGGGAAAAAAGAGATCCCATTCTGGTTGGCTGCCGGTTACCAGTGGTGTTCCACAGGGGTCCGTGTTGGGGCCGCTTCTTTTTACATTGTACATCAACGATTTGGATTATGGAATAGATGGCTTTGTGGCTAAATTTGCTGATGATACAAAGATAGGGGGAGGGGCCAGTAGTGCTGAGGAAACAGAGAGTCTGCAGAGAGACTTGGATAGATTGGGAGAATGGGCAAAGAAGAGGCAAATGAAATACAATGTTAGAAAGTGTATGGTTATGCACTTTGGTAGAAGAAATAAATGGGCAGACTATTATTTAACTGGGGAGAGAATTCAAAGTTCTGAGATGCAACGGGACTTGGGAGTCCTCGTGCAGGATACCCTTAAGGTTAACCTCCAGGTTGAATCAGTGGTGAAGAAGGCGAATGCAATGTTGGCATTCATTTCTAGAGGAATAGAGTATAGGAGCAGGGATGTGATGTTGAGGCTCTATAAGGTGCTGATGAGCCCTCACTTGGAGTACTGTGGGCAGTTTTGGTCCTCTTACTTAAGAAAGGATGTGCTGACGTTGGAGAGGGTTCAGAGAAGATTCACTAGAATAATTCCAGGAATGAGGGGGTTAACATATAAGGAACGTTTGACCGCTCTTGGACTGTATTCCTTGGAGTTTAGAAGAATGAGGGGAGACCTCATAGAAACATTTTGAATGTTGAAAAGCATAGACAGAGTGGATGTGGCAAAGTTGTTTCCCATGATGGGGGAGTCTAGTACGAGAGGGCATGACTTAAGGATTGAAGGGCGCCCATTCAGAACAGAGATGTGAAGAAATTTTTTCAGCCAGAGGGTGGTGAATCTGTGGAATTTGTTGCCATGGGCAGCAGTGGGGGCCAAGTCATTGGGTGTATTCAAGGCAGAGATTGATAGGTATCTGAGTAGCCAGGGCATCAAAGGTTATGGTGAGAAGGCAGGGGAGTGGGACTAAATGGGAGATTAGATCAGCTCATGATAGAATGGCGGAGCAGACTCGATGGGCTGAATGGCCGACTTCTGCTCCTTTGTCTTATGGTCTTATGGTCTAATATGCAGAGAAGATATAGAGATTTGGTGACTATCTTTTGGTTAGGTCGTAATTAGATATATGGTGTGTCAGAGAGGGGTAGCACCTCTGGTGGGGGAACATGTCGCGTCCTTTTCAGGGCGGTTAGTCCACCTTTGGTTCCCACCTGGCACTCAGCTCTCACCTGTGGCTCCCCGTAGCAGTTGCATGCGACAGCAGCCACACCCCGGGCAACGGCTTCGACAAGCCGGCTAAACCAGGTGAGGGTAGCCGACGGGTCTCAAACCCTCGGTGAGATAGGGAGTTGTCTATCCCAGCATGTGAAGACAGACTCCGGCGGATTGAGCAGACGAGACCAATGGAAGGTCCAACGGTCAAGAAGGCGGTCTCTGCAAGTGTCGTGGAACATGTAGAGCAGGACAAGACACGGAAGATGTCCTGGTCATCCACTGCGCCTAGTCCCATCTCCAGCCGTCTCGACTCTGTCTTGCCACTGGATCCAGATGGGAATTGGGAAGAGAGAGTGAGGCTGACGCTGCGCAACTCTCTCTCACTTAAATCCAAATCACGCGCTAGTCTCAACACCATCATCATCATAATGGTGTTGAGGTCCTCATCAACGATGACAATGGACGAACAACAACAACAATTAGATAATCAGTCACTGTTTGTTTAGTTTGCAATTATGCAGGCTGTCGGAAAATTATCCCTCCTGTGTTTCATGATTTTGTTACTCGAGATTAAGTGTGGCTCAACCCTGCCATGCATTAGGGTTAGGTTGTAATTATGCAGGCAATGGGAAAATGAACCCTCTCGCATTTCTTGGTCGTTACTGGAGATTCAGTGTAACGCAGCCCTGCCACTTGGACCTGGCCCACACCTTCGTTAACCAGGTCCAACACTTGCTTCTGTTGGGATCTACCTCCTCCTTACACAAATTTTAAGGTTTATGGTTATGAATGTGCTAAGATGATAGGGTTATTACTTATGTTTGGTGTGGGGGCGGGGGGAACGATGGATTGTAGCAAGTGAGTGCTCAGGTGTGGGGGTTTCTAAACAAGAGTTTGTCAAGGGCGTCTAGCCAACGGTTTGTGAGGGTGTGCGGGTCTGGGTTAGCGATAGGGTTAGGTTGTAATTATGTGGGAAGATGCATCAGATTAATTAAGAGTCATTAGTTTAATTAGTTCAGTGTGGACTGCCCTGTTCTATGCAGTACTGCTCTATACCCAGTGGCCGCCCCAGTAGGAAACTCTTGTACCTAATAAAGTGATCATTGAGTGTATTTCTGTACAATTGTGGTCTTCTGCATTTGTAGCCCATCCGCTTCAAGGTTCGACACGTTGTACATTCAGAGATGTTCTTCTGCACACCACTGTTGTAACAGGTGGTTATTTTAGTTACTGCCCTCTTCCTGTCAGCTTCAGCAAGTCTAACCATTCCTCTCTGACCTCTTTCATTAACAAGGTATTTATCGCCCACATAGCTGTCGTTCACTGGATGTTTTTGTTTATCACACCGCTCTCTGTAAACTCGAGACTGCTGTGTGTGAAATCCCAGGAGATCAGTTGCTTCTGAGATGCTCAAAACACCCCGTCTGGCACCTACAATCATCCCACGGTCAAAGTCACTTAGATGACATTTCCTTCCCATTCTCATGTTTGGTCTGAACAACTGAATTTCTAGACCATGACTAGATGCTTTTATGTATTGAACTGCTGCCACATGGTTGGTAGAGGATCAAAAGAGGCTACAGAAAGTTGTAAAATTAGTCAGCTTCATCTTAGGTGCTAGCTTTTGTAGTATCCAAGCCGTGTTCAAGGAGTGGTGCCTCAGAAAGGGGGCATCCATCATTAAGGACCTCCATCACCCAGGAGATGCCCCCTTCTCATTGTTACCATCAGGAAGGAAGTACAGAAGCCTGAAGGTACACATTAAGCGATTTAGGAACAGCTTCTTCACCTCTGCCATCTATTTAATACACACACACACACACACACACACACACACACACACACACACACACACACACATACACACACACACACACACACACACACACACACACACACACACACATACACACACACATATATATTTAGTGTAATTGATTTACTTATTTATATTTTTTCTATGTTATCATGAATTACACTGTTCTGCTGCCACTGTTAACAAATTTCACGACATATGCCGATGATATTAAACCTGATTCTGATCAGATATTTGCATTAATGATCAGTTGCACAGGTGTACCTAATAAAGTGGCCACTGAGTGTATGTTATGCAATCAGAAATATGATCCAGTATTATTCTGAATGATTCCAATTATTTATTTCTTGAATTGTAAAACTTTTTTCCTTTCACCTTTTTGCAAATACCATTAATCCATCCGTTCTGTCATAGGCAGTTATTTCTTAAATAGTTCCAGGATTTCCAGTTTTACCAATCCAACAAGAAATCTACTCCAATTAGAGGAACCCATTACATGATGTCAGTGTCAAGTTAGGGGTAGCTCTGAATAAGTAGACTATGGATTTTAATTCCACCATGCAGACTGAACTAACACCATAGGTGCAGTATTGAGGAAGCTTTTCTTCGTAGGAGATGCCAGCCAGCTTCCATCTAAAGAACAGCATCCTCTCTCAGTAGAGTACAAAAGATCAGAAAGCTATTTCAAAGATGAGTGAAATGGGGATGAGTGAGAGAGCTTCTCAATATCCTGACTAATAATAAATATCTCATTTTGCATCACCAAAATCTCCCTGATTTTACATTGCAGTTTACAAGAATTTTTTTTAATGTAAATAGGCTATAGTATCACTTGGCAACAATAACTAACCCCTCAGGAATTTACACATCTATAAAATTTATTATTTCCTTGCCCTTGGCTGCCTTTTAAGATATTTTTGCATTTTTCACATAATTTCACATCCTATTTAATCATTCTTCAAATGATAATAATATCAACTTTTATGTATATTATCAGAGTAAGACACTCTGGTGCCTGATTAATATAGAATGAGATCAAATAACTAATACCTAGCCAGGGAAGACTCTCAGACAGCAGATCAGGGCAGGTTTTAAAGTGTACTGTAAACAAAGAAAAGGGAGAGAATTCATGGACCAAGGAGTGGAAGGCTCGGTTGCCAATTCTAAAGTGGGGGAAGTCAAGGATGGGTTGGAACAAAGCTGCAGGAACACAGTGTCTCAGACTTCTGTAACTCTACACGCAGAAAGGATAACAACTTGTTACAGATCTCTGAAGAGCAACTCCCTCCTATTTAACCAGCCTTCTTGCATTCCTCCTGTGCTTTAGATTCCTTGTTCCCTCTCTATTCTGGACTCAAGTTCCAAAAGAAACGGAGAACTTTCAGGTTTAGTCCTGACTTTTCATTTTCTCTTAATATACAGTCTTTCCTCATTCACTTGAACTCTTCTATCTCTTTATCAAGGGCTTTTGGTGTTGATGGCGATACGGCCACCCAGTTTCAATCCTGACCTCTAGTGCTGTATCTGTGGAGTCTGCACGCTCTCCCTGTGACTGCTTGGGCCTTCTTCAGGACCTTGAATTCCTCCCACACCCCAAAGAATTCTTGGTAGGCAGATTAACCACTGTGAATTATTCCTTTTGTACTGTGTATAAGTGGAAAAAGAATGAAAGGGGAATAGGGAGGAATTAAGTTCCATTGCTATGAAGTGCAAGGTGGTCACAGCAGTCAGAGTGTTGCTATATTGAGATAGTGATTAGGGCTGTGTTGGCTGGTTCAAGAAGGGAAGTAGTTGTTCTTCAATCTGGTGGTGTGAGGCCTCAGGCTTCTGTGCCTCCGGCCTGATGGTAGCTTTGAGAAGTTCACATGGCTCAGAAGATGGAGATCTTTGATGATGGACGTTGCCGCCTTGAGACTGTTCCTCCTCTAGGTACTAACAGTGGTGGGAAAGGACGTGGCCATGAAGTATTGGCTGAGTCCACCACTCTCTGCCACTTCTTACATTTCTGTACATTTGAATTGCCATACCACCAAAATGCAACAAGTCAGGACACCTTCAACAGCACATCTGTAGAAGTTTGTTAGAGCATTCAGTGACCTGCTGAACCTCCTTAACCTTCTAAAAAAGTATAAGTACTGGTGCACCAATCCTGTGATTACATCTATGTTCTGGGTCCAGGACAGGATATCTATATTAATGCCAAGGAATATAAAGCTGCTAACCTTCTCCACTGCTGATCACTCAATGTGGGGTGGAGTGTCACATCATCTCCCTGCTTCCTCTTCCTGACCTCTCTGTGCCTTGGAAACAATGAGTGTGGCTTTGATTTCTAACCTTAGCAGGGAGTTGTGGAACCAGCCATGATTTCCCTTAGTGGCAGCGAAGGGCGGAGATGCCTTTTGGAACACTCCTGCACTATTGTTTATGGGGAAAACTTTCTTGCTATCTGCCTTATCTACATCCCTTATTATTTAGCATGCTTCAGTCAGGTCATACCACAGCCGTCTCCATTCCCAGGAAAACAAATCCAAGCTGTTCAGTCTCTCCTCATTACTGAAACATTTCATCCCAGGCAACATCCTGGTGGATCTCATCTTCACCCTCCCTAACGCAACCTCATCTTTCCTACAGTGTGTGGCAACCACAACTGCATACAATATTCCAGCTGTGGCCCAGCCAATGTGACTGCAATTCGTCTGTGTCATAGCACGCATGGTAATTTTATATTAATAGTAAGCAAATACCTTATCTTCATGCAGAAGAAGGTCATTGAGACCCCCAAGGAATCAATCCCTAAGTTCCTATTTCCCCTCTGCTTAATTTCCTGTACCCCAAAAGATTAATCTGTCATGCAAATGTCAATAAACTCCCTTTTTATGAGAGGAGAAAGCTCAGTGGTTTTTCTAGCGCTGATGCAGACATGGGAATTGCAACATGGAGAAATGCACCCAGTGGTCACTTGAGTAGGTATACCTGTGCACTGGCTCATTAATGCAAATATCTAATCAGCTAACTATGTGCAACAACTCAATGCATAAAAGCATGCAGACGTGGTCAAGAGGTTCGGTTGTTGTTCAGACCAAACATCAGAATGGGGAAGAAATGTGATCTACGTGACTTTGACCATAGAAGGAGGATTGAGGAGAGGAATGGTTCAAGCTGGCAGGAAGGTGACAGTGACTCAAATCAGCACACATTACAATGGTGATGTCCAGAAGATCATCTCTGAATGCACAACCTTGAAGTGGATAGGCTACAGCAGTAGAAGACCACAAACATAGACACAGTGTCCACTTTATTAGTGCAAGGAGCACCTGATAAAGCTGCCAGTGAGTGTTTTAAGAAGAGGAAATATAAGGATTTGTGGTTACACAAGGGAATTCAGATGGGTGCATTACACAATAGATCAGAACATCTTGTATTTATCTGTGAGCCACGTAAATATATTTTTTTCCCACCACTTTATTACATTGTCCAATTTATTCTTTGTTGCCAAGGCATATTTTTGATTGTGCAATGATAATTGGAACATAATCAACCCCTGGCATTAAGGAGCTGTGGAAGGAATGCTTGGCTGTTTGTGCTGTGTTAGTAGCATGGCAGGATGTGATATAGGGGGTTGGGGAGGGAGGTCAGTGGCTGTGATGTTGGGTGGTGTTGTGAAAAAGTGGCTTTTACATGTGGTTGCAGAATGATGCACTGACAAAACTTTTGAAGGTCTGTTGCTGAGCAAAGTCCTTGCAGAGTAGAACCTATCAGGAGCATTCTGAATAAGCACACTGCAATGTGGTTCCTCATTTGTCTTCGTGCCCAAAGTTGTCCCTTGATTTGGATGTGGGAACTGAGCATATCATTTCCAAGTCAGTTAATGACATAAAGCCGTAAAAAGCTTGTAAACAGGCTCCAATATGGCTTAGACAGATCGAGTGAGGTGCCAAATTCATGGCAGATACAGTTGGAACACAGAACAGTCTGTGGTGAAGGTGTCAGACATGAAATAAAACTATGTTGTTAAAACATTGTAAGTAGAGCAGAGGCATTGAGATGTGAGGTTCCAAAAAGATAAAGACAGATTATTCATTGAATAGGGTGGCAGGGTGGAGATACGTCTCTAGAAAGGAGGTGTAAGGAATTCCTTCCCTCCACTAGCCTGCAGGTTACTCTTGGCCAAGGTGTAGCACCAGCTTAGCCCATGATCGGGGTCGTTTGAAGCCATGATGGTGGATGGTCGCATGAGCAGCTGGTGCATTTCACAAGTCCTAGTTATGTGACCACTGACGCCAGACAGACAATCTCTGAAGGGTATTGATATGGGTGGGGTCACCCATCTTGTAAAGGCACTGCCCAGAAGAAGGCAAAGGCAAACCACTTCTGTAGGATTTGCCAAGAACAATCATGGCCATAGACTGTGATTGCCCATGTCATATGACACATCACATAATGATGATGATGAGTCCCTGAATGTGATGGGTTGAGAGAAGGAGGGTGCATGCAGATCTGATTGTCCCCGAAAACAATTGCTCATGCACAGTGAGCAATTGGGAAGTTAAGTGCTCAGTGCACCAGAGTTTAAGTACAGGAGAAATGAGGCCTCATTGCAGCTATAGAGGGTCCTGGTCAGGCCTCATGCAGAGTTATGAGTGGTGTTTTTGGCCTCGTATTTGATCGAACATGCGCAATAAAGGTTTACTAGGCAGATTTCTAGATTGGTAGAACTGATATATAAGGTGAAATTGGATTAATCAACCCTGCATTCATCAGAGGTTTGAAAAATGAAAGGGCTTCTCATGGAAACCTAACCACTTAGTCAGAAAGCCATCAAAAACTAAAGCACAGAAACAAGCTCTTTGGCATGTCTAATCCATGTCAAACTATTATTCTGTCTAGTTCCATCGACCTGCATCCAGGCCATAGCCCTCCCATTCGTGTCCCTATCGAAATTTTGCATAAATGTTGAAGTAGAACCCATATCCACCACCTCCACTGACAGCTCGTTTCACACTCTCACCATGCTCTGATTGGAGAAGTTCCCCCTCAACTTTTCACCCTTAACCCATGATATCTAGCTCTATTATCACCCAACCTCAATGGAAAAATTCTGCTTGTATTCTTCCTGTCTATATCCCTCATAATGTTCTACACTTCTATCAAGTCTCCCCTCATTCTCCTAAGCTCTGGGGAATAAAGACCATAAGACATTGGGGCAATAGGCCATTCAGCCCATTGAATCTGCTCTGCCATTCCACCACTGCTGATTTATTATCCCTCTCAGCCTCATTCTCTCGCCTTCTCCCCATAACCTTTGACACCCTTACTAATCAAGAACCTATCAACCTCTGTTTTAAATATACCTAATGACCTGGCCTCCACAGCCAGCTATGCCAATAAATTCCACACATTCACCTCCCTCTGGCTAAAGGAATTTCTGTTTAACTCTGTGCCAAATGGACACTCCTCCTTTCTGAGGGTGTGCCCTCTTCACCTAGACTCCAGCACTATAAGAAACACCATCTCTCCATCTACTCTATCTAGGCATTTCAGTATTTGATAGGTTTCAATGAGATCACCCCCCCCCATCCTTCTAAACTCCAGTGACTACAGGCCCAGAGCCATAAAATGCTCCTGATACATTAACCCTTTCATTATCAGAATCATTCTCATGATACTCCTCTGAACCCTCTTCAACGCCGTCATATGTTTTCTCAGATCAGAGGCCCAAAACTGCTGGCAATACTCCAAGTGTGGTCTGATAAATGACTTAAAAGGCTCAGCATTGTTATGTTACTTCTATTTAAACATTCCGTGGGTTAACAACAAAGAATCATATTCTGGAAGAATTAAAGAGCTTTTATTTACAGAAATAAACAAATACATCTTAACCCTGCCACATGCTGAGACATTCTGGCAAAGCCCGCGCATGCTCAGTGCTCTCCAATCAGATACTGGCACATCATTGCACGTGATATCACCACATATTCCCTTCCTTAAAAAGAAAAAATAAAGAACAAGATTAATCCAAACAAATACATAATTCACGAGTCTCTATCAGTCTCTCTGTGGGTTTACTTGTTACTATTTACATGTTTCGTCTCGTCTGCATCCTTTAACTGAATCACTGAAGAATCACATCTTCTTTTCCTTAAAAAGAAAAAACAGATAACAACATTAACCAATAAACAAATCTATATCAGCTAACTGAAACTCTGAAGTTGGCTCCTGGCTATCTGTGCCATGACTCTTCTCGTGCTTTGTCTCTTTCTTCTTCTTGTCTGCTTTAAGCTTTTCTTCATGTATCTCAACTGAACTTTTTGGTATACTCTCACATGTCTCCTGGTTAGAATCTGGAACTTCAGGTAAGCAGTTCACGATATCCTCCTCAGCAATCTGCTTCCCTGCTTCTATTTGGACTGTATTTTTCCTAATTCCTTCCACTTCCATTTGTAATGAAATATGAATCTTCTTTTCTTCATCTAATTCATTCATTAACTGTGTAATCTCTTTTTTATGCTGAGACGTCATCATTTCAATAAAACTTCTCAATTCCATTACTTGTGCTTTCACTTCTTGCTTATACTGTGCCCACTGTGAGTGTTCTTGCTATAGACGGTGATTAGACTGAATCTCATATTCTCTCAGCGTCTCTTTCATTTTCACTTGCATTGAAGCAACCTCTTCCTGCTTTTTTAAATCATTAATTGCCTCCCATTTGGTCGTCTCAGACACTGCAGCAACTGCTTTTATAGTCTCTATGTCAGCATTTTCATAAATCGCATCTATATAAAATTCCTCACGTTCATCTTCAATCACTGCATTTACTTGTTTTATTTCATTTTCCTTCTTTCTACTTCTACAACAGTGTGAAAAATGATTAATCTTACCATAGTTATAGCAAAGTTTGCCATATGCGAAACACTAATTTGGACTGTGCTCCCGCGCACAGCGATCACATTACTTTTTTTTTCAAATGCTGACTTGCTCTCCATTGGTTTTGTCAACGTATTATTATATTTCTTGATATATTTGCTCTTTTTTACAGCGTTTACATTGTAGTTTTCAAGAAAAAGCTCTTCAGCCTGCGACTTTACGGTCTCAGAAGCTTTGCAGATCGCGAAAGCTTGTTCAAAATTTAAATCTTGTTCACGCAAAAGCGTTTCTCTCGGAGCGTTTTCTCAAATGCCACAAACAATGTCTATCTTTAATAAGAGATTCTGTGAGCAATCCAAACTCACACGTTCTACTACGCTTTCTTAACTCTGTAACATACTGATCAATTTTTTTCAGCGGCCTTCTGCGACATGTGAAGAACTTACATCGTTCATACGTTAAATTACACCTAGGTATACAAAATACTTCAAATCTGTCCATTATCGACTTTAAATTGAAATTATCTCCATCTTCATAAGACAAAATTAATATTACCTCCACTGTGTCACATGGATTACATGGAGCAGGATTGCCGCTTTGACTTTGTCTGCTTTTCTATCAGCTCCAATGGCTGATAAGTATATCTCAAACTGTTGCTTGAATATCCTCCAATTCTCAGTTACATTCCCAGTCAGCTGCAATTTTTGTGGGGGTTGTAAACCTTCCATGTTTTACCGATTACCGTTCAAACTTTTTTCTATTTTTTTCGATTATCTCCGCTTCTCAATTCTCCAGTATTATTCATCCAAAAGCATTTCTGACACCATGTTATCTTACTTCTATTTAAACATTCCATGGGTTAACAACAAAGAATCATATTCTGGAAGAATTAAAGAACTTTTATTTACAGAAATAAACAAACACATCTTAACCCCGCCACATGCTGATACATTCTGGAAAACCCCGCGCATGCTCAGTGCTGTCCAGTCAGGTACTGGCACATCATTGCACGTGATATCACCACAAGCATTATATCCTTGCTTTTGTATTCTAGTCCTCTTGAAGTAAATGCTCACATTGCATTGGCCTTCCTTACCACCCAATCAACCTTTAGGGATTTTTGAATTTTCTCCTCATTTAGAAAATAGTGTACACCTTTACTCCTTCGACCAAAGTTGCATCACCATACACTTCCCAACACTATAGTCCATCTGCCCCACTTTTATGCTCATTCTCCCAATCTGTCTAAGTCCTTCTGCAGACTTCCTGTTTCTACAACATTACCTGCCCCTCTACCTATCTTTGCTTCAAAGGTAAGAACTTCATATAAAGCCCTAACCTATTCAATCTTTCCCTCTAACTCAGTCCTCAAGTCCCAGTAACATCCTTGTAAATTTTCTCTGCACTTTTTCAATCATATTGATAAATATTGATACATAAAGAGAGGTAAGTGCCCCTAATCTGTCAGCCTCAACCACCAACCCAACAATGGAATGCATTGTTTGGTGAAGTAGTTGAGGCTGATACATTAAAAGCATTTAAGGAAGTCATAGATAGGCACATGGATGAATGGAAGGTTATGGGCTATGAAGGAGGGAAGAGTTAGATTGGTTACGGAGTAGGTTCAAATGTTGGCACAACATTGTGGACCAAAGATCCTGTACTATGCTGTACTGTTCTGTGTTCTGTTCCTACTTTTCCACGTCCTATGTTTCTATGGACATCAAGTGACAATTGGTGGCTTGCTGGCCCATCTTATTCTCCTGATACCCAACATCCCCAGCACTGCGATTCTAGTCACACCCAGGGTGCTGAAATCCTTGCTGATACACCATGGTAGAACGTGCTTTCTGTACAGTGAAAAGCTGGGAGTGCTGAGACTTAACTGTATTTGCAGAGATCAGTAACGTGCTGCAGGTTATACTACAGCTAAATAGCCACACATATTATCAATTCTGAATATCACTTCTCAGAAATGATGTTTTGTAGATTCAGATTAGCTTATTGTCATAGGCACTAGGATACAATGATATCCTTTCTTGCTGAGTAAACAGTATACCTGATAATGATAAAAATAAACATAAGTACAGTAATAAGCACAAAACAACAGGAAGCAGTGCAACCTGAGGTAGGGCCGATCAATATCTTTGACCACAAGTTCATCCGGTAGTGGTTCAGCATGAAACGTCCTGTAGACACTCCAGGAGAAGGACTCGGTGGATATTGTGGGGTCGTCCCTTCAGCAGACAACCCAGACCATCTGGCAGAAAGCCTCATTTCCAGATCTCACCAACAAGTACTAAGATCTTGTTTAGCTGCATGGGTCTTGTCAATATTTTTACAATAAATATTGTAAATATTTTTTATGGATGAAGTTTTTCTTAGTTAATAAAAAAATATGCTAAAGCAATGATAACAGAAAAGGTAGAACTAAGGGTTCGATAATATGGCAGCACCACCAGGAAGGGGATGTGAAAGAGGTGATTGGTTCAGAAGTCTGGTAGCAGAGGGGTAGAAGCTGGTCTAGAGTCTTGTCATGTAGGCTTTCAGAAGGTAGAAGAGAGAAAAGGAAATAGGCCAAGGCAGCTTACTTCCTTGATGGTTCTTTTAGCCTTCTTGAAGCAGCACATGTGAAGATACAGTCATCCACTATTTTACAATTACACATTATTGTATAGCCAATATTTCAAAGAAAGAGTGGGCCAGTAGAGAGACAGCACTGAGAGAGGCCAGCCTATCCACTGGCAAGGGGTGGAAGGTGTTATGATATGCACCCAAACCTGCCAGCTTCCTGAATTTCGATGCTCTAACTCTCTGGAGTACGGATAGCTGGCTCTGCTCCTTTAAGGATTCAGGACCATCCCGCTAATTGGCTGCCATGTTTTGGCACCAGAATTTCAGTATTTAAGGAGCACAAGAATGGAGGTTCAATGCTCAATCATAACCTCAACTTGGGTTATCACCTAGCATCTTGTTTAATGCTCAGTTCTCATTTTAGTCATAATCAAGGACACGACCCACCCAGCCAACACACTTTTCGTCTCTCTTCCCTCCAGGAGAAGGTTCAGGAGCTTGAAGACTCGTACGGCCAGATTTGGGAATAGCTTCTTTCCAACTGTGATAAGACTGCCGAATGGATCCTGACCGGGATCTGGGCCGGACCCTCCAAATATCCGGACCTGCATCTCGTTTTTTTTTTGCACTACCTTACTTTCCCTTTTCTATTCTCTATTTATGATTTATAATTTAAATTTTTAATATTTACTATCGATTTGTAATCCAGGAAGTGGGAAGCGCAGAATCAAATACGCTATGATGATTGTACATTCTAGTATCAATTGTTTGGCGACAATAAATTATAAAGTCTCATGCTGTATCTTACCCTAGCCTCACATACTCCAGCACTTGGGTCCTATCCATCCTTGTCAAGGTCTCTCATCACAATGCGATTGAGCCAACATGGACGCAGAATGGTATCAGAGTCTTTTGTCCATAGTGGCCAGCCACAGTGAGAGAATTTCTAAACAGAGCCTGGAGATACTCGACCTCCAGTTTGCTGTGTGTCAACTTTCCAAGGGTGGAAGGCAGAGTCACTCAGGTGAGGCTGTCGATCACTCAGCGGAACCAATACCCCTTCCAACCTTGGTGAGATTCAACGGTCACCTGGGTTCTTGCCACGGCTTCCTCACTCAATGCTCATTGGTGTTCGAACTCCAGCCATCCCATTTCCCTTTGGAACATAGAAAAGTAGTCGTCATGATCTCTCTCCTGACCGGGAGACCCCTTCCTTGCCTGGGCCACCACACACTGGGAGTGAATGTTAGACATCGTGCGGATTTGGAGGAACTCATTGCCACCATGAGGAAGGTGTTCCATCATCCCAGTGGAACAAGCCAAGCCTTGGACTGTCCGATGAAGATGTGTCAGGGCAGTCAGTAGGCGGCCAACTACGCAATTGAGCTCCGGACTTTATCCCAAGAGAGTGGCTGGAAAAGGGAAGCCTTAGCAACTCTATACCGCCAAAGACTATAGGACAAACTAAAGGATGCCCTTGCCTTGGGAGAGCCAGCAGGACTCTTAGAGGTCCTGATTGACCAGTCCATCTACCTCGATAATGGTCTGGAGGAGTAAAACTGGGACTACATCAAGAGGTCAAGGAGGGCTAGCCTGAGGCCAGCCACAACCCATCGCTGCTTCCACTCCTGATCTCAGACCATGACCAGCTTGTCTCCTGCTCAAGATTCTGTCGAACCCATGCAGAGTGGTTACACGAGGCTCTCTGCCGATGACAGGTTCCTGCGTCGGAGTCAAGATTGCTGCTATTACTGCGGGGAGACAGGCCACCAGTGAGCCAAATGCTTGAAGCTGCAGCCATCGGGAAAACTATTAAGACCAGCCAGTGTCAGGAGGATGGTGACAGTAGCAGCCACCATTCCCAACACTTCGGACTCTGGCGTCATGCTGAATTGTTGATCAGTTTTCGAAGGCTTGCAAATTTTTTGCTTTCGACAAGCTACCACCTGAGGTGGAGATGACCGAGATTGTTCTACACCAATTCTTCAGGATCAATGGATTCCCAGAGGACTATGTCACAGATCATGGTCCACAATGCACAGCACAATTCTGGAGGGCATTCTGTAAGCTGACTGGGGCAACAACAAGTCTTTCCTCTGGGTTTTATCCACAGTCCAATGGCCAGACAGAGTGGAACTAAGATTTGGAACAAACTCTAAGATGCATGGCCTTCAACCTTGGCTGATTTTTATTCTTAACTCACTTTCTCCACTTTTTCCCCATGGCCCTTTATCAGGTTAAAGCAAATAAACCACATTTATTTTATGGCAAAGGTTGAACATAAAGAGTATGAGTAATTAACTTGTTAACTGCAATACTTAAACTGATTTGAAAAATAATAATCTGCTCAAGACTCCTTAGAGACTACTTCACAATCCCTTGTCAACAATGTAATGTCTGTCCCTAAGGAAAATGAAAGTCTAAGCAGAGTTTATTGTCATATTATGCACAGGTGCGATGAGAAGTTACTTGCAGAAGCTTCATAGGAACATAACATCAAATAAACAGCAAGTTAAGCATAATTTATACACAATTTTTACAAGAACAAGCACAATCAAAAAAAAAGTCAATTTTAGTGTAAAGTGGTCAGTGTTACCATATTGACGCAGTGACTAGGGTTGTGTAGGTTAGTTCATGTACAGAGTGGTTGAAAGAAATTAGCGGTTCTTGAAGTTGGTGATGTGAGATTGCAGGCTTCTGCACTCCCTTCCTGATGGTAGCTTTGAGAAGGTGGCATGGCCCAGGTGGTGGGAATCTTTGAAGGGATATTGCCTTCTTGAGATAGTCTCTCCACTATATACTTCTGATGGTAGTGAGGGATATGCCTGTGATGTATCTGACATCAGGGAAGTATTAGCATAGAAATATATGAATACAAATGGTGATGGTTGTTGCCCTCCATACCAGCAAAAGGCATCGTGCTTTATGGGAACAGAAGCACACAAGAAAATAGGGGCAAGAATAGGCCATTTGACCTTTTAAAGCTACCCCATGATTCAATATGATCATGGACGATCTAGGTTCCACTGCCATAACCCTTGAATTCTCAATCCTGCAAATATTTATTCATCTACCTCTTAAGGACCGGCTCTCCAATGATCCGGTCTCCAACACCATCAGCAGCAGAGAAATTCAGAGATTCATTACCCTCTGATAGAAGTGATTTCTCAACACTTTACTTTTAAATGACCAGCCCTTTATTTTGACACTATGCCCTCATGTTCTAGTTTTTGACCCTCTCACTAGTGAAAACATCCCAACATCTAATCTGTCAAGCCATTTTAAGATTTTATATGTTTTATATTTTAGATGTATGGACACACCTCATTCATTTAAACTCTAAAGAATACAGAACCGAAGTACCTCACCTTTCTTGACCAGACAACCCTCAATATTAGCTTTGTGAATCCTCTTTGTTCACATCCAACGCTACTGTATTCATTTTTTGGGTAAGATAACCAGATCTGCCCAGCATTCCAATCGGTGTTTGGTCACCAGCACCCTTTACAACTGCATCAAAATCTCCCTTCATAATAAAGTCCAAATTGCCATTTTCCTTCGTAAGTACTTGATTGATTTGCCTTCTAACACAGAAACACCTAGATTCCTCTGAATTTCAATCATTTGAAGTCTCTGTCCATTTAGATAATAATTTGCCTTTTATGCCACTGTTTTGGCCCTTGGTGATGACCACTTTGGCTGTTCTCAATGTGGATCACCTTTGTAGACTTCTGCACCTAGCAGACTTAGACTAAAAAAACCTACTGAAGAACAAAGCTCATATTTCAGCTATATTTGTATGCTGTGATGTAACATTTGCAACAAGGAAAATTGTTCCCAAGATCAGCTGGATTGTAGAGAAACAATAGTTCGAGAAAAATTAGGTTGAATGAAGAAGGAAAATGGTTTCAACTATCTGTTTTACAGAAATAAGGAAAGTACAGTATAATAGACACAACAATTAGCTTGATTGCATCTTTTGCCCAAACAGGAGAGGATTATTGCAAGATACTCTCACATTCCTTTACTGTGAATGTCATTGGTAAAGAAAATAAACTGAGATCTATCCTAGTTGCTGTGCTGGGAGCCTGTTGTGTACAATTTAATGAGCAACCCGCTGAGCCTAAAGAAATTAAGGAAATGATGCATTTGTTAGAGAATCACGTTAACTCAAAATCTGGCTTCTTTCAATTTCAAAACTACATTTTACGGTTCTAACATTTTTCTGTCATTCATTCTTTGGGGTTTTTTCTCTGTTTCTTGGATGTCTGCGAAGAGTAAGGATTTCAGGTTGTATACTGTATACATTCTCTGATAGTAAATTGAACCACTGAAATGTATTCATATTAGAATCACAATATACATACACTCAGAATCAAACATCAGAATGGAGAAGCAATGTGATCGCTGTGGCTTTGACCATGGAATGATTGTTAGTGCCAGATGGGGTGGTTGTAGTATCTCAGAAACTGCGGATCTCCTGGGATATTCATGCATGGCAGTCCCTAGGTTTAAGTGAATAGTGAGGGAAAAAAACAAAAAAACATCCAGTTAGCAGAGTTCTGAGGGTGAATTTCCTTGAAGAGAATGACCAGAATCAAGTTGACAGGAAGGCAACAGTAACCCAAATAACCACACATTACAACAGTGGTGTGCTGAAGAGAACTCTGAAACACACATCTGGTCTGAACTGGATAGGCTACTTTGATTATTGTGTTTTCACTTCCATGTGATTTTCCAAACCAATCTGCTCCTCCATCTCCTGTTTGGAAGCCTGAAATCCACCCCCACCAGAGCCACCTCTTTTTTTTTGGCTTCAGGGCTTATTTCAAGAACCTTCTCAGGCAAAGCCCTCACTGAGCACAGTTACAAAGAGTGCTGACACAAGAAAGTAGCATCAATCATCAAGGACCCCCATCATCCAGGTCATACTCTCTAATTACCACTACTAGTGGGCAGGAGGTATGGGAGCCTTAGGTCCCACACCACCCGGTTCAGGAACAGTTAACAAAATTTAGCCTTCAGGCTCTTCAATTACCATGGATATCTTCACTTCCCTCAACACTGAACTGTCTCTTCAACCTATAGACTTACTTTCAGGACCTCTATTACTCATGTTCTCAGTATTGTTTATTTACATTTTTAATTTATTATTTGCACAATTTGTTTTCTATTGGCTGTTCGTCAGTCTTTGTTTATGTATAGTTTTCATAAATTCTGTTATATTTCTTTGTCAGTAAATGTCTGCTAGAAAATGGATCTCAAGGTAGTATGTGGTGACATATACAAACATTGAAAATTAATTTACTTTGATTTTTGACATTTCTCGTATATCTTTCCTCTCTCCTAATGGCACTAATGGACTTCTTGATTAATACTGCAATCCAACCTCTTATTTTACATTCTGCCTGTCACACCTGAAGATTCTGTACCGCAAGCTGGTGACAGGTCTTGCCGATCTTTCAGCCAAGTCTCTGTGATAGCAACCCATCAGGGACCTTCATTACCATCTGTCCATGCACGATCATATAACCTGCAGAATTATTGCACGTGGCTCTTCCTTGTGTCTTGCACAAGACACAGTTCACCAAAGTAGTATAGCAGCTATCTTATGTATTTAGATTTATTGTGTATTTACTATACTATTACTATTATTATTATTGTTGTTATTATTATTATTATTACTATTATGTACTTTATTATTTCTGGGGATTCTTTTTGAGCTGCATTGGATCCAGAGTAACAATTATTTCTTTCTCCTTACACTTGTTTGCAAGAAATGACATTAAACAATCTTGAGGGATACTGCAGTGGACTGAATCTCAAACAATGAAGAGACCAAGTACAGGAAGGATATAATTTGTATTATTTAAGAGGACGCCCATTAGCGCTAATTGTGGGGTCCTAGTTTTGAAAACATTACATCTTGCAGTGTCACGCAATCAATGTTCTGTTGGAATTCTTAAGAATATACCTTGGTTACTGTCTCTACATTGGAGCCTGTCTTTTCTATCTCTTCCATTCCAACATTGCTAAGCACATCATGACGCTGAGTCTGTCTCATGGGTGAGATACTCTTTATTACTCTGTGACCTCTCAGCTAGTCAAAAGATTCTATTTAAAGGAGAGCAGGAGGCCCAATTGACATTCACCTCTCAATCAACCTCACCCAGATTCTTTGATCATCATGTTATCTCAAAAGCATGAAAAAATGTAATTCTATTCTAACACTACGTTTTTAACCAAGGAAAATATTCAGCCCCAAGCCTTTTCATGTACATAGCTAAAACATGTTCAAGATTCTCAAACAAGTGCTGCATTCCCAGCTCGCTCTGGACTACAGACACCATGCCAAGCCTTGCCCTGTGTAAGCAAAGACAAGATTGAGTTCACTGATCTCAAAAGAAGCCAGAATTTGGAGTCTATTTTGCTCCATACTTCACTGGACTGCTCAGAAGCAATTCCCATTCAAAGGCAGGGTAATTAAATTCCAAGACATGTAATTCCTTGCCAATGAAGGAATTCATTATCAGAGCCACTCCTCAAAAAACAGAAAGTTCTCAATCATTAACTGACAACTGGCATTAATGCTAATAGAAACAATTTCTCTTTCTCAAAACATTCAGCTTTATCATGACGCTATATAATCTTGAATTTAAAATTTTCTTCTCTTGATCCTTAAGGAGATGTTTGAACATGACTTGTGGCTCAGTAAGACACAAATTCAGATCATCAAGTAATAAGATTAAGCCTTATTGTAGAGACTGCAGCATATTAACCAGTGTTGCTGAGGAAACACCACTCATTCTGTGGTTCTTCGTCTTACATTGTATACAACTTCCAATCAGGGACCTTAAAATGAGAATATCCACAGAATGGGAAATCTTCCATTTTAGTAAAATTTTCTCTATTAGAAGTCTTATAATCTTTCATTGGTAACATTGCAGTTAAGGTTAGACAGCATTTTATAACAACAGTCCTTAAAGTTAAAAGTAAATTTATAATCAAAGTACATTAATATCACCATATACAACTCGGAGATTCATTTTCTTGTGGGCCTGCTCAATAAGTCTATAGAATAATAATCATAACAGAATCAATGAAAAACCATCCAACTTGAGTGCAGATGACAAGAAACTGCAAATACAAAATGAAAAAAATAATAATATAAGCAGTAAATATAAAGAACATGAGATGAAAAGTCCTTGAAAGTCAGTCCATTGGTTGTGGGAAAATTTCAATGTTTAAATGAAGTTGAGTGAAGTTCTCCCTTTTGGTTTAAGAGCCTGATTGTTGAGGAGTAATAACTGTTCCTGACCCTGACGGTTGGCGTGTACAAGTTGAACTGAAGGGCCTGTTTCCATGCTGTGTACAGATCAACTGAGCAACCTGCTGGCAATAGCTAAAAACCACTCCAATCTTCCTAAATGGGAGGTGTACTGAAGTGGTAAAATGGCTGGTAGTTACTCTTAAAGCAAAACTTCCTTAGGAAAGACAAACTATGTGACTTTGCTGAGCTTGAGCTCCAAGGATTTTTAACTTTGTACAAGAGGCATTGGGAGGTCAAGAAGGAGTTTGTGTCTCTTATCGTCATCTCACGTTAACACTCTGTCCCATTCCGTTTCTGTCTCCAGTCTCCCATATCGCAACCATGAAAGGCTGTGCCAGAGCAGCTTATCTTCTGATTGGCCACTACATAGCCTTCTGTGCTTTATACTGAGTTCAAGAATTTGATATGATTACCATGGTGACACTTTTATTTCAGTTTCCCAGCATTCATTCCCAATTACTTTTTGTATTTTAAGATAATTGTTCAGAAATGAGACCACCTCTGAGCTTTTGCTATTTTGAACTACCATGTCCTTGTCAGTTAATTACTCCTGTCTTCAATCCCACCACAGAACTAAGCATAGGTTTAAGGTGGGATGGGAGAGATTTAGCAGAAACTTCAAGGGAACTTTTTCAGCCAGAGAGTCTTTATATGGAATGGGCTGTTAGAGGAAACGTTCAAGGTAGATACATTAAGAACATTCAAAAGGCATTTATTTGGACAGATACAGGAATAGGAATAGTTATAGATAGGATCAGAATCAAGTTTAATATCACTGGGATATATCATGAAATCTGTTGTTTTGTGGCAACAGTACATTGCAATATACAATAATAATAAGCTATAAATTACCGTGCTTTTTTTGTAATTGCATCAATATTTTGGGCCCCAGATAGATCTTTAGAGTTGTAGGCAACCAGGAACTTCAAACTATTCACCATTTCCACTGCTGATTCCTTGCTGAGAACTGGTGTGTGTTCCTTTGATGCCCCCCTCCTGAAGTCTACAATCAATTCCTTGGTCTTACTAACGTAGGGCACAAGGTGGCTGTTGCAACACCACTCAACCAGCTGATCTATCTTCCTCCTGTATGCCTCCCTGTCACCATCTGAAATTTTGCCAACAATAGTTTGTGCCTAGGGGTTGCACAGTGGGTTTAGCACACATCCTTGAGATGCACAAGTGTTGATTGTCAGCAAGGAACAAGGAGGAGATGTTACTTCCCATCCACACACTATAGTTTCCAGGCAAGAAAGTCAAGGATCCAGCTGCAAAGGGAGGAACAGAGGCCCAGATTTTGGAACTTGTTGATTAGAACTGAGGGTATGAGGGTGTTGAACGCTGACATGTAATCAATACCAGCAGCTTGACATAGGTATTACTGTTATCCAGGTGATCCAAGGTCGAATGGAGAGCCAGTGAGATTGCATCTGCTGTAGACGTATAGTTAAATTGCAGCAGGTCCAGATCCTTGCTAAGACAGGAGTTGTTTCGAGTTATGCCCAAATTTTCAAAGCACTTCATCGCAGTAGATGTAAATGCAAATGGACAATAGTCGTTGAGAGAGCTCACTCTGCTCTTCTTGGGCACTGTTATGATCGTTCACCCTTTTGAAGCAGGAGCAAAACCTTAGCTGCAGCAGTGAGAGACTGAAGATGTCCTTTGACACTCCTGTGGTTAGCAGAGGTTTTCAGAGCCCTACCAGGAACACTCTTGACAACTTGCAAGGGTTCACCCTGTTGGAAGATGTTCTGTCATCAGCTTCTGAAAGGGGGATCGCAGGGTCACGAGGTGCTGCAGAGATTTGCACATGTGTAGTTCTATTCTCCATTTCAAAGCGTGAATAAAAGATGTTGAGCTTCGATAGGTGGTAATGCTAGCACAGTAATCACCTATTGAAGCTTAATTGCTTTACAGCATTAGCAATCACTGACCAGGCTTCAATTGCCACTGCTATCTGTGAGAGAATTGTACATTCTTCCATGACTGTAAGGGTGTCCTCCAGGTTCTTCTGTTCCTTCCCACATTCCAAGGACTTACGGTTAGGGTTAGTGAGTTGCCGGCATGCGATGTTGGAACCAGAAGCACTGGAGACTCCTGCGGACGGCCCCCTGCACAACCTCCGGACTGTGCTGGCCATTGACGCAAAATGACGCATCTCACTGTATGCTTCGATGTACATGGGACACATAAAGCTAAGCTTTTTTTTTATCTTTGATAGGTTTAGAGCAGGGGTTCTCAGCCTGGGGTCCATGGACCCTTTGGTTAATGGTAGAAGTCCATGGACTCTTTGGTTAATGGTGGGGGTCCATGGCATAAAAAAGATTAGGAACCCCCTGGTTTAAAGGGATATGGGTCAAATATGGGCAAATGGGACTAGGTTAGATAGGAACGGTGATTGACACAGACCAGTTTGACTGAAGGGCCTGTTTCCAGGCTGTATGATGCTGACTTCAAACCGAGCTGATGTTGTGTTCTCTCTTGCCCACCCAACGTGCTGAGCATCTTATTAGTAATTAGTGATTGGTTTATTATTGTCACATGCACTGAGATACAGTCAAGTACTTTGTTTTGCATGCCATCCATACCAAACACTCCAAACAAGTCAAGTCAAGTCAAGTCACTTTTTATTGTCATTTCAACCGTAACTGCTGGTACAGAACATAGTAAAAATGAGACAACGTTTTCCAGGACCATGGTGCTACATGAAACAATACATAAACTACACTGAACTACATAAGAAAAAACACAAAAACTACACTAGACTACAGTCCTATCCAGGACTGCATAAAGTGCACAAAACAGTGCAGGCACTACAATAAATAATAAACAAGACAGTAGGCACAGTAGAGGGCAGTAGGTTGGTGTCAAGCCAGGCTCTGGGTATTGAGGAGTCTGATGGCTTGGGGGAAGAAACTGTTACATAGTCTGGTCGTGAGGGCCTGAATGCTTCGGTGCCTTTTTCCAGATGGCAGGAGGGAGAAGAGTTTATATGAGGGGTGCGTGGGGTCCTTCATAATGCTGTTTGCTTCACGGATGCAGCGTGTGGTGTAAATGTCTGTGATGGCGGGAAGAGAGACCTCAATGATCTTCTCAGCTGACCTCACTATTGGCTGCAGGGTCTTGCGATTCAAGATGGTGCAATTTCTGAACTAGACCGTGATGCAGCTGCTCAGGATGCTCTCAGTACAACCTCTGTAGAATGTGGTGAGGATGGGGGGTGGGAGATGGACTCTTCTCAGCCTTCGCAGAAAGTAAAGACGCTGCTGGGCTTTCTTTGCTATGGAGCTGGTGTTGAGGGACTAGGTGAGATTCTCCGCCAGTTGAACACCAAGAAATTTGGTGCTCTTAATGATCTCTACGGAGGAGTCATCGATGTTCAGCGGAGAGTGGTTGCTCGGTGTCCTCCTGAAGTCAACAACCATCTCTTTTGTTTTGTTCACATTCAGAGACAGGTTGTGGCTCTGCACCAGTCCGTTAGCCGCTGCACCTCCTCTCTGTTTGCTGACTCATCATTCTTGCTGATGAGACCCACCACAGTCGTGTCATCGGCGAACTTGATGATGTGGTTCGAGCTGTGTGTTGCAGCACAGTCACGGGTCAGCAGAGTGAACAGCAGTGGACTGAGCACACAGCCCCGGGGGGCCCCCGTGTTCAGTGTGATGGTGTTGGAGATGCTGCTTCCGATCCAGACTGACTGAGGTCTCCCAGTCAGGAAGTCTAGGATCCAGTTGCAGAGGGAGGTGTTCAGGCCCAGCAGTTTCAGCTTTCCAATCAGTTTCTGAGGAATGATTGTGTTGAATGCTGAACTGAAGTCTATGAACAGCATTCGAACGTACGTGTCTTTTTTGTCCAGGTGGGTGAGGGCCAGGTGGAGGGTGATGGCAATGGCGTCGTCTATTGAACGGTTGGGACGGTACGCAAACTGCAGGGGGTTCAGTGAGGGGGGCAGCAGGGTCTTGATGTGCCTCATGACGAGCCTCTCGAAACACTTCATGATGATGGATGTGAGTGCAATGGGACAGTAATCATTGAAGCAGGACACTGAAGATTTCTTCGGCATAGGGACGATGGTGGCGGCCTTGAAGCATGTAGGAACAATGGCACTGCTCAGGGAGGTGTTGAAGATGTCAGTGAGAATCTCTGCTAGCTGGTCTGCACATCCTCTGAGCACTCTGCCAGGAATATTGTCCAGTCCAGCAGCCTTCCATGGATTGACCCTGTGCAGGGTTCTCCTCACATCGGCCACGGTAAGACACAGCACCTGGTCATTTGGAGGAGGGGTGGTCTTCCTCGATGCGTTGAACAACTTCTACGCTCGGTTTGAGTCAGTCACTATCTGACTCAAACCGAGCGTAGAAGTTGTTCAACGCATCTGGGAGGGAGGCAACACCCACACAGTCAGGTGATGTTGTCCTGTAGTTGGTGATGTCCTGAGTGCTCTTCCACATGCGCCACGTGACTCCGCTGTCCTGGAAATGGCTGTGGATTCGCTGGGCATGTGCACACTTTGCCTCAAACATCAAAGTAGTACAAGGAAAAAAGCAGTAACACAATGTGGAATACAGTGTTACAGATATAGAGAAATTGTACAGAGGCTCATACAGAAAGAAAACAGGCCTATTGTCCCAACTGGCCCACACTGACCATCAACCAGCCGTTTACATTCATCCTACATTGATAATATTGCTTATTCCCTTACATTCTCAGCAGTTCCATCATCCCACCCCCAGATTTTGTCACTCACCTACACACTAGGGGCAATTTACAGCTGTCAATAACTTACCAATCTACCACATGTTTTTGGGACATGGAAGTAAACCAGACTACCCAACGGAAATCCATCTTAAAATCTGTTTTTTTCTCTGACTCTTCCCAATGCTTCTGGAAGGTCTTCAACATAAAACATTAGCTTTGTTTTTCTTGGCACACTTGATTCAGACAAGAACTGAGGAAATTGATCTTTTTTGTATCAATGTAAGACAAGACTCTACTAAAAGATTTAATCATATCCCTGCCGTCCCCCTCACACATCTCGTAGACTGCTGACACTTGCTATGAATAGAAGGACCTAAAACTGATCTTTTTAAAAATTAATTCTATTGTTACAAGTTCCTCCCCCTTACATTCATGACAGAAAGCATGTCAATGTGATGTTAAAAATACAGTACTACATCAAAAGAAAACATTTTATTCCAAAGGTCACAAAGAGGCTGCACAGCAAGATGCAATTATTTCTTAGAAATGTGAAATGAAAAGAGAGAATCCAAAGGATTCGTGTGACATCTTGTGTAAAATATTTTAGAACCATAGCGAGATACAGCACATAAACAGGACCTTCAATCATTGAGTCCACATCAACCATCAACCCTAATCCTACCCAATTTATCCTTTCTACATTCCCATCAGCCCATCTCCACCACACCCCCTCTTTCCCTTATTGGACTCTTGAATGGACCCTCCTGTATGATAAACATCAACTCTTAACCTCACAATTTACATCATCATGGACCATGTGCCTTTTTGTCTACCTGCACTGCACTTTTTCTGTAATTAACCGTAACATTCTGTTACTGGTTTCCCTTATCATCATGATATGCCATGTCATATTGGTATGGGTGACCTCATGGTCTTATCCATGACCATGAGTGTTCTTGGCAAAATTTTTCTACAGAAGTGGTTTGCCAGCAATGTTCCCTCTAATTTGTAATGACCAGTGTGCACAAAAATCTTGTGCTGTGCAATTTTTTACCCAGTGACAGCAACATGTGTGCACTGGATTTTATCTATTCATTTTAGCAGCTAGCAAAACGCTGTCAAGAGGAACTTTGATCTCCTCTGGGTTTGATTGTTTTCACTGTCTTTCATCTGCACTCATACATATTAGGCTTATAGTGGATAATAAAGGATTTTTTTGCCAGAGTTTTTGCACACCATCCATATGTAATTTGCTTGCTAAATAACACTTTAAAAAGCCTTTCCGCTTTAAATGAACTAGCAGTCCTTTTGTGTTTCACGCCCTTTGCTTCTTTGGAATCCGACATAGTGAATCAATAAAAACAGTATAAATAAGTCAGTTCTAAAATCTGCAAGCAAATCATCACAAACTCTATGTTGTCAACACCATCTGCATCAAAAACCGGAAAAGGAAATGTGATTGTGTACAATCATGAAATATACTTAAAATGCCAAAGTGGTAGAGGGTGACAACCTTTTGTGCATGAATAGCAAAAGATATGTGGGTGTGCACATGCACACCCTAGAGGGAACATTGTCATGGTGTTGCTCGGCCAAGGGGTCAGTGCTCTTTTTTACAAATAAATCCTGGTCACTGTCTCTTTATTGGAGTCTGTCTTTCCTCCACACTTGGGTTTCAATAGTGCCAGTTCAGGTCATGTCAACAGAAGAGTGGAAAGAGATGGGGTGATGAGGCCGGTGGGATAAGTGGGAAAAAAGGAGCAGAGGGAGTTGATACTGGAAGTTAGAGATATTGACATCAGTTTGGAGACTACCAAGGTGGAATATGAGGTGCTGTTCTCAATCTGTCAATCAGATACCCATTCCTCTTTCCGGTTCCCTCCTTTCCTTTATTCCATGGTCCACTGTGCTTTCCTATCCATCTTTCACCTATCATCTCTCAGCTTCTTAAAGCAGTCCCATTCCTCCCCTCCCTCATCTGCCTACCATAACCCTTACTTGGATCTGCCTATTGCCTCCCTTTCTTTGTCCTTACCTGTTCACACTGCTACCTCCCTTCTTCCTTTCCCATTCTGATGAAGGGTCTTGACCCAAAATGTTGGCTGTCCATTTTCCTGCATACGTGTTGCCTGACCTGCTGATGTCCTCAATCATTTTGTGTTTTGCAAGGAAATCACTGGCATCTGGGCAATTGAGATCCTGTTTGGAGAACATGTTTGAATTATTAGACCTGAGAGAAGTTTATAAAGTTATGACAGGCATAAATAGAGTAGAGAGTCAGAATTGTTTCTTTCCCAGGTTGAAGATGCCAAATGCTAGAGGGCATAGCATAAAGGTGAGATGGGAAAGTTTAAATGAAAGTCTGGGCTATTTTTTTTGCACAGAGTGGTACATGCCTGGAGTGGACTACCAGTGTAGTGTATTTAATAGTTCAGGAATATAATAACAACCAGGGATGGTGGTAAAAGTAGATATGATAGTGGCATTCAAGAGGCTTTTAGATGGTACATAAATATGCAGGGAATGGAGGGATATGGATCATGTGTAGACAGAAGGTTTTAGTTTAATTTAGTATCATAGTCAGCACAGACATGGTGGGGTGAAGGGTCTGTTCCTGTCCTCTACTGGTTTGTTCTGTGTTCTATTGCAGAATCAGAATCAGATTTATTGTCACTGACATGCAGTATGTCATGAGATGCGTTGTTCTGAGGCAGCAGTACAGAGGAAGACACACAAAATAAATGACTAACGAGAAAATCTGCAGGGGCAGCATTTCCAAGCAACACACACAAAATGCTAAAGGAACACAGCAGGCCGGGCAGCATCTAGGCCCAAAACGTCAACTGCACTCTTTCCCTAGATGCTGCCTGGCCGGCTGAGCTCCTCCAGCATTTTGCATGTGTGGCACAAAAAGTGACTCTAAGTTACAATAAAAATAAGCAAATCGTGCTAGAAGGAATAGTGAGGTAGTCTTCCTGGGTTCATGGGCCTTTCAGAAATCATATAGAGGAGGTAGGTAGATGAGGGAGGGGAGGAGTAGGAATGCTGAGTGTGGGTATTCAGGCTCCTATACCTCCAGCTCAATAGTAGTAATGAGAAGTGAGGAGATTACAAGTAGGATAGATAAAGGGGATGCAGTGGATGTTGTATATTTGGACTTTCAGAAAGCCTTTGACAAGGTGCCACACATGAGGCTGCTTACCAAGTTAAGAGCCCATGGTATTACAGGAAAGTTATTAACATGGTTAGAGCATTGGCTGATTGGTAGGAGGCAGTGAGTAGGAATAAAATGATCCTTTTCTGGTTGGCTGTCAGTGACCAGTGGTGTTCCGCAAGGATCGGTGTTGGGACCACTTCCTTTTATGCTGAATATCAATGATTTAGCTAATGGAATAGATTGCTTTGCTGCCAAGTTTGCAGATGATATGAAGATTGGTGGAGGGGCAGGTAATGTTGGGGAAACAGGTAGGACGCAGAAGCAGTTAGACAGATTAGGAGAATGGGCAAGAAAGTGGCAAATGAAGTACAATGTTGGAAAATGCATGTTCATGCACTTTGCTAGTAGAAATAAATGTGCGGACTATTTTTTAAACAGGGAGAAAATCCTGGAATCTGAGATGCAGAGAGATTTGGGAGTCCTTGTGCAGAACACCCTGAAGGTTACCTTGCAGGTTGAGTCGATGGTGAGGAAGGCAAATGCCATGTTAGCATTCATTTCAAAGGGTCTAGAAAACAGGAGCAAGGATGTGATGCTGAGGTTTTATGAGGCACTGGTGAGGTCTCTACTTGAGCATTGTGAATAGTTTTGGGCTCCTCATCTTAGAAAAGATGTGCTGGCATTGGAGGGGGTCCACAGGATGTTCACAAGGATGATTCCAGGAATGATAGTGTCATCATACAAGGAACATTTGATGGCTCTGGGTCTGTACTCATTAGAATTCAGAAGAATGAGGGGTGCTCTCATTGAGATCTTTCAAATGTTGAAAGACCTAGACAGAGTAGATGTGGAAAGGATGTTTCCCATGGTGTGAGAGTCTAGGACAAGAGGGCACAGCCTCAGGATAGAGGGCGCCCTTTCAAAACAGAGATGCAGAGAAATTTCTTTAGCTAAAGGGTGGTGAATTTGTGGAATTTGTTGCCACATGAAGCTGTGGAGGCCAGGTCATTGGGTGTATTTAAGGCAGAGATTGATAGGTTCTTGATTGGACATGGCATCAAAGATTATGGGGAGAAGGCCGGGAACTGACGCTGAGGAGGAGTCAGAAAAAAGGATCAGCCATGATTGGATGGCCGAGCAGACTCGATGGGCCAGATAGCATAATTCTGCTCCTATGTCTTATGGTCTAAATGTACATGTCCCAGGTGGTGCAGGTCCATAATGATGGAAGCAGCCTTCTTGAGGCACTGAATTTTGAAGATGTTGTCGATGGCTTGTGCCCATGATGGAGCTGGCTGAGTTAACAACTCTCTGAAGCTTCTTTTGATCCTATGCATAGGAGACCCCATACCGGGTGGTAATGCAACTGAACAGAATTCTCTCCATGGTATATAAGACCATAAGATATAGGCCAGAAGTAGGCCATTTGGCCCATCGAGTCTGGTCTGCCCTTGAATCATGGGCTGATCCAATTCTTCCAGTCATCCCCACTCCCCAGCTTTCATCCCATATCCTTTGATCCCCTGGCTAATCAAGAACCTATCTCTCTCTGCCTTAAACACACCCAAGGTCTTGGCCTCCACAGCCGCTTGTGGCAACAAATTCCACAGATTTACCACCCTCTGATAAAATAATTTCTCCATACCTTAGTTCTAAAAGGACTTCCTTCAATCCTAGAGTTGTGCCCTCTTGTCCTAGAATCCCCTACCATGGGAAATAACTTTTCCATATCTAATCTGTTCAGGCCTTTTAACATTCGGAATGTTTCTATGAGATCCCCCCTCATTCTCCTGACCTCCAGGGAATACAGCTCAAGAGCTACCAGACGTTCCTCATATGGTAACCCTTTCATTCCTAGAATCATTCTCATGAATCTTCTCTGAATCCTCTCCAATGTCAGCATAACCAAGGAGCCCAAAACTGCACACAATGCTGTGTCTTATAGAGCCTCAGCATCACATCCCGGCTCTTATATTCTGTACCTCTAGAAATGAACACCAACATTGCATTCACCTTCTTCACAACCGACTCAACCTGGAAGTTAACCTTTAGGGTATCTTGCACAAGGACTCCCAAGTCCTTTTAGATAGATAGATATACTTTATTAATCCCGAGGGAAATTTGGTTTCGTTACAGCTGCACCAACCAAGAATAGAGCGTAAATATAACAATACAAAAAACCCCAACAATCAAACACCAAAATACAAACTATGCCAGATGGAAAATAAGTCCAGGACCAGTCTATTGGCTCAAGGTGTCTGACCCTCCACGGGAGGAGCTGCACGTTCGATGGCCACAGGCAGGAACGACCTCCTGTGCCGCCAAGTGTTGTATCACAGTAGAATGTGGCCGAAGTCCAACAGTAAAAAGTTCAATATCCAGTCTTCAAACACGTTCCTCGATCGTAATATACCCCGGATTGCACCATCCGTTGCTAGCCAGATCAGTAAGCACCCAACTCCTTTACACTTACCGCTCTCAGTGCACTTCCGGTCAGCTGGAACGGTATTACCCACCGAACTCCTCTTCTCCATAAGTCTCTGTTGTCTCGACCCGGTCCTCTTTCCTCAGCTTTGTGATCCCCCTCTGTGTGTTTTCCTCTGGATTTCAGCAGGGGTGTCCACCACTCTGTTAGCTAAGCCGGCCGGGATTTGCTGGTCCGCGGAATACACAATGTGACCTTGCTTCTGTCCCGCGTGTCGGGATGTAACCATTTCCAGCGCTAAAGAAAACCCAAATAAAACTCTATCTACCAGCATGTTAGAGAGGGTGCAGCTACGATGTGTTACCGTGAGAAAAAAAATACAAAAAGTAACGTAAACTAAAAAGTAAGAAGAAGAAAGTAAAAGAATAGATCGGAACGGCTGTACCAGGCTGCATGCACAACCGACGCATGCGTACTTTGCATCTCTGCATTTTGAATTCTCTCCCCATCTGAATAATAGTCTGTCCATTTATTTCTTCCAACAAAGTGCATGACCATATACTTTCCAACTTCCAATATACTTTCCAATATTTGCCACTTCTTTGCCCATTCCCCTAAACTATATAAGTCTCTCTGCAGGCTCCCTGTTTCCTCAACACTACCCACTCCTCCATCTATCTTTGTATCATTGGTAAATTTAGCCTCAAATCCATTAATACCGTAGTCCAAAGCATTGACATACATCGTAAAAAGCAGCAGTCCCAACACCAACCCCTGTGGAACTCCACTGGTAACTGGCAGCCAGCCAGAATAGGATCCCTTTATTCCCACTCTCTGTTTCCTGCCGAACAGCCAATGCTCCACCCACACTAGTAACTTCCCTGTAATTCCATGGGCTCTTATCTTGCTAAGCAGCTTCACGTGCAACATCTGTTGCAATTTGTTAGAGCCTTCAGTGACATAATAAATCTCCTCAAACTCCTAATGAAGTGTAGCCACTGGCATGCCTTCTTCATGATTGCATCAATATGTTGGGCCCAGGATTGATCCTCTGTCAATGTCCAGGAACTTGAAGCTGCTCACCTTCTCCATTGCTGACCTCTCAATGAGAATTGCTATGTGTTCTCCTTACTTCCATTTCCTGAAGTCCACAATCAATTCCTTTGTTGTACTGACATAGAGCGAGATTGTTGTGGCGCCAATGGATCTCACTCCTGCATGCCTCCTTGTCACCATCTTTGGCCTCTTTTTCCCCTTTTGCCTGGTTATCTCTTACCATGATTGAAATTGCAGGGATCTGAAACTGATCATATGGGTGATAGCATGTTGATTTTAACAGATCTTTGTAAAAGACTGACAAACACTTAAGATACTTTGAATATGTCTGAATGTTTAGCTTATCCTTTTTCTCATGGAGTAAGCAACCCAAATTGTTACCGCTGACTTGCGGAACACAACCATAGGTGCTGCCTGACCTGCTGAGTTCCTCCAGAAACTTGTGTGTTTTGCTCAAGATTTTCGGCATCAGCAGAATCCCCTGTGTTTGATTTGCTGCTTTCCTGCAAAGACTCTTCGAGGTATGCAGAGTCTGAAGTAGTTTAAATTTTCTCTTGACAGGAATCCTCTCATCGCTCCCCTTCTGAGATTTCTGTTGCTCCCCCCTCCCACCTTCTTGTTCCGGCTTCTTTCGCCTTTCCTTCCAGTCCTGATGAAGGGTCTTGAGCCAGAATGCCATCTCTTTATTCCCCACCATCGATGCCGCCAGCTTGCTGAGTTCCTCCAGCATTCTGTGTGTGTTGCTCAAGATTTCCAGCATGCCTTGAGTCTAAATAGTTTATGGTTTAGCCAAATAATAAATTTCTATGCACAGAATTTCACCACTTTTATCTTGCTCTATTTGTATTTTCTCTCTTTTTCTTTAAATTTCCTTGCTAATCCATAACTTCCTCAAATGCATCACTACAGCAACTCTGACCTTTGCCACATCTTTCACTCCCCCATCCTTCCCACAACTTAAAATTAGTTTGTTTTTCCAATTCTGGTAAAGAGCCTTTGACCTGAACAATTGATTCCGTTTCTTGTCCAACAAGTGCCATTTCTGTGCTTCCAGCACTCCCTGTTTGTGTTTCTGAGTTCCAGCATTTGCTGCTGATTTATTGTTTTTCTTACATCATACTTAGAAGATGCCATGTCTACATATGGGTATAATTATTACTAATCAAATATTCTTCAAGTTATTAGTGTGTTCATTCAGCCGTCCTCAATCCCATATCTACCCAACCATCAGTGGCAACTTGATTAGGTACACCTGCTCACTAAAGTAATTATCTAATCAGCCAATCATGTGCAGCAATTTAATGTATAAACACATGCAGAGATGGTCAAGTGGTTCAGTTGTTGTGCAGGCCGCACATCGGAATGAGAAGAAATGTGATCTAAGAGACTTTGACCGTGGAATGATTGTTGGCACAAGATGGACTGGTTTGAATATCCTAGCAAGTGCAGATTTCCTGGGATTTCCACACACAACAATCTTTAGAGCAAAGCTCCCAACCACTTTAATGCCATGGACCACTACCATTAACCAAGGGGTCTGTAAACCCCAGGTTGGAATCCTTGCTCTAGAATTTATAGAGAATGGTATGGAAAACAAAAAGTGAGTGACAGTTCTGTGGCGAAAAATGCCTTCTTAATGAGAGAGGTCAGAGAAGAATGGCCGGGCCTGTTCAAGCTGACAAGAAGGTAACAGTAACACAAATAACCATGCAACACAACAACGGCATGCAGAAAAGCATCTCCGAAAGCACAAGTTAAACCTTGAAATGGATGGGCTGCAGCAACTGAAGACCATGGACATTCACTCATTCGCCACAGGAGGAATGAAATAAAGCGGTCACAGAGTTTATGTCTTCTAAATACAGTCAATGGGTTGTGAGTAATGACCACCATTGCTGTTACTGTTTTAGTAAACAGTGAGCCAGATAATGCTTCATGCTTTTGATTGCTCAAGTTCGCTTGAACAAATGTTGCAAGATTTTCTTGATAATGTAATTCTTTTCTTTGCTAGCATATTAACAGCAGTAACACACTTTAAATGCTTTGTTTTTAGCTTAATGGGATTTATGTGATTTATGTAAACTTAATATCCATATAATCTGCAGATTTCCAAATTTCAGATATTTTTGGAAAGGACACACCCATATGGAATTGCAAGTAATGAGGATTTAAATGAGTTTGAATCGGAATCAGAAACAGGTTTAAGATTGTTGGCATATGTTGTGACATTTGTTGTTTTACAGCAGCAGTACAGTGCCAAACAATAAGAAATATACATACAATATACAAGAAAAATAAATTTAAATATGCAGTGACAAAAGAGAACAAAAAATAGTAATGAGGTGGTTTCTTCATTGGTTCATTGCCCGTTCAAAAATCTGATGATAGAGAGGAAGAAGTTGTTTCTAAAATGTTGAGTGTGTCCCTTCAGGCTCCTGTACCTCCTCCCTGATGGTAACCATGAGAAGATGGCATGTCCTGGTTGATTTGGGTCCTCAATGATGGAGGCCACTTTTTTGACCACTGCCTTTTGAAGATGAGCTCAGTGCTCGTGCCCATAATGGAACTGGCTGAGTTTCCAACTTCCTGCAGCTTTCTCCAGTCCTGTGCAGTGACCCTTCAATATCAAACGGTGATGCAACCAGTTAGAATGCTCTCCGTGCTGAGAATGTTGGCTTGGAAGTGGATACAGACATTGGTTTGCTTATCCTGTTGTGGATGGTTTCACAGAGACCAGGTTAATGCTACCTTTCTGGTGCTCTGAAGTGCCCATTGTACAAACTTTGTACATCGTCCGTGTCTGTGAACGTAAAGAAGGGCAAGGATCACTATTACTCAGAAGACCACAGGTTTTGTGCTGGGTTTAACAGTTTGTTGTCTTTTGCACATTGTTATTCTTTGTTTGTTTCAAATTTTTCATTGACTCTGTTGCTTTTCTTTGTTCTACCGTAAATGCCTGCAAGCAAGTAAATCTCTGGCTAGTACATGGTGATGTATCCATATTCTAATAATAAATTTACTTGGAACTTTGGTAGCTGTGAAGCCAATGTTGAATCCAATTTACTCCCTATCCTCAATGCCAAGTAACTGAACCTTCTTGACCAGCCTCCCGTGCAGGACTTTGTTAAAGGCCACGATAAAGTTGAGGTCATTCGAATCAAATTTCGAGAAAGGAGTCCAAAACCTGGCAAATTTACAAATGACAAGGAACAAGTGTTCTCATTCAGATAAACAAAGCTATTACGGTGTTCTTGATTATTAGCTTTACTTGTGTAAAGGACTGCTGCAAGCAGATAATCAAGTGCAAGAACTTCTGTGGAACATACCCATTGAATCTCCTTCCTGGCATGGACAATCTCTGTTTAAGAGCTACCATCTGTATAACATCAGCAGATGGAAGTCAGGTTATCACGAACCAGGCACACAGATATCACCACTGGAAACTGCTGACTCATATTTAACAAGAGTGAAACAGCACTACACTAAACAGTCTAGATGGCTTAGGATTTCATCCGTTAACCTGAGTACTGATGAAACTTCGAGGCATAAATAGTCCCTCGAAAAGGTAAGTGCAAACAACCAGAGTAGTTCAAAGGATTAACAGTTTCGTTGTCCTAAAGTACCTTCCAGAGATATGGAACTGCTGACTATGACACAAATTCAAATCCTTCATGGACCCTGTAAATTTAATGAAGTTTGGAATAAAAACCTATATTAATTACTAGAAAATGTAACTCTACCCATAAGGTTTGCTGATGTCCTTTATGGAAGGAGAATGCCTGCTCTGTTCTAACTGAGGCTCCAGACCTAGGATCTGATAAAATGGTACAGCAAACTATGCAATCTGTGTCAAATAGGAATGGACAGGTCTCAGCCTTGCTGGTGAAGCCCACGTCCGTAAACAAATGAAAGTGAAAAAACCCTAACAACAGATACTTGATTTTTGGTTTCCATGGAGTCCAAGAGCCAAGGATTTATGTTAAGGCAAGAGTCAGTGTTGTCGTGTGGCCAAGCGGTTAAAGTGTTGGTCTAGTAATCTGAAGGTCACCAGTTCAAGTCGTCAGGTCACTTTTTATTGTCATTTCAACCATAACTGCTGGTACAGAACATAGTAAAAATAAGAAAATGTTTTCCAGGATCTTGGTGCTACATGAAACAATACAAAAACTACACTGAACTACATAAGAAAAAACACAAAAACTACACTAGACTACAGACATATCTAGGACTGCATAAAGTGCACAAAACAGTGCAGACATTACAATAAATAATAATAAATAACAAATGAGACAGTAGGCACAGTAGAGGGTATAGTAGGTTGGTGTCAAGCCAGGCTCTGGGTGTTGAGGAGTCTGATGGCTTGGGGAAAGAAACTGTTACGTAGTCTGGTCGTAGAGCCCAAATGCTTCAGTGCCTTTTGCCAGATGGCAGGAGGGAGAAGAGTTTGTATGAGGGGTGTGTGGGGTCCTTCATAATGCTGTTTGCTTTGTTGATGCAGCGTGTGGTGTAAATGTCTGTAATGGCAGGAAGAGAGACCCCGATGATCTTCTCAGCTGACCTCACTATCTGCTGCAGGGTCTTGCGATCCAAGATGGTACAATTTCCGAACCAGGCCATGATGCAGCTGCTCAGGATGCTCTCAATACAACCTCTGTAGAATGTGGTGAGGATGGGGGTGGGGTGGGAGATGGTCTTTTCTCAGCCTTCACAGAAAGTAGAGACACTGTTGGGCTTTCTTTGCTATGGAGCTGGTGTTGACGGACCAGGTGAGATTCTCCGCCCGGTGAACACCAAGAAACTTAGTGCTCTTAACAATCTCTACGGAGGGGTCATCGATGTTCAGCGGAGAGTGGTCGCCCCGTGTCCTCCTGAAGTCAACAACCATCTCTTTTGTTTTGCTTACATTCAGAGACAGGTTGTTGGCTCTGCACCAGTCCGTTAGCCTCAGTTGAGGCAGCGTGTTGTGTCCTTGAGCAAGGCACTTAGCCACACATTGCTCTGTGACGACACCGGTGCCAAACTATATCGGCCCTAGTGCCCTTCCCTTGGACAACATCAGTGTCGTGGAGAGGGGAGACTTGCAGCGTGGGCAACTGCCGGTCTTCCATACAACCTTGCCCAGGCCTACGCTCTGGAAACCTTCCAAGACGCAAATCCATGGTCTCACGAGACTAACGGATACCTATATAACATAAAGGCAAGAGTCAGGAGGCTAAGGGGGGATCTGAGAAAATTTTGTTTCACCCAAAAAGTGGTTGTAGTATGAAACTCCCAGTCTCGGGGCAGTGGAGACAGGTACCCTCACCACATTTATGATGGCATGAAGATTGGAGTTGTTGTGGGTAGTGTAGAAGGTTGTCATAGGTTACAGGACATCTTTTTAATGTGGTTGGAGGAGAGTGTTTGGAGATGTTAGAGGTAGTTTTTTTTCCCTGACAGGATGCAGAGCTGGGCTAAAAATGCAGATGAAGTTCAATCTGGAAAAGTAAGAAGTAATACATTTTGGAAATTCTAAAATAAAGATGGAGGACCAGGCTGATGGCAGGATTCTTAACGGTGTGGAGGAACAGAGGGATCTTTGGGTGTAATTCCATGAATTCCTCAAAGTTGTTGTACAAGTTGCTTGGGCTGTTAAGAGCATATGGTGTGTTGGCCTTCATTAGTCAGGGGAATAAGTTCAAGAACCTTGGGGTAATGTTGCTGCTCTATAAAACTCTGGTTAGACCGCACTTGGAATACTGCATTCATTTCTGGCCTCCTCATTTTAGGAAGCATCTGGAAGCTTTAGAGAAAGTACAGAGGAAAGTTACCAGGATGCAGTCTAGATTTGAGAACATGTCTTTTGGGGAAAGATAGAACCAGCTGGGGCTTTTCTCTTTGGGATGAAGGAGGATGAGAAGTGATTTGTTAGAGGTGCATAAGATGATGAGAAGCATAACACAGCCAGCCCCTTTTTCCCAGAGTGTCAATGGCTAATATGAGAGGACATCCTTTTAATGTGATTGAAGAGTGTAGGGGGATGTCAGAGGTAGATTTTTGTACAGAAAATGAGAAGCACATGGAACACGCCGTCAGGTGGTGATAGAAACACATACATTAAGGACATTTAAGAGTTTCTCAGATGGGCAGAAGAAAGAAAATGGAGGGCTATATGGGAGCAAAGTGTTAGATTAGGCACCTTCAATAACTCCAAAAGACTGAGGTTGGGTAAAATACTGAAAGGCTTTTATTCGCTGTACAATACGACCTCTGTGGTGAGTGTCTGCCCCCGGACTGAGGAGGAGGGGCAAGGCGAAACACCTTTATACAGGAACTGTGGGAGAAGCCACAGGGGCAGTCAGCAGAGGGGCGTGTCCAGACAGGTAACCCAGTTACAACATATATATGGTTTACCACATTCTCCCCTCCTTTTTTAAAAAAAGAGTCCCGCGGGGTGAAGTGACTGACAATATTTAAAACCAGTATATTTACAAGTCAAGTCTATCAGGCGGTCGAGTCCTTCGCTGTGATCTATGTAGCACTGCTGGTGATTGCATCGGTGACGGCTGTTGTGCTGGCTCCGGCCTGACTTGAGGTGCCAGCACGTTAGGCGTTGTTAATCCCCCGTGCGTGTGCGTCGCGCCCGTTATGGGAGTGTTGTGTGGTGTCTGTGTAGGGTTTGGAGTACGCGGTGTCTCGTGGGTATATACATCGGTGGGTACAGGGTCAATAGTCACCATGGAGTGTTCAGGATAGGGGCCCGGTGCTCCTGCAGGTGCCAGGTCACGGATGGAGACCGTGTTCTCCCGCCCATCAGGTGAAACCACATAGGCATACTGAGGGTTCGCATGAAGTAAGTGAACCCTCTCGACCATCAGGGAATATTTATTGCTCCTTGCAAGTTTCCGGAGCAGCACTGGCCCCGGGGACGTCAGCCAAGTTGGTAGGGTGGTTCCAGTGGTCGACTTTCCGGAAATGAAGAGCCGCTCATGAGGGGCTGCATTGGTGGCCGTGGGTAACAGGGAGCGGATGGAGTGGAGTGCCTCGGGAAGGACCTCCTGCCAGTAGGAGATCGGCAGTCCCTTTGACCTGAGGGCTAAGAGTGTGGCTTTCCACACCGTGGCATTCTCCTTCTCCACCTGTCCATTCCCCCGGGGTTTATAGCTCGTGGTCCTACTAGTTGCAATTCCCCTAGCCAGCAGGTATTGGCGCAGCTCGTCACTCATAAACGAGGATCCTCTGTCACTGTGGATTTAGCATGGGTATCTGACATGGTTGTGGTGTCGGGACAGGGGGTGGCAAAGGGGAACCGCGAGTACTCGTCGATAACGTTAAGAAAGTACACATTGCGGTCAGTGGAGGGAAGGGGACCCTTAAAGTCAACACTCAGTCGCTCAAAGGGGCGGGTGGCCTTGATGAGTTGTGCCTTTTCGGGTCGATAGAAGTGCGGTTTGCACTCTGCGCAGACTTGGCAGTCCCTGGTCATCATTCTGATCTCCTCAAGGGAGTAAGGCAGGTTCCGGGCTTTCACGAAGTGGAAAAGCTGGGTGACCCCCGGGTGGCAAAGATCTACATGTAGGGCGTATAGCCATTCAACCTGCGTGCTGGCGCACGTTCCCCGGGATAGGGAATCGGAGGGCTCGTTGAGCTTCCCAGGCCTGTACATGATGTCATAGTTGTAGGTGGAGAGTTCGATTCTCCACCTCAGAATTTTATCGTTTTTGATTTTGCCCCGCTGTTGGTTATTAAACATGAATGCGACTGAGTGCTGGTCAGTTAGCAGGGTGAACCTTTTGCCGGTGAGATAGTGCTTCCAGCGCCTAATAGCTTCCACTATGGCCTGGGCCTCTCTCTCCACTGCGGAGTGCCGAATTTCAGGGCCTTGAAGGGTACGGGAGAAGAACGCCACTGGTCTTCCTGCCTGGTTGAGGGTAGCAGCCAGCGCGAAGTCGGAGGCGTTCCTCTCTACTTGGAAGGGAGTGGCCTCATCCACCGCATGCATTGCTGCTTTGGTAATGTCCCCTTTTATGCGGTTGAAGGCCGCATGGGCCTTGGCAGAGAGGGGGAATGTGGTGGACTTGACCAGGGGGTGGGCCTTGTCTGCATAGTTAGAGACCCATTGGGCATAATATGAAAAGAAGCCCAGGCACCTTTTGAGGGCTCTGAGGGTGTTGGGAAGAGGGAGTTCCAACAGGGGGTGCATACCGTCGGGGTCAGGGCCAATGACTCCGTTCTCCATGACACACCCAAGGATAGAAAGCCGGGTGGTTCCGAACACACACTTGTCCTTGTTATAGGTGAGATTGAAAGCTTTGGCCGCTTGGAGAAATTTTTGGAGGTTGTTGTCGTGATCCTGCCGGTCGTGACCGCAGATGGTGATGTTATCCAGATATGGGAATGTGGCCTTCAGTTGGCACTGGTCTACCATCCAGTCCATCGCCCTCTGGAAGACAGATACGCCATTTGTGACACCGAAGGAGACGCGCAGGAATTGATAAAGCCTGCCGTCCGCCTCGAAGGCAGTGTAAGGGCGGTCCTCCCGGCGGATGGGGAGCTGATGGTAAGTGGATTTTAGGTCTGTGGTCGAGTACACGTTGTACTGTGCTATTTGATTGACCATATCCGCGATGCGGGGTAGAGGGTACACGTCGAGCTGCGTGAACCTATTGATGGTCTGGCTATAGTCCACGACCATCCTATTCTTCTCCCCGTTCCGAACAACCACCACCTGCGCCCTCCAAGGACTTGTGCTTGCCTCAATGACCCCCTCCCTGAGCAGCCGCTGCACCTCCGACTTAATGAAGGCTCTGTCCCCCGCGCTGTACCTCCTGCTATTAGTTGCCACAGGTTTACAGCCAGGGGTCAGGTTGGTGAACAGCGGTGGGGGAGGGATCGAGGGTGGAGAGGCTGCAAGTGGCGTTGGTAGTGCAGCAGTTGGCATGGTGTTGGGTGGGATGCGCGGGTCGGTGTGTGGGGGTGGTCAGTAGTAGGGTATGTGACGTATTCCTACAAAACTGGGGATTTACGACAGTAATTGGTGGGAGGGGCCCATCATACTCCATTGTCACGCTTTTCAGGTGGCTCTGGAAGTCGAGCCCCAATAACACAGGGGCACACAGTTGATGCATAACCAGTAACGTAAAGTCTCAATATTCTGTGCCCTGCAACACTAGTGTTGCTACACAACCCCCCCGGATGTCTGTTGTATGCGACCCGGAAGCCTTGGTGACCTTCTGACTTACCGGCCGTATCATGAGTCCACAATGCTGCACCGTGGCCGGGTGGATAAAACTCTCCGTGCTGTCCGTGTCAAACAGACAGCTTGTCCTGCACCCCTCCACCAGGATGTCCATCATTGACCTTGCGAGCTGGTGGGGAGCACTTTGGTCGAGGGTCACGGAAGCCAGGGTCGGGTCGCTGTCTTGGTCCGGCACGGTGGGTGCCCCGTGAGCACCCGTTGGTCGTGGGAGGTGGCACCGACCAAGATGGCCGCCCCCATGTCTCACACGTGGTGGCGGCATGCAAGGAAGGTGGCGACCCCCATGTTTCACATGCGGCGTTGCTTGATCCCGCTCGCGGTTTGGACTTACAGACCTTCATGAAGTGGCCCTTCTTTCCGCAGCTGGAACAGGAAGCTTCTCGGGCTGGGCAGTGTTTCTGGGAGTGCTTCTCCAGTCTGCAGAAGTAGCACTTCATGGACTCGCGACTGGCGGCAGCCAAGGTCGATTCGCCAGCGGGTTGTGGGGTCTGCGGCGCCCACGAGGCCATTGGGGGATCACGTGCCTGGAGAGCCTCTGAGTTATGCAGAGCGGCCTCCAGCATGTCGGCCAGCTCGATCGCTGAACTTAAGGTAAGATCAGCTTTTTCCAACAGCCCCTGGCACACGTACACTGACCTGGTCCCCGTAACGAAGGCGTCTCTCACTAGGAGTTCTGCATGCTGCGCCGCCGTCAGCTCCTGGCAATTGCAGGCCCGCACGAGCATCCGTAGGGCCTGGACGAACTCAGCACTTGATTCCCCGGGCCGTTGTTGCCGTGTCGCTAAGCGGTGCCGAGCATAGACACTGTTTATCGCCCGCAAGTATTGTCCTTTGAGGGCGCTCATTCTGCTGTTGTTGCTCGGCTGCTCTCTGATCAGCGAACAGACCCGTGGACTGACCCTGGAGAGTAGAACTCTGCGTTTCACTACGGGGTCGGTCGCTTTAATCTCCTCTAGGTACGCTTCGAAGCAGGCCAGCCAGAGTTCGAAAGCGTTCCCAGCTTCTGGCGTTTGCGGATCGAGGTCTAATTTGTCGGGTCTTAGTGCATGTTCCATGCTTTAAAATGTACAACGAATAAAATTGAAGCACCTTCAATAACTCCAAAAGACTGAGGTTGGGTAAAATACTGAAAGGCTTTTATTCGCTGTACAATACGACCTCCATGGTGAGTGTCTGCCCCTGGACTGAGGGGGAGGGGCAAGGCGAAACACCTTTATACAAAATTCTGTGGGAGGAGCCACAGGGGCAGTCAGCAGCGGGGCATGTCCAGACAGTTAACCCAGTTACAACATATATATGGTTTACCACAGTAGGTTAAGAGGTTGGCACAACATTGTGGTCTGAATGGCTTGTACTGTGCTCTACTGTTCTATGTAACTAGATGATCTCCAAGGCGCAGAAGGGTACAGAACACGAGCTGGTAAATGAAATTAGTATATATGGTTGGCATGAGAAGGACAGACAGAAGGAACTGTTTCTGTGCCAAATGACTAGAACTGCGGACAAGAGCCAAGACAAGAAGGCCATTTATCTCCTCCAAACTGATCTCTCATTTAAAGAGATGATGGCTGATCAGCAGACTAACTTCACATGACCACTTGGTTTCATTATAATGTAGGCAGCTCTAGACTTTGCATTTTGTCAAGATAATAAAATCCTAGGCTTATCTGGATGATTAGAGATAAGAGAGCCTCTGGTCTGAAGAGTGCATTCCCAGTGGAGCAGAGAAGGCTGGATTAGCTTCTTTCATTAGGAACAAAACCACCGAATTTGGAAATGGGATTTAGGAGAAGCAATTTGATATTATGCCCTTGAAGACACAATGGTACAGATGCTAGAATCTGGAGCAACATATAACCTGCTAGAGGAAGTCAACAGGTCAACATCACCTGTTGGAGGAGAAGGATTGTGGATGCTTCAGGTTAAAACCCTGCCTCAGAACTGTTCTGATGAAGAGTTTCTCAGCAAAACGTCAACCATTCCAATCCCTTCTACTTGTCTCCCTGAGTTCTTCCAGCAGTTTTTTATTGCATGAGATCATTGAAGCTTGCACCACACTTCCTTATCAACTGGTCTAGGCAGAAATAATTGCATCCTTCACAGGGAATTGAAGTGAATCATTTGAAATGGAGAGGCCAGGCCAGGGAAATCCATTCGGAGCAAAGATTCACCACAAATTACACTGTTACGGAAATGGAGCTTGGGAAAAAATGAGCTGCCAGGATCATTGCTTTTCTTCTATCAGCCTCAAATCAAACAAAAAGTATGCCAACCAAACTCTGAATGATGACATTTGTGAAGCTGCTTTCTGCCAGGAGTTTAATTAGATTTGATCAAGATGCTTAAGGCAGTTTCCCAGATTATTCCACAAACCTGTTAACTGGAGCAAAAGACATAACAGAAATTACTATAAACACTCAACAGTTTAGGCAGTACTTGTGGAGTGAGAAACAACGAAGTTGTCTCAGGTTGAAGCTGGAAGGCCATAGACCTGAAATATTAACCATAAGACCATAAAGTGTATGTAGGCCATTCAGCACATCAAGCCTGCTCAACCATTCAGTCATGGTTGATATTTTTCCCAAACCCATTTCCCACCTTCTATGTTTAACCCTTAACTCCCAAAACCCTAAGCACTGTGCCTCTCTCCGTAGATGCTGCCTTACTTGCTGAGTGTTTCCAAAATATTCTGCTTTTATTTCAGATGTTAGCAATTGCAGTTTTTTTTAATTTTCCATTCTCAGGAGCTTGAGTATATATGTTCTTCCTGGACATAGAAGTCCTGGCTTCTTTCTGTACCCTTTGGGATGAGCAGTAGGAGTTTCTGGAGAGAGGTCGTCACCAGGGTATACCAATGGCAGGGCTGGAACGGATACTGACTTCCTGATCAAGCAGAAAACTATTGGTGAGTGGAGGTGCAACAGGAGGTCTAAATTGCTGAGCGGATTGTTGGATTGATGTGATGTGACATCCTCAAGATCACAATGACCGTGAAGGAGCTTCTGCACTTCAGCAGAGAATATTTTTATTTACTTTTTATTTAGAGATACAGCACAGTAACGGGCCTTATCAACCCAAGGAGCCCACGGTGCACAGTTAAACCCATGAGAACAATTAACCTACTAACCCATATGTTCTTGGAATGTTGGAGGAAAATGGGGCACTGAGAGGATTGATGAGCTAAATGGCCTACATATTCCTTACAGTCTTATGGTTACGGAGCCATTGGTGTGAACTGAATCAGGGTCACTGGAACTGTAATACCATTACGCTGACTGCTATGTTACTGTACTGCCCTAATGTTTGGAATGTATGGAGGAACCAATTTTCTACGTTCACTGAATTGTCCCTCAGCCATGAGGGACATTATCATCTCCAGGGAGACTGGAAGAAAGGATCATATTTACTAACGCTTTGTCTGAGCTCCAAATTCCTTCTGACTTGGGCAATGAAAAGGGATTTAATTCACATCAATAGGGATGTGATATATTGGGATGTACCTTTTGGAAAGGTCCAGACCAATGGAAAGACTTCCAGACTTACTTTGACTAGATCTTTGCCATTGTGCTGTGCAGACAGACGCACAAAATAACAAAAAGCTGGGTAATAAAGGGCTTTTGTTATAGGGAGAGAAAGGATAAGCAGGCTTGAGCCCTGTGGATTGAAGGTGAATGTGAACAGAGAGAGGTATATAAAATTATGAGAGGCAAACATACTGTAGATAGCAAGAATCCTTTTGCCTTGGAGGGTATGAATTTAAGGTGAGTGGAAGAGATTTAGAGGGGACTACAGAGGAAGATTTTTCATACAAGGAGTGGTTTATAACTTGAACATACTGCCGGAGGAGTCAGATTCAGTCACAACATGTTCCAGCTGGCTCTTGAACAGGCAAGGACAGAAGGCTGCAGGGCTGGTACAACCATCTGCACGGACATGGGATCTGAATGGTTCTAATCCATGGTAGATGCCTTTGTGGTGCAGATGGAAAAAGGTGCCTTTGTACATGGGTCATAACCTTAACCTACACTGTCAGAAATAAAGTAAACTTCTCACTGTTCTCCTTTTCAGAGAGATTTCAAAACTTCCAGGATATATCACTGGCAATACGTGTTGACTCACTGTGGGGCAGAAGTGTGTAACGAGTCCAAGATTCTCCAAGTTCATGTTCTGCAATAGGTGTGCCAGACGGAAACACAACTTGTTGAGACAGTGAAATGACATGTATTTATGTGGCAGAACAGTGTTTTCACAAAAAGCGGTTTGGGATGTTGAAGCAAATGGAGAAGTGGTGGTTATAAAAGTCTGAAGCTTGCAAGAGAAAGGAAAGGTTTGGCAAAGTACTGGCCATGAATGAATCCGAGCAAGGGCTGATGCAATGTATCATAGTCAGGGAAGGATGCAACAGGGAGAAGTTAGTAAAAGTGCTTAAAGAAGAACAAGGGAAACAACTTCAGATGAGAAATAGCAAAAACATTGTAGAAAACCAAGATGCAACAAATGGGACAACAAAATAACAAAGACCAACCTGGCTCAGAAGACCCATGAAAACTGCATCTTCACTCAATAAGCCCGTAGCTGTCCTACATTTTCTTGCCTGATCCCCTTTCCCCTTGATTCACATGAGTCCAGAAGTCTACCCTGACCTTGAATGAGTCACTATCCAATGCTGCCTGGTTAAAGAATTATTAATCATCCCCATCACAATCTACCCCAACAATCTAACAGAGAATCTGGCAGCTCCCAGTCTGCAAATCTCTAGTGCAGATAAGCGTCAATATATAACATAATATATATCACGAGAAGAAAGGAAAGAGAGTTGCCTGTCACATGACAAGCTTTATCCAGGGAAGTCTTCTAACCAACCAATTAAGCTTTTCTTGTCTCAATATACATACAATATCGAACCATGGCTCATCATATCTTACATAGAAAATATGACAGAGTGCATAGAAAGCAACACCGCCCAAAGGGAGCTGTTAAACCAAATGCATGCAGTGGAAATAACCCAAGCTGAAACACAAAACCCAAAGGACCATCTTGACTGAATAATAAGTGGTAACAAATTATATTGGACTGGGAAATATGCGAAGTTCTCACAAAATGCAGAAGATTCTGCAGATGCTGGGATTCTGGAGCCCAGGAAATGCTGGAGGAACTCAGTCAGCTTCTAAGAAGGGAAAAGATGAAGAGTCTCGGTCTGAAATGTTAACTCTACTTCCCTCCACATATCAAAAAGAGGAAATCTGCAGAGGCTGGAAATCTAAGCAACACCCACACAGAATGCTGGAGGAACTCAGCAGGCCAGGTAGCACCTATGGAAAAGAGAACAATCAATGTTTTGGGCCGAGACCCTTCAGCAGGACTGGAGAAAAAAAGTTGAGGGTGGGGGGAAGTGAGAGAGAAACGCAAGGTGATAGGTGAAACCTGAAGGGGGAGGGATGAAGTAAGGAGCTGGGAAGTTGATTAGTGAAAGAGATACAGGGCTGGAGAAGGAGTCCGATGGAAAAGGACGGAAGTCCATGGAAGAAAGAAAAGGGGGAGGAGCAGCAGAGGGAGGTGATGGGCGGGCAAGGAGATAAAGTGGGAGAGGGAAAAGGGGATGGGGAATGGTGAAGGAGAGGTGAGGGGAGGCATTACTGGCAGTTTGAGAAATTGATGTTCATGCCACCTGGTTGGAAGCTACCCAGACAGAATATAAGGTGTTGATTTTCCAACCTAAGTGTGGCCTCATCACGGCCATAGATAGATATATCAAAATGGGGGAATGGGAAGAGGAATTAAGATGGGTGGTCTCTGGGAGATCCTGCTTTTTCTGGTGGACAGAGCATAGGTGCACAGTGAAGAGGTCTCTCAATATACGTCAGGTGTCACCGATAGACAAGAGGCCACATCAGGAGCACCAGACACAGTATATAACCCCAACAGCCTCACAGGTGAAATGTTGCCTCACCTAGAAGGACTGCTTGGGGCCCTAAATGGTCGTGAGGGAGGAGGTATAGGGGCAGTTGAAGCACTTGTTCTACTTGCAGGGATAAGTACCAGGAGGGAGATCAGTGGGGAGGGATAAATAGACAAGGAACTCACGTAGGGAGTGATCCCTGCAGAAAGCAGAAAATGGGGATGGGGGGTAGGGAAAGATGAGCTTGGTGGTGGGATCCCATTGGAGATGGCGGAAGTTATTGAGAATTATATGCTGGACACGGAGGCTAGTGGGGTGGTAGCTGAGGACAAGAAGAACCTTATCCCTGGTAGAGTGGTGGGAGGATGGGGTGAGAGCAGACGTGTGAAATGGAAGAGATACACATGTCTGCTCTCAACCCATCCTCCTGCCACTGTTGTGATAAGGCCACACTTAGGTTGGAGGAACAACACCTCATATTCCATCTGAGTAGCCTCCAACCTGATGACAGGAACGTCGACTTCTCGAACTTCCTGTAACGCCCTCACCCCCTCCTTAACCATTCCCCATCTCCTTTTCCCTCTTTCACCTTATTTCTTGCCCGCACATCACCTTTCTCTGGTGCTCCTCCCCGTTTTCTTTCTTCCATGGCCTTCTGTCCTCTTCTATCAGACTTCCCCTTCTCCAGCCCTGTATCTCTTTCACTAATTAACCTCCCAGCTCTTTACTTCACCCATCCTCCTTCAGGTTTCACCTATCACCTTGTGTTTCTCTCTCACCGCTCCCACCTTTTAACTCTACTCCTCAGCTTTTTTTTCTCCAGTCCTAACGAAGGATCTCGGCCCAAAACATCAACTGTGCTCTTTCCCATAGATGCTGCCTGGCCTCTGAGTTCCTCCAGCATGTTGTGTGTGCTGCTTCCCTCCACATGTAATGCCTGTTCTGATAAGGTTCTCCCAATCTGTGATTGAACCTATAATTATGATGACAGCAAGTTATCATGTCATTTCTTGGTCCTCAAGGTCTGCAATGGCTGGCACCAGTTGGATTCCTTTGATTCAATGAAGAATATTGTAGGTGGAGGCACTGGGCCATGGGAGGTGTTGCTCTAGATGCACCATGGATGAAGGAGTGGAATGACTTGCACCAACCACACAACCTGGAGTTGTGGAGGTATAAGGTTAATCACCAGAGGGAGGATGCAAATGGTAGAGGTCTGGCCCCAAGAACCCGTATCCAGCTCAGGAAGAAGCCGTGTGTTCTCGTGCAAAGTACTCCTGAAACTTGACCCAGCAACACACCTTAGGTTCACCACATAATCAGACACTTACCACAAACACAATCTGATGATCACCAACTGCCATATATCCAATCATGGAGCGCACTACGCCCAAGCACATCGCCAGGTAAGCCCAGCACATTTGCTCTCTTTTGCCTCGTAAGTGGCACCAGCCATTAGCAGCAGCAGTGAGCTCATTAAAGATAAGGGTACCCCAGTGACCCAGGACTCTGGAGGTTTGTACCTATTTCTAGTACATTTATCCCATTGGGTCCATTTTGTCTCCTCGTAGCGCAATCCCATCAGTCTCAGTGTTGGTCTCCATATTCGCCTTTTTTTTATTGTGTTCTTTTTCGTAAAAAAGTTGTATCATTTACACCTAATTTATGTTTCTCTGGTGAATATTGTGTTTGGGTGTCATGTGCCTGTGATGTTGCTGCAAGTAATTTTTTCACTGCATATGTACATGTACTTCTGCATATATCAATAAACTTGACTTTGACTGTGCCTTTGACTTACTCCCTCTTAAATACATCCATCAATCTCCTTTAGTTGCTTTACTTATTCACCTACACACTAAGAACAATTTACAGTGGATAGTTATCCACTGTGGGATGTGGGAGGAACCCTTATGAAATTGTAATGAGAATAGGCAAACTCTACACAGGCACCACCCAAGGTCAGAATTGAACTCAGGTCTCAGGAACCCTGAGGTTCACCATTGCAGAAGCAAAAACCATGGGTGACCTGGAGTTGGTGGCTTGCTGCAGAACGATCCTTCACCTCATTTTGAACTTCCACTTCATCTCGCAGCTTCCTCTGATCCACGCTATGTGGTTGGTGTGAGATGCCAGATCTTGCCTCAACCATCTACCATCACCCTTTCCTGCAATGAGAATGAGAACTTTGTGAAAGTGCTTGAGGAAGAACAAGGGAAATAACTTCCGAGGAGAAATAGCAAAAGCTTTCTACAGAATGAAGATGTAACAAATAGGATGTAACAAGTGGGACAACAAAACGAGAAACAGACAAACTGGCTCAGAAGACTCATGGGAACTCTTTCACGAGTCAATAAACATACAGCATGTCCTACATTCGATATTTTCTTACCTAAACCCCTTTCTCCCGGATTCATTCGACTCCAGAAATCTACCATGACCTTGAATATATCACTATCCTTTGCTGCCAGATTAAAGGTGGGGATCTGGGATTCATGATATACTTATTGTGGTGCTCGGTCATAGCAGTCTTGTTGCACTCTTGTTCCCCTGAACTGGAACATCTCATGATTAAATGCTGTTTGTCCTACTTACTGAGAGAGTTCTTTGCCCTGATCCTGACCACAGTTTACATATGGCCAAAGGCTGGCCATAAGTAGGCACTCAGGCTATTAATGTTGTGAACAGCAAACAAGGAACAGCCTACCTTGAAGCCTTTCAAATTATTACTGGGGAATTCAATCAGGCTTGCTTGAAGAACTTTTTGTCCAATTATCATCAACATTTCATCTGCAGCACCAGTGGTCCTAACACACTTGACCACTACTATAAAACCATTCCATCTCTGGACCTCATTTCTGGAATTCCGATCATTTGGCTGTCCTACTCCTACCTACATACAGGCAGAGGGTAAAGGGCAAGGCTCCATAAGTAAGGACAACAACGAGGTGGTTGTGGGAGCAATAGGAACAGATATGGGATTGCTTCGAGTCAGTGGATTAGACCATATTCAAAGACTCATCAGAAGATATGAACGAATATGCAACAGTTGTCATGGACTTTATAAAGTCAGTCACAGACTTTATAAAGTTAGTCACACACATTAGAGAGTCAGTTGTGGATGAGTGTGTTCCCACAAAATCACTTAGAGCCTTCCCCAACCAGGAGCCCTGCATGAACCAAAAGATCATCAATCTGCTGTTGGCCTGATCGGTAACATTCAGGTCTGGCAACCAAGTAAAATACAAAAGGTCGAGTTATGGAGTCCAGAAAACCATCTCACATGCTAAGTAGCAAGTCTGGACCAAACTGGAATCTTACTAACTCTTCCTTCAGTTCTCCCCCTCCCACTTTCAAATCTCTTACTAACTCTTCCTTCAGTTAGTCCTGACGAAGGGTCTCAGCCGGAAACGTCGACTGTACCTCCTCCTAGAGCTGCTGCCTGGCCTGCTGCATTTACCAGCAATTTTGATGGGTGTTGCTTGAATTTCCAGCATCTGCAGAATTCCTGTTGCTTGCAGTTTTAAAATTCACAAACTGGAATCATATTCAGATGCTCAACAGCTGTCGCAGGACTTGAATGCTCTCACTTCCTACAAAGCAAAATCAAGGTTTCACTGCCAAACGAGCTCAATGCCTTTCGTGCTCACTTTGACTGACAAAGTATAGGGGTAACTGCACAAACTCCCACAGCCATCGGCAACCCTGTGATTTCAGACTCCAAGGCTGACATGAAAGAAACCTTAGAGGAGTAACCAACAGAAAACATTCAGCCCAGACAGGTTACCTGGCTGAATACTGAAGACCTGAACTGATCAATTGACTGGATTATTCACTGAGATCTTTAACCTCTCACTTCAGCAGTCTGAGATACCCACCTGCTTCAAGCAGGCTTCAGTTATATCGGTGCCCGAGAAGAACCTAGTAACCTGTCTCAATGACTACCATGCAGTACCACTTACATCTACTCTGTTGAAGCACATTGAGATGTTGGTGATCAATCAAATCAGCTCCAGCCTGAGGATTGACTAAGATAAGCTTCAATTTGTCTACCAGCACCAAAGGTCAACAGCAGAGGCCATTTCATTGGCTTTTCACTCAACCCTGGAAAACCTGAACAGTGAAGATCAGGATGCTCTTCATTGACTACAGCTCAGCATTTATTGCTATTATCCTCAAAACTAATCAATAAGACTCAAGATCTGGTCCTCAATACCTCCTTCTGCAATTGACTCCTCAATTTTCTCACTTGCAGACCCAGTTATTTCAGATTGGCAACAAAATCACCTCCACAATCACTGTCCACACAGGTGTACCACAAGGCTGTGCCCTTAGCCCTCTGCTTTACACACCTTATACTTATGACTGTGAGGCTAAGCATAGCTCCAATGCCATATTTAAGTTTGCAAATGATGCCACTCTCATTAGCCAAATCAAAGCTGGTGATGGATCAGCATATAGGAGAGAGATTGAAAATCTGGCTGAGTGATTTCATAACAACGACCTCTCACTCAATGTCAGCAAAAACAAGGAGCTGACTATTGGCTTCATGAGAAGGAAACCGTAGGTCCATGAGCCAGTCTTCTTTGGAGGATTAGAGGTAGAGTGGGTTAGCAAATTCCTCGCATTATCATTTCAGCGGATCTGTCCTGGGTCCCACACACAGCACTATTACAAAAAAAGCTACTTTCTTAGAAGTTTGCAGAGATTTGGCATGACATCTAAAACTTTGCCAAACTTCTATAGATGTATGGTGGAGAGTATTCTGACTGGTTGCATCATGGCCTGGTATGAATACACCAATGCCCTTGCATGGGAAAGCCTACACAAAGTAGTGAGTAAATACAACCCGGTCCATCACGGATAAAGCCCTCCCCAACAATGAGCATATCTACACGGAGCGTTGTTGTAGGAAAACAGCATTCAGCATCAAAGACACCAATCATTCAAGCCATGCTCTCTTCTTCCTACATAGACAGTTTCACTCAATTTCTCTCACCCCAACACTGGACTGTTCCCAAACCTATGAACTCACTTTCAAGAACACCTCATCTCATGTTCTTGAAATTTATTGCTTATTTATTTATTTTCATTATTATTTTGGGGATTTTTTTTGTATTTACACATTTTATTGTCCTTTGCACATTGGTTGCTTGTCTTGTGTGTGGCACTTTGAACTGCGATCTTTGAACTATTAATTGTCCCCATCATCCAAAGAATCTGACAGCTGACAGTCTTCAAAGCTCCAATGAAGATAAGCCTCAATAGAATATAATAATTGCCCTGAAGAAAAGAAAAGAAGGAGATATGGCTGTCGCATGAAATGCTTTATCCAGGAAAGCCTTCTAGCTAACCAATTCAAATTTTCTTGTCTGAACATAGATCTCTAACCATGACTCATCAAATCTTACACCGGAAATATATCAGACTGCACAAAGAAAGTAACACCTCCCAGTGGGAGCTGTTAAAGCAAATGCATGCAGTGGAAAGAACCCAAGCTGAAACACAAAACCCAAAGGACCATCTTGACCGAATAGTCATTGGTGAGAAATTATATAGAAATGGGAAATAGACAAGGTCCTCATAAAAGACAGAAGAGACTGAAGATGATGGAAATCTGGAGCTATATAGGTCAGGCAGCATCTAGAAGGAAAATGATAGAAACATAGAAAACCTACAGCACAATACTTTCCCTTTGGCCCACAAAGTTGTGCCGAACATGTCCCTACTTTAGAAATTACTAGGCTTACCTATAGCCCTCAATTTTTCTAAGCTCCATGTACCTAACCAAAAGTCTCTTAGAAGACCCTATCGTATCCGCCTCCACCACATTGCCGGCAGCCCATTCCACGCACTCACCACTCTCTGAGTAAAAAACTTACCCCTGACATCTCCTCTGTACCTACTCCCCAGCACCTTAAACCTGTGTCCTCTTGTGGCAACCATTTCAGCCCTGGGTAAAGCCTCTGACTATCCACACGATCAATGCCTCTCATCACAATGAAGGATCTCGGCCCAAAATGCCGACTGTATTTCCCTCCTGTCCTGCTAAGGTTCTCACAATCTGCAATTCACCCTATTATTTTGATGGCGGCATTCAGACAGCAAAGTTACCATGTTATTTCTTGGCCCTCGAGGTCTGCAGTGGCTGGCACCAGATGGATTCCTTCGATAGTTGGGAAAACATTGTAAACGGATGTGTTAGGCATGGAAAACATTGCCTCAGAGGTACCATAGATGAAGTAAGAGTAGACTAACATCCCGTAAGCACAGGGCTGGGGTGGGGTTGCTGAGGCGTAAAGTGGGAGGATGTGAATGGCAGGGGTCTGGCTTCATGAGGTTGGGTCCACCTCAAAAGGAGGTCCTGTATTCCCTTGCAGAGCACTCCCAGAGCCTTACTCAGCAGCACAGCTTAAGATCATCACATAATCAGACATTTGCCACTACCCCAACATTATTACTACCAAATAATCTATCATAAAACTCACATCACCATATTTTCCAGGCACATTTGCTCTCTTTTACCTCATAATTGGCACCCAGCCATTACAGCAACAGTGGGCCTGTGAAACTAAGAGATTCCACCACCCACCCCCACCCTGTGAGTCAGGACTCTGGGAGGAGGGTACCCATTTATTGTAACATAGGAGGCCACTCATCCAATTGGATCCAATCTGACTCCTTGTAGAGCTATCTCATCAGTCCTAATATTGATCTCCATATCCCCCTGTGTTTTTGTTCTAATTGTGTATCATTTATGCTTAATTTATGTCTTTCTTCTTGAAATAAACTTGATTTTGACTATGACTTTAAATTATTTTTTACTTTTTCTTATATACAGTGTGAGAAATTCCCCTTTGTGGTTTTAGCTATCCATGCACAATCTGCAGTGGACAATTAACAAACCAGCAGGTCTCTGTGATGTGCAGAGGAAACCCAAGAAGTTGTAATGAGAACAGGCAAGCTCTGAGCAGACAAAACCCAAGGTCAGAATTGAATTCAGGTCGCTGGAACCATGAGGGTTACCACTGGCCCACTGCAATAGCCGACGCCAAAATCACAGGTGACCTGGAGTTGGTGGCTTGCTTCAGAACAATTCTTCACCTGCAGTTGAAATTCCCCATCATCTAATAACTTCTTCAGATGTATGTTTTGTGGCTGGTGTGAGATGCCAGGTCTTAGTCCATTCCTCAACCCTCTACCTCTCCTGTCACCAACACCCTCCTCTCAGGAGACCCGGATCACATTCATGTGGATTCAGCTGACCAGGCACACTGCCACTAGGTACTGTAGAGCCAAATAATCATGAAACAGGCCATTTCAACCAGCTCAGCTATGCTGACAAGTGGGCACTTTCCCCTAATAATTAGGTCACCAAGTGCTTGGTCTACAGTGGTCTTAGGCAAGTACTGATACTTAGGCAAGTGTTCATCTAGGTTCTGATAGTGAACTAGATTTAGCCGCTCTCTCAGAAAGTGTGTTCCAGGTCCTCACTATTTTACAGCTGTTTGCACAGAAAACTGGGCCTTTAAAATCTTCATCTCAATTAAATAGTGTTAAATCCTGATGCTTTTGCAAAACACTATTCTGTCCGGGAGATGTGCTGGCTTTTAGCTCCATTTAGTTCTCCCATAATTTTTCTTTGCTAATATGAAGATCTTTATGATCTTAATTTTTACTAAATATTTATTTTCTAACTACTTAATATTTTTTTTCATGGGACTTAAAGGAATAGTAGGAAGTGTTTGAAAACAGATATAGAAAACTGACAGCACAATACAGACCCTTGGGCCCACAATGCTGTTCCAAACATGTATGTTTGTACTTACTTTACAAATTACCTAGCGTTACCCATAGCCCTCTATTTTTCTTATGTACCTATCCAGGAGTCTCTTAAAAGAACCTAGCATATCCGCCTCCACCCCCATCGCCAGCAGCCCATTCCATGCACTCACTTCTCTCTGCACAAAAATCTTACCCCTGACATCTCCTCTGTACCTGCTTCCAAGCACCTTAAAATTGTGCCCTCTCATGTTAGCCATTTCAACTCTGGGAAAAAGCCTCTGACTATCCACATGATCAATGCCTCTCATCATCTTATACACCACTATTAGGTCACATCTCATCCTCCGTCACTCCAAGGAGAAAAGGCCAAGTTCCCTCAAACTATTCTCGTGAGGCATGCTCCCCAATCCAAGCAACATCCTTGTAAATCTCCTCTGTATCCTTTCTATAGTTTCCACATCATTCCTGTAGTGAAGTGACCAGAACTGTGCACAGTACTCCAAGTGGGGTCTGCCAGGGTCCTATATAGCTGCAACATTACCCCTTGGTTCTTAATCTCAGTCCCATGGTTGATGAAGGCCAATGTACCGTATGCCTTCTTAACCACACAGTCAACCTGCGCAGCAGCTTTAAGTGCCCTATGGACTCGGACCCCAAGATTCCTCTGATCCTCCACACTGCCAAGAGTCTTACCATTAATACTATATTCTGTCATCATAATTGACCTACCAAAATGAACAACCTCACACTTATCTGGGTTGAATTCCATTTGCCACTTCTCAGCCCAGTTTTGCATTCTATCGATGTCCAGCTGTGACAGCCCTCCACACTATCCACAACACCCCCAACCTTTGTGTCATCATCAGATTTACTAACCCATCCCTCCACTTTTTCATCCAGGTCATTTATAAAAATCATGAAAAGAAGGGGTCCCAGAACAGATCCCTGAGGCACACCACTGGTTACCGACCTCCATGCAGAGTATGACCCGTCTACAACCACACTTTGCCTTCTGTGGGAAGCCAATTCTGGATCCACAAAGCAAGGTCCCTTTGGATCCCATGCCTCCTTACTTACTCAATAAGCCTGGTGCAGGGTACCTTATCAAATGCCTTGCTGAAATCCATATACACTACATCTACTGCTCTACCTTCATCAATGTGTTTAGTCACATACTCAGGTTTGTAAGGCATGACCTGCCTTTGACAAAGCCATTACAACTATTCCTAATCATATTATGTCTCTCCAAATGTTCATAAATCCTGCCTCTCAGGATCTTTTCCAACAACTTACCAACCACTGAAGTAAGACTCACTGGTCTATAATTTCCTGGGCTATCTCTACTCCCATTCTTGAATAAGGGAACAGCATCTGCAACCCTCCAATCCTCTGGAACCTCCCCCATCCCCGTCCCTGTTACTATTGGGTGGTCTATAAAAACACCCAGTAGAATTATTGACCCCTTTCTGTTTCTAACTTCCACCCATAGAGACTCAGTAGATAATCCCTCCATGACTTCCTCCTTTTCTGCAGCCGTGACACTATCTCTGATCAACAGTGCCACACCCCCACCTCTTTTGCCTCCCTCTCTGTCCTTTCTGAAATATCTAAAGCCTGGCACTCGAAGTAACCATTCCTGCACCTAAGCCTTCCAAGTCTCTGTAATGCCCATAACATCATAGCTCCAAGTACTGATCCACACTCTAAACTCATCCGCTTTGTTCATGATGCTTCTTGCATTAAAATAGACATATCTCAAACCATCAGTCTGAGCATATCCCTTCTCTATCACCTGCCTATCCTCCCTCTTGCACTGTCTCCAAGCTTTCTCTATATGTGAGCCAAATGCCCTTTCCTCTGTCTCTTCAGTTTGGTTCCCACCCCCCAGCAATTCTAGTTTAAACTCTCCCAAATAGCCTTAGGAAACCTCCCTACCAGGATATTGGTTCCCCTTGGATTCAAGTGCAACCTGTCTTTTTTGTACAGGTCACACCTGCCCCAAAAGAGATCCCAATGATCTAGAAATCTGAGTCACTGATCCCTGCTCCAATCCCTCAGCCATGCATTCATCCACCACCTCACTCTATTCCTATACTCACTGTTGTGCTGCACAGGTAGTAATCCCGAGATTACTACCTTTGAGGTCCTGCTTCTAAACTTCCTTCCTAACTCCCTGTAGTCTGTTTTCCGGACCTCCTCCCTTTTCCTACCTATGTCGTTGGTACCAATATGTACCTTGACTTCTGGCTGTTCACTTTCCCACTTCAGGATATTGTGGACGCGATCAGAATCACCCTGTACCCTAACACCTGGTTTGTTTAAAATTGCTACCGTATCTTCACCCCATTTTTTTCTAGCGTGTGTAAAGTTCTCACATATTGTTTTGCAATATTATTAATGTAATGAGAAATTCACTCGATATATAGTGATTTTATACACTTCTACAAGGTCACCCCTCATTTTCCTACACTCCTGTTCAACCTCTCTCTATAACTCAATTCCTCAAGTCCCAGCAGCCACCTCAGAAATCTTTTTTGCATTCTTTCAATTTTAATGGTATGTTTCCTTCTGCAGCATGATCAGAACTGAAAACCATATTCAAAATGGAGCCTCAAATTAATAATAATAATAATAGACTTAACCAATGGAAGAGAATGACCCTCCATGCAATACATCCCCATGATCTGAGCAGACTAGATGTCGACAAGGAAGCGTGGAACGCCTGGCTCACAGATTCAGACCTCTTCCCAGGAACAGAAGAGTTACTTACGGCTTTTCAGATATCAAAAATTTATAATAGAACACTGACAAATTCCAGATGATAAATGCAGGAAATGCCAACAGAAAATGAGGTCTCCACTGAGTTTAACCAACACTAAAACAAAGACCAACAACAGATATCAAACTTTGCATCTAATTTGCGCTGAGAGTCGATTAAATCAGGTTACAAGCACCACTTAGATCCTGTTTAGTTCAGTCAGATAGCTTTATGAGTTAATTGCAAAGTCACAGACATTGAGAGTTTGAAAATGAAGCAAGAGGGGGTTTTATAAAGAAATGAGTGATTATGGAAGGAGTGGTTTAACTCCCTGGCAATTGGCTGTTCTAGATTACAGTAGCCATTTGTTAATATTTTCCAGTTTTCTCATACTTATATGACATGTGCATAATGAATATGTAATTCATTTCTGCGACACAATTAACATAGTTAAATGTTATGAGGTAATTTGTAGGTATTTCAACAAGTAAAATTTGTCTCTGTGCTACATAGGAGAAACTGGTCGAAGAGAAAGGTTTATGGAAAAAAGAGCTAGAAGTATGAGGAGTTTGTTTTGGCATTCCCAGAATTTAGCCCCATTCAGCGGAACGCAAAGTTGTTAAGGATGGAGTGATCCAAAAAAATAGGGGATGCACAGGAAGTCAGTCCTCCTGTCTCCTCCCTGTCCTGACACAGGGTCTCAGCCCAAAACATCGGCAGTTCCTTTCTCTCCACAGATGCTACCCAACCCACTGGGTCCCTCCCGCAGTTTGTTTCTTGTTCCAGATTCCAACATCTACAGCCTGAAAGCTGAAAGCAAATGCTATCATTGATGGATTCATTAACAAATAGGAGGTCAGAACTGGAGCGTGGCAGAATTCTGCTGAAAATAACAAGAACCAAGTGCTAAGTCCACAGGTGTTACTAGATGATTAAAAATTTATTTATTTGGATCTCTTGCATATATCCAGTATTCCTTTCTTATTTTCCACTTATTATGGATGGACAGCATACTAAAATAAACTTCTAAAGAGCCTTATCCCTGATCTGAAAGAAGGATTAAAGGGACTTAAAGGTAGAAGATTTAGAGGAGATCTGAGGAAACATCTTTCCACACAGAGGGTGGTTGAAATCTGGAATGACTTCTTGAGGGGCAGGTACCCTTATAACACTTAAGAAGCATTTACATGAACACCTGAAATGTCACAGCAGAGAAGACTTGGGCTATGTATTGGAAAATGGGAACAGTATTGAGAGGTACTTGATGGCTAGCACAAACATCAAACATGGAACATAGAACAGTACAGCATTATTTCTTTATGGCATGGGGAGGTCATTCAGTCTACTTGAGTCTATGCTGGCTCTCGGAGCAATCCCAGCAGCCCCACCTACATTCCCTGTTGTCTATTCTGTCTCAAGTACCCATGACCTTCACCCTAATTCTCTCCTACACTAGTGATAATTTAGAGAGTATAATGAAACTGTCAGCCTACACTGAACTTACATTAATGCCATTTTATTCTCCCTATATTCCAAAGATTAAAATATTGAAGATTTTAAAAATTAACTTTATTAGCCACATGTACATCAAAACGTTGAAACAGACAGCGAAAGGAGCCATTCACGTCAAATCAAATCAGTGGGGATTGCACTGGGCAGCCTGCAAGTGTAGCCCTGCTTCTGGGACCAATGTAGCATGCCCACAATTTACTAACCCAAACCATATGTCTTAGCAAAGTGGGAGGAAACTGGACTACCCAGAGGAAACCCATATAGTCAAGGGGAGAATGTACAAACTCTTTACAGGCAGTGGCAGGAATTTAGCCCCAACTGGTGATCACTGGCACAGACTACTATGCTACTGTGCCACAGTTATCAACTCTCCCCAGATAACAACACCCATCCAAACTCTAGGTACAATTTACAATTGGCAATTAACCTACCAGCTCACAGGTATTTTGCATGCGAGAGGACATCAGAGCACCTAGAGGAAGAACATGCCAACTCCTTGTAGGCAGCACTGGAGTCAGGGTTGAACCTGGGTCACTAGAACTAATTAAACTCGCAGCACCACTTTGACACCAAGAGTTATAAGATTTAGAGAAGAGGAGAAAAGATCAGATAGGATTGTCTGGCTTGGGGTAGAAAGCAGGCAAGATAAATCTCTACAGACAGGGGTAAAAGTAAAGAGAAGCAAGTAAAGAGAAAAAAGAAGATTAAGGAAGTTATTGTAGAACTAGAGCCAACAATAGAGAGTTGAACTGGAGTTGACGGTGGTGTCTGAAAAGAGGATGCTGTCCAAGTTGCATGCCATCTTGGACAATGTCTCCCATCCACTACATAATGTATTGGTTGGGCACAGGAGTACGTTCAGCCAGAGACTCATTCCACCGAGATGCAACACAGAGCGTCATAGGAAGTCATTCCTGCCTGTAGCCATCAAACTTTACAACTCCTCCCTTGGAGGGTCAGACACCCTGAGCCAATAGGCTGGTCCTGGACTTATTCCCTGGCATAATTTACATATTGCTATTTAACTATTTATGGTTATATTACTATTTAATTATTTATGGTGCAACTGTAACGAAAACCAATTTCCCCCGGGATCAATAAAGTATGGCTATGACTAGAGAGCTAACATATGGGAATGATATTAATCTTCTGCAAAAAGACAGAATGTATGGTGATATCCAAAAAGAAGGAGAATCCTATCCGCAGGCTGAGAATAAACGGGGAAGACATAAAACAAGTACAAAACTTTTGCTACTTAGGAAGCTGGGTGATATCAGATGGCAGGTGTGACATGGACATCAAGAGAAGAATAGGAAACAACAGGAATTCTGCAGATGCTGGAAATTCAAGCAACACACATCAAAGTTGCTGGTGAACGCAGCAGGCCAGGCAGCATCTGTAGGAAGGGGTGCAGTCGACGTTTCAGGCCGAGACCCTTCGTCAGGACTAACTGAAGGAAGAGTGAGTAAGGGATTTGAAAGTTGGAGGGGGAGGGGGAGATACAAAATGATAGGAGAAGACAGGAGGGGTAAGGTTAGAGCCAAGAGCTGGACAGGTGATAGGGAAAAGGGGATACGAGAGGATCATGGGACAGGAGGTCTGGGAAGAAAGATAAGGAGGGCGGGGGGGGACCCAGAGGATGGGCAAGAGGAAAATTCAGAGGGACAGAGGGAGAAAAAGGAGAATGAGAGAAAGAATGTGTGTATAAAAATAAGTAACAGATGGGGTACGAGGGGGAAGTGGGGCCTTAGCGGAAGTTAGAGAAGTCGATGTTCATGCCATCAGGTTGGAGGCTACCCAGACGGAATATAAGGTGTTGTTCCTCCAACCTGAGTGTGGCTTCGTCTTTACAGTAGAGGAGACCGTGGATAGACATGTCAGAATGGGAATGGGATGTGGAATTAAAATGTGTGGCCACTGGGAGATCCTGCTTTCTCTGGCGGACAGAGCGTAGGTGTTCAGCAAAGCGGTCTCCCAGTCTGCGTCGGGTCTCGCCAATATATAAAAGGCCACATCGGGAGCACCGGACGCAGTATATCACCCCAGACGACTCACAGGTGAAGTGTTGCCTCACCTGGAAGGACTGTTTGGGGTCCTGAATGGTGGTAAGGGAGGAAGTGTAAGGGCATGTGTAGCACTAGTTCCGCTTACATGGATAAGTGCCAGGAGGGAGATCAGTGGGGAGGGATGGGGGGGACGAATGGACAAGGGAGTTGCGCAGGGAGCGATCCCTGCGGAATGCAGAGGGGGGGGGGGAGAGAAAGATGTGCTTAGTGGTGGGATCCCGTTGGAGGTGGCAGAAGTTACATTCTAGGACGAGGGAGATGTCTTCCTTTTTTAAAGAAAGGGGCTTCCCTTCCTCCACTGTCAACTCTGCTCTTAAACGCATCTCCCCCATTTCACATACATCTGCTCTCACTCCATCCTCCCGCCAGCCCACTAAGAATAGGGTTCCCCTGGTCCTCACCTACCACCCCACCAGCCTCCGGGTCCAACATATTATTCTCCGTAACTTCCGCCACTTCCAACGGGATCCCACCACTAAGCACATCTTTCCCTCCTCCCCTCTCTCTGCATTCCGCAGGGATCGCTCCCTACACAACTCCCTTGTCCATTCGTCCCCCCCATCCCTCCCCACTGATCTCCCTCCTGGCACTTATCCGTGTAAGCGGAACAAGTGCTACACATGCCCTTACACTTCCTCCCTTACCACCATTCAGGGCCCCAAACAGTCCTTCCAGGTGAGGCAACACTTCACCTGTGAGTCGACTGGGGTGATATACTGCGTCCGGTGCTCCCGATGTGGCCTTTTATATATTGGCGAGACGCAACGCAGACTGGGAGACCGCTTTGCTGAACATCTACGCTCTGTCCGCCAGAGAAAGCAAGATCTCCCAGTGGCCACACATTTTAATTCCACATCCCATTCCCATTCTGACATGTCTATCCACGGCCTCCTCTACTGTAAAGATGAAGCCACACTCAGGTTGGAGGAACAACACCTTATATTCCGTCTGGGTAGCCTCCAACCTGATGGCATGAACATCGACTTCTCTAACTTCCGCTAAGGCCCCATCTCCCCCTCGTACCCCATCTGTTACTTATTTTTATGCACACATTCTTTCTCTCACTCTCCTTTTTCTCCCTCTGTCCCTCTGAATATACCTCTTGCCCATCCTCTGAGTCCCCCCCCCCCTTATCTTTCTTCCCGGACCTCCTGTCCCATGATCCTCTCGTATCCCCTTTTGCCTATCACCTGTCCAGCTTTTGGCTCTATCCCTCCCCCTTCTGTCTTCTCCTATCATTTTGTATCTCCCCCTCTCCCTCCAACTTTCAAATCCCTTACTCACTCTTCCTTCAGTTAGTCCTGACGAAGGGTCTCGGCCTGAAACGTCGACTGCACCTCTTCCTACAGATGCTGCCTGGCCTGCTGCGTTCACCAGCAACTTTGATGTGTGTTGTTAAGAGAAGAATAGGGATGGCAAAAGACACCTTTATGAGAATGAAGAGTATACTGACCAATACTAAACTAGGCATGACAACCCACCTCAGAGTACTGAAATGTTACGTTTATCCAGTTATGTTATATGGCTCAGAATGTTGGACAATATCTATTAACATGAGGAAATGAATTGAAGCAGCAGAGATGTGGTTTTTGAGGAAGATGCAAAGAACATCATGGACGAAACGAATATCTAACGAGGATGTCATGAACAGAGCAAACACAAAAAGAGAAATAATGTATGAGATCATGAAAAGGCAATGTAACTTCATTGGACATGTGATTAGGAAAAAGGAGTTAGAACGCACGGTAATCATGGGAAAGCTTGAAGGGAAGAAAGCAAGAGGAAGGCAAAGACAAATGATGATGGAGACAGCAGCCAGAGAACTGGAAATGAATACCAATGAATTGATCCACTTGACCCGAAACAGGAGTGTGTGGGCCATGGCAGTCAAAGCTCAAACCAGGCATGGCACCTGATGATGATAATTAATCTTCTAAAATTATCAATTACAGAAGACCACAGAACAAATGCAGATGATTAGCATAGATCAATGGACAGCATGAATGTGATTAGCTGAAGGGTCTATGCCTTGGCAATCTCAAGAACCCAAGGTGGGTGGCATGGTAGCATAGTGGTTTGAACAATGCATTACAGTACAGGGAACACAGGTTCAATCCCCGTCACTGCCTGTAAGGAGTTTGTACTTTCCCTCTGTGACTGCGTGAGTTTTCTCTGGATGCTCTGGTTGCATCCCAGAATGCAAAGACTTACCAGTTGGTAGGTTAATTGGTCATTGTAAATTGTCCCACGATTAGGCTAGGATTAGACCAGGAGTTGCTGGGTGCTGTGGCTCGAAAGGCCATGTGGTATCTCAATAAATAAATATCTTTTAAAAAAAGATCAGAAAGTTTCTTTGCATTTTATTGAGATTTCATTCCCTGGGTTTTGCCAGAAGATCCAGTAATTGTCTGGATTGCAGCTGAAAATATGGGAAAATATAGTCTGGAAGCCCCTCAGCAACTGAACTGAGCGGGTTCCACATTATATTTTCCTGCATTTTATTATCACACAGAAAGAAGTCATTCTGCCCATTGAGTCTATGTTGGCCCCCTGAGAATTCTCTGCAGCCCCATTCCCCCACCACATATTTTCCCTTCAGCATCCCCACTCCCAACTCCCTTTGGGGAGTAGATAGCTTTAAACCACTTTCTGGGGTGGAGGGGGGCGGCTGTGGTCATATTTAGGTAGAAGGATAGGTTTGGCAGAATTCACTCCCTGGAGAACATTAGTGAAGCAATGGGGTCCATTGCAAAACAGCAAATACTCATAGTTATTTTTAAATTAAGATATATTTGATGATCTCACCTTCCAGAGGGATTTGAGCCCATCCCTCAGGATTAGTATAGATCTCTGAATAATAATAAAAACTATGCTATTATGTTCATGAATTTGAATACAAAGGTAAGATATTGTTCCAGACACTTGTTTTAACTCCATTCAAATAGACATGGGTGGCATTGTATACAAAGGACTTAAAGCACAACATGCAGGTGCAGAGAGTAACGAGAAAAATGCTTGCTTTTATAGAAAGTGTTCATGTGTACCAGAGAAAAAAAAGTATCTTACCGCACTTATATAAGGCCTTAGAGAGACCATATTTGGAATATTGTGTAAACTGTTGGTAGCATAGTTGTACAGTACAGAAACAGGCCCTTCGGTCCAAATCAAACATTCTGACCTAAGAGTCTTCCTGAGCAAGATCGTTTTGACTTTTAAGTATTGTAATTCTGTCTATCTCTATCAATTCTATGGGCCTCTTGTTCCATATACCCTACACCCTCTGTGTGAAAACCTTGTCAAACGGATCTCTTTTAAATCTTACTCCTCTCATATTAAACCTCATTTTAGACTTCCCAGCACTGGGAAAAGACTGTGACCACCCACCATATTGATGCATGATGCCACTTACCACCCTTTAACGAAAGCAAAGAGCATTCCTGGACGGGAGTACACGGAAGATTCACTAAAGACAAATCTGTTGTATGAGGAGAGGTTGTGTAGGTTGGACATTAAGATCTGCTTTATCTGTCACATGTACATGTAAACAAACTGCAAAATGTGTTGTTTGCATCAAGTCAAATCTGCAAGGATTGTGCTGGGCAGGTGTTGCCCGCTTCCAGTGCCAACATAGCATGCTCACAATTCACTAACCCCAACCCTACATCTTTGGAATGTGGGAGGAAACTGGGGCACCAGGAGGAAACCATATGGTCACAGAGAGAACATACAGCCTCCCTGACGGCGGTGGAAATTAACCCTGATCTTATAGCCAATGTTGCAAAGCACTGCGCTAGTTGCAACAGTGCTGCACCGTCCCAAATTTAAAAGTGTTTAGAAGTCTAGAGTTTAGAAGAGTAACAGTTGACCTTATTGAAACAAGTTATTAAGGACACAACAGTGTAGATGGGGAGGATGTTTCCCTGGCAAATGAGTCTAGAATAAGGTAGGCACAGTCTCAAAAAATGGTGAAGTCCTCTTATGTGTGAAAAGAAGAGAAATTACCTCAAGTAATTTCTGCCTGTTGAGTTCCTCCAGCATTTTGTGTGTGTTGCTTGAATTGCCTCAGCTAGTGGGTGGTGAAAGCTGCAGTGAGCTATGGAACCTCCATCACTGAGTTTCCTCAGGTCAGTCAGTTCAAGCCAAGTCTATTATTATAGCACTACTATGGTGAGGTGGAGCTGCAGTAAAAAATGTGTTTGCAGCAGCATTACATGTATGTAAAATTGTAGAAATTAAAGAAATCAAAGAATTTAGGAGGAAAATTAGAAAATGGCATTGGAAACCATCCAGAGGAAGTTCATGAGAATGATCCTGGGAATGATAGGGTTAATGTATGTATTAAAAGTGTTCAATGCCTCTGGGTCTGTACTCACTGGTGGAATCTCATTGAAACCTATCAAAAATTGAAAGGCCTAGATAGAGTGGAAATATGGAAAATGTTTCCTATAGTGGGAGAGTCTAGAACGAGAGGGCACAGATTCAGAATAGAGCAACATCCATTTAGAACAGAGGTTCCCAATCTGGGATCCACGGACCACTCGCTTAAAGGTATTGGTCCATGGTATTAAAAAGGTTGAGAATCCCTGCTTTAGAACAAAGATGAGGAAGGATTTCTTTAGCCAGGGGATAGTGAATCTGTGGAATTCATTGTATAGATTGCTGTGGAAGCCAAGACATTGGGCAGCTTTAAAGCAGGGAGTAGGCAGGAGAATGGGGTTGAGAGGGATAATTAATCTGACATGATGGAAAGGAGGAGCAGACTCGATGGGTCGAATGGCCTAATCCTTCTCCGTGTCTTCTGGTTTTATGGTCTTACGGGAAATGATGTTTTCTGTGCAAGATTAAGCAAATTTAAGAGAGTGGTAGCTTCTAGGGAGAGTTCAAAGTTCAAAGTAAATTATACAATATAGACTACTCTGAGATTCATCTTGCAGCCATTCACGATGGAACAAAGACCTACGATAGAATCAATGAAAAACAACACACAATAAAGATGAAGAAACAGTGTGTGCAAAAGACAACAAACTGTGAAAATACAAAAAAAAACAAAATAGTATTAACCGATAAATAGCAATAAATAGAGAATATGAGATTGTAGACTACTTGAACATGAGTCCATAGGTTGTGGAATCAGTTCAGAGTTGGGGTGGGTGAAATTGAATGAAATTATACCTTCTGTTCAAGAGCCTGATAGTAACTTACTGGCTTACTGCCCACCACTGGCATTTAGGACAACAATGATGATCATCTATCTCTGGTGATGTTCAGGGCTTCCTTCTTCATGGCAGTAGCTTCTTCTTAATTTTCATAACCATCAGTCATACAAGCCCCAAGTGGAATAACCATCATATGTTAGAAGGATTCTTCACTGCTGTTTCCGTAACAATTTTGTTTTACCAGTTGGGTTTTTAGCCCTAAGATGAACACCCAAATCTGGAGGGCCGGTGGGCCACACTTTGTCTGGCCTCTACCCTTTGACCTGTTTGGCAGGAGTGGCCCTACAAAGAAACAAAGCATGAACCCCTGACTCCAGCCAACATAGTTCTCTGGGTCACTGAGGCACACAAGCCTCCAAACTGCGACAAGGTTGTGATCTTCTTGGAGAAGGCTGATAGTTGAAGGATAATAACTGTTCCTGAAACTGGTGGTGTGGGACCTCAGGCTCCTTTCCTGAAGGCAGCAGTGAGAAGAGAGCATGGTTCAGGATGGTGATGGACCATGATGATGGATGCTGCTTTCCTGCAACAACGCTCCTTGTAGATTTGCTCAATGGCGGGGAGAATTTTACGCATGATGGACTGGACTGTATACATTACCTGTATCATGTTCTGGTACGGAAACACTAATACCCCATTCGAGGTCATGATGTATCCAGTCGGTGTACTCTCTATGGCATATCTGTAGAGGTTTGTCAAAGTTTTAGATGACATGCTGAATCTTCGCAAACTTCTTTGAAGTTGAGGAGAATGTGGGGAGAATAGGTAACAGGGAACATTAGTGGGAAATTTGATTGCTTTGTAAGCAGATATTGATGAGATGGATCGAATGGCCTGTACATCCCATGGAGAAATGTTCTAAAGCCTACAGAGCCTATTCTAATCCTTTCTTCTGAAGAGATGGCAGCAGACTGAAAATTAAGTACATAACAAACCTAATAGCACAGGAAATTCTACCATCATCTGAAATATTGAATGGTATTGGTATATTACTGAGATATAATGAAAAGCTTGTCTTGCTCAGTGTTCATACAATTCAATTATTACACAGTGCATCGATGTAGTGCAAGAAAAACAATAACAATGCAGAATAAAGTGCAGGTGAACATTAAAGTGGAAGATCATAAAGAGGTAGATCATGAGGAGTAGTCTTATCAGAACAGGGAACCACTTAATAATTTTACATCAGGGTAGAAGCTGTACTTGAGTTGGTAATACATGCTTTTAGGCCTTTGTATCTTCTTTTTGATGGGAGAGAGGAGAAGAGAGAATGCCTGGGGTGGGTTGAGGTCTTTGTGCTGGTTGCTTTACTGAGGCAATAAGAACTATAGACCGAGCCCATGGAAGTACTGAGCTGAGTCCAAAATTCTGCAGTTTCTTGCAGTTACGTGCAAAGCCGTTGGCATACTAGGTCATTATGCATGCAGATGGGATATGCTTTGTGGTACATTGATAAAAATTGGTAAAGGTGATGAAGACATGCCAAATTTCTTCAGTTACCTGAGGAGGTGGAGGTGTTGTTGAGCTTTCTTAAACCACTTCTTTTCACGTTATATACATCACAACCTGGTATGGAGAATCCTACAAGAAGTAGTGGCTACAGCCCAGTGCATCATGCATAACATATATGTATATATGTATATATATATAGGCATCCGTTAGTCTCGTGAGAACATGGATTTGTGCCTTGGAAGGTTTCCAGGGCACAGGCCTGGGCAAGGTTGTATGGAAGACCAGCAATTGCCCATGCTGAAAGTCTCCCCTCTCCACGCCACCGATGTTGTCCAAGGGAAGGGCACTAGTGCCGATACAGCTTGGCACCGGTGTCGTCGCAGAGCAATGTGTGGTTAAGTGCCTTGCTCAAGGACACAACACGCTGCCTCAGCTGAGGCTCAAACTAGTGACCTTCAGATCACTAGACTGATGCCTTATTCACTTGGCCACACGCCAACATCATGCATATTAACCTCCACAATATTGAGCACATTTACAGGGAGCAATGCCACAGGAAAGCAGCATCCATCATCAGGGACCCATACCAACCAAGTCATGCTCTCTTCTCAGTGCTGCTGTCGAGAAGAAGGTGCAGGAGTCTCAGGACTCACACCACCTGGTTCAGGAACAGTTGTTACTCCTCAACTATCAGGCTCTGGAACTAAAGGGATAACTTCTCTCAACTTCACATGCCCCATTACTGAACTGTTCCCACAACCTACGGACGCACTTTCAAGAACTCTTCATCTCATGTTCACAATATTCTTTGCTTATTCATTATTGTTATTTCTTTATTTTAGTATTTGCACAATTTGTTGCTTTTTCCACACTGATTGAATGCCCAAGTTGGCATGGTCTTTCATTAATTCTACTCTGGTTATTATTCTTATATGGATTTATTGAGTATGCCCACAAGAAAATGTATCTCAGGTGACATATATGTACTTTGATAATTAATTTACTTTGAACTCAGAAATTTGTCAATGATTTGGATGACAGAATTGATGGCTTTCTGGCCATACATGAGGACAATACAATGATAGGTAGCGGGCAGGTCATGTTGAGGAAGCAGGGAGTCTGCAGAAGGACTTGGACAGATTAGGAGAATGGCCAAAGAAGTGGCAGATGGAACATAGCACAGGGAAGTGTATGGTCATGCACTTTGGTAGAAAGAATAAAGGCATAGACTATTTTCTAAATGGGAAGAAAATTCAGAAAATGCAAAGGAACTTGGGAGTCCTGGTGATAAAGTTTTAAGGGAATTGAGGGATTCTTAGATTCCTGTAAATAAAGGTTAAGGTTGAGTCTGTGTATCCTGGTTTGAGAATGGCTGCAGTTTGAGCAGCTGTTCTCTCCTGACTTTTCACACCTTTTGGTTCCGTGTTTAAATTTCAACTTTAGGTTAACTATCGACAATGTCTGTAACTGCAGTATGTTTGAATAATGTCTCACTTCTGCTTCTTTGGAGCAAGGTAAGGATAAAGCTCACACAGACCCACAAAAGACACCTCATAGTTTTCATACATTTTGGTTTCGGCAAAAGGTGGCGATAAGGCAGGGCATTCCTTACATTCCTTCCCTAATTTTCGTAGAGTCTCTTATAAATTATTAAGTTCTGCTCTATTGGAGTAGCTGGAATGTATGTTGATCTGACTGTTCTTTTGTACTGAGATGTTAAAGGATCAACCTATCCTGCTAACATGTAAATGCTGAGTGTCCAGATGAGGACATGCAGGATGTGAGAATTAGTTACACTCTGTTCTCTGTTTACCTCTGCCTGATGTGATTAAGTATTCTTTGTCAAGTACGTTTACCTCTGTTTTAGGTGATTAAGTGGCCTTTGTCTCAGACTATCACTGTTGCTAGGCTTTTGTGACAAGGATGATATAAAAAACTGTATCTCTGTGGTTCGACAGAGAAACTTTTGTGGCTGACTCTCTTGTGAGTGCAGATAGAATGTTCTCTCTCATAGCCTGCTACTAATAAAGGGGAAAAAGAATCAATTGTGGTGCTTGTTTCATTGCATCGGGTTGATCACAGTTAACACTGGTACAGAATTTCCTACAGCTTAACTTGCAGGTTGAGTCAGTAGTGAGAAAGGCAAGTCATTTAAAGTAGACTAGAATTCATTTCAAATAGACTAGAATATGAAAGCAATGATGTAACACTGAGGGTTTATAAGGCAGTCGTCAGATCACAATTGGAATATGGTGATCATTTATCTAATAATAGTGGAGGGAGAGGAAGATGGTGGTGCGACGCAGCGTGCACGGCCATTCTGAATGATATCATAATGTGTTAACTGGGGGCCGTGCACAATCCTGAGTTGATGGAGACAGCCGTGAGAAGCATGGAGGAACACCTGGAGAAACTTCTAAAATGCCCGCTTTGCTACCGCTGCTACAGTGCGATCGAGAATCTCCGGAGGGGAAGGCCCCAAATCCTCGGCTTTGCAAATTGCCTGTTGCCGGAGCCGGGGTCGAAGTGCTCGGCGGAGGTGTGCTCGGTGCTCGGTGTCGGAGAGCTGGTCAGAGGCTCAGAGTTTTCGGACAGACTCGGAGTCGGACTGTGGTCGGATGCTTCCAGTATGCTGCATCGGCAAGTTTGCGGCACTGGAGGTTCACTGTCTGCGTGAGATGATGGGACTTTCAAGAGACTTTGAGACTTTTTACCATGCCATGGTCTGTTCTTTATCAAATTACGGTATTGTTTTGCACTGTTGCAACTATATGTTATAATTATGTGGTGTTTGTCAGTTTTTCAGTTGGTTTGTCATGTGTTCCTGTGATATCATTCTGGAGAAACATTGTATCATTTCTTAATGCATGCATTACTAAATGACAATAAAAGAGGACTGTGTATCCTCATAATCTAATCTAATCTAATCTAATAAAGGATATGCTAGCAATGGAGAGGATCAGGGGAAGGTCACGAGAATTATCCCAGGAACCAAAGGGTTAATATACATATGCGGAGCATTTGATGGATCTGGGCCTGTACTCATTGAAGTTTAGAAGAATGAGGGGAGATATATAACCATATAACAATTACAGCACGGAAACAGGCCATCTCGGCCCTTCCAGTCCGTGCCAAACTCTTACTCTCACCTACTCCCACCAACCTGCACTCAGCCCATAACCCTCCAGTCCTTTCCTGTCCATATATCTATCCAATTTAACTTTAAACGACAACATAGAACCTGCCTCAACCACTTCTGCTGGAAGCTCATTCCACACAGCTACCACTCTCTGAGTAAAGAAGTTCCCCCTCATGTTACCCCTAAACTTTTGTCCTCTAATTCTCAACTCATGTCCTCTTGTTTGAATCTTCCCCATTCTCAATGGATAAAGTCTAACCACGTCAACTCTATCAATCCCCCTCATTATTTTAAATACCTCTATCAAGTCCCCCCTCAATCTTCTACACTCCAAAGAATAAAGACTTAACTTGTTCAACCTTTTTCTGTAATTTAAGAGATGAAACCCGGGTAACATTTTAGTTAACCTCCTCTGTACTCAATTTTATTGACATCTTTCCTATAATTCGGTGACCAGAACTGTACACAATACTCCAGATTTGGCCTTGCCAATGCCTTATGCAAATTCAACATTACATCCCAACTCCTATACTCAATGCTCTGATTAATAAAGGTCAGCAAGCTAAAAGCTTTCTTCACCACCCTATCTACATGAGATTCCATCTTCATGGAACTACGCACCACTATTCCTAGATCCCTCTGTTCTAAAGAATTCTTTAATGCCCTACCATTTACCGTGTATGTCTTATTTTGATTAGTCCTACCAAAACGTAGTACCTCTCATTCTTCAACATTAAACTCCATCTGCCATCTTTCAGCCCACTCTTCTAACTGTCCTAAATCTCTCTGCAAGTTTTGAAAACCTACCTCATCATCCACAACACCACCTATCTTAGTATCATCTGCATACTTACTAATCCAATTTACTAACCCATCATCCAGATCATTAATATATATGACAAACAACATTGGACCCAGTACAGATCCCTGAGGCACACCGCTACACACCATCCTCCAATCTGACACACAGTTATCCACCACTACTCTCTGGCATCTCCCATCCAGCCACTGCTGAATCCATTTCACTACTTCCATATTTCCATATTATTGAATGAGATATGTTATCTCATATGAACCATTCCATATTATCCAATGAGATCTCATTGAAACATACCGAATACTGAAAAGCCCAGATAGAGTGGATAAGGAGAGGATGTTTCCTATAGTGGAGGAGTCTAGGATCAGCCTCAGAGTACAAGGATGTCACTTTAGAGCAGAGAAGAGGAGCAATTCCTTTGTGGTGAATGTGTGGAATTCATCGCCACAGACAGCTTGAAGCCTGAGTCAATGGGTATATTTAAAGCTGAGTTTCTTGATTAGTAAGGGGGTCAAAGATTACAGTGAGAAGGCAGGAGAATAAAGTTGAGAGGGATAATCAATCAGCCCTGAAGGGATGGTAGAGTGGACTTGATGATTTCATGACATCAAAGTGGTTGGAGCAGGACAGGTTTTCGGTGATGTTCACTCTTAGGAACATTGTGCTTAGGAGGAATGCACTCATCCGCAATACTGTTGACGTTTACAGGAGTATGTGTACTGCCTCCTTCCTAATGTCAATGACCAGCTGTTTCACCTCGTTGGCATTGAGGGGAAGCTGGTTGTAATGACCCCTTGTCAGTTAACTTATTTCTCTTACCATGGGAAACTTGAACAAACTGTTTTATTTCCAGTGACTTTCTCCTGTGCAATTTCGCGTTTCTCCATTGAATGCAACCTCAGACAGTAGTTAGAGAGCAGTCTTCAAATAATTCACTGTGAAATGCTCTAAGTTCCTCCCTAAATCATCAATCAATAAATCTTGTGAATATCAAACTATGCAAGAAACAGTCGCACTGCTGCCATTAGGAAGAAGTTACAGGAGCCTCAGAACTCATACCGCAAGGTTCAGGTACAGTTATTACACCTCAGCCCAATAGGCCCTTGAACCAAAGGGGATAACTTCACTCTACATCACTCGCCCCATCATTGTTCCCACAACCTATGGACTCACGTTCAAGGGCTTTTCATCTCATGTTCTCAATATCTATTGCTTATTTATTTAATATTATTGTTATTATTACTTATTTAATTTTGTACTTGCACAATTTGTGGCTTTTGCACACTGGTTGAATGCCCCAAATTGGTGTGGTATTTCATTGATTCTATTATGGCTATTATTCTATTTATTGAGTATGCCCACAAGAAAATGAATCTGAAGATTGTATTTAGTGACATATATGTACTTTGATAATAAATTTACTTTGGACTTTGAACTTGATGCATGGATTTCAAGAAAGGAGTTAAATACTCTGACAAAATGTTTATGTTGCAGTTATATACAGTAAACCAATGTTGAGGTCACACTTGTAGTGTGCACAGTTTTTCTGTGCCCCTGTTATAGGAAAAATGTGGTTAAACTGGAAAAGAGTGCAGAATCAATTTACAAAGGCATTGCCCGGACTAGAGGTTCTGAGCTATAGGGAGAGGTTTGCCAGTCTAGATCCTCATTCCTCGGAATGTAGGAGAACAAATGGTGACTTTACAGATGAATTTGAATATATGAGAGGCATAGACAGGATGGATGGTAAGTCTTATCCCTTGGGTAGAGAAGTCCAAAATGATGAGGGATGTCAGTTTAGGGTGAGAGAGGAAAGATTTAAAAGAGACCTCAGGGGCAACTTTTCATATAGATTCGGTGAGTATATGGAATGAACTGTCAGAGGAGCTAGGTGTGCACCATTGTCAGCATGGACTAATTGCTCCAAAAGGCTTTTATCTATGCTGCATTGCTCTGTGACTCTCTAATCCAAAAACATAGTACACTTGGTTTGTGAATTATAATCACCCCAATGAAAGAATAGAGGAGAACTTCTATAAACACAAGGATCTGATCGAAGGCCTCTATGAAGAAATTGAGTGAAAATGATAACCACTGATGCTCATCTGTTTGTGACCTGACTTACGTTGTTGAGATATTGAGTTATACCACGCAGGTAGAAATTGGGCACAAACCATCTGGGCTTGAAGTAAACAGATCCAGGGTTAAAGTGAAATTGATGTCATAAAGTTTATATGTTAAGATATCATTAGTAAAGTGCATGTGGTTTATATTAATCATGAGTCACTATTTATCATTACTTGTTTTGAGATGAATGACAATTTATTAAGGCATTCTTATGAAAGCAATGTTCCATGCTACTCGTTACTTCTATTACTTTCTGGTTGATAGAATTACAACTTTAATCCCACACTTAAGATGACACACGAGTCGCTTTCTTGCCAAAACTATGGACAATTAAAGGAATATTCTGTATGTGAAAATAATAAAATTACCCAAATCTGATGAAGTACCTTCGATCTGAAGTGTTAACTGCTTCTTTCTTCACAATTGCTGCCTGACCTGCTGTTTTCAACATTTTCTGTTTTTCTTTGGGATTACTTTTATAATTTTTTTTTGTCTTTGAGCTCAGAGGTATGATAGACAACTAACACTACCAGAGCTGATACTCCACCCAGCCACCCAATATTATTTTACTTCCCTTTCCTCAGAGACGGTGAAATAATAACATGCAGTGTATGAATCAGAATCAAATTTATTATCATTAACTTACAGTGGTGCAGAAAGTGTGTCAACCCTGTAGAATTTTCTCTATTTCTCCATAAATATGACCCTAATCTGTGATCAGATCTTCACGCAAGTTCTAAAACTAGATAAAGAGAATCTAATTAAATAAATAACACAAAAAAAATTATACTTGTTCTTCTATTTATTGAGAAAAATTATCCAATATTACATGTATTTGTTGGAAAAAGTATGTAAACCATTGCTTGCAGTAACTGGTGTGAACCCTCACTTGTACAGCAATAACTTCAGCCAAATGTTTCCAGCAACTGTTGATCAGTCCTCCACATCGGCTTGGAGAAATTTTAGGTCATTCCTCCTCACAAAATTGCTTCAACTCTGGGAGGTTGGTGGGCTTTCTTGCAAGAATTGCTTGCTTCAGGTCCTTCCACAACTTTCTATAAGATTAAGGTCAGGACTTTGACTTGGCCATTCCAAAACATGAATTTTCTTCTTTTTAATCCATTCTATTGTTGATTTACTCTTGTCTTTCAGATCGTTGGCTTGTTGTGTTACCCAACTTCTATTAAGATTCGGGTGATGGACTGCTACCCTGACATTCTCCTGTACAATTTTGAATTCATTGCTCCCTCAACAATTGCAAGCAATCCAGGCCCTGAGAAAGCAAAGCAGCCCCAAACCATGATGCTCCTTCCACCATGCTTCACAGCTGAGATGAGGTGTTGGTGTTGTTGTGCAGTGCCCTTTTCCCTCCAAACATAGCAATGTGCATTTCTGCCAAAAGTTCAACTTATGTATCATCTGTCCATAGAACATTGTCCCAGAAGCATTGTAGAACATCCAGGTGGTATTTTGCAAACTTGAAATGTGCAGCAATTTTTTTTTTTGTTGGAGACCAGTGGTTTCCTTTGTGGTGTCCTTCAATGCACACCTTTCTTGTTCAGTGTTTTCCTTATAATGGACACATGAACAGAGACTTTAGCAAGTTCTAGAGATTTTTATGGGTCTTTTGCTGTTTTTCTTGGGTTCTTTTTCACCTCCTTCAGCATTGCACATTGTGCTCTTGGTGTGATCTTCGCAGGATGCCCACTCCTAGGGAGAGTAGCAAAACTGCTGTATCCTCCATTTGTAGATAATTTCTCTTACCGTGGACTGATGAACACTCAGGTCTTTAGAAATGCATTTGTAGCCTTTTCCAATTTTATGTATCTTTACAATTCTTGTTCTAAAGTCCTCTGAAAATTGTTTTGATTGGGGCATGGTGCACCTAAACAGATTTTCTTGAGAAGACCAGACTCTGTCAGTAACCTGACTTGTGTGTCTCTTTTATAGGGTAGGGCACATCTATAACCCACACGTCCAATCTCACCTCATTGTTTGGAACACCTGACTCCAAATGGCATTTTTAGAAGGCATTACCCCAGAGATTCACATACTTTTCTGACAAATACTTGTAATATTGGATCATTTTTTCTCAATAAATAAATGAGCAAGTATAATTGTTGTGTTATTTACTTAAATGGATTTTCTTTATCTAGTTTTAGGACTTGCGTGGAGATCTGATCACATTTTAGGTCATATTTATGCAGAAATAGAGAAAATTCTACAGGATTTACAAACTTCCTAGCACCTAGATCACATGAAATTTGTTGTTTTAAGGCAGCAATATGGTGTAAAGACATAAAATTACTCTTAAATACAAGGATTCTGCAGATACTGGACATCCAGAGAAACACTCACAAAATGCTGGTGGAATTCAGTAGGGCAGCATCTATGATGAGGTATAAGCAGTCAAGATTTCTGGACAAGACCCTTCATCAGGACTCTAAAATTACTCAATTACAAAGATAAATAAATAGTGCAAAATAAAGGAACAATGCAGTAGATTTCTAGACTGTTCAAAATCTGATGATGGAGGAGAAGAGTCTGTTTCTGAATTGTTAACAGTGTGTCTTCACTCTCCTGTACCTTCTCCCCAATGGTAGTAACAAGAAGAAGGCATTTCCTAGGTGGTGAGGGTCCTTAATGATGGATGCCACCTTCTTGATGCAGTGCCTCTTGAAGATGTCCTCGTTGGTGAGAAGACTTGTGCTTGTGACGGAACTGGTTGAGTCTACAACCCTTGCAGCCTCTTGTGATCCTGTGCTTTGGAGTCTCCATACTAGTCAGAATGCTGATGTCTGTACACCGATTAAAAATTGCAAGCGTTTCTAGACATACTAAAATCACTTCAAAGTCCTAATGAAGTAGAGCCACTTGTATGCTTTCTTTGTGATTGCAACAATGTGCAATATACTGCTTTTTTAAAAAAAAATCCTTGCCCATAAAGAATTTGTGAAGCATCACTTAAAAATTACTGTAAAGATATGGAAGAATGTCTTGTGATCAGATGAGACTGAAGTGGAACTTTCTGTCCTCAGAGCTAAGCAGTACGTGTGACGTAAGTCTACTTCTACACATCAGCCAGGTAACATCATCCCTACCGTAAAGTATGGTAGAGGTAGAAGAATGCTATAGGGATACTTTTCAGCAACAGGGACTGGGAAACTGGTCAGGATTGATGGGAAGTTGAAGGCTGCTAAATACCGAGAGATCCTGGATTAAAAACCTGCTAGTCTCTGCCAGAAAGCTTCAACCTGGGAGGAAGTTCATCTTTCAGCAGGACAATGACCCAAAGCGCACTGCCAGAGCAAACATGGAGTGGCTTCAAATTAAGAAAATTAATGTCCTTGAGTCCTGATCTTAACCTAATCAAATGTCTCTGGCAAGACCTCAAGATTGCTGTCCACCTCCTCTCCCCAACTAACCTGGCACAGTCTGAGCAATTTTGCAAGGAGAATTGGAAAATCTTGCTCCATTGCATTGTGCAAAACTAATAGAGACTTATCCAAAAAGACGACTGGCTATAATAGCTGTGAGAAGTGGTTCAACTGAGTACTGAGCAAAGGCAGGGATGAATACTTTTGAACGGCTGTCATTTCAGTTTTCGAATTTTTAGTTTTTCATGCTTTACAATTTTCCCTGTTTTTTGGGCTCCACTGTGAAAAATGGAGCATGAGCTTCATAAATAAAAGTTTTCAGTTAAATTGATCAAAATCCCTAGTTGTAATACTCATTTTTGTGAACAGAGGGTTGGGGGCTGAATACTTTTACAAGGCACTGTAGATCCTTAGAGATGTCAACATTCAGAACTTGAAGATGCTCATTATTTTTACTGCTAACTCTTCAATAAGGACCAGCAAGTGTTCTCCTGACTTTTCTTTCCTACTTAAATCTCTTCACACTCCAATGCTGTCATGCAAAATACCATAAAAAAGGCCATTCATTCCAACTGGATACCCTGAAACTATAGATAGTGGACCCTGGGACAAAAAACAAACAGCAGGAAAAATTCAGTGGATCAGGCAGCATCCACTGAGGCAAAAGAATGGTTGACATTTCGGAGCAAGACTTTGCCTCAGGACTGTCAAGAGCAGAACAGAACAGAAGAATACTGAGAGAGGGATGCACAAAATTCACATGAAAGAATTCACAATGACATCTCTTTAGAACAGAGATGAGGAACTTCTTTAGCCTGAGGGCAGTAAATCTGTGGAATTCATTGCCACAGACGTCTGCGAAGATCAAGTCATTGCATATATCTAAAATGGAGGTTGATAGGTTCTTGATTAGTAAGGTTGTCAAAAGCTACAGGGAAAAGGTAAGAGAATTGGGTTGAAAGGGATAATAAATCAGCCATGATTGAATGTTGGAGTTGATGGGCTGAAAGGCATAAATCTGTTCCTACAATATACTGTATATTCAAAGTTGAAAGTACATTTATTATCAAAATCTGTATACTGTATACTACCTTGAGATTCATCTCCTTACAGGCAGTCACAAAACAAAAAAGTCCAATAAAACCCATTTAAAAAGCAGACTGTCAAACACCCAATGTGTAAAAGAAAAGAATAAACCATGCAAGCATTAAAAAGCAAGCAAACTAAAGTTCACAAAAGGGAGTTCATTGCATGAAGCCAGTCATCGCTGCAGCAGGTCCTGGAGCCATTTAGTTGCAGGCCACAGCCTCAGTTCGGCACAGAGATGAGTAAACCTTGCCGAGCAGTGAGATGAACACCGTCCCTCACCTCCGGCATGACACCCTGACACTTATATCAGCCAAACATCAACTTGTTCCTCGGTCTTGGGCCCAAGCCCTGTCGCCTCGACTCTACTAAGCCTTGGCTTACCTCAGCTCAGTTCTGCTCCAAGTCCACTCCAGCAATGGCCAAACATTGGCTCACTCCTCACTCTCAGGCCTGGGCCCCACTGCCTCGATTTTGTCCATACAGGCCACGCGATAACTGTCCTGAACCTTCAAGACTTCAGTTTACAAAACCAAAATGCTAGGTTGTACAGGAGATTTAAAAATTCAATTCCAAAAGGGAAGTTACAGAAGCTTTTTCCAGAAAAGGAGTGATTAATAGAGTAGTTAGTAGTTTTGTTTGACACCAGCAAGGCGTCACTGTGTTTCACCAGCACCAACTTAAGCATGTCATGTCTTACGGTCTTATGATCTAAAGACAAGAGAATAATTTCTTCAAAGTTAGAGTGCCTTGTGAAGAATTTGAAATAGAGACACAAAAGGCTGTTGCAGGGTCTCGATCTGCATCAATACTACAAACAAGCTTTTCATTGTATCTGTACATCATTGCATTTATGCACACGACCACCTGACTTAAAGATTCTCAAATCCGAAGAGAAAAGGTAGGAATTAACATTTGGAGAAGGAATACAAGTATGAAGACAGAATGGGATTCGATGTGTGATGAAAGTACACATAGACTAAGATGTTAACTGTCCTGTGCTGGCACCAGTGGGATCAGCAGTTGGTCTGCCACCTGTCTTCAGGAGAAAGAGAGATAAGGAAAACAATGGAGCAGCATTTGGAGATGATAATGAAGAGACAGGAGAGCCGTCAAGACCGGCTCCTCTTTGAACCCTGAACTGTTTGAAGTGATGAACAGGCGATACCCCAGCAGGGGGATAAAAAGGGACAGGTTCGCTAAGGCAACACACATGACACCCCAAGGTAACGAGACCCTGGAAGTGGTGCGTCTCCCTCAAGTCGGTGGGAGTTTTTGGAGGGCTGGTCGCGGGACCAAGCCATAGACGCACAGGGTGGAAAGGAATGATCGGCGGGAAGCTGGTGTGTGTCCGCCCTTGCCTGGGTGCCAGGTTTACTGTAGAGGAATGGAGGAACGGAGGTGACTGCGAGGAATATCGAAGGTCTGTGTGGAAGCCGTTTTTAAATATTCATTCGCTTTCTCTCTCTCTCTCCCATGGCAGTGATTACTGTGAACTGAACTGAACTCAATTGAACTGAACTTTGCGTCACTTTGAAACTGGTCATTTACTCCTAGACGACGATAGAGCTTGATTGATCCTATTATCCTGGTTTCTGTGTACATGTGTGTTTATCATTGCTGAACTGTTGCATTCATTATCCTTTTGATTAGAGTACTGCGTTGCTTATTTCTTTAATAAAACTTTCTTAGTTCCAGTAATCCAGACTCCAACTGAGTGATCCATTTCTGCTGGTTTGGAAACCCAGTTACGGGGTACGTAACAGATGTTATGAATGCAAGGGTGATGCCAAACCCCATGATCATTTATCAAGTGAAGTTTGTTACAAAGCCGCACCAGAGGGTATTAGACAGGGAGCTAAGATCTTAAGCAGGGAATCAGATTTTATGGAATCTTTTGAAGATGGAAGGGTTCAAAGGTCCGATTTAATATCAGTAGACAATATACATCCTGGATTAGGGATAGAGAGGCTCTTCACGACTTTCAAAGGAAGGCAAATTTGGAGGCATACCAGAGCCCAAGGTTGTTTATCACTCCTAGACCCATGGATGCAACATAAAGATGGTCTTTGTGACTTTGCTAAGTGCCTCCAAACACCGTTTGCTATACTGTACTGATCTCAGGTCTCTGATATCATGGATACTTAACTGACTTCTGTTCAATTATTTTCATTTGTTTACACACGAGATTCCGCAGATGCTGGAAACCCAGACCAATACATACAAAAATGCTGGAGGAACTCAGCAGGTGGGGCAGTATCTATGGAAATAAATAAACAGTCATTGCTTTGGGCTAAGACCCTTCCTCAGGACTGGAAAGGAAGGAGGAAGATGTCAGAATAAAAAGGTGGGGGAAGAAGGAGAGCTAGCAGGTGATAAGTGAAGCCAAGTGGGTGGGAAAGGTAAAGGGCTGGAGCAGAAGGAATCTGATAGGAGAGGAGAGTGGGTCATGGGAGAAAGAGAAGGAAGAGAACCACCAGGAGGATGTGATAGGCTGGAGAGGAGAAGAGGCAAAAGCCCAGAGTGGGGAATAGATGAAGAAGGAGGAGTGAGAGAAGAAAAATTACTGGAAGAAGAAGTTGATGTTCATGCCATCAGGTTGGAGGCTACCTAGATGGAATATGAGGTGTTGCTCCTCCAAGCTGAGAGTGGCCTCATCACGCAGAAGGGGAGGCCATGGATCAATATGTTGGAAAGAGAGTGAGGATAGGAAGTAAAATGGTTAGCACTGGGAAATCCTGCTTTTGGCAGATGGAGCGACGACCATTTACGTTGGGTCTCACCGGTGTAGAGGAGGCCGAATCGGGATCACCGGATACGATAGACGACCCAGCTGATTTACATACGATGTGTTGCCTGAGCTTGAAAGATTGTTTTGGGCCTTGAATGGACAGCACTTTGTTTGTTGGTTTATTTCATGTTTTATACAACATCTCAAAACACAATTGCATTGTTACTTTAGTGGTTTATAAGCATGTAAGTTGATGTAGCCTTTGAGGAGCTAGTGTTCTTGACATTTTTGTAAATCAATTAGATTCGAAGCCTGAAGGTGTTTCACTATCTTCACTCCACTTCACCTGCCAAGTGTCCCTCGCTACAGCTGAGAATTGGCTCCAATCCCTCCACCATTGACGAACAGTTGCAGCAGTGTGTATAATCTACAAGATGCACTGTAACAACACATCAATGTTTCTAAGGCAGCACCTTCCAGACCCACAACCACTACCATCTAGAAGGACGAGAGCAGCAGATACCTGGGAACACCACCACTTGGAAGTGTCCCTCTAAGTCACTCACCATTCTGACTTGGAAACAAATCGTCGTACCTCCATTGTCGCTGGGTCAAGATCATGGAAAGCCCTCCCTAACACCGCTGTGGGTGTATCTATACCTCAGGGACTGCAGCGGTTCAGGAAGGCAGCTCTGGACCACTTTCTTAAGGGCAACTAGGGATGGGCAATAAGTGCTGGCTTCGCTGGTGATGCTCACATCCCGTAAATAAATAATTTTTTTAAAATATTGAGACAACGCTTCCAAGCAAGATGCTAAGACAGATGGACCGAAACCCCACGACCATTTCCTGGAATAAGCACTTCTCATTCAGGAGCTACGTGCTCACTTTAATTGGCTGCTACTGGTTACTAACAACACAGGGTCCAACAGAGATGCAGTTTACTAAGATTAGCTCAGTCTCTTTACCTGAAATAACTTGGAAGGAGTAGGTAGCATAAGTGTTAATGGCATCCTACAGTCGGTTCCTCAGAGGAGGGCTAACCAATTAAGTGTTGCAATTCCAGCACACATTTACCACTGCCTCACATTAGTGAGATCAGCTTAGATTTCAAAGACTAGTCAACTATGCTAGACTCTGAAGGAGCTTACCTACCAACAATTGCTATGTTTAGTAGTGGTATCCCTCCCAATCAAGATGGAGGTACATCCCGCTAAGAAAGCAGATTAAACATGGTTATATTAATTTAAACGAGGCATTTTTTATTCTGAGCAGTAAATTCTCACACAGATAATAATCTTACAAAGAATTTCCAAAACATAAGTACAATTCTTGCAAGCTAGGAAACCATACCAATGAGTTGTAGACAAACAAGTTGTCCATCACAGGAAGGCAGCTCAGGGAAAAGATTCTTCCCAGACCAATGCTGAGGAGTAGACCCATCTCTGTAACTCCTAACAACTTACAGCCTTCTAATATCCATTTTTAATCAATCATCTGCAACAAACCATCCAAGGAGTTCAGCCACAACCTGGTCATCAGCCAGGAGGCACTGGGCAATGGGCAGCTCCTTCAGGTGCACATTGACGGAAAGGTTAACTCCTGGAGTGAATTGCTCCAGATCGGGGTGTCCGCGTTGGATTCCATCCAGCACTTTGGACTTCCCTAGCAGCGCCACTCTAATGAAAGGGGGATCATGAATCATCCCGGGTTAATTGGTCACATGGGTGTAACTGGGTGATGCGGTCTAATTGGTATGGAAGAACTTGTTATTGTGCTATATCTCTAAATAAAATCTAGTAATGATCTCACCTTCATGTTATGCTTCATCACTACATTGAGCAGATCAATTGGATAGAACAATTTAATAGAACAAGGAGACATAGCCTTAAGATGTGGTGGGGGAGGGAGGGAGAGGGGTGGGATAAATTTAGGACAGAAATGAGGAGAAATTGCTTTTCCCACAGAGTAGTGAATCTGTGGAATTCTCTGCCCAGGGAAGCAGAAGAGGTTACCTTAATAAATATATTTAATACACAATTAGATGGAAATTTGCATAACAGGGGAAATATGGGTTATGGTGTGGAGAATTTTGCCCAAACTGGGTCAAGTAAATACCATTGCGAAACTATAGAATTGTGTGTCTGTATTGCTTAATGCCCAGATCAGCAGAGAATCGTGGTACTGACCTTTAGCCTACTGCTGTGAACCACAAGACTACGTGACTTATTTGTGGAAGAAAATTCTGAATAAAGGGTTAAAATATCTGAGTTGTTAAGAGGCTGAACTTTCCTTTAATTAGCAATATGCTTAGTGCTGACCTTAGTGCATAACAGTACCATAAACGAGACAGAGACAGAGACAGAGACAGGTCATAAATTGTAGGGAGGACCGTGTGGGCAGTCAAGTCTCTGACAATTAAATAGTGTGAATATTTTTCTTTCACATGTCTTGTAGTAACATATAAAACAAATTATACTTTTGTGCTTTAATGACCTTCAGGATCTAAGGATTTAATTAACCTTCTTTACATCATAAAGACTCACCATTGGCCTGGGTTCTCAGCATGCTTGCAACAATCTATTAGTTTCAAGGATGTTCTTATAACCTATCTCTGTGTCCTGTGGGCAGAAAAGAGACTGTGTCTGGCACTTCCGTGGGAATTGATAAGACAAACAGAACTGACTTTTTTAACTTTAACAATTACTGATGTAATTGACTTTCTGTGCACATGTATAAAAAAGACTGTGACTATTGTTCCTTGGAAGACTTGAGGATTGCACCGTTAGCGAGTCATTCTTCTCTTATTCATGAATAAAAGTATTCTCTTGTCACATCAAAGTCCATGTCCAATTCATTTGTGATCAATTTTAATTAAAATTCCTTAGCAATATTATTTCCCTAACAGTTTGGCAGTGAGGATGGGATCCATAAGACCATAAGACCATAAGACAAAGGAGCAGAAGTTGGCCATTCGGCCCATCGAGCTGCTCCTGCATTTTATCATGAGCTGATCCATTCTCCCATTTAGTCCCACTCCCCTGCCTTCTCACCGTAACCTTTGATGCCCTGGCTACTCAGATACTCATCAATCTCTGCGTTAAATACATCCAGTGACTCGGCCTCCACTGCTGCCTGTGGCAACAAATTCCATAGATTCACCACCCTCCGACTAAAAAAATTTCTTCGCATTTCTGTTCTGAATGAGCGCCCTTCAATCCTTAAGTCATGCCCTCTCGTACTAGACTCCCCCATCATGGGAAACAACTTTGCCACATCCACTCTGTCCATGCCTTTCAACATTCGAAATGTTTCTATGAGGTCTCCCCTCATTCTTCTAAACTCCAAGGAATACAGTCCAAGAGCGGACAAACGTTCCTCATATGTTAACCCTCTCATTCCTGGAATCATTCTAGTGAATCTTCTCTGTACCGTCTCCAACGTTATCACATCCTTTCTTAAATAAGGAGACCAAAACTGCCCACAGTGCTCCAAGTGAGGTCTCACCAGTGCCTTATAGAGCCTCAACATCACATCCCTGCACCTATACTCTATTCCTCTAGAAATAAATGCCAACATTGCATTCGCCTTCTTCACCACCGACTCAACCTGGAGGTTAACGTTATGGGTATCCTGTACAAGGACTCCCAAGTCCCGTTGCATCTCAGAACTCTGAATTCTCTCCCCATTTAAATAATAGTCTCCCGGTTTATTTCTTCTGCCAAAGTGCATAACCATACACTTTCCAACATTGTACTTCATTTGCCATTTCTTTGCCCATTCTTCCAATCTATCCAAGTCTCTCTGCATACTCTCCGTTTCCTCAACACTACCAGCCCCTCCACCTATGTTCGTATCATCAGCAAACTTAGCCACAAAGCCATCTATTCCATAATCCAAATCGTTGATGTACAATGTAAAAAGAAGTGGCCCCAACACGGACCCCTGTGGAATACCACTGGTAACCAGCAGCCAACCAGAATAGGATCCCTTTATTCCCACCCTCTGATTCCTGCCAATCAGCCAATGCTCTATCCACGTATGTAACTTTCCCATAATTCCATGGGCTCTTATCTTGTTAAGTAGCCTCATGTGTGGCACCTTGTCAAAGGCCTTCTGAAAATCCAGATATACAACATCCACTGCATCTCCCTTGTCTAGCCTACTTATAATTTCCTCAAAAAATTGTGATAGGTTTGTCAGGCAGGATTTTCCTTTAAGAAATCCATGCTGAGTTCTGCCTATCTTGTCATATGCCTCCAGGTAAACTGTAACCTCATCCTTGATAATCGACTCCAACAACTTCCCAACCACCGATGTCAAGCTAACAGGTCTATAATTTCCTTTTTGCTTCCTTGCCCCCTTCTCAAATAGCGGAGTGACATTTGCAACCTTCCAGTCCTCCAGAACCATGCCAGAATCTATCGACTTTTGAAAGATTATCGCTAATGCCTCCGCAGTCTCCACAGCTACCTCCTTCAGAACACGTGGGTGCATTCCATCTGGTCCGCGAAATTCATCTACCTTTAGACTATTCAGCTTCCTGAGTATTTTCTCTGTCGTAATTGTGACTGTGCACACTTCTCTTCCTGCCACCCTTGAGTGTCCGGTATACTGTTGATGTCTTCCTCAGTGAAGACTGATGCAAAATACTCATTCAGTTCCTCTGCCATCTCCTTATCTCCCATTACAATTTCTCCAGCATCATTTTCTATCAGTCCTATATCTACTCTCACCTGTTTTTTACTCTTTATATACTTGAAAAAGCTTTTAGTGTCCTCTTTGATATTATTTGTTAGCTTCCTTTCATAGTTAATCTTTTCCTTCTTAATGACCATCTTAGTTTCTTTTTGTAAGCTTTTAAAAACTTCCCAATCCTCTGTCTTCCCACTAATTTTTGCTTCCTTGTATGCCCTCTCCTTTGCTTTAACTTTGGCTTTGACTTCTCTTGTCAACCACGGTTGCATCCTTTTTCCACTCAAAAATTTCTTCTTTTTTGGAATATACCTGTCTTGCACCTTCCTCACTTCTCGCATAAACTCCAGCCACTGCTGCTCTGCCGCCTTTCCCGCCAGTGTCCCTTTCCAGTCAACTTTGGCCAGTTCCTCTCTCATGCCACTGTAATTTCCTTTACTCCACTGAAATACCAACACATCAGATTTCGGCTTCTCTTTTTCAAATTTCACAGTGAACTCAATCATGTTATGATCACTGCCTCCTCAGGGTTCCTTCACCTCAATCTCTGTAATCACCTCCGGTTCATTACACAATACCAAATCCAGTACAGTCAATCCCCTAGTGGGCTCAACAACAAGCTGTTCTAAAAAGCCATCTCGCAGACATTCTACAAATTCTCTCTCTTGAGATCCAGTGCCGACCTGATTTTCCCAATCTACTCGCATGTTAAAATCCCCCACAATTATCATAACACTGCCCTACTGACAAGCCTTTTCTATTTCCTGTTGTAATTTGTAGTCCACATCACTGCAGCTGTTTGGAGGCCTATAAATAACTGCCATCAGGGTCCTTTTACACCTGTGATTTTGTAGCTCAACCCATAAAGATTCTGCACCTTCCAATCCTATATCACCTCTTTCTAATGATTTAATATCATTTCTTACGAATAAAGCCACGCCTCCCCCTCTGCCTACCTTCCTGTCCTTCCGATACACCGTGTATCCTTTGACGTTCAGCTCCCAGTTGCATGCATCCTTTAGCCACATCCCTATAGATATGGAACCCAAGCCAACCCCGACCGAGATATTTGTTTAAGTCTAATCGGCAATAGTAAATTTCTCTGACAATGTGAGTTACACTTGGGAAACATTCATGAGGAACATTTAATTGTGAGCTGCTGTGGGTCTCCGGGGGAGACAAGACTAGTAGGGCAAGGCCGGTACAAACGAGGGGCCCACGCGGCCTTTGACCATCACCGAGGTCCTGGAAAGGAGCAAGACAGTAGATGGAAGACAGGGTCCGAGACCCACAGGGAGTCCACTGAATAGTCAAATTAAAGGACAACAGGGACTTCAAAGACTGAGATAAATTCTGGCCAGTAAAGGGAAGGAAATTGTATTGTGATTGAAAACTAAATGCATTTGATGACTGATTAACCTAAAACTAACAAGTAAGAAATTGGTAGTAATGAAAGCAAATGCACCAAAGCCGCTAGAGTTGTATTGAAGAAAAGGCCTCCTCGAGCCCTGCTGATCCACCGACAAAGGCTCCAATGAATAAACATACCAAGAAGAGGGTAAAGAAGTATAAGAAGACTAAGCAACTTCTGGGTGAGTCCCTACTGCCTCCACATTCCCCAGCGGACAAGGTATGGCTGGAAACCGGAGAAAGCAGGTATGCGTTTACTTTTCTAGCAACTTATATGGATGGAGCCCTGGAGACTGACCCTTGGAGTCTCCTTTGATTTAAAGAAAATTCATTACTGGAAAGGTGAGACCAGAAGAGGGGATGGGGACTCAAAGGAGGTGTGCAGTGAAAGTTTTTGTTAGTGCAGAGAGTGGTGGGAAAGTGCTGCCGAGTCGGCTCCCGAGTACGCTTTCCATCCGTGCCGGGTTGAGTGTCGAGGTCTCAACTCAACCTCGTAAAATAAAGGGAAAAGTGCTGCGAGATGTCCGTGTGGGGAGTGGCGCATCACACAGTCTCTCTCTCTCTCTCTCGCTCCGCGCCTTGTGAAGGCATGAAAAAGACATCGTCCTGCCAACATCGCACACACACAGACGCATGCATGCAGACGCACGGACGCACACACACGCACGCGCCAAAATAAATAAATAAATAATCTTTTTCAAGAAGCTCTGAGGTAGGCACGGGAATTGGTGAAGAATAGAGGGATATGGACCTTGTATGGGTAGAAGGGATTACTTTGATTAGGCGTGTAATTACTAGTTTATTTAGTTCAACACAACATGATGTGGTGATGGGCCTGTTCTGATGCTGCACTGTTTTAAGTTCCATGTTCTATCTTTATCACCTGAAAAGACTATCATTCCTGAATGTGCAGGCAACATGTGACCTAGTAATCATGATGCTGAAATTCTGATTGACGTTGAAGCCTTTGGAACTTGGCCACCATGGGATCAAGAGCTATGTAGGGAATGGTCTGAGTTTAGGGAAGAAAAGTCAAAACTTCCACTGGAGCACCCAACCGTTAAGTGGTTTCTGCATGAGCTGTGATGGATGCTAGCATCATTGCCATCTGCTGGTGCATTGGTTTGATGTGGAGCTGGCCACCATTTCCATGGTCTCCAGGCACCACATACTGCAAGGTTGGCACATGAGTCTCCCAGATTCCGAGACCCTTCGCTCAGGCTTTTGTGATAAAAATTGGATAGATATATGGACAGGAAAGGAATGGAGGGCTGTGGGCTGAGTGCAGGTCGGTGGGACTAGGTGAGAGTAAGAGTTCGGCACAGACTAGAAGGGCCGAGATGGCCTGTTTCCGTGCTGTAATTGTCATATAGTTATGTGGTTATATTATCTTGTACACCTCTATCAAATCACTTTATAATTGAAAATTCATGCATTTTTAACACACAAGAGATGGCAGGTGGTAGAATCTGAAGCAACAGAAAATCTGCTGGAGAAATGCATCATGTCCAGCAGCATCTGTTGGCGGAGGGTAGGGGGAAAAGACTGTCACTCTGATAGCGAGTTTTAACAAGAATCATTGACAATTCCCTCCAACCCCACCCACTCCTACACCCCCACCCGACAGATGCTGCTCATCCCACCTTCCCCACCCTCTTATTCTGACTTTTGCCACCTTCCTTTCCAGTCCAGATAAAGGCTCTCCAGCTGGAATGGTAACATGGTAGCATAGCGGTTGGTATAAAGCTTTACAGTGCCAGCGACCGAGATTCGGGTTCAATTCATACCACTGACCGTAAGGAGTTTACAACCCCCTGCCATGACTGATTGGGCTTCCTCTGGGTGCTCCAGTTTCCACCCACATTTCAACGGCATACGGGTTACAGTTAGTAAATTGTAGCCATGCTGTGCTGGCACTGGAAGCCTGGCGATACTTGCGGGCTGCCCCCCACCAGCACATCATCGGACTGTGTTGGTCGTTGACGCATTCCACTGTTTGTTTCGACGTTTCGACGTAGAGTGTCAGATAAAGCTAATCCGAGGAAGAAAGTGCCCTCCTGGACTGTAGCAATGTGACCCAGCATAAGACTGAGGAACACCTCGTCGCCCCTCTGGGCACGTTGCATCTTTCTGAATCTGATAATGATTCAAGATTCAAGATTGCTTACTGTCATTCTTCAGTGCTTGAGTGTCAAAGCGGTACCTCCAAAAGGTGGCATCCATCATTACGGACCCCCTTCACCCAGGACCTTCACTCTTCCCATTGCTACTGTCAGAGAGGAGATACAGGAGCCTGAAGGCGCACACTCAGTGTTTTAGGAACAGCTCTTCCCTCTGCCATCAGATTTCTGAATGGACAATGAATCAACCCATGAACGCTACTTCAATATTTTTGGTTCTCTTTTACACTACTTATTTAATTGAATTACAATAAAACTATGAACTACAATAGGAAATTAATGAATTTATTGATTGATTGATTGATTGTCCACTGTAGTATAGTTTCTGTACCCATTCTAACTTCAGTAACTTGCAAACAAAGATTACTCGGGTAACTGATGAACACTCCAACTTCAGATAGCTTGTTTTCTGTCTGTGTCTGTCATCCATCTTTGATATTTCTTAGCTCGTTGTTCTTTCTCCTTTTCTTTCCACTGGGGCTGGAAGACGTGCCCAAGCTGACCTGCCAGGCATGTCATTCCTCTCTTATTTTCCATAATTCCCACATTCTTTTTAATGTATTCTATCTCTCTGACTGCTCCCATTCACTGATTGGCCTGATCACTTCTTAAGCACTTAACCTTATGGTCATCCCAGTCTTACTCATCAAAGCCTTATTCCCTCTCTCCTACCTCCAACGTTTCTTTTATTGCTGTCCTGGTTCTAACAAGAGGTCTTCAACCTAAAAAATTAATTCTGTTTCTCTTCCTGCAGAGGCTACCTGACCTAGTAAGTTTATCCAGTAGGTTCTGTTTCTGTTTAACAATAATCTGCAGTCTGTCCTACAAACATGCCCAGACACTATCATTATCAATGATTACACAATGTCCGATGTTCTGGCCAACTTGATTTTGCAATGAAGATGACAAAGCTTAAACTGTTTCCAATTTGACCCACTCCAGTTGAAGTGAGACGTAGGAAAAAAGATTGAGAGTGTTGATGGGATGATGACATAGCTGTTCTTGACGCCACTCCATCTGCAGCTTCAGTCAATTATTGAGCCATTAGTTAAGGTCACATCTTGCATGCTATTATGCAACAGACACAAGATGGAGATGTATTTCCCCGGGTAATAAAGAGGATGCTCAACTGTATTTCTCGAAAGACAGAATAAAAGGATAGTGTAAGGTAATTGTGGTATTATGGTTGATTATGTACCCTCCTGGGGTTAAAGCACAGTAAAGATCGTGTCCATTGTGCTTCTAACAATTTTTCACCAACATCTCTCAGAGTTTTCAAAGTAAATTTATTATCACAAGTACAGAGTGCAGCCTATTTTCTGATCCTTCCATTAAAATTACCCATTGGATCAACTTGACACCCTCTGGGATGTGGGCCAATCAAAGCAGAAGTCCTTCTTGATCACAACCATAGTTTCCAATTTTGGGTATATGCATTAATATGACAATGGTATGCTAGTTCTGTGTTAGAATGAGTCAGAGGGTTACTATTCAGCAATGACTCAAGTTCGGGCAAAGCAGCCAGGACTTAAGTTAGAAAACTCCAGGGTACACTTTTTATTCTGCATTCTTATTGCTTTACCTATTCTAGCTCAATGCACTGTGTCATGATTTAATCAGTATGAACAATATGCAAAACAAGTGTTGACACTGTATCTAACTACATGTAATAAAACAATGGATTATGAAAAGAACGTTTGGATGGAGTTATGAAGATTATCATCAGGAAGGTGCAACTTCAGGTGGAGAACAGGAACGGAGTGCATCCTGTACAATAAAAATGGAGATGATTCGAATTTTGATCCATGCATTGACTAGTGTGACGTTCATAAAACCATAAGATAGATAGATAGATAGGTAGATATACTTTATTGATCCTGAGGGAAATTGGGTTTCGTTACAGCCGCACCAACCAAGAATAGAGTATAAATATAGCAGTACAAAAACCACAAACAATCAAACAACAAAATGCAAACTATGCCAGGTGGAAATAAGTCCAGGACCAGCCTATTGGCTCAGGGTGTCTGACCCTCCATGGGAGGAGCTGCAAAGTTCGATGGCCACAGGCAGGAACAACCTCTCGTGATGCCCAGTGTTGTATCTCGGTGGAGTATGGCCGGAGTCCAACAGTAAGAAGTTCAATATCCGGCCTACAAACACGTTCCTCGATTGTAATATGACCTGGATTGCACCATCTGTTGTTAACCAGAACAGTAAGCACCCAACTCCTTTACGCTTACCGCTCTCCGTGCACTTCCAGTCAGCCTGAACGGTCTGGAAACCGTCCATGGAAAAGTTTTGATTGGGTATGTCCTCGTACAGCCCCATTCCAGTAAAACACATAACACTGCACTCCCAAAATGTTCTCTGACGCCTGGCTAGCGCCGTCAACTCGTCCATTTTATTACCCACCGAACTCCTCTGCACCATAAGTCTCTGTTGTCTCGACCCGGTCCTCTTTCCTCGACTTTGTGATCCCCCTCTGCATCCTCTGTGTGCTTTCCTCCAGATTTCAGCAGGGCTGTCCGCCGCTCTGCTCACTAAACCGGCCGGCATAAGCGCAAGCAGCTGGTCCCTGGGATAAACAATGCGACCATGCTTCTGCCCCACTAATGAGGCCTGTCGGAATGTAACTATTTCCAGCGCTAAAAACCCAAATAAAACTCTCTCTACCAACATGTTAGAGAGGGTGCAGCTTCAACTTGTTACCGTGAAAAAAAAATACAAAAAATAACGTAAGTTAAAAAGTAAGAAGAAAAAAGTAAGAATACTCGTCAGAACGGCTGTAACAGGCTGCATGCACGATCGGCGCATGCGCACAGATATAGCAGATTTGGGCCATTTGACCCATTGTGTCTGCTCCATCATTCCATCATGGCCAATTTATTATCCCTGTCTACTCCAGTCTCCTACCTTCTCTCCATAACGTTCGACGCCCTTACTAACCAGCCTCCACTTTAAATATACCCAAAGAGTTGGCCTCCACAGCTATCTGTGGCAATAATTTCCATAGATTCACCATCCTTGGGCTAAAGAAATTCCTCCTTACCTTCTAAAGAAAGGTGATAGGAGTGTGGAATGATCTTCAAGACATGGACAGAATCCTTAGCTCCTTGCGCTGAGATCAATCAAAGCAATTTTTCAGAACAAGAACACAAAAACAAGCCTTAGATATACGGGAATATTCTTGTATTCATGATAATTAACTTCATTTACAGGGCTGCAACTGACAGATAATCAGCTGCAAGAACATTGGAGGAACACATTCATAGAATCTCCTTTCAGGCAAAGACAAATTGTTTAAGGAGATATCATTTGTACAACATCAGCAGATGACAGTCAATCTATCATGAGACAGACACACAGATATTCATTGTTGAAAACTGTTGACTCATGCTTTAACAATTGTGTGCACACCAGCATATTGGTCAGCTTACAATTTCTTCCAATAATGTGGAGTAGGCTAAGATACTATACCCCTTTAGCTCATTCTAACACAGAATTTGCATATTGTCATTATTTGGAGCATATACCTAATGCTAGGAGCTATATGCATCGTCAACTCTGGTCTTGAAAATCCTCCTCCACATCTCAGAGGAGGAAACCAATCCACTCAATATCTTTACAACAAACAACAGGAATTCTGCAGATGCTGGAAATTCAAGCAACACACATCAAAGTTGCTGGTGAACGCTTTCTTACTATCTCTTCCTTCAGTTAGTCCTGACAAAGGGTCTCGGCCTGAAATGTCGACTGTACCTCTTCCTAGAGATGCTGCTTGGCCTGCTGCATTCACCAGCAACGTTGATGCGTGTTGCTCCAATATCTTTACACAAGGGTTAGAAAATAGACTATATTCAGTCAAGGTATGATCAGTAAAGAGGATACAGCAAGCACTAAATGCAACATTCTTCTCCAGATGAAATGCTCAGAGTATAGTCTTGTCATAACCAACACATTGTTTTACCAATGTGGGGCATGCATAAAATCTCAGTACCACAAGCCCAATAACTAACATCTGTTAGATTACATTGCTATCCGAAAAAGGAATCACACTGATGTAGCATCAGCCAGGCTAAGGCAAGTACCAATGATTGTTGAACTGATTACAGTCTAATCCATTCTGTAGCCTGGCCCCAAAACAGCAACTGCAACTGCAACGGAAATGTTGCTCCAAACTAAATTAATCTCACGGTCCAGCTGCATAGCTCTTTTCAACTTGATGACTTCCAGCCGACAGGATTTGTTGAGTGTCCACGGTGTCTGGACTGCCCTGACATCCAACATCATTTTAGCCTCTGAAGTAGTTCTTTGATTCCCTGCCAGGTAGTACAACAAATAGTCTGTTGAAAATGACCAAGATTTAGTTACTGCAAGGGCAATTTTGTTTTAGAATTGGAAAGCCAAACAAAATTTAATGAAAAGACCGGTTATGAAATAAGAGATAATAGATGTAAAGACTATTTGGTTGTTTTGACGCAAACATTGAACAATTTAGTCTGAAATGGTAGAGCTTCTAAACTCAAAGCATACATACACCAATGTTCATTTCAGGAGATTGTTGTGTTAGCCATAACAGGCAATGCAATAGGTATCTTCAGTTCTGAGAAAAGGAAAAGCCACAGCCCTGCAGGCACCTGAAGGCTGAGATACAACGGAAAATATTGATCTAAATCAGAGATGGTGAACCTTTTTGAGAGTGTGTGCCCAAACTGATGTTAATCTTCTAAACATTTCTCTTGTGCCATGGTGATTTTGAGCAGAGATTATCATTGACTAATAAATTAGTATCAATAATTATAGACTTTTTAAAGTAAAAAGGGCAAGACCTGTTGATTATTTATATGTATTCATTGCTTTATGATTAATAGAAGTATAACAGAGACAAATTAAAATAGATTACGTGCTTTAGAAAACATATTCAAAATTTATAAATATTAATCTTTTTAAAAGATAATTGAAAAATAACTATTTCTAAATGCAACCATTTACTATCTAAATACAAGTCTGCAAGGATTTCAAAATGTAACATCCAGCATTATGTGTTTTCACAACAATCTAGCTGACACCAAACAGCCATGAGACATCTCCTGTGAAACCATCTCACTGCTCTCAAGTTGTATACCATCATTTGCTGCTTCATTTGGGGGGGGGGGGGTAAAGATAATCGTTATCTATCTTTTTATCATGGATGGAGTTTAAAGAATCAAGGGGTGACTTTACATGCATGTGTGCCAACAAAATATTTGCACATGCTATCTTGAGAACATGTATTATAGGTTCGGCAGAGCCAGTCAGTGGCAAGAAACTGACTGATGATTATGAAGTGCGCAGATTCTTTAGCATAGTTAATCTCACCCATGGCTTAAGAAGAGCCATAACTTATCTTGGTCAGAAAGAAGGCAACAACCCCTGGAAGGAACACTTGGAAGAGCTCCTTTACCATTATTTGACTCCATTCCACAACAAATTATCTGATCCAGTCTTGCTACCACCTCTGACTAGACCATTCCCTCTGCCTCCATGAACTTTTAATTGCATTAAGGCTCAAATGTTCTTAAAGACCTAGATAGAGTGGATAATGAGATGTTTCCTATAGTAAGGGAGTCTAGGACCTGAGGGCACAGCCTCAGAATAGAGGGACATCCACTTAGAACAGAGGTGATGAGGAACTTGCTTAGTCAAAGGTGGTGAGGCTGTGGAATTCATTGCTACAGACGGTTGTGGAGGCCAAGTCACTGGATATATTTAAAAGCAAGCCTGATGAAGGATCTCAGCCTGAAATGTCAACTGTACTCTTTCCCATAGATGCTGCTGGCCTGCTGAATTCCTCCAGCATTTTGTGTGTGTTGCTTGGGTATGTTTAAAATGGAGGTTGATAGTTTCTTCAGGGTGCCAAAGGTTACAGGAAGAAGGCAGGAGAATAGGGTTGAGAGGGATAATAACTCAGCCATGATGGAATAGTGGAACAGACTCAATGGGCTATATAGGCTAATCCCGCTCCCATATCTTATGGTCTTACCGCAGCTGAAAGACAACAAGGTCTCCAGAGCGGTCGGCATTCTTGATGAAGTTGTAAAACTGAACCAAGTGGAAGCTCAGTAATAAACACAACTTTATCTCCCACATCAGTGGAAGTTAATAGAAATCATATTGTACAGCCGATGAAATCAAACTCTTAGCAACAAAGGTGTCACAAAACAATACATTTCACAAAATATGTCAGTGATAATAAATCTGATTCTGATTGTGATACTGAAACTTCGTTTGATAAATGGCATAGCTACCCCCTCTTGAATACCAGTGCATCATGATTACACTGAGAATTATTAGTTAGCTCTCTGGACTTGTCTTATCTAGCTTTCTTGTCATGGCCTATAGGCACAACAGGGCCTGTAGAATGTCTAAATCTGCAGCCTTCGTACTCTCACGTTAATTAGAGTTGTCATTTTCCAGAACCTAGCAGAACGCACATCTCCTTTTCAAAACAATAAATTTCCAATGATTCTAGGAGACTTGCAATCAAAAGTGCAAAACATTATTTAAGATAAATGTAAAAACTATTTGGTTGTTTTGACACAAACATTCAGACATTTAGTCTGAAAGTGCAGATCACTGACCTTCCTAATTCAATACAAACATATGCCAATGTTCCTTTCAGTAGACTGGGTGTTAGCCACAACAGGCAATCTAATGGGTATCTTAATTTCTGAGGAAGACTCCCTCTTTAATGCTACACTGTGGTAATTCGGCAGGTTCTGTGGATTGCAAGACAACTTCATTGTCACTTGCTGAATTATTTAATATTGTGTCATGACTTTGGAAATGTTGAAGAGCCAGGTATTTGCCTCGTGCTTTTCAAATAGAATGCCCGGTGAAACAATCAATGACAAAATCATCCCTTAGGCTAAATTTAAAAACGACTTCCTTGTGGATGCACAAATGACTAAGGAGGTTGGAACCTGGAGCCACAAGCAAACTGCTGAAGGAACCTATCAAATCAGGCAGTATCTGTGCAGGGAAATGGTCAGCTGATGTCTCAGGATGAAACATTTCATCCAGATTTTCACATGCTTGCCTTTAACATAGAAGGAGGTTAATTGTCCAGTGAGTCTTTATCAGAACAATCCAACCAATCCCATTCCCCCAGTAACACACACAAATTGATGGAGGAAATCGACAAGTCAGGCAGCATCTGGAGAGGAGATTAAGCAGTTTACGTTTCAAGCTGATGAAGATTGAACCATGTGCACCAGCATACTGATAAGCTTAGAATTTTATCCTGTTTTGTACTATAGTGAGGTAAGTGAAGAAGTCACTTTATTAGTCCTGATGAAGGGTCTTGACCTGAAATGTCGACTGTAAATTCCTCTCCATAGATGCTGGCTAGCTTGTTGAATTTCTTCAGCATTTTGTGTGTGTGTGTGTGTGTTGCACAAGATTTCCAGCATCTGCTGAACCTACTGAGATTATAATCGCATTTCCCATTTCCAGTTCCCCTGTTCATGTTCTCTCACACATGCCCAAAAACTTCCCCCTCATTCTCCTTCCAACTATGTACTCCAGTGTAATTTGTAGTGACCAATCAACCTACCAACCCAGACATGCTGGGTACGTGGAGGAGAGCTGGAGCATCCAAGGACACCCATGTGATCATTGAGACGAAGAAGGAAGAAGAGCAAGAGAGAGTGAACTCCACACTGAAAGCAGCAAATGTCAAGATCAATTCCTCCTTTCCCTTCCTGAAGAACATAATCAGTTATTCAGTTTTCAGACATTGAATGAGAGGTTGTAGTTGTGGTACCACTCAACCAGGTATATTGCTCCTGTACGTTGATTGATCACCACCAGTGTTTTGACCAACTGCCATGGTGTTGTCAATGGATTGTATATGTTTGAGTGGTTTGCATCAAGGATAAGTATTGATGAAGTTTCCAGAAAAGTCACACGTTCTTCTTCAGACTGGTGCCAAGGGATCTCTTGCACTAATGGAGAAGGCAGAGGAGGACTCATTATGTGATGGTTGCTATACATGACCAGCAGCCTGCTACAATGTGAGCATCAATGCATTCTGGCTTACTGCTCCCACACACAGCAGCACAGAATTAAAATATGTTAATAATAAAATGCCATGATGAAGGTTCTTGGACAGAAACATTGACTGTTTGTTCCCTCCCATAGAAGCCTCCTGACCAGCTGAGTTTCTCCAGCATTTTGTGGGTGTTACTCAACTTCAGCAGGATCTTCTGTCTCCAGGCAGCATAGAGGTCCTCTGGACTCACCACCAAATGGAGGACCTGGATATCCTATGTCTGGCCCCTTTTCAGCCACCGCTGGTCTCTCTCATGCTGCCTCATTCACTTGAGTGGACCAGTTTCTGTAAAAAGCAAGAACTTAAAACTATAAGACGTACGAACCCTCTGAGCTGGCTCCACCATTCTGCCTTGCTGTCACTTCCTGCACCAACCCCAGTCCTTTCGTTCACTAGGTAAAGATGTTTATCTTTTACTTTGAGTAATATCAATGTCTTCATTAACGTCAGTCCATCCAGTTTTAAACTATTTATGATAGCCTAATTTTTAACCATTGCTTTCTTCTGACACTGACAATTTGGCTGGGTCCCTCTTGTCTTTAACTGTTTCCTGATCAATTCACTAATCTGTTTGCCATAAGGCATAGGACCACACCATTCGGCCCATCGAGTCTGCTACACCATTCAATCATGACTGATTTATTATCCCTTTCAACCCTATTCTCCTCACTTCTCCCTGTAACCTTGGACACTCTTACTAATCAAGAACTTATCAAGCTCTGCTTTAAATACATTCAATGACTTGGCCTCCACAGCCGTCTGTGGCAATAGATTCTACTAATTCACCATCCTCTGGCTAAACAAACTCCTCCTCCTGAATCCACTCTCTGTATAGTTATGAGTAAAACTTTTCAGACTGGAGATTAACCCAGTGAGAATGCTCAGTTTCTGTAACAAAAGTTCCTAAAATTCTATTTAATAGTTTACTTCAATGTTCTGCTTTTAAAATTGGTTAGAGGCAAGGGATATGATAGCTGGTGGTGTATCCTTAAGGCTGATTTATACTTCTGCGGTAACTCGACGCGGTAACCTACGCAAGTGACCAACGCACGTTGTGAGCATTTATACTTGTGTGCTGGTGTGTCTGTGTCACTCTGCAATTCACGCTCGTCACACATGCGCACACACCTACCCGTGCAAGGCTTCATGGTCATGGTAGTCTTTCTCGGGGTAAACAAGAAGTGAGTGTCTTTTTCATAAAAGCGAAATGTGTCCTCCATAGCTTCGGGGGTCTGTAAAGCTTTATGGAAAGCATTGCAGCCAGAGTTCCTTCCCTGCCCTTCAGTCACCCAATGGGAAGCTATTGCAGCGTAGGATGAAACGCGATGCTACCAAGCGGACCAATCACAGCTGTTGCATTCTCCGTTGCCACGACGCGTAGTTACATTTTGGGAGAGGTGCGTGTCAGGCTACGGCATAGAGATCGCGTAAGCTCTGCTTAGGATTTGTGGCTACGCCGTACCTACGGCGTCGATTTGACGCAGAAGTATAAATCAGCCCTTAGAGTTCTCTCTTTATTGCTTCTTAGTTAAGCAAGTAATAAGACTTAGATCCAGGTTCAGATTTGTTTATTTATCACAAGTATATCCAAGCACACAGTGAAATGTGTCATTTGTAGCCAACATAACCTAATAGGATAGATATTCTGCTTTAATAAGAGATATCAGGGTATTCTACCCTAAGAAGGGCAGAATATCAAAAAAGCTTAATTTATTGATTGCATATGTTATCCAGCTAACAACAGTAGTTGATGCAACCAGCTGTCAAATATCATAATTGAGAGGTGTTGTAGGGTAGATAGTCAGAGTCTTTTTCCCAGGGTGGAAATGTCAAACACTAGAGTCTTTGAGTGTAATGTCAAAGGGGAAAAGTTTAAAGGATACTTACAAGGCAAGTTTTTTTTTAAATTTCACACATGGACTGGTAGGTGCCTGGAACGCGTTACCACAGGAGGTGGTAGAAACAGATATGACTGCAACATTTAAGAGGCATTTAGGCAGAGGCAGAGAATGCAAGTAAACAGACCATGTGCAGGCAGATAGCATTAGTTTATTTTGGCATTATGGTCAGAACAGAAAGGTCTCTTCCTTTGCTGTACTATGTTCTATGGCTATTGCTTGCTGGTGGAAAAGTAGACAAACAGGTGGGTAAACTGAAGATGTACATACATATATATATATAAAGGAAGATAGATAATTAAAAGTGAAGTCAACTCAACTCAGTTGATAAAAAGATTCGACAGAAACCAATGAACTGTCTGGTCTATTCTTCTGCTTCCTGTCTCTTTTTTTCCCAACTAACCTCCAACATTCACACATGTTCTTATCTGCCGAAGACCTTGAGGCTTTATCACTTGACACAAAGCCAATTCTAGTGTCTGTCTGAGACATAGTAGCCACATCGCATTGTAGCGTGAGAAGGTGTGTTTGTATGCCCAACTTCATCACACGGTCCACAGAGCTGTTGTCTCAGATCTGACAGATATAACTTCACATGCAAAGCCCGTTATTCTGCAGGACAGCAACAGAGTGTTCTGAATTTTGCATCAATGTCTCAGGCATTTAGGGACATTGGGACAGCAATAGGTTGGACACTCCTTGAGTTTCACTTAATTAAGCCACGACTGATCACTATTTAAAAATCTCATGCCTTTCTTGAAGAGCCCTTCAACCCAACTCGTCCATGCCAAGCAAGATACCCACTTAAGCTGGTCCCATTTGCCCATGTCTGGCATGCAACCCTCTGACTTCACAATCTATGAAGTTATCCAAATAACTTTTAAATACTAGTATTGTAACTGGCTCAACTACTTCCACCATCTATGTGGAAAAAGTTGCCCCTCACCTCAGTGTAAAAACGACAAAAAGAGTGCAGTGCAGGTAAACAGTAAACTGAAGGATCATAGTGAGATAGACTCTGAGGCCAAGAGTCCATCCTATTGCACAAGAGGTCTGTTCAAGAGTCTGATAACAGGGGGGGCAGAAGCAGTCCTTCAGCCTGGTGTTACGTGCCTTCAGACTTTTGTATCTTCTGTCCCATGGGGAGGGGAGAAGAGAGTATTGGCCAGGAAATAAGCTAAAGACAAGAGGCACCTTATCAAGCACTTCCTGCCCCATTGCTTGATTCAAAACTGTAAGATCACAGAGTAGTAAGTTTAAATAAATGTACTTTGGCACCTGATCCTGCCTTCTGCTCCCCTTGTTTTCAGTCCGATGAAGGGTCTCAGCCCAAAACATCAACTGTTTATTCATCTCCATAAATGCTGCCCGACCTGCTGAGTTCTTCCAGCATTTTTTATGTATTACGCAGATACTTGGGGGAGCATGGAAATCGCACACAACCAGTCCCAGAGGTCAGGATCAAAACCAGGTTGCTATGATTGAACTTGACTCCATGGAGATCAAGGTGATATTGCTGCTCATTTTGCTCGCCACAGGATTTTTCCAAGCAGATGCAGCAGATCTCTAATGCCTTCTTTTTAAGATACAGCCCGGTAACAGGCCCTTCCAGCCCAACGAGCCTGTGCTGCCCAGTTGTACCCATGTGACCGATCAAGCTGCTGACCCATACGTCTCCGGAGTGCGGGAAGAAACGAAAGCATCCGGAGGAAACCCACGTGGTCATGGAAAGAACGTACAAACTCCTTACAGGCAGTGGTGGGAATTGAAACCGGGGTCGCTGGCTGATGCAGTAGTAGCATTATGCTAAACACTATGCTGCCACGGTTCCACATTATCAAAGAACCAAACACCACAGAAGTGAGTCCTTACAGCCCACCTGTGGACTGTCACACTCTTCTACATGAATCCCATTTTTCTCTTCTTCTTTTCCCATTACCTGCCCAAATGCCCTTTAAACATTGTAATTGTACCTGCATCTACCACCTCCTCTGGCAGTTCATTTCCATATCCCCACCACCCTCAATGGATACAACGCACCACCCCCCCGATCCCTTTCCCCTCTCACCTTAAACCTATGCCCACTAGTTTTAGAACAGCTTAGCCTGGGAAAAAGATTATGCCCATCTTCTTTATCTGTGCCACTCACAAGTCTACTAACCTTTTAAGGTCTCCTACACCCTACAGTAGACAGCCCCAGCATACCAACTATTTCTTTATTACTAAAGCCTCTCAGTCCCAGCAACATACTCGTGAATCTTTTCTGCCCTCTTCCAAGGATCAAGAATCAAGGAATCAGAACCAGGTTTAATATCACAGGCATATGTCATGAAGTTTGTTGACTTTGCAGCAGCAGTACAATGCAGTACATAATAATAGAGAAGATATATATAATAGTTAAATTAAACAAGTAGTGCAAAAATAGATATTGAAAAACTGTGAGGTAGTGTTCATGGGTTCCACGTCCATTCAGAAGTCAGACAGCCGAGGAGAAGAAACTGTTCCTGAATCGTTGAATGCATTCCCTCACAATGGTAAGCATCGTGATGGTAGCAATGAGAACAAGGCTTGACCTGGGTGATGGGGGTCTTTAATGATGGACACTGCCTTTTTGAGACATAACTCCTTGAAGACGTCCTGGTTACCATGGAGGCCAGTGCCCATGATGGAGCTGACTAAGTTTACAACTCTCTGCAGCTTATTTTGATCCTGTACAGTAGCCCCTCCTGATACCAGATAGTGATGCAGCCAATGGGAATGCTCTCCACGGTACAACCATCGGAATTTAAGATTGTTTCAGGTGACATCCCAAATCTTCTCAAACTCCTAATGTAATGCAGCCGCTGCTGTGCCTCCTTTGTAGCTGCGTCAATATGTTCCGTCCAGGTTAGATCCTCAGAGATATTGACAACAAGGAACTTGAAATTGCTCAACCAACAGACATCAAAGTTGCTGGTGAATGCAGCAGGCCCGGCAGCATCTCTAGAAAGAGGTACAGTCGACTTTTCAGGCCGAGACCCTTCGTCAGGAACTTGAAATTGCTTGCTTTGTTCGCCTATATATTTAAATTTGAGAGGGAATTTGCCCTGGTGTGTTGGTCAGGGCACGATATGCAACAGAGACAACACTCAACAATGACGAAGAATAAAGAATTACATAAAAAATAAAGTCAGGTGCTAAAGTACGGATATGGAATAAAATGTACATAAATGACACTCAGCATAACAATATCCTTCCCATACCCAGGTGACCAGAACGACACATAGCATTCACACTGCAGTCTCACTAACACCCTAGAACATGACATCTCAGCTCTTATAGTCAATGCTCCACCTGACAGTAGTGGAAAACACCACAAGTCTCCTAAAGATGTGATTTTGTTCCTTGTGTTTGACTGGCTCTTTTCGGCAGGTCAGAACAAAACAAGGCAGACTTCAGTTACTGCATTTTCTTTTTTCAGCTCTGAAAATTTGGACTGCAGCCAATACCAGAAGAATAAGAGAAGGGAGATTCCTAGGCTCTGAAGGCCTTGAGGCACACCTGAATAGCAGCAGCAAGTCTGCAGGAGGAATACTGAGGCTGACGGAGAAAGTCCCAGCTCAGAAGACGCAGCCCCATCTTTCAAATTTTACCGGCGCAGGCAGGCACAAATAGGGTTCTCTCTTTAGAGATGATTCACATAAGGAGCCTACAAAATAAAGCTCTCCAATTTAAACCAAGTTTGCCAATAATCAGACAGCAGACGACAGGCAAAGACAAAATCCCCTCACACCTTGCTGTGAATTGAATATAACACATTGATGAATGAATCCCTGCCACAATTATTTTAATATCTCTGTACTTTCTGAGGAGTGATGATTCACTTAAAGAATGTAAACCACATTTAAACAACTATGGGGAGGATCTTAAATCTGCACCTGAGAGACACTGATGCACAGGACATCTTTTCATCTCTGATGAGGAACTAAAATGATTATCACCATTGTCCCACTGTGTAGGGATACTTAAAGGAAGCTACAGTAGCCACTTGCCATCAAGCTTTTCCTATGGTGTCCTAGAAGGTCTTTGGATCCCCCCCACCCCAACCCCAACGTACAGGAACTTCCTCTTATTGACCTGGACTTTCATATCCCATTAACTGACGGTGGGAGCTCTCTCCTGCTCTCCTGCATTTAGTGCGCAAAAGTAGAATGCTAAATTGGCTGAAGTTGCCACTGAAGGGATGCTTTTATGGTCCAGAAAGAAGTGCCAGAGTGGAGCATCCACAGTTCCCACAGGAACCAAACAAATCTCAGGGAAGGAGAACTGATAGAGTTGTATAAAATCATGAAGGACATTGCATGAATGTACATAATCATCTTCCCCAAGAAAGAAAACCAACAACTAGAGGGCATAGTTTTAAGTTAATATTGGAAAGATCAACCTGAAGGGCATGCAGAGGACTTGAGTATACAGAATGAGCTGACAGAGAAAGCAATTCAGGCAGGTACAATACCACTTGGGTAAGAACACGGGTAGGAAATGTTTTGAGGGATATGCGCCAATGGTCGGTAAATGGGACTAGCTTAGGTGGGTACTTTGGTCAGCATGGATGAGTTGGGACAAAGGGCCAGTTATGATGTTATATTACTCTCTGGTTCTTTATGACACAGCTTTTAAGGTCTGTCTCCACATGAAAACAACACAGACTTCAGTGGAAGGGACAGAGGCTGCAGGGGAGATGGAAGGATGTCCAGCTTTCAAAGTGACCTGCAAATCTCGTTCAATAAGCTACATACTAGGAGGATGGTCCCATGTCTCAAAGAGATCTGGAGATCCTCTGGGTCCCCCGAAAGAAAAGCTTGACAGAAGCTGGCTACGATACTTCCTCAGGAATCCACACAGATCAATCAACAGTTGTAATCAAATCTTCAGGCAAAAATAGTTAATTTTAACATGCTGCTGCCACTCCACATGATTCAGGCACAGTTTTACAAACCACTATGAGTATATCAGAGAAATAACATGACTGATAGGGTTGTCATTTGACACAAACATTTCAGCACCAGCGATCACCAATCAGGATTTCAATTCCCACCTCTGTAAGTTTGTATGTTCTCACCTTGACTATGTTAGTTTCCTCCGAGCGCTCTGACATGGTAGGGTAGCAGTTAGTACAGTACTGCACATCACCAGCAATCAGCAATTGGGGTTCAATTCCAGCTACATTCTCCCTGTGACTATGCGAGTTTCCTCTAGGAGCTCCAGTTTCCTCCCATACACCAGACATGCCGGTTAGGGTTAGAGTTAGTCATATGTGGGCATGTTAATTTGGTACCAGAAGCCTGGCGACACTTGCAGTCTGTCTCAGCCAGCACAGCCTTGGATTGTATCGGTCATTAGTGCAAATGACACATTTCACTTATGTTTCGATGTACATGTGACAAATAAAGTTAATCCTTAACCTTTTCTTTGACAGCAGCAGTATTTGTTCTGACAAGGTTAGACCGTTGCTACCACAAGATAAGATAATTATTTAACTGACAGAGGTCAATCTTATCATGACAATGGGCCTCAAGGTTAATAGTTTAGCAATACACATGGGAATGGAAGATAACAGCGTGGAAATTGCTGACTCCTGTCTTGAGATGCATAAAACAAGACAGGATGGAGAAACGGCTCTTTTTCATGCTGCAAACCAATAACTAGCCAACTAAATAATAAGACACGTTAAGAACCTCCAACCACCCTATTGTACACCATCTGCAGAGAGGTTCATTCCAATGCATCACAGCCACATCCTTCCCCACAATCGATGGTATCTACACGAGGTAATGTCACAGGAAAGCAGCATCCAGCTCCATCATATGGGCCATGCATTCAATAGTTTACTTGTGCATATGCCAATAAACTCAACTTTTTCATTTGATAAATTATTTCTTCTTTTTTATTTAAAGATACAGCACAATAACAGGCCCTTTAGGGCCAATGAGCCCACCTCATCCAATTACACCCATGTAATCAATTGAGTTACTAACCCGTACGTCTTGTGAGCACCAGAGGAAACATACACGATGACAGGGAGAACATACAAACTCCTTACTGACAGTAGCGGAACTGAATTCAGGGAACTTTGACTTTGAAAAGATAATGGACAGAAGTGCCTAGATCTTTCTTCCTTCACCTTGCTAGCTTTGCAGAATCAGAATCAGGTTTAATATCTGGTATATCTTGCTCCTGTAGGCCCTCTCATCACCAGCGGAGATTCTGAGATTGAGGTGTGGAAGCTGAACATTAGAGAACTAAAACGAGGAGGAGAGCAGAGCAGCCGACATTGCAGAAAATGCAGGACACAGCTCCCAGTTAAAGCGAAAGTCAATTTATGCCACCACATATTAGTTTGAGATACATTTTCTTGCAGGCATTTACAGGAAAATAAAGAAATACAATAGTATTAGATTAGATTAGATTATGAGGACACACAGTCCTCTTTTATTGTCATTTAGTAATGCATGCATTAAGAAATGATATAACATTCCTCCGGTGTGATATCACAGAAACACAGGACAGACCAAGACTGAAAAACTAACAAAAAACACATAATTATAACATATAGTTACAACAGTGCAACAATACCATAACTTGATGAAGAACAGGCCATGGCACAGTAAAAAAGTTCAAAGTCTCTCAAAAGTCCCACATTTCACGCAGATGGGGGAAGGAAGAAAACTCTCCCTGCCGTGCCCGACCACAGTCCGACTCTGAGTCATCCAAAAACTTTGAGCCTCCGATCAGCTCTCCGACACCGAGTACCAAGCACCATCTCTGCTGAACACTTTGACCTCAGCCTCAGTCGCCAGCAGCAGGCAAAGCTAGGGATTTTGCAGCCTTCCGTCCGGAGATTCTTAATCGCACAGTAGCAGCAGCAGGGAACTGAGCATTTCAGAAATTTCTTCAGATGTTCCTCTGTGCCTTCTCACATCTGTCTCCATCAAATCAGAATTGTCCACGGCATCCTACTTACAAATACAATAGTATTCATGAAAAGCTACACATAAGCAAAGACTGATAAAACAATCGATGTGCAAAAGAAGACAAATTGTGCAATTATAAAGAAACAATTCTGAGAACGAGTTGCAAAGTCCTTATCAAAGTAGGTTGTGGAATCAGTTCAGAGTTGAGTCATCCATGCCAGTTCAAGAACCTGATGGTCCTAGTTTGATAACTGGTGGCGTGGGACCCAAAGCTCTTGAACTTCCAGCCCCATGAAAGTAGCGAAAAGAGAGCATGCCCTGGATCATTGATATTGAAGATGGATGCTGCTTTCTTGCGTCAGCGCTCCTTACAAATGTGCTCAGTGGTGAAGAGGGCTTTGCCTATGATAGACTAGGCTGCATTCACCACTGTCTGCAGACTTTTCCATTCTTGAGCATTAGTGTTTTCATACCATGCTGTGATTCAGCTCCTTTGGACACTCTCCACTGTGCATTTATGGTCGTTTGCCAAAGTTTTAGATCACAGGTTGAAAAAATGCATTGATTTAGAAGCACCAGGAGGAGGAGAGACAACTGGAATTGATCTCATTTAGGACAAGATCTTTCTCATTCCCACAGCTGCCACAAGCTTTACCCAGAAGAGAGTGTGTATCATTATCCTCATCCCTCACTGCGAACAAGAGCATGGATTGTTATCATTTTAGAGGATCTGTTTTGAGTCCAGCTCAAAAGTGCCAATACGAAGAAAGGACATCAGTGCCTCTGCTTTCTCAGAAGTTTGCAAAATTTGACATGTCATCTAAATCTTTGACAAACATTTATAGATATGCAGTGGAGAGAATATTGACTCGTTGCATAATGACCTGGCATGGAAACACCAATGCCCTTGAATGGAAAAGCCTACAAAAAGTATTGGATACAGTCCAGTCCATCACAGGTAAAGCCTGCCGCATCATTGGGTATATCTACATTACATGGAACACTGTTGCAGGAAAGTAGCATCCATAATGAAGGATCCACACTATCCATACTAGGCTTTCTTCTTGCTGCTGCCAGCCATAAGAAGGTACAGGAGCCTCAGAACCCACATCACCGGGTTCAGGAACAGTTATTACCACTCAACTATCTGGTTCTTGAACCACTGTACGTCTGTAGGAATTTGGAAGAGTCTTTGGTGAATATCAAATATCCTCAAACCCCAATGAAGTATATTTCCTGGCATGCCTTCTTTGCGATTACATCAATATGTTAGGCCCGGGATAGATCCTCTGAGATTTTGACATCCAGGAGCCTGAAGCTGCTTGCCCTTTCCACCACTGACCTCTTAACGAGGACTGGTACGTGTTCTCCCAAATTCCTCTTCCTGGAGTCCACAATCAATTCCTTGGTCTTGTTGATGTTGAGTGTGAGGTTGTTATTGTAACACCATCCAATCTATCTCACTCTTGAACTCTCCCTCGTTGCCATCTGGAACTCAACAGTGGCGTCATCAGTAAATTTACAGATTGCATTTTAGCTGTACTTAGCCATACCACCTTGAGCATAGAAAGAGTAGAGCTTCCCTTAACCACGTCTTGATTGTCAGCAAAGAGGAGATGGTATCACCAAACCACACTGACTAAGGTCTCCCAATAAATACATCAAGGATCCGGTTGCAGTGGGAGGTACACAAGGCATGTTTTGAAGCTTGCAGCAAAAATGATGAAACTATGTACAGGGAGGAGGTCAAACACCTGGAGAGCTGGTGCAGGGATAACAACTTGATGCTTAATGTCACCAAAACTAAGGAGGTGATCGTCGATTTCAGATGGTCTCAGCCGGAGCACATACCCCTCAGCATCAGCGGCTCCACAGTGGAGAGAGTGGAAAACATCAAGTTCCTTGGGGTGCAGATCTCGGACAATCTCACCTGGTCCAGGAACACCACTGGGATTGTGAAATGGGCCCAGCAGAGATTGCACTTTCTGAGGAAGCTTAAACAAGCATCAATCCCCACTAACATCTTAACTACATTCTACAGAGGCGTGGTTGAGAGTGTGCTGACCTTTTGCATCACAACCTGGTACTCCAGCTGCAGTGCTGTCAACAAAAAAGCCTTGCAGAGGGTGGTTAGGGGAGCAGAGAAGGTTATTGGGGTCTCCCTACCTTCTGTCCAAGACCTCTTTCAGAGTCAATGCCTCCAGAAGACACGGTACATCATTAAAGACCCCTCACACCCTCTCCATGAACTGTTTGTTCTTCTGCCATCAGGCAAACGTTACAGGAGCATCAAAACTAAAACCACAAGGCTACTAAACAGCTTCCTCCCACAGGCAGTCAGACTGCTAAATAGCTGCTCCACCTGACTCTGCTTTGGACACTTTTAACTTGCACTGGACACTTATAACTGATTTTAACTGACATGTGGCTGTTGTGTTTTACTATTTATTGTTATGTTTATTATTTAGTGTTGCGTTTGTTATGTTATGATTGCACTGCCCCTGAGAAACGCTGTCTCATTCTGCCCTGCAGAGCTGATGTATGATTAGAATGACAATAAAGTTTTTTGAATCTTTTGAATCTTGAATCTTTGATTAGTACTATGGAGATGATGGTATTGAGCACTGAGCTGTAATTGGTAAACAGCAACCTAATGTCTGTTTTGTGGTTGTCTAGGTGCTCCAGGACAGAGTGGAGGATGAATGAGATTGTATCTGCTGTAAGTACAATCTGCTAACAGAATGATCTCTACCTTGCTGAGCCCCAGCGACAACTGTCGAACACCTCCACTTACCTACCCCTCGAACAGGACCCCACTAAGGAGCATCAGGCCATTGTCTCCCGTGCCATTACTGACCTTATTAACTCTGGGGATCTTCCATCCACTTTCTCTCGCCCCGCACCTCCCATTTATTCCTCCTAGCCAAGATCCACAAACCTGCCTGTCCAGGCAGACCCATTGTTTCAGCTTCTCCCGCCCCTCTGAACTTATACCTGCATACCTCAACTCAGTTTTATTCCCCCGGTTTAGTCTCTTCCTACTTACATCTGTGATACTTCCCACACTTTTGATCTTTTCAATGATTTCAAGTTCCCTGGCCCAAATCATCTTATTTTCACTATGGGTGTCTAGTCCCTATACACCTCTATCCCCCACCAGGAAGGCCTCAAAGTTCTGTTTCTTTCTGGACACCTGACCCACTAGTTTCCCTCCGTCACCACTCTCCTCCATCTGGTGGAATTTGTCCTCACTCTCAATAATTTCTCCTTTGGCTCCTCCCACTTTCTTCAAACAAATGGGTAGCCATGGGCATCCGCATGGGTCCCAGCTCTGCCTGCCTTTCTGTTGGTTGGTGGAATAGTCTATGTTCCAAGCCTACACTGGTATCACCCCCCAACTTTTCCTATGGTACATCTACGACTGCATTGGTGCTGCTTCCTGCACCCAAGCAGAGCTAATTGACTTCATCAACTTTGCCTCTAACTTCCACCCTGCCCTCAAATTTACCTGTTCCATTTCTGACACCTCCCTCTCCTTTCTTGATCTCTCTGTCTCTATATCTGGAGACAGCTTATCTACTGATGTCTATTATAAAGCCACTGACTCTCACAGCTACCTGGACTATGCCTCTTCTCACCCTGTTAATGGTAAAAATGCCATTCTCTTCTCTCAAGTGCTCCATCTCTGCCTCACCATTTCTCAGGATGAGGCTTTTCATTCCAGAACCTAGGAGCTATCCTCCTCCTTCAAAGAAAGTTCCTCCACCATCAACACTGCCACCACTTGCATCTCTTCCATTTTGCGCACGTCTGCTCTCACACTAGGGATAGGGTTCCTGCTGTTCTCACCAACCACCCCACCAGCCTCTGTGTCCAACATATAAGTCTTCGAAATTTCTGCCATCTCCAATGGGATCTCACAACCAAGCACATCTTCCTCCCCCCCCAAAACACCACACTTTCTGCTTTTGTGGAGATTGCTCCTGCGCAACTCCCTGGTCCATTAATCCCTCCCCTCTGATCTCACTCCTGGCACTCATCCTTGCAAACGGTACACCTGCCTCTACACTTCCTCCCTCACTACCATTCAGGGCCCTAAACAAATCCTTCCAGGTGAGGTGAAACTTTACCTGTGAGTCTGTTAGGGTCATCTACTACATCTAGTGCATCCGGTATGGCCTCCTGTATACCGGTAAGACCTGACATAGATTGGGAGACCACTTAGCCAAGCACCTACGCTCCATCGGCCAGAAAAAATGGGATCTCCCAGTGGCCACCCATTTTAATTCCACTTCCCATTCCCATTCCAACATGTCTCTTCATGGCCTTCTCTACTGTTGCAATGAGGCCGCACTCAGGTTAGAGGAGCTGCACCTGATATTCCGTCTGGATAGCCTTCAACCCAATGACATGAACATTGATTTCTCGAACTACTTGTAATGTCCCACCTTCACCATTCCCCATTCCCATTTCCCTCTCTCACCTTATCTCCTTACCTGCCCATCACCTCCCTCTGGTGCTTCTCCCAATTTTCTTTCTTCCACGGCCTTCTGTCCTCTCCTAACAGATTTCCCTTTCTCCAGCCCTGTATCTCTTTCACCAATCAACTTCCCAGCTCTTTACTTCACCCCTTCCCCAGACTTCTTATTCTGACTCCTCAACATTTTTCTCCAGTCTTGATGCAGGGTCCTGTCCTGAAACATCGACTGTACTCTTTTCCATAGATGTTGCCTGAGTTCTTCCAGCATTTTGTGTGGATTCCCAACATCTGCAGATTTTCTCTTGCTTACGCTGTAGGCCTCTTGTGGCAGCATGCAAATTGTAGTGGGTTATAGTCATAGTCATAATTTATTGATCCCGGAGGAAATTGGTTAGGTCCTTGCTCAAGCACGAGTTAATTCTAGCCATAACCAACCTCTTGACACATTTCGTTATAGCAGATACAAGGGCTACAAGCCAATTGCGGTTGAGGTAGCTCTTCCTGCTCCTCTTGGGCACTGATGTGATCTGACATGTTCTGTCAATGAGGTAGCATTAGGGTTGTTCAAGAGTTCAAAAACCTGATGACTGTCGGAAAGCAGCTATTACCAAACCTGACTGATCACAATCACACTGAACCACACTGGTCAGTGGACAAGTCCATTCTCCCTATGCTATGTTTGCAAACCCAGAGATGCCCTGCTGTTGTGTTTATCATATCACTGAAATTGGCAATCCCCCTGTGTCCTTCAGCTTCTCTGATTCAACAGTCTGGGGCAATTTCAATATAAGCTTTCAATAACTAACTGTGCAAAAATTTGCTTAGTGGGAACGATTAGACAAATTTTATTCAAATTTGAAGTTTAATGCATAATTTGGGAGGGAGGAACGGAGCTCATTTTGCCATTCTCACTTTGTAGTGTTCTGTGTTTTGCTACTGAGCATCATGGGCAGCGTGTATTGAATATTTCAGTAATATATTATAAATATATTGTTAGATTAAGCATTCTTTGTTGTTTAAATAATTCATTAAGGGTAAAAGTACGTGAATGGCATTTGTGAGGATGCCACCACAACAAATACAATGCCTCACTAGAAACTAAATACACACATTTATCCCTAGGTTCCTTGTGTTTTTCTTTTGATTAGTTTTGGAGTTACAAAATATAACAGTAATGACGAGAAAGTTTTAAATGGCTTCCTACATGTTAAATTACAGCAAGACTTCCAAGGTTTAAAAGAAGTGCAGTGAGACATTCAAGTGTATAAAAAAAGGTGATGCAACATTGGGTCACGAGGCCTCATGTCCAAGAGCGTCTCTACTATGATGCCTGCTTGTTGTTCAGACTAAAGACTTCTATATCACCAGCTTTAGTGACTCCCAGTGACTTGGATCACTGTCACAACATTATCAGAAAGCATTCAAAACAGCTTCTAACTGAAACACATTTAAAAGAGCAGTTGAAATCACTGTATCAATGGAAACCACAGCCGAAGAAACAAATCAGGAATGAAAGTGAGTGTGAACCTTTATCGCCCGGCTCCCTGTGTTTCACTTCGATTAGTTTCGGAGTTGCAAAACATAATACAGGGTCTGCTGTGTTGACACTGGAATGTGTGGTGACACGTGCTGGCTTCACCCAGCCCACCCAAATCGTTAACACAAAGGTTGCACTTCACTATACAGTTGCTAGAAAAAGTTAATGAACCCTTTGCAATTACCTGGTTTTCTGCATGAATTACTCATAGAATATAGTCTGATCTTCATTTAAATTACAATAAAAGACAAACACAATCTGCCTAAACTAACAACACACAAACAATTGTACTTCTTCTCATCATTACTGAGTACACCATTTAAGCAATCACAGTCCAGGTTCAAAAAAGTATGTGAACTTCTGGGGTAATATCGTTGCTGTCGTCACTGCGGGGTCGGGAATTTTCCGGAGGGTAGACCTCAAAATCCTCGGCTTTGCCTGCTGTTGGCGACCGAGATTGAGGTCGAATCGTACAGACAGAGATGGCGCTCAGTACTCAGTGTCGGAGAGCTGATTCAGAGGCTCGATGTTTTCAGATGACTCAGAGACGGATTGTGGTCAGGCATGGCAGGGAGAGTTTTTCTTCCTTCTCCCATCTGCGTGAGATGTGGGACATCTGAGAGACTTTGAACTTTTACTGTGCTCATGAACTTCTTCATCAAGTTATGGTATTGTTACACTGCTGTAACTATATGTTATAATTATGTGGTTTGGTCAGTTTTTTAAGTCTTGGTTTTCCTGTGTTTTGTGATATCACACCGGAAGAAATATTGTATCATTTCCTAAAGCATGCATTACTAAATGACAATAAAAGAGGACTGCGTGTCTTCATAATCTAATGTCTTCTACAAAAGCTCCTTGGAGTCAGGTGTTCCAATCGATGAGATGAGACTGGAGATGTGACCTGTTGAAGTGCCCTGCCTTTTAAAAGAGATACAGAAAGTAAGTGTACCCCTTAGGCTCAGCCAGCTCGCGTTCGTCTAGGGGGAACTGCCTTTGGCCCCGCCAAACTGAGTACATGCTGTGAAATGTACCGCCCAGTTACAAACCTGCACCGCAAAACATCAGGCAGTACACTATATGCAATTAAATGATTGAACTTTATGAATCTTAATCTGAATATGGGGTTAGTAATGAAAATTTTAAAAAGGGCCCATTTTAAGAAAAAGTCAAAAGTGCACGTCACAAATTCGACATACTCCTCCATCGATCTCTTCCAAGGTCGCCGACCTTCAGACCCTCAGATCCCAGTCCACTCCATCCGGTGGTCTACCAGCTCTCTCCACACATGCCTTCCCTCTTCATCTCTCCTCAACAAAAGACTGTGAAAAGTCTCCTTCCAGATCCGTAAGACAGAGCAACAATCTCCTGATTGGCTAACATGCATAACCATAGTCCTGCTATCTCCAGTCATAACCCAAACATTGCTGCTACAGAGAAACCATTACCTCAGCAATGAACATTACAGAGAAGTTATTACATTAGCAGTGAATCCTTACAGCGCTTTACATAAGGTTACTGACACAGCCTGCTCTTTTCAAGAAGGATCTCTTTATGTGTACCATGCCTTGATCAAAACAATTTTCAGAGGACTTTAGAAGAACAATTGTAGAGATGCATGAAGCTGGAAAAGCTACAAAAGCATTTCTAAAGACCTGGGTGTTCATTAGTCCACAGTGATAGAAATTCTCTCCCATTGGAGGAAATTCAGTACTGTTGCTATTCTCACTAGGAATGGGTGTCCTACAAAGATCACACCAAGAGCACAATGTGCAATGCCAAAAGAGGTGAAAAAGAACCCAAGGGTAACAGAAAAAGACCTGCAGAAATGTTCAGAATTTGCTAAAGTCTCTGTTCATGTGTCTACTATAAGAAAAGCACTGAGCAAGAATGGTGTTCAGAATCAGTATCAGGTTTATTATCACTGTCGTGTGACATGACATTTGTTAACTTAGCAGCAGCAGTTCAATGCAGTACATAATCCAGCAGAGAGAAAAAAAAACATAATAATAATAAACAAGTAAATCAATTATGTATATTGAATAGATCTTTAAAAACGTGCAAAAACAGAAATACTGTATATAAAAAAAGTGAGGTAGTGTCCAAAGATTCAATGTCTATTTAGGAATCGGATGGCAGAGGGGAAGAAGCTGTTCCTGAATCGCTGAGTGTGTGCTTTCAGGCTTCTGTACCTCCTACCTAATGGTAACAATGAGAAAAGGGCATGCCCTGGGTGCTGGAGGTCCTTAATAATTGATCTCACGGAGATCCTTAATAATGGATCTCACGGAGGAAACCACTGCTCTCCAAATAAAAACTTTGCTGCACGTTTCAAGTTTGCAAAGACCACCTGGATGTTCCACAATACTGCTGGGACAATATTTTGTGGATGTATGAGACAAAAGTGGAACTTTCTGGCAGAAATACACACTGCTATCTTCAGAGGGAAAAGGGCACTGCAGACCAACACCAAAACCTTATAACAACTGTGAAGCATGGTGGAAGGCGCATCATGGTTTGGGGCTGCATTACTGCATCAGGGCCTGGACAGCTTGCAGTTATTGAGGGGACAATGAATTCAAAATTGTATCAAGGCATTTTACAGGAGGCTGTTGTGGTAGTAGTCCATCACTTGAAGCTTAATAGAAGATGAATGATGCAACAAGACAATGATCTGAAACATAAGAATAAATCAACAACAGAATTGTTCAAAAAGAAGAAAACTTGTGTTTTGAAATGGCCAAGTCAGAGTCCAGATCTTAACCCAATTGAGATGCTGTGGCCTGACCTGAAGAGGACTGTTCATGCAAGGTATCCTAGAAATATTGATGAACTGAAACAATTTTGTATGGAGGAATGGTCTAAAATTCCTCCAAGCCGATGTGCGGGACTGATCAACAGTTACTGGAAACATTTGGTTGAAGTTATTGTTATACAAGGAGATCATAATAATTACTGTAAGCAAAGGTTCACAAACTTTTTCCAACAAATACATGTATTATTGGATCACTTATCTCAATAAATAAATGAATAAGTTTAATGCTTTTAATTGGGTTCTTTATCTAGTTCTAGGACTTGCATGAAGATCTAATCATATTTTAGGTTGTATATTTATGCAGAAATAGAGAAAATTCTAAAGGGTTCACAAATTTTCTAGCAGCACTATGCTTTGATGTACATATGATAAATGAACTTGAATCTTGAATTTTGAACTTCTATTATAGAGAGAAAGAATATAGAAATATAACATGTTATAATATACAATATATGATATAATACAACACATCTCAGTGTATTCCGGTTAATTGGGACACACCAGGACCAATACATTTTGGCCCAATTAAGTGGATGCCCCAATTAGCAAAGGTATATAAAAAACAAATTACTGTTTAACTGAGTAACAAACTATGTATTTAAATGAAATACAGAGCAAATTAGACCACTATCAATAATACGACAGCATTAGAACTATGTATTAGTTCATAATAGTTATCAATTGAGAAATTAATTGTACACTGATGCTTTCTTTTGATTGACTGTAAAAGGACATAATGAGCGCAGACTCCCAGTGTAGCCTTCATACAATGCTATTGATGATTGTAATCTTCAAATCTTAGTTTTCATTATAATGTTCAAGATAATTGTGGATACCTTCAGATTCTTCATAGTTCCTAACTTGTTGAAGTCGTGAAATTGTTTCATTTTTACTCCTGGCTCTTTCTGGCATCTCCAAGCCTAAATTATTGAAACCACATTTAGCAAAACAGTTTTGAATTGTCTTACTGCTTATTTCTCTCCAACTATCAGTGATAAAAATCATTTCTTTTTCAAAACAGGCACATGCAACTGATGGGATTTATCAAAATGTTCGCTCTAAGCACGGTGTAGTTCTAATGGCCACACAAGTGCACACGTCTGAAACTAGTTAAAAACTGTTCAACAACAGTCTCCTGCCACAACTAAGTGGCATAGTGTCCCAAATAAACAAAGGGAATCCCAGCTATTTTTTTCTTTCAGTTTTTGTTCTTTCAGAGTTGGCCCAAGTAAGTAGCTGCCCCAATTAACCAATGGCCCAATTAACTGAAATCTACTGTATGTACAGAATATGCACAGGAGAAGTAGAAGGAAGAGAAATGCCTTAAACTGGTTGACTTGCTCTGCCATTCAGTATCGTACCTTGTCAAATCTATTTGATCTGCTCCACCTCTCTGCTAGAGACTGATTTCCAGTGCAGTCCATGTGGAGTTTGCACGTTCTCCTTGTGACTCCTTAGCTTTCCTCAAGGGTGGTCCGGTTTCCTCCCATATCATGTAGTCTGGTAGATGAATTGAGTCCTGATGAAGGGTCTAAGCCCAAAACATTAATTGTTTATTCCCCTCCATAGACGCTGCCTGATCTGCTGACTTCCTCCAGCATTTTGTACATGTTGCTCAAGATTTCCTGGGTCTGCAGAATTCTCAGAATGCGTCCATTCCTGGGAATTGTTCAAAATCCATCAGAAATGAACAACTGTGTGTGGGAGAGGATCACGGGAACAGCAGTGACAGGACAGGGAGCAGGCATGGGAAGAGCGGTCACCAGCCAGCCTTACTTCCTCAGTGAAGGAGCAAGTGAGTCTGCTCAGTGCTCCCAACTCTGCTCGGTTCAACCCAACCCCCAGTTGCTGTGGTTCATTTGTGTGCACGGGTGGCCATAAGTTGACATGTATCTCAGGGAGAACCTGTACAAGCATTTGATGGAAGGAAATCCTCTGCCCTATGGTCCATATGTGATGATATGCTCTCAGTAAAGTGATTATCACTTATGTCTCCACTGAAGTGGAGTCACTCAGACTTGAGCCAACTAAGGGTGGCTAGGTTAGACTCCATCTGCTATTTCTCTGCCCAGAGAATTCTGGGCTGTCACCTACACTATCCACAACACCACCAATCTTCGCATCAACTACAAACTTACTAACCCACTGATCTACATTTTCATCCAGATCATTTATATACATCAGAAACAGCAGAAGTCCCAGCACAGATCCCTGCAGAACACCATTAATCACAGACCTCCAGCTAGGATTAGTTCCTTTGGCCACCACCCTCTGTCTTCTTTGGGCAAACCGGTTCTGAATCCAAACAGCCAGTTCACCATTGATCCCATGCATGTTAATCTGCTGGATGAGGAATCCACAAGGGACCTTCTCAAATGCCTTACTAAAATCTACATAGACAACATCCACAGCTCTACCTTCATCTTTCACCCTCGTCAGCTTGTCAAAAATTCAAAAGACTTAACTCGCCCTATACAAAGCCATGGCAGCTCTCCCTAATTAGGGTATGGTTTTCCAAATGCCTAAAAATCCTATTGGAAGGTCGGGTGAGGACTGGGCCTGACGTCCCACTCACCCAGGGAAAGCGAACACGCAATACATCGCCTCTCCTTTCCCGGTGTAGTGATTGCCGCATGGTCACTGTCTGGCCTGCTAGGCAGGAGGACACTGCAAATGGCCTCTCCTACATTACTGCATCCATAGCAACACCCACTCGTCGGTGCCCCGGTTTCCACCAGCTTGCTACGTCATGGCGCGACCGAGTGTCCGGCGGTATAACTGGATGGGTAGGATGGGCTCGCTTGGTTGGCAGCCAGCCTAAGAGAAGGAGAACTCTGAATCCAACCCCGGGCAGGCTCATTAGCCTTGTCAGGCCATCCACCTAGGAGAAGGACGGTCCGACGTAACTCCTACGACCCAAAGATCTCGCTGTCACCATCCCAGCTTGCTAGGCTATGGCAGATGAATCCCGGGTGTAAAGGGTGGGGCCACACACTGCACTCCACCTAAAATACCATTGCGCAGACCGAAGGACACGCCCACATCTACGACCATCCTCCCCAACTCCCTTGCAGCCGCTGTGGCCGGACCGTATTGGCCTCGTCAGCCACCAGCGAGTCTGCAGCAGTCGTGGGCAGCCGCCTTCTTAAATCTTCATTTGCAAAGCCAAGCCACGATGTTGATAATAAATCCTATCTCTTAGATTTCTCTCCAGTAACTTCCCTATGGCTGACGTGAGACACACTGGTCTATAGTTTCCAGGACTATCCTTGGTTCCCTTCTTGAATAATGGAACTACATTAGCTACTCACCAGTCCTCTGGGATCTTGCCTGAGGTTAGAGAGGACTTCAGATATCGGTCAAGGCCATAACAATCTCTTCACTTCTCTCCCACAATAATATGGGGTACATCCCACCAGGCCCTGAGGACTTACCCATCTTAATGCTCTTTAAGAGACCCAACACTACCTCCTTTATTTCAAACTATCTTGCTTATTAATACTTTTGAGAATGATCTCCCTTCTCCGTGGTAAATATTGATATAAAGTACTCATTAAGGAACTTACACACATCCTTTGCATCCAAGCAAATGTTCCCTCTTCATCCTTCAGTGGTCCCACCCTCTCCCTAGTTATCCCCTTGCTCCTATTGTTTGTGTAGAATGTCATGGGATTCTGGTTAATCCAACTTGCCAAGGACTTCTCATGGTCCCTCCTTGCTTTCTTAAATCCCTTCTTAAGTTCCTTCTTTGGCTTGTTTATAATCCTCTAGAGCTGTTTTTGATTCTAGCTTCCTCACCATTACATACTATTCCTTTTTCTTCTTGGCTAAATTCATCTCCTTGCCCAATAACCAAGGTCCTCTTACCTTGCCATCCTTTTCCTTCCTTCTGACCGAAACATACCTGTCCTGTACTCTGTACAGTTGGTCTTTAAACATGGCACATGTGGACTTGCCAAAACACAACTGTACCCAATTAATCTCCCTAGCTCATGCCTATTGCTCTCTTAATTGGCTCTGCTCTAGTTTACTACTCTATCACAATGTCCATATTCATCCTTATCTATAGCTATCTTAAAACGTGAGGAGATGTGACAACAGTTGTCACTGTTCCCTAACTGCTCACCCAATGAAAGGTTGGTCACCTGGCCAAGTTCATCAACCAATACCAGATCCAGTACAGCCCCTAATCTTGTTGGACTATCTTTTAGATATTGATTTAAGAAACTCTCCTGAATACACCCAACAAATTCTGCCCTACTTAAACCATTTGTGCTGAGAAGATCCCAGTTTATATTAGGAAAGTTGAAGTCCCCTATGACACAATCCTATTACTTTTACACCTTTCCTTAATCTGGCTGCATATCTGTTCCTTAATATCCTAGCGGCTATTGGGGGGGGGGGGATCTGTAGTACAATCTCATCTGAGTGATTGAACCCTTCCTATTTTTGAGTTCTACCCATATAGACTCAGTGAATGGGCCCTCCATTATGCCCCTTTGAGTGCAGCTGTGATATTGTTCCTAATTAGTAGCACAACTCTCCCCTTCCCCTCTTGTACCTCCCTCTATATCTTTTCTAAAACATGGAAATCCTGGGGCATTAAGTATCCATTCCTGTTGCTCTCTCAACCAAGGCTCTGAAATGGCCACAACATTAGCACAAAGCTTTACAGTACAAGCGACCCGGGTCCAATTCACTGCTGCCTGTAAGGTATTTGTATGTTCTCCCCATGACTGCATGGGTTTCCTCTGGGTGCTCCATTTTACACCCACAGTCCAAAGACAAATTGGTTGGTAGGTTAATTGGTCATTGTAAATGGTCCCATGATTAGACTAGGATTAAATTGGGTGATTGCCAGGCAGCTCAGCCTAAAGGGTCAGAAGGGCCTACCCCGTGCTGTAACTCAATAAATAAATAATTAAAATTATAGTTGCATATACTGATCCATGCTCTACACTTACCAATAATACTAGCATTAAAATACACACACTTCAAACTATCTGTCCTATTGCTCTTGCCTGTTTTTACTGGCCCTGACATCGACCTTCCTCTCCATCCTTCCACTTTCTGACCTATTGGTCAGGTTGCCATCGCTCTGTCAAACTAGTTTAAACCCTTCTGAACAGCACTAGCAAACTTCCTGGCCATGATGTTGGTTCCTCTCCGGTTTAGGTGCAACCTGTCCCTCTTGTTGAGGTCACTCTTGCCCAGAGGAAGTTCCAGTGATCCAAGGACCTCCTGCGCCAGTTCCTCAGCAACTCATTCATCTATACTATCATCCTATTCCTGTCTTGACTAGCACGTGACACCGTGAATAATTCAAAGATTACTACCTTGGATGTCCTGCTCTTCAGCCTCTTTCCGAACTCTCTATGCTCTCTGCACAGGACATCTTCACACTTTCTATCCATGTCATTGGTGCACCGTGACCTCTGGCTGCTCACCCTCCCCCTTGAGAATATTCTGCAGCTGCTCCAAGACATTCTGGAACCTAGCAACACATCATCCTGGCGTCTCTTTCTTGGCCACAGAATCTCCTATCCATCCCTTAACTACTGAGTGTCCTATAACTATCGCTCTGCCTGACTTTACCCTTCCATGACTTTAAACTTCCTCCAGCACTTTGCTTCTTGCTATGCATTGGTTACCCTGTTCATCAGCGAGGACAGAGGGATTGGTCAGCCGGATATGGTTCAGGTTAAGATACAGAGAGCAGAGTCCTGTGTGACTTCATGTTGTAGAGAATGAAAGGCAGTGGCCGGCCAGGAGAGCACCAGAGGACTCAAGACAACCAACAGAAGCCTGTTGATTCAACCACTGAATGTCCCAAGATAAGACAGCCTACGAACTCCTTTCAAACACTTAATCTATTGTTATCATAACCTTCTGTTCCTTTCTAATTTTGCCTATAATGCCCATCTCCAAGAACCATAAGAGATATTCAGCTTGTCTCCTACCCTGGTTCTTTCCCCAGATTAAGCAATATTGTTTTCAAATCATTTGAATCAATTCCCTCTTGAAAGCAATTTTATTGTTTCTATATGCATCTTCTGAAGTATTGCATTTTGATTCATAGCTACTTACCCAAAAAAGAATATACCAAATCATATTGAAAAATTATTCCCTTGGTTTTCCTGTTGGATGCATTGTCAACGCTGACTGATGATCTTTTTGCAAGGTCTGCTAGTTTCTCAGCTGCTTCTCCCTGGGTTCTGCTTCCTCTTCCAACTGCTTACTCCATGATAATGAGGAACGGGAACTTCTGCAAATGATCAGACCACATTTGGTTTTAAACTTTGATAAGTATCTATCCAAAAGCAGACAATTTCAGTTCTGGAATGAAGTCATGTCTGTGGCTACATTTGCATCAATAAATGACTATAACTATAGTGAAATAGAAACATTTGTCAATACTTAAACACTTGATAAATAGGTTGGAAGTGCTTTTACAGACATTCATACTCGAAGCATAAAAATATTGCATTATGATGTTCAATTTGTCATTATTTGGGAAACATCCATGACGTCTTGTAACTTTAAAACTATATTCTGCCTTCTGTGCTTGTTTTTCCTTTTGTACTACCTCTATTTCCTTATACTTGGAATGATCTGTCTGGATTGTATGCAAAATAAAGCTCTTCCCCGTATCTTGGTACATGAGACAAGAGTAAACTAATTACCAATTACTATATCCCTCTCAATCATTCGCAGGAATCCAAACAGCTAGTATTTATTTATTTATTCAGTTAGCGATACAGTGTGGAGTAGGCCTTTCTGGTCCTTCGATCCACGCCACCTCCGCGACCCCACAACCCCAATTAACCCTAACCAGATCACAGGACAGTTTACAATGACCAATTCACTTACCGAGTACATATTTGGACTGCAGGACGCTACTGAAGCACTGAAGGGAAAATTCATGCTTTCTATGGGGAGGATGTACAGAGGTTCCTTACAGAACAGTGCCTGAGTTGAACTCTGAACTCCGAGCTGCCATAGCGTTGCGCGAACCACAATGCTACCATGGTGCTCACATCGGTACATGGAGGTAGTCAAAAGGAAAATCAAGAGCTACGATTCCTATTGGGATTACAAGTGGACAGGGTAGGGTCTTGGCATCAAACAGATACCAATGATTCATAAAAGTGGCATACCACACCTCCCCAAGGGCAATTAAGGATGGGCAATAAATGCTGGCGTTACTATTGATACCCAAATGGATTACAGTGAAGTTTATCTGCTGGAACTTGGGCCACAATCTTACCCTTCTCTGGTGGGGGAAGAGTTATCTTCCATTCCAACATTGCTGGACAGAAATGTTGACTGTTTGTTCCCCTCCATAGATGATGCCTGACTTGCCGCATTTTGTGTCTGTCTGCCTTCTTCATAGAAGTGGCTTCATGAAATATTTCGATGGAGATCAGACAGACAGAGAAGCTTTGGAATGGAAGTCAGAAAATTAATTGGTAACAACATAGCCTACTTCAGATACTACAGCTGACTGAGACAATTTCCATCAATCACCCATTTACACTAATCCAATATCAATCTCATCTTTCATTCTCCCCACATTCTCTTCAACTCCCCCCCAGACTCAATCACTCACCTACACACTCGAGGTTATTTACAGTGGCCAATTAATCTGCCAGACCACATGTCTTTGGGAGGTGGGAGGGAACTGGAGCACCTGGAGGAACCACACATGGTCACAGGGAGAATGTGCAAACTCCGCACGAATGGCACCAGGAATCCGGATTCACTGGCGATGTGATATCAGATCTGCTACGTGATCTGTCCTTTTCACTTTCCCACCAGTAGATCTACCCTGTGAACCCAGGGATCGTGTACTCACATTCTTCTCTGGGATCATTTCCAGAAGTCAATTTACTAGGTTTTAACCTCCAACCCATGGACACCCATATGTACAAACGAGCTCCCACTCTATTACTGAATTCAAAAGTCCAACATACATTTGTTCCTACAAACTGCAGAACCAGATTCCCCATTCTCTTCACTTTTTGCCTTTGTTCCTTCTTATCAGTTGCATATGTTTTTGATCCAAGGTCAAAGAAAATTTATTATCAAAGTACATATATGTCACTATGTAGAACCCTGAGATTCATTTTCTTGTGGGAATACTCAATAAATCCATAATAGAATCAATGAAAGACAGCACCAAATTAGGCGTTCAACCAGCGTGCAAAAGGCAACAGTCTGTGCAAATACCAAAAGAAAGAAACAATAATAATAATAAATAAATAAGCAATAAATATCGAGAACATGAGAGGACGAATCCTTGAAAGTGAGTCCACAGGTTGTGGGAGCATTTCAATGATGGAGCAAGTGAAGTTGAGTGAATTTATCCCCTCTGGTTCAAGAGCTTGATGGTTGAGGGGTAATAACTGTTCCTGAACCTGGTGGAGTGGTTAGCACATTGGATGATTTTTGTGTACATTCTGATTTATAGACAAAATTTGCTGAAGAACATCAGACATCAACGAATACTTCGCTTCGGTATTCACCAATGAGAGGGAACTTGATGACGGTGAGGACAATATGAGTGAGGTTGATGTTCTGGAGCATGTTGATATTAAGGGAGAGGAGGTGTTGGATATATTAAAATACATTAGGACTGATAAGTCCCTGGGGCCTGACGGAATATTCCCCAGGCTGCTCCACAAGGCGAGCAAAGAGATTGCTGAGCCTTTGGCTAGGATCTTTATGTCCTCGTTGTCCAAGGGAATGGTACCGGAGGATTGGAGGGAGGCGAATGTTGTCCCCTTGTTCAAAAAAGGTAGTAGGGATAGTCCGGGTAATTATAGACCAGTGAGCCTTATGTCTGTGGTGGGAAAGCTGTTGGAAAAGATTCTTAGAGATAGGATCTGTGAGCATTTAGAGAATCAGGGACAGGCAGCATGGCTTTGTGAAGGGCAGATCGTGTCTTACAAGCCTGATAGAGTTATTTGAGGAGGTGACCAGGCATATAGATGAGGGTAGTGCAGTGGATGTGATCTATATGGATTTTAGTAAGGCATTTGACAAGGTTCCATGCGGTAGGCTTATTTAGAAAGTCAGAAGGCATGGGATCCAGGGAAGTTTGGCCGGGTGGATTCAGAAATGGCTTGCCTGCAGAAGGCAGATGGTTGTGGAGGAGGGAGTACATTCGGATTGGAGGGTTTTGTGACTAGTGGTATCCCACAAGGATCTGTTCTGGGACCTCTACTTTTCGTGATTTTTATTAACAACCAGAATGAGGGGTTAGAAGGGTGGGTTGGCAAGTTTGCAGACAACACAAGGGTTGGTGGTGTTGTGGATAGTGTAGAGGATTGTCAAAGATTGCAGAGAGACATTGATAGGATGCAGAAGTGGGCTGAGAAGTGGCAGATGGAGTTCAACCCGGAGAAGTGTGAGGTGGTACACTTTGGAAGGACAAACTCCAAGGCAGAGTACAAAGGAAATGGCAGGATACTTGGTAGTGTGGAGGAGCAGAGGGATCTGGTGGTACATGTCCACAGATCCCTGAAAGCTGCCTCACAGGTAGACAGGGTAGTTAAGAAAGCTTATGGGGTGTTAGCTTTCATAAGTCGAGGGATAGAGTTTAAGAGTCACAGGGTAATGATGCAGCTCTATAAAACTCTAGGTCACACTTGGAATACTGTGTCCAGTTCTGGTTGCCTCACTATAGGAAGGATGTGGAAGCAATGGAAAGGGTACAGAGGAGATTTACCAGGATGCTGCCTGGTTTAGAGAGTATGCATTATGATCAGAGATTAAGGGAGCTAGGGCTTTACTCTTTGGAGAGAAGGATGATGAGAGGAGACATGATAGAGGTATACAAGATATTAAGGGGAATAGATACAGTGTTCAGCCAGCGCCTCTTCCCCAGGGCACCACTGCTCAATACAAGAGGACATGGCTTTAAGGTAAGGGGTGGGAAGTTCAAGGGGGATATTAGAAGAATGTTTTTCACTCAGGGAGTGGTTGGTGCATGGAATGCACTGCCTGAGTCAGTGGTGGAGACAGATACACTAGTGAAATTTAAGAGACTAATAGATAGGTATATGGAGGGATTTAAGTTGGGGGTGTTATATGGGAGGCAGGGTTTGAGGGTCGGCACAACATTGTGGGCTGAAGGGCCTGTACTGTGCTGTACTATTCTATGTTCTGTATTTCGGATTGACCTGTATTACTTTTGACACGGCAAGAAGTTGGATAAGTTATTCTTTTTTAAATCATGGATGGTGAATTAACACTTGCAATTGCTCTGCATTGTAGATCAAGACTACATGTGTAATATTAACAGTGAAGGATACGAATTTATTAAACACATGCAGACTTTGAAAAGGCCAAGGTTAGCATCTAGGATATGCATCTTCAGCATGTACATTACAGCAATAACATGTTGACAGCTGCAAATGGGAACAGAAAATGCTAGTTCATTCATGGAAAGGGAAGCAGAGTTTTTACTTCTGGTTGTATAGAAACTGTGACAAAGAGAAGTTTCTTATTTACAGCAACACACCAAATGTTGCAGGAACTCAGCAGGTTAGGCTGTATCTATGGAGGAAAATAGACAGTCGACATTTCAGATCAAGACCTTTAATTGGTTCTCCCTTATTCACAGGCCTCTGCTTATTTGCTCTCAGATACTCATTTACTCTCAAATGTCAAACTGTGTCTTTCTGGCTCATTATCAGCCATCAGTTTTCCTTCTTTTGATTTCTCTAGCTCTTGTGTTCTCTGGCTTTGGACAAATGGAAGGTCATTGATTCGAAATATTAACTCTCCTTCTCACTCTCGGCAGATGCTGGCTAACCAGCTTTTTGTGGAAATTTCAGACTTCTATCACCTGACCTTCTGCTAATTTCCAGTCCTAATGAAGGGTCTTAACCCAAAACATTGACTGCCCAGTTCCCTCTATAGGCGCTGCCTGAGCCTTTGAGTTTCTTCTGCGCTTTATCTGTTGCTAATTTCTGAGATTTTATTTCAGTTTTCCACCATTTGCAGGACTTTGCTCATGCAAGCTGAATGTTATTGGTCCACACAAACGGAAAATGCCAGAAGCAAAAAGCAGCTCTGAGAGTATCACTGGGTTTCAAAAACAGGTTGATGACCTTAGAAAAATGTCTGTTCATTCTTCCTGTTATTGCATAACAAACTTCACCTGACTGTGATAAGAACTGTTGGAAACACTCTGCAGATCACGCAGCATCTGTGTAAGGAGAAACTGAACTAACATTTGAGGTCAAAATGAAAACATGTTAGTTTTAAATTGCAGAGAAGGTAGTGAGGGCTGCATAGAACACAGGGAATATTTCCAATATCTTTCTTTGTTTTCAAATCTTTTTATTGTGTATATATATATATATATATGAAAAATAACATGAGTACATCGAAGTAACAACACTTACAATGCCTCAAAAAAAACCATCATCTTAAAGATTGAAAACAAAATTTTGTGATAACAAAAAAACCTCCTGAGCAGAAAAGTGAGAAAAAAAAATGAACCCATTAGGTGTACAACCCCGGAGCCATGCATCATATAAAAAGCTTCTAAAAATAAACATCAAACCGCCAGCAAGAAAAAAAAATATACTAAAAGAATTTACAATTAGATCTTGGAAAAATTATATCAATTAACTCAAATGATAATAACGAGCAAATGAGCCCCATCTTTTCTCAAAATCAAATAAAGGTTCAAAGGTTCGACTTCTAATTTTCTCCAAACTAAGGCATAGTATCACTTGAGAGAACCATTGTGACAAAGTGGGAGCTGATGTATCCTTCCACTTCAACAAAATGGCCCTCCTAGCTATCAATGTAACAAATGCAATAACATGTTGGTCAGACACAGAAATACCGTGAATATTTTGAGGAACTATTCCAAAAAGCACAGTTAATTTATTAGGTTGTAAATTAATTTTAAGTGCTTTAGAAATTGTTGATATTTCCAATATCAAGGACCATTTCTATCCCACAATTAACAGACTCCCAAACAGACCTCTCATATGACAAAAGATTAACTCTTCATCTCACAATCTACCTTGTCATAGGCCTTGTCATACACCTCATTTGTGTACCTGCACTACACTTTCTCTGTGGCCACAACCCTATATTTCTAGATTTCAACCCACCCCCCACCCCGCTTTACTACCTCAATGTTTCTTTGTCTGCCATGATCGGACAAGGTGGCATGCAAATAAAAGATTTTTCATGTATCTCAGTACATATGATGACAATAAACCAGTACAATAGGCTGATGCCTGGATCGTCATGGTGAAGTCCCCCACTGCTAAGTTAATGAGGTTAGTTAGAGAGAGGCAGCACGAACACTACAGAATGCAAAGTGTCTGCAGCTGCTGCTGGACAAGTCAAAAGCTTTCTCCATTTTTATTGCACCTTTCCAGCATCTGCAGCTTCATATTGATTTTTATGTACCAGTTGATGAGAGGATTAAAACACAAACTGGACCAGAGAGCCTGGGATAGAATCTAGTTTACAGAATAATAATATTATAATTCCATATGATTCAGTTACTGGTCTGGCAATCCAAAGGTTTTGGAGGATGATCTAATGATCTGGGTTCAAATCCCTCCATGACAGAGGATGGATCTTAAATTTAATTATTATGATTCATTAGAAAATGCTAGTTAGCAGTGATGGGAACTGCAAAATTATCATATAGTCATTTAAAATCCACCATATTCATTCATGGAACCTGCCTTCATTGTTCAGTCTGACCTACACAGGACAACAGTGTCACTGAATCTTAATAGAAGAGGTTCAGTTCAAAGGAAGCTAAAGATTAGATTCAAAATGCTGGACTGGCCAGCAACCTTGACATCCTTAGGATAAATTAATTAAGAAAGAATCCTCTGGCAAATTCAGGCAGCCTAGGGTGCCCTGTTGGTTACTTTCCACATAGTTACATAACAGGTTTAAAAGCCACAAAACATTTTATTGAAGTTGGAAGCCAACTCAAACAAGAGTCATGACTGTAATTGCAGTTTACTGTTGATCTTGGAATGTTTTCAATTGAAAAGCTAAATAAGTAGAATTTAACAGGGTCAATATAATTTTGTGTTGTACAAGCTGTGTGTTTCTCTCCAAATTGACCCATAGTAACACCTTGAATTTAATACAGCTTAGAATCAAAAACAAAGCAATGCATTGTGCTGCAGTGCTATGAAAAAAAGAATTTGACTTTCAGTCAAGGGATGAGTCAAAGAGATAGATTTTAAGGTGATCTTAAAATCTATGCATAAATTGGAAGAGAACAATGAATTAGTTATATTTATACAGCACATTTCATGAACTTTCAATTACTTTCACATCAAATTCACAGCTGTATTGAAGTAAATGTGGTTGTTTCATTTCACATGGACAGATCTCACATGAGTGTGATGGGGCCAGTGTTGAATACTGATGCTTTTGCGATACAAAGACACTTCAGAAGTCAATAATGAGGCATAAAACTTGTTATTTATGGTAGCTTTAATAAAGTGTTACAAGAGCAAGCAGAGGGAAGGAGAAGCATAGCAAGAGAAACAGGAAAATGGAGCAATTTAAAAGTAATGTGGACTTCTCATACCAGACAACTGATAACAGAAATTCCAACATATCTTCCATTGATAACAGTTAACCAATTAAATAGCCAGGTTCAAGTAATTTGACACCCAACACTGAAACCAAGAAGTTCTCCAGAAAAATACAGAGGCAGCTGTAACCACTAGAAATCTTCCTGAATAATTACATGTTGTGATGGTACTGAGTTTGCTGAGCACAAAGTTCTGAACTCAAGCAAAGACCTTAAGCCCTATCTGACATGAATAGCTACAGATACCCTCACTAAAGGGAAGCTATACGGTAATTACTCAATCTTCAATTACTAGTCTACTTCCCTGTTTATCCTCCACAAGTTTAGCTATCACTACCCATTATTTGAGTGTTGTATCTTCCACCCCCCGACCCATGAAAAGATGCTTCCAGCTGACAAAGTAGTTTAGACACAGTTCATTTATTTTTAGTGATACACGTTTAAATTCAAACAACATTCTTAAAAAACGTTCAAAACTCACAGAGAATTTCTATCTTATAAAAGATTTCCCAAAGTACATAAAGGATTTCCAAAACACGGGTAAAATTCCTATAAGCTAAAGACATACCCACAAGATGCAGATGAACAAGTCATCTGTCACAGAAATTGAAGCCAGAAGAATGGATTCTAATTCTCCCCGTGTTTTTGTCATTCTTCTTGATATTCTGTGGCCTGAACTTCTCTACTTTTATACTGCTTCTCTGCCACGTGATATTTCTTCAGATACTTCTTAACACAAACTTTCTAAAAATTTCTTAGGACAGGGATCCCAGATACCCACAACTAATAAACAAGGGGAAATCTGCAGATGCTTGAAATCCAAGCAACACACACAAAGTGCTCGAGGAACTCAGCAGGCAGCACCTATGGAAAAGAGTACAGTCGATGTTTCAGGCCGAGACCCTCCATCGGGTCTGGAGATAAAAAAGATATGGAGACAGAATTAGAAGGTGGGGGGAAGGGAGGAAGAAACACAAGGTGATAGGTGAAACTGGGAGGGAAGAAGTAAAGAACTGGGAAATTGATTGGTGAAAGAGATGCAGGGCTGGAGAAGGTGAAATCTGATGGGAGAGGACAGAAGGCTATGGGAGAAAGAAAAGGGGGAGGAGCACCAGAGGGAGGTGATGGGCAGATAAGGAGATAAGGTGAGAGAAGGAAATAGGAATGGGGAATGGTTGGGGGGATTGTTGGAAGCATTACCAGAAGTTCGAGAAATCAATGTTCTTGTGGGTTGTTAGCAGCTGAGACAGTTACAACTTGATTGGAGATCCATTCACCATTTGCATGTTACTTCCCCTGCAATAGAGCAAACTGAAAGCGAATTAAGAAAAGCAATCACACATCAGTCTCCATGCTGTACACTATGAACGTGAAGTCGTTGTTGCGACCAGCCAATCTATCTCACTCCTGTACATTTACATTAGCTTGTCTTCATCTCAGATTCTGCCAACAGCACTGGTGTCATCAGCAGACATGTGCATACCATTTGAGTTGTGCCTAGCCACACGGTTGTGAGTGAAGAGAGGGAAGTGCAGTGGGCTAACTATGCATCCTTGAGATGAGCCTGCTGATTATCAGTGAGGAGGAAACGTTATCACTGATCTGCACAGTCTGTGGTCACCTGATAAGGAAATCGAGGATCCAATTGAAGAGGGAGGCATGGAGGCCCAGGTTTTTGAAGCTTGTTGATTAGTACTGAGAGGTTGATGGTTTTGAACACTGAGCAGTAGCTGAAAAACAGCAGGCTGAGTACAGTGCCAGTGGGGTTGTGTCCCCTGTAGACTTGTGATGATGATAGGCAAATTACAATGAGCCCAGGTCTTTGCTCTAGCTGTAACAAAGATATGAATGCTACTGGCAATTACCATATAGCTATTAAGGTGGCTCATCTTGCTCGTCTGGGAAACTGGTACAATTAATGTCTTTTTGAAGCAGGTGAATTTACCGACACAGTGATCCCTTTGATCATTTTGCAGTAAAATGAACATTTTTTTTTCTAATCATGGTCTTTCATGTAAAAATTGCATTTACATTTAATTTTTATGTTTTTTTTCTTGCAAGTGCTACTTATATGATGTTATGTACCAGTGATGTGGCTACAAGTAAATTTTACATTGCACCTGTGTATGCACATGCTGCAGTGGTGCCCAGCCAATCAACTCAACTTTGACTTTGACTATTACAGTGCTGCACTGTAGTGTCAGTCAAGATGTCTGCTCAAGTCCCTGTATGTACCTTGACTTCTGGCTCAGAAGGACTACAGTTGCCAAATGCTCCAGACTGAGGCATCAGAGTGCCTCAAGGCTCAAAGTACAGTGATATGAAGATAGGCCGTGAATTGATTTTCACCAGAACATAGGCAATGCTGTTTTAATTGGCCTTCGCTAAGCCTAATGGCAGTTATGAAGACTATAAGACATAGTAGCAGAATTAGGTCATTAATTCCATCGAGTCGGTTCCGCCTTCCGTCATAGCTGATTTATGTTCTCCATTCTCCAGCCTTCCTCCCATAATCTTCCACATCCTGACAAAACAAGAAGTGGTCAATCTCCATTTTAAATATACCTGATGACTTATCCTCCACAGCCAACTGTGCCAATGAATTCCATGACCCAGAGCCATCAAATGCTCCTCGTACGTTAATCATTTCATTCCCAGAAATATTGTTGTAAACCACCTTTACTCTCTCCAATGCCAGCACATATTTTCTTAGATAAAGGGCCAAAAACTGCTCACAATACGCCAAGTGCAGTCTGACCAATGCCTTATAAAGCGTTAGCATTACATCCTTCCTCTTATACTCCAGTCCTCTCTAAATGAATGCTAACATTACATTTCCCTTCCTCACCATTGACTCAAACTGCAAGTAAACCTTTATGGAATCCAGCATAAGGATACCCAAGTCTCTTTGCACCTCTAATTTTTTAATTTTCTCCCATCTACAGCTTTTTTCCTTCTACCAAAGTGCAGGACCATATACTTCTCTGCACTGCTTTCCATCTGTCACTTCTTTGCCCATTCAACTAATCTGTCTTTCTAAAAACCTGTTTCCATCAGGCGATAGTAAGCAGCCATCTTGGATCACGGCAGTTCATGTGGTTAAGGTACTCTAAGTATGCTATTATGTTTGTAGATACCATATACCATGCTATAATCATGCACCTTATTGTCTACCTGCTCCGTACTTCCTTTAGCATAACATTTTGTTCTGTATTTGTGTTATTGTTTTACCTGGTATTACCTCAATGCACTTTTTAATAAATTGATCTGTATGAACAGTATGCAAGACAAGCTTTTCACTACACTGTACAATGTTATGTCTGCCCATGATAATCTAATGGAAATTCTAATTCCTTTGACCAGTGATGACACAGGAGCTGTGATGCAGTTCAGTTTAAGGATGGTGCAAACATCCACAGCATTTCTATGTACCATTTGCAGCATTTTCCCTGTCCCATAGAAATTGGAAGACTCTTTGAAAACCTGGAGGAACTCAGCATCTATGGAGGGGAAGTGGCTGGGATGTGGTTGCAGGAAGCCTGCATTCAGCTCCAGATAAGATGAACCACAGAACAAGAAGCAGCACACACAAAATGCTGGGGTCAGCAGGTCAGGCAGCATCTATGGAGGAGAATAAGTAGTTAAAGTTTCAGGCTGAGACTCTTCATCAGAATTGGATAGGAAGGGGGCAGAAGCCAGAATAAGAAGATGGGGGGAGGGGACGGAGTATAAACTGGGATGTGATAGCCAAGACTGGGTGAGGGGGAAGGTAAAATGCAAGAAGTTTGCACTGTTAGTGTATTGCAGTGACGGGTGAGAATCTGTCATTGTGGACAAAAAAACATATAGGTGTTACTGGCTCCAAGTCTCAGGTAGGATGAAGCTGGATATTGACAGATTCTAGAAATAGGGATCACTATATTGAAAATGTGTTATCTATTTAAGAACGTGGTGGTGTGTGTAGGGGGGGGGAGGAGTACAAGCTGGCAGGTGATGGGTGAGACCAGTTGAAGCGAAGGTGGGTAGGTTGGGGGGGGGTGACGATATAAGAGGGTAGGAGATAGTAAGTGAAAGAGGTATAGGATGGAAGAAGGAGGAATCTAACAGGAGAGGACAGTGGGCCATGCAAGAAAGGGAAGGAGGTGGGGGAGGTCATGGGCAGCAAGAAGAGAAGTGGGGAGAGGGTATCCAAAATGGGGAATGGAAAAAAGAGGAGGGAGGGTGGAAAAGTGATCAGAAGTGGTAGAAATCAATGTTCACGTCATCAGTTGTGAGGCTACCCTTCTCTTCTCCTCACCTGCTCAGTGGAGTCAGAGAGAGTCCTGACATTTCAGAAGCTGGTAGACAGTGATTGACTCACCAAGGCTTAGAAGGCTATAAACTAAAGGTGAGTAAATGGGGCTGTACCTGTCATTCCCCTTTATGTCCAATTTATTCTCTCTTATATGTCCACCAATTCCCCTTTAACTCCTTTGCCATTTATTGAAATCAAGGAATAATTCGGAATTGCCAACAAACTCATGTCTGTGGAATGTGGGAGGAAACTGGAGGAGCCAGAGGAAACCCACACAAAATCAGGGAGAATATGCCGAGTCCACACAGACACCTTTACAAACCCTCCATCCACATCTTTTCATTATGGGGCTACCAGAGTAACACACAAAAAAAATGCTTGAGTAACTCAGCAGGTCAGGCTGCGTCTATGGAGAGTTATAAACAGTTGACGTTTTGGGCCGAGACCTTTCATTAGGACTGCCCGTGTTCTTGAAAACCCATTGCCTCTGATTACTGAGGAGAGGTTAAAGATAAATAGATTTTGCCATCCCCCCCACCCCCAATACCGTTCTCAAGGAAGCACCAAGATTATTATTTTTACTACTTGTCAATTTCCAGAGTAACTCTAAGTGGTTCTCTAGTTCCAGGTCAGAATCGGGTTGTAATCAATTCTGTCCGCGTAATGCAAGTGGTGGTCCCTAATCCGTCAAGCGCATTGTATGTAAATCGTTATGGAAACACGCCTTGGAGCAGAAGGACCGTATCTCAAAAATCTTACATTCTCACCGAATTGCTATCATTTTCCCTCGTGGGGATTAATATCCGCAATCAGGTATAATATCTCAACACTGTCTATTTCCCTCCAGAGATGTTGCCTGGCCCAGTGAGTTCCTCCAGTGCTTTATGCGTTGCTCAAGGTAAAACCCCCTCTCGCATTCTTCCCTTCCTTTGGCCCCAGTGCATTCACGATTTCCTTTCCCCGGTTGGCCGTTATAAAGCAGATGATTCCAATTTTAGGATCGGGGCTGACCACAAATTCACTCGTGGCCTCCAACTTTGCATAGGCAGATTGTGTGCACATGAAGAGTACGAGCTCTTACGTCACACCAATACCTCTTACAAAGGATTTGCTGAACAAAGTACTTATAAAGGTGGAAAGTTTTTCAGTTTTTTTTAGATTATGGGGACACATAGTCCTCTTTTATTGTCATTTAGTAATGCATACATTAAGAAATGATACAATATTCCTCCAGTGTGATATCACAGAAACACAGGACAGACCAAGACTGAAAAACTAACAAAAACACATAATTATAACATATAGTTACAACAGTGCAACAATTCCATAGCTTGATGAAGAACAGGCCGTGAGCACAGTAAAAAAGTTCAAAGTCTCTCGAAAGTCCCACATCTCACGCAGATGGGAGAAGGAAGAAAACTCTCCCTGCCATGCCGGACCACAGTCCGACTCTGAGTCGTCCAAAAACTTTGAGCTCCGATCAGCCCTCCGACACCAAGTACCGAGCACCATCTCTGCTGAACGTTTAACCTCATCCTTGGTCGCCAGCAGCAGGCAAAGCCGGGGATTTTGGGGCCTTCCCTCCGGAGATTCTCGATCGCACAGTAGCAGCAGCAGTGCACCGGGCATTTCAGAAATTTCTCCAGATGTTCCTCTGTGCCTTTTCACGTCTGTCTCCGTCAAATCAGAATTGTGCACGGCATCCTACTTACAAATATGATATCATTTCACTTTCTCCTCTTGCAATCTCTTCAGCAACATCAGTATCTCTTTGGCTGATTGTTGTCAGATTACCTCACTTCTATGCAAATCCTCACTTTATTCTGTACACCCTCACCCCTTCCTCCCTAGGATTGCAATCAGTACCCCAACCTTAACGTGGCAGATCTCAATCTCTTCCTACAGTCCTCAGCTGTTCTTTCTCTCTCTCGCTCTCTCTCTCAATCCATGCTCCCATGAGATTACAACCCACTTTCGGCTCTCTTTTGAGCATTTTACTGAGCGCTTTTGAAAGAACAACCCAGGTAATCCTGCGGCGTCTGATGTCAGTAACCCCCCCCCCACCACTCTTCATCTGTGTAGAAGGAAGCTATTCGGCCCATGGTATCTGTGCCAGCTACAGAAGAGCTTTTTAGTCTTGCACATTCCAATACATCACATGCAAATCCGTAAGCTCTATGAACAGGATGCAGGTTTTCCCATTAAGGATCTTCTAAACTTGAACAAATTAGAATAATCAGTTTGCACTGTGTTGTATGGATTTTTACAGCATAAACTATTTTAGCAATTACTTTCTTTGTTGATGTCTTTATTTATCATGCTGTTTCAACCTATATCATCAGGATCACTGCATAGGCAGGGCTGTTAGCATTGCCAATGATCCCTCCCATTCGTCCAACAATCTCTTTGACCCCCTACCTTCAGGAAGGAAGTACTGTGGCATTAGGACAAGAACTATTAGGGTGGGAAACAGCTTCTTCCCCCAACTCGTAAGGATACTGAACTCCCTGCCACCACCCAGTTCTCATCAGCCTACAGCGTGACACTGTTTACTTTTTAACTTGTGTCATACATATAAATTATTATTTGTTAATTTACTTTGTCTTATGTATGACAACAACACCTTGACCTTATATAACTGTCGTTGTATTTACACCATTCCTCCCAAACTGATACCTGGCAACTCCGAGTCAGCTTCTTGAATTTCTAAGTTGCACTCTGGGCGGGATTCCAGTAGGGGATTCAGGCTAATGAGAGTTTGGAAAAACAGTGTTTGTGTCTGCTGGGTCCATGTTTGGTGAGAGCGTTCTGTCACAATGGGGGGCGCTGGGAACAGACCCAAATGCAAGACACAGACACTGAAGTACTAGGAACAGGAACGGACAAAACTGAATGATGGGACAGGACGCAGACTAGAAGTAGGGACAGGAACACAGACTAGGCTAGGGAAGCAGGACCAGAATGAGGGACTGGGAACAAGGAGCCTGAGCATGGACTCCGAGCCAGAGACTGGACAAGGACCCAGAACCTGGGTCTTGACTTGGGCTTGGACTCCAAAACCAGGCGAAGACGTGACGAGGCTTTGGTTCTTGGAGACCAGGCAAAGACGTGACAAGGCTTGGGTTCTTGGAAACCAGGCGCAGACGTGACGAGGCTGGAGTTCTTGGAGACCAGGCGAAGACGTGACAAGGCTTGGGTTCTGGGAGACCAGGCAAAGACATGACAAGGCTTGGGCTCATGGAGACCAGGCGAAGACGTGACGAGGCTTGGGTTCTTGGAAACCAGGCGCAGACATGACGAGGCTGGAGTTCTTGGAGACCAGGCGAAGACGTGACGAGGCTTGGGCTCATGGAGACCAGGCAAAGACATGACGAGGCTTGGGCTCATGGAGACCAGGACAAGACGTGACGAGGCTTGGGCTCATGGAGACCAGGCCAAGACGTGACGAGGCTTGGGCTCATGGAGACCAGGCCAAGACGTGACGAGGCTTGGGCTCCTGGAGACCAGGCCAAGACGTGACGAGGCTGGAGTTCTTGGAGACCAGGCGAAGACGTGACGAGGCTTGGGCTCATGGAGACCAGGCAAAGACATGACGAGGCTTGGGCTCATGGAGACCAGGACAAGACGTGACGAGGCTTGGGCTCATGGAGACCAGGCCAAGACGTGACGAGGCTTGGGCTCATGGAGACCAGGCCAAGACGTGACGAGGCTTGGGCTCATGGAGACCAGGCCAAGACGTGACGAGGCTTGGGCTCATGGAGACCAGGCCAAGACGTGACGAGGCTTGGGCTCATGGAGACTTGGGTTCCTGGAGACTAGACAAGGACATGATGGGGCAAGGGTACTTCGAGGCAATTCCTGGGCAGGACGCAGGACTCCACCCCACAGAGGCAAGGACAGGGAAGGATAGATTCAACCGCAGGGTAGCGGCAAACGGCCTGGCTTACCGGACGGAGGCACAGGACAGGAAGGGCAGACCCAACCGCAGGGTAACAGCAAATGGCCTGGCTTACCCGACAGAGGCACGGGACAGGAAGTGACAGACCCAACCACAGGGTATTGGCAAACAGCTGGCTTACCCAATGGAGGCAAGGGACAGGAAAGGAACTAGGTCCGGGGTGGCTCCAAGACTCGAGGCAGCCAGTAACCTCGGTGGGCTACAGAATATCTCGATGACTGCACTAGCCTTCCACCAGTGGGTTACTCCAAGGGGAGACTGACAAGACAACCCCACTCGATCCCAGGGCCACTTATATTCCCAGTCCCAAGTTGAGCATCAGGTGCTTATGGTTAAGTCCAACCAAAACAAGTGACAGCTGGAAGACCCGGAGTACGGAGTCCGCAGACCGGACCGTGATCCGGAATGCGGACTTTGGACCGAACCATGACACTTCCACCCCCCCCATCTCTTTTTCTATTCCCCATTCTGGCTCCCCCTTACCCCTTCCCATCTCCTCACCTGCCCATCACCTCCATCTTATGCCCCTCTTCCTTCCCTTTCTCCCATGATACACTCTCCTCTCTTATCGGATTCCTTCCGCCCTTTACCTTTCTCACCTATCACCTCTCAGCTTCTCACTTCATTCCCTGCTCCCCCAGCAATCCACCTTCCCCTGACTTGGCTTCACCTATCACCTGCCAGCCTGTGTTCCCTCACCTTATTATTCTGGCTTCTTTCCCCTTCTTTTTCAGTCCTGTGGAAGTGCCTCGGCCATAAACATTAGCTATGTACTCCTCTTCATAGATGCTGCCTGACCTGCTGTGTTCCTCCAGCATTTTGTATGTTACCAAAATATTGTTATAGCAATAATCAGAACCGCCCGGACAGGATCCTTTGCATAAGCAATCTGTTATAGGAACTCAGCAGGTTGAGCACCATCTATGGAGGGAGAGGAACTGTCAATGGTTCAGGTGAGAGGTGATAATAGATTAGCAAACATTCTTCTGGATCATCTCAGTGGGTTGATCAGCATGTCGGGAGAAAGAAACTGACCACTGAATTCCTCCAGCATGTTGCCTATTGCTCAAGATTTCATCACCTACATCTCCTCATCAGAAGTATTCTGACAAAAATGGAATGTCGCAAACATGAAAGGGCCTTGAGCCAAAACGTAAACTGTTTACTCTTTCCCATAGATGCTGCCTGGCCTGCTGAGTTCCTTCAGCATTTTGTGTGTGTTGCATGGAATGTCACCTCTCTTCCCAAAGATGCTACCTAAACTGTTGAGAATTTGCAGTATTTCCCAGTTCATTGGCCTAGGAAATAATGTGAATAAAAATTATGTTATTCTGCAGATGCTGGAAATACCGAGCAACACATATACAGGAACTCAGCAGGTCTCCTCCATAGATGCTGGATGACCTGCTGAGTTCCTCCAGCATTTTACTGTATACATGTTGCTAAGGTAAGTAAGGTCTTGACAATGTCTATACAGTATAATTGGTAACACAACAGCATCATGTGTTATTCTGGTACAAGGCAGTGGAACAGTGAGGTGTAATGGCCCCATATTCCAATATTTTCTATACTCTATTTCAAAGCTTTCCGACTATTTCATCCTTTCTCTCCCTACACCAACTCTAGAACTTTAAAAATGAAGAAAGACAAGTAGGTGCTTTAGCATTGATCTGAAGAAGTGCAGCCTTGTTGGAAAACAAAACCACAAATACTGGAATGTGAGGTAGAAACAGGAGTGATGGAAGAACTCAGCTGGTCAGGCAGCACCCATGGAAAGATGAAACAGTTACTGCTTCAAATAAACTGCAGAAAGAATTCAGCAACTCAGGCAGTGTCTGCTGAGGCAGAGAGACAGTCAACGTTTTGGATCAGGACATTTCTGTATCACAACTAAGAGGGTGATAGTCAAGGGAGATAGACTGGTAATCTCCACCCTACGCTCTCAGTCTTGAAGCAGGATCTCAGCCCAAAACATTGACTAACCCCTTGCTTCCAGAGATTTTGCCCTGATGCCTGAACCATCGCAGTATTTTTTGGCTCCAGATCTCAGCATCTGCAGTCTGTCTTCTCACCACTTAAAATTTCAGGTCTGCGACACTTTGGTGTTTCCTGACCTTGTCATAAGGGGGCGTTGGGAGCGGACCCAAATGCAAGACACAGACACTGCAGTTCTAAGAACAGGACTAGGTCTGTCAAGAAAGCAAGGGGAGTCAGGAAGAAACAACGCTGGACATTGACACAGGCCCTGGACGAGACTAGGATTCAGGGCCTGGGCTAGGACTTGGACTAGAAACACAGGACCCGGATGGGGAACTAGGAACGAGGAGCCTGGACAAGGACCTGGAACCTGGGTCTTGGTTGGGACTCGGAACCGGAACTCGGGTCTAGGCTAGGACTCGGGACTAGGATCTTGGCAGGGATAGGACATGGAACTCCTGCACAGGACGAGGCACATAGACAGGACTAGAACACAAAGCCTTGACTTGGACAGGACCAGGTTCTTGGACGTCGCTTGGACAGGAGGAGAGACTCCTGGACAGGACGAGGGAACTCCAACACAGGACTGAGCCAGGTACTCCTGGGGTGGGCAAGGAATCTCCAGCACAGAACGAGGAATCTGCAGCACAGGACGTGGCTCTTGAACTAGGCTTGGTTAGGCTCTTGCGTACAGAGCTGGGCTTCTTGGAGCGCAGGCCGGGATGACTGCTGAGGTAAACTGTCGAGGATTCGGATGAGGACAATCCAGCACAGGGGAATCTCCAGCACAGGACAAGGAATCTCCAGCACCAGGCTGGGCAAGGTACTGGGCTGGGCGAGGCACTCCTGGGCTGGGCGAGGCAACCCTGGGCTGGGCGAGGCACCAGAACTGGATGAGGACACGAAGCTCAGAGTTGGACAGGGCTGGAACACGGCACCTTGACTTGGTCTTGGAACACAGGAACACAGAGCCTTGGACTTGAGCACAAGAATACAGGAACATAGAGTCAGGACTCCTCCTTGGGGAGCACAGGACGTAGGGCCAGGACTCATACAAAAAAAATGGGCACTAAACACGGGGACACAAAGAGACAGTTCCAAACTCAACAATGGATAGTTCCTTCTCTTGGCGTGGCAAGGCTCCAGTCTCACTCTGGTGGTTGAACTTGATGGGGATACTGACAAGGTTGCAGGCGGAGGTCCAGAAGGGAAGGGAACAGTCCACCAAACAATCCCTGGTATGCAGAGGTATTTATGTGGCAGACTGAAATGAGAATCAGGTGCCTCAATTAAGGCACCCAACAGAACAAGGGAAAAAACAGGAAACCCTGGAAAGAGGATCGCTGGACTGGACTGTGAACCAGAATGCGGACTTCACAGACTGGACCGTGAGAGACCTGAAAATTTAACCGGTTCCTCTTCCTGTAAATGTTGTTTGACTGGTTGAGTTCTTCCTGCACTTTTATTGTTTCTACCTCTTCAAGGATCAAGGGTCAACTTTATTCACTACTCTATTCACTCTTGGCTACTTTATCAGGTACACCTGCTTTGTCCACCAGTCTTCTTCACTTTATAAACTTTTTGTGTCTCAAATTGCACAGTGCAATCTGATTAGAGTGCATAACGGGAAGCTGGAAATCTGGAATTAGAGTGAAGTCTAACAAAATGGATTGAGACAGAAGCTTGAACAAAGATGAATCGATATATTGAAATGAAAATACTTTCTTCTTCTTTTTAAATCTTTTTATTAATTTTTCAAAATTACAAACTCAATAACAAAGTTGGTACAAAGAGATTGGAAAAATGTTCATCAGCATATATAAAATGAATTTTAAGTAACATAGATATAAAAGACTTCCAAACTCATAATGAGATCAAACATTAAAAAATAAATAAAAAGAAAAAAATATATAAACAAAAAAAAGGAAAAAAAAACCCAAGAAAAAAAAACAAAACAGGGCTAGACCAACAGCTTATATCAGACATGTTCAATAATGTCATTAACTCCGCTCCTCTCATCATATAATTTAAATTTAGAAAAAAGATTCGGAAAGGTCAGATTACATCATATGAAAATGTTGCAAAAAAGGTTTCCAAGTTTCTTCAAATTTAACCGAAGGGTCAAAAGTATCACTTCTAATTTTTTCTAAATTTAAACTTAATATGGTTTGAGAAAACTATTGGAATGTAGTTGGAGGATTAGTTTCCTTGCAGTTCAACAAAATAGATCTTCTCGCCATTAAAGTAACAAAAGCTATCATTCGACAGGCTGAAGAAGACAAAGATCTATGTTCTACCATTGGCAATCCAAAGATTGCTGTAATAGGATGGGGTTTTAAATCGAAACATAGAACTGTTGAGATAATATCAAAAATGTCTTTCCAATATTTTTCAAAAAGAGGACAGGACCAAAACATATGAGTTAAAGAAGCCACTTCAGAGTGACATCTATCACAAGTAGGGTTTATATGGGAATAAAAATGAGCTAGTTTATCTTTGGACATATGAGCTCTGTGTACTACTATAAATTGTATTAAAGTATGTTTAGCACATATAGAAGAAGTACTAACTAATTGAAAAATTTTATCCCATTTCTCTGTAGGTAGGGAAAGTTGAAGTTCCCTTTCCCATTCATTTTTAATTTTGTCAGATATATCTGGCTGTAATTTCATAATTATATCATAAATTATTGCTATTAATCCCTTCTGCAAAGGATTAAAGCCTAAAATTTTATCAAGAGTGCCAGAAGGATTGGAAGTCGGAAAGGTAGAAAATGAAAATACTTTCAGTGGCTTCTTTATTAGGTACACCTGTACACCTGTTTACTAATGCAAATATCTAATCAACCAATCATGTGGCAGCAACTAAATGTATAAAAACATGCAGACATGGTAAAAAGGTTCAGTTGTTGTTCAGACTAAACATCAGAATGGGGAAGAGATGTACTCTAGGTGACTTTGACCGTTGAACAATTGTTGGTTGCAGATGGGGTGGTTTGAGTATCTCAGAAACGGTTGATCTCCTGGGATTTTCACACACAACAGTCTCTAGAGTTTACAGAGAATAGTGCAAAACCAAACAAAAAACATCCTGAGTGTGGCAGTTCTGTGGGCAAAAATGCCTTGTTAGTGAGAGAGGTCAGAGGGCAATGGCCAGACTAGTTCAAGCTGATAGGAAGACGACAGTAACAGTGGTATGCAGAAGAGCATCTCTGAATGCACAAGATGGCCTACAGCAGCAGAAGACCACACAAACAAAAAAATCAGTGGCCACCTTATTAGGTACAAGAGATATCTAATAAAATAGCCATTGAGTTTACTGTTACATGTATTAGGAACTTGCTGTGGTGTGTTGGCACGACATGCAACAAAAAACAACATTCAACAATTATAAAAAGTATTGAATTATATAATATATATGTATGTACAGACAGAGATGACATGTGGTTAACTTCCTCTATAAATTGCCTGCACTTTCCCAGTGGACACTCCTTGGATTTATAACTCCACTGTTCTGTTCAGCCACACCATGTTTGTGAGCCACGGCAGAGGCCATGCCTGGACCTGCATTTGTGCTTGGCAGGAAGCCACTGGAGCCTTGGGAACTGCACCTCAGTTACGGAGCAAATAACAAGTGAACAACGGCATTAAAAACCATCATTGGGACACACCCTCTTCTCACTGTTGCCACAGGCAGGAGGTACAGAAGCCTGAAGTCCCAAACTTCAGGAACAGCTACTTCTCTTCAATATTCGGTTCTTGAACCAATCTGCACAATTCAAATTCTGTCTCAGCAATGGCACACCACAGACCACCCCTTGCACAAGGACGGACTTGTCTCTGATTGAGTCTTTTTATGCCGTAATATTTTGTTTTTGCACAGTTTTCTTTTGTATCTCTTTTCAATGTGTTCTAATTTAACACTTGGCAAGCTTCCCCATGGTAGACTCATCCAGAAAGTCAGGAGGCATGAGGTCCATGGAAACTTAACAGAGTGGATCCAGAACTGGCTAGCCCACAGAAGGTAGATGGTGGTAGTGAATGGAACATACTCTGCCTGGATGTCAGTGACAAGTGGCATTCTGCAGTGATCTGTTCTGGGACAACTCTCTTTGTGATTTTTATAAATGACTTGGGCTGAAGAAGTGGAAATGTGGGTTAATAGTTTTTTTTTCAGATGACATAGACGTTAGTGGAGTTGTAGTTAGTAAAAATTTGTCATTAGTTACAATGGGACATAGACAGAATGGTGAACTGGGCTGAGAAGTAGCAGATGGAGTTCAACCCAGTAATGTGGTGATACACCTTGGAAGATCGAAGGCAGAATACAAGGTTAATAGCAGGATATTTAGCAGTGTGGAGAAATAGAGTTATCTTGGGGTCCAAGTCCATAAATCCCTAAAGGTTGCCATGCGAGTTGATAGGGTAATTAGATTTCACTTTGATCATTGCGTTTGGATTTGGTTCCCTCATTAAAGGAAGCATTAGAGAGGGTGCAGGGAAGACTTACTAGTATGCTGCCTGGATTAGAGAACATGTCTTATGGGGAAAGGTTGCGTGATCTAGGACTTTTCTTTTTGGATGAGAGGCAACTTGGTAGAGGAGTATAGAGGCTGGGATAGAGTTGTCAGTCAATGTCATTTTCAACGTGGTGGATATAGCTAATATGAGAGGATATCCTTTTAAGGTGAGTAGAGGAAGGTTTAGTGAGATGTTAGTGGTAGGCTTTTTACACAGAGAGTAGTAGTGTCTGGAATGCACTGGTAGTAGAGGCAGGGATGTCAGGGACTCAGATGGCAACATGGATGAAAGAAAAGTGAAGGATCATGGGTTATGTAGGAGCGAAGAGTTAGATTGACGGTAAAAGCTCGGGATAACAATGCGGGCCAAAGGGCCCGTACTGTGCCGCACTGCTCAATGTTGTTATCTATAATTTATGTTCTGTGTGTTGTCTGTCCCTGCCTACCAGTGGTGCTGCTGCAAGCAAGTTTCTCACTAACCCTGTAGCTCGCAGTGTTTTAGCACTTGCTAATAACCTCCCATTGACTTGAAATAAATTCTTGTATTTATTAGCATTTCTCTTCCTTTGCCTAACCGTGGCAAGTCCTTGGACTCCGCGAGCATGGCAGGGCTGGGAGTTCCTGCTCAATTTTAGGCAGATAACTTCTGCTTCTCTCAGTTCTCCAAGAGTATATACATACATACACTTGACTCCGTCAAAAAAAAACTAAAGTGCTGTATATATAGTGGTTTCCAGGGAGCTCGTTCACCTTTGGTTCCCGCCAGACACTCAGCTCTCATATGAGGCTCCAAGTAGCTGTTCCCATGCATGCGACAGTGGCCACACCCGGGTGCACCACTTCGACAGGCGGGCTAAACCAGATGAGGGTAGCCAGCTCCCCTCTACCCCGGTGAGCTAGAGATATGCGAAGTCACCTTCGATGCACTAGATGGATGCGATCAACAGTGAGAACCAACAAACAGGAAGGCGATTCCGCAATGCTTCGTGGGGAGCTAAGGGCATGGCAAGGCACAGAAGAAGTCATGATCATCTCCTGCGACCAAAGAAGACCCCAGCAGTGTCGACTATTCGTACCAGTGGACCTGGACTTCAGCGGTGGAGGGAGTGGAAATGCCCCAGTGCAACTTTCCCACCTTAGAAAAAACTCTCCCGCATAGGGTTCTTCGTGCGTCAAAGAACTGCGCAAATCTGTCGTGGTCGGATACGGCAGACAAACCAATCACTCCAGAATGAAGGTTCTGACCCAAAACATCAATTTCCCTCATCTTTCCGTCCAGATGCTGTCTACCCTGCTCAGCTCCTCCAGCGATTTGTTGCTGCAGATTCCAATATCTGATGGGCCGAGGGTAGGTCGAACGTGGACATGCTTGGCGTGCTGTATGACTCCAGTTCCAATGTATACATGCGGAGTAAAACTCTCCGCCTAAAGATCTAGATTTCAGTCAGCCAAAAGCCAAATATAAGCATGTGAAGCAAAGACTGGACGATTTGGTGAAGAAACGGGAGACCGCAAAAGCTGGAATCTGAAGAAACACGCAGTCGGCTGGAGGAACTCAGCGGTTCGAGTCGAATCTGTGGAGGAAAATGGTCAGTCGACGATCAAACGCCGCCGAAACGTCGGAGTCAATTTCCCTCTACGGTTTGCAGTTCGACCCGCTGAGTTCCTCCAGCACTTCCTGTGTTTTTAAAAAAAAATCCTCATTATTTGTAATATCTCGGTTCATTAGCCTTCTTCATTTAAGAGTCAAAAACTTCGTAGCCATTTTCAGGGAGCGTTTATCCTGTATTAGATTCCTTTATGTGCCCTTGGTCTCTGCAGTCTCTGCGGGATTGGTTCCGTGTGTTAGTTTGGCCGACCGCCCAGACTCGATGATATCATTGGCTATTTCATCACATCGCGCTTGTTTGCAAGTATAAAACGCACCGCAGAAGCCAGAAGTTAAACCAGATTTGCAAGGGAAATAAGTCTCTCAGTGCAGTGACTCAACATATAGGACCCGGCTCACAACAACATTAAAAGAAGGAACCAATGCCTTGTTTTCCCACAGTAGGGGGGAAGTTCGATCGTGAAATTTTACTTCGGGAAGCATTTGTGGCTTCGATATCTTTCTGTGATCACAGCTAGTTCTGACTCTTGTAGTCCGTAGCGTGAACTTTTGTTTCCGGACGCTTCCATTCCTCAGCAAAGCGCGAGACCTGCTAGAATCATTTTGTTGGTTTCTCTCATGCGGAGCGGATCACAGCATGATTCTTTAAAAAATGAACCTGCTAACTTGTTTGCTGGATTTGCCTTTGGAAAGGTGGGTACAAATTGGATTGCACCTATATTGAGCACTTTTTTCCTGTCGCCTTCGGAGTGCATTTGGGATTATGTACGCCGCCCAACTGCAAGCGAATCAAACACAGGTATATATGATAAAAATTAGACCGCACTTTCCTACCTTACTCTTTTAATTGCCTCGACTGTCAATTATCTGCTGAATCAGTTGTAAAGTTGCTACAATAAGATTTGAGATACATAATGAAGAAGGGAAAAGTCGTTAATCATTATTCTCCGTTCTGAAGCAAAAGTGACCTCAATGGTGGTACGATAAATTAGTGTAGCTCTAAGCCCCGACGTATCCCAGACATCGGGCAGAAGATACAAAACGCTGAAAGCGTATACCACCAAGCTCAAGGACAGCCTCTGTCCCAATGTTATAAGACTACTGAATGGCTCTCTAGTAGGGCAGGGTGACTGTTGCCTTCAATCTAACTGGTTATGATCTTGCACCTTATTGTCCACCTGCACTACACTTTGTGGCTGTTACAACTTCTTTTGCATTCTGTCATTGTTTCATCTTGTAGTGCCCTAATGCATTGTGTAAAGTATTGATCTGTATAAACAGTATGTGAAATTGTTCACCTTATCATGGTGCATATGACAATAATAAACCAATTTATTTATTTATATGTACATATTTATTTATTTGAGATACAGTATGGAATAGGCAATTCCAGCCCTTCGAGCTGCAATTTAACCCTAGCCTAATCACGGGACAATTTGCAAAGACCAGTTAACCTACCAACCGGTATGTCTTTGGAGTGTGGGAGGAAACCAGAGCACCCAGAGGAAACCCAGGTGGTCACAGGGAGAACATGCAAGCTCCTTAGGGATGACGTTGGAATTGAACTCCAAACTCTGACAGCCCGAGCTGCAATTGTGTCGCACTAACCGCTGCACTCCCATGGCACCCACAGTCATTGACTGATTTGGTGGACTAACATAAAAACGTAAATGATATTCTGCCAGGTCTGCCCATGGAATCAAGAATTAGTCCATTTCCCTCATGTGTTGAATCAAGTGTAAACTTTGTATGACTGGTGGGCATCAATTCAAACAGTTAATGCTACAAGAAAATGAAGCAGTTATATCTCCACAGATGCTGCCTGGTCCACTGAGTAACTCCAGCAGTTTTTTTTTAACTCCAGACTTCAGCGTCTGCAGCATTGTATGTCTCCAATGAAATCTCATTATTGTAAGTCAGACTTTGATCATAAACAAAGGATTTCTAGAATAATTTCAAAAGCTTTTAAAATCACCTTCCAAAACATGAAATCATACAGCATTGTGAAATGAATCATCCAACAGGATTACATAAATCAGAATCGCTTTATTGCCAGTATGTGAAACATACCAGAATTGATTGTGATTCAGTGTCAAGCATAAAACACAGAACAATACCATAATAGACAACACAATAGAAACCCACATTTTACAAGACAATAATGCAAGCAACCATGAGTAATGCACAGTCGCATGTGCAAACTTTAAAAAATATGAACGTATGAACAAACTAAATAATTATCAACAGAACAAGGAGAGCGGGAAAGACTAATGAATGTTGTGCAGGGATTGTTGAGGATATTTCAGCTGGGTGAGTTTTTATTGTTGGGTTTTTATTTTCAGCTCTTTACTTTGCTCTTGAGATGAACAAGCCTTTTAATGTTGATAGCTAACATTCAATGAACTCATCTGAGTAGACCACTCACTGCAACCCGGACCTGACGAAGGAGGAGGGGAATGAAGTGGTCACCACACTGTCAATAATGGCTGAGCAAAAATATCATCAGGATACACTCTGAGATGTTAAATTTTCTCAACTGGCATAGGAAGAACCACCTGTGCTGAGCTTTCCTAGGGATGAACGTAACGTGCTTGTCCCACTTCAATGTATTGTATTGTTAATGGTTGCTCCAAGTTGCTATGAGCACACCACTCTGCTAGACGGTCTACCTCTCTTTGACACTACCTCTCTTTGACAGCATGTCACAGCGTTATTAGAGATCCGTGAACTTTAGGATACTGATGGATTTGTCTGCGGAGGTACAGTTACTTGTATAAAGTGAGAGCAAGACGGGTGCAATAACACAGCCCTGAGGAGAGCCTGTGTTTATAGACATTGGACTGGACAAATAGGAGCCCAGTTTTATATACTGCTTCCTTTCTGTCAGCAAATTCATAATCCACTGACAGATCCTGCAGGGTATAGCTAGCTAGGTTAGCTTGCTGTGGAGCAACTCCAGAGCAATAGTGTTGAAGGCTGAGCTACAATCCGCAAAACAAGATCCTCACATCGGTGTTGTGGGAGTCCAAATGTCGAAGAATCTAATGAAGGCACAAGTTAACTGCATCCTCCACTGATCAACATGCTCTATAAGCAATCTGAAGCGGGTCAAGAAGAGGATCAGTGATGGACTGATCCAATAAAAAAACTGTCATTATCTGATTACAATTTGAATAGGCGTGGAGATTTGGACTGTCCATAAAAGAATGATGCCCTAGATTGTTCAGTGTTTGCTGATTTTTAAGCTCCGATTGTTGAACAACTTCAGACCAAAGGCTGATGTCACTGCATATAGTTGGTGTTCATGTTCCACACTGCTGTTTGCTGCACCACTGAAAGGCATAACGGATATGTCAGCTAGGTTGAAGCAAATTAAACATCACAAAAAGTTACATTAACTGTTTAAAAAATAAGATTTCTGTTTAAGCATTGCCCAACTCTAACACTGAAACTGACAGTTGAATTTCTTCATGTATGAATTCCGTTGGAGATATTTGAAGTATTTAATTCAGTGACAAAATTGAAGTGTTAACATATCTCTTTACACAAGAAACTTTTGCTGACACTTCTTATAACATCTGAGGTTGGTTTTACATTACTTTTCAACTAGGCTCACTGGCCACTTTATTAGGTACTTCCTGTATCTAATATAGTGGCCACTGAGTGTAATTTTGTGGTCTTCAGCTGCTGTAGCTTATCACCTTCAAAATATGCACTAATGTAACTCATCGGACAGGATTAATCCAGAAACAAATCAAACAGCTTTTTCATTCCTTTGCCATCTGCCTATAGAAAACCCATTGTAATGGTGTCAAAAGATAAACATGTTGATTATGCAAAGAATCTGACTTAAATATATTTAAATGCAAAAAAAATGCAATAGAGGAAATCTTGCTGGTGTAATTGTTCCTACTAAGTGACTTTGCTTCCTCTTCAGATTCTGAGTAAAGCAAGAAATAGCAGAACATTGACAATCCGTGGTAAGTTTGACTTTATTCTTCAAAGTTATGCAATGTTAGCAATTCTGTTGCATGCTGGTAAAAATACCTAAGAAAATAATTAACAGTTAACGTAATTGCATTAAGAACAATTACAATGGAACAATCACAGGATAAAAGGCTAACAAACTTAACTTGTAAAGGCAGAGTGCACTAATCTGATGTTGCATTTAATGGCAATAGTGTCACCTAGAGGATGATCACTACTATAGACAAAATCGTATTGCTTTTACTTGTGTTTTTGCCCTCGGTGATGTTAAATATTTACACTTTACCTTCAAGAAACCATCTCAGATCGCCATGGGAACACTACAGATGATATACAGCACAGTAACTGGCCATCTGGCCATCTTAGTTCATCTGAGCCTCTATCCCTGAATAGAGCCTTCTAACACAGAATGGTTATAGAACAGAGAACGTCCATTTGGTCCATCAGTTCTATCTAATCCAAGTATATAAAATCTCTTTCTACTCCAGGGAAAAAATTCCCAGCTTCTCTATTCTATCCATATTAACTAAAGATCCTTATCCCTGGACTTGTTTTGGTAAATCTCTTTCCAAAGCACTCATATCTTTCCTAAAGTGTAGAATCCCAAACTGCACATTATACTCAAGTTGGATTGAACTATTATTTTATAATGATTCCCTTTACTTGTATTCTGTCCAGGATCCCATTTGCTTTTTGAATTAATACTCAACCAGCCTTGCCACTATCCACATAAACTATTGGATCCCTCTCTGTGTGCACCCCTTTTATAGCTGTGACCGCACGGTGGTGCAGTGATTGGCACAACACTTCAGTACCAGCGACCCAGGTTCATTTCGTGCCTCTACCTGTAAGGAGTTTGTACGTTCTCCCTGTGATCACATGGGTTTTCTCCGGGTGATCTAGTTTCTTCCCACAGTCCAAAGACATACCGGTTGGTATGTTAATTGGTCATTGTGATTAGTCTAGGAATGAATCAGGGGATTGCTGGGTAGCATGGTTCAAAGGGCTGTATGGGCCTATTCTGTGCTCTACATCAATAAATAAATAAATTGCCTGTTCTCACTCTTCCTACCAAAATATAATTCTTTATTATTTCAAAGTTTTCTATTACATCTCTCACCCATTCATTCATTCCACTAGAAAGTACTGCTGCTCAAGAGTTCACCTCACCAAGTTTTGTGTCATCTGCATATTCGGGACTTTCATCCCGTACACTCAGATCCAAATGATTTATTTATTCATATTAAGAAAAGCAGTAGACCTAGTAACCATGCCCGGGAAACTGCACTGTCCACTTCCCTCTATTCTGAAAAACAACATTATGCTACTCCCTTATGGCACCCCCATTTATTCAATGAGGTTAGGTCTTAATAACAAGTCTATTATATGATGCCTTATCAAATTTTGAAATCCATATACATCACATCAACCCCATTGGCTCGCTCTTCTCTTACATATCTTTTCCTGTTCACATTGAAGGAGATATTTTTAGACTTCTTATTACACTTGTTCTCAGAATTTACTAATGGTCTCTCTTTGCCACTCTGTAGGAAGCCTTGCTCTCAATAGTGATAGCGGGCTAGCATCTGTCACATGCTCTTTATTCAGGATAGCTGATGCTGGAGTCAGAAACAAAAGCGGACATGCTCGAAGAACTCAGCCAGTCAAGCAGACTCTGTGCAAAGGGAAACCAGTTAACATTCTGGGTTGGGGACCCTTCCCCTGCACTGAAAGAAGAGTCGTGGGGTGTCAATGCTCAAAGCAGAGTGGGGTGGGGGTGGCAGGTATAGTGAGGTGTAATTTCCAAAGGTGTCATCTTGCTATAGTCTTTTGTCTTATGCCTCACTTCTTCCCCAGCCCTGCTTTGAAAATTGACACCTTTCTGCACTTCCCTAATTCTAAGAAAGTATCTCTGACCCAACTGGTTTCTCATTTCAAAGTTCCTCCTTGAGTTCTTCCAGCATTTATGCATTTGCTGTTAATTTCTGTTTTCCTCATTACCTTTCCATGTAACACTGGCTTTAATTTCCCTACTCTCCTCCCACATGGAATGCACCCAGCGTATCGCTGAATCGTTAGATTATAGCTGAATCCACTTTAAAGCTTCTAACTGTTGAGTGTTTGCCTGTTCTTTTCCCTGTACCATACTTATTTTTATTCTATTGACATTGGTCATTCTCCAATGTACAATTCTTCCCTTGAAATGTAGCTATTCTAAGTTGTATGATAATATGATCACTGCTTCCTGGATGCTCCCCCACTGAATCTTGCTCCACTTTCTTCTAGCTAATTATGCAGAATCAATTTCAACAATGTCACCTTCCCTATTGTGCTAGAAACATCCTAATCATGAAAGTCTTCCTAAAGACACTTGAAGAATTCCTCACTTTTTTACCCCTTATCATCGTCTGATCTTTCTTTATCTAAATCTAAACCAGTCAGTGTAACCAACAAAATTTGGTACCAGGTCATATAAGGTGATAAGAAGATAAATAACTAACAGCTAAGGCATTCCTTCTTTAACAGGAGTTCTGAATGAAGAGAAGGGGGAAGTGGCAAATTAAGGTTAGGTGTAATAAAGGAAGCGGTTATTTAGAAGGGAGGGGCTCAAGAAAATTTGAAGACAAGTATGAGAACTTTTACATTGGGTCTTTATTCAGCTGGGGTTAATGGGTGAATTGGATGACATTAGCTATGGCAAAGAAACAGAAGCTTGGACGATTTCAAACTTACGGAGGGGGAAAAATGCTGTTTGATAGTAATGTCTTGCAATGAAGTAAAAAGAGGGCATTGTTGAGGATTTCAGAAAATGAGTAAAAATTTGGTTAAAATTAGATCGTGTTATGGAGATGGGAAAAGGTGGTTCCTACTCCTTCGTTGGAAATCACCGCTGCGTTGACGGCAGCACTTATCTTCATTACATTGTAAATAATGTAGCGTGCAAACATACAGGACCTAGAGTCAGTAATACCATGCTCCTCTACCGAGCACAGTTGATGGGAATTTGCTGATGCAATCAATGCTGAATTACTTGATATGTCATGAATATTAACTTATTGCAAATTAGTCCCACTAAAGATAAGCGATCTGAAATGTTGAGCCTTATTGAAAAATGGTTTATACAATTTTGAATAATATCCTTTGGTTACTGTTGAACATCACCATCTCTAAACATTTAACTTTTTAAATTTTGCATCTGATTTCCTAAGAAAACCCATTAAAAATGGTTAATAATTCAGTTTATTTAAGCTTTGGTGTTTTCATCATCAGAGATGGAGAAGGTCACCAACTGTAAATTCCTCGGTGTTATTATTTGGGAAGACTTCCTGGGCCCAGCGCGTAAATGAAATTATGAAGAAAGCACGGCAGCGCCTCTACCTCCTTAGGAGTTTGTAGAGATTCGGAATGACATCTAAAACTTTGATGAACTTCTTTAGATGTGTGGTGGAGAGAATATTGACTAGCTGCATCACAGCCTGGTATGGAAACACCAATGCCCTTAAATGGAAAATCTTATAAAATTTAGTGGATATGGCCCAGTCCACCACAGGTAAAACCCTCCCACCTTTGAGCACATCTACATAAAACGCTGTCACAGGAAAGCAGCATCCATCATTGGGGATCCTCACCACCCAGGACATGCTCTCTTGTCGTTGCTGCCATCAGGATAAAGATAGAGGAGCCTCAGGACTCACACCACCAGGTTCAGGAACCGTTACTACCCCTAAACCATCAGGCTCCTGAATCAAGGGGGAATAACTACACGCAACTTCGCTTGCCCAATCATTGAAATGTTCCCACAACCAATGGATTTACTTTCAAAAACTCGTCATCTCATATTCTCGATATTTACTTCTTATTTATTTATAATTATGATTTCTTGTTTTTTGTATTTGCACAGTTTGTTGTTTTCCTCACTCTGGTTGAACACCTAAGTTGGACAACTTTCACTGATGCTGTTTTGGTTATTATTCTAAAGGTTTATTGTGTATGCCTGCAAGAAAATGAATCTCAGGGTTGTACTTAGTGACATATACGTACTTAGATATAAAAAATTTACTCTGAACTTTGAACTTTTTCAGCTTCTATAGTACCTTGCTCCATGTATAATCTTGCAATCGAAAAAAGGTGTTTAAATAATTATTTAAAATTTGGCTTCTTTCTTTGCTCGCTGATGATTTTTTACTTTGATTGGCTGCTCAGCCAACATGATGTCATCACTGTAGCTGGGTGCCACAGCTTTTAGTAGTAGTATAAGGAAATCAGCAGTACAAAAAAATTCTCTAAACCTCACTGAGTCTCTCTGCGCAGGTATTTCAGATGTCAGGTAAGAGGCATATATTTTCCCCAGCCAGAAAATCTAGCCCAATACTTATTCCAAGAGCGGCTTAGCCATGTTAGTTGTTTGGTCCATTGCTTAAGCACTTTGATTTGTTCTCCACTGGTTAGGAAAGGGAAAATTATCTAATGCATATTAACAAAATGCTAGAGGAACTCAGCAGGTTAGGCAGCATCTATGAAGGAGAATAACTGTCAACATTTTTGGGCCGAGACCCTTCTTCAGTCTGATGAACCAAGGTTAATGCTTCCAATAAAAAGTACAAAGTACATTTATTATCAAAGTATGTATACTATATACTTTGAACTTTGTCTCCTTACAGTCAGCCACAAAACAAAGTAACACAATAGAATGCATCAAAAAAGACCATCAAACAGCCAATGTGCAAAAAAAAAGAACAAACTGTGCAAATAAGAAGAAGTAAGCAAATAACATTCAGAACTAAAGTTTACAAAGGTGAGTCCACAGCCAGGAAGCCAGTCAACACTGCAGCTGTTCCAGGAGCCCATCAGTTCAGTGCAGAAATGAGTAAACCTCAACAAGCAGAGAGCTGAACACCAGCTCGACTTTCACTTCTGGCCCTGACACCCTGATCTTTTCAATCTGGCCCAGCACTTAAATTGGCCAAACATCAGGTTGCTCCTCACTCTCAAACCCGGGCCCTGATGCTGTGATACATACTCGTGCCTGGGCCCTGCTGCCTCAATGCAGCCCATACACAACCTTTCCAATCTGGGCCAGCATTTAAATCATTCAAACATCGGCTTGTTCCTCGCTCTCAAGTCCAGGCCCTACCACCTCGACTCTACTTTGCCTCGGTTCTGCTGCTTCGAACCTGCGCCAAGTACACTCCAGCAATGACCAAACATTGGCCTATTCCGCACTCTCGGGCCTGGCCCCACTTCCTCGATTCAGCCTGTGTGTGCCATGCCACAACCATCCTGCACCTTTGAGGCTTTAGTTCAAACCGCAAAAATGCCAGGTCATATAGGCAGTTCAACGGCAAAGCTCTGAAAGAGAAGTTACAGGCTATTGGCTGTAGTGATATTTTTCCAGAAAAAGTGTGATTAACAGAGAATTTAGTAGTTTTATTTGCTACCACCAAGGCATCACTGTGTTTCACTAGCACTGTCTTAAACCGGAATAGCCTCCAGCAACAAATACTGAGAATCTCTCCTTAAGATAGAATAGCTAAGTCAATCATGTGCTCACATACAACAAAAATATTTCGTTTGCATGCATCTGTACAAATCATTTCATCACATCAGTTCCTCATTATAGTTTCTAAAGTCGTCTTTGTCTTTTCTACTCCTAAACTCATCCTTCTTGCCAAACCTCCTAACCTTTGGTGTGTCGTTCTGTTTACTGGAGTATCTTCCATGCATTCTCAAGCTTGCAAATGGGGAGGTTGAAGAGAATGAGGAAAAAAAATAGTAATGGAACAATATTGCAGAAGTATAAGAACGATGTTGATCAAGTGAATTATTTCTAGAGACTGCCTACAGTATTTCATTTTTCAGTTCACTCACTGCTATTTAAGGTTTTAAAAAATACAAATGTACATTTATGATTATTACTATGTCATGGAAGATGAGTCACAACACAACCGGTGTTGTTTATTCTGAGCATCCCAACATGGAGACATGCTTGTAGGCAACATGAGGGTGCCTCTCAAACAGGCAAGTATATTTATCACAAGGTAACTGCTGTAGTTCCAGGGCTGTTGAGCTGAAGTCACAGTGTTGAATTCTTGAGTAGGGGAAATTAAACGCATACTTAAATGTAGAATCAGCAGCTAGTATCAGTGACGGTAACCACAAATATAGTGGATTACAGTCATAGGGTCATACAGCATGAAAACAGGCCTTTCAGCCCAAATTGTCCATGCTGACCAAGATACCCACCTAAGCTAGTCGTTTATGCCTGCGTTTGGCCCATGCCCTGGTAAACCTTTCCTATCAGGTACTAGTCCAAGTGCTTTTTACATGTTGTTAATGTACCTGTCTCAACCACTTCTGAAAGTGCATTCCATATGACTGCCCTCAGAGTGAAAATGGCACTCATACAAAATGCTGAAAGACATCAGCAGGTCAGGTAGCATCTATGGAAAGGAATAAACAGTCGATGTTTCAGGCCGAGACCCTTCTCTATTGAAATGAGGTTAGTTGTGGGTCAAATGAACTCCTGCCTCAGAAAGGACTTGGACTTGCACTGCAATTTGCCTCTTGCCACAATAGGTCAATGGCAGATGCAATCTCAAAAGCTCCTCACACGAGCTTAGATCACCTGGACAATACAAACACCTACGTATATCAGGATGCTGTTCATCGACTATAGCTCAGGATTTAACACCATCATTCCCACAGTCCTGATTAATAAGCTACAGAACCATGGTCTCTGTACCCTCCTCTGTAATTGGATCCTTGACTTCCCAACCAGAAGTCCACAATCTGTGTAGATTGGTAATAACATCTCCTTTTCACTGACAATCAACACTGGCACATCACAGGGATGTGTGCTTAGCCCACTGTTCTATTCCCTCTATACCCATGACTGTGTGGCTAGGTACAGCTCAAATGCCACCTATAAATTTGCTGATGATAGAACTATTGCGGGTAGAATCTCAGATGGAGATGAGAGGGTGTACAGGGGTGAGATGTACCGGCTAGTTGAGTGGTGTCACAGCAACGACCTCGCACTCAATGTCAGTAAGACGAAAGAGCTGATTGTGGACATCGGGAAGGGTAAGGAGGGAAATCAAACCAATCCTCATAGAGGGATCAGAAGTGGAGAGAGTGAGCAGTTTTAAGTTCCCGGGTGTCAAGATCTCCGAGGATCTAATCTGGTCCCAAAATATTGATACAGCTATGAAGGAGGCAAGACAGCAGCTATATTTCATTAGGAGTTTTGGTTTGTCACCTAAAACACCCAAAAATCCTCTATAGATGTACCATGGAGAGCATTCTGACAGGCTGCGTCACTGTCTGGAAAATTAGTCAGCTCTATCTTGAGTACTAGCCTCCATAGTATCTAAGACACCTTGAAGGAGCGGTGCTTCAGAAAGGCTGCATCCTTTAATAAGGACCTCCATCACCCAGGACATGCTATCTTCTCATTGTTACCATCAGGAAGGAGGTACAGAAGCCTGAAGGCACACACTCAATAATTCAGGAACAGATTTTTCCCCTCTGCCATATGATTCCTAAATGGACATTGAACCTATGAACACAACTTCTCCTTTTTTCGTATATATTATTTCTGTTTTGCACTATTTTAAATCTAACTTTAATATACATATATATACTTATATTGATCTACTTATTTTTTCCTTCTATGTTATCAGGTGTTGCATTGTACTACTGCAGCTAAGTTAACAAATTTCAAAACACATGCCCGTGTTAATAAATCTGATTCTGAATAAACCGTTGACATTTCATACTGAGAATCTTCTCTATGAAAATGGATTTTCAGTCTACGTTTCAGGCTGCGGCCCTTCACTATGAAATGAATAAGCAGTTGATGTTCCAGGCTGAGACCCGTCGACCTATAAATCATCATCTTTAAAATGCTGGAGGAACTCAGCAAGTCAGGCAGCATCTAGTGGAATAAACAGTCGGTGTTTCAAGCAAACACCCTTCAAGTCCTGACCTGTTGAGTTCCTCCAGCATTTGTGTGCATTACTGTGGACCTACACCTGCTTATACCTTGTAAGTTCATTGCTGGGAAATCTCAAAGTAGTTTACAGTCAATTTGGTCTTTGGAAGCGGAGGGCAAAGTGATGATATCAGAACACTTCTTTGCACTAATAGGAACTTAACTAGTCATGTTGATTGAGTGACAGGTATTAGCAGGCACGTTGGACATAATGCCATTTTCCTCCTTCGAACTGCTATTGTGGGACTTGTTACAAGAGTGATCAGATAGAGCCTAAGTTTAGAGTTCCACCAAAAAAGACTGCATAATTTTGGTACTCCAAATTCTTGACAGCGTTGAACCCAGGACACATGAATCAAAGGCAAGAGTGTGACCCATTGTGTACCTACTCCTCATGTGGGACAATGCATGCACAGATTGGGCCACTGACACACTCTCCTATGTAGACATCCACTCCCACATTAACCCTGTTGAGTCAATCCTTTAGATAGCAGGATACCAGGAAGCCAGATAAGCAGGAGTCAAGACGTATTGGAATCTGAAGCAATCCCAGGACAGGCTGCTGAGCCTCCAGTGGACTTTTGAACAATGGGCCTCTGAATTCCCTGGTGGACACCAAACTTGTAGAGCCAGGACTTCAGCCGTTGGGCTTTGACTTGCGGACTTACATTCGACCTTTAGGTTTCGATCTTAGGTACCAACCCCTGGATTAGCTGATGATAGGACTCCACACAGAAGGACTTAGTTTTACCATCTTGCATACCTAGGTGTGACTGGCCCTCGTGTCCTCTGCTTGCATGGACCTCCAGTCCTGGGGCCCACCAAACCTAGGGGAATTTCTGTCCGGGTAGGCCACCAACCCTCATCCTCACTGTTCCTCGTCCAAGGCACCTGCCAGAGGTCCTTCATCAGACGTCCATGACGTTAGCCGTCAAGCGCAATGCAAAATACTAGAATCCAGATGTCCTTCAATCCCATGTCCACATCACTGGCCTTCAAGCATGGAGCGAAAGCCTAGACTATGGATGTCCTTCGTCACACATCCACATCGCCGGCCTTCCAAAGCAGAACACAGAGAGGAAGCCTAGCCTCTAACTCTTCCTCATCGCTGTCCCCAAACCCTAACCTGATGCCTAACTCACCTCACTGTCCCCAAAACCATCCCTAAGAACTTAAAAAAACAACTAAATCTAAGCGATGACCTTGATGCACACCACTGCTCAGTGCTATTTGGACTGGAAGCTGCATGGACTGCTTGCATTCATTCCTCAATCATACTTAACTGTGCTCAAGGAGAACAGCATAGTCCCTGTCACCAAACTTTTCTAAATTTGAAAGAATACTACTTTTATATAGAAATTCATTAATTGGATACAGAAACAGACCAATGGGTAATCTTGTAGATGTACAACTTCCTTATTTGCATAATCAATCACGAATCACACTAGAACAATACAGGTATCAATATCAATCAGAGTTTACATGTAAATACTTAAGAGTTAGTGAAGTAACTGACTAATTGGAAGTGTCGCCCCGGAAGCCTTCATTGCAACTCTTTCTTATCTTGATATGCCAAATGGCTCTGACCTATGCTGGGGAGCTATGTTCTTCATGGACCTTTCTTGCCTGGGTTAACTGCACAGTGTCTGTAAACTATCCTTGCCTGGACAGTTAATGCTTGCCTTGTCATAACGTCCACATGTAAGTACAATTGTATTGTAAGTACTGTGGAAGACTCTTGGCTACTGTACGATTTCCAGAATCAGCAGATTTCCTCTCGATTATGATTACTCTGGTTGGTTTGACTGGTCTTGCATACTTGCATTGAAATTGTCTTACGTGGCCTTCAAGTTTATGTTGCATAAGAGATGGGCAAGTCAAGCACGCCATGCACCATTGGGGTGTTGCCAGGGACCAGGTCTGTTCTCGGGGTCAGATCCAATGTTAGCATCCATTAGACTATAACAGCAAGGATGTGATGCTGAAGCTTTACAAGACATTGTTCAGACTGCATGTGAAGTATTGCCCCCACTTCTAAGATAAAATGTGCTGCCATTGGGGAGGGTCCAGAGAATCATTCTTGGAATGAAAGGGCTAATGTATGAGGAAAGTTTGACAGCCCTGAGCTTGAATTTGGTTGCATTTAGAAGATTGAGGAGGGATCTAAATGAAGCCTGCCGGATATTGAAATATCTAGAGTGGATGTGGAGAGAATGTTTCCACTAGTGAGGGGGTCCGTGAGCAGAGGGTGCAGTCTCAAAACAGAGATGAGGAGGAATTTCTTTAGCCACAGGGTGGGGAATCTATCAAATTCATTGTCATAGATGTCTGTAGAGGCCAAATTTTTGGACATATAGAAACAGGAGGTTGAAGGATCCTGATTAGTAAGGGTGTCAGAGGTTATAAGGAGAAGACGAGAGAATGGGGTTGAAAGGGAAAATACGTCAGCCATGGTGGAATAGCGAAACAGAGTCAAAAGACCAAATGATCTAATTCTGCTTCTGTGTTTTATGGTCCTTTGGTGCCCAGCACACTAATTGAGCATTGTGCCAAAGGAAAGGAGCCGGTGCATTCTCATGTAAATTAAGCCCCCAGGTCATCTGAATGAAGAAGACATTCCAGTTTGATAGAAGGGATTGGTTGGATGGGTGGGAGAGGGGTGTTAATGGTGGCAGTTGTGAAGGGTTAAAACAAGAATTTTAAATGATTAAGTGGTAATCTGTGAGGTATTGTTTTGAAGAAGGGAACACAAAAGAATATTTTCAATTGAATCAACTAGCTGGGATTTTATTTGTGCTTGTTTCCACTGCACCTTGGCTTTTGTGTAGCTGGATGATGTTGAAGTGTCTTCATGTTTAAATAGTTTTTCCAACTCACGTGACACATGTACCATTTCCAACAAAGCCTGTTCCCACCTCCCCAGAGAGTACCAGCAGAGTGTTACTCAATCTTTTATTTTATTTTCCCTTTGAATACTATATAGTACAGGACTGTGTCAATAAATCATTGTAAAACTAAAGTTACATATAAGTATCAAACAATGAACCATTAAAATGCAACATCTCTACAAATATAATTGCTTTATAACCATAATATTATTGCCTTTTAAAACCTTTTACTGCCCTCTTCCAATTGTTTTTTTGCCTTGGTCCATTTCCCTGTTAAGCTTGTTCAGCTGTGACACACCAGAGTGCAGATGCTGAAATCTGGAGCAACACACAGATATACTGTGGGACACTGGAGGAACACACAGATATACTGCAGGAAGTCAGTGGGCTGAGCAACATCAATGGGAGGAAGGAAACTCAATGTTTGGGTTGAAACCATGCATCGGGTGTGAGAGTGGAGAGGTGAGATGACTAGTACAGAGAGCAGAAGGGGAGAGGCAGAACACGCTTACGAGACGATAGGTAACAATTGGACTTGTTCCATTGTTTGGTACTACTTCCTTGCCCTAAAGAAATTTGCCACACACACACAGATGAATGCCACATATCATGTTGATGAGAAAGCAGGCTACCCAGCTCCCTAGGGATGACTTTCCTCCTTTTCCTATCTTTGCTCAAGATAAACTGATTTCTAAACTACAACAGAATTCTGGCTTCTTTTGTCATGCATGTTGCCTGCTCAACTCTTGTCCTGTTAAGCCACTCTTAGATACAAAATACATTACACCACATTGGCTCAAAGAAAAACAAACTCCCATGCTGAGACAGAAACAAGGATTTATTCATCAGAACTACAACTAAAGTTCTATGGCTCGTCCAAGCGATACCGCGAGATGAATCATTCTCGAAACACATACAAAGACCCAGCGATAAGTGCTAATTGGGAGTCCACTTTAAATAATCACCGCAGGCTGAAAACCCATGGCAGTCAAAATAAACTTGGCAAGATTAAACAAAAAGCACAAGGGCTTAATGACTCTAGATAAGAAGACGATGAACAAATACAGGTGCAAGGCCAGCAGCGCTCATGACAGTACCTTCCTCCTTAAGGCCAACACCTGATGGCCCAGGGAGTCCTGGGGAACTTGAGACAAGGTTGGTAAATTAAAAAAAGACATGATGCTCTTATTAAGACAGGGCTGGAAAACTCAAGAACATTGCATCAAACTTGGGAATATTACATCAAACTCGGGAACATATTATCAAACTTGGGAACATAGTACCAAACTCAAAAATATGGTGTAGTCCTTGGAAACCTGGATTAGTCCTCGGAATAGTCTTCAAGAATCCTTGACAATTTTGAACATAGCCGAGAGGAGCTTGGAACGTAGTCTCAGGAAACTCGGAACATAGCCTTGGGACACGCACTGAAAATAGAAGGCACCCTCACCTCCAGTCGACTGAACCTCTGTTGAACCTCTGCCGGGTCCTTCTTTCATGGCACACATTGACAAATGACTGAACCCAGATGCTGAGGAGCAACAGCTCCCTTGTTGAGCCAGAAACAAAAGTTTATTCATCAGAACTCCAACCAAACTTCACTGAATTGAATTGAATTGACTTTATTACTCACATCCTTCATATACATGAGGAATAAAAATCTTTACATTGCATCTCCGTCTAAACGTGCAATGTGTAATTTATAGTAATTCATAATAAATAGTATGTACAACAGGACAGTCAATATAACATAGAAATACAATTGTATCAGCATGAATTAATCAGTCTGATTGCCTGGTAGAAGAAGGACCTGTTGGTCCTGGCTTTTATGCTGCAGTACCATTTCCTGGATAGCAGCAGCTGGAACAGTTTGTGGTTGGGGTGACTCGGGTCCCTAATAATCTTTCAATCCCTTTTTACACACCTGTCTTTGTAAATGTCCTGAATAGTGGGAAGTTCACATCTACAGATGTGCTGTGCTATCTGTACCACTCTCTGCAGAGTCTTGCAGTTGAGGGTAGTACAGTTCCCATACCAGGCAGTGATACAGCCAGTCAGGATGCTCTCAATTGTGCCCCTATAGAAAGGTCTTAGGATTGGGGACCCATGCCAAACTTCTTCAACCATCTGAGGTGAAAGAGGTGCTGTTGTGCCTTTTTCACCACACAGCCGGTATGTACAGACCAGGTGAGATCCTCAGAGATATCTATACCGAGGAAGCTTTTCACCCTCTCAACCCCAGATCCATTGATGTCAATAGAGGCTAGCCTGTCTCCATTCCTCCTGTAATCCGCAACTAGCTCCTTTGTTTTTGCGACACTGAGGGAGAGATTGTTTTCTTGACACCACCATGTCGGGGCGATGGCTTCTTCTTTGACGGCTGCCTCATTATTATTTGAGATTAGGCCAATCAGTGTAGTGCCTCAGCTAATTTAATTAGCAGATTGGAGCTGTGGTGAAGACACAGTCATGGGTATACGGAGAGTAAAGGAGAGGGCTTACTTCACAGCCCTGAGGGGCACCTGTGTTGAGGGTCAGAGGGGCAGAGGTGAGGGAGCCCACTCTTACCTCTTGCTAGCGATCTGATGGGAAGTCCAGGATCCAGCTGTACAAGACAGGGTGAAGGCCGAGGTCTCTAAGCTCCTTGTCGAGCCTGGACGGAATTATGGCGTTGAATGCTGAACTGTAGTCCAAGAACAGCATTCTCACATAAGCATCCCTCTTCTCCAGATGTGCAAGGATGGTGTGTAGAGCAGTGGCTATTGCATCATCTATCGATCGGCTGTGTCAGTAGGCGAATTGTAGGGGATCCAGTGTGGGTGGTAGCATGCTGCAGACGTAGTCCTTGACCAGCCTCTCAAAGCATTTGCTTATTATTGAAATGAGTGCTTATTTTTGACTGAGTAAGACCACAAGATGAATCATTCTCAAAACAGATACAAAGACCGCACAATAAGTGCTAATTGGAAGTCCACTTTAAATAATCACTGTACCTGTGCCAGTCAAAATAACTTTGGCAAGATTAAACAAGAAGCACAAGGTCTTAACAACTCGATGTAAGACAACAGTTAACAAATACAGGTGGACAGACCCACAGGGCTCATGACATGAAGCCATACACGAGAATGAAAGGATGTAGCAGGGGGCAAAATGTCGAGTATCCTGTTGGGCTTAGGGAGGACATCCTGAAATGCAGGAAACCATGAACAAAGAAACACAAAGGAGGAATGTCATATAACCAGTCAGGTCCGTCTCAGTATGAGGAGGCTGAGTTGAGCTGACGGTCTTGTGGACTCGCCTCCGAACTATCCAGAGAACAGGGCACATAAATAGAAATGGTTTGAGAACTGTCATTCTGCAGAAGGAGCAGTATGATTGCATTGTCCAAGCACCCTAATGATTAAAGAACTCTATAGTCTGATAACAAAACAAATGCGCCTAGTTTATCATGCCGTGGAATGTCCAAACCATGAATCAAGTGATTTAGTAAGTGATAAATTAAGACAATGAAAACAGTGGAATTATTGAAAACTAACCACGTGGACATGCTAGGGTAACTTGAACATTAATAAGGCTAAGTTGTACTAAAGTTTATTTTTAGAGTCTCTTTGTATTTAATGAGATACAGTGCAGATTAGGCCCTTGGAGATGCGCTGCCATGATTTAATCCTAGCCTAATCACAGGGCAATTTACACTGACCAACTACCCTACCAAGCAGAACATCTTTACACTATGGGAGGAAACCAGAGCACCCAGAGGAAACCCACACGGTCACAGGGAGAATGTACAAACTCATTACATGCAACGGTGGGAATTGAACCTGAGTTGCCGGTTCAATAAAGTGTTGTGCTAACCACCACACCACCATGCCGCCCCATATACCCTAGAATCAATAGGACAAAGAAGTAACCCAGTTGTTTAAGGGCGTAGTCTCACATCATGAATAGTTGAACTTTTGAGAATTTGATTCATGTTCTCCATCCGCCCACCTTCCGGGGGTTTTAGTATGACCTGAAATTACAGCAGGGTTTTCAGATATTCAGTTAACCACTTGAATACTTTCCTTTCCACCTACAACTATAAACACCATGCAAAGTTTCCTGCTTGAGTATCCAAGCAATTGACACTCTGCTGGACATGTTACCCAATGAAATATATCTTTTCCTAACTTCAGTAAAAGGTCAATAAAAAGAATAATAATATATATATAAAACATGCTGCTAGAGGAGCTCAGCAGATCAAGCAGCACCTGTAGAGGCAAAAGGACATTTAATGTCTCAGGTTGTGATACAGGGTCTGATGCTAAAGCATCGACTATTTCTTTGCCTCCAGGGAAAGTGGATTGACCTAGAGTTCTTACAGCAGATTGTTCCCCATTCCAGATTCCAGCATCTACAGTGTCTGGTGTCTCTCTTAATTCTGAAAGTTAAGAGCTAACTTTATTCCAGACAGAAGTGCAGAATTACCTCTCTCGAGTAGTTGTAAAATATCCCGTGGTTTTATTCTGATGGTAGACCGAGCCAACAAATTCTTTTGATTTGTATGTACTTCTGTAACGCACAAAACAAGGGAGAATTTTTCTCTGCAAACTCCCGCACTGCTGGTATTCTATCTGTGTCACTGAGAGGTAGCTAACTGGCCCAGACATTGAAATAACTCCCCTGCTGTTGAAAGCAGTGCCAGGGAGTAGAACTAAATTTTTTTTTGCCTAAAGAGTTATCATGGTCTTGATGTTAGAATGCAGAAAAATAAAAGCATTATATATCTCACAATCGGTTGACAGACAAAATATCAGATTCCAGATAGAAAATGCCAGAGATAGAAAGTGCCAGAGATACACAAGAGGCCAGGCAGCATCTGTGGAGAAAGGAACCAAATTTTAATGAAGAGTTGTCAACCCGAAATGTGCACCTGCAGTTTTTGCTCATGAGGCTACCCTGCCCTGCATTCCAATATTCTCAATTATTTACAGCATTGATTTAAGAGCATCTGTCTTTATCTTATTGTGTTGGGTGACTCCAATCAACAGTTTGAATGTGGTGACCCAAACAGATCTACTGCCAGGATTAAGGAGGAAAGTGGAGATGAGTTGACAAGGAGGTCCTTGGAATAGAGAGTGTGATTCTATTAAACATGTTAGAAACAACATAACAACAGATGAATCAAACTAATACTTGAATTTTCACCTCTTAACTTCCCAACATCCAGTTACGCAAAGCGGTGAAGCAGCAACCCGCGCTCATGCACTGCAGTCACTGGTTATAAAGTGCTTTCCTCTACAGTGGAGGAACCATACACAGGCTGGCCGATTACATGGAAGAAAGCAGCATTCAGTCCACAGGGGCAACCCTCAGTTCCCCATTGCCTACCCATTCAACTCCTCATCTCACTCCAACTCTGTCCTATCAGCCTGTGGCCTACTACACTGTCATAGTAAGGCCCAATTCAAACTTGATGAACGGTAACTTATCTTTCTGTTTGAGCACAGTGCAGCCTTCTGGACTCAATATTCAATCCTATAAATTCAGATGAGGCAACACTTCACCTGCAGAACTGTTGGGGTCAGCTACTGTATCCAGTGCTCCCGGTGTGGCCTCCTCTACATCAGTGAGACCTGGTGTCGATTGGAGGGCTGCTTCATTGAGCATCTTCACTCCATCCGCCACAGCAGGTGGGATTTCCCAGTGGCCACCCACTTTAATTCCACTTTCCATTCCCACATTAACGCTTTGGTTCACGGCCTCCTCTATTGACACAATGTGGCCACCCTCAGGTTGGAGGAGCAACACCTCATATTCCATCCTGATGGCATAAACATTGACTTCTCTAACTTCTAGTAATTTCTCCTCTCTCCTCCTCCCTTATTCATTTCCACAGTCTCCCCTCTTACCACTTCCCTTCTCCTCCCGTGCCTACCACCGTCCTCTGTGCCCCACTTCCTTCTTTTTCTCCCATGGTCCATTCTTCTCTCCTTTAAGATTCTTCTACACTTCAGCCCTTTACCTCTTCCACATCACCTCCCAGCTACTCGTCATCTCCCCACCCCCACACACCCACCTTCCCCCAGACCCTGTATCATCTATCATCTTGTGCTCCTTCCCCCATCTCCCTCACCTTATTCTGTCTTCTTACCCTTTCATTTCCACTCCTGCTGCCTGGTCTTGGCCCGAAACATTGACTGTATATTCCCCTCCATAGATGCTGCCTGACCTGCTGAGTTCCTCCAGTATTTTGTCTGTAACTTCAGGTAACCTGATTTCTCAGTATGTAGCAGTTGTCCGTCTGATATTGGCTCAGCTTGTTCTGTTTCTCACATTTGAGAATGGTGTGTGTAGCTTGTCTTGCAGCCGGAAACGTTGACTCTTTATCCCCTCCACAGATGCTGTCTGATCTGCTGAGGTCCTTCAGCATATTGTGTGTTGTTATATATTTCACAACTTCCAAATTCTTTTGCTGATGTCCTTTTGTCTATGTTCCTACCCCCTAACAGCTCCATTCACACATTGGCCAGATCATCTTGTTACAGCATAGTTACCCATTTTCACCCTATCATAGACACTTCTTCCCCATACCACCCCACCCTTCCTGCAATTCTAACAAAGAATCTTTGACCTAAAGCATAAGATCTGTTTCTCTACAATACACACAAAATGCTGGAGGAATTCTGAAGATTGGGCAACATCTATGGAAGGGAATGGCTCAGGCCAAGACCCTTCGTCAAGACTAGAAGGGAATGGGGATGAAATCATAAAAAGGTGGGGATGGGAGGGCAAAGAGTACAAGCTGGCAGGTGATAGGTGAGAGCAGGTGAATGGGAAGGGGGATGAAGTATAAAGCTGTAAGGGGATGGGTGGAAGAGGTAAAGGATTGGAGAAGATTGATTCAAATTGGAGAGGATAATGGACCATGGAAGAAAGGGGAAAAGGGGGATCAGAATCATCTGTGTGCTATCCTATCAAACTCCTTCTTCAACACATTACCTCTTCAACCTATCTCTTCCAATCTTCTGACATCATCCTGCCTTCCCCAACCTCCCACCTTCCCCTTCACCTGCCAGCTTGTATTGAGGTTAGTTTCCTTGCAAGCAAAGACTGACAAACAGTCAATGTACAAATGAAGACAAACTGTGAAAATAAAAATAATACTGAGAACGTGAGTTCTGCAGATTCTGGAAATCCTTAATAGATCTGGAGCTTGATGGTTGTAGGTTGACGATAACTGTTCCTGACCTTGGTGGGTGGGATCTATGGTCTCAGAACCTCCTCTTCAATTGTAGTGATGAGAAGAGGACGTGGCCTGGATGGTGGGGATCTTTGATGATGGATGCTACTTTCTAGTGGTGGTGCTCTTTGTAAATATACTCAATGCTGGGGAGGCTTTTGCCTGTGATGGACTTTACTGTATCCACTAGTTTCTGTAGCCTTTTTTTTTACAATGTCTTACAGTGTGAATATAACCAACTTTTATAACTGCTTTTCATATCCAGTTCTTCCAACCCCTCAGTCACTATAATAATTGCTTTCAGTAGCTCTAAAATAATTTCTATGCAGCAACCTACACAATGCATATTGCTGCAAATGTAGATGTGCCAATTATTTAGCAATACATCTGCCTTTCCATTTATTTGGTTTCCGTGTGGTAGGTATTGACTAGCTCTCTCTCCAAGCTGCAGTGACTTCTACCTTTTCTCTTGGATACATGGGAATTCACCCTTCTTGCCTCTGGGAAATTGCATTCACAGCTCATAGGTACCTTCAGGACTTCGCAATGCAAATGAAGTGCAATGCTTGTTAGACTGCAGGAAATGAACCAGCCAATTTAGAAGCAATGTCCCACAAAAGGCAATGTAACAATAACTGGATAATTGTTGATTTTGGGATAAGGTATGGCCAGGACACGCTTTGAAATAGGTATGGCAGGACTTTACATGAGGAATTCTGCAGATGCTGGAAATTCAAGCAACACACATCAGGGTTGCTGGTGAACGCAGCAGGCCAGGCGTCATCTCTAGGAAGAGGTACAGTCGACGTTTTGGGCCGAGACCCTTCGTCAGGACTAACTGAAAGAAGAGCTAGTAGTCTTTTGTGTTGTTGCCTGGACATGTTGCATACTGTTGTGATTAGACGGTGCAGAGTCTGATTGTCTTGGATATTTTTTATTGTGATCGCAAGACCCTGTTGGACATTGGTAACATAGAATAGTACAAGTCCATTTCATTGGTTCATTGGCGAGTCCAATGATGGGGGAGCTGCTTTGCCTCAATTGTGGCGAGGATTAGGTTCTCACCATGGGTCATCAGTTGCAGTCGTTCAGGGGCGGAGAGTCCAGAGGCAGTACGTGAGAGAGCAGCGGCTTCTGTGGGTGCTCTGGTATCCCTACTGGGTTGGGAGCTATCACCACTCACCCCCTCCACCACCACCACTCAGTGTTCGCTTCGTGCTGCCCTCCAGTGTTCGCTCAGTGAAAGGTCAAGTTGGACCAGGAAAACCCATCATCAATTTACAGTCCTGCCACTCAGGGACTTGGACTATACTATTTTCTTTGTGACTGGATGTTTTTCTGAAATCGTAACTGTATGTGCTCTTTGTGCTTCGTGTAGTGTGCTGTTGGTAATGTGTTTTGCACCTTGGCCCAGAGGAATGCTGTTTTACTTGGCTATATTCATGTATGGTTCAACAATAATTGAACTTATTCCTACCCCAACATAATAGAAATCTGCCTTCACTAGTTTATGGTGAAAGTACATCAGGATAACTATGCAACAACTGTTAAATCATATCCTTTATTTAAGTTACAAAGACAGGAAAACTCTGTTAATTCAGCATGCTTGTGATTTTGGTTGTGCTGGACTTGTAGATTTTCCGGATTATCAGATCTTATTCTGTTGATGCTCCAATAAACTTCTAATTCACATTTTTTGATTATTGATAGGTAAACCATTTCAGAAAATAAACTAATATAGTCAAGTAAATCAGTCTTTTGAATATAACGCGATACTGTACAATCTCATTGACGTGAGGGTACTAGTAGACATGATTGATAAGACTTAAGTTTAAGACTCTAAAATCGGTACATCATTGAAATTATATCTGATCCATGTGATCTCTGATGTAACCCAGTTTTTAAATCAGGAAGTGCCAAATTTGTGAATATCCAATTTCCCACGTCTGAACAGAAGAACAGATGGTGTCACTGATTTTGATTAATCTTTAATATTTTTCTGATTATGTGAGTGGCTGCTAGTTAATCCTACTGGCTCTGTGCTTATGATTACATGTACCTCTGAATACAAAAGATAACAACAGCTCTTTTGGATAACTGAGATATGCCTTTAGTTTGCTTCCCTTGTCTTCAGGCTTTTGCAGTATGTCATTGCAACAGTTCAACTAGTTTAGAGATGAGTGTTTTGCCTTAATCTTAGCTTTTTCTAAACATCCTCAGGACCCATCTCCTTTCCAATAGTGCATTGTTCTCAAAAGCTAATCTTAGATTTTGCAGACTTCCTCGTGTTTATGATTTGCTACTCCACTGCGAAGTCTCTTTGAGTGATGCCTACCCTGAAGAAGTTTAAATCTCTTCAACAGGAGTTTGGTGAGACCCCCTCTATCACCTCTGCTGCCCTCTGACTCTTCAACCATGTACTCACTCAAAACCACTACCACATCCATGTATCCTTCCTGGGAACTTGTCTTCATCACCATCTTGTTCCACATAGCTTACCAATTTCTCCTCCTGGTTTACAAAATATTCCTCTCCCCTCTTCTTTTATTCCCAGCTCTGGCCTCTTACCTCTTCTCATCTCCCGCTGGGCCTCCTCCTCCTTCCCTTTCACTTATGGTCCACTGACATCTCCAATCAGATTCATCATCTCCAGTCCTTTACCTTTCCTACCTACTTGGCTTCACCTATCAACTTCTAGCTCCCCTTCCCCCTCCCCCCCAACAATCCTTTTATTCTGGCAATTTCCTCCTTCCTTTCCAGTGCTGAAGATGGGTCTTGGCCCGAAACATCAACTGTTTATTCATGTCCACAGATACTGCCCTGCCTGCCCTGCTGAGTTCCTCCAGCATTTTGTATGTGTTGCTTTGTATTCCAGCCTCTGCAGACTTTCTCATGTTTACGTATCAATATCTACTTGTTTAAAGCCTTTTTCACATCATGTTCTTCCTTATCCTGTGGTAATTTTCCACGATAGAAAGTTTTGCATCCAAGATAACAGATATCTTAATGCCACTACACCACCAGCCGGCTTTACATTATTGTGCCACTTCTAATTTTCACCTTTCAGTGGGTTAATATTTTGCCTTTCTGTAAGTCAAAGTTACTTGCACAAGTACACAACGCACAAGTACAATGAAAAACTTTAGCAGTATCATAGGCAGATAACAACATTCACAATGAAAAACTTTAGCAGTACCATAGGCAGATAACAATGTTCACAAGAAAAACTGAAATAGAAATTGTTAACAATTTTTACAAGAAACAATGAAATTAGAACAAAAAAAGCACAAAGTCCATTTTAGTGTAAAGTGATCAAAATGGTTATACTGTTGTTAAACTGTAATGATGATCAGGGCAGTGCTACTTCAAGAACTGAATGGTGATGTCCTTGTTACAATCTAATTGGAAGCAATATAATCACTATTCAGTTTATGTCCATATTAACAATGGAATTATTTATTGATTGAGAGATACAGCAATGTAACAAGTCCTTTTGGACCAACAAGCCCGCACCACACTATGTGACCAATTAACCAAATGCATATTTGGAATGTGGGAGGAAATCAGAGTTCCCAGAAGAAACCCAGGCAGTCATGGGAAGAATGTATCAATTGCTTACAGACAGCAGTGGGAATCGAACCGGAATCGCTGAATCGGGCAGCAACCTAGTTGTTTCTTTAACAGTTTTACAAGGCTGAGTTGCTTGCTTGACTCTCAACCCAGCACAGATGGAAAGCATGCAAGCAGCCGGCCAATTCGAATCCCGGGCCCACTCACCTCGAAGTCCGGTGCGGATGCCACTACACCACCAGCCAGCTTTACATTATTGTGCCACTTCTAATTTTGGTTAGCATTAAGCAAATATCCAATGCAGGAAAACAAACTGAAAGATGATAATTCGTTCTGAAATTTACAATACAAATGAAACGTTCATGCCAGGTATGAAATACTATACATGTTAATATATCTTCAATGCATACAGTACATGAAACTGTATGCTTTAAGATTAAGCATATCTAGTTGCATTAGAGAAAGGATTTGCATCATTTAGCATCATCCTCATAGTCTGTACATCTCAAAGTTCTTTAAAGTTAATTGTCTTTTTAAATAGTAAACATTGCTGTGACAGCTAATTGTACACAGCAAACAGGAAAGGATCTCTAAACCGGAGTGCAATTAGTAGACGTGTGGCCCATAACGGACAGACAGTGACCATCTCCAACAACTTGTCCTTGACATTCAAAGGCATCACCTTCATCAAGTCTGAGTTCAATGTGACAATGTATTACACCTCTGATACAATTTATGAGAGGAGAGCACGAATCATAATGATGCCATCCTTGCATTCCTTTCTTTCCTTTTTTTCAATCTTTTTATTAGTTTCAACAACAAACACACTACAAAAAGCACAAAATAATTGGGATTATGTTAATTGATAATAATTATTAAAGTTTACAGTCAGGTAGCACATAGTTAGAAACATCCCAAAATCACACAGATTAACAACAAAATATAAAAAGAGTATACATAAAATATAAAATATAGTAAAAAAAGAAAAAGAAAAAAAACCCTTAAAAAATATAATCTACCTAAACTAAAGAAAACTACAGAAAAAAAGAAAAGAAAGGGCTATTATAATATCTCAGATTAGAACCAATAGTGTCGCCACTTCTGTTCCTCTCCCTATATATTGAAATCACAAAATAGATTGGCAAGGGACAAATTACATCATGTGGAATGATTGAATAAATGGTCTGCAAGTCTCATCAAATTTAATAGATGGGTCAAAAATAACACTTCTAATTTTTTCTAGATTTAAACAAGATGTAGTTTGAGAAAACCAATGGAATGTTGTAGGAGGATTAATCTCTTTCCAATTCAATAGTATAGATCTTCTAGCCATTAAAGTAACCTTGCATTCCTTACAAACACAAGAAAAGCTGCAGATGCTGGAAATCCAAGCAACACACACAAAATACTGGAGGAACTCAGCGGGCCGGGGTCCGCCTATGGAAAAAAGTAAATAGCCAATGTTTTGGGCTGAGTCCTTTCATCAGTACTTGCATTCCTTAGCCTAGCCAGCCGAGGGGTGGTGAGACCTATATACCAACGGCTAAAAGTAAAAGAGATTCACAAAGTGTTTCGATGTGCTCCACATTATGTTTCCAATAGACTTTTGTCTACCCATTGTTTGGAGAAATACTGCCTGGAATGACTTTCATGGGTTTTAATTTGCTAAATGTAAGTCTACTTTACAAAAAAAGGGCTTTTCATACTAGTATCTTAAAATGATGAACATGGATAGTACTTAATAAGAAGTTGACATTCCAAGACTTATCCTTTGAGCAGAAAGAAATTACTCTAATTAAAAGGCCCAAAACGCTGATTGTACTCTTTTTCCATAGATGCTGCCTGGCCTTCTGAATTCCTCCAGCATTTTGTGTGTGCTGCTTGGATTTCCAGCATCTGCAGATTTTCTCTTCTCTGTGACTGTAATTAATTACTCAGGTTAAATACTCCTAAACTAGTAACATTGGTGTTGATTTGCATGCATGAATTGGAAACTATTAGTTATCCTCAGTTTCATGTAAAATCATTTTTGAAAGTAACTTCATGATAAATCTAAATTAGAGAAAGGAAGCCCAGTGAAGGAAGCCATTGAAATAAAGCTAGAGGAAAAGAATTTTAATAAAGATTAAGGTCTCACTCTAAGTAAAAACTGGAATTTGATTGTGAACAAGGTGGGAGAGTGGAAACCTGATTGGACAAGGACTAACTAATCGGGAGGGATGGACAATGGGGGTATAAATACCACCAGACTAAACATGCCAAGGCATCATCCCTGATGAAGATGGCAGAGTTTGTCATCGAAACATCAGTTATAATTGATACCTGTACCCGACTAGAAGCCGGAGAAGAGTTTATTCATCATATAGATCCTTTTCCTAAATTAGATATTTTATTTAATTCCATTCAAACATCAATATTAGATTCCTAATGGTCACTGAGGAGAGTTGATTTTGGTTCTTATGTAATTACATTCCCTATTTAAGGAACAATATACTATTGCTTTAATCTAGTCAAATGTTTTTGACTCGGTGGCATTTTTGTTTAACTGACGTCATTCAGTCAAAGAAACACACTGTTTCCAGAAGTATGTTAATATTTTGCATGGTGTTTCCAAGATTGATGATTGAAAAGAAAGTATGTTTTGAGGTTTACAGTGCCTACATTTTGGCTGTGTTGTAATTGGCAAACAAGTTAGTTTACATTTAAGAAATACCCAACTCTAAAATGACAACCATTGACAACACGGTTCTTTGAACTATTTCGGTGAGAAAGGTTTGAAGTGTTAGCTTCTGCATAAATGGATAAACATCGGTTCAAGGTTTTGTAAATAATTAATCATAAATCAATGTATTCTGCTTCTCGTAATATCAATGTTTGTTAGTTGCAAGTTAGTGACAGCTGTACAGCCATAGATATAAACTGTCTATTCCACAAGGTGTTGACCTTTTCAGGATTTCATATAATTCTATTGAGGAGTTGAAATGAACTTTGAAAGCTTTGGTTTTTAACCACACATACATAATATAAAAGGCAGGCACATCCCTCACATGATCAACAGTATCTACTGGTGATGCTGCCTCAAAAAGGCAACTCTTACCATCTAAGATCCCTACCACCTGGGCTATGCCTTCTTCTCACAGCTACCATCAGGCAAGAGATCCAGAAGCCTGAAGTCCCAAACCAGCGAGTTCAAGAATAGCTGCTTCCCTTCAACCTTTCCATTCTTGAACCAACCTGCACAACCTTAATCACTACCACTGTATAGCAACACAATGACAGTTTTGCACCACAATGAAACTTGTGTGCTATTATTTTTGTCTCATTGTGATTGTTCTTGTAAAGCGTTCACAAGAAAGAGGATAGGTAGGGAAAATGGAAAAAAATCACATCAGACATGATCTTATTGCATGGTGATTTGGCATGAGGTGGTACACATGGACTCCTGCTGTTCTGTCAGGTTTTCATGAATCTTTTTCCAATCATCAAGCTGTTTGATTGGCACAATCAAGCAGATGATGCTTCCCATCTGTTTATTTATTCTTTATAATTGACATGCATCTCTCCAATTTCCACCTTCTTTAAATGTCCAATGCCATGGTTACTCCTGTATTGATCTAGGACTGCCCCAAGGATTTCCTTCTCTGAAAGCAGTTAGCACACTGGATATCTTTTTACTCATTTTGTGAACCATCTAACTAAATTATCTCAACATTAATGAAACCACACAAACTCATGAAATCTAGACCACTGCAATCATTATTCTCTACCTGACAGCAACTCAGTTTGGAAACAACTGCTTTAGAGGAATATGCTTAAAGGAGCATTAAAAAATCTGTATTTCTAAAGAAATTACATTTAGCCAATAACTTCTGCCATGCCATGCACTCCGTACCTTCAGAAACTGGCAAATCTATTTCATTTTTAGTCAATGTGTCTGTCAATAAATACAACAGTTCCCTTAACAACATAAACATTTTAAGCAGAGTTTGATAGACTAATGGACAGATACTATATCACACGATTACAGATAGGTAATTGTTAATCCAAAAGGTCACATGTTATCTTCAAGGACATTAGCACACTCTAAGAGCATAGTATTCAAAGCTGAATAGTAGAGAACAAGGGTCCATTGCAACTTGGATTGTGAAAGAGAAATCTACAAATTTTGCAAGATTACATAAGTGGTTCTTTCATACCTTTCCCATTAGCTCATTGAGTCTTGTTTAGACATCTCCACAAAGCAAACAATTAACAACTACACTTAGTTACATATTACTTCAATTCTATTATGTTGGTGATAGCTTTGGATTTTCTTAAATAACTATAGCGATTATGCTTCAAAGTGCATTTCATTATCTGTGAGGAGATAAAGGACAACCTGATGCCACTTGTAACATCGGACATTGTGGTCTTAAAGAACTCCCAAGCATGAGACCATCATCAAGTTATTACAGCAACAGCATACTGGGTTTAGTTCCCACTACTGTCTGTAAGCAGTTTGTACGTTCTCCCCATGACAGTGTGATGACCCCGGGTTACATCACTGATGATGTATCCCAAACCTATGCAGAATCTTTAAGTCCCTTCATTTAAGGATTCTACATCTATTTCTTGTGATATCCTCGGGCAGACAGTGGGTGGGTACGAAAGTTAGAAAACACCAAGCTATCGCAGGCGGAGCGGGTAGACACCCTTGGATGGCAGCGTTATGCTGCAGAGCGAGCGGGCGTCCCTACAGGAAGCCCCTCCTGGCCACGAAGAAGAAAGTAGTAGTGATAGTGTCTGTTCTATACTGTCGACCTCGCAGCCAGCTCTGCCAGGAACCACCAGTACCGCGCAGGTTTATTAACAAAATTTCCACCTTCTCCGACCATGCTCACTGCTTTCAACTGATTGCTTGCCGCGGGTCGGCTATTTATAGAGTGAGCGGAGCCACACCCCTTTGCCTTCCCCGCCCCTCCCGCGCGTAGCCCCGCCCATTTCGCCGCTCCCTTTTCTCTCCTCGCGCCTGTTTTTTCCTCCATTTACCCAACCTCCCCGCCACGTCGTCGGCGCACGTGACCTCCTTCCAGGCAGAGGCGGCGGCGTGGGTTCCCGCCCAGCCCTGCAACGCTGCCATTCACAAAAAAAATAGCGGAGCGCGACCACATCTGCTGACCATCAGCGATGTGTCCCTGGACTGGATGGAGTTGTGGAACGGCGCTGAGGTGAGCCCCTTCGTTAAGAGTAGGGTGGAACCTGGGCTGGAAGCCCTTCCAGCATCCATGCAGTATTGCCGAGTCTCAGCCGCAACTTTGCCGGAACTTTTGCATGTGAGCCTACTTCCTTCCATGGCGATAGATTAGGGGCGCTGCTCTCCGGCTTTGGTGCCTTGTCTGCTTCTCATCTTCCGCTGTGTTCCCTCGTGTCTCGGTGGGGGTGGGGGGGCGGGGAGGGTTTGGTGAGAACTCTGTTAGTGTAGGACCAGCTGGATTGTCCGATGCGGTGGATGGTGGCTGCCTGTACTGTTGTGAGGATTTGTACTGTTGGTGCCCTGAAGGTGTGTGTTGGTGGGTGGGGTGTTACGCTGTGAAGGGGGAGGTTGGTCATTTGATGTGATCAGGGTCCTGTTTTTGCGGTAGGTGGGTGAGGGGTGTGGTGGTGGATCTGATGAGGGTATTGGTTCATGGTGCCGGTGGGATGCGCTGCTGTGATGAGATGGGGGGGTGGTGGAGAGGAGAGGAATAGGGGGCTACAGGTGCCCTGAGGAAGGAGGGGGTGTACTGGTGTAGGACTTGTCTTTCGAACTGTTGGGTGACTGCTTGTCGTGCTGATACGCTCATTTCATGCTGTTATAGGATTGCAAGTCTTTAAACAATATTATGATACTGGCTTCTACCTAACCCCCCGCCCCTTGTTATAAATTAATCTAGTTTCAACGTCTGCCATTCCCTTTAAACGTCCGTCTACTAACCCACCACCTTGTATCTATTCTCTTCTCCCCAGTTGTTATCGGGTGCCTGTCACTTCTCAAAACTCATAAAGGGTTTCCTTCTAGACAGCACACTGCAGATACGTGAATGTGGAGTAGTAACAATTTACTGCAGAAACCCGGTGGGTCGATCAGCATGTGGGTGGGGGGGGGGAGAGAAGATTGGACAGCCGACATTCCGTGTCTAGATTCCGCATCGGCCCCCTTTCTGTGTCTTCGACCTGATCCGTTCCTCGTTCCACAAATGCTGCCTAACCTGATCCACCATCGGCACATTCTATTTTAAGCGTTTTATTCCCCTTTTCCCGCCCTGATTTTAAGTATTGTATCGGTTCTCCCTGGGATTTCCTTTTTCCTGATAGTCTCTCTGAAGTTTTTTTCTTTAACTGAAGTTCAACTAATTCGTTCCGCATTTCCAGTTGGTATTTGGTAGAGTTTTATATTTTGCTACCGCACTGTACTAAAGTTAATTCCTACATTGAAATAAAACAATGCTATGCGTGTAAACGCAGAAAACGCTGGAAATTCTCGGTTGTTTGAAAGGGTGTCTGTGGTAAGTGAAACGGTCACTGAGTGTATGTTTTCGCCCTGGGATTTGCTCCGTAAATCACCTTTCTACCAAGCCGACTTGTTGCTCCTTGCGCCTCTGCTTAAACAGGAACACACCCCTCGGGGAGACGTCAGTGCAGGAGCAAGGTCTCCGCCGTCAGATATCAGCACAATACTCGGAATGCCGTCAAATTTGTTCTCGGTTAATAACAATGCATAAAGTCGGATCAATTCATTATTGGGAAGTTCCCTTCCCCCTCTTCTGAAGATGTATAAAAAATGAAATTCTCGCACTTGCTAAAAACCTCAACCCCCCCCCCCCCCCAACCCCTTTTCTGCGCATCACCGCCAGGTTTGAGAGTTTTCATCTGGTCACTTGTGCCTCTGTACATTTCCAGACTAATAACCCACACACACACACACAATGCTCGTTCATCAAATAATTGCCGTTTCAGATTTACGTAGTCTTTAGAGGTTAGGGTGGGAGGTTGCAGGCCTATGTGGCAACACGGCCAATTTTAGGTTTTCGAGAAAAAAAAGGCGTTTTAACCACAGAAAAGGAAGTTAACTTGCCCTGACATTGTGCAAATATCATTACTGTTGAGTTATGACTTGCTACAGGTCAGTGCTGCTGCTGCCATTTTAAAGTTTTAGTTTTAAAGAGGAGATAGTTAGCTCTAATAATTCCGCGTCTTTTCCCCTGGCTATGGAGGCATTTCGCAGATCATGTTTTCCAGATAAAGGATTTTCCTGCATACGATGCTTTATTGTGTTTTCGGGATGGCCCTGAGCAGTTAGATGTGAAAGTATTCTTTTGAAGTGCAGTCATTGTCTGGCTGATGTTATGCATGAACAGTGTGGACAACGTGCTACCCTGCAAATGAGATGAATCATAACAAGCTCCGAAACACTGAGCAGGTCAGGAAGCATCTGTTGGCGAGAGTTGATGTCAGGTCAGCAACTGTTTCATCGTAACTGGAAACTGTTGGGATATGTTTTAAGCAAAACCAGATGCAGTAGCTAAGAGAGGCAAGGGCTTTTGAGAATGTATCCATGTACAGGAAGACGTTATAGGCAAAATGTAAGGAAAGTACCCATTGAATAATGTCCTGCATTGCTGAAAGGATGTAGAGCGGTGGTTCCCAAACTTTTTTGGGTTACCTCCCCCCTTGGTTCCCAGACCACATCCCCTGCCAGTTCAACCATTACATACAAACCATAAAGAAGCTTGATTTACGATGCACAGTGAAGGAAAATAAGAATTGTACATTAAAAGCAGTCATAGATTATTGCAAAAAGTATTTAGAGTGAAAACTCTTTTTCATCAACAATTTTACAGCGTGTACCCCTTTCAATGAACTTGATTTTACTTACCATAGAACCATAGAATACTACAGCACAGAAAACAGGCCATTCGGCCCTTCTAGTCTGTGTCAAAACATTATTCCACTGGTCCCATTGACCTGCATCCAGTCTATAACACTCCAGACCTCTCCTATCTATGTATCTATCCAACTTATTCTTAAAACTTAAGAGTGAGCCCGCATTTACCACATCAGATGGCAGCTCGTTCCACACTCCCACCACTCGCTGAGTGAAGTTCTCCCTAATGTTCCCCCTAAACCTTTCCCCTTTCACCCTAAAGCCATGTCCTCTCGTAATTATCCCTCCTAATCTAAGTCGAAAGAGCCTATTCACATTAACTTTGTCTATGTCCCTCATAATTTTGTAAACCTCTATCAAGTCTCCCCTCCAAGGAATAAAGTCCTAACCTGTTCAATATTACCCTGTAACTCAATTCCTGAAGACCCGGCAACATCCTAGTAAATCTCTGCACTCTTTCAATCTTGCTGATATCTTTCCTATAGTTAGGTGGCCAGAACTGTACACAATACTCCAAATTTGGCCTCACCAATGTCTTATACAACCTCCCCATAACATCCCAACTTCTACTGATGTCTACTATAAGCCTACGGACTCTCACAGCTACCTGGACTTTTCCTCTTTCCACCCTATCTCTTGCAAAAATGCCATCCCCTTCTCGCAATTCCTCCGTCTCCGCCGCATCTGCTCTCAGGATGAGGCTTTTCATTCCAGGACGAAGGAGCTGTCTTCCTTTTTTAAAGAAAGGGGCTTCCCTTCCTCCACCATCAACTCTGCTCTCAAACGCATCTTTCCCATTTCACGCACATCTGCTCTCGCCCCATCCTCCTGCCACCCTACTAGGGATAGGGTTCCCCTTGTCCTCACCTACCACCCCACCAGCCTCCGGGTCCAACATATAATTCTCCGTAACTTCCGCCACCTCCAACGGGATCCCACCACCAAGTATATCTTTCCCTTCCCCCCCCCTTTCTGCTTTCCACAGGGATCGCTCCCTATGCGACTCCCTTGTCCATTCGTCCCCCCCATCCCTCCCCACTGATCTCCCTCCCGGCACTTATCCTTGTAAGCGGAACAAGTGCTACACATGCCTTTATACTTCCTCCCTCACCACCATTCCAGGCTCCCGACAGTCCTTCCAGGTGAGGCGACATTTCACCTGTGAGTCGGCTGGGGTGATATACTGCGTCCGGTGCTCCCGGTGCGGCCTTCTATATATTGGCGAGACCCGACGCAGACTGGGAGACCATTTCGCTGAACACCTACTCTCTGTCTGCCAGAGAAAGCAGAGTTTCCCAGTGACCACACATTTTAATTCCACATTCCATTCCCATTCTGATATGTCTATCCATGGCCTCCTCTACTGTCAAGATGAAGCCACACTCAGGTTGGAGGAACAACACCTTATATTCCGTCTGGGTAGCCTCCAACCTGATGGCATGAACATTGACTTCTCTAACTGCTGTTAATGCCCCTCATCCCCTTCTTACCCCATCCCTTATTTATTTATTATTTTTTATCTTTTTCCCCTTTCTTTCTCTCTTTTTTTCTCCCTCTGTCCCTCTGACTATAACTCCTTGCCTGCTCTTCATCTTCCACTGGTGCTCCTCTCCCCTATCACCTGTCCAGCACTTAGCTCCTTCCCTCCCCCTCCTGTCTTCTCCTATCATTTTGGATTTCCCACTCCCCCTCCCACTTTCAAATCTCTTACTATGTCTTCTTTCAGTTAGTCCTGACGAAGGGTCTCGGCCCGAAACGTTGACTGTACCTCTTCCTATAGATGCTGCTTGGCCTGCTGCGTTGCACCAGCATTTTGTGTGTGTTCCTATACTCAATACTTAGATTTATGAGTGCCAGGATGCCAAAAGCCTTCTTTACAATCCTGTCTACCTGTGATGCCACTTTCAGGGAATTATGTATCTGAACTCCCAGATCCCTTTGTTCCTCCACACTCTTCAGTGCCCTGCCATTTACTGTGTATGTCCTACCTTGATTTGTCCTTCCAAAATGCAACACCTCACACTTGTCTGCATTAAATTCCATCTGCCACTTTCTGGCCCACCCCTCCAGTTGGTCCAGATCCCTCTGCAATCTTTGAAAGCTTTCCTTGCTGTCCACAAGGCCTCCAATCTTAGTGTCATCAGCAAACTTGCTGATCCAATTTACCACATTGTTATCTAGATCATTGATATAGGCAACAAACAACAATGGTCCCAGCACAGATCCTTGAGGCACAAGTCACAGGCCTCCAGTCTGATAAACAATCATCCACTACCACTCTGTCTTCTCCCACACAGCCAATTTTGAATCCAGTTTACAACCTCTCCTTGGAAACCTCGTGTCTGAACTTTCTGAACTAACCTCCCATGTGGGACCTTGGCAAAGACCTTACTAAAGTCCATGTAGACAACATCCACAACCTTTCCTTTGTCTACTTTCTTGGTAACCTCCTCAAAAAATTCTACAAGATTCGTTAGACACGATCTACCATGCACAAAGCCATTCTGACTATCCTTAATCAGCCCTTGGCTGTCCAAATACTTGTATTTCCAATCTCTCAGAACGCCTTCCAATAATTTACCTACTACTGATGTCAGGCTCACCACTATAATGGTGGTATTTAATTTGTGCGGCCAATCACTTGGGTATATGGAGATGAGATATTATCTGTTAACTACACAGTGAGTGGTAAGTATGTTAGGTATAGTTTTTTTCAAGAAAGTAATGACCCACTGTGGCATCGTTGTATTAATGGTGCCCCATCTGTTGCACAAGCAAGAAATTTGGTGAGCGGAATGTCTTTCTCTTTGAAAACTTGCTCAACAACCCAAAATATTGACTCTCCCTTCGTATCTGTTTCAAGTCCCCTTGTAAATAACAACCCTTGAACAATGCTTTCTTTTTTATGAAGCCAACATAACCAAGAAGCGAAGATTCATTGCTTGGCAAAGTTGACACATCCAACTGCAATGCAAATTCTGTTGTCCGAAGTATGTTGCTCATTCTTAGAAATTTCACCTATTCATCTTTGAACAGAGTTGTCTCTGATCGGAATCATTTTAATTGTTTGGTCTCGAACTTCCAGTAATGCACCCCCCCCCCCCCCCACCGTTCACCATTCCCATCCTCTTTTCCCTCTCTCACCTTATCTCCTTGACTGCCTGTCACCTCCCTCTGGTGCTCCTCTCCCCTTCTCTCTCTTACGTGTCCTTCTGTTCTCTCCTATTGGACTTCCCCTTCTCCAGCCCTGTATCTCTCTCACCAATCAATTTCCCAACTCCTTACTTCATTCCCCTCTTCCTTGTTTCACTATCACCTTGTCTTTCTCTTTCCCCTCTCCACCTTTTAAATCTGCTCCTTATCTTTTTTTTCTCCAGCCCTGCTGAAGGGTCTGGGCCCGAAACATTGATTATACTCTTTGCCATAGATACTGCCTGGCCTGCTGAGTTTCTTCAGCACTTTCTTTGTGTGTGTTGCTTGAATTTCCAGCATCTGCAGATTTTCTCTTGTTAGTTAATTTAGTCTGGTGACTAAACGATACTCAGAGCCTCCCTTACTGCTGACAGAATCAGTTTTCCAATGATGTGGACATTTCCAGATTTAGCAATGAGCAATGAAATGTTATATGAACCATGCAGACCATCACTGTTATGTTGTGAGGTGCTGGTAAACGTGTTTTGAAGATTTTTCCATCGCTGGAAGTTTTCACTAAGTGACTGAAAATAAGCCAAGGTCTTGTCGTTTTTATCAGTGTATTCTCTTCAAATGTTCAAGGAGTCTGGACAGTGTCATTGCCTCATTTGAAAACATTTTTTCACAACAGGCAGATTGGCTGCTGTTGGTTGCTTAATGCTGGAATAAACCCATATTTCAGACACGCCACACTATACCCTGTACATTTTTTTTTGTTCGATCTCCTGCCATTTTTATGACCGCAATTGCCTGTTGTTTAAGTCCAACCTCAAACGCTGCAGTCAATAAAGGGCAAAGTTATGATATCAGTATAGCTCAGGCAAAACTTGACTCTGCCTGAGGTTACATAAAATTGGGTAGCATTACATCAGTTGAGCCGTGGGATGGAGAAATGTGGTCAAGAACTTTCTAATCGGTAGATTCTGAACTTTACTGCCGTTGACTGCATAATTCACAGGAACTCTGTCACTGTGTGATCAGAGAATGGGAATCGTGCTAACACTGTACTACAGTAGTGGACGGTAATAAATAATGTGTGAGCCTGGCCCAGAAACAACACTACTTCTTCAGTCCAGTTTTCTCATGATATGCCAGATGTAGAAGACTTGTATTGCTATTCAACCAACTATAATGTACTTCGAGCAAATTCTGAGAACGGTGGGTTAGCAAGAGCTATAAGGTGATTATGTGATCATTGTAATCAATTATGAGCTACTGAAGATCAAATGCTTATAATATTAATTCATTTCTTAAATTAAGCTTGTAATCCCTCAGCTGCCTCTTGCTATTTAGTACCTCCTTTATCTTTATCATCCCCTTAGAAACTCCCGCCACCCTGAGGTGTGGGGCAATATTGCTCATTTTGGGAACCACTAGAGTCTATTGAAAGGGTGCAGAAAAGCTTTACCAGGCTAGTGTCTGTATTCGAGGGGCTGAACTATAATGAGTGGTTGGGCAAACTTGGGTGATTTAATCTCTGGAGTGTCAGAAACTGAGGGGAGTTCATAAAATTGTGAAAGACATAGATATCATAGACTTTAGAATCTTTTTCCCAGGGTAGTAATGTCAAATAGAGGACGTGAACAGTGTAAATAAAGTGCCATCCTGCAAATGAGATGAAATGAAACAAACCTTGAAACAATGAGCAAGTCAGGAATTACCTGTGGGTGAGAGGACGAACAGGAGCCTTGGGTTCCACACTACCACGTTCAGGAACAGATATTATCCTTCAGCCATCAGGCCCCTGAACTAGGGAGGATAACCTCACCCACCTCAACACTGAACTGATCACGGAACACAACCTATGGACTCACTGTCAAGGATTCGTGTTCTCCCTTCTACTTCATTATATTATTATTATTTTTTTCTCTCAGCTGAAGCTGGTAAAACCGAAATTATGGGCATAGCCAACGACACTCATTTATCAATTGCAAGGAACTTTAAGACTCTTCTAGTGGTGCTTAGTATTGTGGACTTCTGAAGATTTACATAGATATTGCTGAGTAGCCCTAATTGTTTAATGTTATTGTGTGGTGCCTTTGGGATGATACTGGTTGTAGATATTACTATCGAGACAATGTCTACCTTGTTCATATTCCAAAGTCTTTCAATTTCCTCTTTTAATTCAGCATATTTCTGGTGTTTTCACTTACTGCTTTTTGTAAGTGTTTGTTTGGAATGGCTATATCTAATTAGCAAGCTGTTCTTGCTTGTTTATCGTGTATTATTATATCCTGATGATTATTACGGATTATCCTACCTGTAATAACTGATGAGTTATAATAAAATTTGTGGTATTCTGACTCTAAAAGTGGATCAGGCTTCTCTATAGTAAGGTGTGATTTCAGTTTTGAGCTTATATTTTAAAGCAAGATTTTGCTGAATAATGTTTGCCACTTGATCATCCCTATGTAAGTAATCAGATTGTGTTAAAGTGTTACAGAATCCTGTAATGTGGGGAAATGGGGTAGCAGTTCTGTATACATGGAACTCTGGCAAAAGCTGTGTGATATGAAATGGCGACATGGATAGACAGGGTGGTGAAAGTGTTACCTTCCTTGGTCAGAGCACTGAGTAGAAGAATTGTGATGTCATTACAACTGTGCAAGAGCGTGAGACCATGCTTGGCATATTGTGGGCATTTCTGGTTACCTTGTTATAGGATAAGTGTCACTATGCTGGAATGGGTGCAGAAATGATTCTCAATGATGTTACTGGGACATCATTGTAAGGAGAGGCTGGGACTGTTTACCTCCAGAATACTGAGAGATGACCTAGAGGTTTATGAAATCATGAGGGGAATAGATGAGCTGAATAGCCAGTCTTTATCCCAGGATCCTCATTATTAATGTGCTGCATCATATGATGTGGGCGATAATGGTCTTGACCATGAATATTCTTAGCAAATTTTTCTACAGGTGTGGTTTGCCATTGCCATCTTCTGGACTGAGTCTTTACATGACAGATGACTCCAGCCATTCAGAGATTGTCTGCCTGACGTCAGTGGTTGCATAACTGGGACTTGCGAAATGCACCAGCTGCTCATATGACCATCCACCACCTGCTCCCTAGACTTGGTGGGGGTTGGAGTGAGGGGTAGAGGAGTGGCTAAGCAGGTGCTACACCTTGCCAAAGGGTGACCTGCAGGCTATGGGAGGGAAAGAGCACCTACACATCCTTTGGTAGAGATGTATCACCACCCCACAACTCATACAATCCCAGGAGAGTGGAGTCTAAAGTCCAAAGACGTAAAGTAAAGGGGGAAAGATGTAAAAGGGGGGACCTGAGGGGCAGGTTTTCCACAGTCTTTGGTGAATGGAGTGAACAAAGAGGGGAGTGGTAGAGGTGGTACAATTACAAAAGACATGGAAACACGTAAATGGATGGAAAAGATTTAGGTGAATGTGGGCCAAACTCATGGGATCAGCGCAGGTAGGCAACTGGGTCGGCATGGAGGAGATGGGGCAAAGAGCTGAGCAGCTCCCCAGCTCCCCTTTTGTGATGCATAAAGCTTCTTTAAAATATACTCCAGCAACTGAAAGTTTTGGGGAGCAGCAGTATAACGTGTTGTGCTGTAGTATTTGTGATTTGTAAACCATGAACAGCTGTCAATTCGAATGAAAACTTAACTCTTTCTGATCCCGTATCATGTGAGGTCTGTAAACACCATTGCTCTGTTAGGACTAAATATCTTAAGTGGTTTGATTAGTGAATCCTTTCAGACTCTGCCTTATTGCTTATATGTAAGCATTAATGTACACTGTAAGCTCAAAGAATGTTGTGTGTCTGGATATTGACGGACTAGTGACTGAGGAATGACCATTAAAGTGTCTAATTCATCTATGAAGCAATGCTGAATGTTGTATTAAAGGACACAATGTGTGTTTAACTAAAAAAAACAGCCTAGTTATGTTAATAGAAGATGAAAAAGTTTGTCTCGTGGTTACTCTATGCATGTGAAACTTGTGTATATAATGAGCTTTTTAAGCATTCTTTGGAATTTCACCAAAGACCGGGATCACAATCTGTCATGGTCCGGTCCGAGAAGTCCGCATTCCGGTTCGCGGTCCGGTCCATGGACTCAGGACTCTGGGTCTTCCAGCTGTCCTTTGTTTTGGTTGGGTTAATCATAGGCACCTGATTCCCATCTTGGAGCTTGGAATATAAGTGGCCTTGGGGTCGTGTGTGGGCAGCTGGTTTGTCTTGTCAAGATTCCCTGGGAGCAACTTGCTGGTGGAAGGCTAGACAGCCACTTGCCATCTTTAGGCTGCATTGGTGAACCATCACCTCATGGAGCTTTGCTGTCAATAGTCGGAGCTGTCTTTGCGGTATGGATTCAGCTGTTTCCCGGGCCAGCTGAGTGGCCGTCAGCCACTCCGAGTCAGGTAGGGATCTGGCTGTGTACGTAGCCAGCTGAGGTTGCTGGCCATAACTGCGACTCGGAGCAACCCCGATGCGGAGATGGAACTGTCTGTCGTTCTTCGGCGTTTGTCTCTTCTTGTCCTTGCCTCTGTGGGTAAGTCAGGCCATTCTGCTGTTACCCTATGGTTGGATCTGTTCCCTCTTGTCCTCACCTCCGTGGGGTAGGTCAAGCCATTCTGCCATTGCCCTGTGGGGGATTGGTCTTGTCTTGTTCTGGCCTCCGTGGGGTAAGTCAGGCCGTTCTGCCGTTGCCCTGTGGGGGGGGGGGGGGGGGACCTGTCTTGTCTTGTCTTTGCCTCTGTTGAGTAAGTCTAGCCGTTCTGCCATTACCCAAAGGATGGACTGGTCCCACCTTGGTGTGGAGATAAATTTGAGTCCCGGCTTGTCTAAGGATAAGCCCTGGCTCTATGTCTATGTACTGTCCAGTCTCATGTTAGTGTCGTGTTAAAGATGAGTCCCAGCTTTTCGAAGGATAAGTTCCGGCTCTGTGTTGATGTACATTGCCCAGTCTGTCTCCGAGTTATCAGCCTCCGCATTCCAAGCCCCAAGACCCCAGCCTGTCTCCAGGCTCAAGCCCCAAGACCCCAGCCTGTCTCCAGGCTCAAGCCCCAAGACCCCAGCCTGTCTCCAGGCTCAAGACTCTAGACCCCAGTCACGTCCTGTCCTGTAGACATGTCATGTCCTTGCCTAGTTCTGGGGTCTGAGCCCGAGGCAAGACCCAGGTTCTGGGTCCTTGTCCAGTCTCTGGCTCGGATTCCAAGCACAGGCTCCTAGTTCATGGTTCCTTGTCCGGGTTCCCTGTCTAGTCCATGTCCTAGCCCAAGTCTGCGTTCTTGTCCCTGCTCCTTGTCTGTATCCTGTCACGTCCCTACTGTAGTCAAGTCCTGTTCCTAGTAATTCAGTGTCTGTGTCTTGCATTTGGGTCCGTTGGCAACACCCCCCACTGTGACACGATCGGTGTCTGGGGCCCAAGGGTGGCTTCATGAGTCGGAATGAATGAGAGTTCCCACAATGACAGCAACTCAGTGTTGAAGGAATCGTGAATCCAGAAATCTCTGTGACTTGCTACGTAGTGTCTTGTGGTTACTTGTGCTTTTTTTAAGAAGTTATAAGTTAAACTTAACTTACTTTGTTGTGCTTGTTTGCTTATGTATAAATTTCCACATCTCCTGAACACTTGAATAGTTTGGTCTGATCAACCCAGCCCATTACACATCCAAATGGAGATAGTTTATTTTTGAGCAGCAGTCAAAATGAGCCCTAGTTATTATTACAAAAAATAGTTATCACATAAGAGGAAGAGGAGGCCATGTAGTGTCTTGGATCTATGTAGAAAGCAAATACACAAACAAAAGGACAAAATACAAAATTGGTTATCCTACAGAGACCAGTATCTACTGACCATTAACTTCTCGGAGCCTGAGAGATTGTCCAGTAGTAGTGACCTTGTGAGCTGCTTTGTTTAAACCTCTGATTCAACAAGGGTTGGTGGTTTTTTTTTGCAACAGCAGATTTTTAAAAAATTCAAGTTTGTGCATGCCTGTAGGTTGAATACATATTCAAAGACTGCAGCAGCAGGTATGGTGGTGACAGGTTACTGCTGATTGGACTCTTTGATTTTCTGTTTATCTTTAGATGTATGGATACCAGTAATTATGGTCACTTCAATGCAGTAAGGAAGGCAACTGCTGATGATTTTGCTACTGTGACAACTTCAAACATTAAATCCACATTTTCATCTAATTCTAAGCTAGTGGATTTTAAACATGTGGCCCCCTCTGGATGTTTTAGTTTCTACAATAGTCGGATGTGAGTTATTCACAGCAACAATGAGAGAATGGTTCTTTCAAAAAGGCAGTAAAACTTTAGGCATAGCAATTTTGAACACTGAAGATAATTGTATTAAATTTTGTAAAATACTGGATAAAAGTCTGAACAGTTCCAAGTGATGCTTTAATACTTGTGAGCTTGCAGCATGTAAGGTGTCTGTACAAGTTAAACACTATAGGTTTGTTATGTGTAATGTTTACTGATAGTGGCTGGATTCTTCCTTGGCCTCAGGCACCAGCATCATGAGGATGTCTGTTAATGAACACAAGTTGTTTGAATGAGAGAAACCATGCTGAATTAACAACATGAGCACAAAAGACCAACGAGCTTGACTGTCTCTGCGTGTCTCTCAATGCTTGTAGAACTCCTGTCACAGCCATGCTGAGTTACTGGCTTGAGAACAAAAGGTCAAAGTTTGTCTCTGTGTGTTTTGCTTTCCACGCTTGTGGAACAGCTATTTATTGGGGCATCCTTCCCTTGGTCCTTGGCGTTTCACGTAGACTGAAGAAATCACTACAGGTGCCAAGGACCCAGGGTAGTTTTATGAATCGGAATCCCACGACACTGTTACAATCAAATGACGAGAAAGAATTGTGAGCCTGGAAATCTTTGTACCTTACTATGTGGTTGCCGTACAAAACTTGATACCAAATAAGAATAACCGTGACAAGTGGATGCTGCAACTATTTGGTTTCGCTTGAACAAACGGACCCAGACTCGGTAGTTCCTCCGAGACTCGCTTTATTGTTAATACAGAGAAGAAAATAGAGAGTTGTGAGAAATGCTTTATATTATACACTACCTACACCACTAATAGGTAGGGCCACTGGGCATGTGGCCAAGTGGTTAAGGCATTGGACTAGTAACCTGAAGGTTGTGAGTTCGAGCCCCAGCCGAGGCAACGTGTTGTATCCTTGAGCAAGGCACTTAATCACACATTGCTCTGCAAGGACACTGGTGCCAAGCTGTATGGGTCCTAATGCCCTTCCCTTGGACAACGTTGGTGACTTGCAGCATGGGCAACTGCTAGTCTTCCATACAACCTTGCCCAGGCCTGCGCCCTGGAGAGTGAAGACTTTCCAGGCGCAGATCCATGGTCTCGCAAGACTAATGGATGCCTTTAAACTTAGGCAACCCCTAGTGGTCTACACCACCTAGTATACTTAGCAATGTCTACGTGGTCCCTGAAGCAGGCGATTGACCGTGGACTGGCTAGGGTGGAGGTCCTTGGCACCGGTTCAGCTGCTCGGCCCGAAGGTGGGACCTAGGCGAGTGGTCTGCCCAAGAAAGAACGTGCCCACCTTTAGAGCACTATTGCCACCTCCCAGTCCAGCTGGAAGGGGCCAGGCATCCAATCTGACGCCTACACGACCCCAACTTGAGCCAACCCAAGTCCTGGTCACGTATCACATCCTCCACACCCGCAGGTACCACAGTTGGGTGACCTTCAACAGTCGGCCTCCGCCTCCCCAGGGACAATGCATCCTATTAAGCATACAACCAAACAATGTGTAAAACATTTTTAGAGACAAGGTAATTTAATTGATTGCTTTTACACAAATCAGCACTTTTAGCTTGCTTTCATGTATGTCATCTGGTATATCAGGGGTATATATTGTTTCCTCCTTATCTAGTATCAGGGTTCAATCTGCCTAACAACAGAACAGGCCCACAAATTCCTACTTGTTAACCATTTCTTTACCGTATCCATTTTCATACCCACTCACTCTACTTACACACTTACCTATACAGTGGTTTACTTGTGCTTTCTAATTTATGATAAGTTACTTTGTTGTGCTTGTACACTTATTGCAGTATCTCCTGGGTATTTTGGGTCTAATCAACCCAGCCTATTACAAGGTAATGCAGTGTTAGAAAGTATCGGTGTGGTGTGAGAAGACGCAAGTCTTATTCTTAATAGAAAATGTGTTCTGGCAACTGGGATCCATAAAATTCAGGAAAAGCATCCAAACAAAAATAAGAAAATAGAACAGTATAGCACTGTACAGACCCTTCAGCCCATGATGCTGTGCTGACATTTCGACCTACTCCAGGATCAATATAATCTTTCTCTCCCATATAGTCTTTCGTCCGTCTGCCTATCTAAGAGTCTGTTAAATTTTCCTATATAAGTGCTTCTGCCAACAGCCCGGCAAACCCAGGAAGACATCCTCATGAATCCAAGTTTAACAAGCACAGAGTCATCAAAAGACAGATAAATCCTTTGTTCTCTGCCATAGACAGTCTGGTTTCTTTCGTTCAAACAAACACATTGTGTCCATCAATCCAGTCTCGTAAATCAATTAGACATTTTAATAATCACTCCTTGTGACCTCAATCCTTAATCTCAGTGTCCATGACATATAACATTCCTTGGGCTTTCACAGTACATTAATGTTTACAGATAGACAATAATCCTAAATTCAGGAAGAATCCAGTTTAAATTCCACTTGAAAGGCATTCTACAAAGCAAATGTGCTACATTGCACCCCTCAATAGCTTAGAGACACTTAGAACTTTCCCTTCTGCTTGAAACATTTAATATGCTGTCGAAGAATAGATATCAATATCCCTTGAATGATTAAAATTTAATATTAAAATATGTGGAATTATACGGATCCCAGGATTAACCTCAACATTCACATTAAAATATATGTGTGTGTGTGTGTGTGGGGGGGGGTGGTGGTGGGGGGTTGTGGTAACAACAACTCGTCGCCAATTCGAATAGGGCGGGTGAGATTTACAAACAAAGCACTACATTGTGATTGGGGATGCAAGAATCAAATTACAATCAATTTGGCACTTGTTTCTGATCACACAAACAGAAGTGATATGGGGCGAGTCACCCTAGGTGTGGCCCACCGTACTCCCAATTAGCACATCACATTATGTGCATCTTTTCCTGGAACAGTAATTTCTTTTCCACAGATCACTAGGTTATCAGTGGCTTGACAGGCGTCAACAGAAGTCCGACATCCAACAAAACGCAAGACCAATGTTAAAACAGGACAAAGCATCATTCCTGTAGAGACCTTTTAAAAAATGAAAGGGGAGAGATAGTTAGGATCATTTTCTCTTAGTCAGTTTACCCTTATCCACACACACACACACACACACACACACAGGATGGGTGTACCATCACCCAGTATGTATTTCCTTGTCCTTCAGCTAAAACCTCACTCTCCACTGGAGTGGTAGACATACTTTTTCCCCCTTTGCCCGACTGAATCGTTATCAGTGCATTCAGTTGTGCTATCAGGAACAAAAGGAATAGATTGTCCTGTCCTTAACAAAAAGGGAGTGTCTCCATTCAAATTATACAAAGTGCGATTAAGGACAGGTAATCACTCAGATAAGGTGCAGACAGGTGTAAGTAAGTGAAGTTGCTGTTTTAACAGACCATTCATTCATTCTGGCCTGAGGGTAATATGGGACATGGAAGTTTTGGAAGCTGTTGGACCTTAATTTGTAAACATAACCCACGATTCCCTACTGCTGTACGAGCCCTCAGTGGGAAGGAGCAATCCCCTCTACCGAGACCACCCCATGGTACCCTGTACCCCAAAGAGACCTGAGGAGACTGAGGTCCTTTAACATCTGCCAGACGATGCTGAGGATGTTCTACGAGTCTGTGGTGGCCAGTGCTATCATGTTTGCTGTTGTGTGCTGGGGCAGCAGGCTGAGGGTAGCAGACACCAACAGAATCAACAAATTCATCCGTAAGGCAAATGATGTTGTGGGGATGGAACTGGACTCTCTGATGGTGGTGTCTGAAAAGAGGATGCTGTCCAAGTTGCATACCATCTTGGTCAATGTTTCCCATCCACGACATAATGTACTGGGTGGGCACAGGAGTACATTCAGCCAGAGACTCATTCCACTGAGATGCAGCACAGAGCGTCATAGGAAGTCATTCCTGCCTGTGGCCATCAAACTTTACAACTCCTCCCTTGGAAGGTCAGGCACCCTGAGCCAATAGGCTGTTCCTGGACTTATTTTATAATCTACTGGCATAATTTACATATTACTATTTAACTATTTATGGTTCTATTACTATTTATTATTTATGGTGCAATTGTAACGAAAACCAATTTCCCCCGGGATTAATAAAGTATGACTATGACTAGCAAGCAAGCAAGCGGCAACAATGCTATCTGAGTCTGAGGGATAGATGTCACCTTGTCAACACAAATGATTTTTCTCAGGAATATTGTTAAATCTTGTCTTCGGCAAATTGTGGTAAACTGATGTGGTAAACTGTAAAGGTAATGTGAGGAGAAGGAATTTCTTTAGCCAGCGAGTGGATTGATTGGCACAGATGGTTGTGGAGGGCAATTCATTGGGTATACTTAAGCAGAAGATGATCGTCGAATGATGTAGAAGACTCAATGGGCCAAATGGTCCCATTCTGCTCCTATGTCTTACGGTGGAGAAATTCAGCAGGCAGCATCTATGGAGGGACATTAACTTGGCAGTTTGGAAGAAGTAATTAATTCTTTTGTTTTGTAATTTATTTTTTATTGAAGTTTATTGTCAACCAAATATTTCCATAAGATGTATTTCAGATATTGTACATATGCATCATATAATCATATTTGCTACAAATCTCCACATAATATTTATCTGAGGTATTCACCTATAGAAAAGAGAGGAAAGAAAGAACAAGCAAAAGGAGTAAACTATGTACAAGTAGGGAGTGATCTTTTTTTTACAACATATTCATTGATTTGTGAGAATAAAATCAGGCCTATGTGGTGTTGAACTATTTTTCCCAGTATGGATCAAATTGTTCCAACTTTGTGTGGGCATGATGCTGTGTGTATTCAGCACTAATATTTTTTTCAGGGAGATCACAAGATCTCCGTAATGATCGAATGCAGTCAAACAGCAGCCATCTGATGTCATGGTCCCATGATACTACATATGGTGTTCGTTTACATCCAGCCTGACAAGTTAACCACTAACAGGCATTGGAGGCAGAGACACCCTCACCCCACAGACACACCTAACAAGCCCAGAACACTGCACCAAACATCCTACCTCCCTGCTGTTGTGTCTATGGAATTTCTAATTTCAGGTGCCCAACACATTTGAATGCAGTGACATATTTGTATGCAAGAATTGTATACACAATTTGCACTTGAACAATAATTTATACGCTCTAATAGAAAAATGCAGCAGAAATTACGTCTTTCAGCCCATTGTCTGTGGCAGAACTTTGAACAGGTTGTCCGGTTCCTCAGGGCTACCTTTCAGTAATTTTATAATTATTTCTCTTTCACTATCTCTTAAATTCCCCAGATGAGAGTTGTGGCTTGTGTATTCACTCTTCCCAATGTTCACCTGGATCTTCTGGGATTCGTGTCAAGAAAACCCAATGGCGATGAGTAAGGTGGCGGTGACGTAGGGCCAAGTGTCTTCAAAGTATGTGTGGAATCTGCAAGGGACATCGCCTTGATGAGAAATGGAAGTCAGTCAAGGGTCAAACTTTGACATATTTTGGAGCTAATGTTGGGCTGGAATGCAAAGCCGTAGCAATGAGGTTCTTGCCTGCGATTGGCACGAGTGGAAATGGGTAAAGGCAACCTCGCCTGGCAGGACAATGGAGCAGGATATTGTGATGAGCTGTTCATGCTTTCGCAGAATGGAGAGCTGGCAGTACATTGAAAAACAATCACTGTGTGCTTTTCAGGAGATAATTAACTACTAAACGAAGAGAACAATTGGGATCTTTGCTGCTATTGAAAATGTTTCAAGTCCTGATTGTCCTCAGAATTGCATCATTGTCTTGATGATTTAAGGAAAAGAACTTTGATTGGAAAGGGATTTATTTTAATCTGTGTTTTCAAGATTGACCAACAGGTGATTTAAAAATAACTGGTTCACAGCAGATAAGGTAATTAAAAATTATTTTAAAGAATAGGTTTAAGTGTAATTATTGAAATAAAACTTAAAAGAAAATACAATGCTAGATGTTCTTCAGAAGCCTGTGACTAGAACAAGCAGATGTCTATTTTAGATTAGACATCGGTATTCCCTTTCATGTGCTGTCCTTGTGTTGCTGTTTGTGGGAGCTTGCTTTGCATAAATTGACTGCCTCAATTCCTACATTTTGTGAAGTTCTACATTTAAAATATCATTGTTGTTGTTGTTCGTCCTTCGTAGTCGAAGATGACCATGGCTTCAAAGTCAAATGGGAGATTGGTGGCTGTGGGTCTGGAGGTGACTAATGAGGCCAATCCAATCCGGGCCCTGAAGGCTCGCTTACATGTGGGACACAAGTGGGTGGGTGCTGTCGTGGCAGTGGATGCTGCTTGGGCCTTGCGCACAGCACGCTTCCGTTGCGCCTCGATGATGTGCCTGACTTCAGCTGCACGGGCTCCTGTGGTGATCTTGCTGCGCCAAGCTGCAGAAATCCAGGGCTATGCAGACAGCCACGACATAAAGTGCTTCTACGATGCGCTTAAGGCTGTATACGGATCCCAGTCCTCTGGCTCCTCACCACTCCTCAACGCGGATGAGACGCAGTTGCTGACAGAGAAGAAGCAGATTCTGGATCGGTGGGCTGAGCACTTTAACAATGTCCTTAACCGCCCTGCCGACATCAACGACGAGGCCATTGCCCGCCTGCCCCAGATAGAGATCAACAAGAACCTCGACACCCTCCCCACAGTAGATGAAGTCAGGAAGGCAGTGAAGCAACTCTCCTGTGGCAAAGCGCCAGGACCCGATGCAATCCCTGCTGAGTTAAAATATCATTAAGTGCTTTAGGGCAGCAGTCCCCAACCTTTTGCGCACTGCAGACCGGTTTAATATTGATATTCTTGCGGACTGGCCGATTGGGGGGGGGGGAGGGGGAGAGGGGTGTTCAAATCAACGGTGTGTGACAGGGAATGAGGAAAGGTGCAGCTGACTCCTATTAGATTGGATTAGATTCAACTTTATTGTCATTGTGCCGAGTACAGATACAAAGCCAATGAATTGCAGTTAGCATCTGACCAGAAATGCAAAGAATAGTGTTATTTACAAAAAACTGCGAATAAAAAGTAAGTGCTACAGTACACAAATATAAAAGTACTAAGATAGTACAATATGGTTGCAATATTGCCTAGCGCTGTGATGTGAGGTTCAGCAGGGTCACAGCTTCGGGAGAAGTGCTTCCTGTGCCTGCTAGTATGTGAGCAGAGGCTCCTGTAGCGCCTACCAGATGGGAGGAGAGTTAGTTAGGGTGAGATGCATCCTTGATAATGCTTTTCGCTCTGCCCGGGCAGCGTTTATGGTAGATGTTCTCAATGGTGGGAAATTGGGTGCTGATAATCCACTGGGCAGTTTTCACCACCCGCTGGAGTGCTTTGCGGTCCGATGTGGGACAATTGCCATACCACACTGAGGTGCAGTTGGTGAGTATGCTCTCACTGGTGCAGCGGTAAAAGTCCGTCAGTATCCTGGGACAGAGGTGAGCTTTCTTGATGCTCTGCAGGAAATATCGTTTCATATCGCCAAATCATATTGTTTCCGTGCGGCCTGATAGCACATGCTTGCCACTGCTTTAGGGTACCCTGAGATAATGAAAGGGGCAAATGTAAGTGTTTTATTGTAACCATGTCCTATTTATTTATTGCAGTTTAATGCGGAATAGGCCCTTCGAGCCGCACCTCCCAGCAATGTCAAATAAAATTTACTGTATGCCAATGATTTGGATGACATAATTTGCGGACAGTACGAAGATAGGTAGTGTTGAGGAAGCAGAGAGGTTGCAGAAGGACTTAGATTAGGAGAGTGGGCAAAGAACTGGCAGATGGAATACAGTGTGGGGAAGTGTATGGTTATAAACCTTGGTAGAAGGAATAAATGCATAGTCTATTTTCTAAATGGGGAGAAAATTCAAAAACTCGAGGTGCAAAGGGACTCTGGAGTCCTTGTGCAGGGTTCCCTAAAGGTTAACTTGCAGGTTGAGTTGATGAGGAAGGCAAATGCAAAGTTAGCATTCATATCGAGAGGACTAGAATATAAAAATCATGGATTTATATTTATATGGATGGAAAAATAATGTTGAGTCTTTATAAGGCACTGGTGAGGCTTCACTTGGAGTATTGTGAACAGTTTTCGGCCCCTTATCTGAGAAAGGATGTTCTGACATTGCAATCAAAGGAATTTCAGGAAAATGATTCCTGGATCGAGAGGCTTATCGTATGAGGAGCGTTTGATTGCCCTGGGCCTGTACTTTTTTGAATATAGAAGATTGGAGGAGGGATCTCCTTGAATGTTGAAAGGCCTCGATAGAGTGGATATGGATTCCCTATAGTGGGGAATCTAGGACGAGTGTGCACCACCTCAGAATAGAGGGACGTCTATCTAGAATGGAGGTGAGGAGGAATTTCTTTAGCCTGAGGGTAGTGAATCTGTGAAACTAATTGCCACAGGCGGCTATGGTGGCCAGGTCATTGAGTATTTATCATGGCCGTTGATAGATTCCTGATAAGTCAGGGTGTGAACGGGGAGAAGGCAGGAGAATTCTGCTCCATTGTCTTGTGGTCTTATCCTTAGCCTATTTGCAGGACAATTTACATTCGCCAATTAATCCCAGCCTTTGGACTGGGTAAGGAAACTGGAGTTCCGGGAGGAAACCAATGCATTCACAGGGAGAACATACAAACTGCTTACAGACCGCAGTGCGAATTTAATTTGGGTTGCTGGTAAGCCTGATTTATACTTCTGCATCAACGCGTCGCTGCAAAGCCGACACGGATCCCTACGCGAGAGCCTGTGTTGCTGCAACGCGCACCTCTCCCAAAATGTAACTGCACGTCGCGGCAACGCAGACCGTAAGAACTGTGATTGGTCCGCTTGGTAGCATCGCATTTCCTCCTACGCTGCAATAGCTTCCCATTGGGCGACTGAAGGGCAGGGAAGGAACTCTGGCTGCAATGTTTTCCATAAAGCTTTACAGACCTCCGAAATTATGGAGGACACATTTTGCTTTTACGAAAAAAGACGCTCGCTTCTTGTTGACCCCGAGAAAGACTACCATGGCCATGAAGCCTTGTGAGGGCAGGTGTGTGCGTGAATTGCAGAGCGACGCAGACACACCAACGCACAAGTATCAATGCTCACAACACGCATCGGTCACTTGCGTAGGTTATGGCGTCCAGTTAACGCAGAAGTATAAATCAGGCTGTACTGTAAAGCATTCTGCTAACCACCACGCAACCATTGAAAGTACATTTCTCTCAAGATGGCGGCAATGGATAGAAGTTCCACTTGCAAGCACGGGTGCGTGTCCTACACTGACAATTCAGTGCTACACAAAGACAAAACTTCATTGGAAATTGCATTGTATATGGGTTGAAATTGGAGGACAGGTTGGTGACAATTTTGACAAACGGGAGTTTCCATTTGTCCCATGGATTCAATGGAAGTATAGCTCCAGTTTTCTGTCTGGCAAGCAGCTGGCAACATGAGGTGAGCGCCAGCGCTTACCGCGAAGTGAAAAGGGAGCTGTGGGGTGGAGATCTTCACTTCGAACACAGAGTTTCTGAGCCGATTAATCATTTACTGCCTTGTCAATTTTTCACTCAAGCCATTAACACATTGTGCTTTGTCTCTCCTTTCTCCATTTGTTCCCTAAGGCCTTTTGTTCTCTTTCTGTTTATTCAGTCACCTTTTCTCCGCCAGCCACTTTCCATTGTCCTTACTTTCTTTAAATCTTTAACTAAATGATTTAGTGTAAAATAAAAGCATTTTCTGTTCTTAGTGGATTTTGCAGTGGGAACTATTGTGAAAAAGGGGGGCTTGGGCACCAGGTGTCATGAATGATGTCTGATCCATCTTTCTTTCTTTGCCTCCCCAGCAGGCCCCCTCCCAACTCCTGAAATTAAGGGTAAATCTTTCAAAAATAAACTTTTTTTGAGTAATTGAAGTCCATGATTTCATATTAGTCCAATGTTGACTAATTTGTTTGATCAATTTATGATCTAAGCACAAGAGATTCTGCAAATGCTGGAAATTCAGAGTAACACATAGCATGATGGATGAACTCAGTAGGTCTGGCAGTATCTACAGAGAGGAATACAGTGTCTAGATGAAGGTCCTTGGCTCAAAACGTTGACTCTTTATTCCTCTCCATAGATCAGAGTGTCTCAACCTGGGATCCACACACCCTTTGCTTCATGGTATTAAAAAGGTTGGGTACCCCTGTTATTGATGCTGCCTAACCTGCTGAGTTCATCCAACATTTGTGTGTGTTACTTTTCATCTAAGGCTTTGTTATGACTGATTACAACTGAGCCACATGAAAGACATAATTGGGAAATATAAAGGTCTTTATTCGTGCTGTAAACTTGCAGGAGAATCCAAAGGAATCTCACTATTCTGGTACAGTTTTATACTTCAACACAAAGGTGACAATAAGCAAAGAACAACAGTTTCATTTGCTATAATCATCTACTTTAAAGTCAGATAAATATAGAGAATTTATCAGAGCCCATGGTCTGTTCTTCATCAAATTAGGGTATTGCTTTGCACTGTTGTAACTATATTATAATTATGTGTTTTTTGTCATTTTTTTTTAGTCTTGGTTTGTCTTGTATTTCTGTGATATCATTCTGGAGGAACAAATTGTATCATTTCTTAATGAATGCATTACTAAATGAAAATAAAAGAGGACTGCGTGTCCTCATAATCTAATCTAATCTAATTTGCAATGGTGGCATGTCACGACTAATAGAACGCGTTTGAATATTCAAACTAAGGCCCTTTTGTTCGTGTTGAAGGATGCCCCCATGAATGTACAACTAGCCAGATGGTTCAGTGACAAAACAATCTGTCGTGAGCTGTGCATTAAATGGCAGGGATACACCTTTCATAATGTTCAAATACCTGGAGCATTCATCCCGAACAAGAGAAAATCTACAAATGCTGGAAATCCAAGCAACATACAAAATGCTGTAGAAACTCAGCAGGCCAGGCAGCATGTAAAGTCAACATTTTGACAGTCCTGCTGAGGGGTCTCAGCTCAAAACATTGTCTGTACTCTTTTTCATAGACGCTGTCTGGCCTGCTGAATTCATCCAGTATTTTGTGTGTCTTGCATAGCATTCATTCTCTAAGTAGGGCCAACATCCATTGTGATTCTGGCCCTACTTGGAGGAAGATAATGTCCTAAAGCAGGGGTGTCAAACTCATTTTAGGTCACGGGCCAGATTGGGCAAAATGCGACCTCATGCGGGCCGGATCAGTTGTGCACGCGCGTGCTCCCACAGCTTTCGTTGCCTTCATTATTTCAACCTGCTGTCATGTGTCTCGGTCTCTGCTATAACTACAAAGTGTTTCACTTTACGAATTTCATTTCTTATGAAGGAGATTGCCTAGCAAGCAATATTTTTATGATTGGTATTAACTTACAGTTGTAGGCTACAAGAAAGTTGTGATGAGAGAGAGGAAAAAAACAATGCTATTTTGGCTGAGATTGTTTTGGGAGCCACATCCTTTCCATTAATAAACCATTTGAATTCGAACATTAGCAGACACAAATGTAGACCTAACGAAACAAATTGTAAATGTAGGCTATACAACTGCACCTAATTTTTATTAGCCTACTTCTAGCAATCAAACTCAGACAATGAACACAGTTAGCCTCAAATTTTTATTGAAGTGATCACATTTACAATAATAGAATAGTCAGAAAATGAATGAATCACAATATCATGACACTCAATATTTCATAATGCATTTTGCTTACATGTCGCAGTGTCACTCATTTTTCACTTGCTGCTTCCAGGCACCTGACATCTCTTGGCTTTAACTAGCCTGTCAATATTAGGGACCAGTTTCTGGGCAGTTGTGATTTTCATAATGTCATTTAGATGTCTGTGTGTCAGCTGCAAACACAGTTTGGATTTGTTAATGTTCATTATGGAGAACGCCTGCTCACAGAGATATGTTGTCCCGAACATGCAAAGGATCTTTGAGGCAAAGTCTGTCATCTTGGGATACATTGGTCCTACATATTGATAGAATGAGTCCAGACCCACAGTCTCAAATTTATATTTCAAAGCTGAGTTACACACTGAATTTCAACTAGTTCCATTTGGAATTCCTCTGACACATCTGTTGCTGCGTTGACGGCAAACAGCGAGCAAAATAGTGAGAATTCCTTCTCGAGCTGAGTGAAGACTTGGAAATGTTTCTGAAACTCACTTTTCAGCCGTGTTATTTTGTCCTTGTACCTGTCCACATTGTCATTCCCATGAGCGACATGCACAGACTGCAAAGGGGGGAAATGAGCTGGGTTGCTCTGGGATAGTTGCATCTCCCACAGGCCTAATTTAATTTGAAAGGCACGAATGCTGTTTGTTGCGGCCTTGCATGTTAACATTAACATTACGCATTTAAGTGCTCTGTTATATCCACCAAAAATGCAAGATCATGAAGCCAGTCTGGGTCATCCAACTCTGCCACCGGCTTCCCTTTCTCGTTCATGAATAGTCCAATTTCCGCACATAATTGAAAAAAACATTTGAGCACAACCCCTCTGCTCAACCAACGGACTTCAGTGTGGTAGGGTAGGCCGTGTCCAATATTACTTTCGGACAAAAGAGTGTCAAATTGCTGATGGTTGAGCTCCTTGGCTCTAATAAAATTAACCGTTTTGATTGCTACATCCATGACATTGTCCATTTTCAGGCTCCTGCTACATAACGCCTCTTGGTGTATAATACAATGAAAATTCCAGAATTCCTGCTCTGGATTCTCTCTCTGAACTTCCTCTCTGAGTTTTGCAACAACACCTGCCATTTTCCTGACCGTGGATGGTGCGCCATCTGTTGCCACGCCGACAGCGTGACTGCAATCAACCCCCAGTCTGAACAAGGCCTCGACGAGGCTGGAGAAAACGTCGTTCGCTGTTGTCGTGTTTGTCATGAGCACCATCTCCACAAACCCCTCGATGACGGTTAAAGATGCAGCAACACCACAAATAAATATTCCCAATTGAGCTACATCAGTCACGTCGGTGCTTTCATCAATTGAAATAGAGAAGGCAATAAATGACTTCACTTTGTCTTTTAGTTGACTGTTCAAATCTCCTGCAAGGTCCCCGATTCTCTCTGCCACAGTATTTCTTGATAAGCTGATATTACCAAAAGCCTGTCTCTTCTCAGGGCACATCAGCTCAGCCGCCATCAGCATGCATGCTTTTATGAATTCCCCCTCTGAGTATGGCTTTGATGCAGCAGCTATTTTGTTGGCAATAATATAGCTGGCCTTGACAGCTCCATCATGAGTCTCTCGACTTTTGGTGAACACTGATTGCTGTTTTTTCTCAGAGCTGCTTCAAGCTCGGTTACCTTTTGCATTCTGAGTCCTGCGTACTTGTCATTTTTTCTCCATGTGATGTCTCATAGTGTCGTTTGATATTGTACTCTTTCGCCACAGCCACTTGTTGCAAGTATATCAGACACACAGGTTTGCCGTTGACCTCACAGAAGAAAAAACGATCTTTCCAATTATCGTTGAATATCCGACCTTTGATGTCAACTTTTCTTGGACCACAGCAGCGAACAGTCTTAGCCTTGCTACAGGTGTTACTTACCTGTGTACTCTGTGTGTTTATACCGTGTCTGACAATGTAAGTGGGGCCCTAGTGGTCTTCAGTGCAGGGTAGTAGGTGCTTACGCACAGCCGGTGGTTAACTGCCGCCTATTGTTTTCCAAGTACACACAACAAGCTGCCGGCGCAGCAGGTGGCACAGACAGCGGTGGGAGAGAGAGCGGCTGCCGTACAGATGCAGAATAAATGGTCGCGAATATACTTTTTTCCCCCCAAATCATCCCGCGGGCTGGATTGGACCCCTTTGGGCTGGTAGTTTGACACCCCTGTCTTAAAGCCAGTGATGCATTTCACTAGCCACAAAGTATAAGTTGTACAGGTTTTTATTTCCTGACGACTGGTTCTCATTTTAGTTAATACTGTACATAATGCTGCTATCCAGAACGTCATTTATTTATTTCCATAGACGTTGCCTGAACTGCTGAGTTCCTCCAGCATTTTGTGTGTGTTACAGGGCATAAGTTGCCCTAAATGTAGCAGTTAGAGGAGAACTGGGATCAGAATGGGTTGATGTGCATATGGTTGAGAATAAGTGGGGAATGCGTGCTGGCATAGATTCAGTGGGATGAGTGGTCTGCTGTCTACTAAGAAACACATAAGTGATGTAGGAAAAGGTTTCTTTTTTGAGTAGAAAAATTCAAGTGGTCAACATCAAGAACAACCATAACCATGTCGACAAATGCACTATAATTAGAAGACACCACAGATGGAATGGAGAGAAGGTTGATGTTGGTCCAACAGAAATAATGTATAAATAAGGGAAGCGATTCTGGAGCAAAGGCAAATATTTAGGGAAAAACTTGGTAAGTGAGGTTATGAAAATGAAAGCAAATTTATGTTGGATTTCTGGATTTAAAACGTTTATATTGGTGGAATTGCTCGCGGATTAAATGATGGCCATGGAATGAAAACAGAAGCAAGGTCATTGACCTAAGTATTCAGTTTCTCAGGATGCTGTCTGATGCACTGGCTATCTGAAGAACACAGGCACACACCACAAGATCATCTGCGCGGTTTGCTTGGTGGTATTACAACGTCAGTGAGATGGATTCAATTCCACTGCCGTTTGTGTGTGCTCCCTGTGATTGAGTGGCTTTTTTTCCTGAATGCTCCAGTTTCCCTCCCATATTCCAAAGGTGTGTATGGACTTGTCTGATTGGCCACATGGGGTGTAATTAGGCTGCGTGGACTCGTTGGGTCAGAAGGACCTATTACAGTGCTGTGTCTTTAAATACAATTAAAATGTGTCAGGATTGGGCGAATGGAAGAAATGTTATAGTTAGATATTGATCAGGGGCAGAGTCTTCACTGTACAGGAGGGTCGTTCAGGGGAAGTATGTCAAACACGGCTGGGAGTGAACCTCTGTGTTTCACATTGGTTAAGAGATAACTGAACATCTACTTTGGAATTGTATATTCCTCCAGATATGTATAAAATATCGTGCGAAAGTGTTGAACCATGCTGTGTGATCTTGCCGCTCCCTTGGGCACACAAAAGATTAATGGGTTCAATAGGTACGTTTAATGTCAGAGAAATGTATACAATATACATCCTGAAATTTTTTTTTTCGACAAACGTCCACAAAAACAGGAGTGCCCCAAAGAATGCATGACAGTTAAATGTTAGAACCCTCCCATGCATAAGCAGCAACAAAACAATGATGCCCCCCCACCAGCAAAAAAAGCATTTGCACCCTCCACTAAGCACTCAAGCGAGCAGCAAAGCATCAATAAAGACACAGACTTGTAGTACCCTAAAGACTGCTCATTCACCTGGTAATTCGACATACCACAGGCTTTCTCTCTCCCTAATGAGGGAAAAAGAGATGTCTCCATTGTAAGATGAATACAGAAATTATCTGGTTGACTTTAAGTACAATCAGAGATGAATTCTGATGAGAACATGTGCTAGTAGTTGTGCAGTGGCTGAATTCTGATTATATAAACTGAAGCAATATCAATTTTTCTTTAAACTTTGTTAACAAATTCGGGGTTACCCAAAATTAATTCAGAATTGTGTGGAGTAGGTGGTAAAATGGTTTGCAGGTTATCCTGTGGATTAAGCTTTTATTCAAGGGTACTTGTCAAAGGATTTCCATTGATATTTTGATGCCTTGCCTTTCTTCTACAATACTTCAAGATTTGTTGCAATTGTTGATTTAAAATTGCAGTTCAAATAGTTGGGAATTATTAACCATAGATTAGTTTTGGCATTTATAGCATTTAGTCGAACTGACTTGTATGTACTACTTTGAAAGGTATAACAACAGGAACTATTGGCAGAGCTGTCTTTTCAAATAGCAAAATACCCCTATGTACTTGAGACAATATTATTAGAGGTTGATGCAAGTGTATCGTGAGGTAGATGAAAGTTTTTGGATTCTATTGATGTAGATAGGAGAGTTCAGGGAGTGTGTTTCAGAGCTTGGGAACTTGGCTAGATAAAAACATACACATAGATGAGGGGACACACATAGTGCAGTGGATGTGATCTACATGGATTTTAGTAAGGCATTTGACAAGGTTCTACACTGTACACTTATTCAGAAAGTTAGAAGGCATGGGATCCAGGGAAGTTTGGCCAGGTGGATTCAGAATTGGCTTGCCTGCAGAAAGCAGAGGGTCATGGTGGAGGGAGTACATTCGGATTGGAGGGTTGTGACTAGTGGTGTCCCACAAGGATCAGTTCTGGGACCTCTAGTTTTCGTGATTTTTATTAATGACCTGGATGTAGGGGTAGAAGGGTGGGTTGGCAAGTTTGCAGACGACACAAAGGTTGGTGGTGTTGCGGATAGTGTAGAGGATTGTTGTTGCAGAGTGACATTGACAGATGCAGAAGTGGCCTGAGAAGTGGCAGATGGAGTTCAATCTGGAGAAGTGTGAGGTGGTACACTTTGGAAGGACAAACTCCAAGGCAGAGTACAAAGTAAATGGCAGGATACTTGGTAGTGTGGAGGAGCAGAAGGATCTGGGGGTACATGTCCACAGATCCCTGGAAGTTGCCTCACAGGTAGACAGGGTAGTTAAGAAAGCTTATGGGGTGTTAGCTTTCATAAGTCGAGGGATAGAGTTTAAGAGTCACGGGGTAATGATTCAGCTCTCTAAAACTCTGGTTAGGCCACACTTGGAGTACTGTGTCCAGTTCTGGTCGCCTCACTATAGGAAGGATGTGGAAGCATTGGAAAGGGTACAGAGGAGAATTACCAGGATGCTGCCTGGTTTAGAAAGTATGCATTATGATCAGAGATTAAGGGAGCTAGGGCTTTACTCTTTGGAGAGAAGGAAAATGAGAGGAGACATAATAGAGGTATACAAGATATTAAGAGGAATAGATAGAGTGCACAGCCAGCACCTCTTCCCCAGGGCATCACTGCTCAATGCAAGAGGACATGGCTTTAAGGTAAGGGGTGGGAAGTCCAAGGAGGATATTAGAGGAATGTTTTTTACTCAGAGTGGTTGGTGTGTGGAATGCACTGCCTGAGTCAGTGGTGGAGACAGATACACTCGTGAAGTTTAAGAGACTACTAGATAGGTATATGGAAGGATTTAAGGTGGGTGCTGAAGGGCCTGTACTATGCTGTACTATTCTATGTTCTATGTACACTAAACACTGGAGGACCCAGAAGGCAGGCAGCATCTGTAGATGAATAAACAGTTGGTTGTTTGGGCCTGGAACTCTTGGGTGGGGTCTGGCCATTCAGCCCATTGAATGTGCTCTGCCGTTGCATCATTGCATTCATTATCCCTCAAAACCCCACTCTCCTGTCTTCTCCCTGTAACCTTTGATGCCCTTACTAATCAAGAACCTATTATGCCCTGCTTTAAATATATCCGATAACTTGGCCTCCACAGCCATCCATGGCAATGAATTCCACAGATTCACCACCCTCAGACCAAAGAAATTCCTCATCTCTTTTTGAAAGGGGTGTCCTTTAATGTGAGCAAGAGAAAATCTGCAAATGTTGTCAAAGTAGCACACACAAAATGCTGGAAGAACTCGGCAGGCCAGGTAGCATCAGTGGAAAGAGTATAGTCGAGTGTCGGGCCGAGACCCTTCATCAGTACTCTCAGCCCAAAACGTCGACTGTTTACTCTTTTCCACAAATGCTGCCTGCCTGCTGAGTTCCTCCAGCATTTTGTGTCCTTTAATATGACTGGGGGAAAACAAAACTCACAAATTTTGAAAATGCTTTAAGAAATTGTGAAAATATTTTAATTAGTAGTAGGTACTTAATTCATTTCTTTCTATAAGCCTGTCACCTCCCCTGCACAGATTGGCGGCTTCATGTGCCTTGCGTGTTACACGCTTGGGCGATCATGGCTCTCCGCATCAAACGATCCTCGCAGCATCAATGATATCTCACACATCTTGGCAGCTTTGCACTTTAAAAATTTGAGTAAGTTGGACTGAAGATGCATTGGGAATTATGTAACTAAACCTTTTTTGCTTTTGTCATTGTTCTGACTTCATTAGTTTTTACATTGAGGAATTGATATAACCCCGAAAATTAGTGTGACGAATTAGGGAATCTCGACAATTACCCTTGGGAGTTTTTATCCAAGTTAATATTTGTGTTAAGTCAACTGTTTATCCATTTCTTTGAAAACAGTCTTTATGAACATTGGCATCAATAAAATTGTTGAACTTAGAGGTCTTATAAATGAAAATAACTTTTGAAATAACTTCAACAATGACTGCTTTTTAAAATCCAGTGAGTGGACTACATTCTTTATGTGGATTTGAGGTATTTGCGGAATTTGATGTGTATGAGAGAGAACAATTAAGTTTTGAGTTATACACCTGGCAAGCATTGAAAATTAAGCATGTTTTTTTCAGCGCTGCAGGATGAGATCTATCAGCTAAAAGTGAAAGTTAGTTCGAAGTGATCAGAATAATATTCTCTGCTTTGTGACAGCTAAAGTCAAAGCTGATTTCATCAGCCATTATATATCTAGATTGTATTATCATAAGTCCATAAATGCTTGTTGGTACATGATTGAAACACTGTAGTTAGATTAATAGGGATACGTAGATAAAAATTATTTGCAATCTCTGATTGCTGTTCTTCAAAGCGTGTACCTGGCAGCTGGTTATTGGCTGTCGCCGCAGTGATTGTCACAAGTCTGTTTCCTTTGTCAAACAGCAACACACAGCACCCGAGACTTTCCGTTCGTTATTGCTTCAGCTGCAGTGTACACAGGATGTAGGTCAAGTCCCCTAAAGTTTCTAATGAACTGATGTCTATGCGTAACTTTCATTTGGGGAATTAATGATGGACCGTGTCAGTCAAGAACTATAATGGTACGTGGTAGTATATTTTAAGGATTTGTACTAGTAGTTAGTTGTTTTGTAATTCTCATTGCAACATATTTATCAATAATTGTTGTAAACAAGGAAGATCAAAGAATGCAAAATATGTCTAAACATCAGCAATTCTTAAATAGTTCCAAATCTTAAGTGGCTTATGCATTTTTTCAGTACATTTTCAGTCTGTATATTTATATTTTCCCCTAAGTGGGGTTGTTGTTGTTCTGAATCTATTGCAAGAGAGGAGAAACTTTTGCACATGATTTATGCCATGTTGATGATAGATATACATGCTGTGATGAAGTACTTCTGTGGTTGCAAGTCAATGCCAATGCTGCTGGTTGTAATGAATATTGTAAATTTTGTATATACTTGTGTATAAATATGTTTAATAGATAAATTCCACATTTTCTATTGATGGTGCAACTTAAAACCACTGATCGTACTAAGCTGACAAGTCACTTGTTGGTGAATTGCTTCTGTTGTGAGAGGGCATTATATTGTGATTAGCAAATATCCTGGGGTACAAACCTGCCACCTAGTGATAGTTAAAAACACTCTACATGCATTACAGCATAATCATCGAAAACACTTGAGTTTACAACAGCCTTAAGCACTCTTAAGCGTACGGTTAAGTAGCAAAAAGATCACTACAGTTAACAGTGGTACATCTGTTGACTAGCTTTTTTTATGCCATTAGCTAACTTTATGCCATTTTTTTAATCAATTAAATTTGTCATGTAGATGTAAGTATGCAAAAAGCAAATAATTTATTAAAGGTAGTGAATCAGATTTTCAGTATCAAACTGCAAGCAGAGATTGAGTGAATCTTAGTAAAACCCCTTCCTTAATGGGGCTCTGTAACCCAAAGGTACACATGTCAAATAGAATAAAAACGCCGACGTAAATAATAGTTCCTGTAACTTGTTAAAGTTCGGGTCTCTGTACAATTTTTGATTTACAAATAGCGTAACTAGTACAAGATTTTTACAACATGGTTTTCAATTTTCTGATTAAATAATCCCTTTTTGGGATCCCATACTTGTTGCTCTGCATCAATAGTATATTTCTGATTTAAATTAAAGATGGAAAGTTTGGATATTGCCTCCATAAAAAGTTTTTGACATGCCTGAAATGTACCAGTGCAAATAATTCCATTCCTTTTGGCTTTAATTAAACTTGAATGTCATTATAATGTCAATTGTCTATATAATGCTAATAATCCAAGTTCAGAGGCAATTAAGGGTGACTCATAATAACACATTCCTGAGATATCATCTGGCCCAGTTTTATTTAATGTTGTGTATTCAGGTTGAAACATGCACTCAATGACCTCTTTATTAGGTACACCTGCTCCTTAATGTAAATATCTCATCAGCCAATCATGAGGCAGCAACTCAATGCATAAAAGTATGCAGACATGGTCAAGAAGTTCAGTCGTTGTTCAACCAAACATCAGAATGGGCAGAAATGTGATCTAGGTGACTATCACAGTGGAATGAATGTTGGTACTAGACAGGGTGGCTTGAGTTTCTCAGAAACTGCTGATCTCCTGGAATTTTCATGCACAGCAGTGTCTGGAGTTTACAGAGACTGGTGCAAAAAAACCCAAAAAAAATACAGTGAGCAGCAGTTCTGTGTGTGAAATCGCCTTGTAAATGAGAGAGGAGAAATGCCAGACTGGTTCAAGCTGAAAAGAAGGTGACTGTAACTGGAATAACCACATATTATAACAGTAGCGTGCAGAAGAGCATCTTTGAATGCACAACACGTCAAACCTGGAAGTGGATGAGCTACAGCAGCAGAAGACCTCGAGCAGGAGGTACCTAATAAAGTGGCCACTGAGTGTACCTGTTGCTTTCATGTTCCTGATTCCTGTATTACAAGATACTACAGTTTATAGTCAAATCTTCATTTAAGAAAATATAGGCACACCTAATCATGGGAATTTTAATGGTGCAAATATAAAATTTAGTTTCTGACTTTCCCTAAGTGGATATCTGAACTTTGCAATGTTGCAGTTTTGGTTCGATCCTTACACTTTAGTGACTGTAATTATCTGGTCCTTCAGAGCATTGAACTCATTAATTTCAGAGATCAGCATGTTTTCAGTGTTATTTCGCAACACGCTGGAGGAACTCAGCAGGTCTGGCAGCATCCGTGGAAACATCGGTCAACGTTTCGGGCCGGAACCCTTCAGGCCCAAAACGTTGACTGATCGTTTCCACGGATGCTGCCTGACCTGCTGAGTTCCTCCAGCGTGTTGTGAGTGTTACTCTGACCCCAGCATCTGCAGAGTATTTTGTGTTTCAGTGTTATTTATTGTTCTTCTGATTTCACTTTTCAATCACCTCACTATTTAGGTTTCCTACAAAGGCAGTGCTTTTTGCTATTTGCTCCCCTTTACCTTCTCAGCTGGCACTACCACCCATCTCCTGCATCTGCTACAGTATTCCCTCTATTCTTTGCATTATTTCTAACTTTTAGCAGTTCTGAAAAAAAGCCTTCAGCTTGGAGCTATATTTGTTTCTTCCTCTCCTCAAGACTTGGGAATCCTTATATTGTTACTGCCAAGTGAAGAAAGAACACTTGCGATGGCCTTGCTCCACGAAATATTTCCAGCAATTCTGTATATGTGTCTTCAATTCTTTGGTCCTGAAGTAAACACAGTGTGATATTAAAGGGCCAGCAGTTAGCTGCACCATTTGTCAGCTGAATTGATCTAACAAAACAAGGTGGGTAAAGGTGAGAGCCACAAACTCTGAATGCAGGTGGGACTCCCGTCCAACTCTGAGTTGGCATGTTTCTTCAGGCACTTATTTCAGGTTGTCTGGTGCTCACAGTGCACAGACTCAAAGGCTCCAAAGCCATCGCAAACGTTCCTTCTCTGTGGCACTAATGATCTAGGGATTCCCAAACATCATTGAGAATGTTACATTCTGCCCCCCCCCCCCCCCAAGGAAGAGGGTTTGAGGAAATCCTTAACTTGGCTCTGTCTTCGTAATCTTTCTGTTTTGGAGCTTGGAGGAAAGTGTCTGGAGTGTACTTACCAGAAGTTGAACAGTTCTATATTAACTTTGAAGACAGGCTTCACTCCTGTGAGAAGTTTGTTTGGAAAGGATGTGCGGCATTCCAGCAAGAGAGTTTTAGCTAAGGTGTTGCCAATGACACAGCCTTCTTTCTTGATGGTCTTCACTGAGATTGGCTGTTGTGGAGACCTAGATAAGAATCACATCTTGGATGCTGTCATGAAGTAATTGCATCCAAATTTGAATGTACTCCTTGGTCCTTCTGGAGATAGCACATGGTGAAGATCATGTCTATTGTACCTAGGATGGGCAGAAGTCATGCTGGAATGCAAGAGGTTGTTCTTTGCCCACTGAGAGGAGGTGGTCAAGGAGAACTCCAGCAATCATTTTCTCTGTAACAGTTAGTCAGAACACCCCTCTTATTGCCTTTGGATTTGTCTATTGTGTTGAAGTTGATCATTATCTGCAGTTCATCATAATTGACACCTGCAAAGAGACATTTGGTTTCTCTACCAAGAAGTTTCAGCAGTAGGTTTACTACAATGACTCAGAGTAAAACTAGCTTTACTAGAATGACTAGGAGACCTACAAATCTGAGATGTTCTAGGATTAGAAGCCAGGCTGTTCTGAAACGAGCTTGAAGACAAGAAACCCAATCCTTGAAAGAATGGACAGTAGATGGAAAGAGTGTAAGAGGCTCAGCAACTCTTATCAGCCATGATGTTCTTCAGCATTTCAAGGCCATCTTTGGTCCAGAATCCAGGGCCTATTGAGTAGCTGCTGGAAGAAATACATCAATTTCCACCCCAGATCTGTCCTTAATGTGAGCAGCCTTAGCTCCATCCCACTTGATCAGATGATGTCTGACTAGATCTCAGTCTGTAAGTCACTTTCCTGAAGATGAAAAGAAACACAAAACAGAAAATATTTTCACTTTTGGAATGTATGTTTAATAATCTATTATTGAAGAGGAATTAGGAGAGCATTTAATCATATACTCAGTCAATATGGTTTTCTGTAAGGGAAATAGTATTTGAGACAGTTTGAGGCAGAATTTATCTTGGTAAATATGACAATAACAAATTGATTAAGGAGAACCAGTAGATGTAGTGCATTTAGATTTCCAGAAGGCATTCGGTGAGGTGCAAGGAAAGATTGTTACATAGGGTATTAAGGGTGATGCTAACATTAGCTGACATTAGTCAGTGGCTGACTAACAGGAAACAGTTGTGTTAACTCTGAATTCAGATTGGCCATCAATAACAAATAGAGTGTAATCTGAATTACTACTGAGGTTTATAACAAAACTATTGAATTGGGTGGGCATGTTGATCAGCGGGGAGCAGTTGGTCTGAAGGGCTTGTGTATACAGAGGAACAGTGCTTACTGAGACCAAATTTGCTGATTACACACATAATAGGTGGGCTGCAAGTAACGCGAAGAGGTCAAAGAGCCTGTAAAAGGATATGTGAGTGGCAGATGAAAAGTAACGTGGGGAATATGTGGAATTGCCCACTTTGGAGGAAGGAGTGAAAAAATTATTTATTTTCCACAGTGAGACTACACAAAATGTCGTACAAGGTGATTTACGAGAGCATGATAATGGGTGAAAAGATGGTACGGGGGCCTAGCAAGCAATTGGAAAGCTAATAGTGTTTAACAGCTTGTAACAAGCTGAAATCTGCTTTGGAAGAAAAAATAAATAAGAGAAGAACTGGAGATACTGTTACGTACCCCGTAACTGGGTTGCCAAACCAGCAGAAATGGAACGCTCGTTGGAGTCTGGATTACTAGGAACTAATAAAGTTTCATTAAAGAAATAAGTAGTACAGTACACTAATCGTAAGGATATAAATGTAACAGGTTAGCAATGATAGTATACACATATACACAGAACTAGGGTAATAGGAATCAACCAAGCTCTACCGCAGTCTAGTGGTAAAATGATCAGTCTTAAGTGAAGCAGAGTTCAGTTCAGTTTAGTGCAGTTCGCAGTAATCGCTGTTGTCGTACCGTTGGGGAGAGAGAGAGAGAGAGAGAGAGAGAGAGAGAGAGAGATGCAATTTGGTTTCAGGCAGACCTTTTGATGTCTTCGCAGTTGGTTTCGGGCAGACCTTTTGATGTCTTCCATCCCGCTCTGGTCACCGACTGTGACCCCTCCGTTCCGGATACAATCGTTCTTCCGCGGTAAACCCGGCACCCAGGCAAGGGCGGACACACACCCCAGGTTCCCACCGATCGTACCTTTACACCCTGTGAGCCTCTGGTCGGTGCCCGCGAACTGGTCCTCCAAACTCCCACCAACTTGTGGGTGCACACTGCTCTTTCCAGGGTCTCGTGGTGTGTCTCGTGCCTTAGCAAACCTGCTCTTTTTATCCCCCTGCTGGGGTATCACCTGTCCAACAAACTTCAAACAGTTCAGATTCAAAGCAACCGGTCTGTCAATATCTAAATTGTGTTTCTTTCCCGTTAATCTCTCCCTTCTCTCTCATTAGCATTTTGAATGTTCTGCATTGTCTTTCTTACCTCTCTCATTAGCATCATCCGTCCGGTAGCTCTGCTGGGTGTCACACATGACAATACTATGAGGCAGATATTTCACAACAGCTTTTACATTGAAAGGTTCATGTAATAGGAAGGGAGGGGCAAGCCCAGGGGAATTGTAATTATTGGGGAAGCGTTACAGAGAGAATTATTTCAGCTGTGAGCTGACAAAGCCTTCGGGTTCTGAAAACCTTTGTACCCAGATCTTTAATGGACGGTGACATTTTTGAGTATGGAAAGCATATGGATTACAAACATATAGGCAAGTTTTTATAGCTGCTTTATAGGGTACAGGAGAACCTGCACCTGGGGTTCTGCATACAGTTAGAGTCTCCAGCTTAAGGGATGACCTACTAACAGCCTCCTGTACAAAACTGTTAATTAGGTTGATTTCTGAAAAGAGGAGGTTGACAGAAGAAAGGTATGTGTAGAAAAAGCAGAAGTGATCTTATTGAAATGTACAAGATTCGGAGATGGATTGACTTCGTAGGTGCTGAGCAGATATTGTTCCTAGTATAGGCATCTGGCATTATGGGATGCAAATCCAGAATAAGGCTTTCTGGGGAATGTTTTCTGAACTGTGAATCTTTGGAACTCTCTGCACTGGAGAGCAAAGGAGGTGGAGTCATTGGGTGTATTGAAGGCAGAGATTGACAGGTATAAACCTTGGAGGATGTGGGAAGAGAGGACGAACATGGTGTTCAGTCTTAGATTGGATCAGCTGCAATCTTTGTAAATGGTGGAGCATCTTGAGGGGCCGATTGCTGTACCCTTGCTTCTGTTGGTATCCTCCAGTGTTAATTATTAGGATCTTTGTTCATAATTTGCAAACAGTTTAAAGCATTTTGACAAAGACTGACCTTGGTATGTAATTCTCAATATGCATTGACACCTTTCCCCAATAAAACTTCTGTCCTTTATCCTGATTATCCAATTTAAATATAGTCTGTAAAGAAAATGGGTATATTACGTCAATTGGAAGGAGGTCTGAAAATACTTCAGGAGATCAGAGGCAAACCTAGTCTTTGATTCATAATTTACCATGTTGAAAAATGACCAAATCCTATACCTTTGTAGGTACCTGTCATATTCAGTGGCAGTAAGTGAAGAAATTATCTTATCGTCTAGACAGAGTTCCATCTTACCTTTTTCCTGTTGATTCTTAATGACAGGAAAGTCACAATAATAAAGTGAATAATACGCCTATAATTTCATTAAGCAGCCTTTCTTGTAATTGATTTTTTAATTGTCTGATTCCTGCACAATAGCAAATGTGAACTTATTTCATCAGTTGTGTACACTACAATAAGATGAATGCAATTGATGAAATGTGTCCATATTGACAATGTTGTAAATTAACCATTTATTTAATTTTATCTGTGCACATTTGCATGCATTCTGCATTGTTAACCATGATACAATATTGCTTGATTTTGTTTTAAATGTTCTTTTCTCTTTTTTTTTTCTCCCTCTGGTTAAGGCCCTTTTCCTCTATCTGGAGCAAATAAAAGACCTGAAGCATCATGATGGCCAATAAAAGAAATCTTGATTGCATAGATTCCCTCACTTGTAGCAAGATGCCTCGACTGGAGAATGAACACAATGAGTTATCAACAGCGATTTGTAAATCCGGCACTCAGCCGAGTTACCTGCAAGCAAATTCCCTTAAATACACCGGATCTTATTTAGCATATCATCTTAGAAATCGAGATGGAACTGACCCCTCGGGATTCTGGAACCAATCGCATCCCTATATGCAAACCATGAGTAGTCCACCTGTCCAGTCACAACCTGTTGAAGACGGTCGCCTCGGCAGCCGTTTGTATCAGACAGAAACTGAAACTCCTCCTCCAACATTTCAGCGAACTGTAAATGAGAAAGATAAGCTTGACTTAGTCAAAGATCTGATGAACGTTCGGTCAAAGTGGGTCACTTTTGTGGAACGACAGAAGAGCCTGAGAAATGGTCAGAACATTCCTTCTGCGGCTGGGAAACTTAACTTGCTCGCGCCTGCAGTCCACAGCTGCGGAAATGTAGCATTTCCACAGCCTGTGTATAGAAGTGGCATTTGTTGTTCCGGGGCTGGCTGCTCCTTGGAGAATTCAGCGGATCATCTTCATAGAAGGGCACAGGACACTGAATGGAGAATGGCAGCTCCAGTTACTTCAGGTTGTACAGTTGCAAATGGCGATCACTTGATGCAAACTCAGCAATATGGTAGTCCTCTTTTGAAAAATAAATCACTGCACCATGGATCTAGTCATTCACCGATTAGCTCCATGGCCAGAATGCCCAAGGAAGCTAGAAGACTACCCGGAGTGCCATCATCCCTGTGCCAAGGGTATGGTACTTACAATGGTAATGTTCTGCAAGACCTCAGGTATTCCATGCTGCCGTACGAAAACTCCAATGGAAACGCGCCAAGTCATGCATCTATGCACAGCCTCCAAAACTTCCAGAAACTTCCTTTGCAGATGTACTCGGCAGGTGAAGGACCACAGGCACAGCCGCCTTTTTATTGTGACAAGTCGTCACCCCCAAAGTTCCCCATTCCCATTCAACCAAAAGCTGTACACTCACAAAACACTATCTTAAATCAGCAGACTGCAGGTCTCTACTCTCTGTTGCATCCTCATGGCCTCAGAGCGCAGGTGAGCAGGTGCCCGTACCCAGTTCAGGGCACGGGCGGCCGGTTGTCTGATTCCAGTTCCACGTTCGTAGGGCAACTAAGCCCAGGGAATCCTTACCCCCACTACTCCGAATCTCTGGGATATCCTGTTCATCACCCTCCATTGCAGAAAGGTATCCCCATGACAGGTCCTTTGGTTCATCCCGGGTTAGATTCCGGAGGGAGGCTGGAGTTGCAGAGTCCCTCCAGGAAAAGCTCGTCCACCTCGCGCCAAGACCCAACAAGTGGAAAGCTGCCTCCGTCTGAGACCCTGCACTTCAGGTCACAGGCTATTGTTGACGCACAAGCAGAGAAGAGATGTTACAACTCATTGAACTCGCTTTCCAGCCGGCAGCAGTTGATAAGTAAACACAGTGCCTTCCAGCCAGTTATCTCTGGGAAGCACTTGAAGGGGACATATGAGAGACCAACTATCTCCCCTGCAGATCAAAGACCAAATGATATTTATGTACATGAACATATGCCGAGCATAGATATTTTGTCCAATAGTATATCAACATTCAGTAAAGAGAACGAAGGCATCAAAACCAAACTGGTTGACTCTGGCCTGGGTAGCCCATCAAAGTGTTATAATAATAGTCCAAATAGGAAAGCATCAGAGATTAATTTCCTATCTGCCTCTTCCTCTCGGGAAGGCAGGAGACTCTCTGCTCCTTCCCCACCTATGCCGGTTATTAATAATGTATTCAGTCTGGCTCCTTATAGATCTTACCTGGAAGCCACGGGTCTGTTTTTCGCCAGGTGTCAGAAATGTCAGTCAGATTGCAATAAATCTGTGAATTGTTCATGTTCTTCAGAAAGTAAAACTAAACATAATCGCAATGCTGGAGTCATTGATCCAGATCCGCACAAGCAAAGCCCTGCGAAGCTTTCAAAGGGCATCACTGAATTGCAATACAAGGATGCTGAATTGATGCAGAGCAACTCTCCTCTCTGCACTGGAGCCAGTCAGAAAGAGGGCTCTTCAGGAACGGAACTGAGGAAAGCAGAAAGTGGGAAGAACCCTGACATTCAGCATCAAGGCATTAATTTGTCTCCTAACCTCAGGATTCACAGTGTTCCGCATCAGCCAAGTAGCAAGTCTGCAGCGGGTCACGAGCCTGATCATAACGCTAGAAAGACCGAGGTGACTAAAATGCACGCTGAGTCAGTGTTGGACCTCAGTATTAAGAACAAGAATCAGCCTGTGGCTGTCACTCAGCCAAAGATCCCATCTGCTTCTGGATTAGGGGAAGATCGAGAAAGCCCTGGAGGAACCATAAGAGAAAAAGAAGGTAGAGGGAAGTCCACAAGCAATGCAGAGGGACAAGGAAGTACAGCAGATGCCACTGAGCCGTCTTCATCTTCGGTTCCCTGTGACTTCAGGGAAGAATTGAACGACAAAGGAATACCAAATGAAAGGGAAGAAAATACTACGGCAGAATCTCAGAGTAACAAGAGAAGACAAAACCCGGACGCGCCATCTGAGAGTAATGGGACAGGAGCAGTGAAATCCTCTGAGACTAGCAATGCGGTGAACAATACTGCCCTCACAATGGAACTGAGTAAATACAAAATACTGAGACCAGCCCCTGCTCGAGTGGATGGATCCAATCCTACTCAGGCAGCTGGAGACTCTGATGCCAAAAAGTTAAGTTTGCTTGGATCAGTTAATCCGTTGCGATTAGTTCTGAGACCATTGAAGCTGGTCATTCCTGATGAGCTAAAATTGCCGCTGAGTCCTGTTACAGAATCTAAAAAGTCCCCCTGTGAAACCGAAGTTGGCATCCCCAGTAACGACGAGTTAATGCAGAGCGAGAGTAACACTTACTTTTCCTTTGTGCGTCTTCATCAGTCCCTGTGTGACATGATTGTGCGGTCTGTGGCCGAAACCTCCGAAGAAGTTTTGCGTGGATGCTTGCAGGACATTGAGACACAGAACCATGGCAAGGAAAATCCAAAGATGAGACCTTCACTAAAATCAAAGAATAATACTAGAAATGAGGTATTAAAGGTGTCAAAATCACAGGAGATTTGGCTCAATTATGGACAAATTCAACCAACTATGCAAAAACTGCTCTCCCATCTGAAAGCCTATCATTTTACCAGACGGTGCCCATTCCCCCACGTAATAAGAGCTGGCACAATTTTCATTCCAATATATTTAGTGAAGGAGAAACTGTTTTCCAACGTCAAGGGAGCAATGATTGATCAAGTTTTTCAGGAGCACAAAATAGAACTGCGGCCAACAACTCTGTCAGAGGAGAAGATACTGCAGAGTGACTTGCATCTTCAGAGATGTTCCTCCAGATTAATCAAGCTGCTCTCCCTGAAGCAGCTGCCTGAAATCTATCCAGATTTGTTGAATGTTCTGTGGCATACTTGTGCAAAAGTCCGTCTCGGTAAGTACCTTCCATACCTTAGGTGAGAGCTGTTTCTCTGGCAAGTCCAACAACAACTTAAGATTATCAAGTTTTTAGCTTCAAAATATTTAAAACTTGTTAGCCAGACAAGTCCAAATCACAGGGTTCTACTGTAATTTCATAAATAAACTATTATTAGTCAATGTCTTACTGTCACTTGGAGAGCTTCACTTTTTTTCCTCCCTCTTCTCACCTTTTCATCTCCCAGTTAGCCTTAACTGCTATGACTGAAATGAATTAACAATTTGGCCTACTTGCTAAATAATTGCTACTTTCAAAATATACATGGCTTCTGTTCTTTGTATTAGATACTAATGGTTCAGTCTTGTAGCATTACTACATTGAACCCCAAAACCTCTAAATTAAATAAACACAACTTTTTAGTTCTGATGCATAGTGCTATAACAGTTGTCAAACAGGTGACTGTATGGAATCTGGAACCGTTCATCCTTCTGGAAAACATCCCATTGTAGACGATTTCCACAAATATCCCACCTTGTAGCTTAAAAGCCTGATTCATGCTTTTCATACAGGTTATTTCTGAAAAGACAGTATTAAGTTAACCCTGGCTTTTACAGTTGACTTTGGACAATTCTATAAGTCTGAAGACAACAGAATTGGTTGTGATGTGATTTAAGCGATTAACAGGTTTTATTTGGCCAATGGGGGTGAGAGGGTTTAATGAGAAAATGTATGCCAGATCTGTTGATGTTACCAAACTGAAGTTCTATTTCAATGTGTAATAATTAAGGAAGTACAAAACTGAGTGTTTTGTTGACTTCATTAGCTTTTCTAGACTTTTTTATCAGCAATCAGTGATTGCCATTCTCCAGTGGTTTGGTTTACCGTTCTGTTTCCTGTCCACATACAACCAGGAGGGGTTAATAATCACCAAAGAATGCAGGTAGTCTAGAAGAGGTGAAATTCCACCCTTGCTGTCACTCGTCCTCCTCTAGCCTCTGCCTACTCCTGATTTGTCACCATCCCCAATCAGTGCAGCTGTTACTTTCCATTAAAAAATTAAAATACCATTAAACTATTATGTGAATATTCTCCAAGAAAGAAATTTGTATTGATCAGTTTAATCAGGTTGTATGGAAGACCAGCAGTTGCCCACGCTGCAAGTCTCCCCTCTCCACGCCACTGATGTTGTCCAAGAGAAGGGCACTAGGGCCGATACAGCTTGGCACCGGTGTTGTTGCAGAGCAATGTGTGGTTAAGTGCCTTGCTCAAGGACACAACACACTGCCTCAGCTGAGGCTCGAACTAGCAACCTTCAGATCACTAGACCGATGCCTTAACCACTTGGCCACACGCCAACACAGAAACAATATACGGTGCCTGTTAATCTTCAGATCTACACGTGCTTGGGATGTGGGAGCAAACCAGAGCACCCAGGGGAAGGTTTCACAATTGTAGGGAGAATATGCAAACTCCACAGAGCACAGGAGGTCCAGATTGAACCAGCTCACTGGTGTTTAATGGATTCGCTCTTAGCTGTACCTCCCTTGTGTTAACCAAGCTGTGGTATGTTTAAAGTAGCTGAGTGTCAACCCCATGTTATAAGCTGATATTTGTTGTTCTCATGCTCATCTTCAATTCCCAGGAATCTGCTACAACTAGAGCACCAACTAGAGTCAACGTTCAAAGAAAAATATTCCTGATTTATGTTCAAAAGTACCTGGAAATAAGCACATTAGCCAAGAATACAGGCTTCGGAAGAAACATGGCACCATAAATATGTTAATATTTGGGGGTTAACCTTGTGTAAAGGAAAAGGACAAACTTAAAGCAAGAAGGTGTAGGATCTAAATGAATTGGAGGTCATGGTTGAGTATTCTGGGGAGGGTGGATTTAAACTTCTTGCCAAGCTGCTTGTAACCCTAAACTTGGATGAACATTTCTATCGACACACCTGACACCAGCTATCTGTTTGGCTTCACTCTACCATTTTGATGCTATATTCTGCTGGATATCTATAAGTATTGCTGAAACTCCCCTGATTTCATTTACAAAAAGTATTAAAGACAGCAAACAAAGGCACCAACAATAGCTTATTCCATCTTCCAAGCATGAGTCTTCCATCCTTACTCAGAAGTCCATCTCACCATAAGTACTCTGAAACTTGCACAAGTTCGAGCTAAAATTGCACATTTGACCATTTTGATTTCTTGCATTACCCTCTGCTTCCTCTATTTCTCATCCCAATGTGATCAGTGATTACACTTCCATTTGCTAATCATTGCTCAACTTGTTTCTTCTTCATTTTTCCTCAGTTTGATTTCTAGTACTCATTGTTTCTTAATGTCTTTTGTGTACATTAGACATAACCAGATTTATTACCATTGAAGCTGGAGTCTTTCTGGTTTGTATTGTTCAATTATTTAGTCATTGAGGTACAATGAAAATTTATTTTACTCTTTAGGCAGAGGTTCCCAACCTTTTTTTTTAATGCCATGGAGCCTTCGCATGAACTGACGGGGGTTATGGACACCAGCTTAGGAAGCCATGCATTAGGGGACATGTTCCCTGTTATTCCATTCTCCTGTAGTGAGTCTACCACATAATACAGCATCATGAAAAGTATGCAACAGGTTGCAGGGAAGGAATTTCTTGTTTAATCTTTGAATTGTACCTCTTGTGTGGAATACCGAATTAATCCTGGCTTCTGATTTCCCCGGGTTTACTTTAATGAAAAGTATCACTTGCATTTCATGAGGTATATTGAAAGCTTTCTTTTTGGAATCAAAATGCCAAACACAGTGACTGACTTAGAATGAATGACCTTGCAGCATCTGCAAATGGTCAAATAAAGTAAATTGCTCATTAGTATTACATCTACTTTCATTGCTGGGTCTAACTTATAGAAATTCTCTTCCTGATCTGCCCAGCTTTCTTTCTCCATTCAGTGCCTGGTCTAATTTGAAGAATGGCAAGTGGCCGTTCATCAGCCAACTTTTCTATCCATTGTAAATCATATTCTCAACTCTTAATATTAAACTTGCAGAAAGTGAATCAAAATACAGTCAGAGAGCAAGATGACTACAAATCTTGTTATTGACCTCACTTGAAATATTAAAAATGTGCAGAAAAATAAAGCATGCATGATTGGAGATAGAGGAAGCAAACTCATGCTGAATACAAAATACAAGATTTGGAAAATAATATGCATCTATTTATTCAATGTTTGGTTTAAAAGACCTGCATACTTTGTCTTTTATCTTGTTACACACGCTTGAAATCGAATTCAGTTTGAAAGTTTTGATAAGTTTTGTGTTGTCACTAAAACTTTGCTACTCAGATTAATCTCTCCTTGATGTTCCAAATTGTGCCCTAGGTCTCCACTACCTTCGCCATAGAGGAAATCACTTGGCCCTTTGCAGAGCTGGGAGGGTAGTTCCCTGCACATTTACAAATAGGGATAATGTGGGTGAAGAAGAGGCAAATCTTATCACTATGAGATGCACTTTAAATAGTTTCTGAGCGAAAAATATTAGATGTAATCTGCAATTTGAAACTCTTGAAATTCTCAGCGACATAATAGAAACTGATTTTTGTACCAATCTTAAAATGTATATGAGGCTTAAATCTTGCATTAATAGTTAAAGATCGATGTAAATAAATTTTTATTTTGCAGATCTACCTACACATGTTGATCTAGATGCTCCAGTGCAGGTATATTTTAACCAGTGTTTTGAATCCTGTAGCGTTTTCTTTTTGTTCACTTTCTTTAATCAATAATGATTTAATTCGCTTTTCTGAAATACTGATTGGATGTGATTCTTGCCTTTCACAGGTGGAGAAAATGAGGATACCCTAAGGAAGACTGCCATCACTCCAAGCCCGGCTGAAATGGGTGGTAGAAAAAATAAGTCAGATTCTGGTTCTGCTAAAAAGAAAAAAGTAGTAAACAAAACACCAGGGGAAACCCCTCCTCCCGTTAAAGAAAAGCCCAATGATGGCATTACTGTAGCCAAACTGGGTGTAAAACTAAGAAAAAGGCGAAGAAATGGTAATGTTTCTTCATGCACAAATTCCAACCCTGTATGTACTAGCTCTAGCATTGGTACATTGTCTGGACACAAAGTAAGCCCATCATCAGTTGACCAGTCAGAAGAACCTTGCTCCACAGAACGTGATCAAGATGCTTGTGCACCAAAGTTATCCAAGGAGTCCCAGCCAGCTCCTCGAAAGTTACGCAAAACTACCAAAGAGCTTTTGGATGAAAAGGCTATTGTGAAAAGTAACTTTGACAAAAAAGGTAGCACTTTGGTAGTTAAGTTGAATAGAGTAGTTATTAAAAATGACAACAAGGGACCAGACATTCCCTGCTCTGTAAAGATCAAAGAATTGCAACCTCCAGTAAAGAAAAGCAGCACTGCACTGAGGCCAACTAGAAGCACATCTAAGGTGCTCCACCTTCGTGGCTCTATTGTGCGGCTAAAATTTCAGAAATCTGTGAAAGCCCCTCCGCCCAGAAACATAGTATTGAAACCATTTACCACTAGAAAGCCTTTAGTGACTCGGAATTCTCAACGGCTGGATCAGAAGAAAAGTTTGAAACCTCTACACTTCAAAGAACATCAGGAGAAAGAGTACCCCAATTTAGTGGGCAAACGTATCAGACATCTGTATGAGGAAAATGATAAAACTGAGTCTTGGTATAAAGGTGTAGTGCTCAGAGTGCATGAAAAGCACCAGAATCCTCTAAAGACTGTGTATGAGGTCAAGTATGACACTGAACCTGATTGGCAGTACTACCTTGAACTCTTGCAAGATTATGAGAAAGGATGGCTGAGGGTTGATGACTGACTTCTTTTAAAAGTAAAATTATGAATTGTCTTTTAATATTTGGGATGACCACTATGGAAATTGAAACAAACAACTTGTAAAGGAATAACGATTTTACATTTTGTAAGAGATCTACAATGAGTCTTTTGAGTTTACCTGCAGGAAATGATACCTCTACAGCCATTCCTTCCTTCCTGGCAAAATAATGTGTGCTTTGATTTTAGTTACAACTAAAGTTGTTGGTGTGAGTCTGGGCAAATAAGATGTAATGTCAAATGTGGATGATATAGTGTACATGTTCCAAGCTCAAATCATGGGAAAGGTTCAAATTTCTGAACCAAATTATATGAGTAGAATTACTTGCGCAATAGATTCTTCTTGTTTTCAAAAGCACAAAGTGCAGGAACAGCCCTTGACGTGTGCGCCTTGTCTCTGGTGTTTGGTGTGAATTCTCTTCTCTAGGATCACGCAGCCAGAATCCTGAGCAAATATCCATTTCATCTGTTGCTTTGGCTGCAGAGCATGATTATAGTCCCTGAACAATATTTCCAGCAAAAATGGGCTAATTTACAGTGTAAAAGATGTGATTTTTAATTTCTGGGTAGTACAAACAGGGCATTGAAAATCATTTGTGTATATCATGTTTCTTGGAGATTGGTTCACCAGCCTGGAATACAAATTTGTTTTTAAGGTTCAGTAGTACAGAAACATTTGTAAACTCCTTTTTAACCTCCCTCCCTACCTTTTGTCTTCTGAACATACAAGTGTGTTGTGCTTTAATGCATAAACAGTACTGCTGCGTTGGTCTTTGGTAGAATATAAGTCAATAACCAATGATACAGAAATCTCAATTTCAATATTTTGTCATGTTAAAACCATCTTTTTTACTTGCAGGAATCACAATCAGCAACTTATCAATAGTAGCAAATATATATTGACCAGCATTATTCTTGCAGTAAACTTGGCTCCCTTTCGTCTGTCAAAAACTATGCATGCATCCTATTCATGGAGATGCATGTGCTCATCTCTTTATTGCTGCTGTACAGACTAATAACTTGAGGAATTGATAACAATTAAGTAGCATAGTTACACTGTGGTGTTTTGTACTTTTAATAACTTACTTTTTATATCTTAGTAAGTTAAGGATGTTGATATAGTGTGCTTAAATGTGAATGGTAGGTTGAAAAACCATTGTTACAAGCTACTTTGAATTATGTACTTTTGTATAAAGATTTTAAACTATTGAAATTTGTCTCATTCTTTTGAATGTATTTGCAATGAAGTAAGTTAAGATTCATGGCTGTACAAATATGACTCCAGAAAAGATGCTTGCAAATGTACATTGTCTATATGCCATGAGATTTAGCAACAGTAAACCTATCTTGTTTTAAGTATTCGGTATACTTTGTGGATCCCTGCATTATATGCTGGAGTTCCAGGAGTCCCTACAGACTGATACAAAAGAATTTTCCTGCTCTTGAGAACAATGCTCAACTAAAAGAAAACAAAAGAATAGAAAGACTATGTAATTATGATTTTAAGGTAGGTATCTTGGAAGGTCACCCACACAACTAATAAGTAAATGGGTCTAATAATCTTGTCTCAGTTGAAGTTTAAGCACTGCCCAAAGCATCACCTGTTATTTTTTTAAATCAAATAATTTAATTCGTCACTTGGAGCAGATGAAACCGATTCTTTGTCTCTTTTAAGATGCTCGAACACTGCACTGCTGGTTGCTCGAATGTTTTTGACGCATTCAGTGTGATGCTACTGCACCCTTTGATCTAAGGCCATGGGACAAGATGCAGGCAAAGCAGAAGCTGATGATTTCAATAAAGATTTATTTACCATAAAATTGCTGTGTTCTGTGTAACTGCAAGAATTTGCACCAAAGATGTACTGTTCATGGCTTGATTTATTTAAATAACACACAAGCAAATGCTTTTCACTATTTCAGTGCATGTGATAATAATAAACCACTACTGCAGATCCTAAAAATTACATTTAACAAAATGAAATTCTGAGCATGTTACAATGTTAATGTACATTTAGGCCAAATGTATATGCATTGCTCTAAGGCATAGATTCCATTCAGCCTTTCCTACAGTTATACAGCCCTCTGTCATCTAGTTCTTAATTCCTGACATGCCTTCTAATTTGCCCAGTATTTACTGGGTAGCTCAGCTGTGGCTGACACTGAAGATGTGAAACCAACAACAAGAAGTATACATCGGAATATTTCCAAGTGACTTGAGAAGCATTTCAAATCATCCTTCGGAATGAAGAACTTATCTATCTGCATTTCTTCTCAGTGAGGACTCCAAATACATACAACAAGTACACCAGCCTTCTCATGAGTGGGTTGTCTTCAGTCTTGCTATATGCCAGCAATTTAACAAATTGGGTTCTTTTAGAAAACTGTAAGTAACCATGTGACTCCTGCTGCATTCTCCATTTCTTGTTTCTTGCTGAATCTGTTGATGCAAAAGAAGAACTTGTTATAGCCTATATTTTGTGTGGGCACTTTGTACTCGATGCACTTTCCTTGTTGCTGGATGTTAACGACTCCCAGTGGCATTTTTCAAAGTTGGATTTCTCTTACTCTTGAGGCTGTCTGGTTTCTTGATGCTCCGTTCCTAGAAGAAACAAATGAGTGGTTAAATTTTCTAGATTTACCTCATTTGCCTTGCTCATTGAACTTCCTCAGCAGCTGAAGCAATCAGTGGGTGTTAGAGATGGCACTGCCTCTGACAGCCATTGAGGTCTCTGTTGGTCAGTGTCACCATGGATGTTGTTTCCAAGCTGTGTATATGATAGTGGAAGCCAATGCAATATGATATTGAAAGCAAGCTGTTGCCCATGCAATTGATGAATCCAAAGGAACAGAGATCAATACAGTTTGGCAACAGCATTGTCATAGGAGGTTATCTGGATTCTAGCTTCTGATTTTCACGCCCCACCACCCCAGGTTACTCCAAAGCCTTCTCCACAAGTGGATATAACCACAAGTGTTTTGAGTTTTCTTATTTTAGCTGTCAACCATGGCCAGTGAGACCTAAGCTGTTTGAAGCAGCTTATTTTAAGGCACCGGTAACCCTTCTTTGCCCCTTCTATCAGTAGAAGTGCTTTTGCCAGGCTTAGTAGCTAAGCTATATGTAGAGGCCAGGGGTTGGACTTGGTTGTCAGAGGCCACATGAGATGCATGCCATTGGGAGCATTTAATAAGTAACAGCAGCTTATCCCCACTGTACCAGCTGTGTAACAACCTTAAGGAGCCATGACACCTGTCTGCAGCATAAATCACCCTCTCTTTGACTTCCTCTTTTGTGCTCAGTAATTGCTTTACCAGTCCCCATTCTAACCAAAGTGACATTTACAGATAAACGTTTCTTGAGCCCTTTCCACTTGTAGAGGTGTGTTTGGAGCTGCAGTGTAATTATTCTGCAGAAAAAGTTTCAATACTGCACCTCTTAGTTGAAGCTCACACTCTGGAGTCATAATAGTACTTTGAGCTCTGCATGATTTCAAGACACATATTGTCCTCACAGTAGCGGAATGGGGCTATCACATCATGGTGATGTTCTCAATGGTTCATCTTCCACATCATTTGATCTGATTCTAAACAAAGGAAAGCTGGGCTTCTGTGTCCTACATCTGAGGAACTACAACTGCATTGTAGTTGGTCTTGTTTCATACATGTTGAGCTTCCTGAGCTCCTCTTTGCACTTGTGTACTGAGGAATGCCAATAAACAATCTTGAATATCTAATGTTGCTCTTGTTGTCTCAAGACAGCACAATCTCTGAGCCCTTGGAAAGCTGAACTTCAGAGGAAAGTTTCTGAAAGTTCATCTTGATATCTTGGTGTTACAACCTCTTTCTTGGTCTTGCTAGAGCCAAGTAACTATGCTTTGGCTTATGGAGACCTTCCCACACTTGCTTTAAGATAAATAATGTATTTTAGAAATCATTTCTTTGGTTTTTGCAAACAGGAGTGAGTTAGGTATTTTACTTGGTAAAAACTCACAACTGTGCTGAAATACACCAGACTGAAAAAAGGTGGCTTTTTATTGTGAACATGGATATTCTTAATGTGGTTCTACTTTTTGGGCTGGTCATCTTGAAACAGATATTTTATCCTTGGTTGAGAGATGTACTAAGACATTCTTAGCCAGAAACCTGGTCTCCGGGTTTGTGATAACAGAGATAACTATTAATGGCTGCAATTATTTCTGAGCAAATCTGGACCGGCACAAATGTAGTAATTGACTTCAATATAAATTCCAGTTATTTTTATCGGAAACTACAGTTTCAAATAAATTTGGATCACTATCATTTATTGAGAAGATGCACGATGAAGAAATCTAGACTCAAAGATGTGTATATTTTCCCATTATTTTTTTCATAATATATTTCAAGGATTCTTTGTCTTGTCAAGGTCACTCATTTCAGAGCTAAGAACCATTTATTCAACACATGGATCTCGAGAACAATGAGAATGGAATACTGTACTTCACGATATTTCAGGATCCAGTTAATAAGATATCCTGCCAATTTTGGTGGTGGAGTTGAGTTGATTACTCTTGGCCAAGATGAATCCTGCAAGAGCAAATGTGAATAAGAGAAAATGTATTGCATTCTACCTCTCAGAATCTCCATTACATGTGTGCTTGAAGACCGATGTAAATGTCAAGATGGCATCAACTAATTGACAACATTGCTTGTGATTCTTTCTGCATGTGTCTGCCTCAAGCTAATACCTCTGCCAATAGTTCACAAAGCAAAATTGGTTTGTTGATCAGGTCAACTGAAGAGATGTGCACCTGATATATAATCCAATGGACAATATATTACCAGAGAGACAGTGAAATGGGAGCTGGCATTGTGAATTCTGTTGTGTCCATTAATCTTATATACCCAATTCAAATTCAAAGATCCATAAAAAATGCTGATGCTGGAAATCACAAATAAAAGTAGAAAATGGTTTCTATTCAATACACCAACTATTCCTTTACCTACTCAGAGACTGCCTGACCTGAGCTCCAGCAATTTTTTTTTGCAAGAGGAAGTACAACTTGGTTTCCAGTTGCAGGAATATTTTGGTAGGACAAAGGCAATATCTCCAGTAGGATTAAGGCTAGGGTTTCCAGTTTACAGAGTTATCTAGGTAATAAGTTAAAGAGGACAGTCAAAGAGAAAACACACAAGAACATGTAATCCTGTGAAACCAATAGGAGAACTTTAATGACCAGCAGATCAGACAATAGTATTGGAAAATGCAAATCTTGAGTTATTATTACATATTAGTAGCCTTACAACACAACCATCCATGGCTAAATCAACTAGAAAAGGTGAAATTAATTCAATAGTGAGTCTTAAAGGCTGCCATGTGACTGGATGGAAGCTGAGGTGCTGCTCTTCAAACCTAATGTGGGCTTTATTAGAACACTGGAGGGTCAGTGACAGAGCTCAGAGTGGCTGTGGGAGCCTGCAATTTAAAATTAAATTGTTTTCTCTCCTGTAGTGCTCCAATGTTGACATGTGCAAGTGAACAATTGCTTCTATTCAGACAAAACAAATTGCTGCCTCTTAAGCAGTAATGAAGCAAACACTTTATGATTATCCTAAGTGATGCTCTCTGTGGATGTGTGATATCCATACAAAGTATTCTTTGGACCAAGCGATTTATCTTACCTTAGTCTTCCAAACCTTGTAGTATTAGGCTGGAACTGCAAGCCACCTACTGAAACACCTTCCACAAACCTAATTTCTCTGAGAGCCTGATGTATGTTTTTCCACTCGAATGTGATTAGACCAAATGCTACCCCTTTGAAAACTCAGTTCTTTTCTTCTCTGGCAACACCCTAACTATAATGGGAGTCTCTTGAGTGTGCAAGAGGGATGTCAAAGAGACATGAAGCATCCTTGACCAGTAAAATCAAGGAGCAAGAGGGTATTGGCTCCCTTAAAGATCAATGAAGTAATCCATTTTTAGAACCAGACAATGTTGTTGAGGTCCTAAATGGATACTTCTCAATGGAATTAATCAGGAAAAAGGGCATCAAAAATACTAAGTTCAGGGAGGAGTTCAAGAAGCTGCAGAGGGTTGTAAATTTAGTTGCTCCACCTTGCACTCTATCCTACAAAGTACCCTGAACATCTTCAGGGAGCGGTGTCTCAGAAAGGCAGTGTCCATTATTAAGGACCTCCAACACCCAGGGCATACCCTTTTCTCACTGTTACCATCAGGTAGGAGATACAGAAGCCTGAAGGCACACACTCAGTGATTCAGGAACAGCTTCTTCCCCTCTGCCATCCGATTCCTGAATGGACATTGAACCCTTCAACACTACCTCACCTTTTAAATATATATTATTTGTTTTTTGCATGATTTTAAATCTGGGCAATATATGTGTACTGTAGTTGATTTACTTATCGTTATTATTTTACTTTTTCTCTTCTGTATTGTATATTGCATTTTGCTGCAAAGTTAACAAATTTCACGACACATACTGGTGGTAATAAACCTGATTCTGATCCTGATTACGTGAAGCAGTACAGGAGTGAGTTAGATCTGCTGGTTGAGTGGTGTCGCAACTTCAGGAAGGGGAAGTTGAAGGAACATACACCCATCCTGACTGCAGGTTTAGCAGTGGAAAAGATGAGCAGTTTCATGTTCCTGGGTGTCAACATATCTGAAGAGCTATCCTGGGCCCAGCTATTGATGCAATTATGAAGTGGACACACTGGCAGCTATACTTCATTAGTATCTTGAGGAGATTTTGTACATCACCGAGGACCCAGTAAATTTCCACAGGTGTACCATGGACAGCATTCTAACTGGTTTCATCACCATCCAGTATAGGGGAGGGGGCACTGCAGAGGATTGGAATAGAAAAGCTGCAGAGTGTTGTAAACATAGACAGCTACATTACGGGAGCTAGCCTCAGCATTTCATCTTCAGATGCTGATGCCTCAAAAAGACATGAAATATTGAGAACATGAGATGAAGAGTCCTTGAAAGTATGTTCATAGTTTATAGAAACATTTCAGTGATGGGTCAAGTGAAGTTAACCCCTTTGGTTCAAGAGCCTGATGGTTGAGGGGTAATTACTGTTCTTGAACCTGGTGGTGCGAGTCCTGAAGCTCCTGCACCTTCTTTCTGATAGCAGTAGCAAGAAGAAAGCATGACCTGAGTGGTGGGGGGGGGGGTTCTCTGATGGATGCTACTTTGCTGCAACAAAGCTCAGTATAGATTAACCAAATACTTTACCTGTGATGGGCTGGGCCATATCCACCACTTTTTCTAGGATTTTCCATTTAAGGGCATTGGTGTTTCCATACCAGGCTGTGATGCAGTTAGTCAATATACCTACACCACACTCGTAAAGAACTCAGCCTTCCCTGAGTGCAGTAGTTCTAGGTTTTTTGAACATCTTTACTGAAGGAACAATTGACAACTTTCATGTCACTAGTAATCCACTGATAGTGACTGTAACAGAACATGTGTGGCAGCAATGTATCTCTGACTGTATCTGCTACTGTACATTTAACTCTACACTTTCAGTTGCCAGATTTACCTTGCATTAGAGCTTCATTTTATTATCAACAACATATTTAAACTATTATATTTGAAAGATTATTGGTCACAGATTGTACTTGTGGAAACTTGTGCAGTTACTGTAGAAAAAAGATATTGTTAGATTTTAAATGAATTTGAGTGTTCAGGATATTTAGATAGGGTACTGAATGAGATTTATTACAGCAGATGGGATCGGGAATGACTACATGATACATTGAAAAATCAGTGAGAATATGTTACACTCAGTGGCCACTTTATGTCCTCATGTCCATGGTATTCTGCTGCTGTAGCCATCCACTTCAAATGGCACCAACAATTATTCTATGGTCAAGGTTTGACATATTGCGTGTTCAGAGATTCTCTGTTGAAATGCATGGTTATTTGCATTACTGTGGTCTTCCTGTCAGCTTGAACCAGTCTGGCCATTCTTTTCCAACCTCTCTCATTAACAAGGCATTTTCATCCACAGGATGTTTCTCACACATTTCTTGGTAAGCACTAGAGTATGTTATGTGTGGGAACCCCAGGAGATCAGCAGTTTCTGTGATACTCTAACAATTTTTGGCAGTTTGGCACCGACAATTATTCTATGGCCAAAGTCACTTTGATCACATTTCTGCCCCATTCTGATGTTTCATCTGAACAACAAATGAACTTCTTGGCAATGGCTGAATACTTTTATGCATTGAGCTGATGCCATGATTGGCTGATTAGATATTTGCATTAATGAGCAGGTGCACAGATGTACGTAACGAAGTGGCCACTGAATATTGAGTTTCATGGTTTTAATAAGATTCATTTTGTTTTCTGTTTTGCATATAGTACAGTACAGCACAAGAACAGGATCTTTGGCCCATTAAGTTGTTCCAAGCTAATTAGACTAGTTATAAAACACTTACTTTAACTAATCCTTTCCACATCCCTCCATTCACTGTACATTTATATGCCTATCTAAGAGCCTCTTAAATGCCTCTGTTGTAGTTGCCTCCACAACCACATCTGGCTGTGTATTCCAGACACCTACCAGTCTCTGTGCCAAAGCACATCCCTCACCTGAGGACCATATCTCCCATATGGTCTATTTTCCTGGGGTGTAGTGACATTAATGGCTTTAACAGCAATCATCATCTGTCCCTGATCACCTCAAAACTGTTGATTGCAAATTAAGAATATACCCAAGTGTGGAAGTGAAACTCTGCGCTGTTCCAAGTTTCACAATGAGCTTCATTTCTTAACCACAATGTAGGGTAACTTCCACAATACGGATCAAAAGTTCAAATTTTTGTTTTTTACATATAGGTTGCTCACAGGATACCAGCATTTATTGTTCATCTCCAGTTCTCCCTGAACTGAGAGATGCATAGAAGTTAACAATACTGCTGGGCCTGGATTCACACAAATGTCAGATTGGTAAGCATAACACAGGTGAACATTGTTGAGACTTTACATTGCATATGTAGTCCATTAATTCCTCTTAACTTCTGAGGTAGAGAGGTAAGGGCTTCCTGTGGATAGCCAAAGCAAAGAGTGGACGCAGCTCAGCATATCACAGGAACCAGTCTCTCTTCAATGGATTCTGTCTATACTTCTCATTGCCTCAGTAAAGAAGTCAGCATAATCAAAGACCCCACACACCCTAGACCTTCTCTCTTCTCCCTTTCTCATTGGGCTGAAGATAAAAAAAACATGAAAGTACATACCATCAATATCCAGGACAGCTTCTATCTCACTGCTATCAGACTCTTGAATGGTTTTCTTGGCTTCACAATCTACCTTGTTATGAGCTTGCACTTTAGCACTACACTCTTTTGGTAGTTTTTACACTTTGTTCTGCATTCTTATTGTTTTACCTTATTCTAGTTTAATGCACTGTGTAATGATTCAATTTGTATATACAGTATGCAAGACAAGGCCTATGACAATAGTAAAAATTGAACTTGAACTGAAGTTCTGACCCAACCTTTAGCCATAGACCCAACACACATTCTTGACCCTAGCTCCAAATGCAAACCTACCCACCTTACTGGCTCCTGATGTTCCCAGCCCCTACACAGACACCAGCTAATGATATTTGAAGACATGAAATGCAATCCATTTCAAGTCAAAGAGGAGTCACCAGAGACACAGGAAGGGGCTTCCCAAAACTCCCAGGAATGCACGGCTGTCCTCATATATACTCAATGCACAGATGTGCAGACAGTGTATACATTGTAAAATAAACATCCACTGAGGTGCTCTGTGGGTTGGGGAAGCATCTATGGAGGGCAAAGGAATTGCTGATGTTTCAGGTCAAAACCCTGTATCAGCACTGAATGGAGCGGCGAGATGACTAGTACAAAGGGGCGAATGGAATAGTGAGAGAGGAATCAGAGACTGGGGAAGACTGAATGATTACTGGCAGGTTTTGCCAAGTAGTGGAGGGGAGTAGGGGCAACAGTGGCAGGTGAATGATAGTTGGAGGTAGACAAAGAGAATAAAATAATAATGATGGAGTGAGGTGGGAGGAGGGGAGGATGAAGGTTGAAAACACCTTCTGAGAGTGTAAAGCAGGAACACAACGACAACTAGTGATGGAGTCTGATGAATGAAGGATGTGATAAAGGGTTTAAGCAATAGAAAATGCTGGAGGCAGCATCTCTGGAGGGTAATAAGCAGTCAACATTTTGAGCCAAGGCCGTTATCAGGACTCATCTTCAGAACATTGACTGTTTCTTTCCCTCCATAGATACTGCCTGACCCACTGAGTTCCTCCAGCGTTTTGTGTGTGTCGCACCAGCATCTCCAGAGTGTGCTTACGATAAAGGGCTGTTCAAAGAACAAATAGTATCAGAAGAGTCACAATATAAAGCTTGGAGGACTCACTGAATTTCTGCAGGTAGCAGATGACAGAAAGAAATCGGAGCTTTAGAAATCACTTGGCTAATGAGTTAGGAGCAAATCTACAGCAGAGAAGGTTGGTAGGTTCCTCGGACCAGTCAACATCAGCTCACTTTGAACTGCACAACTTCACCTTGGTTTGTCAATCTATCAGCACTGCGAGCAGTTGTATAAAGAAATGTCATTTTTCCTTAACATCTGACACCACAGAGAACATTCCTCAAATTCCTCAGAGATGCAAGAGCAATAAAAGCTATAGCATACATTGGAAACTTGATGTTCAGAAAATACTTGACATAAATGCTAAAGGTGATGTTGAAAGAGGAAACAGACAATGGCGAGCAGATGTTTCAAACAGTGGAAGTGCAGAAGTGTTACTTTTTTCTGTTTCGTTATTTACCAACCTTTGCAGGATTTTCTCATAAGAGCAAAATTAGGCCATTCAGCTCATCGAATCCACTTCACCATTCCATCACAGTTGAATTATTAACCCTCTTAACCTCATTTTCCTATCTTCTCCCTGTAACTTTTGTTGCCCTCATTAATCAAGAGCCTATCAACCTCTGCTTTAAATATATTCAATGACTTGGCCTCCACAGCCACTTGTGACAATAAATTACACAGATATACCACCCTCTAGCTAAAGAAATTCCTCCTCATCTCTGTCCTAAATGGATGTCCCTCTAGTCTGAGGTGTGCCCCCTGGATCTAGATTGAGCCACTCTAGAAAACATCCTCCTACATCCACTTTTTGACATTTGGTAGGTTTCAATGAGATCCGCAACCCCCACCCCCCCACTTAGTCTTCAGGAAGCATAGGCCCAAAGCTATCAAAAGCTTCTCATATATTAACTCTATCATTCCCAGAACCATTCTCATGTACTCCTCTGGAGCCACTTCAATGTCAGCACATCTTCTTAGATAAAGGGGTCATAATGGTTCACAGTACTCCATATATGCTCTGGCCAATGCCTTATAAAGCATAGCAATACATTCTTGCTCTTATATTCTAATCCTCTCAAAATGAATGCTAGCACTACATTTGTCTTCCTTACCACCAACTCAACCTAAAGTTAACATTTATGCAATCCTGCACAAGGATTCCCAAGTCCTTTTGCATCTCTGATTTTTGAATGCTCTCCCCGTTTAGACAATAGACTGTTTTTATTCCTTCTACCAAAGTGCAAGACAACACTTTCCTGCACTCTATTCCATCCGCACTTTCTTTGCTCATTCTCCCAATCTGTCTAAGTCCTGCAGACACCCTGCTTCCTCAACACTACCTGCCCCTTCAGTTATATCCTTATTAACTGTAAACTTGGCCATAAAGCCATCAATTCTGTCATCTGTATCATTCACAAATAACATGAAAAGAAGTGGACTCCACACCAACACCTGTGGAACAGCACTAGTCACTGGCAGCCAACCAATAATGGCCCCCTTTAGTCACACTCTTTGCCTCCTGCCAGTCAGCCAATCTTCTCTCCATGGTAGTGTCTTTCTTTCATGTAATACCATATCAGCTTATCTTGCTAAGCAGCCTCATGTTTGACACTTTGTTAAAGGCCTTCTGAAAGTCCAAGTAAACAACATCCACTGACTTTCCTTTGTCTCTCCTCCCTGTTATTTCTTCAAAGAAGTTCAACAAATTTATCAGGCAAGATTTCCCTTTAAGGAAACCATGTTGACTTTGACCTACTTTATCATGTTCATCCAAGTATCCCAATACTTTTTCCTTAATAATAGACTCCAACAACTTCCCAACCACTGAAGTCAGGCTAACAGACCTATAATTCCCTTTCTTCTGCCTTTCTCCCTTCTTAAATAGTGGAGTGTCATTTGCAATTTTCTTGTCCTCCAGACCATTCCAGAATCTAGTGATTCTTGAAAGATCATTACTAGGGAAGAAGGCAAAAGAAAGGAAATTATAGGCCAGTTAGCCTAACCTCAGTGGTTGGGAAAATGTTGGGGTCCATTATCAAGGATGAGATTTCAGGGTACTTGGAGGCTAATGATAAAATATGTCAAAGCCAGTATGGTTTCAGTTAAGGGAAATCTTACCTGACAAATTCAGTAGAGTTTTTTGAGGAAGTAGCATATAGGGTGGTCAAAGGAAAGACAGTTCATGTCATTTACTAGGATTTTCAGAAGGCATTTGATAAGGTGCCACACATGAGGCTGTTTAACAAGATAAAATCCTATGGTGTTACAGAAAAGATACTGGCATGGATGGAGGAATGGCTGACAGGCAGGAGGCAGTGAGTGGGAATAAAGGAGGCCTTTTCTGGTTGGCTGCCAGTGACTAGTGGTGTTCCTCAGGGCTCAGTATTGGGGCCGCTACTTTTCACATTGTTTATGTATGATTTAGATAATTGAATTGGTGGCTTTGTGGAAAAGTTTGCAGATAATACGAAGATAGGTGGAGGGGTCGGTTGTGCTGAGGAAGCAATGCAATTGTAGCAGGACTTAGACAAATTTGAAGAATGGGCAAAGTAGTGGCAGATGGAATACAATGTTGGGAAATGTATGATAATGCATTTTGATAAAAGGAATAATAGTGCAGATTATTATCTAAATGGGGAGAAAATTCAAACATCAGAGGTGTAGAGGGACTTAGGAGCCCTTGTGCAAGACTCCCAGAAGTTTAATTTACAGGTTGAGTCTGTGGTAAAGAAGGCAAATGCAATTATTTATACAATATTAAAAACAAGGAGATAATGTTGAGCCTTTATAAGACACTAGTCAGGCTGCACTTGAAGTATTGTCAACAGTTTCAGCCCCACATCTCAAAAAGGATGTGTTGTCATTGAAGACGGCCCAGAGGACGTTCAGGAGGATGATTCCAGGAATGAAAGCATTAACATATGAGGAGCGTGTGGCAGCTTTGGGCCTGTACTCACTAATATTTAGAAGAAAGCGGGAGAGAATCTCATTGAAACCTACCAAATGTTGAAACGACTAGTTAAGGTGGATGTGGAGAGGATGTTTCCTCTGGTGGGGGTATATAGAACCAGAGGACAGAACTTCAAAATTGAGGGTCACCCTTTTAGAACAGAGGTAAGGAGGAATTTTTTTAGCCAGAGAGTAGTGAATCTGTGGAATGCTCTGCCACAGACTACAGTGGAGGCCAGATCTGTGGGTATATTTAAACCAGAAGTTGATGGTTTCCTGATTGGTCAGGGCATCAAATGACATGGTGAGAGGCAGATGTCTGGGGTTGAGTGGGATCAGGGATCAGGGATCAGCTGAGATGAATGGCCTCATTCTGCTCCTATGTCTTATGGTCTTATGCCTCCACAATCTCTTGAGCTACCTCTTTCAGAACACTGGGCTGTAGTCCATCTGGTCCAGGTGATTTATCTACCTTCAGACCTTTCATCTTTCCAAGCAGCTTCTCCTTAGTAATAGCAACGACATTTATCTCTGCCCCCTGAGACTCTTGAAATTCTGGCATATTGCTAGTGCCTTCATAGAGAATGATACAAAATACTTATTAAGTTCCTCCTCTATTTCTTTGTCCCCATTACTAATTCTCCAGCATCATATTATGGCAATCCGATACCCATTGTCAACTGTCTTTTACTCTTTACATATTTGAAAAATCTTTGGTATTATCTTTTATATTATTGGTTAACTTCCCTTCTTATGTCATTCTTTTCTTTCCTTATGGCTTTTTCGGTTGCCTTTTCTTGTTTTTTAAAAGCTTTCCAAACATCTAACTTCCCACTAATTTTTGCTATGTTGTATGTCTTTTTTGCTTTTACGCTATCTTTGACTTCCCTTGTCAGCCATGGTTGCATCAGCCTCTCTTTAGAATACTTCTTCATCTTTGGATATATCTGTCCTGTACCTTCCAAATTGTCCCCAGAAACTCCAGCCATTGTTGTTCTGCTAGTGTCCCCTTCCAGTCATCTTTGGCCAGCACCTTTCAAATGACTCTGTAATTCCCTTTACTCCACTGTTATACCAATACATCTGAAATTATCTTCTCCTTCTGAAAATGCCTGGTGAATTCTATCATATTATGATCACTTTCTCCTAATGGTTCCTTTACCTTAAGCTCCCTAATAAAATTTAGTTCATTACACCATAGCCAATCCAGAATAGCTTATCCCCTAGTGGGTTCAACCTCAAGCTGCTCTAGAAAGCCATCTCATAGGCATTCTACAAATTCCCTCTCTTGGGTTCCAGCACCAACCTGATTTTCCCAATCTATCTGCGTACTGGAATCCCCTATGATTATTGTAACAATGCCCTTTATACATGTGTTTTCTATCTCCTATTGTAATTTGTATCTCACACACTGGTATCTGAGGTTGAAGGCTGAAGTTGTCTACACTGTGGCTTTGCCAATACAATCTCAGTGGCGACATTAGAAAAACAATAGGTTCCATGGGGGTTTGCAATCTTTATTCTTCTCTTTCAGCTTCAATGCATTCTTATCCTCCATGAGATGGAGGATTATTCAATCCATTTGATCCATTTTAGATTTGGGAACCAATCCCATTTGTCCAACTTCCCCTCCTTTTTCCCTCTGTCCATGCACCTTATGTCAAGTCCTTATCTGAAGAGTTATTTAAAACTGGGTCATTAGCTTTCACAAGTAAGTGGGATTGTACCCGTTGTGACTGTGGCATGCAGAATGGAGTTGTGGATGTAAAAGGTCTTTATCCAGTACGACAAGCAGGTATTTCTCTTGGAAGCACCCTCTGGAGAAACTTTCCGAACTCAAGAGTATACTGGGGTTTTATACTCTTCAAGGACAAAGAGTTGTGGCCCTTATCTTAGAAAGGATGCGCTGAAACTGGAGAGGGTTCATAGGAGGTTCACGAAAATGATTCCAGGATTGAATGGCTTGTCAAATGAAAAGTTTTGATGGTGCTGGGCCTGAATTCACTAGAATTCTGAAGAATGAGGGGTGACCTCATTGAAACCTATCGAATGGTCAAAGACCTTGATAGAGTGGATGTGGAGAGGATGTTTCCTATGGAGGGAGAGCCTAAGACCAGAGGACACAGCCTCAGAATAGAGGGGAATCCTTTTAGAATGGAGATGAGGCAGTATTTCTTTAGCCGGAGAGTTCTAAAGAATTCTTTGCCACAGGCAGCTGTGGAGGCCAAGTCTTTATGTATATTTGAAACAGAGTTTTATAGATTCTTGATTTGTCAGGGCATGAAGGGATATGAGGGGAAGGCAGGAGATTGGGACTGAGAGGAAAATTGGATCAGCCGCAATGAAATAGTGGAGCAGCTCTATGGGCCAAATGGACTAATTCTGCTCCTATATCTTATGGTCTTGTGGTCTTACAACAAGTGAGTAAATGAGGCTTGAATAGTCACAATTACAGCTTAATTCACCATTAAGTGTGTAGACATATAGCTCCATATAATTACATATTAACAACTGAAACATGACTCTACTACAAGAAAAGATCTACAAATTAAACACCTTTGCTGGGAATCCAAATACCCCAAACAGCGTTTCTTTACTACTGCATTGAGAGGTAGATCTCTACAAACAATGGTGCCTTGATACATGTGACAACAATAAACTAATTCCAATGCCACATTGGTAATAACATCTCCAGTCATCACAGGCACATCTCAAGGATGTGTGCTTATCCCACTGCTCTACTCTCTCTACACTCATGACTATGTAGTTAGGTACAGCTCAAACACTATCTATAAACTTTCTGAAGACCATTGCTGATGGAAGAATCTAAACAGTGATGAGGAGGCGAGATAGAGGTTGAGCGGTGTCCACAAGACCAAGGAATTAATTGTGCACTTCAGGAAGGGGAATTTGAGAGAACACACACCAGTCCCCAGGGAAAGGTTAGCAGTGGAAAGGATAAGTAGCTTCAAGTTCCTGGGTATCAACATCTCAGAGAAACTATCTTGGACCCAACACATGACGTAATCATGAAGAAGGCATATCAATGGCTATGCTGCATTAAGAGTTTGTGGAGATTTGGAATGTCACCAAAGACTCCAACGAATTTCTACAGATATACCATGAAGGGTATTCTAACTGGTTGCATCACCGTCTGGCATGGAGGTTCCAATATACAACGCTGAAAGATGCTGCATACAGTTGTAGACTCGGCCAGCTCTACAATGGACACAACCCTCCCCACCACTGAGGTCATCTTCAAAAGGCAGAGCTTCAAAAAAATGCCATCTGTCATTTAGCACCCTTACCAACTGGGATATGCCCTCTTCTCATTTCTACCACCAGGGAGGAGATGTAGGACCCACAATCAACATTTTAGTAAAACTGCTGTCAGATTTCTGAATGAACCATGAACACTACTTTCATATTTCTCGTTTGCACTATTTGTTTATTATTGTAGCTTATTGCACTGCTGTCACAAAACATCAAATTTCATGACATGTCAGTGATAATAAACGACTCTGACTCTGATTTGTTCATTCTATAAATATTATTTAGATATTTCCTTCAATGGTTTCTGACTGTATATAGTAGATAACCTGATGAAATAAAGTATTCCTGTTGCTGACTTCACTTAGTCATTGTTAAAGTCATCGGTGAGATTATCAGTTTGTTTCTCTGGAATGAAGAGCAATAATTAATCTTAATGACCTTACAAACAACTACCTAGCAGCTGGGACCAGCTAGTCTTACAACACTTACATTAGTGACTGCACCATCTTCCAACACAATGTGGAATACCATTGGATATGTAAGGCAAGCCAAGGTAGACGAGAATGATTCACTAAAACAGCAAAATCATTTGGGAACACCATTGTCATGACGCCAGTGTAGGAGTGTTTGTTGTGGCTCTCTGGGTTGGAAAGATGCTGAAGTGTGTCTCACAATATTCATACATGTTCAGTTGCGCTTATTGAGTTCTATCCTATTAAAATGGAAATGCCTTACTCAACAATGCTTCAAGACAGTTCTTGAAAACTTTAAATTAAACCATCTTCGATAACTACAACAACTCTGTCTTCAATATGCAGTTGCAAATAAGCTGAATTTACATACATCATGGTACAAATTACACAATCATTAGTAGCAATAAGTATTTATCATGGGATTAGTTGTAAATCCTTCCACACCTGTGTGGTGAGATTTCCTTCTCATCATGCACTTGGCATGCTTGCTTTCAGACTCATACTTTCTAAACTCGTGTTATTTTCTCTTCCTCTCGCCCAAGATACTTGATCTAGGTGTAGAATATAAAATGCTTTCAAATACATGCACGGTTAACAAGATCCCATTGTTTATATAGTATACTATATTAAACATTTAAAATCCGATTCCCCTTCCTGTTCCAACATGTCAGTCCATGGCCACCTCTTGCGCTAAGATGAGGTCAACCTCAGGGAAGAGGAGCAACACCTTATTTTCTGTCTGGGTAGCCTCCAACCTGATGGCATGAATATCGATTTCTCCTGGTAAGAAATTTTTCCCTCTTCTTTTCACTGCTCTGGCCTTTAACCTCTTCTCACCTTCTTATACTGCCCCATGGGTCCTCTCCTCCTTCCCCTTCTCCCATGGTCCACTCTCCTCTCTCATATCAAATTCCTTCTTCTTCAGCCCTTGACCTTTCTCACCCACCTGGCTTCACCTATCACCTTCTAGCTATCCTCCTCACCTCCCCTCACCTTTTCATTCTGGCATCTTCCCCTTTCCTTTTTCAGTCCTGAAGAAGGGTCTTGGCCCAAAACGTTGACTGTTTATTCACTTTCCACAGATGTTGCCTAACTTGAGTTCCTCCAGCACTTTGTGTGCGTTGCTTTGGATTTCCAGCACCCACAGACTCACTCGTGTTTATAGTACACTTTTGCCACTGACCACGAGTATCTGTGGGCTTATGAACTTCCCTGGTTTGGAAAGGGATACAGTGGTCTTCGTAGAGGCTGTAAAGTTGCATAACACTGAGCTCTACATGTTGTTCAGTGGGTCATATCTTGAGGTAGAAATGGTCTGCTTTTGAAAGATTTTCCAAGTTCAAAGTAAATTTATTATCAAAGTACGCTCAAGTCACCATCTTGCAGGCATTCACAGTGGAACAAAAAAATACAACAGAATCCATGAAAAGCTACTCACAAAGACTGATAAGCAACCTACATGCATGAGAAGACAAACTAGCAAAGAAAAAGGGAATAAATATTAAATAAATAACTAGATAGCAAGATAAATAAGATAAATAAATAATATTGAGAACATGAGATGTAGAGTCCTTGAAAGTAAGTCTATAGATTTCCTATGAGTCTATAGATATTGATTTATTGGTTTATGATTGTCACAAGTACTAAGATACAGGGATAAACACAAGGGATTCTGCAGATGCTGGAAATCTTGAGCAACACACACAAAAAATGCGGGAGATTCTCAGTAAGTTGGACAGCGGCTATGGAGGAGAAAACACTCAAAGTTTCAGGCTGAGACCCTTCATCAGGACCGGAACAGAACGTAGCAAAAGCCAGAATAAGAAAGTAGGGAAAGGGGAGGAGACTGGCAGGTGATATGTGAAGGCAGATGAGAGGGGAAGAAGGGTGGGTGGGAAAGGTCAAATGAAGTAAGAAGCTGGGAGGTGACAGGCAGAATAGATAAGGGACTGAAGAAAAAAGAATCTAATAGGTGAAGACGGTGGAACATGGAAGAAAGGGAAGGAGGAGGAGCATCAGAGGGAGGTGATTGGCAGGTGAGAAGAGAAGGAGTAAGAGGGGGACCAGAATGGGGAATAGACAAAGAGCAGAGAGAGTGGGGGAAGGAATTACCAGAAGTCTGAGAAATCAATGTTCAGTATTGTTTTCCGAAATACAGTGAAAAGCTTTCGTCTGCCATCCAGACAGATCATAAGTACAGCAAGGAAATCAGACAGCATAATGCAGAATATAGTGTTGTAGCAATGGACAAAATGCAGTGCAGGTTAACAAATAAAGTGCATGGTCTACAATGAAGTAGACTGGGAAACTAAGAGTTCACCTTTTAGCCTCTGTAAAGTCGGTTCAAGAATCTGATAACAGTAGGACAGAATCTGCATTTGAATCTGATGATGTGTGCTCTCAGCTTTTATATCCTCTGTGCCTCTTGGGGAGCGTGAAGGGAGAACGACTAGGGTGAGAGGGGTTGATATGTTGGCTGCTTTACTGAGGCCGTAAGAAGCGTAGACAAGTAAATGAAGGGGAGACTGTTTTGCATGATGAACTGAGCTGTGTTCACTACTCTCTGCAATCTCTTGTGGACTTTGGCTAAGTTGTTGCCATCATAAACTGTGATGCACCTAGATAGGATGCTTTCTATGATGCATCTATAAAAATTGGCAAGAGTCATCGGGGACATGCTGAATTTCCTTAGCCTTCTGAGGAAGTAGAGACATTGACACGCTCTCCTGGCCTTAGCATGTGTGTGGTTAATCCAGGTCAAATTGTTCAAAGTTCAAAGTAAGTTTATTATTAAAGTACATATATGTCACCATATACAGCACTGAGATTAATTTTCTTGCAAGCTTTCATAGTAAATACAAAGAAATACAATAGAATCAATGAAAGACCACACAGAAGACAGACAAGTGACCAATGTGCAAAAGACAACAAACTGTGCAGGTATGAAAGAAAATGATGATGATGATGATGATGATGATGATGATGATGATAATGATGATGGTGATGATGATGATGATGATGATGATGTAGCCATTCCAAACACACATAACTTACAGAAATAAATTAGTGGAAAAAAACAGAAATATGCTAAATTAAAAGAGGAAATTGAAAGAATTTGGAACATGAACAAGGTATACATTGTCCTGATAGTAATATCTACAACTGGTATCATCGCAAAGGCACTACACAATAGTGTTAAACAATTAGGACTACACAGCAATATCTATGTAAATCTTCAGAAAGGCACAATACTAAACACCTCTAGAATAGTCTGAAAGTTCCTAGCAATGGATAAATGAGTGAGGTTGGCCATGTTTGTACCTCAGGTTTTACCAACTTGAGCTGAGAGGAAAAAAATAATAATTTGCCAAACAGTGCTCAATAGTAAAAACATAACAAGGGCAATAAACACTTCTGTTATACCAATATTAACGTATTCTTTTGGCATATATCTTGGTCCAAAACTGATCTGGAAAATTTACGAAGAAAAGTAAGAACTGAAATGATCAATTTTAGAAAACACTACGTACACTCAAACACACTTAGATTAACACTGCCTAGGACAGAAGGAGGAAGAGGAATAACAGACATAAAAAAATTTATACAACAGTCAGATAAATCTCTAAAGGATATATTTTCATCAAGAAAAACAGAATTCAGCACTCTTTATGCTAGGATATGCAATTCTGATCAGAAATACACACCACTGAACTTAAATAAAAGCACACCAGGAAAATGAAGAAATGATCACTATAGAAGAAAAAGTTATCCAATGGAAGAGCATGACCCTCCATGCAAGACACCTCATGACCTGAGCAGACTAGATGACGCCAAGGAGGCATTGAATGCCTGGCTCAGAATTGAGGACCTCTTCTCAGAAACAGAAGGGTTTCTCGTGGCAATGCAGGACCAGGGGGCTTAGCATAAGAAATTATCAAAAATACCTAATAAAAGACCAAAAAATTCAAGACAATAAATCCAGAAAATGCCAAAAGAAACCAAAAACATTCCAACACATTACAGGATCCTGCAGCAGTTTGACTCAATCTGATTACTTACACCAGCGCAATCAAGAGGCAAACATCATTCATCAAAATCTTGCTTTAAAATACAAACTCATAAAAGACACGATACCTTACTATAAATACATGCCTGATCCAGTTTGAGAGTCAGAGTCCTACAAATTATATTATGACCAATCCATTATTATAGATAGGACAACCAATAATATCTGTCCAGATATAATATTACAGGATAAACAAGCAAGAATGCCTTATTCAATAGATATAGCCATTGCAAACACACATAGCATACAGAAATCAGTAAGTGAAAGACAAATATGCTGAATTAAAAGAGATGCAGGATAGATTCTCTGAAATGATAACTTAGAGGAATTTAAAGTTACTGACCTTCTCCACCTCTGGTCCCCCGATGTTGTCCGGCACATAGATCTTCGTTTTCCTCCTCGTGAAGTCAGTAATTATCTTCTTGGTCTTGCTGAGAATGAGTAAGAGGTTGTTGCTGTGACACCACTCAGCCAGATTTTCAGTCTCTCTCCTTTATGCTGATCCATCATCACCTTTGATTCAGCGATCAACAGTGGTGTCATCAGCTAACTTAAATATGCCATTGGCCCTGTGCTTAGTCTCATAATCGTAAGTATAAAGTGAAGTGGCAGGGGACAAAGCACACAGCTTAGTGTGGTGTTGTTCCTGTGCTGATGGTGATTGAGGAAGAGATTACGTTACCAATATGATTTGACTGGGGTCCGCAAGTGAGGAAAATGTGCATCCATTTGCACAAGCAGGTATTGAGGCCAAGGTCTTGGAGCTTATTGATTAGTATGAGGGGATAATAGTATTGAGTACAGAGTCATAGCCAATAAAGAACATCCTGATGTATTCATCTTCGCTGTCCACATGTTTCAGATTTGAGTGAAGATCCAATGAAATGGCATCTGCTGTTCACCTGCTGTGATGGTAGGCAAATTAGAGTGGATCCAAGTCATTCCACAGGCAAGAGTTGATATGTTTCATCACCAACCTCTCAAAGGACTTTATCACAGTAAATGTAAGTACTACTGGATGATAGTCAGTGAATCAAGTTACCATGTTCTTCTTGGACATCGGTATAATTGAATCCGACTTGAAGCAGGTGGGTACCTCAGACTGCCAAAGTGAGAGGTTAAAGATATCAGTGAACAATCCAGCCAGTTTATCAGCATAGGTCTTCAGTACTTGGCCAGATACTCCATCTGGGCCAAATACCTTCTGTTGGTGCTGAGAGTGCTCTCACATTGACCTCGGAGACTGAAATCTCAAGATTGAAATCACCCAGGAGGCTGTGGGAATTCATGAAGTTGTCTCCATGTTTTGATGTCAAAGAGAACACAGCAATTAGTGCATAGCTATTGCAGCTCAGGACATCAGAAGTTCAGAGTTCAGTCCCAGTGTTCTCCCTAAGGAATCTCAGTACATCCTTTCCGTGGAATGTGTGGGTTTTCTTCGGGTGCTCCAGTTTCCTCACAAAGTGCAAAAATGTACCAAGTAGATTATAAATTGTCCCGTGATTAGGTTAAGGTTAATTGGTGTTGTCATGGTTGTTGGGTGGCGTTGCTCAAAGGGGTAGCCTAATAAATAAATGAGAGGCACTGAGCTCATCTGGGAGCGAAATCTTTTTGTCACCTATGTTGCTTGATTTCACTTTGTAGGTGATAGTGCTCAAACCCTGCCGAAGCTGTCGAACACTCAGTGATTCAGGTTTCATCCTGAGCTGCCACATTCCACGTAACATGCCTTTCCAGAGGTCAGACCTGGACCTCTTGTATTTTACTTGGTTGTCGGAACCGACCACCACTGATCTGGCCTGGTTCATCCAGGGCTTCTGGTTGTGGAAGAATCTGGATGAGTTTGTGGGGACACACCCATCTATGACTTTATAATGTCTGTGACAAACATGGTGTATTCATTCAGATCCACTGATGAGTCCTTGAACACGGCCCAGTCCACTGACTTGAAGCAACATTGCATTTGCTTTTTTGCCTCCTGTGACCACCTCATTGTTGTCCTTATACCTGGAGTTTTGCTGTTTAGTCTCTGCCTGTATGCAGCTAGAAGTAGCACAGCCAGATGTTCAGATTTCCCAAAATGCGGTCTAGGAATGGAATGAGTTCAGTGTGTTGGAACCCCTTGTGTGAGACTGAAAATCTGGCTGAGTGGTGCCACAACAAGAACGTCTCACTTAATGTCAGCAAGACCAAGTAGATGATTAATGACTCCAGGAAGACAAAACTGGAGGACCATGAGCCTGTCTTCATCGGGGGATCAGAGGTGGAGAGGGTCAGCAACTTTAAATTCCTCAATGTCATCATATTACTGTCCTGGGTTCAGCGCACAAGTGCATTATGAAGAAACACGTCAGTGTCTCTACTTCCTTAGGAGCTTGCGAAGATTCAGTGTGACATCTATAACTTCAACTAACCTCTACAGATGTGTGGTGGAGAGTATATTGACTGGCTGTATTACAGCTTGGTGTAGAACCACCAAAGCCCGTGAGTTGGAAAATCCGACAAAATGTAATGGATGCAGCCCAGTCCATTACAGGTAAACCCCTATGCACCATTGAGCATATCAACACTGCACATTGTCATAAGAAAGCAGTATCCATTATCAAGGATCCCACCACATAGGTCATACTTTCTTCTTACTGCTGCCATCAGAAAGAAGATACAGGAGCCTCAGGACTCACACCACCAAGGTTCAGGCACAGTTATTACCTTTCAACAATTAGGCTTGTGAGGGAATAACTTCACAAAACTTCATTTGCCCCATCACTGAACTGATCCCACAACCTATGGATTCACTTTCAAGGGCTCTTCATCTCATGTTCTCAATATTTATTGCTTATTTTTATTATTATTATTGTTGTATTTTCATTTTTTTCTCAGCTCAAGCTGGTAAACCCTGAGGTCTGGGCATAGCCAAGCATACTCATTTCTTAATTGCTAGGAACTTTCAGACTATTCTAGTGGTGCTTAGTATTGTGGCAATATAGGACCAACCAGGTGGTTAACACCTAAAAAAATTATTGTTAATGTATATCCTGTTCCTGTTCCATAGTCTTTCAATTTCCTCTTTTAATTCAGCATATTTCTGGTGTTTTTCACTTATTGATTTTGGTTTGTTGTGTGTGTTTGGAATGGCTATATCTACTAAGTAAGTTGTTCTTGCTTGCTTATCCTGTATTATATCCGGATGGTTATTATGGATTATCCTATCTGTATTAACAGATCGGTCATAATATAATTTGTGAGACTCTGAATCTAAAACTAGATTAGCAAGGTTTTGGTGAATAATGTTTGTCACTTGATTGTGCCTGTGTAAGTAATCAGATTGAGTTAAACTGCTACTGGATCATGTAGAGTGTTGGATTGTTTCCAGTTTCTCTTGGTATTTTTTGTATTAATTGCCTTGAATTTGTTGGACTTTTATTATGTATTGTTGATCATTTTTGTTTTAATTACCTTGTCCTGTATTGTGTGACAAAAGACCAAGTTATCAGAAGATTGATGCCGATGAGAGAGATAAGAGAGACAATGGGGAAACATTCAGAAATGTTAATGAGAGACGAGAGAGATTAACGAAAAGAGACACAGTTCCGAGTATTGTCAGACCGGTTGCTTTGAACCTGAACTGTTTGAAGTTTGATGGACAGCCGATACCCCAGCAGGGGGATAAAAGGAACAGGTTCTCTAAGGCAAGAGACACACCACGACACCACGAGATCACGAGGTAACGAGACCCTGGAAGTGCGGTATAGCACCCCACAAGTTGGTGAGAGTTTTGGAGGTCTGGTCGCGGGACTGGCCATAGACGCACATGGTGAAAAGGTACAATCGGCGGGAACCTGGTGTGTGTGTCCGCCCTTGCCTGGGTGCCGGGTTCACCGCGGAAGAACGGTCGTATCCGGAACGGAGGGGTCACAGTCGGTGACCTCAGAAGATATTAAAAGGGCTCGCGCCGAAAGCTAACTGCAAAGAACAAAGGTCTGTCTGAATCCGATTTGCATATTCTCTCTCCAACGACACCACAGCGATTGCTGCGAACTGTACTAAGCTGAACTGAACTCTGCGTCACTTGAGACTGATCATTTTACCCCTAGAGTGCGATAGAGCTTGATTGATTCCTATTATCCTAGTCCTGTGTACATGTGTGTTTTATCATTGCTAACCTGTTGCATTTATATCCTTATGATTAGAGTACTGTGTTACTTATTTCTTTAATAAAACTTGCTTAGTTCCAGTAATCCAGACTCCAACTAAGTGGTCCATTTCTGCTTGTTTGGCAACCCAGTTATGGGGTACGTAACAATTGCCACAAAGAACCCGCTATTTTTGGTAAGTGGTCTGCAACTCTGAGCCAGGTGTTCAATGCTTCCTTGTTGACATCTAGTCTGCTCAGATTGTGGGGTTGTCTTCCATGGAGGCTCTTCCATTGTTTAACTTTTTCTTCTACTGTGATAATTTCTTCACTTTTCTGGATTGTACTTTCATTTAAGTTCAGTGATGTGTACTTCTTACAGAATTGCACATGCACATGTGCAGTGCTGAAACCAGTTTTCATTGATGAAAATAGAAATTTTGTGTCTGTTATTCCCCTTCCTCCTTCTGTCCCAGCTAGTGTTAATCTAAGTGTGTTTGAGTGTACATAGTGTTTTTAAATTTGTCTTATTTTTCTTTGTAAATTTCCAGATTGGTTTCGGACCAAGATATTATCCCAAACGAATATGTTAATAGGGGTGTAGCAAAAGTATTTATTTTCTTTGTTATATTTTTACTATTGAGCTCTGATTGACAGATTTTCTTAAGCCTTGAAGTAAATTCTCTTGGAAGTTTTCCTTTTATCGCACTATGATCTATTTTCTTTGCTCATTGATACTTACATGTTTTTCACTTCATCCATCAGTTGTATTGTGTCCTGCTGCTCTGTTTTATATTCTCCTAGACCTATTGTACCTTCCTTTATGTTTAATGCTCTGCATTTATCTAGTCCAAAGTTTATATTTTTATCTTTAGAAAATAATTCTACTATTTGAATTAATTGCTTTAGTTTTATTGATGAAGGAGTGTATAATTTCAAATCATCTATGTATAGAAGATGTGTCGAGGTATAATTCATTTGGTTGACTCTGATTTGATATCCTGTTTTTGTCTGATACAGTAAAATAGAGAGCAGGCTTAAAGGTAGACAAAACCATAGTTGGCTTAGAGAGTCACCCTGGAAATTGCCTCAGTTTATTTTGATAACAGTGGTTGTTCTTTTTTAATGTTAATAGATAGGGTGATTATAGTACGCCAATACTTCATTAGATGTTGGAGGAATTTCATAAGTATTGGGTGTAGTTTATATATATTAAGAACTTCTATTAATCACAAATGTGAGTCAGAATCAAATGCCTTTTGGTCATCAGTACAACAACATGAAAGATTTCTGCTTTTCCGCCGGGCTTGATTTGGAATGACAAAATCTATTATCAGTTGTTACAGCCTTTTCTATCCTTACATCATCCTTTTTGCTGTTCTGTAAGTATATTGTGGTGTCTAAGTGAGTGGCGATTAGTTACAGGATGCATGATGTTACAGTTTTACCTACAGCTTGTAAATAATTAATAGGATGATATTTTGTTGGGTCATTTCTCCTTCAGGTAAGAGATATGTTTTACCTTCTGTCAAAAATTCAGGCACATTTTCAAGATTTTTAAGAAAACTGTTGATATGTATTAATAAGTACTGATGAAGGCAAGTACATTTTTATACCAATAAGTATGAATATTATCACTGCCCATACTTTTCCAGTTGTGGATATATTTTATAACTGCTTTTAGCATATCTGTTGTAACTGCAGGTATTTGCATCTCTTCAGTTGAGTAAGTGTGTTCCTTTTCCTCCCTAATCCAGCTTTCTTCTTGATTGTGCGTCACCCTGATTTTCCATATATTAGACCAGAAGTTCATTTCCTCTGCTGAGGTTTTGGTCCATCAAATTTAGATTCAATGTTTCATGCGAAGCTTTTTCATTGTTTCTGAACTGATAATTTTGTTTTCTTTGTCTGTCCCATTTTATGTATCTGTTTAGTCTGGCTTTGAATGCACCAAGCTTTTGTTTTAGTATATCTATGTATTCTATAATGGTCTTGGTAGGTTGATCGTATCTTGTATGGACATTATTATTATTATTTTTCATTCTTTTTGTATTTGCACAGTTTGTTGTCTTTTGCACAGTGTTTGTTCGCCCAGCTGGTGTGGTCATTCATTGATTCTGTTACAGGTTTTGGATTTTATTTGGTATGCCCGGAAGAAAATAAATCTCAGGGTTGTATATGGCGGCATACATGTAATAAAATTTACTTTGAACTTTTGAACTTTGTGCTGTGGGTGATAACGTTAATGATAATTGGGCAGGAATTTCTTCAAACAAACTTGACTGAAGTCCCAAGCAATGAGTTGAAAGGTGCCGGGGTAGGCGGATTTCTGTTCGCTGATCGCAGCACTCAATATTCGGAGTGCCTGTTTAACATCAGCCTTTGGTGGTATGTAAGGTGCAGTCAGGATCACAGAGGAGAACTTTGGTAAGCAAAACATTCTGCACTTAATCATTAGCTATTCCAGGTCGGGGGAATAAAAGCACGACAAGATTGCTACTTGTGTCCAAGCACCACAATGGATTTATCACGAAACATAACTTTTGCTTTCTCCTAATCCAGCATCAATCTGGTGGATTGAGAAGCCCTTGGGTCTTACCGATTTATCTGGCGTGGCCCTGTCTCCGTGAAACATGGAATGCAGCAATCCCTCATTTTCTCCCAACACAGCAATCTCGCCCTTAGGTTTTTTGTTGGTGATATTTACACCTGAGGACTTGAAGCTCACAACCATCTCTAATACAGTAGCCAATGATACAGACAGGGGATATACCTGTTTCCTGAAGTTGATGACCAGCTCAAACAAGAGGAATTCTGCAGATGCTGGAAGTTCAAGCAACACACATCGAAGTTGCTGGTGAACGCAGCAGGCCAGGCAGCATCTCTAGGAAGAGGTACATTCGACATTTCAAGCCGAGACCCTTCATCAGGACTAACTGAAGGGAGAGTTAGTAAGAGATTTGAAAGTGGGAGGGGGAGGGGGAGATCCGAAATGATAGGAGAAGACAGGAGGGGGAGGAATGAAGCCAAGAGCTGGGCAGGTGATTGGCAAAGGGGACATGAGAGGATCATGGGACAGGAGGCCCGGGGAGAAGGAAAAGGGGTGGGGGGGGGGGGAAGCTGAAATCGAGTGATAGGATGTAGTCTTGGCACAGTACCGTAGTAGTTAGCACAACGCAACACAGTACCAGCAATCCGGCTTCAATTTCTGCTGCTGTCATTCTTCCTGGGACCGTGTGGATTTCCTCTGCGTGCTCTGGTTTCCTCCCACAGCCCAAAGACGTAGCAGTTGGTAGGTTAATTGATCATTGTAAATTGACCCGCGGTTAGGCTAGGGTTAAATTGGGGGTTGATGGGTGGTGTGGCTCAAGGGGCCGGAAGGGCCTATCTGCGTTGTATTTCAATAAATAAATAAAATTATCTGCTTCTTGTATGACCCATTTATTTGTTTTTTGTCGGCCTTTCAATGTAAGAAGATGTCCATCAGTGAATGCTGCTTTCTGGCCCATTCCCAGGTGCAGGTGTAGGTGCTGCAGGATGTACTGAAGACTGGTGCAGCTGCCGGAAAGGTCTGTGGGGAAAGACAACAGTCTGGGGTCCTGCTAACGGGCCTGATGAACCTCTGGCGGAAAGAACAAGGAAGAAGCATTAGTGACGTGGTCGTATTGGAGTCTGTGTTGAAATGATGGTTTACAGTAAATAAAGAAAATGACCTATCCCAATGGTATTACTGTTTATTTGACAAGAAAAGTATAATTTTCTACCCACCCTGGCAGTCACCTGTTCACCAAATTGCCATCAGCGAGACACTACGTGTTCATCACCACCAGGACTATATGTCATCTGTGAAATTTATTCCCTGTAGCTATCCAGCTTCTCCACAAAACTCACTCAGATGTAATATCCTCATCGGCCCTGCACAACATCCGTTCAATGGCCTTTCCTGCTCTCCTTGTTCTGTTGATAGTTATTGAGTCTGTTCATTTGCTCACATCTATTTAAGATTGATTATTGACATCTGCGCATGTGACCGTACTGCTGATTCTTGATTGCTCGTGACTGCTTGCACAATTGTCTTGCAAATTGTTGGTTGCTTTTATGTTGCCTGTTATGCTATTGAGGTGTTGAAGGGTCGAGGTGTCAAAGGGGCCGGCCAGGGTTTTAGAGCAGGAGCTGGTCGAGGTGTCAAAGGGGCCGGCCGGGGTGTTAGAGCAGGAGCTGGCTGAGGTGTCAAAAGAGCCGGTCGGGGTGTTAGAGAAGGATCTGGCTAAGGTGTCAAAGGGGCCGGCCGGGGTGTTAGAGCAGGAGCTGGCCGAGGTGTCAAAGGGGCCGGCCGGGGTGTTAGAGCAGGAGCTGGTCGAGGTGTCAAAGGGGCCGGCCGGGGTGTTAGAGCAGGAGCTGGCTGAGGTGTCAAAGGGGCCAGCCAGGGTGTTAGAGCAGGAGCTGGCTGAGGTGTCAAAGAGGCCAGCTGGGATTTGGAGAAGGATCTGGCTGAGGTGTCAAAGGGGCCGGCCGGGGTGTTAGAGCAGGAGCTGGCCGAGGTGTCAAAGGGGTCAGCCGGGATATTAGAGAAGGAACTGTTCAGGATATCAGGAAAGGAGACTGTTGGGCTATTGGAGGAGCCCATCAGGATATTGGAGGAGCCCACCAGCGTGTCAGAAGAGCCGGTTTGCTTCAGAGGAGCTGACCTGGCTGCAGACCGTGTTGCTGCTGGCTACTCGGAACCACCGAAGTTGGTGCAGTATAACCTTGATAGGTTGTCTCAGGCATTTCACTTGTGATCACAAGACTCTTTGGACAGTGATAATATAAGTTGCCGCAGGTCTGTTATCCTTGTCTGGTGGCAGGACAGTCAACATGGGAGCTGTGTAGCCTCAGTTGTAGTAAGGACTAGGCCTCAAGCCTCAGGCTTGCCTGCTGCTGCAGACTGGGTGAGAAGATACAGAACTGTTGCAGCGTTGGCATCCATGCTTGGCTGGGCTCTAGCATCTCCTATCAGTGCTGCCTTCCTGTGCTCGAGTGGCACAATGACAGGCTGGATTGCGTGTGTCTGCACACCGCCGGGAGATGGTCAGTCAGTCACACCTACTGTGCCTCATCTTAGAGCATAGCAGATAGAATAGTACAGTACATGCCCTTCAGCCCATCAAGTCCATACCAAACTTATTAGGCCTAGTCTCACCGTCTCACATCTGGACCATAGACCTCCATACCCCTGGTGACCAAACTCACATCCATCACTTCCTCTGGCAGCTCATTGCACACTTGCACCACCCTCTGAATGAAGAAGCTCCCCCTCAGGTTCCCCTAAATATCTCACATTTTGCCCTTAACCTTTGACTTTTAGTTGTAGTTTCACCCACCCTCAGTGAAAAAAACCTGCTTGCATTAACCCCGTCAATTTCCCTCATAGTTTTGTACACATCTATCAAACCATGTTCTTTCAAACCACTTATCTTCTGTCTGTAAGGCTGAACCTGCCATACCTTCCCTGCTCTTCTCCACAGTGAATAGGTCAGCCATTCCTTGGAGACCAAGATGTGACACGGCACTGGACATGTAATCCAGTCAATGCACTGCATAGTCTGATTGTAACTCCTCTTGACTATTGGACAATGGTTCTGACAAGATAGTGTATCACACTAATGATTGTCTTGATTAAAACATAGAACATAGGATATAGAAGAGTAAACAGGCCCTTCAGCCCACAATGTTATGCTGACCATTTAGCCTACTCTAAAACCAATCTAATTCTTCCCTCCTACATACCCCTCCATTTTCTGTAAACCATGTGCCTATCTAATGCCCCTAAAGTATCTGTCTCTGTCACCACCTCTGGAATGGCATTCCACGCACCCACTACTCTCTGTGTAAAAATGTACTTCTGACATCCCCTTATATTTCCACCAATCACCTTAAAATGATGTCCCCTGGAATTAGTCATTTCCACCTGGGAGGAAGTCTCTGGTTATGCACTCCATCTATGCTCTTATCTTTTACACCCATCAAGCTACCTCTCATCCTCTGTTCCAGAGAGAAAAGCCCTTGCTTACTCAATCTATTCTCACAAGGCATGTTCTCTATTCCAGACATCATCCTGGTAAATCACCTCTGCACCCTCTCTAAAACTTCCACATGCTTCCTATAATGAGGCAACTAGTACTGAACACAATATTCCAAGTGCAGTCTAACCAGGATTTTATAGACCTGCAACATTACTTCATGGATTTTGAACTCAATCCCTGACTAATGACGGCCAACTCACCATACAGCTTCTTAGCAACCCTATCAACTTATGCCCCATCTTCGAGGGATCCACGGCTGTGAACTGCAAGATCTCGCTGTTCCTTCAGACATTGACCCTATCTTCCCAAGATGCTGTGTCAAACTAATTAATCCAGGAATTAAATGCCTAACTAAACTAATCCCTTCTGTTTAACACAATGTCCATATCCATCCATTTCCCGCAAAACTCTCCCATTTATTTGGCCCATTGTGTCCTGGTATGGTAATCCCATCTGTCCTGTACACCTGCTCTTTTTTTTGTATCCTTTCTTTCATTCTCCCTTGAGTGTCTGGCCAGCTTCCTCTGGAAAACCCTGTTTCCAGCAGCCACACAAGCCAGTGAGTTCTCTGCATTATCTCTCTCATTGAAAATATTCACTCTGTGCCCTAGTCCTTGAATCCCACTCTAATGGGAACACCTCGCACCATTGACATTATCTAACTGAGACATGATCTTGAACTTTTCCTGTTAACCTTCTTGTTCTGAGTACAACTGTCCCAGCTTCTTCAGTCTAATCTTGTGCTCGAAATGTCTCAGCCTTGAAACTTTACAGCAAGCATTTTTTTCAGAAATAACTTTTATTCATGATAAAAATGCACTCAGGGCCACTTTATTAGTTACCTCCTGTATCTAGTAAAGTGACCGCTGAGTGAATGTTTGTGGTCTTCTGCTGCTGTAGCCCATCCACTTCAAGTTTGTCATGCTCTTCTGCACACCACTGTTGTAAGGGGTGGTTATTCCAGTTACCGTCGCCTTCTTTTCAGCTTGAAGCATTCACCTGAAAGAAGAATACAGGGAGTTAGGAAGGGAGTTGAGAAAAAGGACCGCAAAGGTAGTAATCTCGGGATTACTGCCTGTGCCACGCGACAGTGAGAGTAGGAATGCAATGAGGTGGAGGATAAATGCGTGGCTGAGGGATTGGAGCAGGGAGCAGGGATTCAAGTTTTTGGATCATTGGGACCTCTTTTGGCGCAGGCGTGACCTGTACAAAAAGGACGGGTTACACTTGAATCCTAGGGGGACCAATATCCTGGCGGGGAGATTTGCAAGGGCTACTGAGGTGACTTTAAACTAGAATGGTTGGGGGGTGGGAATCAAATTAAAGAGATTTGGAGAGAGGAAGTTAGTTCACAACAGGGAGATGGGAACAAGTGCAGAGAGACAGAGGGGTGTAAAACGAGGGTAGAAGCAAAAAATAGTAAGGTGAAATGTAAAAGTGGCAGGCCGGCAAATCCAGGGCAAAAATCAAAAAGGGCCACTTTTCAACAAAATTGCATAAGGGCTAAGAGTGTTGTAAAAGCGAGCCTGAAGGCTTTGTGTGTCAATGCAAGGAGCATACGTAACAAGGTGGATGAATTAAAAGTGCAGATTGTTATTAATGAATATGATATAGTTGGGATCACAGAGACATAGCTCCAGGGTGACCAGGGATGGGAGCTTAACATTCAGGGATATTCAATATTCAGGAGGGATAGACATGAAAGAAAAGGAGGTGTGGTAGCATTGCTGGTTAGAGAGGAGATTAACGCAATAGAAAGGAAGGATATTAGCCCGGAGGATGTGGAATCGATATGGGTAGAGCTGCATAACACTAAGGGGCAGAAAACACTGGTGGGAGTTGTGTACAGGCCACCTAAGAGTAGTAGTGAGGTTGGGGATGGTATTAAACAGGAAATTAGAAATGTGTGCAATAAAGGAACAGCAGCTATAATGGGTGACTTCAATCTATATATAGATTGGGTGAACCAAATTGGTAAGGGTGCTGAGGAAGAGGATTTCTTGGAATGTATGCAGGATGGTTTTTTGAATCAACATGTCGAGGAACCAACTAGAGAGCAGGCTATTCTAGACTGGATATTCAGCAATGAGGAAGGGTTAATTAGCAATCTTGTCGTGAGAGGCCCCTTGGGTAAGAGTGATCATAATATGGTGGAATTCTTTATTAAGATGGAGAGTGACATAGTTAATTCAGAAACAAATGTTCTGAACTTAAAGAAGGGTAACTTTGAAGGTATGAGACGTGAATTAGCTAAGATAGACTGGCAAATCACACTGAAAGGGTTGAAAGTGAATATGCAATGGCAAGCATTTAAAGATCACATGGATGAACTACAACAATTGTTCATCCCAGTTTGGCAAAAGAATAAATCAAGGAAGGTAGTGCACCCGTGGCTGACAAGGGAAATTAGGGATAGTATCAATTCCAAAGAAGAAGCATACAAATTAGCCAGAAAAAGTGGCTCACCTGAGGACTGGGAGAAATTCAGAGTCCAGCAGAGGAGGACAAAGGGCTTAATTAGGAAGGGGAAAAAAGATTATGAGAGAAAACTGGCAGGGAACATAAAAACTGACTGTAAAAGCTTTTATAGATATGTGAAAAGAAAAAGATTGGTTAAGACAAGTGTAGGTCCCCTACAGACAGAAACAGGTGAATTGATTATGGGGAGCAAGGACATGGCAGACCAATTGAATAACTACTTTGGTTCTGTCCTCACTAAGGAGGACATAAATAATCTTCCGGAAATAGTAGGGGACAGAGGGTCTAGTGAGATGGAGGAACTGAGGGAAATACATGTTAGTAGGGAAGTAGTGTTAGGTGAATTGAAGGGATTAAAGGCAGATAATTCCCTAGGGCCAGATGGTCTGCATCCCAGAGTGCTTAAGGAAGTAGCCCAAGAAATAGTGGATGCATTAGTGATAATTTTTCAAAACTCTTTAGATTCTGGACTAGTTCCTGAAGATTGGAGGGTGGCTAATGTAACCCCGCTTTTTAAGAAAGGAGGGAGCGAGAAACCGGGGAATTATAGACCGGTTAGCCTAACATCGGTGGTGGGGAAAATGCTAGAGTCAGTTATCAAAGATGTGTTAACAGCACATTTGGAAAGCGGTGAAATCATTGGACAAAGTCAGCATGGATTTGTGAAAGGAAGATCATTTCTGACGAACCTCATAGAATTTTTTGAGGATGTAACTAGTAGAGTGGATAGGGGAGAACCAATGGATGTGGTATATTTGGATTTTCAGAAGGCTTTTGACAAGGTTCCACACAGGAGATTAGTGTGCAAACTTAAAGCACATGGTATTGGGGGTAAGGTATTGATGTGGATAGAGAATTAGTTGGCAGACAGGAAGCAAAGAGTGGGAATAAACGGCACCTTTTCAGAATGGCAGGCAGTGACTAGTGGGGTACCGCAAGGCTCAGTACTAGGACCCCAGTTGTTTACAATATATATTAATAACTTAGATGAGGGAATTCAATGCAGCATCTCCAAGTTTGCGGATGACACGAAGCTGGGCGGCAGTGTTAGCTGTGAGAAGGATGCTAAGAGGATGCAGGGTGACTTGGATAGGTTAGGTGAGTGGGCAAGTTCATGGCAGATGCAATTTAATGTGGATAAATGTGAGGTTATCCACTTTGGTGGCAAAAACAGGAAAACAGATTATTATCTGAATGGTGGCTGATTAGGAAAAGGGGAGGTGCAACGAGACCTAGGTGTCATTATACACCACTCATTGAAAGTGAGCATGCAGGTACAGCAGGCGATGAAAAAGGCAAATGGTATGCTGGCATTCATAGCAAGAGGATTCAAGTACAGGAGCAGGGAGGTACTACTGCAGTTGTACAAGGCCTTGGTGAGACCACACCTGGAGAATTGTGTGCAGTTTTGGTCCCCTAATCTGAGGAAAGACATCCTTTCCATAGAGGGAGTACAAAGAAGGTTCACCAGATTGATTCCTGGGATGGCAGGACTTTCATATGATGAAAGACTGGATCGACTAGGCTTATACTTGTTGGAATTTAGAAGATTGAGGGGGGATCTTATGGAAACGTATAAAATCCTAAAGGGATTGGACAGGCTAGATGCAGGAAGATTGTTCCTGATGTTGGGGAAGTCCAGAACGAGGGGTCACAGTTTGAGGCTAAAGGGGAAGCCTTTTAGGACCGAGATTAGGAAAAACTTCTTCACACAGAGAGTGGTGAATCTGTGGAATTCTCTGCCACAAGAAACAGTTGAGGCCAGTTCATTGGCTATATATAAGAGGGAGTTAGATATGGCCCTTGTGGCTGAAGGGATCAGGGGGTAGGGGGGAAGGCTGATACAGGGTTCTGAGTTGGATGATCAGCCATGATCATACTGAATGGCGGTGCAGGCTTGAAGGGCCGAATGGCCTACCCCTGCACCTATTTGCTATGTTCCTATACCTCCGCCCTCTCTCATTTACAAGGTGTTCTCACCCTCAGAACTGCCGCTCACCGGATGATTTTTGTTTTTTCACACCACTGTTTGTAAACTGTAGAGACCGTTGTGCGTGAAAATCCCAAGAGATCAGCTGCTTCTGAGATACTCAAACGACTTTGGCTGGGACCAACAATCATTCCACAGTCAAAAGTCACCTAGATTACATATCTTCCTCGTTCTAATATTTGGTCTGAACTAAAACTGAACCTCTTGACCATGTCTGCATGCTCTTATGTATTGAGTTGCTGCCACATGATTGGCTGGTTAGATATTTGCATTAAAGTTAGATATTTGCACCTAATAAAGTGGCCATGGAGTGTATATACAAAATAATAAACAGTGCAAAACCTTTTACGATAATGGTCATTATGTTCAGTAGTGTTAACTTTTTTAAACCATTGAACTGTTGCGACTCATGGTTTGAAGGCCTTCCCCATGGATTCAGCCCCTTCATGTTCAGTAGCAGAAGGAGCTTAGGCTGTGACCCTTCCCCACCGAGCCTTGGCGTTGGCTGCACCAAGCCTCAGTCCATCTCTCAGTACGTACACCCGCAACCTGGAATGGGCCAGCGGGAAGCGTTCCCTCACAGACATCGCAATGTGCTTGAAGACCAACTAGTTTCTGGCAGACTGACGGAACTTTTTCATTGATATGATCACCATCTGGCAGCACTTTATGCCTGCCTCAGTGCCTCTGACACCAGCGCTAGATCAGAGAGTCTAAAACTGTACAGCAAGCATTGAATGAGAGCAGGCAAGAGAGATTATTTGAGTCATAGTGTCATAGAGAAATATGGTGGGGATCAATTGTGCTGATGTAGCTAGCTCCAATTTCCTGTTCCCAAAACACTATAACCCTCCAGCAGTGTGGGCATGTCATATATCATTGAGTAAGATTCATTCTTTTGAGAATGTGGTTTCTTTGTATAAATATCTCTCTGCAAGTGAACACAAGTCTAAATGAATGTGCTCAGCATATCTTAATTCTTTTCACCTTTTCCTTAATCCAAACAACCCTGAGTTACACACTTTGCATTATGGCAGACTTTGACAAAGCTTAGAATTTTTTCCTAACAACTTTCCGCCCACAAGACCTACAAGAAATCACAAGACAGAACAATACATGAAATCAGAGCAACCAATCATGGATTACAAATTTCAGATTTTGCTATTCCATTAATTGAATGCATTAGCTTCCAGCGAAGTACTCACCAGATTCTGTGTTTATATGTGAATGTTGATGTATTTACATTTACCAAAAATATACTTGCAAGAAACATGATTTTATTTGGGGTCATAGAATCCTGGCGCAATATAAGACAAAAAAAAACAGGTTGAACTCGTCCATGTTGACAAGGTTGTTAACCTGCACTAGTTCCATTTCTCTGCTTTAAGCCCATATCCCTCTCCAGTAGTTCATAACCTTCTTTTATGCCATGAACCCTTCCCATTAACTGAGGGGTCCATGGAACCCAGGTTGGGAACCCTTGTGTCAGGAGGAGGAGAGAAGGGTTGGAGTGGAATGTGGAAGGTGGGAGGGGGTGAAGGAGAGAGGGGGTGAAGGAGAGGAAGGAGGGAGAGGAAGAGGGAAGGGGAGGGGGAGAGGCAAAGGTAAAGGAGGAAGGGGACTATAGAATATGATGCTCTTCTGGAGCTTTTTTATATAGGGATCTGTTAGTCTTGTGAGACCATGGATTTGCGCCTTGGAAGGTTTCCAGGCCGCGGGCCTGGGCAAGATTGCCCATGCTGCAAGTCTCCCCTCTCCACACCACTGATGTTGTCCAAGAGAAGGGCACTAGGGCCAATACAGCTTGGCACCGGTGTCGTTGCAGAGCAATGTGTGGTTAAGTGCCTTGCTCAAGGACGCAACACACTGCCTCAGCTGAGGCTCGAACTAGTGACCTTCAGATCACTAGACTGACGCCTTAACCACTTCGCAACGCACCAACACACTGGAGCTTAGAAGAATGAGAAATGACTTGACAAGGTGGATGTGGAGAGGATGTTCTCTTTTGTGGGGGAATCTAAGACAGACAAGGCCAAACTTTTTCTCTGAGAGTACTGTAATTCTTTGGAACTCTTTTCCTCAAAGGACACCAGAAATAGAATTGTTGCAGATGTAAAGGCAATGCTAGATAGATTCTCGAAAAGTAAGAGTATCAAGTGCATGCAGAAATGCAGTTACAATCAGATAGGTCATGATCTAATTAAAGATGAAGAGGCTAAAGAGGAAGAGGTCTACTCCTGTGCCTAATTTATATGATCTGGGTCCCTGCTCTCTCACATCTTCCTCAACAGTCTCCAAGTATTCCCTTGCTCTTCAGCACAGGCCCAAATGTAATCATTCTAAAGCAAAACAAAAAACACATTGCTGAAGGCACTCATTGGATCAGACATCATCTCTCGAGGCAGAAGGATGGTCAACTTGATGGGTTGAGACCCTGCATCAGAACTTCAGACTCTTGTGTCTCTATAATCAATCTAACATTGCTTATTAAGTCATAACATTGTAGAAAATTGGTTTTTGTAAACTAGGCCAGGTGGCTCCTAGGTGTCGGCATCTCTGAAGATCTATCCTGGGTCCAACATATTGATGCAATTACAAAGAAGGCACAACAGCGTCCTGACGAAGGGTCTCAGCCCGAAACGCTGACTGTACTCTTTTCCATCGACGCTGCCTGGCCGACTGAGTTCATCCAGCATTTTGTGTGTGTCACTGCATTTCATTTGGAGTTTGAGGAGAATTGATATATCATCAAAGACACTTGCAAATTTCTACAGATGTGCCATGAAGAGCATTGTAACTGGTTGCATCACCATCTGGTATGGAGGGGCCACTGCACAAGATAGAAAAAGCTGCAGAGATTAGTAATCTCGGCCAGCTCCACCACGAACACTAGCCTTAACTGGAAAAAGGACATCTTCAAAAGGTGGTGCCTCATAAAGGTGGCATCCATCATTAAGGTCCCCAGTCATGCAGGACATGCCCTCATCTCATTGTTACCCTCAGGAAGGAGGTACAGGAGCCTGAATAAGCACACAAATTATTTCAGAAACAGCTTCTTTTCCTCTGCCATCAGATTTCCGAATGGACATTGAACCCATGAATACGATCTCAATATTTTTCCCCTCTCTTTTTGCACCAGTCAATGTAATTTTCTTTTCTTGTACATATTTCTAATTGTAACATAGTTTTTCTTATGACGTATTGCGACGTATTGCGAAGTACTGCTGCCAAAAAACAACAAATATCATGACATATGCCAGTGGTATTAATTTCTTCCCACAACCACTCCTCTGCCTGTTTTACCATGGAGATTTTTCACAACAAAGGAGGTCACTGAATCTGTCAAGTCTAAGTGACTCTCAGAGAAATCCTAAACCTCTAGTTATTCCTTTCCATCTGCATCACTGTGTGGCACAGAAACAGCACTGAGGCAGACAGGAGGACTCTGCAACCGGTAGTTAAAACTGCCCAATGCGTCACTGGTATCCGCCTTCCTGCCACAGAAAGGTGTCAGAAAAATGCCAGCAATATCAGAAAAGATTCCACCAGCCCTGTTCATGGACTGTTTGTCCCACTCCCTTCAAGGAGAAGGCTAGGTAGCATCCATGCTAAGACCACTAGACACAAATACAGTTACTTCCACCCCCACACCCTGCGCATCAGGCTAGTCAACACCTTCACCCATTAACTCATCCCACCACATCGCCCATTACCATTACTTCATCATTTCCTATCAGGCACCTTATGCACAGATACCTCTGTGCCTAGCGTCATGTTAGGTACATAGTACAATCAGTCTATGTACGTAAACTAATCTTACCTATCTATACTTATTATAACACACACAAAATGCTGGAGGAGCTTAGCAGGTCAGGCAGCATCTATAGAAATGGACAAACAGTCAATATTTCAGGCCGACACCCTTCTTCAGGACTGAGAAGGAAGGGGGAAGATGCCAGAATGAAAAGGTGGGCAGTGGGAAAGGAGGCTAGCTAGAAGCTGATAGGTGAAGCCAGGTGGGTGGGGAAGGTCAGAGGATGGAGGTGAAGGACTCCAATAGGAGAGGAGAGTGGACTATAGTAGAAAGGGAAGGAGGGAGGAACCCAGGGGGGAGTGATAGGCAGGTGAGAAAAGGTGAAAGTTCAAAATAGGCAATAGAAGAAGAGGGGAGGGGGAAGGGAATTTTTTTACCGGAAGGAGAAGTCGATATTTATGCCATCAGGTTGGAGGCCACCCAGCTATAATACAAGGTGTTGCTCCTCCATCCTGGAGGTGGCCTCATCTTGGCACAAGTGGAGGTCCAGGACCGACACGTCGGAACGGGGATGGGAATTAGAATTAATATTAATCTGTCTGGCCACGGGGAAGTCCCGCTTGTGGTGGTTGGGGTGGAGGTGATCGACGAAGCGGTCCCCCAATTTTTACATCGGGCCTCACCAGTGTAGCGGAGGCTGCATCGGGAGCACGGGACACAATATTGTGTTTTTATTGTGTAACTTATGCTGTATCGGATCCAGAGTAACAATCATGTTATTCTTCATTACACTTAGGTACAGATGAACGACAATAAATATTCTCGAATCTATCCTGTAACTTCATCCTAGTTCTCTTATCAAACACTTTATATTACAAAAGACAGTTTACCAACAAACAGTTCTCCGCAGCGTGGGAGGAAATAAGCATTCAAACAGACCCATACAGTCGCAGCATGAATGTGGGATCTCTGCACATACATGACCCAGGTCTGTGGAGCCAAGAGGAGCAGTTGCACCCTGTGTCACTTGTAGATACTGTACCCCTGAATTTCTGTCTAGAATCCTAAGAACATAGTTCAAACACACAACCTACAGACGCACTTTCGAACACCACCAGCTTTTAAGTAATTAAACACTGTCCACCTTATGTGCCATACACATCTTAAAATCCGAATAAAAGTGGGTAGACATGTATGTGAGGATGTAGGGTGTGAGAACGCAGATTTGTAGGGAAATAGACCAGATATTTATAAACAGCCCATTTATCACCTGCGATTATATCGAGCGCAGATAACTCTATTAAACAAAGTCCCAAGTTTAGTCTGGAAACAGCCTATCAGTCAAGTGCAACCGACCAGTTATCTCACGGGGCTGCAAATAGAGGTATTGTAACAATTGTTAAAATTATGTGAAGGGGTTGAATAATTGATTAAAGGAAACGTATTTTAATTCAAATACCTCTGTGTTATTCATTATTCCCCCCCCCAAAAAAAAAATAAACGTGGCCCATTGAGTCAGTCGCGGCAGACTGGACGATTAATTATTTTCCAATTGCTTTCAGCTGAGCTTTGTTGGTAGGCTGGGCTGCCCACTTCCCAGATGGAACTGCAGCAGGTTATTCGAAGTTTGCTTGGGTGGGACAATGAATAAATAACGGGAGGACTAGCATATTTTTCGAAGTTCTCTTTGTAGAACTGTAGGGTACGAATTGGTGAGTAAACTTATGAAACGTTTTCCGTAGCCATCTTTATAGTTGAGAAAGTATTTGTAATGGTTTTTTTTGCAGATCAAAATAATTGTTTCTGATTTTGACACCTTATTATTCTGACCTCGCCAACCTACCACCAAAAACAATGATCGATATCTTGTAATGCTCCAACTTGCATCAGGTTTATTTAACACTAGAAGAAAGTTAGTTGAATATTGGCCTTACTACACCGTGGGTTATCAAGATTTTGGACTCAACAGCATTCTTAGTTGTTTATCAAATATATTTAGCTTTTAAAACTGCAACACTTTAAAAAGTGTTAGTAAGGTAGTGATGAAAGGTTTGTAAAGGTTAAAGTTGTTATACTGGCCCAAGTGTCTGCTTATGGGATGGTTTTATTCACAAAGTACCTGAAAATAGCTCAGGTTGCCTATGTGAAGAGAAGTAGTTTCTAGACTGTGACTTTTCAAAGTTGCATTAAGTTCAATGTAACTTTTACTGTGATAAATTAATTTTGTATTTTTTTTTGTAAAGGCTGCTTGGTGCATAAGTGTTAATGTGCGACTTTGAGTATGAGCTGATGAATCTCAGGAAAAGTACTTGTTATATGAATTGCAAAGGTCAATTTTTATGTTTCTTTTCTAGATAAGGGCAGATTGAAAACAATTAAGCAATTTGTAAGGGTTCAAATTATTAAACTTAAGTTATCGAACAAAGGTTTTTCCTCAAATGGAATAAAGATTTATATTTCAGCTCAGAGCAGGTGTTGACTTCAAGGCCAGTTTTAGCATAATGTAGTAATCTTGGTTCAACCAAGATTATTTACAAGTACAGTTTGTTGCTTTGCATGTGGAAGTAGTCCGGTTATGTTTGCTGTCAGTTGACTTTCTGTCTATGCAGGTGCATTCCTGAGGAAAGCTCATTAATCTGGTTGATATTAAATGTCAGAATAGAAGGAAACCTGTCTTTACCCAAAGGAAATTAATAAGCCAGTCAACACACATCAAAGTTGCTGGTGAACACAGCAGGCCAGGCAGCATCTCTAGGAAGAAGTACAGTTGACGTCTTGGCCCAAAACATCGACTGTACCTCTTCCTAGAGATGCTGCCTGGCCTGCTGTGTTCACCAGCAATTTTGATGTGTGTTGCTTGAATTTCCAGCATCTGCAGAATTCCTCATGTTTATGCTTTTAATAAGCCAGTCAGGATATTTTGCTACAAATTAATCTTTCCAAAACATTTTTTCCTTTAACTGAATTCTTAAGCTACTGTGGCTGAGTGTCTTTGCGCTCTATTATTAGTGAGCTTCAGTGCCATGGCTGTTAACATGTCATACTCTGTAATATCTCATTGAGCAACTTTTGCTACTTGCAATAAATATCTTGGTACTTTATCCTTCTAAGCTTTACAAGAGCTGTTTAATGTTGATGACATATCCATGCTGCTTAATGTACTAAATTAAATTCCTTGTATTTCCAAGGTAAATTTAATATCCAGATTATGCAATTGAACAAAATCCCTTTTGTTGCTTTAATTTAAGCCAAGTGTGCTGTTGTATAAAAGCCAAATGTTGGTAAATGGCTAATGCTGTATAGTTGAAGTATTATAGTTTGGAATGAGGGCATTTTTTGTTCAAAGAGCAGAAGTGATGTATTCTGTGTGCTCCACCCAGATTTTGGTAGCTTTCAATCCAAAGGCATTACTTAATCTCCCAGTGAGTGTCCAGATATATTCCATTTCAGTTAGGTTTACAATGGTGTCAATGATTTGGTTTCAACAATTCAGCAAGTTAAGGTACTATGCAATTGGAATTGGAGGCATCAGATTTTCTCCACTGTTTAATAGACCCCCAGAGTTTTTGGTAGACTTTATCATTTGCATAGTGAGGTATAGTTGGATATAGTAAAGTGTACTTTTGTGTGGTGGATAGCTAAAGAATGAGTTGTCATGACTATTGCATATACTTTTAAGTACTTTGTATCTATATCTCCCTCTTCAGTAGAAGGTTTATCAGAAAAGATTGTTTGCTTGAGTCCTACCTTTCTCCAAAGACACCTTGGAGTCTGTCCATGCTTCCTTTCCAATCTAAATGTTGCCACATGGGAAGAAACAGGCCTTCAGTCCATTCCAGCCAAAGGGCCAATAAGGTAGCTGGGAAGAACTTGAGATGTGAGCTGAAGCTCCTGAACTGGAAAAGGAAAGCTGGCAACACCAACCACCCCATTCAGCAAATGACCTAGTGTTAATGCTCAACTGCTTTGTAAGAGGTGACTTGTGTACTGAGCAGTCTGGCCAATTGTAAAAGGCTACCCACTATGGTAAAATTGGAGGACATGGATCCAAGAGATGTTGTCAATATAATGAAGGTAGTTGTACATTACAGGATGGTATTGGTTGGTAAGATGGGCAGAGTAATAGCAGATGGAATTAATGCTGATAAATTCAAGTAGATGTGCTTTCATTCAATGAATGATACATTACTGTGGAATGGGTCCTTGGTGTGCAAGTATGATGATCTCTGAAGGTACATAAGGAGCAGGTAGATGTGGTATAAACACAAGAGATTCTACACATGCTGGAATTCCTAGAAACTCAAAATGCTGTGCTCTTCCACCAGGTCAGGTAGCACCCATAGAGAGAAATAAATGGTTGACATTTCAGTCTGAGACTCTTCAGGAGTGGAAAGGAAGGGAGAAGAAGATAGAATATGAAAGGGAGAGGAGGTGATGGGTGAAATCAGGTGAGGGGCAAGGTGGGTAAAGGGAGCAGGGTATTGGAGAAGCTCTGAGGTGAAAGGGGCAAAGGGCTGTAGGAGGAATCTGATTGGAGAGAACAGTGGACCATTGCAGAAAGGGAAAGTGGAGAGGTACCAGGGAGGTGATGGGCAGGTGAGAAGGGAAAAGATAGGAAGGGAGCCAGAATGGGTAAAAGGAGGAGAAATTGCTGGAAGTTAGAGAAACTGAGATTCATGCCATCAGGTTTGAAGCTACACAGAAAGAATACTAAGTGTTGATCCACATGGGTGACATTAGGAATGAGCAGCACATCAAAATGGGAATGGGGTAAAATGGGTGGCAACTGGTAAATCCTGCCTGTTCCAGCAGATGGAGAGTAGGTGCTTGATAATGTGATTGCCTCAATTTACTGTCTTGTCAGTCTCCCCAATGTGGAGACTGTTCCTGAAGCACTGGATAAAATAGATGACCCCAACAGACTTAAGACCATAAGACATGGGAGTAGAATTAGGCCATTGAGTCTGCTGCACCATTCAATCATGGCTGATGAAGTGTTTCCTCCTCTGGAAGGAGTATTTGGTGCTCTGGTAGTGACTGAGCAGGTGTAGCTGTTGCCATGCTTGCAGGGATACATGCCAGGAGGGAGATCAGTGGTGGGGTGGGGCGGGGGTACGGGAGGACATGTGAACAAGGGAGTTTCACAGAGTAAATCTTGCAGAGGGGAAGTGGAAAGGATGTGTTTAGTAGTTGGAACCTGCAGAAGATGGCGGAAGTTACAGAAAATGATGTGGGGGCGGGGGGAGGAATGAGAGATGCAGGTGAATGCTGCATCCAGGGAAGAGGAAGTGAAGCCCTGTTCTTTGAAGGAGGATATCTCAAATGTTCTGGAATGGAAGGCTTCACACTGAGAACAGATGTGGAAACAGAGGAACTGAGAAAAGGAAATGGGAATTGGCTTCCCTACTCACCTGCTCCTCCCTCCCCATGGTTGGCTCTCTTCCCAGATTGCTTTGGCCCATTTCCTCTTCTACCTACCACCTCCCAGCTTGCTTCATCTGTCAGCTTGTATTCCTTCCCTCCCTCACCTTATTCTGGCTGCTTCCCCCTTCCTTTCCTGGTCTGATGAAGGGTCTTGACCTGTTCTGATAAATGGCAACTGTTTAGTCCTCCTACATGGGTATACTAGCTTTCAATAGCCACTCCATAGAATATAAGATGATTATATGGTCAAGCTTATGAAATTTTATCTAGATTAAAGGTGAAAGTGTCTGGAGTTTGAGATGGCACACAATATAAGTGCATATTGACACAAGATGTGCAGCTGAGATCTGCCAGGTTGGTACTTGGCATGAAGAGTCTTGAGAGGAGAGATTGGTCTCCTTTGAACAGAGGAGGTTGAGGTATACAAAACTGAAGGTGGATGGGATACTTTTTCCCCATAGCACAATATCTAGAACTACCAGAAGGAATAGGTTTCAGATAACCAGGAGATATCTTTCCTACCAGAAGGCAGTTGGTGCATTCTGTTGGAGTGGGTGGTTGACGGAATACTTGGTAACATTTCAGTAGATAAATGCATGAATTGCTGAAGATGGGAACCTATGAGCCATGATGGTAACAGGATTATTTTCCAAGGGTAATTGATGGTCAAATGGACCAGTGGTTGATGAGGCTGGGTTTGTGCTGTCTGATTTTGATGGATGCATGCAATACAGGAAAGGTTGTGTTGCTGTCCCTAGATTGGGATCTCCAGTTTTGATCTGAAGTGGTGGGCAGCCCATATTCATAAATGGAAAGTGTCAAATATTCCAAAATGTAATTAATGTCCATGAGATAGAAATAGTTGGTATGGGTCTTGGCCCAATTGTATATCCAAATGAACTTGGTTGAGTCTCCACTAATTACCCTGATCTTGCTTTGTTCTTTATCCTTAATGCCAAGGAAGCAAGGGAATGATCTACCTCAAATAACTAATTGTGTTCACTTAAAGCAGGAGTTCCAGCCATTTTTAATGTCACAGACACTACCATTAACTGATGGGACTGTGGATCCCAAGTTGGGAATCCCTAACTTAAAAGGCTAGGTGTGAGGGGAATAGAATAGTCTGAGCCTAGTGAATAAACTTTAAAGTTTGCAATCAATTTTGAATTAAGTTTACTTCCAACAGTGAGCTGAGAAGGTGGTGGAAACTGACATTATTAGAAGAATAAATTTAGAATTTGTTTCATAAAACATAGAAACGAAAGAGGAAATGCTGAAGATCAGACAGCATCTGTTGAGAAACTGCTTGTTTCTGTTAGGTGACCTTTGATTAGATGAGAATGTGTACTTTTTTTGTGGGTTGGTCTTCACAGTAACCTGGTGGTGCTTTTTCTATTGATGTTGGAACTTTAAGGGGAAATGAGATTTCATAATGCTTGATGTGCAGATAGATATAATGGGCTAAATTCCTATGAGCAGATTTAATTAGCATTGCATCTCAAATTGTTTTTGCACAGGTTAATATTTTGTGACATTCCCGGCTTTTATTTTGGGTTTATCGGTTAAATATCTTCAAATCCAGCCCTGGGAACTTGGGACTCTGCTTTAGCCATGCTTGTTTTGGGTTGACTATTGAAGATTCCCTCAAATAAGTCAAAACAATATGGGTAATATGTAGCTTTGTGGAATGTGACATGGTTTGCAGTTTATGGGAAATGGAGGCCAGCAACCAATCAGTTAAAGCAATTGCAGATGCTGGGAATTTGGATGGTAAGCAATGATAAAAACACTTGGTATGCCAGGCACCTTCTGTGGATGAAAATGGTGAACTTGGTTCTGACCCAACAGAACTGGAGAAATGAGAAAATGAACTTTGTGTAAGGTAGAAAAATGATGAATAATAGAAAGAAAACAAGAACAGTCCAGATAATTGCTTTTGGCACTGATGGAAAATTAACATTGATACTGTGCTGGAATTGGGTGTTCCAATTGTTAGCACCTACAAGAAATCAAACAAAAAAGTGGATGTGGCTGATTAGATGGTAAAATGAAGTGATGATCTAGTACAGTGAGGTGTAAAAGGCTAAAGCAACATCTATGGAGGGATGTGAACAGTTTGAGGTGTTAGTTCAAGACCCTTCATCTGTGCTGAAACATGAGAGATCTCCAGGATAGCCAGAGTGGTGAATCTGTGGAATTGCCACAGGTGGCTGTGGAGGCCAAGTCATTGGATATATAGAAACATAGAAAATAGGTGCAGGAGTAGGCCATTTGGCCCTTCGCGCCTGCACCGCCATTTATTATGATCATGGCTGATCATCCAACTCAGAACCCCGCCCCAGCCTTCCCTCCATACCCCCTGATCCCCGTAGCCACAAGGGCCATATCTAACTCCCTCTTAAATATAGCCAATGAACTGGCCTCAACTGTTTCCTGTGGCAGAGAATTCCACAGATTCACCACTGTGTGAAGAAGTTTTTCCTAATCTCGGTCCTAAAAGGCTTCCCCTTTATCCTCAAACTGTGACCCCTCGTCCTGGACTTCCCCAACATCGGGAACAATCTTCCTGCATCTAGCCTGTCCAATCCCTTTAGGATTTTATACGTTTCAATCAGATCCCCCCTCAATCTTCTAAATTCCAATGAGTACAAGCCCAGTTCATCCAGTCTTTCTTCATATGAAAGTCCTGCCATCCCAGGAATCAATCTGGTGAACCTTCTTTGTACTCCCTCTAAGGCAAGGATGTCTTTCCTAAGGCAAAGGTTGGTAGATTCTTAGGGCATGAAGGAATACAGGGAGAAGGCAGGAGGTTGGTGCTGAAAAGAAAAATGGACCAACCATGATAAAATGGCAGAGCAGACTTGATGGGCCCAAAGGCCTAATCCTGTTCCTATATCTTGTGGAAACAAGAGTGGCAAATGATGTGGAACCAAGTGGAAGGTGATGGGCAATGGAAGGAAGGGGAGATAGCAACGAAGGCTGATGGGTGATTGGTGAAAGCAGCAAATGGTTTTGAGCTTACTGTCTTGTACCTTTTAATAGTTTAAGGTAAACAGTGACTACACAGCATAGAGTTCATATACTGTTTGATTTCTACAAGAGCTCTGCTACAGCTTTTGCTGCAAGATTGGGTCAGGACTGAAGGATTAGGTCTCAAAGAATTAGTAATACTTTCCACAGGAGCAAAACATGGCTATTGAGTGGTTAGCAGTTGGTGATCAAATGGGGTTGAGAATATTTGTGTGGTGAACTAACTTGAGTAATAGAGAAACTGAAGGAATGTCTTGAGGATAGATTTGTAGTGTTAAAGTATATAGTTCCATTGAAGAAAGGGATTTGTTTCTAATGAAGATGCCTATTAAAGAAGCAAAATATTCTGAACAAACCAATTTCTCCTTCTTCCCCCCCCCCCCCCGCCAAAAGGTCTACAGAGAATGATTTCCACTGTTTGAACCAGAATCGAATACAAGAAATGAGGTGGCAGTTTTTTCCCAAAATGAACTCTCTACTTCCCATATTTGTGATTCTAGGTAAGTATTTCACAACCATTTCTTAGGTAGCCTTGATTAACCTCTCTACAGGGGTGTGTGTATTTTTTTTTAATATAAAAGACTTGATCACATCTTTAAACCAGCTTCGGAATCTCAGATGATCCAGGAATAGCAAGGGGGTACTGTGTAGTTCTTGTGCCTGTTTGACATCCAGTTCTTTGGTCATGCCCTGTTTCTTTCCCCTACAGAAGTTAACATGGGTCACTTGCAGACCAACTAGAGACATTGCATAGGGAATAGAGAAAGTGAATTTCTTAGATTGGGGTGGGGGGGGGGAACAAATTAAATTCTGATTTGGAGGTTGATTGGAATGACAAACAATATATCCCAAGAGACTGACCTGCCACTTGGGTTATGGACAGAAGGGGTTCAGAGATGATGAATGAAATTCTATAAATTCTGGAATGGTTTCCACAGATTAGAAGTTGAAATCTCTCTCTCAAGCAAAATGGAAAGGTCGGGAGGGGGGGGCGCAGGTGGAGGGGGAAGACATGAGCATGCTATGATGTCTAACTCACTAACCCTAACCATATATCTTTGGGATAGGTGTGGGGAAGGGCTAAAACTGGAGCATTCAGAGGAAACCCACTCAGTCATAAAAATGTACCAACTGCTTGCAGGCATTGGTGGGAATTGAGCCACCAATTGGTGATTGGTACACCACCATGTTATCTATCATTAAACATGAGTTAATGACCAAACCAAGGGATAAATGGTTTTTGGTTCGAGGCTGACCAATGAGTTGTAAAGATTGACTGGGTACATACTAGTCTAACCTATGATTACGTAGATGACTCAATCAAATGTAATATCCAAATTTGATGCCACAAAATTAAGTGGTAAAGAATTGTGCCTAAAGGTGCTGTGCCCCCCCCCCCCAAAGTGTTGGTGGATTGATAATGTGTAAGGATATGGCAGATGGAATATAACATGGGAGTGGGAATTGTGGAGTTGTCTACCTAAGTAGGAAAAGGTAAATGGTGAGATTGAGAAGTGGTGTATGGAGCACAAATCACCAACTTAAAATGGATTTTAACTAATTAGGCAAATTGCATGTTTTTTGCAAAAAGGATGTGGGACTAAGCTGAAGTCATGCTACAACTGACTATGGGTGAGACCATGTTGAACATTGCACAGAGAGGGGTCTCCTTACCGTGGTATCTTTCAAATAGTAGGTGTCTAAAGGTTCATCAGATGGATACCTGTGTTTGGGTAATGTCTTTCAAATGTCAGTTTGGGCTTGCTCCATCGTTGGTTTAGAACAGGGATTCCCAAGCTGGAGTCTGCGGAACCCCTGGTTTAGACTGGGGTGGTTTAAGTCTGAATGAAATGATCATTCATATTAACAGAATATAGGGAGGATGCCTGTGGTTTCTGGAAACAGCAGTCGTCTCTTTTCTTGGTTTCAATCCAAAAGACATGGGTTGATACGATCTTTGGCCTTTGTAAATTCTCAGGTGTGTAGGGGGTGGTGCAGCCTGGGGCTCTTGGGGAAAGTGGGGAGAATAAAAAAAAAAAGGTGTTGTTGGATTAATGTAAAATGGATTGGTTTGGCTTCATTGGCTGAATAACTTACCCCCTTGCTGTATCACAGAATATTTGAATTTTTTTTTCCTAAGATGGTCTTTTGGTTGCTAACTATATTCAAGATTGGCAGGCATTTGTATATTGAAAATTGAGGAATCTAGACTTGGTACAGGAAAGTGGCACTGAAAGGTTAGGTAGTATCTTGGTGGTGTGTTATTTTTGGATTTCTACAGACCCCTGTTAGCCTTGCTCAATTTTCTTCAAGCTTCTTGACATTCAATCCAGTCCCCCCCCCCCCCACTACTTATTCTGATGCTATGACAAAGTTCCAGATTTCCTCATGAGGGCTGGATCTACTGGTCAGTCTTCCTTTACATTGGAGAAGAGATGTGGCAATGAGAATAGGCAGGCTCTACACACTACTAACCAGTGTTTCTGTATTGAAAATATAACAATAAACATGCTGTTAGCTTTCCCTCATGAGAACTTGACATATCTGAATAGCCTTTGAATGCTCCAAAGACAATTAAACCAATTAGTTTTGGTAGCACTGGATTGCTCGCATTTAGTACTGAAACAAAATTCAACTTTCATTATAGATACAAGCATGCCATTGATAACCTGCAGCCCTGGGAAATTGGATGAAGTTGAAGGGGCTTTAGTTTTGAGAACTTCTGTGGCATTACCTGAAAAACAGAAAAGGTCTCTTTCTAGTCCAGGCTGCACTCAACTATTGTGGGGGAAAAAATATGGATTCCTCCAAATCATTTGCGCTTTATTTGCACCTTAAACATGTAGCTTTGGCTTGAGTTTTGAACATTGGTTAGTTGTATAGTTTTTGGCTTGGTTTGTATTGACCTTTAGAGTTTGGTTCATAGTTGGGAAAAGTGAGTAAATTTAGCAAACTTGAGGCAATAGCCATGTTCTTTCAGTGATTTTTTGGGGATAAATTAGTGACTCTGTTCAAGGAAAAGTCAGGCATTTCCTACATTACTCTAATCTGTTGTATCATTCCTCATGCACCTCAGACTTTTAGAATTTCGAAGTTGTGTCATTCTGCAGGACCTCGTTGGAGGCCTGGTGTTTGCTGCCTTGCTACAGGGGCTGAGTGAATATGTAAAGAATACTGGGGTAATGGATTCAACCTCTATTGGGTTACAAAATGTACTTTGGCACTTTACTAAAACAGAGTGCAGGTCACTGAGTTGGTCCATAATGCAGACTCTTCATCTGTACTAAAGCTGTAGTCAAGAGACTGTTTTATAGTGAAGAGGCCATTTCAAAATTTGAGGAAAGCTGTTCAGATCTGTTATCTAACACACTTTAGATACCCACTGTCTGAGGATTTCAATATCCTTGATTATAGTTTGATTTCCACTGGGGTAACAAATCTTTCCAATGGTAGAAGTGTAGAATGCAAAAGGAACAAGAAAACTTCAAAGCAATCTGTTAGGATCTATTATAAACAGTATTTTGTCTTGGTTGCCTGTTGGCAAATGCTGATCTACTTGACCTATCAAACCACCAATTAAAAAACCAATTAAAACAGGACTGCTGTCTAAGGTACTTGTAGATTGTACTCTAAACACCAATGTTGACTGTTTGCATGACAAGCATTTGTGACTAGGGTTAACTTGGAAAGATCTCATTTAACTTTACGGGCTTGCCAGCCTTGTTCCTGCCAGTCACCCACTTTCTCAGCTAGTCAGTTATTGGTTCCCAATTGTCAGATACCATTTCCCTGCATTAGTGTGTTTTTAAATTCTACAGACAATAATTGGGGGCCAGTACCTATGTAAGCTGATTTTTCTTCTAAATCTTCTACCCCTCCTCTGGAAAGATCTTTACTGTGTACCTCTGGGCTGGCAATGGGTCATCTGGCCATACTGGACACTATCATTTTCTGTCCCTTATTGCTTTCTGGCCTGAGCACATGCATTAAATGTGGCAGCAATTTACTGCCTAAAGTTGGATTGGAATCTGTCAGCTTGCTGCAGCCAAAAATATACTTCTCTTTGCAAGCACAAAGCAATTGATACAACTGGGCAGGGGAGTAGGTGGGTGGGGTATTGTGGGAAGAATTTGATATCCCTGGCATGTGTCATGAAATCTGTCTTGTGTCAGTAGTACATCACAATACATTAAAACAGTAAATTACAATGAGTGTACAGTCTATAAAATATCAGTAATTCCAAAGGGGGGGGGGGAAGAAAATTGAGGTAGTTTAAGGGTTCAAAGTCCATTCAGAAATCTGATGGAGGGGAAGAAGCTGTTCCTGAAATGTTGTCTTCAAGCTCCTGTACATACTTGACAGCAGCAATGAGAAGATTGCACGTGGATCCTTAATGACGCTAACTTTGAGGCATTGACTTTTGAAGGCCTCCTTGATGTTGGGGAGGTGAGTGCCCATGGAACTGGCAGAGTTTACAAATTCCTGTAGCTTCCCAATCCTGTGCAGATGCATTGCCCCTCCACACTAGACAGTGGTACAAACTGTTAGAATGCTTTCCACAGTACACCTGTAGAAATTTGTGAGCATCTTTGACATGCCAATTCTCCCAAGCTTCTAATGAAATATAGCTGCTGTCATGTCTTTATAATTGCATCAATATGTTGTGCCCAGGATAGATTTTCAGATGTCAACATCCAGGAACTTGAAACTGCTCACCCTTTCCACTTCTGATCCCTTGAAGACTGGTGTGTTACCTCAACTTCCCTTTCCTGAAGTCCACAGTTAATTCCTTGGTCTTGCTGACTTTAACTGGTGTCACAGTAACAACTTTACAGTCAACTAGCTGATCTGACCAGCTCCTGTACATTTCTTTGTCACCATCTAAAATTCTGCCAACAATAGTTATTGGCAAATTTATAGATAGTGTTTGAGCTGTACCTAGTCACATATTCATTGGTGTAGAGAGTAGAGCACTGGACTAAGCACACATCCTTGAGGTGTGCCAGTGTTGATTGTCAGCAAGATGGAGATGTCATTTCCAATTCTCACAGACTGTGGTCTCCCACTGAGGAAGTTGGGATTCTGTTGCAGAAGGAGGTACAGAGGCCCAGGTTTTGGAGCTTGCTGATTAGAACTGAGGCTATGGTTGTTGAACAGGTATTTGTATTGTCCAGGTGATCCAAAGCCAAGTGGAATCGGATTGCATCTGCAGTAGTCAGATTGCAGTGGGTCCAGGGTGTTGCCTCAGCAGGAGTTGATTCTAGCTATGACCAACCTCTCGAGTACTTCAACACAGGTGTGAGTGCCACTGGGTGATGGTCATTGAGGCAGCTCACCTTGTTCTTGGGCACTGGTATGATTGTCACCCTTTTGAAGCAGGTGGGAACAGCCAACAGCAGCAGTGAAAGGCTGAAGATGTCTTTGAGCACTCCTGCCAGTTGGCACAGGTTTTCAGAGCCCTAGCAGGAACATTATCAGCACCTGACCCTCTTGAAAGATGTTCTGACGTCAACATCTGAAACAGATCACATGGTTACCAGATGCTACAGGGATCCACAAAGCCATACTTTTATGCTCCTTTTCAAAGTATGCATAAAAAGCATCGAGCTTATCTGGGAACTGAAGCATCACAGCCATTCATAAGGTTAGATTTGGTTTATAGCCTGCAAGCTCTGCCAGAGCTGACTTCTGGTTCTGTCCCATTTCCTCTGTTTACCACTTGCTCACTTCTAGCATCTGAAGTCTCTTGCTGTTTTCCTTTTCCCTTCGTGTTTTCTTCTAACTCTGACCTAGTTGTGTCCTCTCCATCAGCTATACTCAAATATTTCCTAATCCCCTGCCCTGACAACGTGCTGGTCTTGACTCTCCTCCCCTCAGACAAATAAGAAACAAACTACCTTTGCAAGTACATGCCATGTCTGAAGGGAGAGAAGATGGTATATAATATTAATCCCAATGCATGCTTAGTTAGCTGAAGTCTGCTGTTGAGAGGGATTAAAAAATGCTAATTAATATTGTGAATTTTTAGCTGAATGGTTACCTGTCAAGTCTACTGCTTCACCGAACAAGTCGGAGATTCAAGGAGCTAAGCTTCCTTTGCACCTTTTCGGAAAACATCTAACTGGAGCTGAGGGCTTTATTAATGAAATGAGTTACTCTTTGAAGAGCAGTGGACTTGATGGTCAAATTTTGTACTCTCCGAGTATGAATGCGCAAAACGTGACAAAGTTTGTATCTACACATACACTGAAAAATGGGACAAATTCAGGCTCATCCTCTGAACACTTTCTGCCAGTCTCTCCCACTGAAGATGAGAGAGTTTCTCTCCAAGTGGCCCCGTCTGAGCTTAAATTTGCAACACAGCAAGAGGTTAAATCTGAAGGATATCCTACACTTGATACAACAGACAGCTCACAAAATGTACCTACTCTAAACAGCATACGTATTTTGGATACAGAGCTGTCTCTCACTGGATCTTTAGAATTTAGCACTGGGAAACGAGTATCATTTGAACTTGTTGAAACAAGGCAACCTATACCATCCACAACAGCATCTAGTTCACTTGGTTCAGAGCCAGCCTATATAGCGCACACAAAATCTGATACAGTTGGCTGGGACTCCAGTTTAGAACAACACTCTGCATCCCTGCAGTCTGGTAATCCTGAGCTATTCAATAGCTCCAGGAGCTGGCAAATGCTAGATGTTTCCAAAGGTGAATTGTCATCTTCAGTTTCCATCAGCAGGTCCCCAAGAAAATCTGACACAAACACAATGGCCTCTTTTGTTTCCATTACTCAGGCTCCAGATGTTCATGAACCAAACACCATGGCTGCATCAGATTCTTTCCATGGACTTGCAGATGTGTCGGTGTCCTCCAAAGAATCTACTTCAACTAGCCAAGCACGGGATGTTTCCCTTGCACACTTCGTGGCTTTGTCTCTTTCTCCCACTAGGTTGTCAGGTGTTTCTGAGGAAAATACTACACCTGTTTCCAACACACCAGCACCAGATGTGTCTTGCCTGTTCTCCATCAGTCAGACTCCAGATGTTTCTCCAAACTCCATGCCTGCATCAGTTTCAGCAGACAGGTTATCAGATGCTTCTGAAAATGCAAATGATTCAACTGTTTCTATTCATATTCCAGATGTAACTGTGGCACACTCAACAAATCCATCTTACAGGGACGAGACCATGAATGGAATGGAGTTGTTCTCTACCTTTCAAACTCCAGATATTTCAGAATCCTCCATGGCAAGTTCAGTTTTGGTACAGTGGCCGGCAGTTGATTCTGAATACTCGGTTTCACTGGTTGCTGAGAGTCCAGCAGTTTCCACCCTGGTTCCTGATGCTGCTGCATTCACCACAAGTGCATTGGTTTTGGAGCGGTCATCTGACATTTCTGAACATGCAACTGCCTTGTCTGTATCTGAGCAGGATCCAGATATTTCTGACACATACTCAACAGCTCCCTCTGTTTATAGTGGTCATTCTTTGACTGATCCATACTCTACTGGTCAAACTCCAGATATTTTTCCATACTCCATGATTGCACCTTCAATGGAGTGGCTGCCAGATGTTTCTGAATACTCAACAGCTGCTTCCTCTGTCACTAACCTGATTCCAGGTGTTTCTGCAGACTCCATATCTGTTCTCACTACCAATGAGATGGTGTCTGTAGCCACAAGCAAACCTCCAGATGTTTCAGATGCACACTCTACAGCTGCTTCTCGTGATTCCACTCAATGGCTACCAGAAGATTTGGACTACTCCACAGCTTCATTTGTAACTAGTTGGTTGGCTGGTAACTCCAAAGCAGAAACATCCATGGCATTACCACAAGCAGAGCAAACTACTTTGAGGGAAGCTAGCTCTACTGAGTTAACTAGTTCTGGGGAGTATTTCTCCGCTACTTCATCGCCCACCAGCCTTGACCCTACTGAAGCTTTGTCATCTTCCCACTGGGGTCCGGGGCTTATTGGTAAACAATTCACGTTGAAGAAAACCAGCTACTACGATCCTTTTACAAGTCCGCCAACTAACGGCATCTACAAGGGACCAAACATTTCGGAACTGCAACCTGTTACCAGGGCAACCACTATTGGAGCAAACTCGGGCACCAGTGCTTTGACATTTGAGTTGACTGAAAATGTATCATCGTTTTCACTGACTGGGCAGAATACTACTGAAATCCAGACACCTCTTCGGTTGCAATTTGAAATCCTGAATAGAAATTATACAAATTCATTGACTGATACATCTTCGGAAGGCTACAAGGTGATGGAGACTCTTGTGAAAGGAACTGTAAGTGTCTGATTTTGTTATAATGGGTTTCTTTGGATTTTTAAAGCTCAATATGTAAGCTATGATCATGAAAACATGAAGTAGCATTGTATCATAACCATATTATTTAAATCTAAACTAGTGTATCTAAGCAATGTCCATATTAATTAATTTAGGTTCCCCTTTTCTCTGCCTTGTTATTATGGACCTCTGGCTTTGGGCTCAGTTCCATTAGGACCAGATAATTACACACTCAGGAACTATTTGCCTGTAAAAAATGCCCAAGATGAAGATGGAATAATTGCTCATGTTTACAATGTCCTCCTCCATCCAAACCTGGGGTTCTAAATCTAATTCCATTGTAAATGGAAGTGGCTAAATTGATGCTGTTAAGCCCCTTGGCTTTGGGGGGGGGGGGGGGGGAGGGTGGTGTGGTGGGAAGCAGTGACCCCAATGGACGACAACTAGATATTTCTTTCTGTGAAGATGCATTTGACCCTGACTTCAGTGAAGCCAGCTTTGCTTTCGTGTTATACAAGTAATCAAAATGTGAATTGTTTCTTTTCACTTTTCATGGTAGTTTTTTTTTGACAACTCTTGTTTCAGCTGAATGCCATTTTCCATGCTCGCTATGGTGACAACTTCCTTGGAATCCAGGTGCTTGGCTTTAGGCAAGTAGAAAATTGTCATAGTTTATTGAAGGTACAGGTATAGTATGTATAATAGTCATTATGCAAACCTATGGAGTGAATAAACTAACATGAGATGGCCCTGGTCAATGGAAAACTGCTAGATTATCTTTAGAGCCGAATCACAGGACAATTTACAATGATCAATTAACCTAACAACCAGTATGTCTTTGGACTGAGAGAAAACCAGAGCATGCAGTCACGGGGAGAACATACAAATTCCTTGCAGACAATGACTGGAATTAAACCAGAATGCTAGTACTGTGAAGTGTTAACTAATGTGCTACTATATTGGAAATGCAAGTTGATTCAGATCTAATGGCCTGAAGCAATTAGAGGGTGGATGGAACAATGAGGATATCTTCAGGCAAGGCCGGGGTTGCCCAGTTTGCCTTTGATTACCCATGCAAAGAAACTTGTTCAAGCAACACACACAATGCTGGAGGAACCCAGTAGGCCAGACAGCATCTATGGAAAAGAGTACAGTTGCAGTTTCGGGTTGAGGCCCTTTGCAGGAACCAAAGGGTCTCGACCCAATATGTTGACAGTACTTCTCTCCCTTCCCCTGCCACCCCCCATAAGGTGCTCCCTGACCTGAGTTCCTCCAGAATTTTGTTATAAAGAAACTTGTTAACCTCCCCAATTCAAGAGTGGGACGGTATCCCAGTTAGACTTTGGTTCAAGTTTCTGCTTGCATAATTGATTTCTCACTTTTTTTTAAATTGCTTGACCCAAAGCATACTGGGTTTGTCTCTTGTTACAACTGCACACAAGTCAATGCTGCACCATAAGTCACTTAAGCTCTGGGGTGAGAAGGTTGCAAAATATCAAGGTACATTTGAACCAGCAACTTTAAACAAGTAGCCACTTGAAATTGCAAAATTGCACATTCCAAGATCTTAAATTTCTTTTCTCATTATGCTGATCTGGTTTGACCCAACCACTGGAATGTAAACCTTTTCCAGAACAAAATGACACCTGGTTGTTTATTACTTAAGTCAGTCTGGAGGGTATTATGATCCTTGTGTATGCTTGAAGGCCTAATTCTTTTTGGTGAGGGTTAATTCCAGAGCCGGGTGTCAAAATAACATTCTCAACATGAATATGGTTAACAAAGCGCTGAATGTGGACCTCCTGGCTAGGGAGTCTTAAGTGGATTGAAATCTCAATGGGAGTGTTTAGGAACTGAGAACATCAGAGCTGAGTCTTATGAAGTTTGTGCCAATAGATGCAGTTTCTGTAAACACATTGGAAATATTTTTGAGGGATGCAGTATGGATGTGTAATAAGTAAACCAAATTGTAAATGGCAGAGCTGGCTCCCTAAGCTTTGGTTAAAGGCACAAGTTAACCTCTTGCCTGTCATGGAAGGTCATGGATGATCCAATTGGACTTCGCCTTTGGTGTTTTTGTTTAACCTAGTACTTTCACCATTTTTTTTTCCAAGATCATATTCGATTCCTGAAAATACTCCTAAGTGTTTCACCTTTGAGCTAGATTTATATCCCTTGGAAAATTTGCTCATTCTGAGTGGGTGACATCTTTAATTTAAGTGACCTCAATTTTAGATCCTTGATGCACCCTCTTTCCCAGTCAAGACTTTTGGAATCTTGTGTGCTTCGGTTGATTCTCTGACTCAACACCAGATGATACAAACCTAGGCAGTCTTATTGAGTGCCTGACTAGCCCAGCTATTAGTTCATTAAATGTTGAAGGGCTTCGATAAATCATGAAGCGACCAATACTTATCAGTACTCTAGTTATCCTCACACCTCCTATAATGGCAGCATAGCCTCTTGTTCTCAGTTTTCCTCACGATAAGTGATAACTTTCACTCCTGCTCTTAATGTTTTTCTGACACAGGAATGGGTCAGTTCTAGTTGAATGTGCAGTGATGTTCCAGAAGGAGACTAATTTGCCCACAGGTTCTGATATTGTTCGGACAATGCTTACCTTCATCTACCATAAAGATCTGATTCCAATTGAACTGGTAATTGATATCAACTCTGTTGCTTGCAGTGGTGAGTCCTTAAATATTTTTAAGATTAGCTTCATGTTTATAACGCTACATTTCTTGGCAGTAAATTCATTATTCAGTGCTCTTAACTTGAATGGAAGAGTTGGTTCAAGCTAGTACAGGTGATCATGCATAATGTTTGGGGGGAAAAGTAAAATGCATACAAATTAAAGCTACAAATGATGAGCAAGTTTACTCTAATGCCATACAGACACAAGAAAATCTGCAGATGCTGGAAATCCAGAGCAATGGAACAAAATGCTGGAGGAACTTGGGTCAGGCAGCATTTAAGGTAGAGTAAACAGTCAACATTTCAGGCAGAGACCACTCTTCAGAAGTGGGAAGGGGTCAGACTAAGATGGCCTGAAATCTCTCATTCTCCATTCCTGGTTTTTTTCCCCCTCACCTTGTCGCCTTGCCTGCCTAAAACTTCCAGTTCTCCTCCCCTCCCTTTCTTCCATACTCTTCTGTCCTCTGTCTGATTTCTCCTTATCCAGTCCTTTACCTCTTTTGCCAATCAACTTCCCAGCTCTTTACTTCACCTCCCTTGTCACCCTTGTATTACTTCCTCCCCTCTCCCCATCTTAATCTGACTTCTCTTCCTTTCCAGTCTTGAAGGAGGGCTGTTTACTCCCTTCCATAAATGCTGCCTGTCCTGCTGAGTTCCTCCAGCATTTTGTCTAATGCCATTTAAGCTGTTTGTTTGGAATAGCTCATCCCTGTTTTTTTTAAACTTTATTTACTGGATTTTTTTTGCCACTTAGTTGAAATTGAGCTCTGTATCTCAGCTCTACTGAGATGAGATGAGTGAACTGTTTGAAGTATGGAATGGACAAAAGCTGGGATTTTCCTACAAGCATTGCCTGTGAACTAGCACTAACAATGTATACAAGAGCAGCAGGACCAAAATTCATTGAACTTTTTTCTGTAGGTTATTTTGTTCTTAACATTCTAGCTACAATTGAAGTGCATTTTTCAGCTGTCCCTTGCAAGAGCAGTATTTTAAGGGTTTGGATATGGGGAGACAGCATTGTTATCATTGTTTACAGATCCTTCTAAATATCCAAGACAATATCCTGGTAAATAATAGTAGGCAGCAAAATCTTGAGGTACTTGCCCAGTAGAAATGTTTGCAATGTAATACTAATCTGAAATTGCATTTATTAAGCTGCTGCAGTCTTGGCATTATTGAAATACACAAGCTGTTCTTAAACCAAAATGTGGAATCATCTACCTGTCTAGTTCTTGAGTGATCAAAATGTAACTGATCAACTGCACTATGATGAGGTTAATGATTTGATTTTTGTATTTCAGGCTACAGTCTCTCAAATCTCAATCCTGAGATGTTGCTTATTGAATTTACAGCCTTGAGCATAGGATTTGGCCCATGGTCCAATGAGCAAACGTTTCTACCTGGTGTGCTTCAACTCTTGAGCAGATGGGTATGTCTTCTGCACAATCATGTTGGGTAACTTTAGGCTGCTCTATTTTTAATTAATTCCTGGAGTCTTAACATTTGTCTTGGTTTTCACAAGGTTGTAACAATCCTAGAAGAAGAGTATGTGGTCCAAGAGTTTAATATCGGAACAGTTTTGTGAGTAGTTTCCAAGTGCACGAGATATTGAAACAGTTGGATCTTAATGCTAAGCTGAACTACCAGTGCAGGTGGTCTTGATTCATATACTCCAATGTATTTAACAATTGTATGCTTGCAGACCTGTCCAAGGTGATGTGAATATTCAAGGGACTGCACTTCTGTCTACCCCAGTGCATGTTGACAGTGTTGAGGTGTTGATGCTGCTTAGTGATCTCGTCAATTCATCGGTGGATCTGAGATCACTGAAGGTAAATGGTAAGTTTCACCCGGCAAGTTTGTAACTTACCCTTGTATCTATTCAATAATCTTATTGGAAGTCTGTGTGAATCTCTGGTGTGGTGCACAATATATAGTTTATCCCTTGAGTCTCATCAATGCTATCACCAGGTCTAAATTGTTTAAACATTTGGATTTCCTGCTATAACTTGGGAGGTAACATTTGGAAGCCTAATTACATGTGTTTAGCCAGGTGACTGCCTGGTTGCAACATCTAAGTGTAGAATATAATGTACTAAATCAAATTTAAATGCTTACTTGTCTTAAGTCATTCAATGAGATGTGTTCCTGCAGTTACAGCAAGGGGGACTGGGTGTACCAGAAAGCAGACATTGGAAATGGCTCAAATAATTCATTGTGGAAAAAGTTGAGAAGTCCCATTCTCCTTTGGGAAGCAGGATGGTGATGGCAGCCAAGAGATCTATCCATGAAGAAATTTCCTGTTTGGAATGGATGTCCATTAGATCTAGCAATCTAGTTGAAAGAATCAGGAGAACAGAAGTGGGGTACAAGATGCTGTAAACCCAAGGTAGATGTGAGAACATGTCAAAAGTGCTGAACATGTTAAGAGCATTCATGATGACTGTTTGGATATGACTGGCAAGTGTCTGGGATGAACCTTCAAGCTAGTTACTAGCCAACTGTTGACCAGTGCTTTGTAATAGTGACATGCCTGTAGGTCTGCATTTTTCACCCCATCTGAAATGATCCCTTGGAGTAGTCCCTTCTGATGGCAGTTTTGTTTGTGTGGGTACAGCTGAAGAGATTCATTTACAGGACCTGCATCACAGCATGGACCAGCTCCCAAGGCAAGTCTAGATCTTAGTTGGGGAAATTTAATAAAAAAAATATATATATTAAAAGTTATGGTGCTAGTGAAACTGGAATGGCACTTGCACATTTGGGGAAGGAAACCCTACCTTGTTTACTGGACCAGGTCTGGGATTCTCGCAACCATTCACATGGTCAACTTGTTACTGCCTTCACAAATGCTAACCTTGGGCTAACTGTGACAAATGTTTTGTGGTTTGTGCTGCAAGAACTTTACCAGTTTGAAGCTTTGAGCTTCCAATAAGCACACTGAAAGTGGAAGTCAAGGTCAGTGAAGAGGGTGCAATTGGATCTTTGTGGTCTACAATACAAAAGTAATCAGATCTGCATAATAGCATTGAACTTTCTAAAGCTGTGTATGCTTTTCTTGGTCTGATATATCGCATGATAACTTCAGTTTTTAAAAACATTTTTGGACCAGTCTGGTATTTTGAGTAACTTAGGAGGTTTAACCAAATCAATTTGACTGCATGACCAGCCTTTGTATCACTTTCTTCAAACTGCTACAAATTAACAATGTAGCATTCAGTAGAAAACTAAGGTAATATTTAAGAACATTTGACCCAGTGCAATAATCCTGCAAAGATTTAATGCCATCTCACATTAAGTGAGAAATCTGTTTTCAATTTTAATGGTAAATGCACCTTGACTTGTTTTACATTTATTCCAGGGTCTAGTATGAACTTGGGGGCCCTTCCCATTTCATTTAAAATCGAAAACCGAGAGTACAACACCACCCTCAGAGATTCACGGTCTGCGTATTTTTGCGCACTTGGCAAAGCGGTAACTGAAGCTGTAAGTAACAAAAAAACGCAATGGTGGCTCCAAAGCATCTCCCAGACACTCGTTCTAGGGAGGTTCTGTTCTTGCTTTTCATTCTTAAGGAGTACACTATTGACAAATGTGTTGCAAATGGTTGTGCAAGTGATGGAGCTTATTTTGTATTTGGAAGTGTAGTGGTTAGCTTTATGCTATTACAGTGCCTGTGATCTGGGTTTAATTTCTGCCACTGTCTTTAAGGAGTTTGTATGTTCTCCCTATATTTGTTTGGGTTTCCTCCCTTGTTCTAAAGACTTGGCCTAGAAGGTTAATTGTTATGGGTGTAATTGGACAATGCAGGCCTGCTGGGAAGGTGAGCTCTGTTACTGTTAAATATAAAATCTTAATGTCACACTTGATAACTAAGTGAATCTCTACAAGAATTACAATCTAAAGGGGAATGGGGGGGGGGGGAACAACTTCGTTCTCGTTTTAATGTTTTTAGATTCTTCCTCGCACATTTCTGCCTATAGTTTGAGGTAATTGCAGTAAACTGACTTAATGTTAGTGACAGACTTCATGGGTTTAAAGTGGGTTGGAAATTTTGCAGCACCTGAGTTAAAATTACCTTTGGAATTTGGGGCCAATAAACTGAGCTGTCCATCACCTCTGATTACATAAGGCTTCTGGGTGGTAGTTGCACTAGCTGTGCATTGATTCTGGGGCCAAGGAAGTGGATTATAAGAGATTGGATGAGTGACCACATTATCCAAGAAGATAGAAAGCTGGTTACCACTTTTAGAAAGATTAGCTTTATTGTCACCCATCAAAACATAGTGAAATGTGTCGTTTGCATCAAATCAGTGAGGATTTGCTTGGGGGGCAACCTGCAAGTGTTGCCACATTTCCAACACTGGCATTGCATGCCCACAACTTGCTGCCCTTAATCCATGTATTGCTTGGAATGGGTGAGGAAACTGGAGCGGCTGAGGAAATCCAGTCATGGAGAATGTGCAAGTTCCTTCCAGCCAGCAGCAGGAATCAGGCAACACACGTCAAAGTTGCTGGTGAACGCAGCAGGCCAGGCAGCATCTGTAGGAAGAGGTGCAGTCGACGTTTCAGGCCGAGACCCTTCGTCAGCAGGAATCAACCCAGATCGGTGATCAGTGGTGCTGTGAAGCAATTGTGCTAACTGCTGCGTTACTGTGCCGCCACTTTGCTCTCAAGCAAATTAACACCGCCTATGGACACACTAGTTTACACTTGTGTTCTGTCTGAACTTTATCCGCTGTAAGCAGCATTGGGGGTTTAACTTGGCAGTCATTAAAATGACTAAGTTTCTATTTTCCTTTGGTTCCATGTGTGAAATAAAATACTTTCATTGGGCAAGCACTACATTAAAAGATTTGTTTGCTCTTTTGAGCAAACTAATTTCCTCCATCTGACAGCGTATTTCTCCAGAAAGTGCTGCCTTTCAATGCATTTTAATTGCTTGCTGTCTCTTTGTATATTTGACTCTTGATTACTGAGGTGAATAATAATGGATTGTTCATCTCAATCCTGGATTCTAGGAGTGCAAGGGTCTTTACTATTCCAGAAGCAGACTAACAGGCCACATAGTGGCCACTGAACATTGAATGTTACTGGCCAAATTGAATGGCAACTTTGAGCCTTTTGGCCAAATGTCTGTATCGACTGTCCTTAAAACTAAGTGGTATAACAAGCACCCAATTTGTCCTAGGGTTTGTTGATATGCTGCAACTTTCAAATAGTGTGTAACCCATTTTTCTTGATTTCTCTCCGAATTCAGCTGAAATATTTGCCTTAAAACCTACTCACTTTTTTGCCCTGCAGTATCTGGAGTTCTATTTACTTTGTACCTACTACATTAGCCTTTCATGAAATAACAAGCAGGATAGATAAAGGAAAATCAGTGGATGTTGTGTACTTGGGTTTTCAGAAGGCCCTTAAGGTGCCACACTAAGGCTACTTAGCAAGATGAGAGCCCATGGTATTACAGGAAAGTTAGTAACGTGGATAGAGCAGTGGTTGATGGGCAGGAGGCAAAAAGTGGGAATGAAGAGAGCCTTTGCTGATTTGCTGCCAGTAACTAGTGTTCCACAATGGTCTCTGAAACAGCTTCTCTTTGTATGCCAATGTGTTGGATGCTAGAATTGATGGCTTTGTGACCAGGTTTGTGGATGATATGAAGACAGGTGGAGCAGGTAGTGTTGAGGAAACAGGAGGGCTGCAGAAGGACTTGAACAGATTAGGAGAATAAGCAAAAGAAGTGGCAGATAGGATACAGTGTTGGGAAGTGCATGACCATGCACTTTGGAAGAAGGACTAAAAGTGCAGGCTATTTTCTAAATGGAGAAAATTCAAAAATCAGGTTCAAAGGGACATGGAAATCCTCAGCCAGGATTCTATAAGACTTGTAGTTGCCTTTGTCACCCACCTATTCAACCTGCAATTCATTTCAAGAGGACTAGAATATAAAAGCAGAGATGTAGGGTTGAGGCTTTAAGGTACTGGTGAGGCCTCATTTAGAGTATTTTGAGCAGTTTTTAGTGCCCCTTGGAAAGGATGTGCTGGCATTGAAAAGGGTTCAAATGGGATTCATGGAAATGATTCTGGAATTGAAAGGATTGTATGAGGAATGTTTAATGGCTTTGGACCTGTACTTGCTATAACTTAGAAGAATGAAGGAGAATCTAATTGAAACCATCAAATGTTGAATGGCCTAGATAGAACGGATGTGGAGAAGTTTCTTGCTGTGAGGGAGGCCCTGACTAGATGGCACAACCTCAGAATAGATATCCATTTAGAATGGAGCTGAGGAATTTCTTTAGCCAGAGCATGGTGAATCTGGAATTATTGCCACAGGCCAGGTTAAGTATGGTTAAGTTGGAGATTGATGGATCCTTGAGTCAGGATGTGAAAGGTTAGAGAAGGAAGGAGAATGGAATTGAGGGAAATGGATCAGGCATGATCAAATGGCAGAGCTGACTTGATTGGCTGAATGTCCTAATTCTGCTCCAATGTCTTGTGATCTTGTGGAAATAGTCATACCACTCAGTCTATGCTTTAAGCTTGTATTCATGGTACAGAAACTCTCAGCAAGCACTATTTCTGGTCCCTGTGGTTGGGTGTGGAGTTGGAACCATTGATCAGTGACCTAATTGGATATACAGCCACCACTGGGAATGCTGAGGTGCTTTGAGCAGTTGGCAATCAAGGTTCAACAGGAGCAACAATGTGAGAAACCAAGAAGTATTAGACTTTGGTCTTTGGAACATAAAACCTTCTGGCCTATGATGTTGTGCCATCCTTTTAACCTACTGCAAGATCAATCTAACCCTTCAGTCCTACACAGCCCTCCATTTTTTTTAATCACCCATGTGCCTGTTTAAGTTTCCTAAATGCCCATAATGTATCTACCTCTAAGCACCCCAGCAGGGCTTAGTACACAGTGCTCTATGTATTTTTAAAAAAAAAACTTGCCACTGCTGTGTCCCCATACTTTCCTCCAATTAACTTTATGCCATATCTCTAGCTAATGTACCTCTTGTATACCTTTAGGTTCCTTTTCTCCAAAGGGAAAAGCCCCAGCTCACCTGTTAGACATGCTCTTTATTACAGGTACTTTTTTTTTAAAAAAGCAATCTCAGAAACCAAGAAGTCAGTGTTATCCACCTACAAAGAGGGCCAGGCACTCAGTCCTGCAAAGGCAACCTTCTTTCCTTGAGGCAGATGCCTTCATCTCCAGAATAGATGGTAGTTTTGATCCTTAATCTATTGATGGTATATCTATCAAGCTATTGTTCTGTTAGAACAAGTTCACATACTTAAGTGCATCCTATCTTTTAGCTAACAATGAATTTTATGGCAAAACCCTGTCACGTTTCATCTGGTGTTTGAGGTGTTAATTTGGAAGTTGCACTTGCCCAGGCATTATCATTCCTTAACATAGATGAAGTGTGCAGCATTAATTCCCAGCAGCTTCCAGTTAAGGCTGTATTAAGCAATTGTTCTTTCACCTCTACTCTAATCCTTTATGCATAGCTACTCTCAGAACAAGCTTGCTAGTGTTAGGAGACTGTTCTTGGTTGGGGGGGGGGTGGGAGCTTGGCACTGAGTTTATGGAAGTGGGCCCTTTGGGCCATTGTGCTTTTGCCAAGCTCTCCTTGTGCATTGACCCCACTTTCTTTTATATATAAAGAAAAAAAATTGGCCTATTACCCAAACAACTTGCAGATCTTTCAGATGTATGAGGAAATGGGGCATCTGTGTGACACTCCCCTGTCATGGGGGAAGGTGCAAACTCCCCAAGTGAAAATGGAGATGTGTATTTTGGAATGTGGGGCAGTAGGTATGTCTCTATGAACCACTTCTTGCACAATGACTGGGTTGGGGGTGGAGGGGGGGGGGTAGAAATCTCCCGTTGGCAGAGGACAAAATTAAGTGGCAAGCATCTAGATATTGGATAATGAATAGTTGGCTCTCTACCTCCCTGCAAACAAGTTCAATGGTGCTCAAAAGGTAACATACCAAATTCTTGAAAGAAAACTTGGTTCATAGCTCTAGTCAATATGGACCCCTTATTAATCCCTCAAATTGGGCAGTACTCCTTTTTAAAGGTGCCATTGCTAATTTGCATTGCACTGAGTTGGGAGGGTACTGTTTAGTATGCATAGATGTTCATTGGCATCTTCAAAGTAACTTTGCCTGTTCTCAACAAATTTTGGGGACCAGTCAAATAGCAAGCTGGTTTTCTTCACAGATCAGAAGTTGAGGATACAGTAGTTTGAAGTGCACAATCTGGTTCCCTTGTGGTGGCACAGGTTGGGCAGCACTGGGAGAAGTTCTGGCCTCTGACCAAGTTGAAATTCTATGATTTGTAAAGTGAATCCATTAAAAAAAAAATTGTTTTAACTCATTTGTCAGTTGCAGACAATCCTAAAGCCAAAATACAGCCATTTCGTCCAAGCAGTGATAAAGCATTTTGGGTAAGTTTAAGGTCCAAACCTATGAAGCTATATCAGTGTCTTGGGTTTAGAATCTTGATGGTCCAAAAGGATTTGATTGTCCTCTGATCTATTAATTTGCTAACAACTTGGACAGTAAGTTAATTGAAAGGAATTTGTTTCAGGAGAATTTGTATGGTACTTTGTCTTGAATAATAGAACTTGGGTGTCAAGTTAGCCAAAGGAGCAGGAGTTTTCTAGAGGTTCAGTGTAGAGGGTTACAGTGGAAGTGTTAATGTAGTTTGTTCATATTTAAACCCAGTGGATGTCTGAATTAACATACAATTAATGACAGCCATTAGTGTCACTTCCAGTGTCCATTGTGTGGAACTATTGTGGCCACTGAACTGTGCTACCCTCATTGAGGTCACTGAGGGGTGGGAGTGTATAATCAATACTGGAAAAGTAGTTAATTGCATAGGATTCCATAATTGGTGAGTACAGGTCCTGTGCAATGTCCATGCATCCCACTGTACCTCTAAATGATGTGTTGCCTTGAATATTTTGGTGATTCCATTACTTTCCATGCTGTTAATTGCTGAGTAACTCCCTCAATCTCCTTCAGACAGTTCATTCTAGACTCCATTCAACCTCTGGGGAATATACCCTGTAAACCCATGGTCAGTGAGGGTGGTAGAAGTTTTCTCCATCTGCCCTCTATGTACCTATCATCATTGGGTGAGCCCTTTCCCCCTCCTCTAGGGGAAACAATAACCCAGCCTTTCCTGTCTCCAATCCGGTGTCGTATTCTCTTGAATCTTCTGTCCCTCTCCAGAACTTTTGCATCCGTCTGTAGTGTGGTGATTAGAAAGATGGGTTAACTCTTATCAATCCTTCAGAACTGGGAGAGGGAGCCAAGTGAAGTGTTTGAGGGGAAAAAATAACGGGACAAGGGAATATCTAAAATAGGAGGTTAGTGTGTACTGTTTTGATGGAACATATAACCTAATTGTCCCCTTTTTCTATATTCAAAGGCATGGGTCTGTGATCTCGACAAGTGAACTGGTATTCTTAAATACCCCACCAGCAAGCCATGAGGTGTTGGGTGTGTTCTTCAACTTGGTTAACTCGAATGGTTTTCTGACAGGGACAGATTTTAAAGTGGATGCTTATTCTTTCACCGTTGGTGGTAAGAGCATTTAAAATGCTACTATATTCTCTAGAAGTTGGATAAAACTAGTGTGAACTTTGCCTAGGTTTGAATTGGAAGTTGCAATAGTATTTTTAATCACTGTTTCATTAGTGGAGTAATACTTATCAACCTGTTAATTGGTCTGTTATTGGTTCTGCATCTATTATAATACTATTTAACAAACAATTCTGCCACGTTCCATAACTTTTAAGAAGGTAATTGGCAATCATTGTTCCAGAAGGAACAATTGTGCAGCTGTTGCATAATCGCTGATGGTCTCAGCATGGTATGTAAAACACCAATGTCTTTTAATGGAAAAATCCTACGAAAAGTACTGGATACAGCCCAGTCATCTCCATCATTGAGCACATCTATACAAAGTGTTGTCACATGAAGGCAACATCCATTATCATCTCCCAGGTCATGCTCTCCTTTGTGCTGCTGCCATCAGGAAGAAGGTACAGGAGACTGAGGACTCACCACCAGGTTCAGGAACAGAAGATGACTTCATGACTTCACAACTTCACTTGCCCCATCATTGAAATGTTCCCATAACTTATGGATGCATGTTCAAAGACTCTTAGATTCTGATGTTTATTTATAATATTTTCAGCTTTTTTTCTTTAATTCTAGTATGGTTCTATTGATTTGAGTATGCCCTCAAGAAAATGAATTTTGGGCTTCTATATGGTGACATGAATGTACTTTTTATTTAAATAAAAAAAAAAAATTGAGCTTGAAATTTGATCACTGAAGGGTTGAATCATAAGACCCTAAGATATAGGAGCAGAATTAGGCCACTTGGCCCATTGAGCCTGCTCCACCATTTTGTTATGACTGATCAAATTTCCCCCTTCAGCCCCAGTCTCCTGCCTTCTCCCCATATCCTTTCATGCCCTGCTCAATCAAGAATCTATCAACCTCTGCCTTAAATGTACTTATACTAGACCTCCTCAGCTGCCTGTAGCAAGAATTCCACAGATTCACCTCTCTGGCTAAGAATTTCTCATCTCCATTTGAAAAAGAAGCCTTGTATTCTGAGGCTGTGCCCTCTGGTCTTAGACTCTCCCACCATAGGAAACATCCTCTCCACATCCACTCTATCAGGGCCTTTCATTGTTTGATAGGTTTCAATGAGGTCCTCCCTCATCCTTCTGAATTCTGGTGAATACAGACCCAGAGCCATCATACGACAAGCCATTCAATCCTGGAATCATTTTTGTGAACCTCCTCTGAACCCTCTCCAGCCTCAGCATATCCTTCCAAGATGGGCCCAAAACTGCTAACAATACTCCAAGTGAGGCCTCAGTGATTTATAAAATCTCGACATTACATCCTTGCTTTTATATTCTAGCCCTCATAAAATGAATGTTATCATTGCATTTGCTGCCTTCATCACAGACTCCACCTGCAAATTAAACTCCCAAGTCCCTTTATGCCTCCATTTTTGAATTTTGGCTTCACTTAGAAATTTGTTAACTTTTTATTAATGATAAAAGTTCAAGCAAATCTGCTAATAGAAAAGTTGAGTGGTGGTAAAAATCTTCTGAGGTGTATATATTTCAATGCTAGGAGTATTGCGGGGAAGGCGGATGAGTTGAGGGCGTGGATTGACATGTGGAATTATGACGTTATAGCAATTAGTGAAACTTGGCTACAGGAGGGGCAGGACTGGCAGCTTAATATTCCAGGGTTCTGATGTTTCAGATGTGATCAAGGCAGAGGAATGAAAGGTGGGGGAGTAGTATTGCTTGTTAGGAAAAATATTACAGCAGTACTCAGGCAGGACAGATTAGAAGGCTTGTCTACTGAGTCCTTGTGGGTGGAGCTGAGAAACAGGAAAGGTATGGCCACATTAGTGGGATTGTTACAGAGCACCCAATAGTCAACGAGAATTGGAAGAGCAAATCTGCAGAGAGATAGGCAACTGCAGGAAACATAAAGTTGTGGTGGTAGGGAATTTTAATTTTCCATATATTGATTGGGACTCCCATACTATTAGGGGTCTAGATGGTTTAGAGTTTGTAAAATGTGTTCAGGAAAGTTTTCTAAATCAATATATAGAGGGACCAACTAGAGGGGATGCAATATTGGATCTCCTGTTAGGAAACGAGTTGGGACAAGTGACAGAAGTCTGTGTAGGGGAGCACTTTGGTTCCAGTGATCATAACACCATTAGTTTCAACTTGATCATGGACAAGGATAGATCTGGTCTGAGGGTTGAGGTTCTGAACTGGAAGAAGGCCAAATTTGAAGAAATGAGTAAGGATCTGAAAAGCGTGGATTGGGACAGGTTGTTCTCTGGCAAAGATGTGATTGGTAGGTGGGAAGCCTTCAAAGGAGAAATTTTGAGAGTGCAGAGTTTGTATGTTCCTGTCAGGATTAAAGGCAAAGTGAATAGGAATAAGGAACCTTGGTTCTCAAGGGATATTGCAACTCTGATAAAGAAGAAGAGGAAGTTGTATGACATAGGAAACAGTAAATAAGGTGCTTGAGTATAAGAAGTGCAAGAAAACACTTAAGAAAGAAATCAGGAGGGTTAAAAGACATGAGGTTGCCTTGGCAGTCAAAGAGCTTCTACAGGTATATTAAGAGCAAAAGGATTGTAAGGGACAAAATTGGTCCTCTTGAAGATCAGAGTGGTCAGCTATGTGTGGAACCAAAGGAAATGGGGGAGATCTTATAGGTTTTTTGCGTCTGTATTTACTAAGGAAACTGGCATGAAGTCTATGAAATTAAGGGAAACAAGTAGTGAGATCATGGAAACTGTATAGATTGAAAAGGAGGTGGTGCTTGCTGTTTTGAGGAAAATTAAAGTGGATAAATCCCCGGGACCTGACGGGGTGTTCCCTCGGACCTTGAAGAAGACTAGTGTTGAAATTGCAGGGGCCCTGGCAGAAATATTTAAAATGTCGTGTCTACAGGTGAGATTCTAGAGGATTTGAGAGTGACTCGTGTTGTTCTGTTGTTTAAAAAAGGATCGAAGTAATCTGGGAAATTATGGGCTGGTAAGTTTAATATCGGTAGTAGGTAAATTATTGGAGGGAGTACTAGGAGACAGAATCTATGAGCATTTGGATAGACAGGGACTCATTAGGGAGAGTCAACATGGCTTTGTGTGTGGTAGGTCATGTTTGACCAATCTATTGGAGTTTTTCCAAGGAGGTTACCAGGAAAGTGAATGAAGGGAAGGCAGTGGATATTGTCTACATGGACTTCAGTCAGGCCCTTGACAAGGTCCTGCATGGGAGGTTAGTTAGGAAAATTGTCACTAGGTATACATGGAGAGGTGGTAAATTGGATTAGACATTGGCTCAATGGAAGAAGCCAGAGAGTGGTAGTAGAGAATTGCTTCTCCGAGAGGAGGCCTGTGTCTAGTGGTGTGCCACAGGGATCAGTGCTGGGTCCATTGTTACTTGTCATCTATATCAATGATCTGGATGATGATGTGGTAAATTGGATCAGCAAATTTGCTGATACAAAGATTGGAGGTGTAGTAGACAGTGAGGAAGGTTTTCAGAGCCTGCAGAGGGACTTGGACCAGCTGGAAAAATGGGCTGAAAAATGGCAGATGGAGTTTAATATTGACAAGTGTGAGGTATTGCAAGTTGGAAGGACAAACCAAGGTAGAACATACAGGGTTAATGGTAAGGCACTGAGGAGTGCAGTAGAACAGAGGGATCTGGGAATACAAATACAAAATTCCCTAAAAGTGGTGTCACAGGTAGATAGGGTCGTAAAGAGAGCTTTTGGTACATTAGCCTTTATTAATTGAAGTATTGAGAATAAGAGCTGGAATGTTATGATGAGGTTGTATAAGGCATTGGTGAGGCTGAATCTGGAGTATTGTGTTCAGTTTTGGTCACCAAATTACAGGAAGGATATAAATAAGGTTGAAAGAGTGCAGAGAAGGTTTACAAGGATGTTGCTGGGACTTGAGAAACTCAGTTACAGAGAAAGGTTAAATAGGTTAGGTCTTTATTCCCTGGAGCGTAGAAGAATGAGGGGAGATTTGATAGAGGTGTATAAAATTATGATGGGTATAGATAGTGAATGCAAGCAGGCTTTTTCCACTGAGGCAAGGGGAGGGAAAAAAAAACCAGAGGACATGGGTTAAGGGTGGGGGGGGGGAGTTTAAAGGGAACATTAAGGGGGGGCTTCACACAGAGTGGTGGGAGTATGGAATGAGCTGCCAGACGAGGTGGTAAATGCAGGTTCTTAAGAATAAATTGGACAGATACATGGATGGGAGGTGTATGGAGGGATATGGTCTGTGTGCAGGTCAGTGGGACTAGGCAGAAAATGGTTTGGCAGGGCCAAAAGGCCTGTTTCTGTGCTGTAGTGTTTCTATGGTTTTAGCAAGTGCATGACCATACACTTCCCAATACTGTATTCAATCTTCCATTTTTTTGCCTATTCTCCTAACTCATCTAAGTCCTTTGTGACCTCTCTACTTTCTCAAAACTACCTGCCCCTCTATCTATCTTTGTATCATCTGCAAACTTCTCAAAACCATCAATTCCATCATCCAAATCATTGACATATAATGTAAAAAGAATTTGTCCCAACACGGATTACTGTGGAACACCACATCACTGGCAACCAGCCAGGCATCTATCCACTGAAGCTTATGGAATGTCCCAAGGTCCTTGAAGGGAATGTTGCTAAACACAATTTAGACAAGATATAAAGGAGTTGGTCTAAGACTGGTTAAGATAGCACAAAAATTAACTGCTTGACCTACTGGTCTGCACTGATCAGTAGATACCTGTTACTTTAAATCAGATTTATTCTCTCCACATTCTATCCCTTGCCCAGTTTAATGGCAAGTTGTTCTAAGAGTTTGAATATTAAAGGAAACCAAGGACCTGGAGGAAATTGTGCAGTAATGGGGAGGATGTGCAAACTCTTTAAAACTCCACTGACTGGTTCAATCCTGGCTCCAATGCTGAGGCAACACCTCCACTAGTTTCCCTGGGTAGAGGTAATGCAGACCTGGTTAAAGCCTCCATTGTAAATTGATGAACAGCTAATGATTGAGTTGAGGAATCACTAAATATCAAGTCTTGTAGGGCTGATTAAGCCTGCAGGGGAGTCAGGTGGTGATAGACAAATGGAATAAGGGTTGGAGAGCATAGGCAAGAAATCTTAGAAATATCTGACTATTTCTGGTAGAGACTTCAGAGCAACGGTTCAATTCTGGTAATATTTGGTTGGTAATTATTGCTTTCCCTTCCGTCCAACAGCTTATGGTTAAGAAATGATTCTTGGGTGTTGGACCTAGTGAAAGCACTTGAATGGTTGTTGTGGTCAATGTAGCAACTTTTTGAAATGATTTGTAATTCAGAAGGCTAATGCTTCCTGATCTCAATCATTTTTTCCCTTTCATAGTGTTTGTGCAGTTTCTAAAGTTCTGTCTAGCTCCTACAGGCAGCATATTTTGTCCTCTAGCAAAACCAATGACTCGCTCAGTCATTGACTGTCCCTTTTTTTAGGAATCTCTGGTTCCTGTTAAGTTCTACTCAATTTGGATTTGAATTTCCCCAGTTGTGTTTTTAAATTGCAGTCACCCTATGGTTGTGTGGCATGAGGGGGCACAATAGCGGTTAGTGCAATTGCTTTATAGTGCCGGTAGTTATGCTGCAGCTGTATAGGGTACTGGTGAGACCACATCTGGAGTACAGCACGCAGTTCTAGTTCCCTTTGAGGAAGGATGTAACTGGATTTGGAGGCAGTGCAGAGGAGACTCACCAGGTTGATTCCAGAGATGAGGGGGTTGGACTGGGGAGAGTTGTCTGGTACTGTACTTTCTGAAATTCAGAAGGATGAGAGGAGATCTCGTAGAAACATAAAATTATGAAAAGAATAGATTAAAAAAGGCAGGAAAGTTGGTTCCACTTGTAGGTGAAACTTGAACTAGGGGACATATCTTCAAGATTCAGGAGTAGATTAAGGATGGAGATGAGGAGAAACTGCTTTTCCCAGAGTGGTGAATCTGGAATTCTCTGCCTAATGAAGCAGTGGCAGTTACCTCAGTAAATATATTTTTAAGATGAGATTGGGTAGATTTTTGCATAGTAGGGGAATTAAAGGTTATGGGGGAAGAGGGCAGGTTAGATAGAGCCAAGTCCATAGCCAGATCAGCCATGACTGTATTGAATGGTGGAGCAGGCGTGATAGGCCAGATGGCCTACTCCTGCTCCTATTTCTTGTGTTCTTGTTATGTTCTTGGATCAGGGTTCAATTCCTGCCACTGTCTGTCATTCTCCCTGTGACTGCAAGGGTTTCTTGCTGTTTCCTCCCACATTCCAAAGATGTATGGTTAGGGTTAGTAAGCTTTGGGCATGTTCTGCTGACAGAAGAGTAGTGATGCTTGCAGGCATCCTCTAGCACAATCAAAAAACACCTTTCTCTGCCTGTTTCAATGTACATGTGATAAAGCTAATCTTAAATCTTGTGGTCTCTTTGTGGTTGCTTCTCTAGAGCAGGGTCCAATTGTATCCAATTTTAGATCAGAGCAGTTAGTTTAGGAACACAAGATTCTATGAATGACAGAAATCTAGAGCAATATGCACAAAATGCTGGAGGAACTCCAGGTCAGGCAGCATCTTTGGGCATTTCTGACTTGGGCGCTTCATCAGGGCTGGATATATTTTGGTGCCTATTAAATGGAACAGGCTTCAAACCACTTTGTCTAATACTGAACTTTTATTTACATTTGTCATTCCAAGTCTGTCCATTCAACACTTCAATCTTGAGCCATCCCTACTCCAAGTCCTATACCCAGTTTGCCACTAGGTTTGACATGTGAAATTTTCAAAGGAAAAACTTGTCACTGCTATGTAATGTGAACTTGTTGTCCCATTAATTTCTAAACAGATCAGTTATCAGTAAGCTTGGGAGGCTATGCAAACTGTTCAAGAATCTCGAATCCTGTACATGTTGTTTTTGAGTAGCATCTCAAAGTTCAAAGTAAATTTATTATTGAAGTACATAATGTCACCATATAAAACTCTGAGATTCCTCCTCTTGTGGGCCTACTCAATAAACACATGATAGAATCAGACTACAGCATCTTAGGTTTTCAGCAAGTGTGCAAAAGGCAACAAACTATGCAAATATAAAAAAAATGAAATAAGTAAATGGGCAATAAATATTGAACATGAGTCCTTGAATGAGTCAATATGTTGTTGGAATCAATGATGAGGGCAAGTGGGGTTGAGTGAAGTTATCCCCTTTGGTTCAAGAGCCTGATGATTCAGTGGTAACATCTGTTCATGACCCTGGTGCTATGAGTCCTGAGGCTCCTGTACCACCTCCCTGACAGCAGCAGTGAGAAGAGCATCTGGGCATAAAATGGAATTCACAACTTTCCAGTGAAACCTAAAATCTATTTTCAATGTGCATCTTGGAAACTTAAGTTGAGTTGTTGTCATATCACCAGCTGGTGATGTAGTGGCATCCACACTGCACCTCAAGGCAAGTGGTCCCGGACTTGAATTCAGCCAACCCCTTGCGCACTTTCCATCAGTGCTGGGTTGAGTGTCAAGCTGGTAACTTGGCCTCTTGTGTGTTTTTAAATTTAAAAACAGTCAAATGGACAAATGCCAAAGAAAATAAGATTGCTGTCTGATGCACCTCAAGGCACAAAGAACAACGATTGTCACTTGTGAGATGTATTTTGGGGGGTGGGGTGGGGAAATGGTGCAAGATGCCATGCAGACAATTATTCCAAACACGAGTACATTCAGGTACTACTAAGGGACAATCAAAAAAAAATGCAATCAAAATAATATGCAACAGATCGGGTAAGTATTGAGAGATCAGAAGATATGTAGGTTTGTCCAAGCAAAATGGCTGTCCTTCAGACTGGTGTTTTCAAGCTTTCAGCTTCCTGATGAAAGGGATAGAAAAGAGAATGACAAGGGAGGGTGGGGGTCCATGATGGTAATGGTGGCTTTTCCAAGAGAATGGAAAGTGGAGACAATCAACCAACCAGTGGGTGAGGGGCATGGGAGGGGTGATTGATTTCTTGATGAACAAGGCTGTGTTCACTACTTTCTGCCCTTTCTTGCACCCTTGGGTCAAAACATTTGCCATTACAAAGCTTGTGGATCCAGATAGAATGTTCTCAATGGGGTACCTATACAGATTGATGGTCCTTGGACATGCTGTATTTCCTGGCCCTCTGAACCCAGTGTGCTTTCTTGGTTATAGTGTTTATATTGGACCTGGACAGCTGATGATATTTGTACCTCTAAACACGAAGCTCTCAATCATCTCCAACTCAATATTCTTGATATGAGCGTTTACTTCAGCCCACTTCCCAAAACTTATTGTGGTGCCAAAATGTCGGCATGCCAGTAAGCATTTTGTGCTTTCTGGACTGTCTCATTGACACTATGGCTCTCATCTCTAGCTTGTAGTTGGAGGAAGAGCAGAAACAGGTTGCAGTTGTAAAGTAGGGGGTTGAGGATGCAGCTTTGTGGATAATTGTTGTGGAAGTGCTGCATGTATTCATTTGCAGGAAGTGTAACTGAGTTGCAAGAGTCATAAATTTGGATCAAATAGCAATGAACATATTCTGTAAATTGCCACTTGGCTCATGGGTATGAATGGCAGACTGTTGTGGGCTTGTATCTTGGCTGTATTGTCTTGGTTTGATAATTGTATGTGCCAGTTACTAATTAAATATAACTTTGTGGATCTTTTGTCTAAAATGATATTTGCTTGCAAGTGGTAGATGTCCCTTCTACGCTGAGAAAAGTTGTTTTTTTCTGCACCAGTCCTAAATTTGCTAGTGCAAGATTTCTATTGTTTGATCAGGAGCTGGATGACCCAAATTCTGTGGCTTTCCTGACCAGATCTCCTTCTGAAGGTATACTTAATGAACCAGATCCCAGGGTGACTGTCTACTTGGAAACCAATTCCTGTTATTGGAGTACCAGACTTTTCACACTGCCCTATTAACATAAATGCTTCCCCATTTAGCACCCAGAATTTGGATGGGGGAAAAATAACTTTAGTGGCTTATTTGCTTCCAGCATTAACAATTATGGATGGTTCTGTAACTGGCTGTTGAAGTTAGCATTGCAAAAGATAATGGGTCCCACTGGACATTGCCATTAATTTGATTCACATTGTTTAGAAACCTTCCCTGTTGACTAGACTGACTCATGGGAGTAGTGCAGCCAAATCATGTTGCTATGATCCCACGTTAATTTTACAACATGAAGGAATCTTGCCTACATATTGCATCTATGAAAATGAATGGTGCAAACTAAAATTTATTTTGTCCTTTTACAGATTGAAAGTTATCGTTTAAGACACATTATGAATTTTTTTATCAAATGGGGTAAAAGATTACTCAATTGCAAAGTTAAAATTGTGTAGATCAATAACTGGTACAACCAGTCCGTCATGGGTAAAGCTCTCTCCATCACTGAGCACATCTACCTGAGGCGTCGTTGAAGAAAGAAACATCCTTCATGAGGAACACCCCTCACCACTCAGCTCATGCTCTTCTTGCTGTGGCTATGAGAAAGAAAACACAGGAACCTCGACTCTCACCACCTGGCTGAGGGACAGTTATTACTCAAATGTCAGGCTCTTGAACCAAAGTGAATAACTTCACTCAAATTCATCTGTCCCATCACTGAGATGTTCCCACAACCAATGGACTTGCTTTCAAGGACTCAACTTGTGTTCTTTATTTATTACTTGTTATTGTTATTTCTTGGATTTGCACAGTTTATTGTCTTTTGCATGCTGGTTGAATGCCCAAGTTGGTGCAGTCTTGCATTGATTCTATTATAGTTATTAAGGATTTGAGTGCTCGCAGGAAAATGAATCTTGGTTATATAGTGACATATTTACCTTGAACCTTTAATTTGTGGTAGAATGATGATCTTTTGTTTTGAAGAGTTCTCAGATTACAAAGATCAGTAATTTTGCAGTATTGTCAATTATCAGCTAAAACTGAACAATCTCACCTTGAAAGCTGAGACAAATGGGGATGAGACAAAATGCTGGATGAGTCCAAGTTGGGTGGTATCTTGGGTAGTGAAGGTATGATCCATGTTTCTGGTTGAGACCCTGCATCAAGACTGAGGGAAGATTGACAATATTAAGAGTGAGGGAGGAGTAAAATGTTGATTATGTTGACAATGTATTTTGTATAAATACAGAATTTGCTACTTGGCTAAGCAGCAGCTTGTATTTTTTTTTACTCTTAATATTTTCATTAAACTTTGGCTAATTGGGCCAACTACTTAATTTGGCCAAAATGTACTGTTCTTAAGGTGTCCCAATTAACCACAATCAACTATTTGGTATTTTGGGTGGTGGAGATGAGGACTACATAAAGCTAACTGGAAAGTATAGAGGCCTCTGTCCTCTGAAACAGGAAAGGTACTCGCCCAAATTTTGACTGGCTTTCACCTCTGGCAGAAGTTCTCCTCCTTGAGTCTGTGGCTTATGTCCAGCCAGAGGAACATAGGATGTGATTTATTTATTAATAAATAGTACATCAATTGCAGGAGCAAACTCTCCCACTTTATGACCTTCATAGACTTTACCAAAGTATTTGACTCTGTAAATCGTCCTGCCCTTTAGTAGGTACTATCTAAAATCGGGTGCTTGGAGAAATACCTCAAGATCTTGCAGCTCTTGGACAATCATGAGTGCAACAGTCATTAGTGACGGGCTCAGAAATGGCATCTTTTAAGGTTGAGAGTGGGATCAAATATAACCATCAATTCCCCAACTCTTGTTTTCATTGTAACCATTCTTCACTTCACAGGCCAAAACCTCCCATGAGGAGTCCAGATTATCTGTAGGACAGATGGGGGGTGGTCTCTAACCTTAACAGGTTCACAGCAAAGAGCAAGGTGTTAACTACTTGGAGCTCTAATATGCAGAGAACACCAGCATCATAGCTCATGAAGGATTTACAGTGCATAATGGATGCTTTTGGCAGACCATGCAAGTTCCTGGGACTTGATCTAAACATAGAGAAAATAAGTCCTGCACCAGATCAATCTCCTAAATCATCAATCACCTAAGTTGACAACATCCCTCTGGCAAACACTGATTATTTCCCATATCTTGGCACCTTCTTTCTTCAAGAGCCAACACTGACCTGGAAATGAATTGCAGAATAGGCTGTGCAAATGGAGCTATTGCCAGGTTGAGATGTTTTTGAAGATTGGGATATCAAGACCAACGCTAAGCTTCTGGTCTATAAAGCAATAGTCCTCCACCTTGCTATATGGAGCTGAGTCAAGGACAACATATAACAGGCACATGAAATCTCTAGAAACTTGCCATCAAAGATGCCTCCAAGATTCTGAGTTGGCTGGAAGAACAGGCATACTAGCTCCAGCATCCTGGAGAAAGCTAACATTAACTCCATAGCCACAATCGTGACTAACATGAGTTTTGATGGGTTGGCCTGACTCCCACCTCCCCAAACAACTCATTTGGCCAACTCACGGATGCAAAGCACAGTCCTGGAGGGCAGAAAGTGCCATATCAACCTGAATGAATGGGAGAAATTGGCACAGGAAAGGGAAAGCTGGAGGACTGTCTGAGGGAACCATTTGTCTCGAAGAATACCTCCACCTAAGCGGTTTCAATGTGAGGAGAGACGGGGAAAGGCCCAACGAGCTACATCCACCACCACTTCAGTGATCTACACCTGCCAGCACTGCAATAGGACTTGTGGATCATGGATCGGCCTCTTCAGTCATCTCAAGACCCACAAGTGCCCAGATCAACCACCAGAGAATGAATCATACTCAACTAAGTGATTGCTGATGATGACATAAATTTAATTAACCTTTGGACTTTGAACAAGGCAGCCTCTGTGGATTTGATCTTCTAGCTCTTGGGCATTAGTATTCACATCTGTACTTGCTGCGCCACCTTCTCTCACCAAATAACCTGCCTAATTAATCATCTCCAGTGTAAAGCATTTCCACTTGCTTTCTTGGGTTATGGAAAGTATTTTTGGTAAAGCTGTACCCATGAGGATTAAAGTTCCATGCAGTGCTACTTTGGGGGTTGCACTGCCCTCAATAGGCAGCTGTTACATCTTGTAAAAACTTTCTCAGCTTGGGCTTGCTTGCTGCAATGAAAGCCACTGCCTCCTGATACCAGTTGGTGACTTTGTGGAAGAGAGTTTCTCAGAGCTATTCAGACTTTGATGCCTTTCATCAGGATTATTTAAACGTAAAATTAAGTGACTTTAAATTTGAAATGGTGATGGGGAATAGTAATGAAAGCTGCCAGATTTTCATTGACTTGTGAGCCAGTTGGATGACAGAAGGACATTGACTGCAATCAAACCGTGATGGTTTATGCCCCACTGGAACCAACTTCTATCTTCAACCAAGTCTCTCAAACGGAAATTACTTCTCCATATCCATGTACCAAAATCCTTCCACTTAAAAAATCTTTCCCCTCAATCTGATCTATTCACCTTTGTATTTTTGGTATCATTAAATCTTTACACTGTTCAGCATCTCTTCTGACTTGATACTGCACACCATTCCGGGCTCTATTTTGCCAAACTAGGGTTTTGTGCAAGTGCAACATTTACACTTTTCCATCCCTCAAATAAGTGCAGTTGCTTGATTTGCTTATTGCAAGGGTTAGCAAGATTAGTGTATTTTGTGCTTGGGTCTTGTTTTTGCTCCTCTAATGAGCTTTGCAGGTGAGGTGGACCTCAGTTCTTCTGACCAAGGTGCGCAAACTTGCATTTGCAGAGTATAAAAGTTGAAGTTGTATTGAAACTAAGTTTGGGTTAGGCAACATTGGAGCATTGCACATATTGCACCACAGTGCAGGAAAGATGTGGAAACTTTGGAGGAGGCAAAAAAGACATTTGCTGAGTGTGTGTGTGTGTGTAATATATATATATATATATATATATATATATATATATATATATATATATATCCCTTGTGAATGCTGCTTGTATGTTGCTGTGCATGTTCTGCAAGTATCTCATTACACATTTGATAATGCACTTGAATTTCTCTAATTTAAGGCATAGTTAAATACTGGAGGACTTGGATTTAAGGTGAGAGGATAACAGTTTGGAGACTTACTAGGCATCTTTGTGCAGTTGTAGTTGCCTGGAATGTGCTGTCAAAGTTGAAAGCTGATATTGCAATGGTTAATAGATTTAAGCAAGCACATGGACGGGCAGGGTATGGGCTATATGTAGGCAGTTGAAATTAATTAAATTAGCATGATCACTACAGTTGGCATGTATTGAAGGGTGTGTTCTATTCCATTTTACTACTGTCATTTGTTCCAATGGCAGTAAGGCATAGGAGCAGAATTAAGCCATTTGGCCCATTGACTGTTCTCAGCCATTCCTTCATGGCTAGTCTATCATCTCTCAATCCTGATCTGTTTTCTCCCCACTTGCCCAAACCCCACACTTCCTTCCATCCCTCCCTCCCTCCCTCCCTCCCCCTTCAAGTACTTATGTTCCAAACCTCCCAACTTTGGAGTATCCTTCCTCCACGGGGATGACCACCCTCCTGCCCCTGCCTGTGACAGCAGGTCAGGTTAAGAGACAGCTGGAGAGACTACATCAAGGCAAGACTGCTGGACTGGACGGTATCAGCCCCAGGGTACTGAAGACCTGTGTGAGCCAGCTGTCTGGTATTTTGCAGCACCTTCAAAGTCTGAGTCAGGGAAAAGATAGTGGTGCTATGTAAGACTTCCTGCTTTGTTCCTATACCCTAGAAGGTGACTCCATCTACAGACCAATTGCTCTCACATATCGCGTGATGAAGGTGCTGGAGAGTCTGGTCCTGACTTACCTTGGACCGTAGGTGAAATAACCATATAACAATTACAGCACGGAAACAGGCCATCTCAGCCCTTCTAGTCCGTGCAGAACTCTTACTCTCACCTAGTCCCACCGACCTGCACTCAACCCATAACCCTCCATTCCTTTCCTGTCCAAATAGTTGCCCAATTTAACTTTAAACGACACGAGATCTTTGTTGGACCTCTACAGTGTGCCTACCTCTTGGGAGTGGATGATGCCATCTGCCTGTTGCAGAGAGCTCATGCCCACCTAGGTGATGCTGGTGCTGTTGTGAGAATCACAGTTTTTTGATTTCTCTGGTGCCTTTAATACAATCCAATCACTGAGTGAGAAGCTGCAAAGGATGGGTGTAGACAAATCTGCTATCTGCTGGATTACTGACTACCTGACAGACCCCAGTTTGTACTGCTGGGTGGTTCTGTTTCAGATGGTGGTGAGTGGTACTGGAGCACCACAAGGGACTGTCCTGTTGCAGTTTCTGTACACCTCAGACTGTCAGTACAAATCTGAGTCACGTGCAGAAGTTCTGACTCTGGTGGTTGAGTGTATCAGAGATGGGCAGGAGTTGGAGTACATAGAGCTGGTGGACAAGTTTGTGGAGTGGTGTGGGAGGAATTGTCTGCCTCCTGAATGTGGCAAAAGCCAGAGATGGTGATTGATCTTGGTTGGAAGAGGACTGACGAGTCCTGTGTACATTCTGGGAGAAGTTGCAGTCGTGGAGGAGTACAGATACTTGGGTGTTCACCTCGCCAACAGACTTGACTGGAAAGCCAGCACCAAGGCCGTTCACGAGAAGGGGATGAGCAGACTCTATTTTCTAAGAAAGCTGAGGTCCTTCAATATATGCAGCAGGATGTTAGATCTTTTGCCAGTCTGTTGTAGCAAGTGCAGCCACCTTTGTGGCTTTATGTTGGGGGAGCAGCATCAGTACTGGTGATGCAAAAAGGACCAAATAAACTCAAAAGGCCTGAGCCATCTTTGAGTGCAACCTAGACTCTTGAGTTTGTGGTAGAGGAGGTCACTAAACAAACTATTATCCATTATGGACAATTTGGCACACCCTTGCTGTGACCTACTGAATAAGCAGTGGCGCACCCTTTTGAATGCTCTTAACTCCACTGTTACAAGGATTGTTACAAAATTTTCCTACCAAATTCAGTAAGCATATACAACAGACCATCTCCCTGCAACAGGAGAACACGTCATTGTACAATGGTCTGTTTTATTATTTCATTGAACATTGCATATTGGTAAATTGTGTATATTCTTTCAGTTAAGTTTGTACACTAAGTGCTTTTAAATGCTGCTGTAATGAAATTTCCCTTATTAATTTTCACCCTGACTAATCAAGAACCTATTAAGTACACTCATTGACTTGCCCCCACTTCTGTTTGTGGCAATGATTCACTAGCCTCTGGCTAAACCAGTTCTTCTTAATCTGTTCCAAAAAGACAGTCTACTCTGAGGCTGTGCTCTCTGGATCCAGACTCCCTCACTATAGGAATCATCCTCTCCACATGGACTCTATTTAGGACTTTCAATATTTGAGCTTCGGTGAATACGGGTCCAGAGCCATCAAATGCTGTTAACTTTCACATTTCTGCAGTCATTCTCATGGACCTCCTCTGGATCTTCTGCAATGCAAACATCCCTTTTCTTAAGGAGCCAAAAACTGTTTTGCATTATTCCAAGTATACTCTGACTAATGCCTTTCAAACCTCAGCAGTACATCCTTCCCTTGTATCTTTATGTTTGCATTTCTTGTCCCTCTACAAGTTTAGAACTGTTTAATTGTGCTAACTTTATGCTGTTTAGTGTTCTTAGTGGAATATTTTTTTACATTCTTGAATATTTATTGGGTTATTGGCTTCTCTCTGGTATATTGGCAACTTGCCCCCATGTCTTTAAATTTGCAAGGAGACACTAGTATGGATACTATTGCATAGGTGATCCCCTTTTTAACTGTAGGGTTATATCCAAAGCTATGGGTAAAAAGTCCTGATAAGTCCATAAACATTGTATGTATATGGTTCCTTTGTCTCCATCTTTTCTCTGTTTGGGTCATTAAATTTTACTACTAATGATCCTTTAAGATTCCATGTGGATTTTATTTTGAGGCCGTGTATCTCCTACTGCCATTGTCCAGTCCTGAAATTTTCACAGCAGCCATTTGCACCACCTGAGTTGTCTTGCGGTGGTGATTTGTAGTGTGCTTCGAGTCTGAGGGTGCAAGACAAAAATGCTGTGGAACTAAGTTGGTATTAGATGTGTGCAATATGCAAATGTGGAAGTGGTTAGTGCTTGTTGGGATTCTGATCCACAGTACAGCAATGTTGTCGAGCCATACTCTCTCGCTGTTGCCATTGGGGGTGGAGGTGCAGGAGCCCTGGGTCCCACACCACCAGGTTCAGGAACAGTTCTTCAACCATCAGGTTCCTGAACCAATATGAATAACCTTGACTCCAAACTGATTCCACAATCTATTGACTAACTTTCAAGAACTCTACAATTTATCTTCCCAGTACTTGATCTGTATTTGCAAAACTAGTCAATCATTCTGTGTAGTTTATTGAATATGTTCTATTTCTTTGCTCCATGAATGCCTACAAGAAAATGAATTTTGAGGCAGTACATGGTAATATGTGTGCTTTTCTAACTTAAGAGTTGTCTCAAGCATTTTAATAACGCAAACAACAGGAATTCTGCAGATGCTGGAAATTCAAGCAACACACAAAAGTTGCTGGTGAACTCAGCAGGCCAGGCAGCATCTCTAGGAAGAGGTGCAGTCGACGTTTCAGGCCGAGACCTTTCGTCAGGACTAACTGAAGGAAGAGCGAGTAAGGGATTTGAAAGTGGGAGGGGGAGATCCAAAATGATAGGAGAAGACAGGAGGGGGAGGGATGGAGCCAAGAGCTGGACAGGTGATAGGGAAAAGGGATACGAGAGGATCATGGGACAGGAGGTCTGGGAAGAAAGACAAGGGGGGGGGACCCAGAGGATGGGCAAGGGGTATATTCAGAGGGACAGAGGGAGAAAAAGAGTGAGAAAGAATGTGTATAAAAATAAGTAACAGATGGGGTATGAGGGGGAGGTGGGGCATCTGAATATACTCCTTGCCCATCCTTTGGGTCCTCCCCCTTGTCTTTCTTCCCGGACCTCCTGTCCCATGATCCTCTCGTATCCCTTTTGCCTATCACCTGTCCAGCTCTTGGCTCCATCCCTCCCCCTCCTGTCTTCTCCCATCATTTTGGATCTCCCCCTCCCCCTCCAACTTTCAAATCCCTTACTCGCTCTTCAGTTAGTCCTGACGAAGGGTCTCTGCCTGAAACGTCGACTGCACCTCTTCCTAGAGATGCTGCCTGGCCTGCTGCATTCACCAGCAACTTTTACATGTGTTGTTCAAGCATTTTAATAGTCATCTGCAATAGGTCAACTTTATCTTGTTGACTTGGGAATGACTAAAGTGCTTGGACAACCACTGCCCTTGAACTATGGTCACCTTGAAAACTGCTTCATTGAGAGATACGTCTAATACACATTCCCAAGTTTTTGGTTAATCACTGAGCATTGTCAAATATCTGCAAACTAGGCTGATAGATTTTATCCTCAATAGATCCATGTTGGTCTATGATCCTACACAATGCTACAACTAGTGCTGCTCTCTTATAGCCCCAGTTACCAGAATTCAGTCCTGGCCCCTCCACTCAGTGGAGGTTGCACAATCTCCCTCGACTGCATGGGTTTCTTCTCGTATCCTAAATGTGCGATCTCACTGGTTAACTGCAAGCAGTAGAATCTTGAGGGTGCCGGGAAGTGGAATTGAGAATAAAGAATAGGATGTGGGGTATAATTTATTGGTGCTTGATAGTACGTGTGGATGGGAAGGGTCTGATTCAGCTGGATCACTGACTCATTAACAAAAGGCCAATGAGTTTGAGAAAACCATTATGGACTGAAGCATTATGCTTGTGGGTTTATAGCCTCTAAAATGTTACCCTTTACCCCTTCACTCTAGGGCAGGGGTTCCCAACCTTTATGCCATGCAGCCTTGCCATTAACCGAGGGGTACATGTACCCCAGGCTGGGAACTTCTGCTCTAGGGAGTAAAATGCTTCTCATCGAAAATGGACTAGATGCAAAAGCACTTCTCTCCTACAGACTGGCACCTCCCCCACCACCCCTGTGACTTTCCCTTGCTAATTAACTGAACAACAGTTGACTGTTAATGTTGCCACATGATAATTGTGGGCTATTTTGGCTTGCTGCTTCAGCAGTTGGGAGTTGGTAGTCTCTCCTTTCTCAAGGGGCCGTGGTGGCGGCTGAAATCCGTTGTCTCAGAACAGCCACTGTAGTCACCCGGTACAAGGAAGATGTGGAGCTTTCTCATTGGTTGCTTGCCGCAATAACAATATACTGACTTCTGAGAAGTGGCAGCCTTGCTTGTGCTGACATGTCTCAGATTTTAAAATAAAACTAATTAGTCCCTCTTAGTGAAATTGCAAACCTTGTTCTTGAAATGGTATCTGAAGTTCATTTCTACAGTGCACAATTAACAACTGTGGTGTTCTAAATTTCATATCAGCTCTGGCATCTATGGGTTCAAACCTTGTGCAGATGATTTTGACATTAATTGTTTTTAACATGAAATTGTTATGACAATGGAACAGTATTTGCAGTACTGATGTATTCATTTGTGTTGAAAAGCAGCTGCAAGAATATTGATCCCAGTGATCCAACATTCAATCCACACAATGTTCCCTCACAGGTGTGCACACGCACACCTTTTGCTATTAGTGCACAATAGAATTTAAAATGCACATAACATTGTCACCTCTACCTTGCTGGCATGCTAAGTATATTTGACAGTCATACACAATCACATTCCCATTTCTGAGGATGGCCTTGACTTGGTGGAGTTTGCAATGATTTGTCTGCAGATTTTTAGCACTGGCTTATTTGTGCTTTAATTGAAGAAATGATTGATTCACTCTAATTCCAAAGAAGCAAAGAGCATGAAATGTAAAAGGACTGCTAGTTAATTTAAAGTAGAATGGCTTAATAAAACTGCTATACGGAGAGCTTGAGGTCAGGAATATGCAGCTATGAGAAGTATTTGTGTACAATACAAACTGGTTTTACCTGCATGTATTGTCACGATGCAAAAGTTTGTAAGTGAGAAGAAGTGGAGTGATATTTGGAAACTTGTCTTTTTAAAGCATCAGTTAGCAAGCAAATCTCATGGCCGGTGTGCAAAAGCTCTGAGGAAAATCCTTCATTACTCACTGCAGGTCTGCTACATATTCTGAGTGCAGATGAAGGAGAGAAAACAATCAAACCCAGAGGAGATCAAAGTTATAATTGACAGTGTCTTGCTAGCTGTTAAAACGAGAACCTCTACATAAAATTTCAGTGCACTCAGTTGTTGTCATTTGGCAAAAAATTGCACCGCACAAGATTTTTGTGCACACTGGTCATTGCAAATTGGAGGGAACATTGATTGGGATGTTACTTTGCAGCACAGCCTGTAGGTCTGACAGCGAGATGGGCCTGTGATGTACTGAGCTGAGTCCAGTACTCAGCAGTTTGGCGCTTTGAGCCAAGTGTTGAAATTAACTACAGTTTGTTTTGCTGTACAGCACTTTCTATAATGAGGTTCTATTGCATCATGGCACTTCTCGCTCTGGAAGTTGCAGCAAGGCAAGGGTTAAGATGTCCAGGCAAGGATAGCCTGCAGTACTCAGTCAGCCCGGACAGGAAAGGTCTTTTAAGGGTCTTTGAAAGGCATAGATACCCATTGTACAGCAGGGGACTGGAGCCATTTTGCATACCAAGAAAAGAGGAGGATGTAAGCCACACCAACTACAGAACACTTTACTAACAGTATTGTTGGTAGCTTTTTAATATTGACTTTTAACAACTGTTAATTGTGATTGCCCTTGCAATTAAAGAATTTCAACATGGGTTACCAAATGGCCAATATCCATAATGGCTAGTCATTTCTGTATATATTTAAAACAAGGAATTTCTCTTCAGACTTCAGAACAGTGTGGTGATGAGCTGTGGTGTTCTCCCTTTGCACAAGTGTGATTGAAAGTTGATTGACAATGACATCTCTGTAATCTAGGCTAGCTCTCAAAAAGTGCCCAGGAGCTTGTGCATCTATTGGCTGTCTGGAATATAACCAGTGCCATTGTTTTCTGTATCTAACATCTGCCCTATACACACCACTCTGATCTTGTTCATGCCAGGATGTAAACAATCCATTGAAGTTGATCGTTGTATTTGCTTTCGCCATGGATTGGTGTCAGGTGTACTGGAAGTCTTTCCTAGCAATACCATTTTCAATGAATGTTACTGACCATGAAGCAATTTTAACCAATGGGTGAACATGCAACTTGTTGCAATGGACTGGTGGGATTCTAATTATTGGAAAAGGCATTCTGGATGTTAAGATTTATTATATAAACTTTGGATCCCCTTTCTGCATTCTAACAAATTGGGGTTGGTAGTTTCAAATGGGATATTTAGATTCCTCAGGAGTGCAAAGAAACTAGAAGTGGTTAATACACAATACAGGAGGAACTTGTTGGACATCTATGGTGGAAAATAGATCTTGGCCTGAAACATTGACTTTAGGACTGGAAAGGAAAGTCAGTAAAATGGGAGGAAGGAGTTTAAGGTGACAGGTGAGACTAGTTAAGGGGCAGGAGGTGGCTATAAAGTCTATAACCATTGTACTACATTTGATCACTTTGGGGGGGGGGGGGAACCTGGTTGCACTAGTGTTCTCGGCTGTCTTCAGTTGATATGCCAGCTTGTCATGTCCTCCAAGTGGATTTTCCTGACAGCTGTGTAACAAGATGTGTCCATGCAAGATGCAGTCTTCAGATTTTCTGACATGCCAGCAGTAGTCCTCTACTGCCTCCTGGTGGACTGTAGGTGCATCAGCTGCAGCTACTTTTCATGTAGCAATGTGAATCCCTCTGTTAAACACACATCAAAGTTGCTGGTGAACGCAGCAGGCCAGGCAACATCTCTAGGAAGAGGTGCAGTCGACGTTTCAGGCAGAGACCTTTCAGCCTGAAACATCGACTGCACCGCTTCCTAGAGATGCTGCCTGGCCTGCTGCGTTCACCAGCAACTTTGATGTGTGTTGCTTGAATTTCCAGCATCTACAGAATTCCTGTTGTTTGCCCTCTGATAAGAACACCAGATTTTTTGATTTTTGTAATTTTCCAAGAATAAGTGTGAGGGTATGATTCTTGTAGCAGGAGAACCCTTTTCATACCTGTTCCCATTGTTACTGTACAGCCTTTCAGGAAGTTAAGTGGCTGGGATAACCTCAGGATGTACCACCAGTCGTTTTGCCTGTTTGACCAAATGGTTTGTCCTTTGCTACCCAGAAGCTCCCTAGCTTGTGTGATACCTGACTTGCAGACACCCCAATGTGTGAGGTCCCATCACAAATTCAAGAGTCCAACATTTCAACAAGCAAACTAGTTTTCTCCTTTTTCAATTTTTTATGGATTTTAAAAAAATGTGTATACAAACAAGAATATCTCTAATGTCAGTAACAGTACACAAGGTAGATAATAGAATTGGTGTTGATTTACAAAGTATAAATTTGATATAGAATATATAATACAGGGGAAGATGTAATTCATTCTCAATTTATGAAGAAAGGAAGGACTATTAGAATTTTTATATATTTAAAAAAAGAAAACAACTATTCTAAATAGGAAAAAGGACTGGGCAGTCCATCCTGAGAGAAAAACCGAGAAGAGAGACTCTCTGATCAAATCCAAGGTTCTGAAAAAAGCTTGAAGAGAATCAGTACAAAAATCAGATCATATGAAAATATTGAATAAAAGGTCACCTGATTTCTTCAAATTTAAAAGGATGTATCCAATGTCCAACTTCTCTAGACTTAACCAGGACACAGAGGAAAGCCAATAAAAGGTGGTAGGAGGGTTAGGCTCCTTTCATTTAAGTAAAATGGCTTTCCTAGCCACTAGGGTTGAAAAGGCTATCATCTGCTGAGTAGAAGTATATCCTGGAATAATCACAAAAACAGCTGTAAATGAGTTTGGTTGTAAATCCAGACACAACACTTTTGATAAGGTTTTAAAACCATCTTTCCAAAAATTCTCTACAACTTTATGCAAGACCAGCACATGTGAGTTAAAGTGGCCACCTGAGTATTACATCTATCACAAATAGGATAAATATTGGGGGAAAAAATACAGGCTAATTTATCCTTTAACATGTGTGCCTGATGCACTGCCCTGAACTGTCTCAAGGAATGACGGGCACAAATAGATGAAGTATTTACCAGATGAAAAATTTTACTCCCCTGATCATCTGAAAGTAAGTAACTCTTGAAATTCCAATTCCCAGGCTGCTTTAATTTTATTGATATCATTTGTAAATTCAATAACCATTTATAAATTGTAGCTATTAATCTTTTTTGGCGTGGTTTAACCTGGAAGAGGGTATATATTAGATGGATAAGCAGAGGGATAATTTGGAAGCAAAGTACAGGGGGGGAAATCCTACTTTGTAAATATCTAAAAGTGTACATTGGAAAAATCAAATTTATCTGCTAGCTGAGTAAAAGACATTAAACAATCCCCTATAAACAAATCCGAAAGTTGTTATTCCTTTGGCTTTCCAAATTAAAGCCTGATCTAAAATTGATATTTAAAAAATAATTACAATATATTTTATGGGAAAGGACAATTATTTAATTCAAGAAATCTGTGAAACTGAAACCAAATTAATGTTTTCTCTCACTACACACAAGTTGCTGGTGACTCGGTCCTGGCAAAGGGTCTTGGCCTGAAACGTCGACTGTACTACTTCCTAGAGATGCTACCTGGCCTGCTGCGTTCACCAGCAACTTTGTGTGTTGTTTGAAATTCCAGCATCTGCAGATTTCCTCATGTTTGTGTTTTTAATGTTTTCTCATCTCCTTCAGTAACTTGCCAGTCTTGTGTACTTTCTGTGCCACTTATTAAAAGGTTATTTATACCACATTGAGAGCATTTGTATAGCACTTGTGGGCAATGACAAAAAAAACTGAACCTATTTCTAACCAAAGGGCAGCCTGAAAGTAATCTAAATCTGCTTTTTATTGATTTGAATTCTGACAGTGAAGTTGACTTTCTTGAAGGTTTACTCTTCAGGCCTTGGCATGGATTGAAGTGCAGATGGTGGGGTGGGGGGGGGGGTGGAATTAGTTAATGTTGGAGTGATGGTGAGGATTGAGAGTGGGGGGGGAGGAGTTTAAGAGATAAAATTAACTAGAGAGCTAATGCAGGTGATGGGCTAATAGTCTTCCTTCCTAATGGCATGTACTTGGGCAGAATTTTGAAACTTAATGCCTGCACTCAGAATTGAAACTTTAATCAAATGTTTTCCTGAAATGTTCATTGCTTGGAATGAGCTCCCATGTTCTAATTGCCCTGCAAGATTCTCAGATTTAAGATTTCTGGCAACTGTTGTTCTGTGGGTACTTGGGTACAAATTGAATGCCATGTACTGGCTCTCACAACCTGATCTTTCCCAGTAACTAACTTCACTGTTTCTTCCACAGCTGTGACTTTACAGCAGCCAATTCACCTGCTAACTTGCATGTCCTAGGGAATTTCTCATGGGATTTAGTTTCTTCCCATGTACCACACAGAGGAGATGAGCTGGTTTTGACTTTGCACCAGAGGTTGGTTGAACCTGGGTTACTGGAGCTATGAGGCCGTGGGATTATTAGTTGATACTGCCCACAGCCCTCCTTTTTCTTTTCTCTCCCCCCCCCCCCACTCATCATTGGCACATCTATTCATCTATTTCGCAACTTGCTTTCAAATAGGTGTGACACTATTAATAACAAGTTTTGGTCTCAGTACCTTGGGCTGTAGTTGATGTTTCCACTGGGAGCCACCAGCTATCAAGCTTGCTGTCAGTCTGTGCTTCCAAAATTAAGATCTGACGGCCTCTGACGGCCTCGTATTTTGCAGTTAACACTTGTACAGCTCCCTCTTGGAACACAGGTCCAGTTTCTCAGGATAAAGGAAAGGATCCTCTTTTAACAGGGATTCCAAATAAAAAGGCACAATGCCTCTTTGACCTCAGACAGTTGGAGTTCAGTGTGAATCCCCAAATCCTAAGGACTTCCTACTGGGGCACAATGGAGAGCATCCTGACTGGCTGTATCAGTCTGGTATGGGAACCAGATGTTGGCATGTGGCCAAGTGGTTAAGGCATTTATCTAGTGATCTGAAGGTCGCTAGTTCGAGCCTTGGCTGAGGCAGTGTGCGTGTCCTTGAGCAAGGCACTTAATCACACATTGCTCTGTGATGACACTGGTGTCAAGCTGTATGGGTCCTAATGCCCTTTCCTTGGACAACATCGGTGGCGTGGAGAGGGGAGTCTTGCAGCATGGGCAACTGCTGGTCTTCCATACAACCTTGCCCAGGCCTACGCCCTGGAAACCTTCCAAGGTGCAAATCCATAATCTCAAAACTAATGGATGCCTATATATGGGAACCAATTGAGGGGAGTTGACCTCCCTCAATCGCAGGGTTCTGCAGAGTGGTGCGGACAGAGCAGCACATCTGTGGATGTGAACTTCCCGCTAGTCAGAATACTTGCAGTGACAGGTGTGTAAGAAGGGCCTGAAGGATCATTGGGGACTAGATTCACCCCAACCATAAACTGTTCCAGCTGCTACTATCCGGGAAACAGTACCACAGCATTAAAGCCGGGACCAGCAGGCTCCGGGACAGCAGCTTCCACCAGGCCATCAGACTGATTAATTCACACTGATGCAATTGTATTTCTAAGCTGTATTGACTGTTACTGAACATACTATTACAAATTACTATAACTTGCACATTCAGATGGAGATGTAATGTTAAGATTTTTATTTCTCATGTATGTGAAGTATGTAAGAAATATAGTAAATTTAATTTAAATCTATGGATGACAGATAATGAACAAGTCAAATATGCTGGGTGTGTAGTTTTGGCTCTTGCAATGCAAGTTCATTCTTGGCCTCTGTACAGAGTTAGTATGTTCTCCTTGTTACTGCCTCGGTTTCAGCTCCCATCCCTGTGTGAGCTAGCTACTGTTGCCTAAAGTGTGGATGTGAAAGTGGTAGGGGGTGGTGAAGAGAAACAATGAATTGCTCTGGACGCAATGGGCTGAAAGGCTGCCTTCTGTTCAGACATGCAAGCATTGCAAAGTTCAACATAAAACTTTATTACCAGAGTACTTGCATGTTACCACAAATCCTGAGATTTTTTTTTCCCTGCGAGCATACTCAGCAAATCTACAGAACAGTAACTGTGAACAGGATCAATGAACAGCAAACTGTGCAAATTCAAATATAAACATCGAGAGCATGAAACAACAAGGTGGAGTCCTTAAAGTGAGATCATTGGTTGTGGGAATAGCAAAAATAGAACGAGTAGTTATTCACTTTTGTTCAAGAACCTGATGGTTGAGGGGTAGTAACTGTGCCTGAACCTGGTGGTGGGGTTTCTGAGAATGTCAGTCATGCTTACTGTCGTTTGCTACAAAGCATGTAGCTGCATCCCAGGGACTGTATGTAAGCAGCATTCACCAGCTAAAAAAATTAAATAAATTGTACATTCTAAGTAACAGAATTAGAAAATCCATTGTAGTGCGAAGTAGTCAGTGTTACTATACTAAGCACGAGTTTCTGCAGATGCTGAAAATGTTGAGCAACACAGTGCTGAAGAAACTGGTTTTGCTCACCAAGGAACTTGGTAAATTCCCTTATGACTTTGAGTTGCTGTACTGCAGTTATTAGGGCAGTGCTGGTTGAGTCAAGAGCTGGGTGTGGGCTTAGATTCCTTCAAGTCTTGTTGAGCAGGAGGGCCCCTTCAAAGCAGTGATGTGCAGAACTGGAAAGCGGGCTGGAAGCAGATGTAACAAATCCTTGGTGTTAGCATCACTGTACCATGATCTCATTGCTGTCTAGCATTTTTGTCAACAATCATTGTTTATGGGGGTGGGGGGAAAATACCTGAAGCCAACAGACTAAAGTAGGAAACATTTGATTTTCAGATGCAAGACTGGACAGACCGCATAAACCTCCTCACTTCCCTGGTTTTGCGATTGTACTGATAGTGTTGCTTGGCCTGGCAGTGGTCATCCTTCCAGTTATGGCTTTTCTGGTGAGTCAACAATTAATTTGGGTCCTTGTGTCATTTGATGGTGCAGGTAATATTACCTAAAACTATCCTTGGTTTACCCAGTGTTATAAGTGCCATTGTGCAACCATTTAATGTACAAACCCCATTTCCAGAAAAATTGGGATATTTTCCAAAATGCAATAAAAACAAAAATCTCTGATATGTTAATTCACGTGAACGTTAACTGACAAAAGTACAAAGAAAAGATTTTCTACAGTTTTACTGACCAACTTAATTGTATTTTGTAAAATATACACAAATTTAGAATTTGATGGCTGTAACACACTCAACAAAAGTTGGGACAGTTAAAATATGATTGAAAAGTGCACAGAGTATTCAAGTAACACCGGTTTGGAAGGCTCCACATTAAGCAGGGAAATTGGTAGCAGGTGAGGTATCATTCAAAGGCTCAGTCTTTGCAAGCAAGGATGGGTCGTAGCTCACCCCTTTGTGCTGATATTTGTGAGAGAATTGTTAGTCAGTTCAAAAGGAACATTTCTCAATGCAAGATTGCAGAGAATTTGGGTCTTTCAACATCTACAGTACATAATATTGTGAAAAGGTTCAGAGAATTGAGATATCTCAGTGCGTAAAGGGCAAGGTCGGAAACCACTGTTGAATGCGCGTGATCTTCGAGCCCTCAGGTGGCACTGCCTAAGAAACCGTCATGCTACTGTGACAATTGTAGTCACCTGGGCTCGGGAGTACCTCGGAAAACCATTGTCACTCAACACAGTCTGTCACTGCATCCAGAAATGCAACTTGAAACTGTATTACGCAAGGAGGAAGCTATCCATCAACTCCATGCAGAAATGCCGGCGAGTTCTCTGGGCCCGAGCTCATCTCAGATAGACCGAAAGACTGTGGAACCGTGTGCTGTGGTCAGACGAGTCTACATTTCAGCTAGTTTTTGGAAAAAGATGGGCGTCGAGTTCTCCCTGCCAAAGATAAAACGACCATCCAGATTGTTATCAGCAAAAGCCAGCATCTGTGATGGTATGGGGGTGCATCAGTGCCCACGGCATGGGTGAGTTGCATGTATAAAAAGGTACCATTGACTCTGAGGCATATATTAGGATTTTAGAAAGACATATGTTGCCATCAAGGCGATGTCTTTCCGGGACGTCCATGCTTATTTCAGCAGGACAATGCCAGACAACATTCTGCATGGGCTACAACAGTGTGGCTTTATAGACAGTGTGTGTGCTTGACTGGCCTGCTGCCAGTCCAGATCTATCTCCTATTGAAAATGTATGGCGCATCATGAAGAGGAGAATCAGACAACGGAGACCACGGACTGTTGAGCAGCTGAAGTCTTATATCAAGCAAGACTGGACAAAATTTCCAGTTGCAAATCTGCTACAATTACTATCCTCAGTTCCAAAACGATTAAGAAGTGTTATTAAAAGGAAAGGTGATGTAATAGAATGGTAAACATGCCTCTGTCCCAACTTTTGAGTGTGTTGCAGCCATCAAATTCTAAATTTGTGTATATTTACAAAATACAATTAAGTTGGTCAGTAAAACTATTGAAGATCTTTGTACTTTTGTCAGTTAAATAAAGGTTCACGTGAATTAACATATCACAGATTTTTGTTTTTGCATTTTGGAAAATATCCCAACTTTTCTGGAAATGGGGTTTGTAAGTGTTTGCAAAATGGTACTTCTGACTTCCTTTGGCAATGGGCTGCATTGATATAAAATGCTTGTTTATGCTGTCCCCTACTGTGTTCACTGCAAATCAGATTAGCTCTTCAGTGAAGTTTGGCTGTGAATGTCAAAGCTCTAAGTCTGGAATTTCTCTTCTGGACAGGTGGGCTGTTTTTGTTGGGGAGGCATCCATAATTTTCTTCTGGTTGATGGTTGTAGGTTGTAACTAGGAAATACTGACTGCTTAGCACCTCAGGCAGTCTCTGTAGGGTGAAGTGGGAGGGGGGAGCTTGGGGTCAAATTCTGTGGGGAAAGCTGGGGGATTGTGGAGTGGATGCAGAAAGTATAAGGTGGGTTAGGCTAGGATTTCTGCAAATGGATGCTTTGTCAGGGCGGCCACAGTAGGCTAGTGGAGCGTCTGTGTATACTAAACTTATTGAATTGAAGACACAGTGCCCTTTGCTATCTATATACAAAGATGAGAATTGGAAGAAGTCTTGCAAACTACCCTCTTAGCAAAGACATACTGTACTTTATTCGAGGATTAGGCTGGGAAGAGAGTCAGGAATATTGTGGAAGGGCTTTGTGTGTGGTAAGTCAAGTCTAACCAATGCTAGTTTGAGAAAGTTACCAGAACAGTTGAAAGCTAGGTAGTGGATTTTAAGGCCCACATGGGAAGTTTTTCAAGACGGTTCAGTTGCTTGTCTTTCAAGATGAGGTAATAAATTGGATTAGACACTGGCTTCATGAGATTGTGGATTTGAGGCCTGTGACTAGTGGAATGCCATAGGGATCAGCGCTGGGTCTGTTATTTGTCATCTATATCATTGTGGTAAACAGGATCAGCAAGTCTGCAGATGAAACCAAGATTCAGGTGTAGTGGGACAGTGAACAAGTCTATCAAAGCTTGCAGCAGAATCTGAACCAGGTGATGCAATAGATTGAAAACCGGCAGTGTAAGGACCAACCAGTGTAAGCCTGGGTGTATGGGCTAGGTAGGACATTGAGGTGTGCAGTAGAACAGGAGGATCTGAGAATGCAGATCCATAATTCTTAAGTGGCATCACAGGTAAACAGTTTTTGACTACTTTTTTTAAAAGTAGTTTGCCTCCCAGGTGCCAGGGTCTGGGATGTTTCTGATCACGTCCACTATATCCTGAAGTGGAAAAGAGAACAGCCAGAGGTTGTAGTACATATTGATACCATGACATGGGTAGGAAAAGGGAGGAGGTCCTGAAAACAGACTACAGGGAGTTAAGAGGAAGTTGAGAAACAAGACCTCAAAGGTAGTAATCTCAGGATTACTGCCTGTGCCACGTGACGGTGAGTATAGGAATAAAATGAGGTGGAGGATAAATGTGTGTGGCTGAGGGATTGGAGTAGGGATTCAGATTTCTGGAACATTGGAATCTCTTGGGGCAGGTGTGATCTGTACAAGAAGGATGGGTTGCACTTTAATCCCAGGGGGACCAATATCCTGATGGAGAGGTTTGCTGAGGCTATTGAGAGTTTAGACGAGAATTGCTGGGGGGTGGGAACTGAACTGAAGAGACAGGAAGAAGTGGTTGGCTCACAAATAGAAAGCTTGGAGGCAGTGTGAGAGGGAGGATAGGCAGATGATAGAGAAGGGACGCACTCAGACCGATGATTTGAGATGTCTATTTTAATGCAAGGAGTATTGTGAACAAAGCGGATGAGCTTAGAGTGTGGATCAGTACTTGGAGCTATGATGTTGTGGCCATTACAGAGACTTGGATGGCTCAGGGGTAGGAATGGTTACTTCAAGTGCCAGGCTTTAGATGTTTCAGAAAGGATAGAGGAAGGCAACTGTTGATCAGAGGTAGTGTCATGGCTGTAGAAAAGAAGGTCATGGAGGGATTGTCTACAGAGTTTCTGTGGGTGGAAGTTTAGGAACAGGAAGGGGTCAATAACTCTATTGAGTGTTTTTATAGACCACCCAATAGTAATAGGGACATTGAGGAGCAGATAGGGAGGCAGATTCTGGAGAGCTGTAATAATAGGGTTGCTGTGGAGGGAGATTTTAATTTCCCAAATATCGATTGGCATCTTCCTAGAGCAAGGGGTTTAGATGGGGTGGAGTTTGTTAGGTGTGTTCAGGAAGGTTTCTTGATATAGGATGTAGATAAGCCTACAAGAGGAGAGGCTATACTTGATCTGGTATTGGGAAATGAACCTGGTCAGGTATCAGATTTCTCAGTAGGAGAGTATTTTGGAGATAGAATTGTGATCACTGTCTCCTTCACCATAGCATTGGAGAGGGATAGGAACAGACAAGTTAGGAAAGCATTTAATTGGAGTAAGGGGAAATGAGGCTATCAGGCAGGAACTTGGAAGCATAAATTGGAAACAGATGTCTTCAGGGAAACGTATGGAAGAAGTGTGGCAAATTTTCAGGGAATATTTGTGTGGATTTCTGCGTAGGTACGTTCCAATGAGGCACAGGATAGTAAGGTACAGGAACTGTGGTGTATAAGAAAAGAGCTTCCAAAAGGTTCAAAAAAACTAGGTAATGATAGAGATCCAAAAGATTATACAGCTAGCAGGAAGGAGTGCAAGACAAATTCAGGAAGCCAAATGAGAAGGCCTTGGCAGACAGGATTAAGGAAAGCCCTAAGACATTCTACAAGTATGTGAAGGGCAAGAGGATGAGGCTTGAGAGAATAGGACCAATCAAGTGTGACAGTGGATGTGTGTATGGAACCAGAGGAGGCAGCAGAGATACTTAATGAGTTTTTTCAGTATTCACTACAGAAAAGCATCTTGGTGATTGTAGAGATGACTTGCAGTGGACTGACAGCTTGAGCACATAGATATTAAGAAAGAGGATGTGCAGGAGCTTTTGGAAAGAAAGTTGGATAAGTCACAGGGACTGGATGAGAGGTACCCAGGCTACTGTGGGAGGTGAGGGAGGAGATTGCTGAGCCTCTGATAATGATTTTTGCATCATCAATGGGGATTGGAGAGGTTCTGGAGGACTGGAGGGTTGTGGATGTTTCCTTGTTCAAGAAAGGGAGTAGAGGTAGCCCAGGAAATTATAGACCAGTGAGTCTTACTTCAGGGGTTGTTAAGATGATGGAAAAGATCCTGAGGCAGGAGTTATGAACATTTGAAGAAATATAATATGATTAGGAATAGTCATCATGGCTTTGTCAAGGGTATGTCGTGCCTTACGAACCTGATTGAATTTTTTGAGGATGTGACTAAACACATTGTTGGAGGTAGAGCAGTATATGTATTGTATATGGATTTCAAGGCATTTGATGAGGTAGTCCATGCAAGGCTTTTTGAGAAAGCAAGGAGGCATGGGATCCAAGGGGATGTTGCTTTGTGGATCCAGAAATTGGCTTGCCCACAGAAGGCAAAGTGGTTGTTGATGTGTCATATTCTGCATGGAGTTTGGTGACCAGTGGTGTGCCTCTGGGACCCCAACTCTTCGTGGATTTTTATAAATGACCTGGATGAGGAAGTGGAGGGATGGATTAGTAAATCTGCAGATGACAAAGGTTGTGGATAGTGTGGAGGGCAGTCAGATTACAGTGGGACATTGATAGGATGCAAAACTGGGCTGAGAAGTGGCAGATGGAGTTCAACCCAGTTAAGGGTGAAGTGATTCATTTTGGTAGGTCAAACATGGCAGAATATAGTATTCATGGTAAGACTTAGCAGAGTGGAGGATTAGAAGGATCTTGAAGTCTGAGTCCATAGGATGCTCAAAGCTGCTGCGCAGGTTGACTGTGGTTAAGAAGGCATATGGTGGAATTGAGTTTGGGAGCCGAGAGGTAATGTTGCAACTATATAGGATCCTGGTTACTCCCCCACTTGGAGTACTATGCTCAGTTCTGGTTGCCTCACTATAGGAAGGGTGTGGAAACCATAGAAAGGGTGCAGAGGAGATTGACAAGGATGTTGCCTGGATTGGGGAGCATGCCTTATGAGAATAGGTTGAGTGAGCTCAGCCTTTTCTCCTTGGAGCGACAGAGGATGAGAGGTGACCTGATAGAGGTGTACAAGATGATAGGTATTGTATGGATAGTCAGAGGTGCTTTCCCAGGGCTGAAGTGGTTTGCACGAGGGGGCACAGTTTTAAGGTGCTTGGAAGCAGGTACAGAGGGATTATTAGGGCCAATTTTTTTATGCAGAGTGCTGAGTGTATTGAATGGGCTGCCGGCAATGGTGGTGGTGGCGGATACGATAGGGTCTTGTAGAGACTCCTGGATAGGTACACGGAGCTTAGAAAAGGAGGGCTATGGGTACCCCTACGTAACTTCTAAGGTAAGGACATGTTTGGCACAGCTTTGTGGGCAGAAGGGCCTGTATTGTGCTGTAGGTTTTCTGTTTCTACATTGTACTCAATGCATTGACTTATGAAGTACAGAGTCGGGATTTAATGTTGAAATTATGTTGGACATTGTGAAGCCCAGTTTGGAGTGTTGTGTGCAGTTTTGGTCAGCTACCTACAGGAAAGATGTCAGTAAGATGGAAAAGGTGCAGAGAAGATGTACAAGGATGTTGCCAGGACTTGTGGATCTGAGTTATAGGGAAAGGTTGAACAGGTTAGGACTTCATCAGATCTCTCCTCAATCTTCTACATTTCAGGGATAGAGGTATACAAAGTTGGTACAGAAAGGATAAATGCAAGCAGACTTTTCCCTATTGAGGTTGGGTGAGTCCAAAACTGGAGTGCATGGGTTAAGGGTGAAAGGTGAAATATTCAAGGGGAGTAAGAGGGAGGGAGCACTGCATGAAGTGTGGTGAGTATGGAATGAGCTGGATAGGAGGGGTATGGAGATCTATGGTCTGGGTGCAAGTTGATAAGACTAGGCAGAGTAAAAGTTTAGCATAGACTAGATGGGCTGAGGGGCCTCTGTTTTAGTGCTCTGACTCTGTTCCTCATTGTGGAACTCATCCGTCACTTGCAGACCAGTCAGTATGGATTGGCAACATCTCCACAGACACCACCAGTATAGATGCACTATGAGGCTGTGTGTGTGTGTCCGTGCCCCCCCCACCCCCCCACCCGGTTCTACTCAGTTTCCATACCAGGCTGTGATGCAACCAGTTAGGATGCTCCCTACTGTATAGAAATTTGTGTAGATTTGGCTTGTTGTCTGAAACTGACAAAACTTCTAAAATCCGGGGCACTATTGAGCCACCTTTGTAGAGCACAGATAAATCATTAGTGTATTGAGGTTAAACAAGCTAATACAATTGCGATTAGTATTTCAGCTGCAGAGTGCAGGTAGGCAAAATGCAAGATCATAAGGTGGTTTATAGTCCAGTCTATCCTATTGTAATAGACCATTCAATAGTGGGATAGAAGCTGTCCTGGAGTCTGGTGCTACATGCTTTCAGGTTTTGTATCTTCTGCCCAGTGGGAGGGGGTGGGATCTTTATTTTCTAATGTTCCATGTTGTGCTTCAGAACAGGTGGCATCTCAAGTTGCTGGCTTGCTGGACAAGCTGCATAATGAGGCTTTTTCTTCACTGCTCTAAATCTTGGTGTGTACCCAAATAAAACAGCTACCAGGATTTACCCACCATAAATTTGCTGTTTCTGTACAGTCGTTAAAAATGTAAACTGATGCCATTGAGGTGTGGCTGGAGGAAATGGAATGTCAGTTTCCAGAAATGTATTTGGATTGAAGAATTATCAGATGAAAGGTAGAGCAGGAAGGAAATTTGGAGGTAGTTTTTCACCAATTGGTAAGTGTTTAGACAAAAATTGACTTGAGATTGACGGTATGAAATGTAATGCATTGGTTTTGCTTTAGTGTTGGAAATACAGCTTGCTTACTGCCTGCCGAGAAGGCCAGAACTGGGATGTGGAGCAGGAGAATACGAGTCTGCAGTTACCACTGCCTGAGGTGAGATTGGGGAAACTTCCTGTGGGGAGGGGGCAAATGAGTAGGTATAAATTTAAACTTTATCTAATTTGGCTTCATTGTTCTGAGGTAAATTACGAGTGGCTAACTGGCACTGTCATTTAATCTTTCATGCCTTCATGTTCATTTGTAAATTGTCAAATGGCAAGGGTGCTAGGATGAAGAGTGCCGGAAGCATTGGGTTTTTGAATCCCCCAAGGGTCTGCTATCATCACCCAATAAATGACCAAATCCACCACTGATGGGATGAGGGCAACATGGAAACTCCACTATTTGGTGCTTCCCTCCAGGTATCTCCACCTAGCTTGGAACTGTGGTGCCATCAACATTGAGGCACAGTCCTGGACTGAGCAGTACTACTTCCTTGCAAGGACTGAATCCTCCTCGTATTCTTGAAGGCATTTGGGCTGCTTTCTCCCCGGGGTGCCCACTTCTCATTTAAAATGCTGAAGTCAATCCCGTAGCTAGCATGGTCATGAATGTTGGCATAAACACTGCATTTCTTTGGACAATGGTGCTCTGGGATGTTTTTCACAAACTTGATGCCTAGGATACTATGGAGATAAGAGATTGCAATTGGAATTTGGAACAAAAAAACTAAGAAGGAACTTGGGTTGGGCAGCATCCATAGAGAAATGTGTAGTTGAAACTGGGTTGAGACTGAGTAGAGGCCCAGAGCAAGCAAGTGCTCTTGTGACGAGCCTTTTCAATCCTGGGATCATTTTGGTGAACTGCCTTTGAACCCTCTTCAACAGCAACACATCCTTTCTTGGTTAAAGGGCTCAACACTGCTCACAATGCTTCAAGTGAGCCCCCCAGTGATTTATAAAGTCACAATATTACTTCTGTCCATGAAGGTTCTCAGTCATCCAGGTCATTGTATATCAAGCAGTAGTAAATCAAGCCAACTGGTCTTCCTGTTTTGTCAAAATTTTGCCACTCATCCAAGAGGCTTCTTCAGTTCAAATCCATGGTGGGTAGTTTTCCAGCTTGTAAACTAGGTTGTTGAAAGGTGTAGCAATTGCATGAGTGAGTCGTAGAAGTAACATGAGGGTCATTAGTTTTATCTTTGCATAAATGGAGGTGTGAACTGTTGTGGAGATGCCAGTTTAAGGTGTTAGCATTGTAAGTAGCTGATAGGTGTTGTACCCCACCCCTCTGTTCAGGGATGAGTTTTCCAGTTTGACAAAGATGGCTTCTTTACCCACTCTTTCAAACCACCTGTCCTCCCTGTCTGAAATGTGCACCTTGTTGTTATTAAATGTGCACCTTGCCCTTTAGATATACAGTAGTCTTGATCTGGGGTATTAGCCCTCCTATGTTGGGCCATGTGTTTGTGAAGCAGTTCTTTTGTCTTGCCAATATGCAGATCTGTGCAGTTCTCACTGCATTGGATAGTGTACAATATTGTTCCGTTTGGGTGTAAATCCTTGGGATGGATGAGTTTCAGTGTTTATAGGTTTGGAAAAAAAAACAGAATTTGGTGTTGAAATTGCTGAGTTTCTCAAACTCCAGCTACATACGGGATGATGACTTTTCTGTCTGCTTTGCTCCTTGCCTCTCTGTTGGGCTGATGTCCCTGCTGGGGTTTTTTTTTCCTGTCTTGATGAAGGCCTGGTCATGGTAGCTGCAAGCTTTCAAGGCTTCTCTTAAATACTTGTGCTCCTTCTCTTTAGTTGTAATATTGGTGGGCACATTCTTTGTGCTGTGACAGTGTTCGGATAACCCCCAACTCACTGGTTCAGGTTTGTGGATGACACCTGGGTCAGGATCAACATTCATGAGGTGCAAGCCCTCACAGAATACATTAACATTGGATAATAACATCAAAAAAGGATTTAGGAATTAAAAATTGGAATTGTTTGAAAAATATAAAAATTTAGGTAAAATAATCATTTTAATAGCATTGATTTGGCCAATTAATGATGGACAATGGGGACCACTTAGTAACCAGTTGTTTAACCTGATTAATGGTAAAAGGTTGAAATTGAATAGATCCTCGTGTCTCTTAGTAATAGTCAGTAGTCACTCTAAATGGAGAACTTCTATAAATGGGAACCTGCATATTTAATGGAAAAAGTTCCCTCTTACCTAGGTTCAGTTTATGACCAGAAAAACTACTAAACTGAGCAAGCAAAGTTAATACTGCCGGAATAGATTTTCCTGGGTTAGAAATATATAATGGTACATCTGCATATAGTGATAATTTGAGTCTCATTTCCACGGGTAATGCCAAATATATTAGGGGAGTCATGAATAGCAACCCATTCCAAAGCAATATCAAATAGTAATGGACTAAGAGGACAACCCCGCCTAGTACCATGGGATAGATGAAAAGGAGGGGATCTTTGATTATTAATAAATACCGAAGCCAAAGGGGTGAGATTTATTAGTTTAATCCAAGATATAAATATCCAACTAAAATTAAATTTCTCAAGGTTGTTAAATAAATATGTCCATTCAACTCTGTCAAAAGCTTTCTCAGCATCCAATGAAATAACACATTCTGGGATTCTGGGTGAAGGCATATAAACAATATTCATTAATCTCCTAATATTAAAAGAAGAGTAACGATTATCACCCATTAGAACACAAGTTGGGGGTGCATCACTATACGGAGAATGTGTCCACCAACATTACAAATGAAGATGGGGGGTGCAAGTATTTAAGAGAAGCCTTAATCTTGTGGCTACCTTGACCACACCTGTTCCCTGTGTGTTGTTTTTTTTTAAACCTACAAACATTCAGACAGAAACTCATCCATCCCAAGGATCCTACACCTGAACATAAACAGCAATATGGTATATGCTGTCCAATACAGTTGGAACTGCACAGATCTGTATATCAGCGAGACAAAACCACTTCACAAATGAATGGCCCAACATAGGGCTAATACCTCACGTCAAGACTATGCTGTGTATCTACCCATAAAGGACAAGGACACTCCTTTGATAACTGTTCACGTTTTAGATGGGGAGGACGGGTGGTTTGAAAGAGGGGTTAAAGAAACAATCTTTGCCAAACTGGAAAACCCATTCTTGAATGGGGGTGGGGGGGGGGGGGGAGCGTGTGGAATGACACTACTTATCAGCTACTTACAATGCAGTCCTAACATCTCTACCCTGGCAACTCCAACAGTTCACACCTCCATCTAGGCAAAGATGAGACTGATGACTCCCTCATTATCTCTGACTCTTAGGCTATGACCACGCTACGCCGGATAATTTTGAAAACAAAGCTTTTTCTCTTTTTGTCTGTCTGTCCACACTAAAACGGTGTTTTCACCCCCCAAAAACACAGATTTTCAGAAACTGTCTCCAGAGTGAATAAATCTGAAAACACCTAATATCTGTTGCAGTGTGTACAGGTTGCTCTAAAATGCCTTCTCATAGGCATTCTGGAAATTCCCCCTTAGGGATCCAGCACCAACCTGATTTTTTTTTTCCCCTCTTGTACCTGCATATTGAAATCCCCCATGGCTATCATAACATTGCCCCTTTGATGTGCATTTTCTAGATCTTGTTAGTGTTGACCACATCTTTACTACTGATTGGAGGTCTGTATATATCTTCCATCAGAGTGTTTTCACCCTTAGTTTCTTAGCCCTACCCAGAGTGATTCTACAGCTTCTAATCCTATGTCACCTCTTTTTAAGGATTTGATTTATTTATTTATTTATTTTTGCTAATAGTCACTCTGCCCCCTCTGCCTTTCCTGCCTGTCCTTTCATACGATGTGTATCCTTGGATGTAATGCTCCTGGCTATCCTTTCAGCCATGATTCAGTGATGCTGACAGTGTCATGCATGCCAAACTGTAACTGTGCTTTAAGTTCATCTACCTTGTTCTGTATACTGTATGCATTGAAATATAACACCTTCAGTCCTCTATTCACCTTTTTGATTTGTTTGCCTTTTACACTGCAACTCATTCTTTTGACTGCAATTTTGCCCTATCAGTCTCTCCTTGCTAGCAGTCTCACTACACATTGCTTTTGTTCATAAAAAAAAAATACCCCATCCTGAGCACTATCACTCTGGTTTCCATGCCCCCTGCCAAATTAGTTTAAACCCTTACGAATGGTGCTAGCAAACCTGGCTGGTTCCCCTTGGGTTCAGGCATAACCCATCCCTTCTGTTCAGGTCGTACATTCACCAGAAGAGATCCCAATGACCCATAAATCCAGTGCAAAGAGCAGAGTTTGTTTCTCAGCCATGCATTCATCTGCCAAATCATACCATTCTTGTCCTCCCTGGCATATTGCACAGGCAGCAATCCAAAGATTACAGCCATGTAGGTCCTGGTTTTTCAACTTTCCACCTAGCTCCTTACATTCTCTCTCCAGGACATCCTCGCCTTTCCTACCCATATCAATGGTGCCAATATGTACCAAGACTACTGGTTGTTCACCCCCCCTGCCCCCCCCCCCCCCCACCAGAATGCTGTGGACCTGATCCCTGACCCACACCTAGGATGCAACAAACCATCTAGGTGTCTCTATTGCATCTACAGAATTTTGTCTATTCTTCTGACTATGGAACCTCCCATCACCTCTGCAATCCCCTTGACCCCTGTTCTCTTCTGAGTTACAGTGCCAGAGACCTGGTTGCAGTGACTCCCCCAGTAGGTTGAACCCTTCCCCCAACTGTATTCAGTGGTATACTGAAGGGAAGAGCCACAGGGGTACTTGGCACTGGCTGCAATTCCTCGTCCTTCTGGCACGCATCCAGTTACCTGCCTCCTGCAACTTGGGAGGTAGCTCCTATCACTTCCTCAGTTTGCCCTGTGAGCTGAAGGTCATTGAGCTGCAGCTCTGGTTCCTTAACACATTCTTAGAGGAGCTGGAGATTGTTCAGATGTGGCTATCTGGGAGGCTGGTGGTCTCCCAGAATTCCCACATCTTGCACACAGAACAAAACATTGCCTGTGGAGCCATTCTCACCACTCTAACGATGCCTTAACAGATGAGAAATGGAAAAATAAAGAAACTTACTAGATACTTCTCCCAAAACTGACCCAAAGCTACTCCAGCACTAGCCCACTTGCACAATGGCCTCTCCATTGGCCCCTGCCTTATTTTTATTTGCCTTTTCTAATGAATTTTGTTCTCTGGGTACAGTGCAACTCTAAAAAGGCAGCACTTCACAATAGCTTTTTGATCTTTAGCTGCAAACCTAAGTGGAAAATATATCTTGTCATACTCTCACTCACTGGGCACAATCCAACTCCTGGTCTATGTGGTTACTGATGTGCTAATTGATGGGTGAACTTGACCAGAAGTGGCAATTTCGATGAACAAGGTGCAACCTGGAGAGAGGCTGTGCAGCTCCCACCACTAGATGTCAGTGCAGACTGAAAAGTAATTTAATTTGCATTATCAATTGACAGTTTATACAATATACAACTATTGGGGGTTTTGTCAGTCTTCCTAGCTTTAGATGCCTTTGAAAGTTGATAACCACAGTAGTTACTTCATCTTCAAGACCATAGTAGCCCCCTTGCTCTGTGGAGTAGTTGAATGAAATTGGCACCCAGTTCAAAGTGATAGTTAGCATTTTACCACCCACATCTGGTGGTGGATTCTACCATTCCAAATAATCCCATACGTCAGGATTTCCTTCCCATATACTCAACCAACAGTGCAAGTGATATTGTAATAACTACCCTTGGATTTCCACCCTCTCCTACTGCAGCCAGTCTGATATTCCCATTTCTCCAACACAGGATTGCTGCCATTTAAGACCACCTACTTTATCTCCAGCTGTCATTCAAAAGCAATGCTACTGAAATGCAAATAAAACTGGAAATGGCTAGTAAGTTGTGAAACATGAGGAAAGAAACCATTCACGTTATTAATCCCTCAGAACTAATTCTCAAATGTTAATGTTTTCTCTGTACAGATCCTGCTTGAGTAGTTCCAAATACTTTAATTCAGCCATGATTAGTTCATGAAGGAACCTTCGTCTTTGAAGTACTATTTTGGGCAAATAACCAGTACGTTTGTGCCCTAGTATCCTATCACTTGTATGCCCAATGGGTGTTTCCCAGCTTACACCTGTAAACTTCATCAGTGCCAACCAACATGCCCCCATTGTTTGGCAGACCTCTGACTTTTCTCCACAGCCTCCTGCACTCATTTTCCTTCCGAATGCAGTTCTGTTTTAAATTGAGTTGAGCTGAAACTTGGACTCCCATTTATTGAAGAAAGATGCTCCTTAACCAAGGATGTAGTTCTTAATTGTTGTCTGATCCCATGTAGACAATGTGGTGATGGACAGACTTTCACACACAGGTGAAATCCAGCAAACCATGAACTTCATCACGTCACCTGTTGGAAATATTATACTGTGCATTCGTACTGAACAAGGTGGAGATTCTTGGCTGTGATTAAAGACTGATTATAATTGTATACTCACTATTTATAGGAACTGGAACCTGTTTAGTCTTCAATGAGTGCTTTTCTTTAAAACAGATGAATCGCGAAAGTTACAGACTCCACGAAGTGCATGCCAATTATTCATTTGAGTCTTGAATAACTTCAGCAAAATTCTGGATGGCGAAGATGGAACTATGCCTGATTTTTTTTTTCCCATTGGAGGAGAATTTGATGAACTGGAAATGGTATCCTGGTTAAACCAAAGTCTGTCACAGTTCCCTGGTATCTATCTGATCCTTCAGTGTGAATTCTGGTCTCAGAATCTGGGAGTTTTCCCTAAACCTTGTGGTGTCCCATTTTTGAATAGTTGCCATTTAATGAAAAGGAAGGCTTGGCTGTTGCAGTTTGAATTGTTTTAGTTTCATTGTTGCAATGAATTTAAAATTGCATTTTTTCCACCCCCCCCCCGACTTCCTGTGGTTTTGTTCTGCAATTGATGTTTGGGCTGAATCAGTGGACTGAATTTTAATATGGGCTTAATTAGATTTCTGGGCTCTATCAATTTTTGGGTTTCAGTCAGTATTCAGAGGTGATTGTAACTGGCTTGGGAAAAGAATACTGCCACTGATAGTTGAATGAGAAGAGATTTTTTCCTTTGAGCCTTTCAGGTTATTTCCAAATAGGATGGTATTTTTGCCAGCAGGTATTAAAGTAATCATAGTTGAAATAATAGTGGTATTGTTCCAGGTTTGTTGGAAAAAGTCAAATCAAATGAATCTATCTGATGTTAACAATCCCTGTGAATGATGCATCAATTACTTGTGTACATCCATATAGATGAATCGGTCCACATCCTGTGGTCTGAATATTGACAAGACATGCTTATCATTCAGGTATCAGCGTGGTGTACTTGCACTTAGAAGTTGCTGCACTGGATGGAAGCATTGCCCACATTGCTAAGTTTTTCAGAGTATTTGGTTTTCATTATCACATTCAGGTATACTTTGTGCACAAATCTAATTCAGGGCTTGACTGGTTGCCCCCAGAACATTCCACATTGCACTTATAATGCTAAATTCAAACACCTATGATTGACAACTTTCTGAACAAAGTCGGGATGGAGTTAACTTGGTTGCACTTTAAAAATGCTTAGAGCAAATTAAACAATGCTGGGGAATTCCTCTGAATTCCAGATCATTTCTGAGCAATGAGGTAACTGGCTAGAATGGTGCCAAACATTATTGGGGCCCGGGCTTGGACCACTCAACCACCCAGCCAATAGGTATCAATGGAATCCTTTTCTAATATAGATGTGTGCACTGACATAATTATAGTGCAGTCCTTTCACACAGCACCACTGCATTTCAAGCCCAGTGTTGTTCGGTATTAAAACCTGAATCCAGGCAGGTATGAATCTAATGGGATTCAAACTGACTGCATAATAGCTCATCTTTATCTTGAGCAGGGTGTGTAGAAATGAAGGGATGTAATCATTGCTTAGAATTAATGCATGTGTTGCTACTTTGACAAATATTGTTATGTTGTTCTTTATTGGCTATACTGATCACTGGCACAGATGGTGGCAATTTCATGAGCTTACCTGTGGTTCTAAATTTGTTTGCTCATGTACAGGGCATAGTGAGGTTACTCAAGATAATTTTTAAGCTTTTAATAAAATAAACATGAAATTTAAGTGCTTCAGGTTGTTTTGTGTTTGTGCAGATCACTTTCTAGCTTACAGTGTGCTCCTTGTGTAGCTAATGTACTGAGGAAACTTGCTGTTGCATTGTACTCTACACAAGCATGTAACTTTACCACAGATTCTACAAATATCACATTGTATTTGCACAGCAGTAAGACTGGTTGTAACTCCTGGAGAATTCTACTTGGCTGATTTTTATTCTTTGCCCAAACAATCCCCTGGACTTCATCTCCTGTATGATGATTGGAACACGAGGAGAATTCCATGGTCGGGGTAGTGTGTAAATTCTACCCATGCAGGACCTAAGATTTAGATTCAGCTACAAGGCGGCAGAATTGAGTGCTGTGCTACTGCAGTTAGTTCCAGGAACCCCCACATACATTTCTGGCCTCCAGCACCCTGGAACTTTTGTTGGTGACTGCGGTTTCTCCAGGCACTCTGCCTTCTCCCATGTTCAAACATGCGCTGTCATGTTCATTAGTATAAATTACCAGTGTAAACTAATGATAAGAATGTAGAGGAGCAGAGTAGGTGGAATGTGAGTCCAAGGCAGTTGTGGTGAACTGTGAACGCATTATGCCCAAGGTGGCACACAACACTTGTGACTCATGGTTCTTTTTATCACACCCATAATAAAATAAAATGTACATGATCTTCATTGCTAGATGAGCCAGTGAATAGTTTTGTAACAAGGGGAGCAACATTTTCACAGGTACTGTGTCACACCAGTTAGACAGTTGAGAACATGTTTTGAAATCTAATATTTAGATATGTGTTCAATTGCCTTAAAGTAATAACTTTGGACAGATTTTTCCAATGTTTTTTATTGCAACAGGATTCATCCATGAAACTCCATAATTAATTGAATTATTGCTGATCAGAATTACCATGGCACATGATGGTCTTTTTAGATTATCACAATTGGGGTAAAAGCTAAGGGAATTGGGTTGTAGGATTTTCTCAGCTGTAGTCAGCCAGGCCTTATTGGTGCAAGTTAAGTGTCAATCTTTTGTAAGCTCTAATCAAATTGGAGATACTCTAACATTGGGGATTGTAGACTGAGTCCGTTGCATCAGACACAACCCTTCCCACTGAGCAACACACATCAAAGTTGCTGGTGAACGCAGCAGGCCAGGCAGCATCTCTAGGAAGAGGTACAGTCGACGCTTCAGGCTGAGACCCTTCCCACTGAGGATGTTTTTGAGAAGCAATATCTCAAGGAAGAAGCATTCATCACCAAGGATCCTCACCATCTTGTATATGTCCTCTTCAATGCCACCACCAAGGAAGAGGTACAGGAGCCTGGCAAACCACTGATTCAGAAACAACAGCTTCCTCTTTACCCTTGGAAGTCTGAATGGTTCATGAACACTTGTAGTAATTTTATCATTACACTGCTGCTGACACAATAGTTCACGTTTAAGTCAGTGATGATTTTGATATGCCTACAAATCCCAGAATTTAAAGCGATGACTTAAACTATGTAATTGTTCAAAAGATGCCACACATGAGGGACTGCTAAATGATATGAGGCCATAGTATTCCAGGAAATTTTACCAAGTGGATAGATTGATGGCTCTTGGCCTGTCTTCTCTGGAGTTTAGAAGAATGAGAGGATCTCATTGAAACCTATTGAATAGTGAAGGGCCTTGATAGTGGATGCGGTGAGGATGTTTCCTATGGGGGGGGGGGGGTGGTATTTAGAACCAGAAAGCAGAGCCTCATAATACAAGGACATTCCCTTTAAAACAGTGGTAAGGAGGACTTTAGCCAGAGGCTGTTGAACCCATGGAATTCATTATCATGGATGGTTGTGAAGGCCAAGGCATTGAGTATATTTAAAGAGATTGATAAGTTCTTAATGAGTTAAGGCACCAAAGCCAGTGGGGTGGAAGCAAGACAATGGGGTTGAGAGGCATAATAAATCAACCATGATGGAATGGTGGAGCAGGCATAATGGCCCAACTGGTCTAATTCTGCTCCAGTGTTTTTATGGTCTTGTAGTCTAATATTAAAACTGCGTGCCTATCTCAAACAGCCAATAGAAGTTCATACCACAGGTTGCTTCACTGAAATACTAAGACTGGATATAAACTAATACTGTTTCTACAGCTGGGCGTGGTTGTCAGATCTATTCCTGAGTCACTGTCGAAGAGGAAGCCATGGATGGTGACTAATGCAATAAGTTGATCCTTTAGCTCAAGCATATTCTGCTCATGAAACTATTACTAATGAAGGAATGTGGCAAATGATTTTCAGTTTCAGTAAATAATCCAAAGTGCTTTGTACGTCAAGTTGCCCAGGGTCTTGAAGCAGTTTTTCCAAAGTGGTAGAGCTTTGTATTCGCCTTTCTTACAGGCCAAGTTTCAGATGAGTTTAAACTGAAGTGGAGGTAATTTCCCCAGGTGTAATTGTTCCCATTTTTTTTCATACCTGAAAGAAAGTAGTAGGGGGGGGGAGGGGGAGAGAAAAATTGATGGATATTTTTGGACTTTCCCGATCACTTGAAAGACAGGATATTATACCTTTCAATGCATTCAGAAAAATGTGCAATTACCTCACTTGTTTGAAGATTTCTCTTGAAATTCAAATGTCAGAATTGGATTTATTATAATTTACAAATGTAATATGTTTTGCAGCATTACAGTGCAATGTAACAAAATTGCTAAAAGTTACAGTAAGGAATATAACTTTAAAAAACTGCAAAAAAGTGAAATGTGACATGTTCATGGACTGTTCAGAAATTTGAAGGCGGGGGGACAAAACTGTCCCTAAAACATTGAGTGCAGATCTTGAAGCTCCTGTACATCCTCCCTGCTGAAGAGGGCATGTTCTGAAAAGTGAGTCCTTAATGATGGATGCTGCCCTCTTGAGACAATGGCTTATCAAGATGCCTTCAACAGTGGGGAGGCTGGCTGTTGATGGACCTGGGTGAGTATACAACCGTCTGCAGCATTTGTTCAATCCCGTGGACAGGAACCCCCAGCAGAGGCAGTGACACAACCAGACAATGCTCTCCATGCTACATCTATAGAAATTTTCTAGAATCTTTGCTTCTAATCTCCTCCATCTCCCTATGAAATATGGCTGTCAGCATGCTGCCTTCATGACTGCATCAACGTGTTGGGTCCAGGATATATCCTCTAAGCTGTTGATGACTAGGAACCTGAGGCAGCTCACCTTTTCCATAGCTAACCCCTTGAAGACTGGTTTGTGTTCTCCAACTTCTTCCTGAAGTCCACAATCAATTCTTTAGCCTTACTGATGTTGGGCTCAAGGTGGTTGTTGCATGACCATTCAGCCAGCCAATCTTGTAAGCCTCCTCATCACCATCTCAGATTCTGTTGACAACAGTTGCGTCACTGGAGAATTTAGAAACATAGAAATTATGCAGCACAATATAGGCCCTTTGGCCCACAAAGCTGTGCCAAACATATCCCTACCTTAGAACTACCTAGGCTTTACCCATAGCCCTCTATTTTTCTAAGCTCCATGTAGCCATCTAGGAGTCTCTTAAAAGACCCTGTCATTTCCACCTCCACCACCGCTGCCGGCAGCCCATTCCACACACTCACCATTCTCTGTATTATTTTTTTAAAAAAAAAAAACTTGCCCCTGACATCTCCTCTGTACTTACTTCCAAGCACCTTAAAACTATGCCCTCTCGTGCTACCCATTTCAGCCCTGGGGAAAAGCCTCTCATTATCTTGTACACCTCTATCAAGTCACCTCTCATCATCTGTCACTCCAAGAAGAAAACTTGTCACTCAACCTATTCTCATAAGGCATGATCCCCAATCCAGGCAACATCCTTGTAAGTCTGCTCTGCACCCTTTCTATGGTTTCCACATCCTTCCTATAGTGAGGTGTCCAGAATTGAGCACACTACTCCAAGTGTGGTCTGACCAGGGTCCTGTATAGCTGCAAAATTACCTCTCGGCTCTTAAACTTAATTCCACGATTGATGAAGGCCAATGCACCGTATGCCGCCTTAACCACAGAGTCAACCTGTGTAGCAGCTTTGAGTGTCCAATGGACTCAGACCACAAGATCCCTCTGATCCTCCACACTGCCAAAAGTTCTGCCATTAATGCTATATTCTGCCATCATATTTGACCTACCAAAATGAACCACCTCACACTTATCTGGGTTGAACTCCATCTGCCACTTCTCAGCCCAGTTTTGCATCCTGTTAATGTCCCATTGTAACCTCTGACAGCCCTCCACACTATCCACAACACCCCCAACCTTTGTGTCATTGGCAAATTTACTAACCCATCCCTCCACTTCCTCATGCAGGTCATTTATAAAAATCAGAATAAAGGTTCCAGAACAGATCCCTAAAGCACACAGCTGGTCACCAGCCTCCATGCAGAATATGACCCATCTACACCCACTCTTTGTCTGATGTGGGCAAGCCACTTCTAGATCCATAAAGCAATGTCCCCTTGGATCCCATGCCTCCTTATTTTCTCAATAAGCCTTGCATGGAGTACCTTCTTATCAAATGCCTTGCTGAAATCCATTACACTACATCTACTGCTCTTCCTTCATCAACGTGCTTAGTCACATCCTCAAATTCGATCAGGATCTTAAGGCATAACCTGCCTTTGACAAAGCCATGCTGACTATTTCTAAGCATATTATGCCTCTCCAAATGTTCATAAATCCTGCCTCTCAGGACCTTCAACTTACCAATCACTGAAGTAAGACTCATTGGCCTATAATTTCCTGGGCTATCCCTACTCCCCTTCTTGAATAAGGGAACAACATCTGCAACTCTCCACTCCTCTGGAACCTCTCCCGTCCCCATTGATGATTCAAAGATCATTGCCAGAGGCTAAGCAATCTCCTCCCTAGCCTCCCACAGTAGCCTGGGGTACATCCTGTCTGGTCCCAGTGACTTATCCAACTTGATGCTTTCCAAAAGCTCCAGCGCATCCTCTTTCCTAATATCTACATTCTCAAGCTTTTCAGTCCACTGCAGTCATCCCTACAATTGCCAAGATCCTTTTTCATACTGAATGAATACTTTATTTCAGTATTAAGTACCTCCGCTATTTCCTCCAGTTCCATGCATACCTTTCCATTGTCACACTTGGTTGGTCCTATTCTCTCACGTCTTATCCTCTTGCTCTTCACATATTTGTGGAATGCCTTGGGGTTTTCCTTAATTCTGTACACCAAGGCCTCCTTCTGGTCCCTTCTGGCTCTCCTAATTTCATTCTTAAGCTCCTTCCTGCTAGCCTTGTAATCTTCTAGATTCATATCATTACCCAGTGTTATTGAACTTTTTGTAAGCTCTTCTCTTGACTCGATTTGCAACTGCCTTTGTGCACCACAGATCTTGTGCCCTACCATCCTTTCCATGTCTCATTGGGATGTACCTACTAAGAACCCCACACAAATATCCCCTGAACCTTTGCCACATTTCTTCAGTACATTTCCCTGAGAACATCTGTTTCCAATTTATGCTTCCAAGTTCCTGCCTAATAGCCTCATAGTTCCCCTTACCTGTCTGTTCCTATCCCTCTCCAATGTTGTGGTAAAGGAGATAGAATTGTGATCACTATCTCCAAAATGCTCATCTACTGAGAGACCTGACACCTGACCAGGTTCATTTCCCAATACCAGATCAAGTACAGCCTCTCCTCTTGTAGGCTTATCTACATATTGTGTTAAGGAACCTTCCTGAACACACCTAACAAACTCCACCCCATCTAAACACCTCACTCTAAGGAGATACCAATCAATATTTCAGAAATTAAAATCTCCCTCCACAACAACCCTGTTATTATTACTCCTTTCCAGAATCTGTCTCCCTGTTTGTTCATCAATGTCCCTGTTACTATTGGGTGGTCTATATATTAAAAAAAACCCACCCAGTAGAGTTATTGACCCTTTCCTATTCCTAACCTCCACCCCACAGAGACTCTGTAGACAACCCCTCTATGGCTTCCTCCTTTTCTGCAGCCGTGACACTATCTCTGATCAAGTGCCACACCCTCGACTCTTTTGCCTCCCTCCCTATCCTTTCTGAAACATTTAAACCTGGCACTTGAAGTAACCATCCCTGCCCCTGCACCACCCAAGTCTCTGTAATGGCCACAACATCATAGCTCCAAGTGCTGATCCATGCTCTAAGCTCATCTGCTTTATTCATGAAACTCCTTGCAATAAAATAGACACATCTCAAACCATCAGACTGAGTGCACCCCTTCTCTATCACCTGCCTGTCCTCCCTCTCGCACTGTCTCCAAACTTTCTCTACTTGTGCGCCGACCTCCCTTTCCTCCATCATGCCAGTTCTATTCTCACTGACCCCGCCCCCCCCCCCCCCAGCATTTCTAGTTTAAACTCTCCCCAATAGCCTTAGCAAACGTTCCCACCAGGATATTGGCCCCTCTTGGTTAATTTGTAGGTGATCATCAAGCTGTGCGTAGTCAGTCAAAAACGTGGGCAAAGTGTGCTAAGCACACATCCTTGAGGTGTGCCAGTGTTGATTGTCAGCAAGGAGATGTTGTTTCTGATCCCCACTGACTATATTGTCTACCAATGAGGATGTTAGGAACCCAGTTGCAGAGAGGTATAGAGGCCTAGGTTTTGAAGCTTGTTGATTAGTACAGAGGGGCTGATGGTGTTGAACACTGAGCTTTAATCAATAAACAGCAGCCTGACATGGGTATTACTGGAATGTTAAAATTTCATGTGCCAATTCTGATTCTCGTGGCCTTTATAGCCTTTGACTGTTAGTAACACTGCTTCATTGTCATGGCCCTATTGCCTCGAACTACTCTTGTTGATCAACTCATTTAGTTCTTGATGAGGTTAATAAGACCTTAGACCCCACTTGGAGTATTGTGTTCATTTCTGGTCACCTCACTACAGGAGGAATTTGGATACTAGAGTGCAGAGGAGATTTACAAGGATATTGCCTAGATTGGAGAGCATGCCTTGTGAGAATAGGTTGAGTGAACTTGGCCTTTTTTTTTTTCTCAGAGCACTGGAGCATGAGAGGTGACCTGATAGAGGTGTATAAGATGAGAGGCATTGATTGCATGGATAATCAGAGACTTTTTCCCAGGGCTGAAATGGCTAACGTGAGAGTGCATGGTTTTAAGGTGCTTGGAAGAAGGTACAGGAGGATGTCAGAGGTAAGTTTTTTTTTTCACACACTGGTTGGTGCGTGGCATGCACTGCCAGCAAAGGTGGTAAAAGTGCATACAATAGGGTCTTTTAAGAGACTCTTGGGTACATGGAGCTTGGAAACAAGAAGGCTATGCAGTAGGGAAATTCTAGGCAGTTTCTCGAGTAGGTTACATGGTTGGCACAACATTGTGGGCCTATAATGTGCTGTAGGCTTCTATGTTCATTTATCTAGTGTCAGGTTTTTGTCACCATAGCCTCCTCAGCCTATTCTGATACCATTCATGAGGTCATTAATAAGGTTTGCTACCTTGGTACTGTTACCACTGGTGATCTCTCCTCCAGTATTACCTACTGATCACTGAATTCCATTGTCCAAATAAGATGACCAGTTTTCATCTGAATTTGGATCAACACTTTCACTTTACCTTCTGGATTTAATGGTGGGCATTTATGGTGTTCCCTCCACAATGTCCAAAATCTCTCTCTCTCTTTTCCTTACCCTTGGGTGCCAATATCTTACTGTTTGGATTTCTGTTTGGGTTGTAAACTCTGCCATCTCTATCATGGGCACAAGCCTCGTCATCAAGGACATTTTTACAAGCCGATGCCTCCAAAAGGGCAGCATCCATCATTAGGGGCCCCCATCACGTAGGACACGCCCTCTTTTCATTGTTACCATCAGGGAGGAGGTGAGGAGATACGGAAGCCTGAAGGCACACACTCAACATTTTAGGAATAGCTTCCTCCAGTGGCAGCAGAGCAATTTCTTGTACTGCACTGTACCGCTTCTGCAAAACAAATTGTCAATGATATTAAACCTGACTCTGATTCAAGCAACACACAGAAAATGCTGGAGGAACTCAGCAGGTCAGGCAGCATCTATGGAAAAGAGTGCAGTCGATGTTTCGGGCCGAGACCCTTTGGCAGCATTTCCAGCATCTACAGATTTTCTCTCGTGTGTGTCGATTTCTGATTCTCCTTATTAAGAGTCCTAAATGTCATTACCTCCATCTTGTACAATTTTTTTTTTAAGGCTAAGCTGTTTGTCACTCCTTTTTTACTTTTGATTTTAAATTTTTTTAAATCACTGTGGCCAAGCTGTTGACAACTTGACGCAATTTCACCCTTCAGCAGTTCTGTAGATACTGAATCTTGCTGTGCATACCTTGAGTACTTTGGCCACTTTTAATTGTAATTTCCAAATAACAAGTTGTGCAACTGCACTTGTGTTAAGTCAAACCTTGCCTATATATTCCAGTGCTTGCATTTCATCAGGTGTGGTCAAAAACAAGTCGCTCTCAGCAACGAGTTAAAATTAGAATTGAGAAATATATTGGCATGTATGTGGCATGCCATGTTTCAACCTGTAATAAACGTCTATGGGGAAATACTTGTCAGTTTACTTTCTCTGACAAGGCAGTTGATTGTTACCAACCTTTCATCCGAATGTTGTCATCAACAACATTTCCAGTATTTCTGTTCTAGTTTCTACATTTGTAGTTTCTGCCCTTGGAATTCTTTCCGAAGCTTAGTACATGGTGATTCCTGCTCAGTGGACAGCTTTCTTAGGAAGACGAAGGAAACACTTGGAAAATATTTAAGTGGGTCGGCTAGGAAGGAGGAAGAGATTGTGAAGATGCAGGTTGTTAGAAGCACTTGTACTGCTTCTGCCACTGCTGACAACTCATTCTAGGTTCCTTAGCACTTTGATAGATGTGCTGTCAGAGTAGCTGCTCTACAGCAGAGACGTTGAATTGATGGAGTTCCATTTGATTTGCAGTTTATCCTGTGTGGTGTTGAGAAACATACTCCAAAGAACATAGAGCTTTATGGCACAGTACAGGCCCTTTGGCCCACAATGTTATGCAGACCGTTTACACAAACTACTTGTGTTCAGGAGATGGTGGTGGCAGGTAGGAATAGCCATTTATTAGTTGCCAAGCCTCTGTCCAGCTCTTGTAACCAAAGTAATTATATAACTGGTCCAAGTATGTTTCAGGTCAGTGTTTTGAAGTTGTGGGTCTGTCTGAGGCCTCCGGTTGGAGCTGACCATGGATATTGTGTCCTAGCTGTCTAGATGCGCAAGCCTGGGCAGTACAAGGAGAGCAAGCCATTGCCCATAGTCCAAGCTCCCTCTCTCCACCCATCTGATGAACTCAAAGGAACAGCAGTTTGGTTCCAGCAGCATCGCAGGAGTTGCCAGTCAGCACTGAACTCAATGCAGGCTGCCTTAGGGTCCCACTCTGGATTGTTCCATATAACCATATAACAATTACAGCACGGAAACAGGCCATCTCGGCCCTTCTAGTCCGTGCCGAACTCTTACTCTCACCTAGTCCCACTGACCTGCACTCAGCCCATAACCCTCCATTCCTTTCCTGTCCATATATCTATCCAATTTAACTTTAAACGACAACATCGAACCTGCCTCAGCCACTTCTGCTGGAAGCTCGTTCCATGCAGCTGCCACTCTCTGAGTAAAGAAGTTCCCCCTCGTGTTACCCCTAAACTTTTTATCCTTTTTCCCTTGGGGTTTACTCCAGAAGCCTTCCATATGATGCATATAGCTGCAAGGCAGTGGAGGTTTGAGATCAATTTTCTTCTAGATGAGCTGCCAGCCACAGCTGATGAGCCCCATCTGCCCAAAGTGACTAGCATTAAGGTGTGAGTATTGGTGCTAAAAATGCTTTGTATTTCAAGAGAGGGACATTAAACTTTGCTCACTGCATGAATGCTTGTCACAGCAACATGAATGATTTATCTTGCTGCATTGGGCATGGATTACTCATTTTCTGAAGAGCTAAGAATGAGAATGAACACAAATCATTTGTGAACATCCCTGATTCTGACCTTGTCCTGGAAGGAGAGTAGGTAATGAGGAGGTACCTGGCACACTGCCCTCAGAATCTCCTGCGCTGAGGATGTTTGTACCACCTGTATTTGGTCTATACCTTGGTTAATGTTAGGCATCTATGGCATAAAGGTTGGAAACCCCTGCTGTAAACCTTTTCTATCCACATACCTGCCCAAGTACTGTACTTTTAAGTATTAAGTAAGCATGCAGGTACAGCAGGCAGTGAAGAAACCTAATGGCATGCTGGCCTTCATAACAAGGGGAATTGAGTATAGGAGCAAAGAGGCCCTTCTGCAGTTGTACAGGGCCCTGGTGAGACAACACCTGGAATATTGTGTACAGTTTTGGTCTCCAAATTTGAGGAAGAACATTCTAGCTATTGAGGGAGTGTAGCGTAGGTTCACGAGGTTAATTCCCAGGATGGTGGGACTGTCATATGTTGAAAGATTGGAGCGACTGGAGTTGTATACACTGGAATTTAGAAGGATGAGAGGGGATCTGATTGAAACATATAAGATTATTAAGGGATTGGACACGCTAGAGGCAGGAAACATATTCCCGATGTTGGGGGAGTCCGGAACCAGAGGCCACAGTTTAAGAATAAGGGGTAGACAATTTAGAACGGAGTTGAGGAAAAACTTTTTCACACATAGGGTTGTGGTTCTGTGGAATGCTCTGCCTCAGAAGGCAGTGGAGGCCAATTCTCTGGATTCTTTCAAAAAAGAGTTAGATAGAGCTCTTAAAGATAGTGGAGTGAAGGGATATGGGGAGAAGGCAGGAAAAGGGTACTGATTGTGGATGATCAGCCATGATCACAGTGAATGGTGGTGCTGGTTCAAAGGGCTGAATGGCCTACTCCTGCACCTGTTGTCTATTGTCTATTAATATACTGCATCTACCTTGTCCAGCAGCGCATTCCACATACAGACCATCCTCTGGATGAAAACAAAATGCCCCTTGTGTTCTCTCCCTTTCACCTTAAGCCTATACCTAGTTTTTTGATTCCTCAACTCAGAAAGACTGCATTCACCCTATTCTGCCTTCCATGGTTTTATATGCCCTTTACAGATTCACTTCTGGTCCCAATGAGTCAAGTCCTAGACTGTTCAGCCTCTCTATAAATCCAGCCTTCAAGTCTTGGCGACATCCTCTGATTTTTTTTTTGCACTCTTTCCAGCAGGGTACTAAATGAATGATGCCATTAAACTGGAAAGAACACAAGTATGAAATAGCCTGAGGTCATGATGCATATTGGCACCAATGACATAGGCAGAAAAGGGGAAGAGGTCCTATGCATTGAGTATGTAGAGTTGGGAAAGAGGGAGAAGAGAATGCTCTCCAAGGTGGGAATCTCCGGATTACTCCCTGTGCCGCGGGCTAGTGCGGGAGGGAGTAGGGTGATAGCACAGATGAATGAGTGGCAGAGGAGATGATGTGGGGGACAGTGCTTCAAGATCTGGGATCATTGGACATTTTTCTGGGGAAGGAGTGACCTATATGTAAGGGGGTTTCGATTTTTATGTTACTGCGGAGGCTAATTAAAATGGCGTTTTTGTTATGTTAATCTGGGGAATGTGGCTTTGTTGTGCTTTAACGCTGAGAAAGTTTGCGCTAGCAGCTTATTGTGGTTTAGAGGGTGTTAAGAGGGTGCTATTAACCAATTGGGATAGTTGTTATGGTTTTGGTGTATTTGGAGATACTGTATGCGCGGGGTTTTGGCGGGGAGTCGGGAGGCGAGACGGAGGATGGACCAGGTGCTGTGAGTCCGCTAATGGGGTCGGACCCCGAGCGGGACGTTCGGCGAGAAGACGGAGACGGACTCGTGTGGAGCGTCTGGTCGACCACCGTTGTTGGTCCCAGGCGGCCGGTCGAGGTGGTCGCAGGGTGAAGAAAAAGGTCCTTGAGCTCCAACGGTTTTTGTGCACGAAGAGATTGAACTTTGATAAGTGTGGCGCCTTTTATTTTCCTTTTATATTTTATTCTCTTTTAATTATATAGTTCCAGTAATATCTATAAACTGTAAATCATTTAATTGCATCTGGTGTAATGTCTGTTATTTGGGCGGGGTGGGGTACCTCACACAGCATCCACACAAACGAATTACCCAGTCTGCCGGGGCCGAGGCTGTTTCCCTAGACGACAGCGAGCCGAGCGACCCTGAGGGTAGCCAGGGGGGCTGCATTGTGGGGGCTTTGTCTGGGATGCTTGAGTCTGTTGGTATGCTGTGTGGGTGCCCTGATTAAATCTGTAATGTGTGTCTCTGTGGGTTATTTGCTGTTGATTGCTGTATGCGTTGTGGGTGCGGTCTTCGTTCGAGTTCAGACTAGCATTGACGAGTTAGAGGTGGCACTCGGGGCTGTCCATGCAGTTGGGAGAGAGAGGAAAGAGTGGTCTGATTTGGAGGTAGAGTCTGCGAATGAATGTTCTAGCTCTGGCAGGCTCCGCCTGGCACTGGGGATAGTGTCCACCCCAAGAGGGGCGGAGACGTGTGAGACGTGGGCGGAGCGGATCTCTCAGTTGTTAGATGAGTGGCAGTGCTTGGTTGAGGGAGAGCGACAGGGATTGGTTGAAAGTTTGAGTAGGCGGGCTGGTGACGGTGTTAGAGCTGTCAGGTTCACTTACACCGTAGTGACAGCTGTCAGTTATTTGAAAGAGGGGGGAAAGTTTTCAGTGTGTCTTCTCTGGCGAGGAGGGCGGCTAAATTGCTTGTAGAGCCAGGGAGATCATTTCAGGGGATCAGTTGTTCAGCTGATCAGAGAGGTGTCGGGAAACTTAGTGGAGGCCCAGTAGGGGGTACGGCCTGCAGTCTCTGGGGAAACACGTTCCTAGCAATGTACCACTGAACTTCCGCAAGGAAAAGACCCTATTCCTGAAGGCTTAGAGGGGCCACGCCCCAGGGTGTCGCTATGGATAGAGGGAAGCGATGCTAATGCTATCCTCCACCCCGGCGCACAGATCAAGTTGTTGGACAGTTCGTTTTACAACCGGTGTCTGAAGCATTTACCCTTGACAACCGCAAGGGCACCGGAGACTTTGGGTACTAGTGGTAGTAGTTATCCAGAAGACGATGATTGGTTAATGACCCTGGAGTTCATGGGGGCATTGTCTGGGCACCCAGCGTGTCGAGTTGCTTCTGAGGACGTGTGTAGCAGCCTTGAGCCGGTACCGAATTTAAACGAGACCCAGCGGTGGTACGGCTTGGGGAAAGTAGCTGAGGGTGACACCCTCTTAGTAGATGCTCCGAACCACCATGAGGGAGGAGAGTTGACCGCTGAAGACACCTCAGTGAGAGAGAGGTCGCGGCAACTGGACCCTGGCGGCGTGGAAGATGAAGGCAGCGTGTGTGTGGATGATGCGACGTGGTTTAATGTGCTGCATCTGAGGGGTGGATGTTGAGCCGAAGATGGCCTTTATTAGTTCCCTAGGATTCTTCCGATCCGAAAAGATGCCCAAGGGCATATCCGGAGCCCCTGCATCCTTCCCGCGGGGCATGAGGAAAACCGTGGGGGAAGTGAAGGTGTGTGGAGTTTTGACGTATGTGGATGACCGCCTAGAGCTTGGATTCGCCTTGGGGGACTATGAGGCGAGGCGAGTGGGTGAGCCCGGGCGACCGAAGCGAAGTGTCAAATGTGGAGGAGTTTTTGGCCGGAGGAGTTTGGTGCAATGTGAGGAAAATGACCCGACATACCAGTTGAACTTCCTGGTGTTGGGACAGACGGTGGTGGACTGGGGGATGGAAACCCAGGTCGTCAATCTGAATGAGACACAGGGAAGAGAGGGGATTTGCACCACACTGCGGTCATATACTGACGAATTAATCCAGCGAGAAGAAACAATGACCCACCTTCGAAGGTATCAGCAGAAACTCAAGACGTCCATTCAGAACAGATTGGAAGATTTACAAGTTGGGGAAGATCAAGGAAGTGTTCTGACTAAGGTCAACAGAAAACCGATAGCCCAGGGAGGGGAGTTTGACTACACTCCCGAGGAGGTAAAGAAATGGAGGACCGGTCTCGGAAAAGGGAGGCGGACGCTTGAAAGGAACCTGAAGGTGACAATCGTGAGTTTAAATGAAGTGGAAAAACTGAAAGTTGACCTGGAAGACGTCCTCAGGAAGAAACAACCGGAGGCTGAACATTCTTTAACTGCTGCTTTTCAAGTCAGGGTGGAAGAAGCTGGTGGGGTAACTGCGTCCCAGATTGAGATGGTCAGGAACCCTGAGTCAGAACTGCTGAGGCTGTGGCGAGAGTTGAAGGAGTCCCCGAAGAAGCTGACGTCTCGACTGCAGGAGGCTGAAGGGATAGCCCCGGCTAAATGTTTCAGTTTGGAGAAACTCAAACAGCAGCTACTGATCGAAGGAATGAGGAAGGATATGGATTCGAAGGATGATGTGCTGCACATGTGGAACATGCTGCCTTTCGCTAACTTCCCCGTGATTGAGGAAGTGACCTTTGGCCCTTCTCCCACTGAGTCAGGTGTAGTGGGGAGGGCTAGCTGTGGGCAGTCTGAGTTGCGGCAGGATTGGGAAGGAGGAGAGGCGGGGCCCTGGACATGGGACTGGGGGCTCCGAGCTGTAGTGGTGGCCTGAGTGAGAGAGGAGTTGGCAAGCAGGCCCGAGGTATCCCTAGTAGTGTCTGAGCCTTGTGGGTTTAGGTGAGGGGGTACGGAGGTCTCAGAGGGTTAAGAAGCTCCCAGATAGGTTGGCCTATTTAGCGCCCGTGGGACGGGAGTAAGGTCCACTGTTTGGGGAGCACTGTCACTGTGTGTATCTGTGTATGTGTGTGTTGTGTGTCTGTAGGACTGGGTGGCGAGTTATTTAGAAGTCATGAGGACATGACTTTATTTGGTGGGGGGAGAGTGTAAGGAGGTTTCGATTTTTATGTTACTGCGGAGGCTAATTAAAATGGCGTTTTTGTTATGTTAATCTGGGGAATGCGGCTTTGTTGTGCTTTAACGCTGAGAAAGTTTGCGCTAGCAGCTTATTGTGTTTTAGAGGGTGATAAGAGGGTGCTATTAACCAATTGGGATAGTTGTTATGGTTTTGGTGTATTTGAAGATACTGTATGCGCGGGGTTTTGGGGCAGAAGGCGGGAGAGCGAGACAGAGGATGGACCAGGTGCTGTGAGTCCGCTAACGGGGTCGGACCCCGAGCGGGACGTTCGGCGAGAAGACGGAGACGGGCTCGTGTGGAGCCTCTGGTCGACCACCGTTGTTGGTCCCAGGCGGCCGGTCGAGGTGGTCCGAGGGTTCGCAGGGTGAAGAAGAAGGTCCTTGAGCTCCAACGGTTTTTGTGCACGAAGAGATTGAACTTTGATCAGTGTGGCGCCTTTTATTTTCCTTTTATATTTTATTCTCTTTTAATTATATAGTTCCAGTAATATCTATAAACTGTAAATCATTTAATTGCATCTGGTGTAATGTCTGTTATTTGGGCGGGGTGGGGTACCTCACACATCATCCACACAAACGAATTACCCAGTTTGGCGGGGCCGAGGCTGTTTCCCTAGACGACAGCGAGCCGAGCGACCCTGAGGGTGGCCAGGGGGGCTGCATATACAAGGGGGACAGGTTGCATCTGAAATGAAGGGGAACCAATACCCTGGCCAGGAAGTTTGCTAATGCTACTCGGGAGAGTTTAAATTAGTTTTGCAGGGGGCTGAGAACTGGAGCACTAGGTCAGTAAAGGAAGGATCAGACTGGAAGGTAGATGTCAGAGAAATTATTGAAAGGCAAAATTGAAATAACAGGTATGATGGGTCTGATACCTTGATGTGTGTATATTCTAATGCTAGGAGTATTATGGGTAAGGGTGATAAACTTGGAGCATGAATCAGTACATTGAACTACGATGTTGTGGCCATTACGGAAACTTGGTTGAGAGAGGGGCGGAAATGGGTGATTAATGTACCGGTTTTAGAAAGGCTAGAGGTAAAAGGAGTGGGGAGGGGAGAAGAAGAGTTGTTCTACTAATCGGGGACAATATCAAGCTGCACTCGGAGACATAATGGAGGGATTATCAGAGTCCAGTTGGCTAGAACTCAGGAAAAAAGAAAGGTGCAAACACTGATGGGATTGTACTACAGACTCCCTAATAGCCACCGGGATATTGAGGAATTGATACGTAATCAGATTAAGGAATGTGTTTTTTTTAAATAAATGGGGATTTCAACTTCCCTAATATAAATGGGGACTGTAAGGGGTTTAGACGGGGCAGAATTTAAGTGTATTCACGAAGGTTTCTTAAATCAATATGTGGATTGTCCAATGAGAAGAGGGGCTATACTGGACCTGGTGTTGGGTAATGAACTTGGCCAGGTGACTGACCTTTCAATGGGTGAGCAGTTAGGCAACAGTGACCATAACTCCTTAACTCTGGTCTTTGCCAGAGAGTTTTAAATTGGCATCAGGCAAATCATGAGGATATTAAGCATGAGCTAAGGATTAATTTGGACTCTGAAAAGTCCACCTCAGACATGTGGAGGGTGATTAAAGATCAATTGCACAGAGTTTAGGAAAGTTCTCTTCCTTTTAGAAGGAAGGATGGGGATGGAAAGATGAGAACACATTGAATGTCCACAGAGGTGGTGAATTTAGGCAAGAAGAAAAAAGAAAAGTATGTAAAGCTTCAGAAGTTCGAATCAAATAAAACAACTGTATAAAGAAGCCAGAAAAGAACTAGAAGGGAATTAGGAAAGCCAGGAGGGGCCATGAAAAGCTCTTGGCAGGTACGATTAAGGTGAATCCCAAGGCAGTCTATATATGCATGAAGAGCAAAAGGATAACAGGGAAGAGGGTAGGAACACTCATGGATAAAGGGGGAACATCTGTTTGGATGTGGAGAATATGAGTGAGGTACTTAGAGTATTTTGCTTTGGTATCTGCCAAGGAAAATGATATGAAGGTCTGGGAGATCAGTGCTGAGTCTATAACTATGTTAGTGTTCAGAGGTCAAGGAGGAAGAAGTGTTGGGGCTCCTAATGAGTATTAAGGTGGATAAGTCCCCAGGGCCTAATGAGATTTACCTCAGGTTGTTGAAGGAAGCAAGAGACAAGATTGTTGGGGCCCATAACTAGTATCTTCACATCCTTTCTTGCCATAGGCCTGACCCCAGGGAACTGGTGAGTGGCTAATGTTGTACCTCTATTTAAGACTGGAACAAGGGAAAATCCTGGGAAGTATAGACCAGTGAGTCTCACATCAGTTGTAGGGAAATTGCTGGAGAAAATTCTTAGGGGTAGAATATATAATTAATTGGAAACCTGTGGCCTAATTAGGGAAAGCCAACATGTTTTGTGTGGAGCAGGTTGTGTCTTACTAACTTGATTGAGTTTTTTGACAAGGTAGCGAGAGAGATTGAGGGTAGGGCAATGGATGTTGTCTCCATGGATTTTAGTAAGATGTTTGGAAAAAGTCCCTCATGGAAGGATAATCTAGAAGATTATGATGCATGGGGTTCACGGTGAATTGGCTGTTTAGATTCAGAAATGGCTTGTATGTAGAAGACAGGGTAGAGGTTGAAGGAACTTATTCGAGCTGGAGGTCTGTAATTAGTGGTGTTCTGCAGGGATCTGTGCTGGATCCTCTTCTTTGTATATAACTGACCTAGATAAAAATGTAGATGGGTGTGTTGGTAAGCTTGTAGATAAGACCAGGATTGTTGGGATTGTGGATAGTGTAGAAGACTGGTAAAGAATAGCGCAATATAAATATGGGCAGAGAAATGGCAGTAGGGGGTTTAACCCAGAATAATATAAGGTGTTGCACCTTGGTAGGGCAAATGCAAGGAGATAGTACACAGTAAAGGACAAGATCCTTAACTGTTGCTGCGCAGAGATGTTGAGATCCAAGTTCATAACCCCACAAAAATGGCTACACAGGTCAATAAGGTGGTTCAGAAGGCTTTTGGAATCCTTGCTTTTATTAGTTGAGGCAAGGCAATCAAAAGTCAAAAGGTTATATTGCAACTTTATAAAACTCTGGTTAGGCCTCATCTGGAGTATTGCATACGGTTCCAGTCACCCCACTATAGGAAGGACGTTGAGACTTTGGAGAGAGTGCAGAAGAGGTTTACCAGGATGCTGCCTAGTTTAGAGGACACGTGCTATCATGAGAGGCTGGATAAACTTGGTTTGGCTTCTCTGGAGCACCAGAGGCTGAGGGGAGATCTGATGGAGGTTTATAAGATTATGAGAGACATAGAGAAGATGGGGAGTATCTTTTTCCTGGGATTAAAATGTCTAATACCAGAGGTGAAAAGAGGGATGCGAGGGGTAAGTTTTTTTTTGCTCAGAGTTGTGGATGCCTGGTGTGGTAGAAGCAAATGCATTAGAGGCTTTTCAGATATTTGGATTGGTACATGGATGTAAGGAAGATGGAGGGATATGGACAACGTGTAGGTAGGAGGGATTGGTGTTTTGATGTTTTTGATTTGTTTTTTTAGCTGGTTTGGCATAGCATTCTGGTTCAAATAGCCTATTCCTGTGCTGTTCCCTTCTATGTTATATGATACATGAGTCCTGAGCATCAACACCACCTGGACTGTTAGTATTTAACAAATACTCTTTGTAGTCAGAGTGGGACTTCTCTGGAAGTGACCATTCACAGTTATGAAACAGGAGGTATGGTGACATTTCCTCCTTTGATCAAATCTTCTAACCAGTATACAAAGAGTCACGCCCTTCTGGCTTGAACTCCACATACTATTACCCCGCCCAGCTCTACATCCTGTCGTGATCATGTTGAGGAGAAATTCAAGAGGCTGGGAATCGATGGACATTTCTGTGACTACCAAGACCCATCGTCAGACAGATGAATTTCAGTCATCGTCATGTGCCATACTCTGCCAGAGACTCGGCAACCGCTTTCTTCCACTGCGATCTGTCAGCAGTCAAACCTCTTGCATCTCTGGCGGTGAGGCTGGTCCACTTCTTGATGTTGTCGATCCAGGTTGTCCTCTGTCTGCCTCGGGAGCGGCTTCCTTCTACTCTGCCTTCAAGCACAGTGCGTTCCAGTGTGTCATCAGTTCTTGAGATGTGTCCAAAATAGCAAAGTTTCCTTTGGATAATGGTTTCAGGAAGTATTGGTTTCGTGCCAGTCTTTTCTAGGATGAAGTTGTTGGATCTGCTTTCAATGTATGACACCCTGAGGATCCGTCTGTATGTCTACATCTCAAATGCTGTCAACTTCTTTTCATCAGCTGCCTTTAGGGTCCATGTTTCACAGTCACATAGGGTTACTGGCCAGACGAGACTCTCGAGGAGGCGTATCTTGGTATCCGTGCTCACAGATCTATCTTTCCAGATGTTCCAGAGGTTGGTAGTGCTTGTGCGTGCCATTGCTAGCCTTTGCCTTATTTCCTTGCTGCATTCGTTTGTGTCATTTAGTTCTGCGCCAAGGTACACAAAGGAAGACACTTGTTCGATCTTGTCATTTCCAATGTAAATGTCAGCTTGAATTGCAGTTTTGTTTATCACCATAACTTTGATCTTTTTGCCATTTATCAGCAATCCAAATTCAGCAGAGACTTTTGCAACATTATTGAGTAGTGCTTGTAGGTCTTCTTCCGTTGTGGCTAGCAGGGCTGGGTCATCTGCGTATCTCAAGTTACTGATGGTTCTTCCTCCTATTTTAATGCCAGTGTCGTTTGGAATTGCCAGTCTCATGATCATCTCAGTGTAGATGTTAAAAAGGTGTGGAGAAAGGATGCAGCCTTGGTGGACTCCTTTCCATTGTAGAATGATTCAGTCTGGCCAGATGTGGTCCGAAGGCTGGAGGGTTGTGTAGCATACAGTGTTTCAAGAAGAGTCGCTAGGTGTGTTGCCACGCCCTGTTGAATCATTGTCGTCCACAGTTTGGTGTGTTGGACATAGTCAAACGCCTTTGAGTAGTCTATGAAGCAGATGTACAGGGGATATTGACCTCTCTCATTTTCTCCATTATTAGGCGCGTGTTGAAGAGCTGGTCCCTGGTACCTCGGCCACTCCTGAAGCCAGCATATTCGAGTGCAATTTCTCTATCTACGTAGTTGATTAGTCTCTCAGAAATGATTGAATAGAACCTTGCTGTCGTGTGATATCAATGCAATTGTTCTGTAATTACTGCACTGCAGGAGGTCTCCTTTCTTGGTAATTGGAATGTAGACAGATTTGCACCAGTCTATTGGCCATTTGCCAGTCTTCCAGATGGCACAGACAATGTGGTGCAAGATGTGGGCCATTGAGGTGCCTGTTGCTTTCAGTAGTTCTGCTGGAATGTTGTCTGGACCAGGAGCTTTATTCTTTTTGATCTTAATTGCTTTTTCTACTTCTGACAGTAGTGGTTCTGGTTTATGTTCTAGTGTTGTCCAGCCAATGGCTTTGTCACAGTTTTCATTCTCGTGATTTTCATAGAGTTTCTTGGTGTACTCGGGCCACCTTTCCCTCACATCTGCATCTTCTGTCAGCAATTTTCCTTCGTCATTTTTGATTCCACTGTTACGTACCCCGTAACTGGGTTGCTAAACCAGCAGAAATGGATCACTCAGTTGGAGTCTGGATTACTAGAACTAAGAATGTTTTATTAAAGAAACAAGCAACACAGTAATCGAAAGGATAATAAATGCAACAGTTCAGCAATGATAAACACATGTGCACAGAATTAAGATAACAGGATCAATCAAGCTCTATCATTGTCTAGGGGTAAATGACCAATTTCAAAGTGACACGAAGTTCAGTCCAATTTAGTTCAGTTCGCAGTAATCGTTGCCATGGCGATGGACAACGTGGGGGGGGGGAGAGAGAGAGAGAGAGAACGGGAATGACTGATCATTCAGAAACGGCTTCCACTCACAGACCTGCGATATTGCTCATAAGCAGCTTTCGGGCGAGTCCTTTGTGATGTCACCTGAGGTCACCGACTGTGACCCCTCCTCCAGATGCGGTCGATCCTCTGCAGTGAACCCGGCACCCAAGCGAGGGTGGACACACACCAGGTTCCCGCTGATCGTACCTTTCCACCCTGTGCGTTTATGGCCCGATACTTCCCACCGACTTGTGAGAGACGCACCGCTTCCAGGGTCTCGTTACCTCGGGTGTCGTGTGTGTCCTGCCTTAGCGAACCTGTCCCTTTTTATCCACCTGCTCGGGTATCGCCTGTCCATCACTTCAAACAGTTCAGGGTTCAAAGGGGGAGCCGCTCTTGACAATACCCAGACTGATGGCTCCTTCATTAACATCTCCAAATGCTGCTTCATTGTTCCTTATCTCTCTCCTTCCCCTGAGGACAGGTGGCAGACCAACTACTGATGCCACTGGTGCTAGTCCAGGCCAGCAAACATCTTAATTTATGTGTATTCTCGTCACACCACCAATTCTTGATGTAAAGGTGTCGGTAAGTTCCTTTGCTGCAGCATAAACTATCTTGCTGTTGCCTTTGTTGGCCTCATCTTTGTCAAGCCTGCACTGTCGTTGTACTTCACGCTTCAGCTCCTTGTATTCCTTACTTGTTCCTTTCTGACCTTTCATCAATCTCTTCTTTTCTACTGCATACAACGTTTCATTTGTGATCCATTCTGCGCCTTTGTGCTTGCGTCACTTTGGAATGTGTTTCTCTGCTGCTGTTGTCAATGCATCTCTTGTTTCATTCCAAAGTTCTTCTGGTTCGACCTCTTCTTGTAAGTTCAGTAGGGCTTCAAAACTGTTGCCAGCCTCTATGCTGAAAGAATTTGGTATGTCTGAGAGCTCATATCTGACTGGTGGTTTTGCTCGTTTTATGTTCTTAACCCTGAGCTTCAACTTGGCCAACAGCAGTTGATCAGTATCACTGTCAGCTCCCAGATACATCCTGGATTTCAGAATATTTGATTTCTATCTTTTGTTGGTGGGGATATAATCAATCTGGTTCCTGGTTTTACCATCAGGAGCTGTCCATGTGTATTCGCACCAAGGGTGTTGATCAAACATTGTATTCATTATACAGAGGTGGTTATCTTGACAGAACTCAAATAGCCGTGTCCCCCGTTCATTTGGTGACTTCCTTATTCAGAGATGTTTGACCTACTTTTGCATTGAAATCACCTAAAATGAGCACAACATCAGTTTTCGGAGTATCATCAATGAGGCCTTGCAGGTTGTTGTAGTGTTCCTCAAGCTCTTCCTCCTCTGCACCGCTAGTTGGTCAGTAGTTGACAATGAGTGTGATTGGGAAAGGCTTGCATTGTACGCGGATGGACATTAGTCGTTCGTTCAATGGGTTGTAGACTAGTACTGCTTTAGCTATTTCTTGCTTCAAGATGAACACAGCACCTGCTCTTCCTCGTTTCTCAGATCCAGAGTAGTACATTGTGTAGCTGTTCTTTGTTGTAAAATGACCTCTGTCAGACCATCTGATCTGTTGTTCCAATGATATCACAGCCGATTCTGCTGATTTCATCAATGAGAAGGTGAAGTTTTCCTGTGCTTCCTAGAGTGCAAACATTCAAAGTGCCAGTATTGATATAATGTTTGTTAAGTCTGAGGGTCTTCGTTCCAGCACTGGTTGTGTCAGATTCTGGGGTTCCTGGAAGAGGATTTCCACCAGAATCGTCATTATGACCAGAGGTACTTGAAGTGCCGCCAGCCTCTTCCGCAGTAGCATTGTTGCTGTGATACAGCCTGCGGGTCCCACTGCCCACGGAAGGGTTATTGTCATTCATTGGTCCTGTCATAGAGTGAAAGTGGTTGTCTTGGAGGAAAGAGGGTTCTGAGAGTGGTCCCCCATGACCTTCTCACAGCGCAGTGGTCGCTCGCTGACCAAATTGCCCAGCCGTCGATGCCATTATGGCGTTCTTCCGCCTGCGCAGTTGACATTATTGCCATTGAGCTGCTGAGTTCCTCCGCCGATGCTGTCATTCAACACCCTGCTGCCAGGATGTAAAACTGCGTCCAGGCGCAGGGGTCCGCAAGGGCTATGAGGATGATGGACTACCTCTTAACTGTCGCTGGTACTCCCAGGTGTCCCTTGGGCAAGGACTAGCACCTGTCAGCCTCCCTTACCAGGGTTATGGTGAGGACACTGGCAGCAGGGTGAATTTCAGTTGGGCAGCTAAATTTAAAGTTTCTCCTAATGGTGTCTATGACTCTGAGGTCAAAGAAGAAAGGCTGAACAAGCTGGGGATTTTCACCTTTGAGTGAAGGGGGATGAGAGGTGACTTGATGAAGCTGTATAAGATTATAAGGAGCATAGAATGAGCAGCCAGCAAAGTTTTTACAGGCTGGCCATGGTCAATACCAGATGAAAGGTCTCCCTCTAGAATATTGACTGTTTATCCCTTTCCATAGATGCTGCCTGATCTGTTCCTTCAACATTTTGTAGTAGCTTCTATTGTGAATGGAGGGAAGTTTAGGGGGGATGTCAAAGGTAGCTTTTTTAGAGGAGGTCCGCTGGGAACAGGGGTAGACGCTGATTCATTAGGGACATTTAAGAGACTTGGAGACATGGGTGTAAGAAAAATGGAGGGTTATAGACAATGTAAGATGTAAGGGTTAGATTGAGCGTAGGGTAGGTTAAAAGATTGCCACAACATTGTGGGCCGAAGAGCCTATAATGTACTCTATTTTAGGTCAGACCACATTGTGGCTGGTGCTGCTCAGGAGATGCCACACGGTAAAGAATCTCAACTGGATGTATGGAACCAGCACTGATTCCACAGGTATCTTCTCAGCTAAGGGAAGAGAGTCCTTGGGATCCTGCCAGTAACTTCCCTTTTGGAAAATAGCAGAAACACTCCACTGTAGTTACCAGCTTCAGATAACTAATTGCTATTAACCTACAGAATCAAATTTAATTTCACTGGCTTATCTCGTGAAATTTGTTAACTTTGTGGCAGCAGTACAATGAAATACATGATAAATATAGATGGACAAACTGAGTTGTATCAAGTATGTATGTCTATTAAATAGGCAAGTTAAAATAAGTAGTACAAAAACAAATTTAAAAAAAAGTGAGACAGTGTTCATGGATTCAATATCCATTTGTGAATGGATGTCAGAAGGAAAGAAACTGTTCCTGAATTGCTTAGTGTGTGCCTTCAAGCTTCTGTACCTCCTTCCCACTGGTAAAAAGTCTGAAGAGGGCATGTCCTGGGTAGCAGGGATCGTTAATGATGAATGCTGCCTTCCTAAGGCATTGCTCCTTGAAGATGTCTTGGACTCTACGGAGGAGAGCAGCCATGATGGGGCTGTCTAATTTTGATCTTGTGCCGTAACTATCTCCTCCCTTCCCTCCTGCCCCCCACCCCATACCAGACAGTGATGTAGCCAGTCAGAATGTTTTCCATGGTACATCTGTAGAAGTTTTTAAGTTGACAAACCAAATCTCAAGCTCCTAATGAAATATATCTGCTGTCTTAACTTCGTAGCTGCATCAAGATGTTGAGTCCAGGTTAGTTTCTCAGATTTTGACACCCAGGAACTTGAAATTGCTCACACTCTCCACTTTTGATCCCTCTGATGGTTTGTCTTCCCTCGTCTTGCCCTTCCTGAAGTCCACAATCAGCTCTTTGGTCTTGCTGACGTTGAGCGCAAGGTTGTTGCTGTGACATCACTCGACGAACTGATATATCTTAATCCTGTATGCCCTCTTGTCACCATCTGAAATTCTGCCAGCAATGGTTGTATCATCAGAAAATGTATAGATGGCATTTGAGCTGTGCCTAGCCTGACAGTCATGGGTATAGAGGGAGTAGAGCAGTGGGCTAAGCACACACTACTGTGGAGTGCCAGTGTTAGTTGTCAGTGAGGTGGAGATGTGACGTTCAATCTGCACAGATTGCGGTCTTCCGGTTAAGAAGTCGAGGATCCAGTTGCAGAGGGAGGTACAGAGGCCTAAATTCTGTAGCTTTTTGATCAGGGTTGTAAAAAAGATTTTAAATGCTGAGCTATTATCAATGAACAGCATCCTGACATGGGTATTTGTATTGTCCAGGTGATCCAAGGCTGCCTGGAGAGCCATTGGGATATCATCTACTATAGACCAATTATGGTGATGGGCAAATAGCAGTGGGTCCATGTCCTACCTGAGACAGGTGTTGATTCTAGCCATGATCAACCTGCCAAAGCATTTCATCACTGTAGACAAGAGGGCTATTGGATAATGGTACCAGGTAGTACTTGGGTCCCCTGAAATTCCTCTTCCTTAAGATGTGAACAATCAAATTGTGGATTATGACTGAAACTCTTCCCTGAATTTGAGTTTTGTGAGAATAAGATTTTGTCAGATCTTGAGGCCTTGAAGAGATTGAGTGCAGATTTGGCCTTCTCCATCTCATAGTCTGAAGTGGCAGCAAAGCTGGCCTCAGCGTGTGTGTTTTTTAAAAAAAAAAAAAAAAAAAAAAATGGGGCCTGTAGGATCATTGGGGACCCCAGTCTTCCCAACCACAATCTATTCCTGCTGCTCCCATCTGGGAAGCCGTACTGCAGCATAAAAGCCAGGACCAACAGGTTCTAGGACAGTTTCTTCCACCAGGCCATCAGATTGATGAACTCATGGTGACTTGAGTGTACTGTATATTACACGACTGTTCTATTTATTATAAATTATGAATTACTGTGACTGCGCATTTAGATGGAGAAGTAGCATAAAGATTTTTACTCCCCGTGTATGTGAAGAATGTAAGAAATAGTCAGTTCAATTCAGATGGAGCTAAAGGGGCTCATGTCCCAGAAAGGGTCTTCAGAGTGTTCATTCCTGCTGACTGCTTCTATCACTGGTGAATTCACCTCCATTTTTGGCTCTTGGTGTGTGGACCATCTCTAACAGTGCTGAAGAACCCACTGTTGTCAATTAGTCGTTAAATTTTCTGTGCTCCAACTACCATTTTGATTTTCAGATCACAGCTTTTTTCTTCATTTAAAAACAGGAGTATATATGTACTAAGAAAAGCAAAAAGAGTGCATCAAACAACCTGTTGAAGGAACTTGGCAGCTCGAGCAGCATCCATTGAAGGAAGAGACAAAACTGAAAAGGGTGAATACAGGACTGAAGGTGTTGTACAGTATCTGAATGTGCACGGTATGTGGAATAAGGTAGATGAACTTGCAGTACAGTTGCAGATTGGCGGGCATTTTGTAGGTATTACTGAATCATGGCTGAAAAATTGTAGCTGGGAGCTTTTTGACACAATGTCCAAGGATGCACGTTGTGTCAAAAGGATAGGAGAGGGGGTGACATTGCTCTGTTGGTAAAATGAAATCAAATCATTAGAAAGGGGTGACATGGGGTCAGAAGGTGATGAATCATTGTGGATAGAGCTAAGGAACTGCAAGTAAAAAGACCCGATGGGAGTTGTATACAGACCCCCAAATAGTAGTAAGGATGTGGCCTACAAATTACAAAGAGGTAGAAAATGCATGCCAAAAGAGCAATGTTATAGTAGTCATGGGATACTTGAATATGCAGGTAGATGGGGGAAAAACTGGTTGGTGCTGGATTACAGGAGGGGGAATTTCTAGAGTGCCTATGAAATGTTTATTTTTAGAGCAGCTTATGGTTGAGCTCACTTAGATGATCAACTATTCTGCATTAGAATAAACCAGAATTCAAACAGAGAGCTCAAAGTAAAAGAACCCTTGTGGGAAGTGATCATAATATTATCAAATTCACCCTGAAATTTAAGAAGCTTAAGTCAGGTGTATCAGTGTAATAGTGGAGACGGGGGAATTGCAGAGGCATGAGAGAGTTGGCCAGAATTGATTGGCAATGAACACTGGCAGGGATGATGACAGAGCAGCAATGGCTGGAATTTCAGAAAGCAATTTGAAAGGCACAGGGTATATACATCCCAAAGAGGAAGAAGTATTCTAAAAGGAAGGCAACACAACTGTGGCTAATGGGAGAAGTAAAAGTCAATATAAAAGCCAAAAAGAGGGTATATAATAGAGCAAAAATTAGTAGGAAGTTAATTAAAAATCAATAGGACTGGAAAGCTTTTTAAAAACCAACAAAGTAACTAAAAAAGAGTTATTAAGGTAAAGATGGAATGTAGATGTAAGCTAGCCAATAATAAAGGGAATACCAAAAGTTTCTTCAGATACTTAGTGTAAAAGAGAGGTGAGAATGGATATCAGCCCACTGGAGAGGTAATAATGGGGCACTACAAAATGGCAGATGAACTGACTAAGTATTTTGCATCAGTCTTCACTGTAGAGGACATTAGCAGTACGGTGGCAGTTCCAGGTGTCAGGGTCATAAAGTGTCTGAATCTGCTATAACTAGAGGGAAGGTTCTTGGCGAAACTAAAAGGTCTGGATGTAGATAAGTCACTTGGACCAGATGGTGTAAACCCCAGAGTTCTGAAAGAGGTGGCTGAAGAAACTTTGGAGGCATTAGTAATCTTTGAAGAATTGCTACATTCTAGAATGGTTCTGGGAGACTGAAAAATGGCAAATGTCCCTCCACTCTTCAAGAAGGGAGAGAGGTAGAAGAAAGGAAATCAATAGGCCATTCAGTCTGACCTCAGTGGTTGGGAATATGTTGGAGTCGATTATTAAGGATAAGGTCTCAGGCTACTCGGAGGCACATGATAAAATGGGTCAGTCAGGATGGTTTCCTCAAGGAAAAATCTTGCCTGATAAATCTGTTGGAATTTTTTGAAGAAATAACAAACAGGGCAGACAAATGAGAGTTGGTTGATGTTGTATACTTGGATTTTCAGGAGGCCTTTGACAAGGTGCCACACCTGAGGCTGCTTAACAAGTTACGAGCCTTTGGTATTATCGGAAAGATTCTAGCATGGAAAAGCAGTGACTGATTGGCAGGAGGAAGCCACTTCTAGCTGGCTGCCCATGACTAGTGGTCTTCCACAGGCCACCGTTGACATTGATTCTTTTTACCTTGTGTGTCAATGATTTTGGATGATATTGATGGCTTTGTTGAAAAGTTGGCAGACAGTAAGTGGAGGGGCAGATAGTTATGAGGAAGTAGAGGGACATAAAACATAGAATAGTACAGCACAGTACAGGCCCTTCGGCCCACAATGTTGTGCCGACCCTCAAACCCTGCCTCCCATATAAGCCCCCACCTTAGATTCCTTCATATACCTGTCTAGTAGTCTCTTAAACTTCACTAGTGTATCTGCCTCCACCACTGACTCAGGCAGTGCATTCCACGCACCAACCACTCTCTGAGTAAAAAACCTTCCTCTAATATCCCCCTTGAACTTCCCACCCCTTACCTTAAAGCCATGTCCTCTTGTATTGAGCAGTGGTGCCCTGGGGAAGAGGTGCTGGCTATCCACTCTATCTATTCCTCTTAATATCTTGTATACCTCTATCATGTCTCCTCTCGTCCTCCTTATCATATCTCCTCTCATCATCCTCCTCTCCAAAGAGTAAAGCCCTAGCTCCCTTAATCTCTGATAATAATGCATACTTTCTAAACCAGGCAGCATCCTGGTAAATCTCCTCTGTACCCTTTCCAATGCTTCCACATCCTTCCTATAGTGAGGTGACCAGAAGGACTACAGAAGGATTTTGACAGGTTAGGAGAATGGCCAAGAAATGGCAGATGGAATATAGTGTCAGGACATGTATGGTCATGCACTTTGGTAGAAGAAATGAAAGGGTCGACTATTTTCTAAATGGAGAGAAAATACGAAAAACTGGGGCACAAAGGGACTTGAGAGTCCTCGTGCAGGATTGCCTCAAGGTTAGTTTTCAGGTTGAGTCTGTGGTGAGGAAGGCAAATGCAACGTTAGCATTCATTTCAAGAAGACTAGAATATAAAAGCAAGGATGTAATGTTATAAAGCACTGGTGAGGCCTCACTTGGAGTACTGTGAGCAAGTTCAGGCCCCTATCTTAGAAACGATGTGCTGTAACTGGAGAGGGTTCATAGGAGGTTCATGAAAATGATTCCAGGGTTGAATGGCTTGTCGTATGAAGACCGTTTGATGGCTCTGGGCCCATATTCACTAGAATTCAGAAGGATGAGGGGTAATCTGAAACTGAAAAGCTTGAGCATATAGATAGCAAAGTAAAAAGCTTGGGCACGTAGATATTAAGAAAGAGGATGTGCTGGAGCTTTTGGAAAGCATCAGAAGTTGGATAAGTCACCGGGACCGGATGAGATGTACCCCAGACTACTGTGGGAGGCGAGGGAGGAGATTGCTGAGCCTCTGGCGATGATCTTTGAATCATCAATGGGGACGGGAGAGGTTCTGGAGGATTGGAGGGTTGCGGATGTTGTTCTTTTATTCAAGAAAGAGAGTAGAGATAGCCCAGGAAGTTATAGACCAGTGAGTCTTACTTCAGTGGTTGGTAAGCTGATGGAGAAGATCCTGAGAGGCATGATTTATGAACATTTGGAGAGATATAATATGATTAGGAATAGTCAGCATGGCTTTGTCAAGGGCAGGTCGTGCCTTATGAGACTGATTGAATTTTTTTGAGGAAGTGACTAAACACATTGATGGAGGAAGAGCAATAGATGAAGTGTATATGGATTTCAGCAAGGCATTTGATAGGGTACTCCATGCAAAGCTTATTGAGTAAGTAAGGAAGCATGGGATCCAAGGGGACATTGCTTTGTGGGTCCAGAACTGGCTTGCCCACAGAAGGCAAACAGTGGTTGTAGACGGGTCATATTTTGCAAGGAGGCCGGTGACCGGTAGTGTGCCTCAGAGATCTGTTCTGGACCCCTTACTCTTCGTGATTTTTATAAATGACCTGGATGAGGAAGTGCAGGGATGGGTTAGTAAGTTGCTGATGACTCAAAGGTTGGAGGTGTTGTGGATAGTGTGGAGGGATGTCAGAGGTTACAGTGGGACATTGATGGGATGCAAAACTGGGATGAGAAATGACAGATGGAGTTCAACCCAGGTAAGTGTGAGGTAGTTCATTCTGGTAGGTCAAATATGGTGGCAGATTATAGTATTAATGGTAAGACTCTTGGCAGTGTGGAGGATCCAAGGGATCTTGGGGTCCGAGCCCATAGGACGCTCAAAGCAGCTGTGCAGGTTGGCTCTGTGGTTAAAAAAGCATACGGTGTATTGGCCTTCATCAATCGTGGAATTGAATTTAGGATCTGAAAGGTAATGTTGCAGCTATATAGGACCCTGGTCAGGACCCCACTTGGAGTACTGTGCTCAGTTCTGGTCGCCTCACTACAGGAAGGATGTGGAAGCCATAGAAAGGGTGCAGAGGAGACTTACAAAGATGTTGCCTGGATTGGCGAGCATGCCTTATGAGAATAGGTTGAGTGAACTCAGCCTCTTCTCCTTGGAGCGACGGAGGATGAGAGGTGATCTGATAGTAGTGTATAAGATGATGAGAGGCATTGATCGTGTGAATAGAAGCTTTTTCCAAGGGTTGAAATAGTTGCCACAAGAGGACACAGGTTTAAGGTGCTTGGGAGTAGGTACAGAGGAGATGTCAGGGGTAAGTTTTTTTTACTCAGAGTGGTGAGTGCGTGGAATGGGCTGCCAGCAACGGTGGTGGAGGCAGATACGATCGGGTCTTTTAAGAGACTTTTGGATAGGTACATGGAGCTTAGAAAAAGAGAGGGCTATGGGTATCCCTAGGTAATTTCTAAGGTAGGGACATGTTCAGCATAGCTTTGAGGGCCAAAGGACCTGTATTGTGCTGTAGGTTTTCTATGTTTCTATGACCTCATTGAAACCCATCGATTGGTAAAAGGTCTTGATAGATTGGATGTGGAGAAGCTATTTCCTCTGGTGAGAGTCTAAGACCAGAGGACACAACCTCAGAATAGAGAGGTGTCCTTTTAGAATGGAGATGAGGAATTTCTTCAGCCAGAGTGGTGAATCTGTGGAATTCTTGGCCTCCACAGCTACCTGTGGCAAAGTCTTTATGTATATTTGAGGCAGAGATTGATAGATTCTTGATTGGTCAGGACATGAAGGGATACGGGGAGAAGGCAGGAGATTGGGGCTGAGAGGAAAACTGGATCAGCCATGATGGAATTGCGGAGCAGACCCAATGGCCAAATAACCTAATTCTGCTCCTATATCTTATGGTCATATGGTTTTGTGGAATCATTGATCCAGATTGAAACCCTGCATTCGATGCTAAATGTTGACAAACCCTTTCCTCCTACAGAGGCTGCTTAACCTGCTGAGTTCCTCCATGTTGTTTCCTTTCTCTGCAGTCACTTGTCTCAAATATAATGCATGACTTCTATCAGTGTTATCTAATTTATACATTTTTTTTTAAAGTTACCAAGTTAACACATTCTGTAGACAAAACCGCCCTTTCTGGACAAAACACTTCAAATGTTTGCGTGCGCTTACACAGGGCTTTGGCCCTTTTAATGTCCAGGGTGGCTAAATGGTAGTCCTCACCCAGAAAGCCTGTGCCGTGGCTGCGTAAAGTTCATGTCCTTTGGCGTCTGCTACTTCAGCCTGGAATGTGTCTGCAAGCAACCCATAGATCAGAGGAGTATCTCTGGGAATATCCTGTAGATCAGAGTTCTGTTTAAAAAGCTTCCTCGGGCAATCCATGACAAGGACCCTTGATCCCTTTCTACACTTTCTCTGTACACTCTCCACGAAGTGTGGCTGTTTACCTTAAACACTAGAGATAGTGCAGATGTGGGAAATCATGAGCAACAACACGAAATGCTGAAAGAACTCATTAGGTCATCTATGGAGGTAAATAAACTAGTGACAGGTTTCTGCCTGTTACATCGACTGTTATTTCTGCTCCATTGACTTGCTGCACTCCTCCAGCTTTTTGTGTGTGCTGGCCTATTACCTTGTTTTCCTTGCAGCCATCTCAGGGTAGCAGATATTGGAGTGAAACTGCATTCAAGTGTGAGTGGAACTGCTGCTTTGTCCTTGAATGAAGGTGGGCCTTTCGTTCAATTGATAACATTGTTTTTATGGTTGATTGACTCCTCTACTCATCAAACCAGTCCAGATGGACTTGCTTCACAACAATACAACTCTTGTGATACAATGCTTTGTGCTGTTGATTGGGAGTTGCTAGATGGCATATCAGGTAAACTGAGATGGGCTGTTTCCGTTGGTTTCTTAAACTGCAGCATCAGTCGTCTTGCAATAACTTCTGATTCGGGTTGTGGATAATAGGACAATTTAGGCAATGGTTCAGGGAATGTCTGAACTTGTCATGATGTTAATATGGAAATATTTTCTGTGCAAGAACCACAGATGTGCTGATGTAATAAGCTTGAGTGATTGGGTAGGGGATGCCATTGTTTTAAGTTCTTTCTACTAACAAAATTATTACAAGACCACGCTCAAGCTGGGGATGACCTGGTATCATATTGGTTAGCGTAATGCTATTACAGCACCAGCAATGGGGGCTGAATTCCCACCACTGTCTATGAGGAGTTTTTGTGTTTTCCCCGTGACTGCATGGGTTTCTCCGAGTGCTTCGGTCTTCCTCCCACAATACAAAGACATGCGGGTTACTAGGTTAATTGGTCACATTTGGGCAGTGTGGGGTAGTTGGGCTGGAAGGGTCTGTTACCACCGTCCCTCTCTAAAAGAAAGTATTTTGTGAAGAGATGAGACCTGTTGACTTTGGCTTTCTGGTCCGTCCTTGCCATTAGTGCTCTGCCACATGGCTGTCCATTAAACCGTGATGTTGCAGTCTCCCAGGAAGCCACATCTCCTACCTTTGGCGCATACACCACGTTTCTTAATGTCCGCGGTCTTACCTGAAGCTTTTGGTTGACGTGTGTGCAGTCATTGTGGCATGCTATTTCTGTGTTGGTGATCCAAAACTGAATAAGACGGTTGCTGACTTTTCCCAGTGGAAGTTGCTGAGGTAAGTGGTGAAGCTCACCCTCAAGGCTTGAGGAGTCCAAAAGATGAACTTGCTGCCTTGTTCGTTATAACTGGCCATCTGATTGAAATTGCAGTGCCTGCACTCCTGAGCCATAAGACCAGAGCAATACTTAGGTCTGTCACTGAGATCGTCCAGAGGTTCTGATGTTCCAGGTCCCACGTTCATGTTGCGGAGTGGATGTCCAGTGAAGTTTATTGTCGTGCACAGATGTGGTGAGGTACAGTGCAATGAAAAGGTTGCTGCCAACAGCATAACAAAAGTCATAAATTGTACATGATACAAGACAGTAAAGAGGAAATAAAACTGCAAATCAAGACATCAATGCGAAAAAAAAAGACAATCGGGGATACGTCATGGTGGTGCAAGAGGTGCTCCATAGTGTTTTACTGCTGAGGCAACACTGGGGTTGTTCAGGTCAGTTCAAGAACCTGATGGTGGTTGGGCAGCAGCTGTTACTAAATCTTGTGGTGTGGGACTTCAGGCTTCTATACCTCCTGCTCAGTGGTAGCAACAGGAAAGCACATGACTTGGATGGTGGAGAACATTGATGGATGCCACTTTCCTGAGGTAGAACCTCCTGAAGATAATGTCAGTGGTGCGGAAGGCTGTGCCTGACATGGACTGGACTGTGTCCATTACTCTCTGCAGCTTTTATATTCTTGTGTGTTTGGAATTGCTGTACCAAATTGTGCTGAAACCCGTCAAGTTACTTTCAACAATGCATCTGTCAGTTTGAGTATTTGCTCACATGCCAGATCTTAAATTTCTAAGTAAAGGTGCAGGTGTGCCACTTTTGTAGATGCATCTATGTTCTGGGTCTAGGACAGTTTATGCCAGGGGTTTGAAGTTGCTTACTCTCCCCACCTTTAACCTACTGAGGACTGGCATGTGGCCTGGCAAGATACTGGTCAGTGATTTATTTTTTTAATTTTATTTTTGGATATGGAGTGGTGGGTGCACATCAGGTACCACATGGGCTTCAGGGGTCTGCTTCAGTAGCAAGGTGGTCAAAGGTAACCAGAGACTTTGCATTGTAGCTTTTGAAATTATCACCATTAACCAACTTCCTAACCTGGGTTTTTGTTCCTGTTGTTTTGAATAATGAGGATACCTTTTAGCCTGTTCAATTATTTCTTCATTTCCTTTTCTGTACAAGATTGTTCCTTTGGGTCTCAAATGCCATTTGTAAATTTGCTGGTGACACTGTTGGCAGAATCTCAGATGGGTGTACAGGAGTGATACAGAGTGGGTTTGACAGCAACAACCTTGCACTCAATTTCTTTGTCTTAATGACGTTGATTGTAGATTCAGGCAGGGGAAGTCAGGAGAACACACCAGTCTTCATGGAGGAGTCAGTGGTGAAAAGAGTGAGCAACTTAAGGTTCCTAGGTGTCAACATCTCGGGGTTTATCCTGAGCTCACCACACCGGTGCAATCAAGAAGGCACACCAGTGGCAATAATTCGTCGGGAGTTTGAGCATTCTGACTGGATGCATCACTGCCTGCTATGGCAGCTCGAAGAACAAAGCTACAGAGAGTCTATTCTCCTCTTGCTCAAGAGCTTTCCCCGGTTTCTCAAGCTACATGGATAGATAACTCCAGTCCTGGCGCAGCTGTAGTTGAAGGCGGGTTTATTATTCACAGTACGCAAGGAGCCATGGTCATAGTCATACTTTATTGATCCCGGGGGAAATTGGTTTTCATTACAGTTGCACCATATAGTAATATGTAAATTATGCCAGGAAATAAGTCCAGGACCAGCCTGTTGGCTCAGGGTGTCTACCCTCCACGGGAGAAGTTGTAAAGTTTGATGGCCACAGGCAGGAATGACTTCCTATGACGCTCTGTGTTGCATCTCGGTGGAATGAGTCTCTGGCTGAATGTACTCCTGTGCCCACCCAGTACATTATGTAATGGATGGGAGACATTGTCCAAGATGGCATGCAACTTGGACAGCATCGTCTTTTCAGACACCACCGTCAGAGCCAGTGTAAAAAGACAGTACTAATGGAAGGCAGATTCAAATATTGATTGAAGTTCTTTTCTGGGACTTGTACTAAATGAAATGTGCAAATGATTATAAAATGTCTGCCCTGATGATAGCTAATTGCTTGGTGCAATAATGAGTTATCAACAGCAGCTGTGAACCTGCAAGTAAGCAGTGAGAACTAATGATCACGAATACTCCTGGTGAGACTCACAGTTCCACTGTGGGCTCCCTCTAACCCATTATTGAGCACAACTTCAAAAATGGTGCCTCAAGAAGGCAGTGTCCATCATTAAGGGACCCTTCATGAAGGATATGTCCTATTCTCATTGCTACCAAGGAAGAGGTATAGGGACCCGAACACACACACTCAATACTTTAGGAACAGCTTCAATTTCAAGTTTATTTGTCATTCAACCATATACATTTGTACAGCTCAACCAAAGTGTTCTTCTGGGCCATGGTGCAAAATACAGCGCATATAATTACAGTAGCACATACACTCTCAAAGTAATATGAACACTAATCCCCAAACAGCATGGCCTGAAGATTGGTGGTGTGTGGGATGTTGTCCTGAGCCACCTCCCTAAGAACAAGCACACAGCAGTTCCTCATCCAATTTAGCTTGAGAGCGAACACTGGAGAACAGCACCCATGATAAAGCTGGTCGACAGCAGACAGCCCCCAGCCCAGTATGGATTCCAACTTTACTACCGTGCCTCTGTTCTTCCACACACACAGCCCCTGGCACCTCCTTCCCCGAGTTGCTGTAGCAGTTGATGCCAGGGCATGAGGGCCTGGTCTGAGCGACAACCAAGGCCCTGTAGCTCCCCTGCTGTTAGCCTCATCCGTGAACCAGACCTGACATATTTTGTAATACCATTGTCCACCAGGATCTTGCAATTACAAGAAAAGCATTTAACACAAACATTTGCACCTTTTGTAGGAACTGGCGAGGCCGCTACAACCCAATGTGTCACTAACTTCATATTTGGCACTACTGAATTTCCCTCTGTCTCCAGGTTTCTGGACAGTCCATGAACACAACCTTACTATTTTGCCCTTTTTGCGTTATTTATGTATTTTTAATCTATTTCTGATTGTACTGCTGCTGCAAAACTTCATGACATATCAGTGATAATAAAACTGATTCAGATTACAATGTAACTCTGCTTCTGTAACTTTTGAGGACTGGCATCAAAGTTCAGTGCACACCCATCAAATTTTGCCTTGGACAAAAAGAACACTTGTAGGAATGAGGAAGCAACAAATCACAAACACAATAAATTCTGTAGGTGCTGCAAGTTCAAAGCAACACACATAAATTTGAGTACGGTGTGACTAGTTTTGTGAGTGGCATTAATTTCATGAACTCTGCACGGATTACAGAGGAAGAGATGTTTGCTACCCTGAGGCAAATCAGGATGGATAGGCCTGACAAGGTGTCGCCTCGGACCTTCTGGAGGCAAGTGCAGAAATTGCTGGGGCCCTAGTAGAGATATTTACATCATACTTAGCGACAGGGGAGGTACCTGCTCCTCTGACCCTCAACACAGGTGGCCCTCAGGACTATGTCCTAAACCCCCTCCTTTACTCTCTATATACCCATGACTGTGTTGCCACCCACAGCTCCAATCTGCTAATTAAATTTGCTGATGACTCCACATTGATTGGCCAAATCTCAAATAGTAGAGGCAGCTTACAGAGAAGTCATCACCCTGACACTGTGATGTCAAGAAAACAACCTCTCCCCAACGTTGCAAACACAAAGGAGTTGGTTTTGGACTACAAGAGGAAAGGAGACAGGCTAACCCCTAACGACATCAATGGATCTGGAGTTCAGAGGGTGAACAGCCTCCTCGGCATACACATCACCAAGGATCTCGCGTGGTCTGTACACACCAGCTGTGTGGTGATAAAAGCACAACAGTGCCTCTTTCACCTCAGACAGTTGAAGAAGCTTGGCATAGACCCCAAATCCTAATAACTTTCTACAGGAGCATGATTGAGAGCATCCTGACTGGCTGCATCACTGCCTGGTATGGGAACTGTACTTCTCTCAATCGCTGGGCTCTGCAGAGAGTGGTGCGGACAGCCCAGCACATCTGTAGATGTGAATTTCCCACTATTCAGGACATTTACAAAGACAGGTGTGTAAAAAGGGCCCAGAAGATCACCGGGGACCTGAATCACCCCAACCACAAACTGTTCCAACTGCTACCATCTGGGAAATGGTACCACAGTATAAAAGCCAAGACCAACAGGCTCTGGGACAGCTTCTTTCACGAGGCCATCAGACTGATTAATTCACACCGACACAACCATATTTCTATGTTATATGGACTGTCCTGTTGTACATACTATTTATTACAAATTACTAATATATTTAGATGGAGGCATAACGTAAAGATTTTTACTCTTCATGTATGTGAGGGATGTATGTAATAAAGTCAATTCAATTTAATACCAGAGCATTGGGAGGATAGCCAATGTTTTTACACTGTTTTAAAAAAAGGCTCCAATCATAAATCAGGAAATTATAGGTCATTTATAGACATCAGTTGTGGGAAAGTTACTGGAAGGTATTCTAAGGGACCGGATATATAAGTATTTGGATAGACGTGGACTGATTAAGGATAGTCAACGTAGCTTTGTGCATGGCAGATCACATCTAACTAATCCTGTAGAGTGCTTGGAGAAAGTTACCAGGAAAGTGGATGAAGGTAAGGCAGTGGATGTCGTCTATGTGGACTTTAGTAAGTCATTTGACAAGGTCCTGCATGGGAGGTGAGTCAAGAATGTTCAGTTGCTTGGCATTGAGGCTGAGGTAGTAAATTGGATTAGACCTTGGCTTTGTGGGAGAAACCAGAGAGTGGTAGTAGAAGGTTAGCTCTCTGACTGGAGGCCTGTGACTAGTGGTGTGCTGCAGGGACTGGTGCTGGGTCTGTTGTTCTTTATCATCCAGGTCATTGATATGGATGACAATGTGGTTAACTGGATCAGCAAATCTATGGATGGGTGACACCAAAAATGGGGGTGTAGTGGAGAGCGAAGAAGGTTATCATGGCTTGCACAGGGATCTGCATCAGCTGGAAAAATGGGCTGAAAAATGTCAGATGGAATTTAACAAAGACTAAATGCGAGGTTTTGCGTCGTATTAAACTACGGTTAATTTTCATCTTCAAAGAAGTTCACAACATCACTCCATCAAACATCCAAGTTCGTCACAGGGTCAGTTCAACTCAACAGCAAACTGGACCTCACATATTGGAAACCCCTTAGAAACATAGAAAATAGGTGCAGGAGTAGGCCATTCGGCCCTTCGAGCCTGCACCGCCATTCAGTATGATCATGGTTGATCATCCAACTCAGAACCCTGTACCAGCCTTCTCTCCATACCCCCTGATTCCTTTAGCCACAAGGGCCATATCTAACCCCCTCTTAAATACAGCCAATGAACTGGCCTCAACTGTTTCCTGTGGCAGAGAATTCCACAGATTCACCACTCTCTGTGTGAAGAAGTTTTTCCTAATCTCGGTCCTAAAAGGCTTCCCCTCTATCCTCAAACTGTGACTTCTCGTTCTGGACTTCCCCAACATCGGGAACAATCTTCCTGTAACTAGCCTGTCCAATCCCTTTAGGATTTTATACGTTTCAATAAGATCCCCCCCCCCCCAATCTTCTAAATTCCAACGAGTATAAGCCTAGTTGATCCAGTCTTTCATCATATGAAAGTCCTGCCATCCCAGGAACCTTCTTTGTACTCCCTCTATGGCAAGGATGTCTTTCCTCAGATTAGGGGACCAAAACTGCACACAATACTCCAGGTGTGGTCTCAGCAAGGTCTTGTACAACTGCAGTAGTACCTCCCTGCTCCTGTACTCGAATCCTCTTGCAATGAATGCTAGCCTACCATTCGCCTTTTTCACCGCCTGCTGTACCTGCATGCCCACATTCAATGACTGGTGTATAATGACACCCAGGTCTCGTTGCACCTCCCCTTTTCCTAATCGGCCACCATTCAGATAATAATATGTTTTCCTGTTTTTGCCACCAAAGTGGATAACCTCACATTTATCCACATTAAATTGCATCTGTCATGAATTTGCCCACTCACCTAACCTATCCAAATCACCCTGCATCCTCTTAGCATCCTCCTCACAGCTAACACTGTCCCCCAACTTCATGTCATCTGCAAACTTGGAGATGCTGCATTTAATTCCCTCATCTAAGTCATTATTATATATTGTAAACAACTGGGGTCCCAGCACTGAGCCTTGCGGTACCCCACTAGTCACCGCCTGCCATTCTGAAAAGGTCCCGTCTATTCCCACTCTTTGCTTCCTGTATGCCAACCAATTCTCTATCCACATCAATACCCCCAATACCATGTGCTTTAAGTTTGCACACTAATCTCCTGTGTGGGACCTTGTCAAAAGCCTTTTGAAAATCCAAATATACCACATCCACTGGTCCTCCTCTATCCACTCTACTAGTTACATCCTCAAAAAATTCTATGAGATTCGTCAGGCATGATTTTCCTTTCAAAAGATCTATGCTGACTTTGTCCGATGATTTCACCGCTTTCCAAATGTGCTGTTATCATATCTTTGATAACTGACTCTAGCATTTTCCCCACCACCGATGTTAGGCTAACCGGTCTATAATTCCCCAGTTTCTCGCTCCCTCCTTTTTTTAAAAAGTGAGGTTACATTAGCCACCCTCTAATCCTCAGGAACTAGTCCAGAATCTAAAGAGTTTTGAAAATTTATTATTAATACATCCACTATTTCTTGGGCTACTTCCTTAAGCACTCTGGGATGCGGACCATCTGGCCCTGGGGATTTATCTGCCTTTAATCCCTTCAATTTACCTAACACCACTTCCCTACTAACAAGTATTTCCCTCAGGTCCTCCATTTCACTGGACCCTCTGTCCCCAACTATTTCCAGAAGATTATTTATGTCCTCCTTAGTGAAGACAGAACCAAAGTAATTATTCAATTGGTCTGCCATGTCCTTGCTTGCCATAATCAATTCACCTGTTTCTGTCTGTAGGGGACCTACATTTGTCTTAACCAATCTTTTTCTTTTCACATATCTATAAAAGATTTTACAGTCAGTTTTTATGTTCCCTGCCAGTTTTCTCTCATAATCTTTTTTTCCCTTTCCTAATTAAGCCCTTTGTCCTCCTCTGCTGGACTCTGAATTTCTCCCAGTCCTCAGGTGAGCCACTTTTTCTTGATAATTTGTATGCTCCTTCTTTGGAATTGATACCATCCCTAATTTCCCTTGTCAGCCACGGGTCCGCTACCTTCCCTGATTTATTCTTTTGCCAAACTGGGATGAACAATTGTTGTAGTTCATCCATGCGATCTTTAAATGCTTGCCATTGCATATCCACCATCAACCCTTTAAGTGTCATTTGCCAGTCTATCTTAGCTAATTCATGTCTCATACCTTCAAAGTTACCCTTCTTTAAGTTCAGAACCTTTGTTTCTGAATTAACTATGTCACTCTCCATCTTAATGAAGAATTCCACCATACTATGGTCACTCTTACCCAAGGGGCCTCTCACGACAAGATTGCTAATTAACCCTTCCTCATTGCTCAATACCCAGTCTAGAATAGCCTGCTCTCTAGTTGGTTCCTCGACATGTTGGTTCCCGCATACATTCCAAGAAATCCTCTTCCTCAGCACCCTTACCAATTTGGTTCACCCAATCTCTATACGTAGATTGAAGTCACCCATTATAACTGCTGTTCCTTTATTACACACATTTCTAATTTCCTGTTTAATACCATCTCCAACCTCACTACTACTGTTAGGTGGCCTGTACACAACTCCCACCAGTGTTTTCTGCCCCTTAGTGTTATGCAGCTCTACCCATATTGATTCCACATCCTCCCAGCTAATGTCCTTCCTTTCTATTGCGTTAATCTCCTCTCTAACCAGCAATGCTACCACACCTCCTTTTCTTTCATGTCTATCCCTCCTGAATATTGAATATCCCTGAATGTTGAGCTCCCATCCTTGGTCACCCTGGAGCCATGTCTCTGTGATCCCAACTATATCATATTCATTAATAACAATCTGCACTTTTAATTCATCCACCTTGTTACGAATGCTCCTTGCATTGACACACAAAGCCTTCAGGCTCGCTTTTACAACACTCTTAGCCCTTATACAGTTATATTGAAAAGTGGCCCTTTTTGATTTTTGCCTTGGATTTGCCGGCCTGCCACTTTTACTTTTCACCTTACTACTTTTTGCTTCTACCCTCATTTTACACCCCTCTGTCTCTCTGCACTGGTTCCCATGCCCCTGTTGTGAACTAACCTCCTCTCTCCTAGTCTCTTTAATTTGATTCCGACCCGCCCCCCCCCCCCCAGCCATTCTAGTTTAAAGTCACCTCAGTAGCCCTAGCAAATCTCCCCGCCAGGATATTGGTCCCCCTAGGATTCAAGTGTAACTCATCCTTTTTGTACAGGTCACGCCTGCGCCAAAAGAGGTCCCAATGATCCAAAACCTTGAATCCCTGCCTCCTGCTCCAATCCCTCAGCCACGCATTTATCCTCCACCTCACTACATTCCTACTCTCACTGTCGCGTGGCACAGGCAGTAATCCCGAGATTACTACTTTTGCGGTCCTTTTTCTCAACTCCCTTCTTAACTCCCTATATTCTCCTTTCGGGACCTCTTCCCTTTTCCTGCCTATGTCATTGGTACCTATATGTACCACAACCTCTGGCTCCTCACCCTCCCACTTCAGGATATCTTGGACGCGATCAGAAATATCCCGGACCCTGGCACCAGGAAGGCAAACTACCATCCGGGTCTCTGGACTGCGTCCACAGAATCGCCTATCTGACCCCCTTACTATCGAGTCCCCTATCACAACTGCCCTCCTCTTCCTTGCCCTACCCTTCTGAGCTACAGGGCCGGACTCTGTGCCGGAGGCACGGCCACTGTCGCTTCCCCTAGGTAAGCTGTCTCCCCCAGCAGTACTCAAACAGGAGTACCTGTTGTCAAGACGCACAGCCACAGGGGTACTCTCCTTCATTCAATAAGATTTGCTACCAGTACTGCCTCTACCCAAGATCAACAAGAGAGTGGAATCTTCTGCTGCCAGACCTGCGCAGTATTTCTGATATTAATATTTTTAAAGAGAGACTCAATCAAATCAATTTAGGGGATCTAGTCAAAAAAGCTTTTTTTCCAATTTAACTCCCACGCCGTTCACACTGACTGTGCGTTATAACAGCCGTCCGGCAGTGCTTGCGCAGTACCAAGCAGAAGCACTTCAGTAGGACCAACCATGATAGGTCTTGCACAGTGAACAGCAGGGGACTGAGGAGTGTGGTACAACAAAGGGACCTAAGAATACAGGTCCATAATTGTGGTGTCACAGATAGATAAGGTCATAAACCTTTTGGCACATTGACCTTCATAAATCAATGCATTCTACAGAAGGCAGGGTGCTATGTTGAAGTTGTATAAGACGTTGGTGAGGACTAATCTGGAGTATTATGTGCAGTTTTGGTCACCTACGTACAGGAAAAATGTAAACAAAGTTGAAAGAGTACAGAGAAAATTTACAAGGACGTCAGTGGGTCTGGAGGACCTGAGTTATAAGGAAAGATTGAATAAGTGATGACTTTATTGCTTTGAATGTAGAAGACTGAGAGGAGATTTGATAGACAAATTCAAAATTATGAGGGGTATAGATAGGGTAAATGCAAGCAGGCTTTTTCTACTGAGGTTGGGTGGGACAACGACCAGAGGTCATGATCAAGTGTGAAATGTGAGAAGTTTAAGGGGAGCATGAGGGGAAGCTTTTTCTCTCAGAGGGTTGTGAGAGTGTGCAATGAGCTGCCAGCACAAGGGGTGCAAGCAAGCACGATTTCAACGTTTAAGAGAAGTTTGGATAGGCACTTGGATAGTAGGGGAATGGAAGGCTATGGTCCCTGTGTAGGTCGATAGGAGTAGGCAGTTTAAATGGCTTTGGCAAGGACTAGATGGGCCAAAGCGCTTGTTTCTGTGCTGAACCATTCCAGGGCTCCAAAACGGTGGTGGAACTCAGCATAAGTGAATAAACAGTCGACATTTCGAACCCAGACTCTTCTTCAGGACTGAAAAGGACGGGGGAAGAAACCAGAATAAAAAGTGAGGGGAGGGGAAGGAGGGTGGCTAGAAAGTGGTAAGTGAAGTCAGGTGGGTAGGAAAGATAAAGGGCTGGAGGGGAAGGAATCTGATAGGAGAGGAGAGGAGGCTGAACCATAGGGGAAAGGAAAGTAAGAGGGGCACCGAGGAAGATGATAGGCAGGTAAGAAGAGGTAAGAGCCCAGAGTGGGGAATAGAATAACAGGGGAGGGGGTGGGAATTTTTTTTTAACCTGAAGGAGAAATTGATATCATCCCATCAGTCTGGAGGCTACCCAGACAGAATATAAGGAATGGGGAAAGTTTTTGAATCCCAGGGTCTAGACTAGTAAAGTAAATCACAGTTGAGTGTCTGCTAAGTCTGGGAATGCATGTTTATCCCTTAGAAATGGTAATGTCTCTCTAGCAAAACAGTCTTTGTCCTTTTAAAGACAAGTTCCAAGTAAACCAGCATTGATTCCATTCACTCATCTTCTGTGTATAATCGGCAAGAGACTTGTCTGCAATAATCCCATTCATCCTCTTGGAACTGTTTCCAGGCACTTTCACCTGCAACCACAGGAAGTGCAGCTCCTGTACCAGCACATCCTCCCTCAGCACCATACGTTGACCTCAACAGCCCTTCCAGCTGAGGCAGAGATGTGCACCCACCTCCTCCAACCTTTCCTGTCACATTACAAGCTCTCAGCGTGGCCTGCTCTACAGATGAGAGAGCACTTTGCCAAGCACCCTGCTGTGCCCACACTGGCCATCTTGAGCCCCCAAAAGCAACTCTCTTCCCCATTCCCACACCATCCTCAGCCCCCTCCTCTACCTGCATGATGCCAAATGCAAGCCAGAGGTAATCCATAACCCAATGGCGGGGACATCGAATTTGATGATTTCAGGTAAACTGTTCTTCTTCTGTTCCTCGCCCTCTCTCCTTCTGAAACACATGGATTCTCTTTTACCCCACCATACTTTCCAACACCCATCCCCACCCTCGTTCCATTTGCCTGTCACTCACAAACTCAACCCAATGTGTCCTCTATTCCCTCCCCTCTTCCCACTGGGGCAGCACCGTAGTGTACCGCTTAGCGAAATGCTATTACAATTCCAGCAACACGGGTTCACTTCTCGCTCTGTCCGTGAGGAATCACATTCGCCCTGTGACTGCCTGAGTTTCCTTCCACATTCCAGAGAGGCAGGGGAAAAGCTAAGGCTCTAAATCTTTCCCAGCTACTCAGAATCCTTACTTTATCTGGTCACATTTGAGCGAGGCCTTCATCAGTCAGGATCAACCATGGATGTTGTGTCCTAGCTGTCTAGATACGCAAGCCTGGGCAGTACGATATGGAGAGCGAGCTGTTGCCCATGTAGTAAGCTCCACCTCTCTATGCAGCTGATGAACCCCAAGGAACAGCAGAGACCAATACGGTTTGGTACCAGCAGCGTTGAATTAAACAGAGCACTGTCTTATGGACTCCAGTTCAGGATTTTTCCCTCGGAGTTTACCCCCAAAGCCTTCCCCATGTGTAGGTGTAGCCGCAAGGCAGCAGAGGTTTGAGATCACAGCTTTCCTTCTCCTAGATGAGCTGCCAACCATGGCTGATGAGGCCCATCTGCCTGAAGCGAATGGTTTTGAGGCACCTGTAATCTGCCTTTGTCCCTTCTCCTGTCAGTAGGAACAGTTCCACTAGGCCTAGTAGCTAAGCCATCCATGAAGGCCAAGAGCTGGACTTGGTTGTCAGAGGCTGTTTGAGTCACTTGCCTTTGGGAGCATTTAATAGGTGGTGGGGCTTGTCCCCATCATCACCCCCAGCTATAACAACAAGAAACCAGGTTCCACTTACCACCTTCCTTATTATGTATCCGTGTTATGCAGGCCTTTGCCTCCCCCCCCCATCCCTCTCAGTCTCTGCACACTATCACCACACTCTCCTCCCCCAACTGACTCCACCTGCCACCAACCCTCACCCACCTACCCTTTAGCCCCTCCTCCCCACAACTCCACTGACCATCAGCCCCTCCCCTTCCTGACTCCACTGCCCATTGGCCTATCCCCCACCTGACTCCTCCCCCATGTGTCTCCACCTGCCCATCAACCCCTCCCTCAGCTGGATCCACCTGACCCTACCTGTCCATCAACCCCTCCCCCATCTGGATCCCTCTACCAGTCCCAATGCAGGGCCTCGACTCACAACATCGACTATTTATTCCTCTCTGTGGACGCTGCCTGATCTGCTGAGTTTCAGCAGCATTTTGTGTGTTGTTCTGGATTTCCAGCATCTGTAGTTTCTCTTGTGTCCATCCATCAGTTCCCAGCTCTTGCCTCGCCTCTCCCCCTCACACCTTCACATTGGCTCTCCACTCCCTCTTGCACTGTCAGTCCTAATGCAGACTCTGGACCTGAAACATCAACCAGCCCCTCTGCCTGACATGCTGAGGTTGGCATATAAAGACCTTGATGTATGAGATCAGGGTGGAGGCTGGACCTCTGTGTGACAAAGCATGCCCATGGTCGAATATTGGACACAGACTAGATGGACTGAATGGCCTGTTTCTGTCCTGTCATGCTCTGAGTTTGATGTGGAAATGTGTGTATGTAGAAATGCCAACATTTCAATGCTGAATATGATGAACCTGAATAGCTCAAAGTTCAATGTATATTCATTATCAAAGTATGTATACTATATACAACCTTGAGATTTCCTCTCCATACAGGTAGCCACACAACAAAGAAACCCGAAAGAACCATTAATAAGAAGACCATCAAACATCCAATGTGCAGAAAATAAAACAATCATGCAAACAATGAAAGTAAGTAAATGACATTCACAACTAAAGTTCACGTAAGTGAGTTCACAGCCAAGAAGTGAGCTACAGCTGATCCAGGAACCATTTAGCTGCAGGCCACAGCCTCAGTTCAGCACAGAAATGAATAAACCCCACGGAGGAGCAAGCTGGACACCAGCCCATCCCTCTCCTCCGGCTCTGACCCCATGACCTTTTCAATCTGGCCCGCTGTTTAATTTAGCCAAACCTTGGATCATTCCTCACTCTTTGACAGATAAAAAAAACTAGGCAAGCTTCTCATCTGGTCTTTATTGAATTCTTGATTGACTATGCAAAATACTATTGTGTCCTTCCTTTGTACTTAAAATCGCAGCCTAACATACAGTTGGTGTTGCTGTTGTCCGGGTGCTCCAAAGCTGAGTGGAAAGCCAGTGAAATTGCATCTGCTGTTGATCTTTTGTGGTGATAGGCAAATTGCAACAGGTCCAGGGCCTTACTGAGGCAGGAATTAATTCTAGCCATAATCAACCTCTTAAAACACTTCATCAGAGTGGATGTGAGTGCCACTGGGAGACAGTTGTTGAGGCCCCTCACCCTGCTCTTATTGAAAAGTGGTATGATTGGTGCCCATTTAAAGCAGCTGAGAACCTCTGACTACAGCAATGAGACCTTGAAGATGTCCTTGAGCACTTTAGCTTGTTGGCTGGCACAGGTTTTCAGTGCCTTGCTAGGGACACCATTGGGGCCTGACACCTTGCATGGGTTCAGCCTCGAAGGATTTTCTGACGTTGGCCTTTGAGACAGACATCATGGGGTCGGCAGACGCTGTGGAATTCACACAGATGTAGTGTGATTCTCCCTTTCGAAGCATGCGTAAAAGGTGTTGAGCTCATCGAAGAGTGAAGCTGTTAGGTTTCATTTAAGAGGAAGTAAAGGCCTGCAAGTCTGCTGTAGCTGGCATGCATCGGATTGTGTCTAATTTCACACAGAATTGCCTCACAATGGTCTATCCTAGGTCATACCTGGACTTCTTGTAGGGTTCTGGATCGCTGGTCTTGAACGCTAAAGCCATCAGCAGATTGCAAATCACTTGGTTCATCCATGGTTTCTGGTTTGAGTATGTATGGTATGTTCTTGAAGTCACACACTCATCCAGGCAAGTCTTGAAGACAGTGATGATTGTGGTACATTCATTCATATCTGAAGCATCTGCAGATTTTCTCTTGCTTTTCCCTGAATATTGTCCAGTCCTCTGATTCAAAGCAGTCCAACAAATGCTTTTCTGCCTCCCTTGACCGTACATTCGCAGACCTCTCCACTGATGCTGGGGTCCTCATTCTCAGCCTGTAAGCTGAGAGGGGAGGTATAGCCAGGACATCGGACTTGCCGAAGTGTGAACATGAAATGACACGGTTAAGTCTGTAGGCTCCTCCAATGCTATAGGTGACATGTTGGTGATAGTTTGTCAGTGACCTCTTCAGGCTGGCCTAGTTGAAGTCTCTTGGCAATGATCTGGAAGGCATCAGGGTGTTCAGTTCATTTACATCACCCATATTGGTGAGAAATCATGTTTAAATAAGTATGAAATGTCGACTGGGTAACACTGTGATGTGTTGTGTTTAGTTCTGGTCATGACACTTTAGGATGAATGTGAAGAGAGGGTGCAGGTAAGGTTTAATAGAATTGTTCCAGGGTGAGGAATTCCAGAATGAAGTTAGTGATGATAATTTGGAAATTGGTGTACTATTGTCACATGTCCCACGAAACAGTGAAAAACTTTTGCTTGTGAGCCATCTGATAGATCATGCCATACATACAGTAAGTACATTGAAATAGTCCAAAATGTAAAAAAAATGCAAAATGTTGGGTTACAGAATGAGCAGGTGCAGGCAAACAAATAAAGTGTAAGGGTTATGATAAGATAGACTGGGAGATCAAAAGTTTAAAACATTAGTCTTATAAAAGCAAGATATAATCTGCACTTGAGTCTGGTGGTACATACTCTCAAACCTTTGTATCTTCTGTGCAATGGAAGTGGAGACAACAGACCTTCCAGATTGGGCAGGGCCCTTACTTATGGTGCCTACTTTCCTGCAAGTGTAGATAGAGTCAATGGGGGTGAGGCTGTCTTTCGTGATGGACTGGGCTGTGCTCGCAACTCTCGGCAGTTCTTTGTCATCTCAGGCAGAACAGCTGCCATACCAAGCCATAATACATCTGGATGGGATGCTTCCTACTGTGCAGGGTTCCCATCCTGGGAGCCCATGAACCACTTGCTTAATGTTATTGGTCCAGGGAATAAAAAATATTGGGAACCTCTACTACAGTGCCTCTATAAAAATTAATGAGTGTCATCGAAGACATGCCAAGTTTCTCTAGCCTTTGAGGGAAGTAGAGGTCTGGTATGCTTTCTTGGCTAGATCATCCACGTGGCTAGTCCATATTAATACTTACATCTCAGAACTTTAATCTCTTAACTATTTATACCTCAGCACCATTGATACAGACTCTCAGTGTACACTACCCCCCTCTCTAAAGTTGATGACCAGTCCTTATGTTTTGCTGAAGGAAAGGGCGAGGTTGGTGTCTTGACATCATGTCTCTAGGCTCTCTATCTCCTTCTTGTATTCAATCCCTCTGTTGTTCAAGATCTGACCCATTGCAGTAATGTCAGCTGCCAACTTGTAGGTAGAGTTAAAGCAGAATCTGACCATGGAGTTGTATCTGAGGTGGAAAGTGCTGAGGACCCAGCCACGTGGGCCACTGGTGAGAATAATCATGATAGAGGCATTGCTGCCTATTCTGTTGACTGCTCTGTTGGCGTGGAAGCCAAGCATCCAGCTGCACAGGTAGGTATAGATCTCCAGGCCTAGGGGTTAGGAGATGAGTTATTTAGAATTATTGTATTGAAAACAGAGCTGTAGTCAACAAATAGGAATCTAATGTAGGTGCCTTTCTTATTTAAATGCTGCAATGATGAGTGTGGAGCCAGGGTGATGATGCCATGGAATCGTTTCAGTGGTAGGTGAACTGTATTTGTTTGAGCATGTCTGGGAAAGTTAAAGGAAGCATTATCCTGGAGACCTTCTAGTAAAGTCCCTCAAATTCAAAGTGCTTCACATTTTTATACCCTTAAGATCAAAGGTAGCAGCAGGTGATTCAATACAATTTCAATAGTTACAATGAATTTGTTTACTTTAATATTTTCAGTCTACTAATGCTACCACTGAAGTGACAGACACATCTGAATGTTCAAACACCTTTGCTGGGACAAAGTAGTTCACCAGATGGTCTAAAATCTTCTGAGGACAGAGATCCCAGGCACGCAAAAATTAATGCTGTCATCCAAACTATGGATTGATCAAATATGCCCGTGACCATGTTTGATGTGCTCAGTGATGCCATCAGGCTGGTCTGCAAGTTTCTTTGAAATCGGTCACAACAGTGCAAATATGTAGCCCATGCTGCTTGGTTTGTTGTAAGGCAGTTAGTATAACCCCATTGTCTTACGCTTGGTTGATGCATAAAAGACTATATTTTGATCATTTTACTCACCATATTTCTTGAGCAGCCAACTCCCTGATGTAAGGCAGTAGCCTGTGCTCTGTAGGCAGCTCTGCCCGTTCGCAAAGCTGCCGCTTTAACTTCAAACTGATTACCGCTTCCAGTTTAAATTAAAAACTGAAGACTGGTTCTTGTTTGATTCAATATATTCACATAGCTCACATAATTTATAATACGGGTGGTGCAGTAATGTAGCGGTTCTCAACATGCCTTACATCGGTGTCTGTATGAAAGAGCTTCATTTGCACTGCTGTTTGTAAGGAGTTCATATGTTCTCCCTGTGATTGTGCGGGTTTCCTCCAGGTGCCCTGCTTTCTTCCCACATTCCAAAGATGTATTCTTAGGGTGAGTGAGTTGTGGGCATGCTACATTGGCACTGGAAGCTTGGTGACTCTTGCAGCTGCCCTCTGCACAATCCTGGCTGATTTAATTTGTTGCAAAAGAGAACATTTCATAGAACATAGAACATAGAATAGTACAACACAGTACAGGCCCTTTGGCCCATAATGTTGTGCCGACCCTCAAACCCTGCCTCCCATATAAGCCCCCACCTTAGATTCCTTCATATACCTGTCTAGTAGTCTCTTAAACTTCACTAGTGTATCTGCCTCCACCACTGACTCAGGCAGTGCATTCCACGCACCAACCACTCTCTGAGTAAAAAACCTTCCTCTAATATCCCCCTTGAACTTCCCACCCCTTACCTTAAAGCTATGTCCTCTTGTATTGAGCAGTGGTGCCCTGGGGAAGAGGTGCTGGCTATCCACTCTATCTATTCCTCTTAATATCTTGTATACCTCTATCATGTCTCCTCTCATCCTCCTTATCATGTCTCCTCTTATCCTCCTCCTCTCCAAAGAGTAAAGCCCTAGCTCCCTTAATCTCTGATCATAATGCATACTTTCTAAACCAGGCAGCATCCTGGTAAATCTCCTCTGTACCCTTTCCAATGCTTCCACATCCTTCCTATAGTGAGGCGACCAGAACTGGACACAATACTCCAAGTGTGGCCTAACCAGAGTTTTATAGAGCTGCATCATTACATCGCGACTCTTAAACTCTATCCCTCGACTTATGAAAGCTAACACCCCATAAGCTTTCTTAACTACCCTATCCACCTGTGAGGCAACTTTCAGGGATCTGTGGACATGTACCCCGAGATCCCTCTGCTCCTCCACACTACCAAGTATCCTGCCATTTACTTTGTACTCTGCCTTGGTCCTTCCAAAGTGTACCACCTCACACTTCTCCGGGTTGAACTCCATCTGCCACTTCTCAGCCCACTTCTGCATCCTATCAATGTCTCTCTGCAATCTTTGACAATCCTTTACACTATCTACAACACCACCAACCTTTGTGTCATCTGCAAACTTGCCAACCCACCCTTCTAACCCCACATCTAGGTCGTTAATAAAAATCACGAAAAATAGAGGTCCCAGAACCGATCCTTGTGGGACACCACTAGTCACAATCCTCCAATCTGAATGTACTCCCTCCACCACAACCCTCTGCCTTCTGCAGGCAAGCCAATTCTGAATCCACCTGGCCAAACTTCCCTGGATCCCATGCCTTCTGACTTTCTGAATAAGCCTACTGTGTGGAACCTTGTCAAATACCTTACTAAAATCCATATAGATCACATCCACTGCACTACCCTCATCTATATGCCTGGTCATCTCCTCAAAGAACTCTATCAGGTTTGTTAGACATGATCTGTCGTATGTCTCACTGAACATGTGACAAAACTAATCTTTTAATCTCCATAACTCCTGAATAATCCCTTACAGCTACCTTCTGTTCAGATTGTGCATAGAATGTGCTGAGCTCACTGGGGAGGGGGCTGTGTTGTTGCCTATAAAACTCTCCATCCTTGCCACACTGACAGTTCATCTGGGGCTCAAATTTCAGCTGCTGTTGTCTTTTGGCATCCCTGATAGCTTTCCAAAGTTTTTACCTTGATTTCCCTGATAGGTCAGGGTTGTTGGATTTAAACATTGCTGACCCAGTCTTCATTAGAGAGGGGACCTCTCAGTTTATCTAGGGTTTTCGGCTGGGGAACACTTGCATTGACCTCTTCGGTACGTACTTGCCTATGAAGCCTGTGAAGGCAGTGGCATACTCGTTTAGATTGTCAGCTGAATTCTTGAAATGGGCCAGCCTACCGACATGTTTTGTTGTGTTCCTCCTTCTAACAAATTGTGTATAATTGATGCTTAATTTATGATTTTCTTGCTAATGCTACTTATCTGGTGCTGTGATGATGCTACAATTAAGTTTTGTATTGCACCTGTGCCTGCATGTACTTGTGCACATGTGGGAAGGTTTGCTAGTGCTGCTTCGGGGGGGCGGGGGTGTTAAAACTAGATTTGCAGGGGGAGAGGAAACAGAGTCTTCGAGCAGATAGTGAGGTGGAGGAGGATAAAGGTCATGCGAGAACTGCAAGTATAGTGCATGGAGCAAAGCCAGATCTAACATATAAAGAGGCTTTGAGGAAAGAGAAACAGAATAAAGGGTGTAAAGGTAGTAAGGCAGAAGGGCTAAAGTGCGTGTACATCAATGCAAGAAGCATCAGGAACAAAGGTGATGAACTGAGAGCTTGGATACATACATGGAATTATGATGCAGTGGCCATTACGGACACTTGGCTGGCACCAGGGCAGGAATGGATTCTTAATATTCCTGGATTTCAGTGCTTTAAAAGGGATAGAGAGGGGGGAAAAGGGGAGGAGGGGCGGCATTACTGGTAAAGGATACAGTGCAGCTACAGAAAGGGTGGGTAATGTAGCAGGATCCTCTTTTGAGTCAGTACGGGTAGAAGTCAGGAACAGGAAGGGAGCAGTTACTCTATTGGGAGTATTCTATAGGCCCCCTGGTAGCAGCAGAGATACCGAGGAGCAGATTGGGAGGCAGATTTTGGAAAGCTGCAAAAATAACATGGTTGCTATCATGGGTGACTTTAACTTCCCTAATATTGATTGGCACCTGATTAGTTCCAATGGTTTAGACGGGTCAGGTCACAGATCTGTCAGTGGGTGAGCATCTGGGGGACAGTGACTACCGCTTCCTGGCCTTTAGCATTATCATGGAAAAGGATAGAATCAGAGAGGACAGGAAAACTTTTAATTGTAGAAGGGCAAATTATGAGGCTATAAGGCGAGCGGGTGTGAATTGGGATGATGTTTTTGCAGGGAAATGTACTATGGACATGTGGTCTATGTTGAGGGATCTCTTGCAGGATGTTAGGGATAAATTTGTCCTGGTAAGGAAGATAAAGAATGGTAGGGTGAAGGAAGCATGGGTGACAAGTGAGGTGGAGAATCTAGTCAGGTGGAAGAAGGCAGCATACATGAGGTTTAGGAAGCAAGGATCAGATGGGTCTATTGAGGAATTATAGGGTAGCAAGAACGGAGCTTAAGAAGGGGTTGAGGAGAGCAAGAAGGGGGCATGAGAAGGCCTTGGCAAGTAGGGTAAAGGAAAACCCCAAGACATTCTTCAATTATGTGAAGAACAAAAGGATGACAGGAGTGAAGATAGGACCGATTTGAGATAAAGGTGGGAAGATGTGCCTGGAGGCTGTAGAAGTGAGTGAGGTCCTCAATGAATACTTCTCTTCGGTATTCACCAATAAAAGGGAAATTGATGATAGTGAGGACAATATGAGTGAGGATGATGATCTGGAGCATGTTGATATTAAGGGAGAGGAGGTGTTGGGCATGTTGATATTAAGGGAGAGGAGGTGTTGGAGTTGTTAAAATGCATTAGGATAGATAAGACCCTGGGGCCTGACGGAATATTCCCCAGACTGCTCCACAAGGTGAGGGAAGAGATTGCTTTATGTCCTTGTTGTCCACGGGAATGGTACCGGAGGATTAGAGGGAGGCGAATGTTGTCCCCGTATTCAAAAAATGTAGTAAGGATAGTCCGGGTAATTATAGACCAGTAAGCCTTATGTCTCTGGTGGGAAAGCTGTTGGAAAGGATTCTTAGAGATAGGATCTCTGGGCATTTAGAGAATCATGGTCTGATCAGGGACAGTCAGCATGGCTTTGTGAAGGGCAGATCATGTCTAACAAACCTGATAGAGTTCTTTGAGGAGATGACCAGGCATATAGATGAGGGTAGTGCAGTGGATGTGATCTACATGGATTTTAATAAGGCATTTGACAAGGTTCCACATGGTAGGTTTATTCAGAAAGTCAGAAGGCATGGGATCCAGGGAAGTTTGACCAAGTGGATTCAGAATTGGCTTGCCTGCAGAAAGCAGAGGGTTGTGGTGGAGGGAGTACATTCGGATTGGAGGATTGTGACTAGTGGTGTCCCACAAGGATCTGTTCTGGGACCTCTACTTTTCGCGATTCTTATTAACGACCTGGATGTGGGGGTAGAAGGGTGGGTTGGCAAGTTTGCAGATGACACAAAGGTTGATGGTATTGTGGATAGTGTAGAGGATTGTTGAAGATTGCAGAGAGACAGTGATAGGATGCAGAAGTGGGCTGAGAAGTGGCGGATGGAGTTCAACCCGGAGAAGTGTGAGGTGGTACACTTTGGAAGGACAAACTCCAAGGCAGAGTACAAAGTACCGTTTGTAAATGGCAGGATACTTGGAAATGTGTAGAAGCAGAGAGATCTGGGGGTACATGTCCACAGATCCTTGAAAGTTGCCTCACAGGTAGATAGGGTAGTTAAGATAGCTTATGGAGTGTTAGCTTTCAAAAGTTGAGGGATAGAGTTTAAGAGTCACGGGGTAATGATTCAGCTCTATAAAACTCTGGTTAGGCCACACTTGGAGTACTGTGTCCAGTTCTGGTCACCTCACTATAGGAAGGATGTGGAAGCATTGGAAAGGGTACAGAGGAGATTTACCAGGATGCTGCCTGGTTTAGAGAGTATGCATTATGATCAGAGATTAAGGGAACTAGGGGTTTACTCTTTGGAGAGAAGGAGGATGAGAGGAGACATGATAGAGGTATACAAGATATTAAGAGGAATAGATAGAGTGGATAGCCAGCGCCTCTTCCCCAGGGCACCACTGCTCAATACAAGAGGATGTGGCTTTAAAGTAAGGGGTGGGAAGTTCTAGGGGGATATTAGAGGACTGTTTTTTTTACTCAGAGAGTGGTTGGTGCGTGGAAAGCACTGCCTAAGTCAGTGGTGGATGCAGATACACTAGTGAAATTTAAGAGACTACTAGACAGGTATATGGAGGAATTTAAGGTGGGGTGTTATATGGGAGGCAGGGTTTGAGGGTCAGCACAACATTGTGGGCCGAAGGGCCTGTACTGTGCTGTACTGTTCTATGTTCTATGTACTTGCGCCTTCTTTAGCCAGAGAATGGTGAATACACACAATTCATTGCCACAGATGGCTGTGGAGGCCAAGTCATTGGGTATGTTTAAAGCAGAGGTTGGTAGGTTCTTGATATGTCAAGGCATCAATGCTTAAGGGGAGGAGACAAGAGAATGGGGTTGAAAGGGATAATAAATCAGCCATGATCAAATGGAAAAGCAGACTTGATGAGCCAAATGGCTTAACTCTGCTTCTATGTCTTATAGTCTTAACTCCACTTTGACTCACTTATCCTCGTTTCACAAACACACCAGTCTGGTAAACTTCTGCAATGTTCCCTTCACAACATGGATGTTCTTCCTTAGGTAACAAGGCCAGGAAAACCAAGTAACCGTCTGATATCAGTAAACTTCTGTACATTGGAGTAAGATGTCTATATTGCACACAGAGATTGTCTAAGTGGACTAATACTTGTCTGTGATACAAAGAGCAAAGTTTATGCAATTAATCTTACACAAGACCACAACTGCATGAGACTGGAGCAGAGGTTCTGAGTTTATTTGCCTCAGGGGATGAAGGTTTGGCCTTAGCACTGTCTGATTGTGACTGAGGTAATGTTACCGAAGTATAACTTCTGTAATATAAAGGGAAAGTCTGTGTGGAGGTAAATGTAAAAAAGTGCCAATTAGTGAGGTTGCATATTTTCTTACATTTAATAATCAAATCAATGCAAATGTCTGGGGTGTAGAGAAAGTACCAAGAGTAAGGCCGTGTCTTCAGCCTTCTGAACTGGCTGTTGAATTCAACAGTTTCAGCTCATTGCTAATTTCAACTGTTCTGAAATGTGCTTCCATCATAATTGTATTCTCTATTGAAAACAAGTAAATAGGAGCAGGCATAGGCCACCTGGCTCTGCCATTCAGTATGATCATTGCTGATTTTGAATCCTCTTCTGCACCAGTTCACATATCCTTCACTTCACCAATCTATCAAAAATCATCATTATTATATGCCAAGTCATATTGATGTGGGCAATCATGGCCATGATTCTCCTTGGTAATTTTTTCTACAGAAGTGGTTTGCCATTGCCTTATTCTAGGCAATGTCTTTACAAGGCACATAACCCCACCTATTACCAACACTCTTCAGAGATTGCCTGCCTGTTGTCAGTGGTCACGTAGCAGGACTTGTGATATACACCAGATGCTCATACAACCATCCACCACCTGTTCCTGTGGATTCATGTGACGCTGATCGGGGTGGCTAAGCAGGTACGACACCTTGCCCAAGGGTGATCCGCAGGCTAGCGGAGAGATGGAATGCTTTACACCTCCTTTGGCGGAGATGTATCTTCACTCCGCCACCTGAATTTAAAGAAAAAGCATCTCCAATTTAAGTATCTCTAATGATTCAGTCTTTGTGATGCATCAGGGCAGAAAATTCTGAGATTCATCATACCCCACTGCAAGGCCAAGAAAGAGACTTTCCTAAAGCAGGCAAATGGAATTAGTGCAGGTGTGCGTAAAGCCCGGTGTGGATGTGATGAGCTGAAGGACGTGTTTTTTTGTCACTCCTAGACAGTTCTTGAGAGTTTAGAAGAATGAGGGGACCAACAGCAGGGTAGATGTTAAGCTATTTCTACCAGTCAGAGTCTCAAATGAAGGAACATTGACACGAGATTATGGGGCTGTCCTGTGGGTGCTGGTGATTTTCTATGTTTCAGTACAACCTCTGCCCACCCCTTCCTTTTAAGCTCCCAAAAATACCTGAACATCAGAGATATACAGCACAGAAACAGGTCTTTTGTCCCACTACATTTTGCCCCACTACATATTGCCCATCTGCAGTAATCATATTTGCCTGCATTAAGATAGTGTCATTCTCTGCCTTGTCTATTTCAGTGTGTCTAAATGCCTCTTAAGTGTATTGATTATAACTGAGTCCACCTCTTCCTCTAGCAGCATGTTCCTCCATAACAATACAGACAAAACTTGCATAACATCTCATGATAGGACAGTCCTTTCAACCTGGGAGCTGGCCTGCTGAAGCTGTTTTGGATGGTCTTTAATTCCACCTTATCTTTTCTCAGGTAAGAAGGGCAAAACTATGTGCAGTACGTGTAACTTGAAGAATAGCATTTACCAAGCGATTTGACCTCGCAAAACACTTCTTTTTCTACCAGACACTACAGTTCAGTTTACCTTCAGAAAGGAATGTTTTGTTTGTTAGCTCTACGTTATGAGGTGGCAGGGTCACACGGGCCAGCATGGTCGTGGAGGGGTTAGTGTAACGCTTTACAGTGCCGGGGACCCAGGCTAAATTCCGCCACTGTCTGTATGAGGAGTTTGTACGTTCTCCCCTTGTCTGCATGGATTTCCTCTTGGGTGCTCCAATTTCCTCCCACATTCCAAAGACACATAAGTCAATTAATTGCTCAGTTGGGTGTAATTGGGCGGCGTGAGCTCATTGGGTTGGAAGGGTTTGTTACCATGCTATGTCTCTAAATAAAATAAATAATGTCAGTGATGGCATTTGTATCAAAATCAGAATCAGGTTTATAATCAGTGTCATGTAATATGTTATAAATTTGTTATCTTGCAGCAGCAGTACTGTGCAATACATAAAAGATTATAAATTACAATTATATATAAGTAGTATGGGCACGTGGCCAAGTGGTTAAGGAATTCGACTAGCAATCTGAAGGTCGTGAGTTCGAGCCCCAGCCAAGGCAGTGTGTTGTGTCCTTGAGCAAGGCACTTAATCACACAGTGCTCTGCGATGACACTGGTGCCAAGCTGGACCTTGCCCTTCCCTTGGACAACATTGGTGTCGTGGAGAGGGGGGACTTGCAGCATGGGCAACTGCTGGTCTTCCATACAACCTTGCCCAGGCCTGCGCCCTGGAGAGTGAAGACTTTCCAGGTGCAGATCCATGGTCTCACAAGACGAATGGATGCCTTTACTTTACTTTATATAAGCAGTGCAAAAAGTGAGCAAAGATAGTGAGGTAGTGTTGATGGGATCATTGTCCATTTAGAAATCTGACGGCCAATGTGATAGCATCAAATGCAAATTCTCATGAGGGAGATTTGAAAATATAACTTGTACTTTTCTTGTAAGAATGAATGCAACAAAGTTGATCATTTTAATGTATCTTCTTTGAGTGAAGCCCTTGCTTCTGTTGTGAACCTTTTGCTAGGTAAACGTTATACAATAGAACAATGCAGCACAGTACAGGCCCCTTGGCGTACACTTTTGTGTTGACCCTTAAACCTACTCTAAGATCACTTTAACCCTTGCCTCCATTTTTCATTCATCTACGTGCTTATCTAAAAGCTTCTTAAATGTCCCTAATGCATCTGCTGTACCACCACCCCTGGCAGGGCATTCCACACACTACTATTGTGTTTTTTTAAAAAAAACTTACCACCTATACTTTCCTTCAATTATCTTAAAATGATTCCCCATGGGATTGACCATTTCCACCCTTAGGAAAAGGTCTTTGGCTACCACTCACTCTTACCCTTCATCATCTCGTATAGCTCTATCAAGTCATATCTCAAGCTTCTCCGCTCCAGTGAAAAACTTCCCAACTCGCTCCCATAAGACCTACTCACCAACCCAGGCAACATCCTGGTAAATCTCATCTGCACCCTCTCTAAAGCTTCCACATCCTTCCTAGAAGGAAACAACCAGAACTGAGTGCAATATTCCATGTGTGGTCAAACCAGAGCTTTATAGAGCTGCAACATTACCTTGTGGCTCTAGAACTCAGTCCCCCGACTAATGAAGACCAACCCAACGCATGCCTTCTTAACCAGCCTACCAATTTTTGTGGCAACTTTGAGAGATCTATGGACATGGACCCCAAGATCCCCCTGTTTCTCCATACTGCTAAGAACCTTGTATCCTGCCTTCAAATTCGACCTTCGGAATTGAATCATTTCACATTTCCACATTGAACTCTATCTACCACTCCTCAGCCTAGCTCTGCATCCTCTCCATGACCCATTGCAATCTACAATCCTCCACACCATCCACAAATCCACCAACACGTGTGTCAGCCACAAACGTATGAACCCCCATTTCCACTTTCTCATCCGAGTAATTTATGAAAAATCACAAAGAGCAGGAGTTCCACAACAGATCCTACAGAACATCACTGGTCATCGACCTCCAGTTAGAAAATTCTCCGTCTCCTACTACTCTCTACTTTCTGTAGGAAAGCCAATTCTGAATCCATGCAGCCAAGTTTCACTGGTTTTCTCATGCCTCCTGGCTTCCTGACTGAGCCAGGGGAGGCTTGTCAAATGCCTGACTAAAATCTATACATACCACATCCACTACTCTGCCTTTATCAATAAGTTGTCACTTCCTTATCTTATAACAAAGAGCCATTTTGGTATCAAGATGGTTGTTGTGATGCGTGTAGTGTAGTGGGTGGTGCTTGTTGTTCTCACTTTCAGCTTCTGCCACTGGCTAGCACGCTCATGAAAAGGAGAGCTGAATGTGTAAGTCTCTCCCTGCCAGTACATAGCCTCTCCAACAACAAGCCTCATGTAGTGTCTCCTCACCGGCGACACATGGAAACTGAACTTCTTTTGGACTCGGGCTGAACTATAGAGGATAGGGAGGAGGTCTGGCCCCTGCACACATAATACGCAGGCTCACGGGGGTGTGGACACGCCCTGGTGCTTGTGAACCAGAACCCTAGCTAAGGGTAAATAGTCCCACTGCCTTCTGGGCAGCCTCTGGAGCAACGAAGGCTACAGGAGTAAACCCAGACAACAAATCTGGAGTGGAGCCCCTAAGGCGGCTGGACATCAACTTCCTTCCAGCAGCTCCTGCAGCCAAGCTGGTGCCTACCATATTGCTTCATAAGCTTTCTTTTGGACTACAATGGTGAGGCCGAGAGGGGGATCTTGATGGCTGGGCATCTCAGGATCTCCATGCCTTCTGCCTAGGCTTTTCATGATGATCATCAACACCCATTGTCTTTCGAGACAGATGGATGCCAACCAACCACGTACCAAAGAACCAAGAGAAAGAAACAGTGAATCTGTTCAAAAGCATCAAAGACAAAATGCTGGAGGAAATCAGCCGGCCAGCCAGCATCTATGGAAAAAAGTAAATAGTTGACATTTTGGACCAAGACCCTTAATCAGAACTGGAGAAAAAAATATGGGAAGTCAGAGCATGTTTTATTATTTGCAAGGAGAAGCACCTCCATGCCTCATAGATGGCAGACAGCTTCTGATTTACAGCTTACAAATTTCATTTTTTATACAAGTTTTCAGGCTATTCTTTGGCTGTTGTAGATGTCCTAGAGGTCATCTCTTCAACTGAGCAAGTGTAGTACTTTTATTTAAGGCCACACAGTATATAACCCTCCTCTTAGTTACAAATGAACAATGATCAGGATATTACATGCCCCCTGCCACGTACGTACTTAGCTTGTAGCAAGGTACTTTTGGGTTATAGAGGTTCCATTTTGTCAATTACAAAATTAAATACATAAAGAATCTAAAAGTTTTGAATATATTTCCACACTTCTTTTAAATGAGAGTACTTCGAAGTTATGATGTGAAGTATCAGAAATCCATTAATCCAGTTGAGTATCACTGCTACAATGACTAAATTTAGTTTGCTAAACTAATGGACTTACAGCAGAAAATGGCCATTGACACCATGCTGTCACCGATATCTGGGAAAGACAGGATGAGTAGAACCCAGTTATTTGTGTAAATTACTTGCTGTTTATTAAGTACAGGATTTTACAGTTAACAATAGGTGATCTTGAACAAGAGTAATTTGCTTCCACTTTGGGTTTGGGGGGTTCCTGAGACAACGCAGGAATTGCAGAAGGGGTGTGAAGTGGCCCCTTCCATCCACAGGGCTTCTGTGTGCTGCCAAAGCATTGTCTCAAAGTTCTTAACACCACTGTGAATTTTCCTTCTCCATTTTGAGTTGTTATGGGCCAGTGATCTCCCAGAGTCAAGTAGGGGGAGTTGCATTTCTTCAGGGAGCATATCCTTGAATCTTTTCTGCTGTCTATCTGTTAGGTGCAAGATTCTGTGCTTGACAACAATTAATAGTTGGCATGCACTGAACCATTGACCTCTGGAACTTGGTGTGTATGGGAGATCTTCAGGAGCAGTTATTACCTATAACCATTAGACTCTCTAACCAGAGTGGATAACTTTACTCACCACAATGCTGAACTGATTCTATGACCTACAGATTCACTTTTAAGGACTTGTTAGAATTAATGAATTGAAAATACACTTGGACTAAGATGTTAACTGTTCTGTGCTATCACCAGTGGGATCATCAGTTGATCTGTCACCCGTCTTCAGGAGCTTCAGCCCGCTTATGATCAAGACTCCCTCGAGGTGGTGGGCCAGTAGTGCTAAAGCACCACCTCCCACTGGTGAGCTTAAAAACTTGTCATCTGCCTCTATCAGAGTTGTTGGTCAGTTCCATCCAACAGGTAGTCTGCTCTTCAGGTGTCTATGCAACTACTGAAGGGTTTGCAAAAGATGTATACACTGTCTGACTATCTGTCCCTCTGGACATACTTAGACCATACCCATGCTGATCCTTTCTCTGCTGCCTCAGCTACAGCCCTGCTGGTTGACTTGATCTCTCTTCTAGTGAAGCCAAGGTCACGCAGCCACTTCTGGAGAGTGAACGCAATAAACCCACGGCAGCCTACTTCAAATGGATAGCATGAGATCTTCCATCCTCTGTCTCTGCACTCTGATCTTAATTCTGCATACTTGGTTAACTTGCGCTCATGGGCTTCATCGATGTTGTCTTCCCAGAGGACTGTGAGTTCACCAATAACCACTTCTCTACTGGTGTCAGACCATACGATTATATCTGGACGCAATGTGGTGAAAACTATTTGTTCCAGGAAACTGCCTTTCCGGTCCAGGTTGGCCTTGACACACCAATCATTGGCTGAAGAAAGTATGCTTGATCGTGAGCCTGCGCTGTCCACCCTTGACTTGGAGCCTTCTTTCACAAATGATATGCGGTGTTCTGTGCAGCATGGGGCATGAAATAAGCTGTTCTGCAGTACTCTCTGCTCAACCGCTTCTGTTACAACTTTGAGAACGTTGTTATGTCTCCAAGTGTACATGCCGCTGGAAAGATTGACTCTGCATGCACTCAAGATATGTTGAAGTGTTCCCATCTCGCCACAAGCAGCACACCTGTCTGTCTTATCTTCATACCAGGTGCTGAGGTTGGCAGGTGTTGGGAGCAGATCGTACGCTGCTCTGCATAGAAAAGCAATGTGGAGCGATTCCATCTGCCACAGAACATTTCAAGATAGATGTCGTTGTTCAAACTTTCCCACCAGGTCCAAGACCCCTGTTTGGCTAGGCCAGCTGTTTTAGCTAACCTCTTCTCCTCTTCTACCTCTCGTATTTCCTGTGTTACAAGCTCACGGCGCTCCTTACCTGTAGAAGATGACCACCACTTGTGGGTTGTCCATCCAAGTCCCTGGCGGCCTAGCTGGATAGCCCCAACCGTCTCCTTGTGCTTCAGTCTAGACTCTGCCTCATCAACTGCTACACGGGCTGACCACTTCCTGCCTGATCTCACATCCGGCTGGGTGTTCTTGATGACAGGGTCTTTTGAGTCTCGAAGCATCAAGAATGATCTTACCTTGGCTATCTTGATCTCTTCAACAAGGGATTACACTGGGATGGTAACCTTTTTCTGGCTACTGTGGATTGCAACATTGGTGAGGCTGCTCGGTACTCCAAGCCACTTCTTCACATACTTGTTGATCTTCCGTTCTGTTACCTCAATATGGGACATTGCCACTTCATAGACAGTTAGCGGCCACATTATCCACGGCATCAATCCATACTGCAAGCACCACAGCTTCAACTTGCCAGGCAAGCCACACTTGTCGACAGACATCAGACCCCTGCTGATCTGTTCCCCTGTCCCCTGAACCCTCTTGGTGTCTCTCAGCATCTCTGTGTACCATCGCCCGAGGCTCTTAACTGGCTGGTCCTGAATGGATGGAATCTCCTCTCCACAAAGGGTGAAATGAAAGTCAACCAGCTTTCCTCTCCTAAGAACAAGGCTCCTTGACTTCTTGGTTTTGAACTTCATTCTTCCCCAATCCATTAGCTCCTCGAGTCTAGATAGTACATTTTCCACTGCCTCCATGCTGGGACCCAAAAAGGTGAGATCGTCCATGAACGCTCGTATTGGTGGTAACTCCCCTCCGCCATCAAGTGCGGCACCTGGTCCCACTGATTCTACAGCCCTCACAATAACCTTCATGGCTAACACAAAAAGGATGGGTGAAATTGCACATCCCATTGGGATTCCAACATCCAAGCTCTGCCACCTAGTTGTAAACTGCTGAGTGGAAAACTTCATCCAGAAATCATTGTAGTACTGCATAACAAAGTTCCTCACCTTAGCAGGAATCCATAGGAATTCCATCGCAAACTCAATCAGGACATGGGGAACAGAACCATACGCATTTGCCAGATCAAGCCAAACTACAGCCAGATTTCTTCTCAACCTTTCTGACTCCTGGATGGTATGCCATATCATACTAGAATGTTCAAGGCATCCTAGGAAGCCTGGTATTCCTGCCTCCTGCACAGGTGTATTTACCAATCCATTTTCAATCACAAATGAAGATATTCTTTCTGCCAGAATACCAACCATAATCTCCCCCTCTACATTCAGGAGTGAAATTGGTCGAAACTGATTCAATGTAGTAGAATTCTCTTCCTTCGGGATGGATACTCCTTCAGCCTCAGTCCATGACAAAGGAACAACACCTTGTCTCCACACCACCTTTAACAATCTCCACAAGTATCTCCTCAGCTGTTCACACTTCTTGAACACCTTATACGGCACTCTATTAGGTCCTGGCACTGAACCTGATCTTGCCTTTCTGATGAACTGTTCGACTTTTGCCAATTTGGGTTCTGACAGATCGAACTTCACTCCTGGCTTGGTAGGTTTCACAAGCCCTGAAATGTCAAGCAAAGAAGCCTCCCGCTGTTCGTTAGAGTAAGTGCTTGCCAGGTGATCCTCAAGTTCTTGTTGACAGATGTTAAGCTGCCCGCTCTTACTTTGTTCAAACAATTTCTTTGTGAACTCGTGTGGGTTCTCAAAGAATGACTTTCTTGTCTTCTCTCTCTTCTTTCTCTTTACGTTGTGACTCTGAACGACAGAGTGATGCTAACTTTATGCAAAATTGCTCTCGGAGATCAGCAAGCTCTGGCTTGTCACCCGCACTTGCTACCTTCCACCTCTGTCTCAACGATCTAAGCTCTCTCCTCAGCCTACTAATCTCCTTCTGGCGCCTGCTTGGTTGCTGTGTAGGCTTTGCTTTCTTCAACTCAACCAAACTAAACCTGTACTTTCCAACATCGTAAATCATATCGCCCACCATTCCCAACTTTTTCTTTGATGTTCCCCTGAGAGTGTTCTCCAACATCATACTGATATCCTCATCGAATACACGTCAAGCCTTCTCATCTGCAATTGCTGGCCACTTGACCTTCCTCTTCTTCTCTACCTCCTCACCACTGCCATCATGCGAAGGACCTACCTGGGTACTGTGGTCTGAAACCTGACCTGGGTTATCTCTCGTCTGACCTGGAGTATGATGACGCTCTCCAGAGCAAATCGCTGTGGCTTGGGAATCAGTGGTTGAAAAGACAACATCATCTGTGCTTGGTGAAGTAATCTCATCTTCATCCACTGGGATGGAATAGCACTTCAGCTTTGCTTGGTGGACTCGTAAACCTTTAATGCTGGAAAATGCTCTCCCACAGCAACACACTGGACACTCAGAGACTTTTATCCTAGCTCTTGATCATAATCGTTCCCTGTAATTAACTGTATCCGTCCGATTGGGTCCATCATTCTCCCTCCCTCTTGGAGGACCCCAAGGGTATGTTTCTCCGTGTAACCTAGAAGCTTCAAGAGGCGGGTGCTCTTCTGAGCTGGTGCCCGGACTGCCAATCCTGACACCCCCGGTGCCAGTCTTTCCTGGCTGTCCGCTGTCTCTTCACACTGTCACCGGACTATTCCCGGTTGCCAACCAGACTATTCCTGGTAGTCACTGGTGTCCAGAACAAATGAACAAAAGTTATAACTTATGTTCTCAGTAGGTTTTTAAAAATTTGCACAACTTGTGCTGTATTGCACATTGGTTGGTTGTAAGTCTTTTTATGTATAATTTTCCGTAAAATCTATTGTATTTCTTTATTTTTCTGTAAAAGCCTGTGAGAAAAAGAACCCCAAGGTAGTACATAGTAACGTATACATACTTTGATAATAAATCTTATTTTGACTTTGGTGTTGTTTTTGGTTTGCCTGTGCTTTACCTGCCTCCCCACAAAGTCTTTAACCCTGTAGAAGTCAATGCATGTTTTTCCATGCCTGCTTTGATTGGCTCCTGCATTCAAAATCACCACTCAGTGAAGATCCCAAATCTCTTCGTTCCATCCCCATGAACAGGGACATGGAAGGCACCTAGGAACCCAATTTTCTAGACAAATGTTTCACTGTTTGGCTGACATATCTATCAGTGATTGGCAATGAAAGGAACGTTTGACTTGGTTTGTGCCTCGAGCAGTGTTCCCTCTAATTTCTTTTTACGGCTGCACAGGCCTACCATTACCCCGAGAAGGAAATTCTTACATGGCCTGAAAACTGCATGGTGCTTTAAATCCTGAAGAAGGCTTACGGCCTGAAACGTTGACTGTTTTATTTTCGTAGATGCTGCCTGACCTGCTGAGTTCCTCCAGCATTTTTTTATGTGTTGCTCTGGATTTCCAGCATCTGCAGACTTTCTTGAGTTTATCACTGGCATATAATATGCCGTGAGTTTGTTCAGATTCAGATTTGCACCATTTACAGCATTTCAGGAGTTCAAGGTTTACCTCCCTCAAAGTCTTCATGCCTGCTTTGTCCTCATTGTGCCTGTAGATGTCTAGTCTTGTGAATCATCTTTCGTCGCTATTTCACTCTATTGATCAAACAGGTTAGGTGGCCCTGTCCTTAGAAAGAGCAACCATGCTCTATAGTATCTTTTCATTTATTCATTTACCAAGGATCCCTATCACAGTTACATAAACCTCACAAAATGCTTTGCATACTAGCTGCAGTTGCTTATAAATTTTTGTTGGGGAATATTAGAACATCGAATGTAATCTGGAGTTATGTAAATATAGTGGATGTTAATTCAAAGAATCTGTCTTCAGTTCTGTAAATATAAGTAAATATATGAAGTTAAAAAGGATCTCGTGTTTTTCCAGTGTATATGATGAATAAACTCTTCTCGGGCTTCCAGCCAGGTGCAGGTATCGATTTTAACCAACATTTCGATGACAAACTGCAAAATGGCAGAGTTTGTCATTTGAAACGTTGGTTAAAATCGATACCTGTACCCAGCTAAAAGCCTGAGAAGTGTAAATTGCAAGCAGTAAATTGAAGTTAAAAGCACAGACTTCTCCACAGATTTAGAAAATGCATATTAAGACAATGGGGTTGTGTTAATTGATTTGCATCAAACCAGGCAACATGGCTGTTATTTGCACCATGGTGACTTGAGTGCAAGCTGGCAGACCAGACAGATGTTGTCACTTAGCATATCAAACATGGTTGTAGGTCTTGACAATCAATAATTTTTGTGCACTTGCGATATTGTGTACTCATAGACAGCCGTGACTACATCAATTTTGGGTGTCTGGCTCTTGGTTCTCAAAAGATTGTAGAGTATTTGTGTTAATTTAAAAAATGAACTAGTGTTTTCCTGGCATAATTGGCAAATAAATTCTTCTTGGGCTTCCAGCTGGGTATAGGTGTCAATTATAACTGACGTTCCAATGATAAACTCTGCCATCTTCATCAGGGATGATGCCTGGGCATGTCTGGTTTGGTAGTATTTATACCCCTGTAGTCCGTCCATCCTTATTGGTTAGTCCTCATCCAATCAGGTTTCTGCTCTCCTACCTTGTTTAGAATTGAATTCCAGTTGTTACTGAGAGTGAAACCTTTGTCTTTGTTAAAATTCTTTTCCTCTCATTTTATCTCAATGTCTTCCTTTACCAGCTAATGCCATTGACATGGCACAGAGGTTTTGTGCTGTCGAAGTCAATCCTATGGCCATTGCGAATGCAATGTCCTGCTACCCCCAATTTCTCCAGGTAACCCACATGGATACACCTCCTGTGCTCCTTGATGTGGTTAAGGCAAAAGGAGTTTAGGAGAGATTTGTTATACCAGGGCAGCTGAGGTCTTGTTGGTATTTTCCACTGCCTCTCAAGTCTGAAGTGCAGCTGGGTGACTTGTTATTAATTCTCTCCAGGGTGAAGTCTTTGGATAGTTGTTCATTATCACTAATAGACTGTTCTGGTCCAATAGCCTGTTCTTGGTTCTGACGACCAAGAAGGACCACCAGCACCTCCATTTTTTCAAGGCTAAGAATTTTCTGTTTGACACTTAGCAATTTTTATAAATGCATTATAGAAAGTATCCTATCTGAAAGCATTCACAACCAAGATTAAATCTGCAGATGCTAGAAATCCAAGTAACATATATGAAATGCTGGAGGAACTTAGCAGGCCAAGCAGCATTTATGGAAAAGAGTAAACAGTTGATGGTTCGGGCCGAGACCCTTCCGCAGGACTGGAGAAAAATAGATGAGGAGTCAGAGTAAAAAGGTGGGGGGAGGGGAGGAAGAAATAAAACGTGCTGGGTGAAACCGGGGAGGAGGGGGAAGGTTGATTGGTGAAAGAGATATAGGGCTGGAGAGGGGAGAATCTAATAGGAGAGGACAGAAGGCCATGGTAGAAAGGAAAAGAGGGAGGAGCACCAGAGGGAGGTGATGGACAGGCAAAGAGATAAGGTGAGAGAGGGAAATGGGAATGGAGAAGAGGGGGACATTACCAGAAGTTCGAGAAGTCAATGTTCATGCCATCAGGTTGGAGGCTACCCAGATGGAATATAAGGTGTTGCTCCTCCAACCTGAGTGTGGCCTCATTGTGCCAGTAGAAGAGGCCATGGATGGACATGTTGGAATGGGAATGCAAGTGGAATTCAAATGGGTGACTTCCGCGTCCCGTACATAATTCTCCGTAACTTCCACCATCTCCAAAGGGATCCCACCACCAAGCCCACCTTCCCCTCCACCTCCCTCCCCTCGCCAACTTTCCGCTTTCTGTAGGGATCGCTCCCTATTTGACTCCCTTGTTCATATATCTCTCCTCCTGGCAATTATCCGTGAAACGCCTGCTCCTACGCCGCTTCCCTTGCTACAACTTAGGACCCCAAATAGTCTTTCCATGTGAGGCGACACTTCACCAGGGAGTCAGTTGGCATCATCTATTGCATCCACTGCTTCCAGTGTGGTCTCTTATATATCAATGAGACCCAACGTAGATTGGGAAACCACTTCACTGAGCATCTATGCTCCATCCACCAGAAAAAGAGGAATCTTCCAGTGGCCACCCATTTTAATTGCACTTCCCATTCCCATTCCAATATGTCAATCCATGGCTTACTCTACTGTAGCAATGAGGCCATACTCAGGTTGCAGGAGCAACACCTGGGTAGCCTCCAACCTGATGGCATGAACATTGACCTCTCAAACTTCCGCTAATGCCCCATCTTCTCCTTGTACCCCATCCGTTATTTATATACACACATTCTTTTTCTCTCTCTCCTTTTTCTCCCTCTGTCCCTCTTACTATACCCCTTGCCCATTCTCTGGGTTTTCCCCCCCTCCCCTTTTTCTTTCTCCCTAGGCCTCCTGTCCCATGATCCAGCTCTTGTAGGGGCATTACCAAATATTCTATCTGCCCTTCTGTCCTGTTTCAACTTCCTGTATGACGTGTGTTTAGCAGAAAACTGTCAACTGTCAGTTTTCAACTGTCCAGCTCTTGGCTCCATCCCTCCCCCTCCTGTCTTTTCCTATCATTTTGGATCTCCCCCTCCCCCTCCCACTTTCAAATCTCTTACTAGCTCTTCCTTCAGTTAGTCCTGACGAAGGGTCTCGGCCCGAAACGTCGACTGTACCTCTTCCTAGAGATGCTGCCTGGCCTGCTGCGTTCACCAGCAACCTTTATGTGTGTTGCTTGAAATTCCAGCATCTGCAGATTTCCTCGTGTTTGCATGCTAATCCAGACAGCATCCTGGTAAACTTCCTCTGCACCCTGTCCAGAGCTTCCACATCCTTCCTGTAACGGAGCAATCAGAATTGAATGCACACTCCAGTATATGTCAGTGATTTGTAGTTTTGCCGACAGGGATTGGTGAGGTGTCTCAAGTTTCAAGTTATTAGTTTGTGCATGATTTGCTGTTATCAATTGCCTTCAAGACTGCCCTTGGAAAGTTACTGGTAAATGGCCTTTGTAAACTGCTGCTTCTGCAGTGCTGTTGTGTAAGGATTTTGAACAGGAATAGACTTCCAAAGGCAAATAAAAATAATACTGAACTTGCAGGGGTGAGGGGTGATATCCTGTGCCTGCTGCCCCTTGTTGTCCTTCGTGTTAATAAGTGTTGGTTTTCAAGGTGGCTTCAAAGAAGCCTTGGCATTGAAATTGAAATATCTTCATTGTCATTGCATAGTACAATTTGTCATGCACCAATACAGCGAAAATGAGTTTGCAACTCTCGTACTCAATGCTATAAAACAACAAATAGAATAAATAACAATAAATAAAATCAAGTAACCAGCCAGTACAAGCAATGTCCAGTAGTACAAAAGTACAACTTAGATGCGTGACAGCCATAGAACCAGTATTAAAGTAGCAATATAACAATTTATGGATGATGCTTGATCGATTGGTTCAGAGCAATTATAGCTCTGTGGAAAAAGCTATTTTCCAGTCTGGAAGTGCGGGCATAGAAAATCTTATAACGTCTGCCAGATGGAAGAAGTTCAAACAGTTGATTGCATGGGAGTGTATTGTCCTTACAGATGCTTGTAGCTTTCCTTAGGCAGCGAGAGCCGTGGGTGTCCTCCAGGGCTGGGAGCTGTGTCCCGATGATCTTCTGTGTGCTAGAGACGACCTGCTGAAGTGCTTTCCTATCAGCTGCTGTACAACTGAGATACCACACAGAGATGCAGTATGTTAAGATGCTCTCTATGGTGCAGCAGTAAAAGGTCATCATTTTAGGAAGGTTTGCACTGGGTACTCTGGTGGTAGAAAGAGATGATGTTTAAGGTGGTGGTGGGAGTTGTGCAGTGGTGTTGATTGAGAAGCAAGTGAGCTGCTTTCTCCTGCACTAGGCTGAGCTGTCTGAGTGTATCTTGCACATGCCCAAGCATTTGGGAGTTTCCATCTCACTCTGCCTCGTGGAAGAGGGCGGGAATGTTAAACGGAGGGTCATCTTCCAGAGGACACTCAGCCTTTGACTTGGCTCAGCACAGCGTCAATGTGCCTGATCTGATTTAAGTTTCTGTACGGTGTCAAAACTTTCCTTTCCATTGATCATTGGAAACTGATCAACACCTCCACCATGAACCCACCCCAACAACCCTACATACAAATCAACCACGCCCCACCACAGACGCTCCACACCTTCATCCCCCCACACACTGCTACCTTATGCTTACACTCCACCCTTCAAACCCACACTGACACTCACTGTCTTACTGTGTTTTCATATGCTCTGAAGCTCTTGCCAAGAGTTACTTTATAACTTCTGGTCAGTCACATTATGTACAGATAATCCTGCACCTTGCCTCACTTTATGTAAATACATTAGCATATGTACTGTGTGTGTGTATATGTGTGTGTATATATATGTGTGTGTGTGTGTATATATATCCTATGTATATAAATATTACAGCAAGGAAACAGGCCATCTCGGCCCTTCTAGTCCGTGCCGAACTCTTACTCTCACCTAGTCCCACCGACCTGCACTCAGCCCATAACCCTCCATTCCTTTCCTGTCCATATACCTGTCCAATTTACTTTAAACGACAATATTGAACCTGCCTCAACCACTTCTGCTGGAAGCTCGTTCCACACAGCTACCAGTCTCTAAATAAAGAAGTTCCCCCTCATGTTACCCCTAAACTTTTGGCCTTTAACTCTCAACTCATGTCCTCTTGTTTGAATCTCCCCCACTCTCAATGGAAAAAGCCTATCCACGTTAACTCTTTCTATCCCGCTCATAATTTTAAATACCTCTGTAAGTCCCCCCTCAACCTTCTACGTTCCAAAGAATAAAGACCCAACTTGTTCAACCTTTCTCTGTAACTTAGGTGATGAAACCCAGGTAACATTCTAGTAAATCTTCTGTGTACTCTCTTTATTTTGTTGACATCTTTCTTATAATTCAATGACCAAAACTGTACACAATACTCCAAATTTGGCCTCACCAATGTACATATGTGGTCACTCCCATTTACTTATACATTGTGTTTTATAGGATTACTTTTACATTTGCTGTATATTTATTGTGTTTTATTTTAGTTTATTTTTATTGTGTTCTTTATGCTAATTGTGTCTCTTTTATCCAGAGTAACAATCATTTTATTCTCCTTTACACTCATGTACTGAACAATCGATGGAAGAAAAAGTTGTGGTCGACAGCACCTGACAGTTACATCAAAGGATGGACAGCCATAAGTTTTGAAGAGTTTATTAGAAGTTCTCAGATTAAGGTCCGATGGAAGGCCATGATCGCCCACGTCATACGACGCAGCACATAATGATGATGACTGAACAATGACAATAAGCAATCTTAAGTCTTGAACAACACATGCAAAATGCTGGAGGAGCTCAGCAAGTCAGGCAGCATCCATGAAATGAGTAAATAGTCGACGTTTTGGGCTGAGACCCTTCTTCGGGACTGGAAAGGAAGGGGGAGGGTGCCAGAATAAAAAGGTGGGAGGAGGGGAAGGAGGACAGCTGGCAGGTAATGGGTGAATCCAGGTGGATGGGAAAGGTCAAGGGCTGGAGAGGAAGGAATCTGATAGGAGAGGAGAGTGGACCATAGGAGAAAAGGAAGGAGGAGGGGCACTGGGGGAGGAGATAGGCATGAGAAGAGGTGATGCCTGTAGCTGAAGTAAGAACTATGGTTCATGAAAGAATTGTCAGAACATACCTTGAGTCAAAACATGAAAGGTACAGTCTTGAATAGAACCAGGTGTTTGGCTTGTCTTTATCATTCAGGCATAATCATCTGCTATGATGGAGACCCAACCCAAACTAATTGCTGATGGGTAAACAATATCTGCTCATCATCTTGAATTGAGATATTCCTGACACACTAAAAAGAAGCAGCTATTATCTGATAATTGATGCCCAAAGTCAACAAACAGGGTGGGTCTGAGATCTTACGTTAAATAAATCACTTCTATTTAAATAAAGCAAAAATACAAGATTCACAATGGACTCAAAATATGGTTCTGATTTGTAAGAAATATTTATTCAATAGTGCATTTACAACAAAAATATTCTAGCTCAGAAAAATAAATCTTTGTTTTCATACTGACATGTTTAATCCAACGAACAAGTTGATGTTTTTATAAAGAAAACTTTGCACATATTTATTCTTTATAGTGCTTATCAGTATGAGTAGTAGCAAAATAATCAATTAAAATTGATTTAATTCAATTTGGCATCAAAAGGTGAGTTTAATTTATGTGACAAATACATTATTATCACGTTTCAGTATAAAGTTAGGGTACAATTTGTGCCACAGCAAATTCAGTGTACAAATATAGTCACATTGTTTCCTTATGAGGGAGAGGCTGAAATTTACCTTAAGTGAAGCTACTTGAAGGATACTCGGAGGGATTGAACTAAACACAGTTAAACTTGTGATCGAATGGAACTAACCTGCCCTGCAAAGATCAATTCAGCCACACTCCTGGTATAAGCCAGCTCAAGCTGGTTCTGTTCCTGAGAATTCTGTGTGACTATCAGAAGATCTATCTTTTAAAGTGTAGCTTACTGAGATTTTTTTTCAAAGAGTCTTCAAATATCTTGCTATCACAAAGCTAGCTTCTGACTCCTTTAGTAAAATGAAGGATTGGTATAAATATTGTAACTGGAAGTGACTAGCTTATATATTCTATTGGTTACAAGTTACTATCTAACAAATATAAGTTATGATTTAGCTACAACCCTAAACACAGTGATTTCAAATCAATGCAACCTGGAATCCTTCTAGGATTAAAAATGAGATTCAGACTGTCAATGAGATAAGCATTTCAAGAAGAGCTAGGCCTGCCTGCAATACATTTCCACTGAGAACAAATGTCTATATACTATCTTAGACTTAGCCTTCTTGTTGCTGAATGTCAATTAAGTTAAAGTAGCTTAGTAGAAAGCTGCAAAATAATAAAACTTATGCATAAGTTAATTTCTTATATGTTAGTACCATCTATAGCATAATCAAAATATCCATTGCAACATAGGAGCAATCCTTCTTAAGTGTTGCAGGTTAACACCATTGACTGTGGTTATGCCTCGTATCATTGGCACAACCATTCTAGATACTTGAGCCTTGATGTTCTGTTTGGGCATGAACTGACACACAAAGTTTTGGAACTCTTCACTGCAGAAGCCAAGTCTCCTGCAGAGGGTCATTGTAGACGGGGAATCTATGTATCCCTGTGTCCCAAACCTGACAACTTTATCAGCTGGCTCACACAATATTGTTTCAGGATGGACATCCTGGAGGCTTTATAAATGTTGTTTTCTGTTAAACACATGTCATACAGGAAGTTGAAACAGGACAGAAGGGCAGATAGAATATTTGGTAATGCCCCTACAAGAGCTCCTTTGTTTCATATAATGAATTCTCTTATTAAGACCTGTAATTAGAGTGCAAGAGAGAGGAAGTATGCATGCACTTGAGGTAATCTGTGTCTAATTGCTAATTGACACTGACAAACCTGTTCCTGAAGATATTAGTTTCATTGTTTTTGGTTCCTGAGATGTCCATCATTAAATCTCATAGAAAAAGCTGTGACACCAAGTGTGTATTAAACAGTGAGTTTGACAATTAACCCGCATAACCAGTTTTGTGTATAAATATCACCTGTGTGTAAGCACCTGAGAAAACTTGGCTCTACTGAAGATCTCAGAAGCCCATTTGCGACAAAGTTACAGGCTTCTGTAAAAATAATGTGCTCTGGAAATTCATGGTAAGTCAAGCATGAAGTCAGGAAATTCCACTTGTCACCAATGTACACAAACTCAACACTCCCTTTTAACACTTCATTTTAATACTTGCACTTAATTGTCCATATTTCTCCCCAGTGGTATTCCAACCATTCTGCCTTCCAGTAAATTAATTGCCAACCTCCAGCATGCATTGCCTTGCACTCCAGTAAAACGACATTAATTCAGTGTCGGTTTGGTTTTGTAGTGGCTTATAGTATAATATTCGAGATGCATGCAAGAAATTCAGCCTCCATACACCATGGGTCTGGCATTAGCAGAAATGTGACTTGGGTTGACTTAAATTTTTAACACAAGGGTAGTACTTGACCATTTCACAGACAGAGCCCTACAAATAAATACAGATTTAAGACAAAGCTCCCTTCAAAAGCAAATTCTGGATAGGCTTCATTCCATATAGATCGAAAACACATACATCTTCTAACACGGTGGGAGAACTGAGTGGTGGTCTGTTTTATAAATGGCATCTACCTTGATGTGAAAGAGTCAGTGTTATGATAACTCAGTTCATTTGGTTACATGTGGATTAATTTGGATGGGACGTTAGATTAACACTGTGATCAATATTCTTCATATGCAATCTTCATAATCCAAAGCACGTTGTCACTGCAGCTCCTGCTGTTTCATCAGTAAAAATTGTACGACCGGCCCTAATGTGGGACAGAAGATTCAGTGTTACTCTGGAACTTTCAGGGTGTTCAAAGCCTGGTAGAGATGCAAAAGGTTCTAGAAATCTTGAGCAACACACACAAAATGCTAGAGGAACTCAGAAGGTCAGGCAGCATCAATCAAGGGAAGAATCTAGTCAACATTCTGGGCTAAGGCCCTTCAGTACTCTTGAAGAATCTAGGTGAAGGTTCTCAGCCTGAAATATTGACTATTTACACTCAGTAGGCACTTTACCAGGTACACCTGTACACCTGCTCATTAGATACACCTGTATCTAATCAGCCAATCATGTGGCAGCAGCTCATTGCATAAAAGCATGCAGATATGGCCAACAGAATCAGTTGTTATTCAGACCAAACATCAGAATGGGGAAGAAATGAATTTGACCATGGAATGATTGTTGATGTCAAACAGGATTGTTAGAGTATCTGCGAAATTGCTGATCTCCTGGGATTTTCACACTTACCAGTCTCTTGAGTTTACAGAGAATGATATGAAAAGTGAAAAAAAAATCCTATGAGCAGCAGTTCTGTGGGCAAAAATGCCTTAAGATATGAAGGCCAGCTGGACTAGATCCATCACTACTGCAGCTTGATACTTTCTTGTAAGTTAACCTGTATTCTTGGCTGAACTTATGTATGGACCATCTCTTGGTTTGTGATCTTAATAAACCTAATTGGGTTTTGGAATATACTATCCCATTGCAAACCAGGTGTTCACAACTGTGGGAGGAGTATGATGTGACAGAATGAGTTCACACCTGTGGAACAAATCCTGGGAACATAGCACAGGTGACATTAAACATTGAGAATCTTCATGAGGTCAGAGTACATCTGATTGTGTGCCTGATATAGTAATAAAGTTTTTGTTTTGACATTTACATTGAAGACATTTCGGTCTCAGATAGAAATGGAAGTCATTTTTCCATGATCTATTTAAATCAGGCAGTAATATCATGAAACATTTTCTAGTCAAAAGTTAATCCATTTCTTGATTCAGAAATTTGATTTGTGTTCAATAACAACACATCACTGTTCAACTGTTTCTTGTACCATAGATATGACAAAAATATATAACATTGAGGGGTACAGCCAGGGAAAATGGAAGCCGTCTTTTTCCACTGAGGTTGCGTGAGACTAGAACTAGAGGTCATGGGTTAAGGGTGAAAGGTGAAATCTTTAACAGGAACATGAGGGGGAAATTTTTCACTTAGAGTGTTGTGAGAATGTGGAACGAGCCAGTGGGAGTGTGGATGTGGGTTCCATTTCAACATTTAAGATAATTTTGGATAAGTACATCGATGAAAGGGTGTGGTTCGGATGCAGGTCGATGGGACTAGGTGGAATGGACTAAACGATAAGAAAGGCCTGTTTCTGTGCTGTAGTGCTCTAAGACTCTAATTAGTCTGTAGAACTCTCTTTTGCAAAGGGCAGTGAAAATTGAGTCATCCAGCCCATTCACTCCTGTCCACCCAACTGGCCTCTGTTGACCAAGATACCCACTTAAGGTGGTCACATTTGCCCACATTGGGCCCACATCCCTCTAAATCTTTCCTATCAATCTCCCTGTCCAAATGCCTTTTAAATATTGTTAATGCAGTCAACCGCACTGGCTAGCTCTGAGTTGCACAATGCTGATCTCCCCTCTTTGCAACTTTTCCTCTTTTAAATATTTAGCCAGCTCCCCTTCAACCTTCACTATTTGACTGCCTCTCATCTCTCTTTGGCCACTGTACTCAAGCTACCTTTTCCTCCCTCTCTCTTTTGACGGGGAGTGAGATCTTGTCAGTCTCCAAGACGGGGTGGGGGGCTTGGAGAAGCGATGCAGAAGACTGCAGCATTGGAGCAGCGAGTTGCTGGTCTCTGCTCTCATTGTTGCAGGAGCGAACTCTCTCTCCCTTGACGGAGAGGGAGAGAGGCTGTCTGAGATACTGGAGTGCTGAGTTACGGACTGAAGTGTTTGATGATATCTTTGGGGGACTTTTGTTATTGCTTGCTTGCTTGGGGGCAGTGGGGGGTGTCAGTGCTTCTGTTGGCGCAAGTGGGGGGAGGGTTGATGCTTCTCCAGCCACTTGTGTGTTGAGGGGGGGCCTTCGGGGTTCTGATGTTTCTAACATTCATTCTATTGGGTTTCTTGTATTGTGAACGTCTGTGAAGAGTAAGAATTTCAGGTTGCATACTGTATACATTCTCTGACAAATGTAACCATTTGAACCTTTTGTTCCCGTAGATTTTTGTAAATATTTGTCTTTCTAAAGGGACGCACATGCATAAAGCCAAGAGGACAACATTTGTTGATGGAGACTGAACAAACAAAAACAAATGTGAAGTAATCTGTTCATCTGGTATTCTTTGTTGCTTACATAAATACAAATCTTTGGGAATCACATTGTTACTTTAGTCTTTAAATCAGGTTTTACTATAATATTGCAGATCCCTAGTTACCAAATCAGGCTTCTAATTATTTGGTAACTGCAATATAACTTCAAACATCAACCATCTAACAAACAAGCAGCAAACTGAGTTGGCAGGAGGTGAACCCCAAAGATGCCTTTTTTGGATACTAAACTCTGTTGTGCATTTAAGTTATTGTGATTCTTAATTCGGATTCCTGCATGCTGGGTGGGGTTGACACTTACCCCAATTATTGGACGGCTCAAGTCTAAATGATCAGGAGATTCCAACTGGAAGGCACTTGCTACTTTGGAACAAAAGCCGGTCTTGATGAACTGTAGAAAAACAAGTGGAGACATGTTGAAATGTTTTTGTCTTGTGATTAAAGAAGTGCCCTGCTTACAGTTTGCAGTGCTTTTGAGGAAACTTACCAGAACTACAAGGAAGGGGAGTGCAAGGAGAGCCAAGCCGCACATGACAATGATTGCAATGGCGTAACCTGGGAATGGTTTTCCTGGAGCTGGCTGATTAACTGTTGCGCTGGCTGTGGTTGTAGATTTGCTTGTCATACTTGTGGCAGTGGTACTTATGGTGGTACGTATAGTTGTTCTTGCAGTTGTTGCAGCTGTGAATGAGAAGTGCCTTCTTTAATGTATGTTAGTCATACAATGGACAAAGTTCTCTCAAGATATCAACTTGTAAGTAGAGAAGTTCCATGATATAAGCAGAATTCTTCTTCAACCTCCCCACGGCTGCACTAAACTTTACAGCCACACAACTTCCTTGTATGCTGGATGCCAAGTTCCCAAGTACTGAGTTCAGCAGCAAACGAGGCCTGCGATCCAAATCCAGACACCTCTGTGCAATCAGTAGTAAAGACTGTAAACGGCATTTTGGCCATTCTTGCAAAAGGGCTGGAATCTACAATTAGGGAGCTTTTGTTGCAACGTACACAGTGTTGGTGAAACTATACCTGGAGTACTGTGTGTAGCTTTGGTCCCCTTACCTATAAAAGGATATAGAATCATTGGAGAGAGTTCAAAAGAGATTCATTAGGCTAATTCTTAGGGTGAGGTCCTATCAAGAGATGCCAAACTGTTTTGGTCTGTATTCTGTAGTCCTTAGAGGAATGGGACTGGAACGTGTTGAGGTGTTTCCACATACACAGTGACAAATAAGGGTACATAGTTAGAAGCTGAGGGACTGGCCATTTAAGACTGAGATCTGTAGAAATATCTTCTCTCAGAATGTAATGAATCTTTGAAATTCTCTGCCCCTAAGCATGATGAAGATCATGATGTAACTATGAAAATAGACAAGGGAGAGCCAGTGGAGGTAGTGTACCTGGACTTTCAGAAAGCCTTTGATAAGGTCCCACATAGGAGATTAGTGGGCAAAATTGGAGCACATGGTATTGGGGGTAGGGTACTGACATGGATAGAAAATTGGTTGGCAGACAGGAAACAAAGAGTAGGGATTAATGGGTCCCTTTCAGAATGGCAGACAGTGACTAGTGGGGTACCACAAGGCTCGGTGCTGGGACCCCAGCTATTTACAAAATACATTAATGAATTAGATGAAGGGATTAAAAGTAACATTAGCAAATTTGCAGATGACACAAAGCTGGGTGGCAGTGTGAAATGTGAGGAGGATGTTATGAGAATGCAGGGTGACTTGGACAGGTTGGGTGAGTGGGCAGATGCAGTTTAATGTGGATAAATGTGAGGATATCCACTTTGGTGGCAAGAACAGGAAGGCAGATTACTATTTGAATGGTGTCAAGTTAGGAAAAGGGGAAGTACAACGAGATCCAGGTGTCCTTGTTCATCAGTCACTGAAAGTAAGCAGGCAGGTACAGCAGGCAGTGAAGAAAGCTAATGGCATGTTGCCCTTCATAACAAGGGGAGTTGAGTATAGGAGCAAAGAGGTTCTTCTGCAGTTGTACAGGGCCCTGGTGAGACCACACCTGGAGTATTGTGTGCAGTTTTGGTCTCCAAATTTGAGGAAGGACATTCTTGCTATTGAGGGATTGCAGCGTAGGTTCACGAGGTTAATTCCCAGGATGGCGGGACTATCATATGTTAAAAGATTGGAGCGACTGGGCTTGTATACTCTGGAATTTAGAAGGATGAGAGGGGACCTGATTGAAACATATAAGATTATTAAGGGATTGGACACGCTAGAGGCAGGTGGCAAGAACAGGAAGACAGATTACTATCTGAATGGTGTCAAGTTAGGAAAAGGGGAAGTACAATGAGATCTAGGTGTCCTTGTTGGGGGAGTCCAGAACCAAAGGCCACAGTTTAAGAATAAGGGATAGGCCACTTAGAACGGAGTTGAGGAAAAACTTTTTCACCCAGAGAGTTGTGGATCTGTGGAATGCTCTGCCTCAGAAGGCAGTGGAGGCCACTTCTCTGGATGCTTTCAAGAAAGAGTTAAATAGAGTTTTTAAAGAGTCAAGGGATATGGGGTGAAGGCAGGAATGGGGTACTGATTGTGGATGATATGCCATGATCACAGTGAATGGCAGTGCTGGCTTGAAGGGCCGAATGGCCTTATCCTGCACCTATTGTCTATCGTCTATTATCATCAGATATACAGCATTTAAGGTGAGGATAGGTAAATATTGAAAGATAGAAGAATTGAGGGTTATGGGGTATTGACACAAGAGAAGTTGATGCCAGCTGTAGCTCAGCCATGATTACATTGAATGGCAGGGCAAGCTAGATGGGCGGAGTGGCCTACTGCTGCTCCTAGTGTCATGTTCTTCAGCACATTTAATGCACAGGAGCTGAGCCCTAGAATGCACTGACACGTGCACGGCAGTTGACCCGTGTCGTCTTATGAAACTGCTTGCTAAAAGGTCAATGCAATCCAGCCTAGTGATATGCTGACTTTGCACCACAGATTTGTCTCTTGAAATCAGTATTCTTTTTAGTTTCAAAATCAGTTCAGAAGCATACAGCAAGCAGCAACCCACTAGCTTCCTCTGTGCACTCTCCCAAATTAGCATTCAGGCCCATCACCTTCTGAAATCATATTTCACTGCCTGACAGATCAAAATACAAAGCATTCTAGAGCTGTGTCATTTTGGAGGATGGACTATGACCTACTTGTACTGATAAGGCGACTTAGATCCAGAGTTAGGCCTTGCCTTGAGAATTCTTCAGTGTTATCGACCAGTTGTTGGACTACATTGGCTTGTATTATTCCAGTTTGCTTAAAATTGATTGCAATATTGCTTCGAATGGATCCATTCCTAGATAAATATAAATAGTATAAAAAGTTCAATTCAAGAACAAGTTCAAATTTATTGTCATTCTACCATAAGGATGTATGCAGCCAAGTGAAACAACATTCCTTGGGGACAATGGTATAGCACATAAGACACAGATCACATACAGCACATAAAGTGTTAATGGACAATAAAATGAACTGTTGACTATACATTGATCTGATGAAAAATTGTTTGATATTGTGATTATTTGTCTGACTACATCCTAATGGGTAATGGGGAAAAACAAGATCTGCGTATTGATGTCTCAGTCTCTTATGAATCCATTCCAATATTAATACCTGCCTCTCACCCCACCCACAACGTCTTCCAAAGAGCATTCATCTCAACTCACCATTTCTCTTTTATCTCTTATTTTTACTCAGTTAAAAAGTTCCCCATTCCCCTCCTTATTCTGCCAGTGTTCATAACTTTTTATATCATTCATTCAAAGGGCGTGGGCTTTGCAGGGTGAATCTGCCCACAGTTGACCCGCAGGAGGTGGTGGTGAGCTGCCTTCTGCTGGAGTTGAGATGAAGATTTTCATTCCCGCATGTTTCAAAGTGTGAGGTCAGCCTAGCCTCATGATTATGATAGTATTCAGTTGCCTTGGAAAATTGTTTGGCTGTATAAATCAACTTAAAACACGTCAAGTGCATTACCAGTGGAATTTTGGATGGAGTTAGAAAAATAAACAAGGTGAGGAGAGAAGAGTAAATTTTTCCACCTAGAGTAGAAAATAACCAGGATAACCAGTCATCAATATAAAACAGGTGAAAAGGAACCTGATGGGGAATTGAGATGAAATGTCTTAACACAAAGAGGGAGAATATGGAGTTCGCTCTCTCAGGGAGTGACTGGGGTGATAATTTTTGATGTATTAAGAGGAACTGAACAAACCTTTGAAGGAGAAGCAAGTACGAGGTTACCTTGATAGATTAAGACAAGACAGGATGTGGCTCAGATGGAGCAATGTGGACTTGCTGGGTACATGGCCTGTTTCTGTGTTGTATATCTGTGCTCTTATGTTAGGCCCTGTCCCCTAAACAGTCTTCTTGGAAATTTTCATCTGTGTCGGTCAAAGTACAAAGAGTTTTTTGTTACTGCAATATTAATTCTGGAAGCAGATGAAAAGTCACCTTTGAAACAAAGTGTGGAGGACAGAAACAGTAGCAGGGAAGAGTTTTCTTGGTAGGATAATGGTCCCACATTTCCCCACTGATAACCTGGATTAACACAACTCTACTCTGCTAAACACAGAGAGTGCCTTTAAGATAAAAAGGATAACTTCATAACCATAATGAATTGCACAAGATTTTGAAGCATTTTTTTTCTCTCTGAGTGATTGACGAGAATGGCACTTACTGAAATCTTCGAATTATGACTTCAATGTAATTGGGGTCCATTACAAAGATTCTGTTCACCTAAAGCACAAAACAAAAGTGGGAGAGATTTTAGCATAGCCAGGGTAGTGAATCAGTGAATCAGCCTGACGTTTTTCTAAATATACAAGTGAGGTAACGTTTGCTCCCACTTTTTCCTCTGAATTTGTAACATTCCGTGCTCTTAAACCGCAGGATGAAGCAAGTACTGCTTAGTTTGTGCATCAGAAGGAGAAACTGAATCACCTGAATTTCATTAACTTCCATTTGCGGCAATCTGCCTCAGTATTGGAGGTCCCAATGCAAAACTTTGAATGATGTGAAGGTACTTGAGGGTTTCTGATGAATTTAACACTCAGGAAGTCCAGATGGAGTTCTCAACACTACCTCATTAGTCATGAAGGCAGAGAGGCGACTACACTTTCTGAGAAGATTGTGACATGCATGGCTCACTGTCGCTATTCTAACAAATTCTTACAGGTAAACCATCAAGTGTGTTTTGTCTGGCTGCATCAATATGCACTGTGGAAGCTGCAAGGCATTGGACCATGAGATTCTATGGAGGATAATATAGACCATTGAGAGAATCATCCAAGGTCTCCCTCCCCTCATTTGTGACATTTACTAGGAGCATTAAATATAATGAGCCCAAGGCATCATTCAGAGTCCTTACAATCCATCCCATAATTTCTTTGACTCCCTACCATCAGGAAGGAAGTACAGGAGCATCAGGACTAGGACTGCCAGACTTAACAGCTTCTTCCATCAGGCTGTGAGACCAATGAATACTCTGTTGCACCAAGGTCTTGCCACTTGGACAATGAGCTGTTCACTATTTTTCTGTTTACCTGTACTGTTTACTGCATGCACTTTGAATTATATTTTATTAGCTTATTTGTAGTAATATTTTACTTAATGTGCTGTGTGTGATATATGTTTTGTGGGTGTACTTTGGTCTGGAGGAACATCTTTTTGTTTGTTTTTATATATATACTGTCAGATAACAATAAACTTCAACTTGAACTTTATGGGATACAAGGCTAGGGGAGGGAAGGAGCACCTTACTCCTCCTTTGGTAGAGACGTACCCCATCCCGCCACCTGTCACAATGTACTGCAATGGAATAAAATTCTGCATTTTTGTTGTTTCTTTCCCCTTTTATACTACATTGATGTATTAATCTATGGCATGGTCTGTCTGGATGACATGCAAACAAATGCTTTTCACGGTATCTCAATACATATGACAATAATAAAGAAAATATCAGTTGGAACAGACTCAAACATAAAGTCATGCACCTTCACTATTTATGGGAATTTTATATAAAGGGGCTGGATTTAAATTTGGGCAAAGCCCTTAATCATGGAATCTATAATACTTGGCATTTCCCAAATGAAGGTAACAATAAATCAAGTAACTATGCAATAAAGAGCATCTCCCAATGCAAAACACGTTGAAGCTTGAAGTCAGCCCCATCAAGGATACTAGCCTCAGTAGCATCCAGAACATCTTCAAGGAGTGGTACGTCAAAAAAGGCAGCGTCCATCATTAAAGACCCCCACCACCCTGGACATGCCCTCTTCTCATTGTTACCATTGGGAAAGGAGGTACAGAAGCCTGAAGGCACATATTCAACAATTCAGGAACAACTTCTTCCCCTCTGCCATCCCGATTTCTGAATGGACATTGAACCCATAAGCACTACCTCACTACATTTTTTTATTTCTTTCTTTGCACTAGTTATTTAATTTAACAATAGTAAATATTTCACTTATTTTAACTACTGTAACTCACAGGTTTTTCTTGTTTCTATTATCATGAATTGCATTGTCCTGCTGCCACAAAGTTAACAAATTTTACGACACAAGCTGGTGTTATTAAACCTGATTCTAATTCTGGATAGGATACTGTAACAGAAGACAATCCAGGTTCTACTCCTGTACCTAATAAAATGACCACTAAATGTATGTTTCTCTTGTGAATGCATTTTGCCTGCTGTTTTGTGCCTGTGATGCTGCTGCAAGTAAGTTTTCAATTGCACCTGTGCGTACATGGGCATATCACAATAAACTCAAGTTTAACTGTGACAATCACTGATAGCTTCCATGAATGCTTCTTTGTGGAGCTCGTCTCCCAACTTGTGAGTATTGTTGTCTCAGGCTAATATTCTTGTTCACATTGAGAATAAACCTCTGGGTATGTACAGAGCCTGTTTTCATAGATTGCCCAAACAGCAGGTCAAGCGTGATTGCCCTTAAAATCATGACTTCTGCTTTGCCTCCACCTGCTCCCCCCATCCTGCTGTTTCACACCATTTTACACCCAACTGTTGTGAAGGATAAACTATTCAGAGCTTCCATAATATTCCCTGATGCATCTCTTAGGCATTTGAGAACTCCTGCTCACATGGGCAAGTTGGCACTTACAGGAGAAGAAAGTTGGACCATTAAAGGTACAAGTACATTTATTATCGAAGTATGTGTGTGATTAACATGCAAAATGTTACATATGCAAATTGACCTCAATCCAACCAAATTTCAGAAATGTTGCACCCTGTGCCTACATTACCACATCATGCATTTGCGGATACAACAAAGATCTAATGTCTTCATTTCTCATTCAATAAAATAGGTGAAAATAAACATGACATCTGCTTAACAGTGTGGAAGCCTGCTTATTTCACCTACAGAGCCTGACTCAAAGCTACGTTGAAGTTTTGGTCATTGTTATGTATATAATAAGACAACTTAATTCAGCTTTACTTCAAGCTGTAAGAAGTGTTACTATTTAAAGAAAGTCAGATATTATCTTCACACAGCATCTCCATTTAATTTGAGTACGTACCACGCTTGTAATTGTGGTGCTGATATTTCTGAACTCGGGCGTTGATCTGTTGTTGAGTTCATTTGTAAACCTCCTATTTGTAAAGTGAAGTAGAATTTCAAAGCTTTCGACAGGAAGATTCGCACCTCCTGGAAGAGGGACAAGAGTTGCAATCAGCTTCTGCATTAAATTTGCAATTAGATATAAACACTTCATGTTGGAAGAGTTCATTGCCTGAAAATATGTATTAGCCACCAATATTTTATTGTCCAATTGGATTTGTGCCAAGGATGATCCTCTTCTCCTGTGAACATTTTCATCCATTTTCCAATGGCTAGTAAGTTTCCTATAGTGGGCAAGTCAGGGAATAGACTGCACAGCTTCAGAATAGAAGGACATAACTTTAGAACAGAGATCAGGAGAAGATTCCTCAGCCACAGTGTGGTGAATCTGTAGAATTCCTCGCCGAGGATAGCTGCGGAGGTCAGGTTATTTAATAGGTTTTTGATGAGTAAAGGTGCCAAAGGTTATGGGTATAAGGCAGGAGAATGGGTCCAGGGGGATAATCAATCAGCCATAATGGAACGCTGGAGCAGTCTTGATGGGCTGAGTGGCTGAATTCTGTTTCCATGTCTTATGAAAAGTTACATGTGGCATGACCTACGATTTATATTCGATATCAAAATAGTAAACCGGATAGAAGCATATGTATGGGGGAGCTTCCTCCACAGAGTTAACTATCAGTTAAAGCCTGTGACCTTTTACCTTGCATCATACGATGAGGACTTTTAGCATTACAAATTACAGTATTGAGGGAGTGTAAATGTAAAAGGCGAAGCTGGGATAAAAAGTAGCGTGGAGGAAATGCGCGCAGGATCTAAGTATATAAAATACAAAAACTTCATGAAAACGTAAGCATTATGAACACTTATTGGTGATTATCATATTTAGGTCAAGTCTACAGTGTAATTTACCAGAGAGTGGTTTGGTGTGATTGTACGATGTTCACAAGGTTTCTATTTTATAAGAATAGAAATTGAGCATACAGGATATGTAGCTGTGGTTTGACTATGTAATTATAATCAGTCAGGCCAATTACAGAAAGAGTGACACCGTGAACCATGGAATAAAATGTCAAACACAACCGCATGTCACCTGGAGACGTACCATTTACTTGCACACTGGATATGATGATGTCGAAGCCTGAAGTTCCATTATTTGCAATAAGTAAATCACGCAGCTGTGTACTATTCTCGGGCTTCTCAGTGGTGATCAGGACATTTGCCTCCACCATCACCATTAATCTAGTTTCACTGAAATAGAAACAAAACCAGAAGTTGGTCACTGAGTTGAGTCATCGTAGAGCTGTAAAGCACAGAAGGAGCCCCTTCTACTCATCTAGTTCATGCTGACCTGCTTTGTGCCTACTCCCATCTACCAACACCAAGACCATATCCCTCCATACTTTGCTCATCGATGCACTTATTCAGACTTCCCTTAAATGATTCAATTAAACCGCATCTACCACCTCTGCTGGCAGCCTGTTCCACACTCGCACCACCTCCTGAGGGAAAAGTTCCACCTCAGGTTCCCTTTCAATATTTTACCTCTCACACTAAACCTATAGTATGACCTCTAGTTCTATTCTCACCCAACCTCAGAGGAAATAGCCTGTGTGTATTTACCCTTGTAAATTTCTATACCTCTATTAAATCTTCTCTTATTCTCCTAAGCTCCAGGGAATAAAGTTCTGACCTATTAATAGGCATCTGTTAGTCTCGTGAGACCATGGATTTGCACCTTAGAAGGTTTCCAGGGCACAGGCCTAGGCAAGGTTGTATGGAAGACCGGCAGTTGCCTATGCTGCAAGTCTCCCCTCTCCACGCCACCGATGTTGTCCAAGGGAAGGGCTCTAGGGTCAATACAGCTTGGCACTTGTGTCATCGCAGAGCAATGTGTGGTTAAGTGCCTTGCTCAAGGACACAACACGCTGCCTCAGCTGACGCTCGAACTAGCAGCCTTCGAATCACTAGGCCGACGCCTTAACCACTTGGCCACGTGCCAACTGACTTATTCAACTTTTTCCCTATAATTCAGGTCCTCAAATTCTTTGCTGTACATTGGTTATCCTGAATTCCTGCATACAGCATGGAAACCAGCCCTTCAACTCAACAGCAAACTTGTTCCACACAAAGGCAGGTCACAGGGAGAAGGTGCAAACTCCACACAGTGGCACCAGAGATGAGGATTGAACCTGGGTCATTGAAGCTGAAAGGCAGCAACTCTACTGACTGCACCACTGTGTCGTCCTGACTGTAATGGATTTGATAGAGATGGACAAAATTGTTGTGTTCGTTATTGAGGGATAGTGCAGAGCACACCAGGACACCAGCATGCAGGATGCTTAACTCAGCTTTATTGATAGCTCCACTTGTACAATGTAAACTCCTCCCATGTGAGTGACGTAGGAGTGTGGCATATGAATGTGAGGAAGATGGAGGTATATGGACTTAGGTAAGTAGGAGGGATTAGTGTTTGTGTGTTTTTGATTTGCTTCTTAGCTGGTTCGGCACAGCCTTCTGGTCCAAATGGCCTGTTCCTGTGCTGTACTTCTATGTCCTAACACTATTAACTACCATTATATCTCCCCTTCTTGAAAAAAATAAGAAAAACTAGATATGCACTTGTGTCTGTCAAACTGCATTGAAATTATAGTCTCTAAAATTGAGTGACTCAGTTCACTTTACTCTAGCACATAACTTATGCTCCTTACATAAACATAGAAAAGAATTTCTAACATTATATCTTTGTTTGTAATGGTCTCTCTCTCTCTCTCTCTCTCTCTCTCTCTCTCTCTTTGTTTTCCTCATTTTTTTTGCTGGATGTTCAGCTGAACCTTATTGATAAATTACAAATGCAAGAAAATCTGTGGATGCTGGAAATTCAAGCAATACACACAAAATGGCAGAGGAACTCAGCAGGCCAGGCAGCATCTATGGAAAAGAGTAAACAGTCAATGTTTCAGGCCCTTCATGAGGACTGGAGAAAATAGATGAGAACTCAGAGTAAGAAGGTTGAGGGTGTGGAGGAAGGCTTCTCCCCACCCACACCTCCTGCCTTCTTACTCTGAATTCTCATCTGTTTACTCTTTTCCATAGATGCTGTCTGGCTTGCTGAGTTCCTCCTGCATTTTGTGTGTGTTTGTTGATAACTGTGCTTGTACAGTATGTGAACTCCTCACATACGGGAGTGGCTAACTACGTGGCACAGGAATATTAACTACCACTACAAAGATTATGACGGGTGCCGAGAGTTTAAACAAGGGGAAGACTATCTCATTAGTGAGTGAAACTGGGGAAAAAACATTATGCTGGAAACCTGAAATAAAACTAGCAGGTTCTCGAAGTGCTCCATAGTTTAGGCAACAGATACAAAGTGCGATCTTGCATTTATTATATCTCAAACCGATGTTCCTGCAGAAATCTCTGGATACCATTTAAAGAGTTAACAATTCAGGCCAATGGCCCTTCATCAGAATCATTACAGGGAAAGAGTGGAGGAAAGGTACTGATGAGATTGGTATACTAGCAGCTAGAATGAGGTCAATGGGCTGAATTGTAACCTTTTGTTTTAAAAAAAACAGTCAGTTTCCTGAATGGGACTGCAGGCCTTTTTTTCCACTAGAGTTGGCCCTAATATGTAATCTATAATTGTTTTGACAAGTTGTGACAGGGTTAGATATTGTCTGTCATGTGTAAAATTTTGGTTAGGACACACTTGCAGCTCTGTGGGGCAGTTCTAGTCACTCCATTACAGGAAGGGTATGAAGACTCTGGAGCAGGTGCAGGAGAAGTTCACCAGGATGTTGTCTGGATTAGAGGTATTAGCTATAGGGAGAAGTTGGTCAAACTTGGGTTGATTTCTTTGGAGCATCAGGAAGCATGATGAACGTTTGTAAAATTATGGGAGAAAAAAGGAGGGCTATGTGGGGGAAATGTTCAGATCGATCTTTGAGTAAGCTAAGAGGGCAGCACAACAACATGGACCATAGGGCATGTACTGTGCAGCACTGTTCTGTTTCCTATGAATGTTTAACAGGAGTGACTATATCATGCTGTTTTTCCTGGTTCCTACCTTGACAATGATCAGCCAATGAAAGGCAAAAATCTGCTGCAACATTTGTACTTGGTTACACAGCTCAATCCGTGTATCCGGCTACAAAATATTAGATTAGTAAACTAGGCTACAGAGAAATTTCTTCTTGCAGAGCAATACAGACAAAATGCTGGAGGAAGTCAGCAAGTCAGACATCATCTGAGGAGAGGAATAAACAATTGACGTTTTGGGCCAAGACCGTTCATGAGGACTTAATCTTCTCACAGAGAACAGTTAACCTCCAGAATTCCTCATCTCGGTTTTGGAGGCTGGAGATACAAAGAGGAAGTCTAAGAAAGACCGAGAAATATGGGAACTGCCACAGAAGAGGAGTGAAGCATAATTGTGAAGAGTCACTGGGCATGCTTGAGGGACTGAGTGGCCAACTCCTGCTCATATTTTCTTATGTTCTTTGATCAGACACAACACAGAAGAGTAACATGAAAGAGACGTACCTGAAAGCAACAGTATAATTGGATGTGGAGTTGGCACCAAATTCAGAAGACAAAACTGCATTAAGCTGTTCGATCAAATGAAAAGGTCAGTTAGACAAACTTTACACTTAATGGAAACTGTTTGAACCTGCATTTGACAAAAGGAACAGAATCAGTATGAAACTTATGATTACTTACCCAATTCATCACTAACTTGCTCAGGGCTGTAAATTCTTGAGAACTGGTGTTTCTGAGGCTGTCATTAAAAACTCTGTCCTCTATTATAAAGGTAACATTCAAAGCAATTGGGTCCAAATTTTTCAGAGTGGTATCTGAAGAATAAACAATAGATATACACCTAGTGGCCACTTTATTAGGTATACCTGTATACCTGCTCATTAATGCAAATATCTAATCAGCCAATCATACAGCAGCAACATTTTCTATAAAAACATGCAGACATAATCAAGAAGTTCAGTTGTTGTTTAGACCAAATGTCAGAATGAGATAGAATGTGATCTAAGTGACTTTAACCATGAAATGATTTTTGGTGCCAAACAGGGTGGTTTGAGTATCTCAGAAATTGCTGATCCGCTGGGATTTTCACGCACAACAGTCTCTTGAGTTTACAGAGAATAGTGCAAAAACACAAGAAAAAAAGATCCAGTGACTGGCAGTTGTGTGGGCAAAAGCACCTTGTAATGAGAGAGGTGAAAAGATAATGGCCATAATGGTTCAAGCTTTCAGGAAGGTGACAGTAACTCAAATAACCACGTGTTACAACAGTGGAGTGCAGAGGAGCATCTCTGAACACACTTCAAACCTTGAAGTGGATGAGCAACAGTAGCAGAAGACCACAAAGTTGCACTCACTGGCTATTTTATTAAGTACCAGAGGTACCAAAACTTCAGATACCCAAACCCCTTGTCTCCTCTCCTTGGACTTTGCCCTCTTCAGCAAACCTCCAAATAAATTGGTACATGGTGGTGCCTATATGCATGAAACTAACAGAATCCTGCCTACGTAAGTCAGCAGTATTGATCACTATGAAGCAAGGATGCACCACATAGAACCATTGCCTCACAGTGCTAGAGTCCTGGCTTCAATCCTGATCTCTGGTGCTGTTGATGTAGGGTTTGCGCATTTTTCCTGTGGCAGCGTGGGTTTCCTTCCACATCATAACAACCTGCACGTTGATGGGTTAAGTGGCAATTGCAAGTTTCCTCTCGTGTGCAAGAGGGTGTAGAGTCTTGGGAGCAGCTGAGAGAATATGAGGTAAAAAAAAATAAGAGATCAATATTGGAATGATATCTCTGGGTGGTTGATGGAGAGTATGAAGTTGGTGGGCTGTACCTTTGTTGTATCTCTCTACAATCTACCATTTAATCAGTTGTATGTACTGAAGTGCAAATTCTTTATTCATTGACAAGGTGGCAACATCGGTTGTGTCAGGAAGGGATTGGAGGTCAGTTTCCTCAAGTTCAAATCCCTTACATATGAGAGTTGCTGTGTGTTTTTGATACTTACTACTGGATTTGATGGTTGCGCGATTAATTGTTAAGTTCCCCAAATTTGTGCCGTTCATGAGCTGGCTGGCAAGTATCTTTACCACTTCCGAATCAGATGGTCTTGGGGTCGTGCTGTTGAAAATCACGGAGCAGTCTGCTACAATGGATCCATTTCTAGAAAAGAGAAATAAGTTCGTACGGTGAAATGTTCAACATTCAGGATTGTTTAGTGTCATTTCCAGTACACAAGTATAAAGAGGAGCAAAATAATTGTTACTCCGGATCAAAAAAAACGCAATAAGATAAAGAACACAATAACAATAATAAACGTGGTAAATGTAAGTACATAAGATAGCTTATACACATAGTTTGATTGTATGTCCATTAAGTGATGCTAGGCACAGGAGTGTAGTCCTGGCATGGATGCTGCATGAGCAAAGTGGGCGGGATCCTTTGAGATGACACTGGCCCTTTCACAGCAGCTTTCTGGATATATGTCCTTGATAGCGAGCAGGCTGGTCCCAGTGATGCATTGGGCAGTTTTGACTACCTGTTGTGGAGCTCTCCTGTCCACCAGTGCAGTTTCCACACCAAGAGTGATGCAGCTTGTATGGATGCTCTCTGCTGTGCATCTGCAGACATGCCAAGTCCAGCTCTCTTCAGCCTCCTCAAAAAGTAGACGAGCTTGATTGTGTATAGTGTGTTCTGGGACGCATAATGTGTTGTGTGAGGAGTACAGTCCCAGAAGTTTGAAACTGCCTGCCACTTCCACTGCTGTGCCACCGATGTAAAGAGAGGTATGAGTGGTACGAGTTCTCCTGAAGTCGATAACCATCTCCTTTGTCTAGTTGACATTGAGGAAGAGCTTATTCGCCTGGCACCAGCCTCGAGCTCTTCCACCTCCTCTCTGAAGACCATCTCATCACTGCAGGTGATGAGCCCCACCACTGTCATGTGAACTTGGCAATATGATTACTTGGGTGTTTGGTGATGTGTGAGCAGAGTGTACAACAACGGGTCAGCACACAGCCCTGGTGGGGAGAGGGGGTACCCATGTTCAGGATGATGGGGAGCTATGGCATCTGTCATAGAGTGGTCCTGTTGGTAAGCATATTGGTGACTATCCAATGTGACAGGAATGGAGCTTCTGATACATGCTACTACCAGCTGCTCAGACCACTTCATGATGATTAGTATTAGTGCCACCAGACGATAGCCATTTAGTTTTGAAGGTGTAGGGTTCTTTGGTACAGGGATGATGGCGGATGCTTTGAAACATGGCGGGGGGGGGTGGGGCAGCAGCCTGGATGAGTGAAGTGTTGAAGATGGCCGTGAAGACATTAATGAGCTGGTGTGCATTCTCCCTAAGTACTTGGTCCCGGATTTTTTCCGGCCCAGCTGCCTTACGGGAGGTTGACTCTCAGCAGAGTCCTTCTCATGACTGCTGCTCTTACTGACGGTGCCTACTCACCATGTAGAGGGGTAGCTTTAGTGTCTGGCATTGTGCTACATGCCTTGACGCGCACAAAGGTGGTTTAGAGCATCAGGGAGGGAGGCTTCACTGGTACGCTCGACAGTTTTTCCTTGAATACCCTTGATGCCCAGCCACATACAATGAGGACCATAACTGGACAGTGTTCAGAACTTTTTTGAGTGTTGGTGGTCTTAAGCCTCTTGATGCCTAAGATGAGATTTCCTCTGGCTGCTCTCAGAGCTGTTCTGTCACTGGACTTGAAGACAGCATCCCAGGCGTTTAGTCGGGAGCACACTTTGACATTCAGACAGGAGTTTTGGCTGCACCATGAGATGTCCATACTTGAGGTACAAATGTCATATTACTTATATGGCGTACTTATGTAGCCATTGACAGATAATGTATATTTCTCAGGGTGTTTTTCTTCTCCATTTGTGGCAGTCACCTTGAGCAGCTGCTAGTCAGTCCATTCAGAACAGTGCTGAAACATAGAGATTTGCTTCATCTGGCCATGCAGTGATGGTCCTCTTGACTGTGGTGTCCATTTTCAGCCATGGCCAGTATGCTGGGATTAATATTATGGAGATGAGGTCAGAGGGGCCAAGATGAAGGCATGGGATGGCTTTGTAAGTGCAACGTCTGTTTGTATAAACACGGTCCAATCTGTTTGCTCCCCTAGTGGCCATGATAATGTGTTGGTGGAATTTGGGTAAAATGTTCGGCAGGTTAACATGATTGAAGTCTCATGCATTTACGAAGAGACTGTTGGGATGTTTGTTCTGTAGACAGCTGATGATACCATAAAGCTCTCTTAGTGCGTCCTTGCAATTCACGCTCGAGGGAATGTAAACAACGTTGATGAACACAACAGTAAACTCCCTGAACAGGTAGTGTGGACGCCATTTAATTGTAAGATGTTAAATTTCCCCAGATCAGTGACTCCTAATTACAGATGAGTTTGTGAATCAACCTTTGTTAATGTATGCATAGATTCCGCCGCCTTTGGATTTTCTTGACAAGGAGAATCTGTCTGCTCGAAATAAAGTCATCCCGTCCAGTTGAAACGCCGTTTTGTTTTGTAGCCACATGTTGGTGAAAACCAGAATGCAGCAGTTTCTCATCTCTTTCTGTGTGTTCAGTCTCGGTCTCATTGAGTCCATTTTATTTTCTAGCCAGACGACATTGGCCAGGAAAAGTGATGGTACCGCCAGTCAGGCTGGTTTAGCTCTCAGCCTAGCTTCCTCTCGCACCACTTGCATTGGCCACTTCCTCAGGGGACCAATCCAAGCCAGGTCACTGTTGCAGTAGAGCAGGGGTCCCCGACCTTTTTTGCACCGCGGACTGGTTTAATATTGACAATATTCTTGCGGACCGGCCGACCAGGGGTGGGGGGGAGGTGTTCAAGTAGGGTTAAACTCACCTCAACATGTCTCTTACAGTTAGGGTTGCCAACTTGCTCAAAATAAAGGACAAAAGTAGCAGTCAAATACTTGAATTTACCCCGAGAAAGACTACCATGACCATGAAGCCTTGCACTGGCACCTGTGTGCACATGCATGTACGTGCCGATTTTTTTTCCCCCACAAATCGGTTTTGGCTTATTCTTCCCGACTACACTGTACGTACAAACATTATTTCTACTTTATGTAGGCTGTGTATTTATCATATCATTCCTGCTTTTACTATATGTTAGAGTTATTTTAGGTTTTATGTGTTATTTGGTATGATTTGGTAGGTTTTTTTTTGGGTCTGGGAACGCTCAAAAATTTTTCCCACATAAATTAATGGTAATTGCTTCTTTGCTTTACGCCACTTCAGCACGAAAGGTTTCATAGGAATGCTCTACCTTAGCGGGGGAAATACGGGACAAGGGCGGTCCCATATGGGACAAACTAATTTGGCCCAATATATGGGATGTCCCGGCAAATACGGGACAGTTGACAACCCCATGTTCAAGTTCAACAGTGCGTGACAGGGAATGAGGAAAGGTGCAGCTGACTCATATCGTTTCCTCGCGGCCCGGTAGCACATGCTTTGCGACCCAGTACCGGTCCGCGGCCCGGTGGTTGAGGACTGCTGTCTTAGAGTGCCTAATCTGTTGAGCACCTCTATTAAATCTGCTTCCAGTGGCTTAAAAGTAATTTTGTCTAATAGTTCGGCAGTCTTGTATTTGCAGAGCTTTAGTTGACTGAAATCCCTGACTAGAAACTTTGAAACACTATGTAAGAATTTAAAACTAACATCATTATTGGGAACAGGAGAAACCATTGCGTACTTGTGCACTGCCATTTTTAAAAGAAAACTCAATATCCAAACAATTTCAGAGCCAGCACCATTTTGAGAGCAATAGTTAGACAGGAGTCTAAAAAGGCATGGGATCCAGGGAAGTTTGGCCAGGTGGATTCAGAGTTGGCTTGCCTGCAGAAGGCAGAGGGTTGTGGTGGAGGGAGTACATTCTGATTGGAGGGTTGTGACTAGTGGTGTCCCAAAAGTATCGGTCCTGGGACCTCTACTTTTCGTGATTTTTATTAACGACCTGGATGTGGGGGTGGAAGGGTGGGTTGGAAAGTTTGCAGACGACACAAAGGTTGGTGATGTTGTAGATAGTGTAGAGGATTGTCAAAGATTGCAGAGAAACATTGATAGGATGCAGAAGTGGGCTGAGAAGTGGCAGATGGAGTTCAACCAGGAGAAGTGTGAGGTGGTACACTTTGGAAGGACAAACTCCAAGGCAGAGTACAAAGTACCGTTTGTAAATGGCAGGATACTTGGAAATGTGTAGAAGCAGAGGGATCTGGGGGTACATGTCCACAGATCCCTGAAAGTTGCCTCACAGGTAGATAGGGTAGTTAAGTAACCTTATGGGGTGTTAGCTTTCATAAGTCGAGGCATAGAGTTTAAGAGTTGCGAGGTAATGGTGCAGCTCTATAAAACTCTGGTTAGGCCACACTTGGAGTACTGTGTCCAGTTCTGGTCGCCTCACTATAGGAAGGATGTGGAAGCATTGGAAAGGCTACAGAGGAGATTTACCAGGATGCTGCCTGGTTTAGAGAGTATGCATTATGATCAGAGATTAAGGGAGCTAGGGCTTTACTCTTTGGAGAGAAGGAAGATGAGAGGAGACATGATAGAGGTATACAAGATATTAAGAGGAATAGATAGAATGGATAGCCAGCGCCTCTTCCCCAGGTCACCACTGCTCAATACAAGAGGTAAGGGGTGGGAAGTTCAAGGGGGATATTAGAAGAAGGTTTTTTACTCAGAGTGCGGTTGGTGCGTGAAATGCACTGCCTGAGTCAGTGGTGGAGGCAGATACACTAGTGAAATTTAAGAGACTACTAGACAGGTATATGGAGGAATTTAAGATGGGGTGTTATATGGAAGGCAGGGTTTGAGTGTTGGCACAATGTTGTGGGCCAAAGGGCCTGTACTGTGCTGTACTATTCTATGTTCTAAAAACACTGCCTTAATTTGGAATAACATGTCATATTATTTTGTATCTTATTCCCACCCTCTTGCGCCCCGTCATAATATGCTGAGCCCTCGTGTTCCAAAAGAAAACAATTGGAATAGTAATATAAATAAGAGCATTAGTAATTAAAAACAATCCCTTTAATCCCGATGTTCAATAGGCATTGCATTGTAAAACCGGCCTTCCATTCTGAGAACCGGACGCTTCAAATTTATTTTCTGTATTACTTGTCTGGAAACCCAACTGCTCTGCCACAAACCCCATGACTTCCCAATGTTTAAACTGAAAGACATAGAGCCAATCTCCCAATTCTATTGAATATTATTGAACTCACTGCTCCAGTTGCAAAACACAGCCATTAGGTCAGTATGTAATAAAGAAAGGAACCAGGCCCATCAGCCCAAATTTTCGATGACAACCAAGATGCCCATCTGAGGTAGTTCCATTTGCCTGTGATTGGCCTAGATCCCTCTAAATCAGGGGTTCCCAAACTTTTTGTATGCCGTGGACCAATACCATGAAGCAAAGGGCCCCTGGATACCAGGTTGGGAACCCATGCTCTATAACATCTATTGTAACATACACTGAATCTGACATCTTTCTCTTTCTTTCACCTTTATTTGAGGGGAAAGAAAACTGAATTAATTGACTCTAGGGTGACATCCAAATTGCTTCTTCCTTACCTGAATTCATTGACCATTGAACGTAGAAAACCTGACGCATTTCGGTAAGCATTATTGAGCTTTAAAAGAAATAATGATATTGAGGTTAGTTTGTAATCATTCTGATAAGTAAACAGTGACTTTAACATCTTTCAAACTCATTTTGAGTGAGCATAAAATATAGAGCAGTATAGCACAAGAATATGGGTTCACTACATAATGTCTCATGCTGCATTTAACATTCTCTTCTCCCAATCATAGCCTAGATTCCTCATTCCCTACGTATTCATGTCTTTGCTTAGCAGCTTCCCAAACAGCACCAGCATATCTGCCTATACCACTCACCCCAGCAGCATGCTCCAGGCTCCTACCACCGCGTTAGTTTGAGGAATTTATTGAAAGTTGATACTAGAGCCTGCAAATGCTGGAATCTTGAGCAACAGAGAATCTGCTGGAGGAAATCAGCACTCTGAGCAACATCGAAGGGGGAGGACAGAACACTTCAGGTCGAAACTCTGCATCAGGACTGAGACTGGAGAGTGGAGATGTTTGAAGTGAAGAGGAGTGGGAGGTGGTTGAGCAGAAGCCTTAACTGATTGGTAGACAGGTTGTGACAGAATGGGCCCTCCAGATGCCCTAATGTCCACTTCACTCCAACTACCTCATCTTTCTTCTCTTTCTCCTATCACATGCTTGTCACTTTCTAGTCACTCAAACCCCACCCATATCTTCCAGTAAAAACATAGACTATCCATAAAAGAGACAGGAAAAATTCTCCATTTAATGAGAAAATCAAAACAATACACCAAAATGTAAAAAATATTCATTAACATTCTAACCAGCATAAATCAGATGAATAACAGATGTAAAGATATTTGAACTTATGCCAAAGAATGGGAAGATGACCAAACTTACCCCAGTTTCAACTTCCCCTGCAAGTTCTTTGTATTTCTCTGAACTAGCATTCCTTAAATCATCATCAAAGGTGTCCATTATACTGAAACTCAGTAAAGCAACATTCGAAGGAGGCGAAGTGGATGTTGTTTGTATTGAGGTGGCAGCTGCTGCTGATGTAGAGGCTGGTATTGATTGGGTTGAGACAGTATTTCTTGTTGGTTTAGTTGTAGTTGTTGACTGTGTACTAGCAGTGGTTGTTTGTGCAGCTGTAGTTATTGACTGTGTTGCAGCGGATGTAGTTTGCCCAGCTGTAGTTGATGACTGTGTACTGGCAATGGTTGTTGGTCCAGCTGTAGTGGATGTCTGTATGGCAGCAGCGGTTGTTGGTCCAGATGTAGTTGATGTCTGTATAACAACAGTGCTTGTTGGACCAGCTGTAGTTGATGACTGTGTCCCAGTAGTGCTTGTTGGTCCGGCTGTAGTTGATAACTGTGATCCAGCAGTGGTTGTTGGTGCAGCTGTAGTTGATGACTGTGTTCCAGCGGTGCTTGTTGGTCCAGCTGTAGTTGATGTCTGTGGACTTGAATTGGTTGTTGGTGCAGCTGTAGTTGATGCCTGAGTGCCAGCAGTGCTTGTTGGTCCAACTGTAGTTGATTGTGTCCCAGTGGTGCTTGTTGGTCCAGCTGTAGTTGATGACTGTGTTCCAGCAGTGTTTGTTGGTGCAGCTGTTGTTGATGACTGTGTTCCAGCAGTGGTTGTTGGTCCAGCTGTAGTTGATGACTGTGTTCCAACAGTGGTTGTTAGTGCAGCTGTAGTTGATCTCTGTATGGCATCAGCAGTTGTTGGTCCAGATGTAGTTGTTGACTGCATACCGGCAGTGGTAGTTAGTACAGCTGTAGTTGATGCCTGAGTGCCAGCAGTGCTTGTTGGTCCAACTGTAGTTGATGACTGTGATCCAGCAGTGGTTGTTGGTGCAGCTGAGGTTGATGTCTGTGGACTTGCAATGGTTGTTGGTGCAGCTGTAGTTGATGTCTGTATGGCAGCAGCGGTTGTTGGTCCAGCTGTAGTTGATGACTGTGTTCCAGCAGTGCTTGTTGGTCCAACTGTAGTTGATGACTGTGATCCAGCAGTGGTTGTTGGTGCAGCTGTAGTTGATGTCTGTGGACTTGCAGTGGTTGTTGGTGCAGCTGTAGTTGATCTCTGTATGGCAGCAGCGGTTGTTTGTCCAGATGTAGTTGATGATTGTATAACAACAGTGCTTGTTGGTCCAGCTGTAGTTGATGACTGTGTCCCAGCAGTGTTTGTTGGTGCAGCTGTAGTTGATGACTGCAGACTGGCAGTGGTTGTTGGTGCAGCTGTAGTTGATGACTGTGATCCAGCAGTGGTTGTTGGTGCAGCTGTAATTGATGACTGCGGACTTGCAGTGGTTGTCGGTGCAGCTGTAGTTGATGACTGCGGACTGGCAGTGGTTGTTGGTTCAGCTGTAGTTGATGACTGTGATCCAGCAGTGGTTGTTGGTTCAGCTATAGTTGATGACTGTGATCCAGCAGTGGTTGTTGGTGCAGCTGTAGTTGATGATTGGGTTCCAGCAGTAGTTGTTGGACCAGCTGTAGTTGATGTCTGTATGGCAGCAGTGGTTGTTGGTCCAGATGTAGTTGATGACTGTATAACAACAGTGCTTGTTGGTCCAGCTGTAGTTGATGACTGTATTCCAACGGTGCTTGTTGGACCAGCTGTAGTTGATGACTGTGTTCCAACAGTGCTTGTTGGTCCAGCTGTAGTTGATGACTGTGATCCAGCAGTGGTTGTTGGTGCAGCTGAGGTTGATGACTGTGTACTGGCAGTGGTTGTTGGTCCAGCTGTAGTTGATCTCTGTATGGCAGCAGCAGTTGTTGGTCCAGATGTAGTTGTTGACTGCATACCAGCAGTGGTAGTTAGTGCAGCTGTAGTTGATGCCTGAGTGCCAGCAGTGCTTGTTGGTCCAACTGTAGTTGATGACTGTGATCCAGCAGTGGTTGTTGGTGCAGTTGAGGTTGATGTCTGCGGACTTGCAGTGGTTGTTGGTGCAGCTGTAGTTGATGTCTGTATAACAACAGTGCTTGTTGGTCCAGCTGTAGTTGATGACTGTGTTCCAGCAGTGGTTGTTGGACCGGCTGTAGTTGATGACTGTGTCCCAGTGGTGCTTGTAGGTCCAGCTGTAGTTGATGACTGTGTTCCAGCAGTGGTTGTTGGTGCAGCTGTTGTTGATGACTGTGTTCCAGCGGTGGTTGTTGGTGCAGCTGTAGTTGATGTCTGTGTTCCAGCTGTGCTTGTTGGTCCAGCTGTAGTTGATGACTGTGTTCCAACAGTGCTTGTTTGTCCAGCTGTGGTTGATGACTGTGTTCCAGCAGTGTTTGTTGGTGCAGCTGTTGTTGATGACTGTGTTCCAGCAGTGGTTGTTGGTCCAGCTGTAGTTGATGACTGTGTTCCAACAGTGCTTGTTGGTCCAGATGTAGTTGATGACTGTGTTCCAGCAGTGTTTGTTGGTGCAGCTGTTGTTGATGACTGTGTTCCAGCAGTGGTTGTTGGTCCAGCTGTAGTTGATGACTGTGTTCCAGCAGTGGTTGCTGGTGCAGCTGTAGTTGATGACTGTGTTCCAACAGTGGTTGTTAGTGCAGCTGTAGTTGATCTCTGTATGGCAGCAGCAGTTGTTGGTCCAGATGTAGTTGTTGACTGCATACCGGCAGTGGTAGTTAGTGCAGCTGTAGTTGATGCCTGAGTGCCAGCAGTGCTTGTTGGTCCAACTGTAGTTGATGACTGTGATCCAGCAGTGGTTGTTGGTGCAGCTGAGGTTGATGTCTGTGGACTTGCAGTGGTTGTTGGTCCAGCTGTAGTTGATGACTGTGATCCAGCAGTGGTTGTTGGTCTAGCTGTAGTTGATGATTGGGTTCCAGCGGTAGTTGTTGGACCAGCTGTAGTTGATGACTGTGTCCCAGTAGTGCTTGATGGTGCAGCTGTAGTTGATGACTGTGTTCCAGCAGTGGTTGTTGGTGCAGCTGTAGTTGATGTCTGTGTTCCAGCTGTGCTTGTTGGTCCAGCTGTAGTTGATGATTGGGTTCCAGCGGTAGTTGTTGGACCAGCTGTAGTTGATGACTGTGTCCCAGTAGTGCTTGATGGTGCAGCTGTAGTTGATGACTGTGTTCCAGCAGTGGTTGTTGGTGCAGCTGTAGTTGATGTCTGTGTTCCAGCAGTAGTTGTTGGACCAGCTGTAGTTGATGACTGTGACCCAGCAGTGGTTGTTGGTGCAGCTGTAGTTGATGACTGTGTTTCAGCGGTGCTTGTTGGACCAGCTGTAGTTGATGACTGTGATCCAGCAGTGCTTGTTGGTGCAGCTGTAGTTGATGCCTGAGTTACAGTGGTACTTATTGGTCCAGGTGTAGTTGATGACTGTGTTCCAGCAGCACTTGTTGGACCGGCTGTAGTTGATGACTGTGTTCCAGCAGTGGTTGTTGGTCCAGCTGTAGTTGATGACTGCAGACTGGCAGTGGTTGTTGGTCCAGCTGTAGTTGATGACTGTGTTCCTGCAGTGGTTGTTGGTTCAGCTGTAGTTGATGACTGCAGACTGGCAGTGGTTGTTGGTGCAGCTGTAGTTGATGACTGTGATCCAGCAGTGCTTGTTGGACCGGCTGTAGTTGATGACTGTGACCCAGCAGTGGTTGTTGGTGCAGCTGTAGTTGATGACTGTGTTTCAGCGGTGCTTGTTGGACCAGCTGTAGTTGATGACTGTGATCCAGCAGTGCTTGTTGGTGCAGCTGTAGTTGATGCCTGAGTTACAGCGGTACTTATTGGTCCAGGTGTAGTTGATGACTGTGTTCCAGCAGCACTTGTTGGTCCAGCTGTAGTTGATGATTGTGTTCCAGCTGTGCTTGTTGGACCAGCTGTAGTTGATGACTGTGTTCCAGCAGTGGTTGTTGGTGCAGCTGTAGTTGATGACTGCAGACTGGCAGTGGTTGTTGGTTCAGCTGTAGTTGATGACTGCAGACTGGCAGTGGTTGTTGGTGCAGCTGTAGTTGATGACTGCGGACTGGCAGTGGTTGTTGGTGCAGCTGTAGTTGATGACTGTGTTCCAGCAGTGGTTGTTGGTGCAGCTGTAGTTGATGACTGTGTTCCAGCAGTGGTTGTTGGTGCAGCTGTAGTTGATGACTGTGATCCAGCAGGGGTTGTTGGTTCAGCTGTAGTTGATGACTGTGGACTGGCAGTGGTTGTTGGTTCAGCTGTAGTTGATGACTGTGATCCAGCAGTGGTTGTTGGTTCAGCTGTAGTTGATGACTGTGGACTGGCAGTGGTTGTTGGTTCAGCTGTAGTTGATGACTGTGATCCAGCAGTGGTTGTTGGTTCAGCTGTAGTTGATGATTGTGTTCCAGCTGTGCTTGTTGGACCAGCTGTAGTTGATGACTGTCTTCCAGCAGTGGTTGTTGGTGCAGCTGTAGTTGATGACTGCAGACTGGCAGTGGTTGTTGGTTCAGCTGTAGTTGATGACTGCAGACTGGCAGTGGTTGTTGGTGCAGCTGTAGTTGATGACTGCGGACTGGCAGTGGTTGTTGGTGCAGCTGTAGTTGATGACTGTGTTCCAGCAGGGGTTGTTGGTTCAGCTGTAGTTGATGACTGTGGACTGGCAGTGGTTGTTGGTTCAGCTGTAGTTGATGACTGTGATCCAGCAGTGGTTGTTGGTTCAGCTGTAGTTGATGACTGTGATCCAGCAGTGGTTGTTGGTGCAGCTGTAGTTGATGACTGTGATCCAGCAGTGGTTGTTGGTTCAGCTGTAGTTGATGACTGCGGATTGGCAGTGGTTGTTGGTTCAGCTGTAGTTGATGACTGCAGACTGGCAGTGGTTGTTGGTGCAGCTGTAGTTGATGAGTGTGAAGCTTCAGTTGCTACTGCAGTTGATTCTGTTGTTCCTTCTGTCGTCTCACCCATTCCTTTAATGACAAAAATATTACAAACTGTAATTCAGCTTTATTTTGTGTCATGGAACTTGCAGCTCAACCTTCCCCTTTCTTCAATTCCCCATGCTGGCCTCTTATCTGTCTGTCACTTCCCCCTGTATTCCCTCCCCCTTCCTTTTTCTTATTGTCCACTCTCTCCTCCTATCAACTTCCTTCCTCTCCAGCCCTTTACCTTTCCTACCCACCAGGCTTCACCTATCGTCTTCTAGCTACCCTCCTTCCCCTCCCCCAAACTTTTAATTTTGGCTTCCCTCTTGTTTTCCAGTCCTGAAGAAGGGTCTTGGCCCAAAATGTTGACTGATTATTCATTTCCATAGAAGGTGCCTGACCTGCTGAGTTTCTCCAGCACTTTATGTGTACTGCTTTGGATTTCCAGCATCTGCAGAATTTCTCATGTTTATTTATGGAGAGTTAAGGACATTTCAATATTTCAGGTCGAACCCATTCATCAGGACTGGAGAGAATGAGGGGAGATAACAAATGTAAAATGGTGTCTGGGTTAGTGGGGGGTGAAATCTGTCAGATGATAGGTGGATCCAGGTATTGGGTAGGAAAGGTAGAGGGCTAGCGAGGAAGGAATTTGATAGGAGAGGAGAGTAGACCACAAGAAAAAGAGAGAGATAGAGAATTGGAATGGTGCAGAGCGCTAGGAGATTATAGTTGGAAGTGGCATAGGAGTGAAGAAAATGGAACCTGAAAGGGGAGGACAGTGGACCATGGAATAATGAAAAGGAAGTGGGCAGGGAACCGATGGGAGGATTGTGTGGGTAAGGAGAATGAGATAGAGTAATGGGGGCCATCAGGATCATAGAAAAATAAAGGATTACACAGAGGGTAGCAGTTACCAGAAAATTGCTAATACATCTGGTAACTGCTCTTAGTTTGGAGACTGCTAAGGTGGAATGCAAGGTGCTGTTCCTCTAATCTGGCCATAAATTGGCAGTAGAGGAGGCTGTGGACAGACGTGTTAGTGTGAGAGTGGATGGCCGCAGGGAGATCCTGTCCGGTATAGCAAACGGAACACAGGTGCTCGATGAAGTGATCCATCAGTTTTCGGGTCTCACCAATATAGTGAAGGTTGCCCTGAGAGTACTGGATGCCATAACTAGCACCACTGAGCTCACTAGAATTCTTCAACCTGTTCCCTTATGGAAGGGGCTACATTAGGCAGGCCACACAACATATAGGTCATTATTCATACACAATTTCTTGATGCGGTGCTCGAGGTAGACTAAAACACGTATTCCCTCCTGTTGCATCAGGGGAGATGGAATTAGTCCAGTTGGGTCTGCTGGACCCTTAGATGATTGTGCAGACACCAATATATTTTAGAATCATTTGGGTCACTCCCAGAAATGGATGGGTTGATGGTAGAGCTAATCAGTGAGCCTTTGGTAGGAAAGAAGAATCTGATAGGTTATTCCTTCGAGCACAGGAGAATGAGGGGAGATCTTATAGAGGTATACAAAATTATGAGAGGGATAGATAGTGTTAAATGGTAACAAGGAACCACAGGAAGCATGATAGTTTCTATCCTTCAACAGGCTGTGGTCCACGTCCTCTACACCTAAATCCCTTGTCCTCATATTTCTTCAACCAGCTCTCTCTCTCCCTCCACATTTAATCTGCAAACTTACTATGCCCCGTGTCAAATGTGTCCCTTCTGTCATTAGCTTCTGGAAGGTCATTTCTGAAAGGATGGCAGAAACCACTTGGCAGTAACCTTCAAAACAGAAGCTACAGGTTGCTATAGATATTCACTGGAGAGCACGCTAACTGTTATCACAGCCTGATATGAAAGAGTCCTCAAAGGACTCTGTTCCAGGCATAGGTTGATATTGGTTGACTGTGAGTCATAGACTTCACCCCATCCTTAATGATAAACACAGCACTGTCAATCAACACTCCATTATATTTACAAGGGAATTTGATCTCAAATATCACAATTGCCTGTTGATCCATTAGCTCATACCTGAAAACCACATGTAGGAAGAAGCAGTGTAATGCAAGTGTTCCTATTATATCTGTATATCTGCACTTTGTATTGGGACAATTTGATATAAATTTCTCCCCCATCAGCAGTGCTCGCACTAGCTTCATGAATCACACAGTACATCTAATATACTTCATAATGCTTTTGAACAGTTCCCTGGCATGGTAAGCTGGATTCTTGACCCACAATCTACTTTTTTATGATCGTGCACCTTATGGTCTGCCTGCAGTGTACTACCTCAATGCACTGCTGTAATGAATGGATCTGGATGGACGGTACTCAAGACAAGCTTCTCACTGAACCTCAGTCCATGTGATAATAATCAACTAACTTACTACCATGCATTTTATTGAAGCATGATGTAGGATGGCTTACTTACCTAAGAGGAGTAGCAACAGGAAATATTGAAGCGTCGCCATGGCTCAACCTCTGTGTAGAAATCTGAAAGAAAAACAATAATAAGGAAGATCATTTTTCAATTTTGATGTTCACAAACACACACAGGTCTGCTCATCATCGGTTTCTGTGACTTACCATTTATCATTTGCCTTCTGATTCCTTGCCTGTTGAGCATGAACTGTGTCGCTACTGCTCATTGCCTTGGGAAGGCAGCCAACATAATCCAAGACTCCACTCACCCAGAATCTCTCTCTTTGCACACCCCATTGGGCAGAAGATGCAAACACCTATAAAGCTGCTACCACCAGGCTCAAGGACAGTCTCTTTAAGACTATTGAAAGGTCCTATGATATGATAAAATTAATTTTTAATCTCACAATTTACTTCACTATGGCCTTGCTCCTTATTGTCTACATGTACTACAGTTTCTCTGTAGTTGTAGCATTTTATTCTGCATCCTATTATTGTTTTACCTTGTAAAACAATGCATGACACCCAGTTACTTCACTTCTCCCGGTAAGTCATTCCCCCTAACTGTATCCAAAGTGGAATACTTATTATTGAGGGGAGTAGCCACAAGGGTACTCTACACTGGCTGCCTATTCCCTTTCCTCACCTGATAGTTACCCTGGTATCTGCCTCCTGCAGCTTAGGGGTGACTGCCCCCCGTAGCTCCTCATTCTCCTATTTGACCCAAAGGTCATCAACCTGCAGCTCCAGTTCCTTAACATAATGCACTTCATGAAGATGTAGGTTATCATGGAGACTGGAGGTCTCCCAGAGTTCCCGCATCTCAAAATGAACATAACACCAACTCTGAACCCCTTCTCAGTGCATTAGCTATATACTAATAGACAAAGAAAGAGTTAAAAAAGTCTTAATAGAAAATGATTTAGAACCTCTGCCTGTGCTTGCCCAAGCTTGTTCTTGCCTAAGTCTGTTGCACCAAAACCTCCTTCTCTAACACTTGCCACTCCAACAGTGGCCGCTCCACTTAAATCTCTCTTTCTTTTATTGCCTCAGATTAAACTCACTCCCGACGAGACTTGTTCATTTCATATAGCTCCCACATTGCAATGATGATTCCCTCTCATTTGCTACTTCAAATTAGGACTCATTCCTGATCATTAAGTTTATAACATTGCTGAATTTCATAAAGGAGATGTAAATAGAAGGAGACGAATGAGAAGGGAGAAATGAGGAAAGTAAATGGCAAAACTAGTCAGCCCACCCTTAGTTAGCCAGCACCATCAACACTTGTGTCAACTCTAGGCAAATTGAGTTTATTGTTGTATGCACAAATAATGTACATGTATGCAGGTGCAATGAAAAACTTACTTGCAGAAGCACCACAGGCACGTAGCATAGAAACACAACATTCTCATGAAGGACATAAATTAAACCTAATTTATACAAAGGTATGCAATAAAGAACACAAGTAATTCAAAAAATCCTTTGTACTGCAAAATAGTCAAAATGTTTATTGTGTTGCTCTGCTGAGGTAGTGATTAGGCTTTTGCAGGTTGGTTCAATGGCTGAAGGGAAGTGCTTGTTCTTGAACATGATGGTTGGGACTTCAGGCTTCTTCACCTCCTGCCTGATGGTAGCTGTGAGAAGTTGGCATGCTCTGCATGGAGGGGGAGGGGGTGGGTTTGGGGAAGGAGAAATATTTGACGATTCATGTTGCCTTCCTGAAGCAGGGCTTTGTAGAGATACTTTTGATGATGGGGACATGTCTCACTTAACCTCCCCTGGTTCCTTCCCTATCATCGACACTTCTCCCAGTTCCCCTCTGCCTCTCTCCTGCACTGGAGTTTGAAATGTTTAGCTTCTAATTTTGCAAATTCAGAAGGAAAGTCATCAACCTGATATATTACAGACAGGAGAAAATCCTTTATGATATTAATAACTAGCTTATCATCATATTTCATCTTTCCCCCTTATGGTTTTTTAGTTGCTTTAAGTTGGTTCTTGAAAGTTTCTCAATTGTCCAACTTCCCTCTAATTTTTGCTGTATTATATGCCTTCTCTTACGCTTTTATCTTGGCTTTGATTTCCCTTGTCAGCCACAGCTGTGTCATCCTGCCTTTAGAATACTTCCTCTTTGAGATGTGTACAACTTGTGCCTTCTGAGTTGCTTCCAGAAATTCTAGCCTTTGCTGCTCTGCTGTCATCCCTGCCAATGTTCTTTTCCAGTCAATTCCTCTCTCATGCCTCTGTAATTCCCTTTACTCTACTGTAATACTGATACGTCTGACTTTGGCTTCTCCCTCTCAAATTACAGGGTGAATTCTATCATATTAATGATCACTGCCTCCTAAGGGTTCCTTTACTCTAAGCTCCCTAATCAAATCTGTTATACACCAACCTGATGCTATGACATTCATGGGGGATTTCACTATGAAGATAGATTGGGAAAATCAGACTGGTGTCGGATCCCAGGAGAGAGAATTTGTAGAATGCCTATGAGATGGCTTTTTAAAGCAGCTTGTGTTTGAACCCACTAGGGGATCAGCTATTATCGACTGGGTGTTGTATAATGTAAGGAAGCACATTGTTTTACACTACCAGCAAACCCGAGCTCACTTCCCACCGCTGCCTGTGAAGAATATATATGTTCTTCCCATGACTGTGTGGTTTCCTCTGGGTTCTCTGCATTCCTCCCACATTCCAAAAATATACTGGCTGGCAAGTTAATTGGTAAATTGTACCCAAATTGGCAGTTGCTGGGCGGTGTGGCTGGAAGTGCTGGAAAGGCCTACTCTGTGTTGTATCTCAAACAAATAAACTGAATAAAAATTTTAAAAGTTTGGAGTTCAATCCCTGTACACCTTCCTCCGCAACCCCTGTGGAAAGTATAGGTTCACTCCAGATCCTCCCATTTCCTGTCACAGTCCAAAGATGTACCAGATAGGTTAATTAGTCATTGTAAATTGTCCTGTGATTAAATAAGGGTAAATCGGGGTTGACGGGGATTGCTGGGTGATGCGGCTCGAAGGGCCAGAAGGGCCTACTCTGCATGGTATCTCTAAATAAAAAGAATCAATTTCCATCCTGGGGAGAGAAAGGCATCGGCTGTCTAGTCTATCTATGCCTCTTATCATCTTGTACACCTCTGTCAAGTCAACTCTCATCCTCCTTTGCTCTGAAGAGAAAAATCCAAGCTCACTCACCTTAGCCTCAAGAGGCACGCTCCCTAAACCAGGCAGCATCCTGGTAAAGAATGGGTGAGCTTCCATACTTACACCAGTCCATAAGGTGGGCAGCAGCCATCACTCATTTCAGCCCCATGGTCCAAATTCCTACTTTTTTTTATTGTTATTGAGATACAGTGTGGATAAGCCTTCTGGCTTTGCGAGCCATGCCAACCAGCAGTCCTCCAATTTTAACCCTAGCCCGATCACAGGACAACTTACAATCACCAAATAACCTAGCAAGCAGTACGCCTGTGAACTGTGGGAGGAATGCGGTGCACCAGAGGAAACCCACGCGGTCAGGGGGAGAACATACAAACTCCTGACAGACAGTGGCAGGAATTGAACTTAGGTCGCCTGTGCTGTGCTAATCACTATGCTACCATGCTGCTGTTCCTTAGATCGTAATTTTCTCATTATTGTCACATGTACTGAGAATCAGTGAAAAGCTTTAGTTTTCATGCCATCCATGGATTCATAAGTAATTTGAGGAAGTATAAAAAGCAGGAAACAGCAGAATACAGCATTACATATACAGAGATGGTGCAGTGCAGGTAAAAAAAAAGGTGCAAGGGCTACAGGGAAGTAGACTAAGGGATCATGAGTTAATCTTTAGTGTATCAGTGATTCACTCAAGAAACCTATAACAGCATGATAACAATTATCCTTGACCTTGGTAGTGCAGGTTCTCAAGCCTAAAGGTAAAGCCTTTCAATAATCATTCTTGAGCTTCAAATCAGTTTGAATATAGGATTTGGGGCATTATGTTGCATTTGGGCATTCTGCCATTGGAGAGGCTGCAATAGAGTACTGAACAGAGTTGTGGTCATTCTGTTATAGAGAAGATTTGGTTAAACTGAAGAGCGCTGAGAGGAGATTTTAAGAGGATGTTGTCAGGGCCTTAGTTATAGAGGGAGGTTGGCTAGGCTACACCTTCATTCCATGGAATGTCAGATAATGAAGGGTGACCTTATAGGAAAGTTTAAAATTATGAGAGGCACAGATAAGGTTTAGACTGAGAATGAAGAGATTAAACAGGGACCTTAGGTGACTCTTTTTTCACACAGGTTATGGAATAAATTGCCTGAAGGCAGATACAACAGTATCATTAAAGGAGGACTTGGATGGGCACATGGAGGGATGGGGCTGGGAAGGATATGGGCCAAATGCAGGAAATTGGGATTAGCACTATGATCGGCACGGATTGGTTGGGCTGAAGTGCTTGTATCAATGCTGAGTTGCTATATGACACCATGGCTCTATAGTAGTGTAACCCCAAAGTATTAACTCAAAGCAATTTGTACAGTTGGCTAAAATACAAAGAAAATTGTGGAAAAGGGTGGGTTACAACTTTCCAGTTTTGCACAATAAGCCAATTTCTCTCCATTAGTATGCAGGGACAATATGTGCACTCATCAAAATCTGAGAACAGGCACCTAAACATTTACATTTACAGCACTATGCAAAAGCCTTAGGCACATTTGCATAACTAGTGTACCTGACCCTTTTGCACAGTGCTGTCTATTATGTTTTATCCATTTACCAAATAACTTAATACTACTGAGCTAATACAAAGCTAAGATGTAATTCTCCTTCCTTTTCAGACCCGAAGAAGGGTCTCGGCCTGAAATGTCGACTGTTTTTTCATTTCCATAAATGCTGATTTCCTCCATTATTTTGTGTGTGTTGCTCTCATTTCTGTTTCCTAACCACCTTCCTATTTTAACATACATACACACTAGCGCCTAAGACTTCTGCACAGTACTGTATGTAACAGGTCTATTATCACCTATGAACTATCTGAATAATTCTTTCTCAAGCATCTTCTTTCCTCCAAGCAGGCTGACCATAAACTGGCATCCAATTTGCAGTAATTCCTCATCAGCATGTTACGAAGGATGGTTAGTAAGTCTGCTTTACATTTCTTTCCTTGTTGCCGTAGGCAATGACCTCTATTCACCTCTTTGTCTTGGGCGCCTAGAACCTGTGTAATGGAAACAAGGCTAAGTGGCAAAAGTAGTGGTGTTTCCTGGCTGGGGGAGGTGGGAGAACAGTGAGCCCTGGGGTAAATGGTGAGCCGTAGCTCTGGGGTTGTGTGGCTTTGGTTTGTTTTTGGAACCAACATTGATTCCTGTATCAGTGAGGGGACATGTAGCATTGGTCCTGCCTCCCCTGGGACAGAGACCAGAGAAGGCCACCCTGTCCTGGAAATCTCTCAGCAGTCTTGACAGGAGCCATAGATAGCAGGGCACCACCTCAGACTGGAGGTGCCCACCAGGATCAACTATTAACATAAACTCGGCTGAAGACCCAGGAAAGGAATTGAAATCTAATCTGAATTTTAAAATATCATGAGACCTAAGGATTAAGCAAAGGTGAGCTTGGAACTTGGGCTTGAGTTGAGTGGATCACCAGAGTGGTGGTCTATTGCTCTGCTGAGAGGGGACTGCACAGACAGAGAGGTGTTGCCATTGCCTGGATATAATGCTCACTTGAAACTCCACTCATGTTGTTCAGATGGGTGTAAAAAAAAAACTCGTGATAATTTCCAGAGGTGGCATTGCCTCTGATGTCTTGCCACACATTTACCATGTAATCTGTACTTAAAAATATCCAAATCCGTGGTCATCCTAACTAGAAGAAGTGCACTTCAGGTGAGATTAAGGAGTAAGCTCAAAGCAGATGTGCAGAGCAAGTATCTTTATTACACAGACAGTGGTGGGTGCCTGGAATGTTCTGACTGGGGTGGCAGTGGAGGCAAATACAACAAGAGGCATTTTTTAATGGAGGGATGTGGACATTGTGTAGGCAGAAGAGATTAGTTTAGTTAGCATTTAATTTAGTTAGTCCATTACAATATTGTGGACAGGGCTGATCCTGTGTTAGAGTATTTTATGTTCTATAGTGTTGCTGTCTGTAGATCTTACTCTGCTCTATTTTGTTGCTATCCATTCTAAGATACAACAGTGACTTAATCTTTAAAAGTCCTGATGTCCTGAATGAGACATCCTTTGTTAAATTAATATTAACACAATTTAGTTAATCGTTCATCTAATTTCTTTATAGCCAGCAAATTTGTTTCTGCTTCAAACCAGTGTTTCAAATTAAACCTTCTTGTTTTTATTAAGTATTCTCTAAGCTGAAGAAAAGGCAATTTAGAAGAAAGAATGAAGGTTAGCATTGAAACTTGCAGTGAAATGTATTGTTTGCCTCAAATCAAATTAGCAAGGCTTGTGCTGGATTGTGCAAGTGATTTACCTCCAGCGGCAACATAGTATGCCCACAACTCACGAACTTTGACTAGGTCTTTGGAATGTGGGAGGAAACCCATGTGGTCATGGGGAGAATGTGTGAACACCTTACAGATGGTGGCGGGACTCCAACTCAAATTTTATATCTGGCTGCCATGAAGCAGTTACGCTAACTGCTAAGCTACCATCCCAACTTTGCTCGAAAAGCAACAAAAAGCTGCAGATGGTAGAAATCTGAAATATTTCTGTATTTCTACAATTTAACATTGTTACTACAAATGGAAGGAATAAATTGATAATTCAGCACTATTTTATGAAAGAAGAATATCTCCCTCCTGGCTCCTAGGCATTGGAATTGGTCAAAATTTGATTAAAATGGATTTGTCACAGAACCCCATCAAAAATTAGATCTGTCAGGTTGTAATCTTAACCTTAAACAGTCCCTTGGGAACAAGAATGACTTGCTTCCACTTAGGTTTTCTAATAACCTAAAAGCAAAAGAACATCAAATGCTGAAAATCCGCAATAATTTTAAAAAAGTACTGAAGGTGTTTAACAGGTCGTGGGATATCTGTGGAGTGGGAAACAGAGCTAACAAATTGGGTTCGTGATCCTTCATCAGAGAAATGAAAAATGTTTTACATTACAGAGTTGGCAATTGTAAGCCTGTTGTTGAATTCATAGTGTGACAATCAACCAATATATCTCAGTATAAGATAAACTAATTCAAATCAAGCTTCTATTTCCAGAGATTTGAGTGACTAATCTAAATATAAAGCTTTCAAAAAATCGCAGTTTCCCAAATGTCTGCCTTTGATTATTTTGGGCTTCAAGCAACAGAGAACACATAATCTAAACTTGCAAGTCTATAGAATGAAACTCAAACAAGTGTATTAAATTTCACTTCCATTGAAGTATTCGAAAGCCTTTTTAAACAGGAGTTAATAAAAGTGGATTTCTAAAGTTACTGCTTTAGAAATTTAACTTAATTTTCTCAAAGTAAAAGCAATCTCGTCTAAAATATGTATTGATCCTGCATAAACAAGTAACTGGTCTTCCCATTATCCCTGTAACTAGATACCATGTCTTTCCAAGTCTGTAGTGGGTTTACAATGAGGATTATTATATTGAAAATATAAACAGCAATGCAGCGAATTTTATTGCAAATCATTCACTTAACACACATTTGCTTTTATGAGGTATTAAATTCTGACAAATTTTCTATTGACCATACATGTCCAAATAAAGACGTACCTTACCGATACTTATGACTGTTAAGTCATTCATATCAAAATTTGTTAAAGCTGACCTTAAAAATGACAGCAATTTGCTGAAGTGCAAGTGATAGAATAATAAATAAAAGATCTTCATAATTACCTCTTTTTGAAATAAATTTTTTCACAGTTTAATCCTTTCTGAAATTCCCACCTTGATTGAAGAATATGCTTGGAAAAGGTCTCTAGAACATATTATGTCGCTGGCTGGTACCTGTTCCTTCTCTTTCACAATGGATATGCTTTCCTGAGATAGCTACAGGTTCTTTTTGTAGCAATGGGAGGTGTCTTGTTTCATAGTATCATGATGTTCTTCTTTTTGTCCTTCACGCCCTCTAGGTATGGACCTGACTAATAGTGATAGAATTCCAGCTGAACTGGTCCCACTACTCTTTGAGGAAGATCGACTGCATTTTTTAAATTCATGCTAATCTTTGAAAATATTATTTTCTCTACCTGCCTGCTTGAGCCTCTGAAGCCAACCATGACACGTGTAGAGAGTTATAAAACGTAGAGCACAACAACAAGGAAACAGCAACCTGAGCCTGGACCAAAGCCCTCCATACCCTGCCATCCGTGTACTTATCCAAACTTAGCTTAAATGTTGAAATCAAACCTGTATCCACCACTTCGGCTGGCAGCTCGTTACACACTGTCACCACCCTCTGTCTGAAGAAGTTCCCCCTCAGGTTCCCCTTAAATAGATCACTGTTCACCTTCAAGTTATGATCTCGAGCTTTAGTCTTACCAGCTTCAGTGGAAAAAGCCTGCTTGCATTTACTCTATTGTGTATACCTCTATCAAATCTCCCCTTATTCACCTGCGCTCCAGGGAACAAAGTCCTAACCAATCCAATCTTACTCCAGAACTCGGGTCCTTAAGCCCTGGCAACATCCTTGTTAGTTTTTTTGGTATTTTTTTAATCTTATTGATATCGTTCCTGTAGGTAGGTAACTAGAACTGTACACAGTACTCCAAATTAGGCTCCACCAATGTCTTATACAACTTCAACATAACATCCCAACTCCTGTACTCAGTGCTATGATTTATGAAGTCCAATGTGTCAAAAGCTCTCTTTACAACCCTATCTACATACCAGTGATGCCAATTTCAAGGAATTATGGATCAGTACTCCTAGATCCCTCTATATCACCACACTCCTCAGTGCCCGACCATTCACTGTGTAACATGATTGTACCCTGCCAGTTTTTGAGCGCTCTCCTCGTGGCATCCTGAACTGCACTGATTGTCCTGTATTTACACAGAAATAGGAGGAGGCCATTCGGCCCCTTGTTCCTGCTTCCCCATTCAATGAAGATTACAGCTGATCTTATACCTTATACCTTATACTTATGTTTACCAACCCATATCTCTTTATTCCCTTTATCAATTTGTGTCTAAAGATGCATTTCAAAAAGTAATATCTCGAAAAAAGGTATCATCCTTCATTAAGGATCCCCATCACCCAGGACAGGCCCTCTTCTTATTACTACCATCAGAGATGAGGTGTAAGAGCCTGACGATACACACTCAACATTTTAGGAAGAGCTAGTTCCCCTCCACCAGCAGTGAACCAGCCCGTGAACAGTATCTCACTAGATCTAGTGCCTTCCCAGCGTATATGCTGAATAACCTTACCTTGGGCTTCCGGCCGGTTACAGGTATTGACTTTAACAAAGGTGAAGGTCTCACTCTAAGTGAGAACTGGAATTCTATTGTAAACAAGGTGGGACAGGGGAAAGTTGATTGGATGAGGATTAAACAGTCAGGAGAGAGGGACAACGGGGGTATAAATACCACCAGACTAGACCTGCCCAGGCATCATCCCTGATGAAAATGACCGAGTTTGACATCCAAATATCGGTTAAAATTGAAACGTGGAAGCCCAAGAAGAATTTATTTGACTACTTCACTATTTTTGCTCAGAAAGTAGAGGTGTTGGAGGATGTGTTCTGGGACCATGGGAGTCTGTGCAAGGTGTGCACTTCGGGAGTTTGAATGCTGCCTGACCTTCTGAGTTCCTCAAGCAGTTTGTTTTTGGCTACAGCCTCCAGTAGCTGCTCTCACTTCAGTCTCCAAGCCAGTCCCTCAGAGCCCTGACACAGCTTTATTGATCTGATTGACACATATTACTGTATGTGAGAACTAACTAGGCAAAGATTCGCTGCCCACGACAAAACACCTTAGAGGAAATTCATTGGCTGTAGAAATGACAGGGCAGCAAATCATAAACGCAAGAGATTTTGCAGGTGCTGGAAACTTTGAGCACCACAAACAAAATGCTGGGGGAACTCAGCAGGTCTGGTAACATTAATAGAGGGGAATAAATAATTGATGTTTTGGGCCAAGACCCTTCATCGGGACTGAAAAAGAAGAGGGCAGAAGCCAGAATAAGGTGGGGGGGGGGTGGAGGGAAGGAGTACGAGCTGTCAGATGATTGGTTAGAGCAGGGGAGCAGAAAGCAGTTGAAGTATAAAGGTGGGAGGGGATAGGTGGAAGAGGTAGAAGGTTGAAGACGACAGAGTTTGATAGGAGAGGATGGTGGACTATGGAAGAAAGGGAAGGAGGAGGGGAATCAGAAGGAGGTGAGAAGGACAGAAGGGACAAGAGTGTAACCAAAATGGGGAAAGGAAAGACAGCGAGGGAGGGAAGGGTGAGAAATTACCAAAGGTTGGAGAAATTCATGTTCACGCCATGAGGTTGGAGGCTAAGCGGACAGAATATGAGGTGTTGCTCCTCCAGCCTGAGTTTTCCCTCATTATGGCAGTAGAGGAGGCCATGGGCAGATGTGTCAGAAAACAGAATGATGCAGCCTCCAAATTGTGTAACAAGTACTATACCAAAGCAAGTAAGATAACATACTGTAGCCTCCTCTCTATGAACTTTGTCTCTACTTCTTGCTGCCTTGGTATAGCAGCCAGAATAAGCAAAGATCCCATGTGTCCCAGGCATTTTCTCTTCTCTGTCCCATCAGGCAGAAAATACAAAAACCTGACCCACTGAGTACCACCAGGATCAAGGACATTTCTGTCCGCTGTTGTAAGACTGTTGAATGGTTCCTTAGTGTGATAAGATAGACTCTTGGCCTCACAGTCTACCTCTTTATAACCTTGCACCTTACTCTAATTGTTTCACCTTGTTCTCCTGCAATGCACTGGGTAATGATTTGATCTGTATAAACAGTAATGCAAGACAAGCTTTTCACGGTATCATGGTACATGTGACAATACTGAAATAATTCCAATATTTTCCTTATAAGTCTTATAAATGCCCTAGCTCTTAACTCAAAGGCAGCCTCTCTAGTTATTGACACTAGAGTCAGTTTCTCACTGTGCTCTTCTCGACTACCTGGACCCCATTCAAACAAAGAGCCCAACCTATCCCAAGTTCAAAGTTTAAAATAAACTTATAATCGAAGTATGGATATATCACCTTAAGATTGATTTCTTTGCCATAAACTACCTTAAGGTCTAGTTCCTTGCAGGTATTTACAGGAAAATATAGAAACACAATAGATATTATGAAAAACTGTAAGTAACAAAGACTGACAAACAACCAATGTGCAGAAGATGAAGGATGAAAATAATACGGAAGTAAATAAAATATACTCAAATGTAGAGTCCTTGAAAATGAGTCTAGGCAGTTCAGCATTGAGATCACTCTTCACAGAAAAAATGTTCAATTTCAGATAAAAAGAAGGAAAGGAAGGTATGTCACGTTCGGAATTTTCCGGTTAGCGGGCGATTTCCTTCCACGTCGCTCTGACGTATTGAGAAATCACGTACGAGGCAAGTTACAGCAGTGGTTTGCCATTGCCTTCTGCCAGGTGAGTTTTTTTTAAGAGATCACCAGCTGGTAACTCAGCACGGATGGAGAGCGTGCAAGAGTGCCGGATGGAATCGAACTGGGGACCTCTTGCCCCGAAGTCCAGCACTGAAGCCATCACACCACCAGCTGGCTAATTTCAGATAACATCCCTGTAAATCTCCTTTGCACCATCTGTAGGTTAAACTCTTTCTTCCTCTAAGGTGACCAACACTGCACGCAGAACTCTAGATGGAATCTGATTAATTTTTTAGACAAATTGTGGGTTCTTTGCTCCTTTGCACGAGAATCCACAGACTGTTTGATTCTCTTTCATTACCCAGTGTGTGACCTTTAAAAGGTTTCCAGCCTTTTGTAATGTTATTGTAGATTTGCAAAGTTTTGCCTGTGCAACATAATATTTTATAGCAGGATGTATAGCAAGCTTCCACAGAAGTGCAGTGGCAATAATCTAATTGAGTAATGTTCGTGATGTTTATCCCAGAATTCAGGAAAGAGTATATATTGAGTTTAAAGTCATTTGGAAGGCAAATGTGGTGAAGAATAGACGTGCAATTAAGGGGGTGGAATAATCAAATATCAGAATGGAAACTAACTTCATTACAAGAAGTAATGAAATTGAAAGTGTGATAAGGTACAAGCGAGGTATACAAGACCAAACTGCATTTAGTTGAATGCAGGGGTCCTTACTAGTAAAGAAGACTGCAGAAGGAAGTAGGATATTGCTGCTATCAGAGAGAGGTGGCTGAATGACTGACAATCTTCCAGAGTATGGAACCTTCAGGTGTGACAAGAGGAGGTGTTCATTGAAGTACTTATTAAGCCCTTAAGACATAAGAGCAGAATTAGGCCATTCAGCCTATCAAATCTGCTCACCATTCCATAATGGCTGATTTATGATCCCTCTCAACCCCATTCCCCTGCCTTCTCCCAGTAACCTTTAACACCCTGATTAGTTGAAAACCTATCAAACTCTGTCTTACATATGCTCAATGACTTGGGCTCGACAGCTGTCTATGGCAATGAATTCCACTGATTCACTACTCTCTGGCTAAAGAAACATTTCCGCATTTCTGTTCTAAATAAAATGTCCCTCTATTCTGAGGCTGTGCCCTCAGTTCCTAATCTCACCCACTACAGGAAACATTGTCTCCACAGCCAGTTTATCCAAACCTTTTAGTATTTGATAGGCTGTAATGAGATCACCCCCCCCCCCCATTATTTTAAGCTCCAGCCAGTACAAACTCAGAGCTATCAAACATTCCTCATATGTTAACTCTTTCATTCCTGGGATCATTCTCGTGAACCTCCTCTGGACCCTCTCCAAACCCAGCACATCATTTCTTAGAAAAGAGGCCCAAAACTGCTAATGATACTCCGGGTAAGGTCTGACCAATGCCTTATGCAGCCTCAGCATTACATTCTTGCTCTTGTATTCTTGTCCCCTCAAAATGAATGCCAACAAAAATATTGGACTATATTTTTTGTGTGTACCTGTATCTTACATGTGCTTTCTGTCTTATACGTGCTATGTGTGCCTTGAGTTGTGTGATAATGTTGGTACTGTATTTTGCACCTTGGCAATGGAGTAGCCCTGTTTCATTTGTATTCATGTATGGTTGAATGACAATCAAACTTATTCTTGAACTTGAACTAACCTTGTTTTTGTCTTCCGTACCAACAACTCGACCTGCAAATTAATTTTCAGTGAATCCTGCATGATGATTCCCAACTCTCTCTGCAGCTCTGATTTTTGACTATTCTACCCATTTAGTAAATAGTCCACGCCTTTATTCCTTCTGCCAAAATGGATGATTACACACTTCCCTACATTATATTCCATCTGTCACTTTGCCTATTCCCCCAGTCTGCTTAAGTCCTTCTGCGTACACTCTGTTAATTTTTTACCAATAGAGTCACACCACCTCCTCTGCCTTCCTAGTGATTCTTTCAAGACAATGTGTATCCTTAAATGTTAAGCTCACAACTATGATCTTTCAGCCACAACTCAGAGATGCCCACAATATCGTAATTGCCATTCTTTAAGTGCGCCACAAGATCATCTACCTTATTCTGCATATTGTGTTTATTCAAATATAACATCTTTAGTCCTGTACTCATCATGCTTTTTGACTTTAGTCCACTGTTACACTTCAACTCATCCCACTGGCTGCAATTTTGCCCTGTTATCTGCCTGTCCTTCCTCACATCCTCATTAAACACTGCATCTAGTTGTATACCAACTGCCCCATCCTCTGCTGGTTCCTATCCCCTGCCAAATTAGTTGAAACCACCCCCCCCCATAACAGCTTTAGCAAACCTGCCCACAAGGATATTGGCTCTGCCCACTCCCAGGTTCAGGTGTATCCTATCCTGTTTGTACAAATCATACCTTCCCTAGAATAGATCTCAATGATCCAGAAATCTAAAACCCTGCCCCCTGCACCAATTACTCAGCCGGGCATTCATCTGTATTCTTACCCTCACTGGTGTGTCGCACAGGCAGCAATCCAGAGATTACTACCTGGAGGTCCTGCTTTACTGCTTTCTGCCTAATTCCCTATATTCCCTCTCCCGTTTTCCTACGTATGTCATTGGTACTGAAATGTACCACAGCTTCTGGCTGGTCACCCAACCAGACCTGATCCACAGAATCTGCTTTCTGCTCTTCAAATTAAGGAATCCCTTAACACAACTGCATTCCTCTTTCCCTCCTTCCACCCCACTTCCCTTCTAAGCCATACAGTGCCAGAGACCTGATTGCTCTGGCTTCCCCCGGGTAGGTCATTTACCCCACCTCCCAACAATATCCAAAGTGGTAGACTTATTATTGAGGGAAATGACCACAAGGGTACTCTGCACTGACTGCATATTCACTTTCCCTCTCCTGACAGTCATCCAGGCACCTGCTCCTGCAACTTAGAGGCAATTACATCGATGCAGCTCTTATCTATCACTTCCCCATTTTCCCATATGAGCTGAAGGTCGTTAAGCTGCAGCTCCAGTTCCTTAACACAGTCTCTAAGGAGCTGCAGCTCGATGCATTTTGTGCAGATGTAGTTATCCGGGAAACTGAAGGTCTCCCAAATATCCCACATCTCACACAAGGAATACACCACTACTCAGGGTCCATTCTCAGCGCATTAGCTGTGTACTAACAAAAGAAAAATACTGGAAGCTGTCTTACTTAGAATCTCTGCCTGTGTTTGTGCAAGCCTGTCCCTGCCCACTCCTGTTGAGCCAGAGCCAGACCACTCTAACACCAGCCCACTCCCACAGTGGTTGCTCCACTTACGCCTTTTTGTTGGCCCTGCACAGGTTTCAGCCCACCAAAAGAAAGCTGAAAGCTCCTGGGCTCTTTTTAAACTTAGCGCTGAGTCAGCAACGATGACCTCTCACATTAATGTCAGCTTGCTGCATGGAGGGCTGATTACAGAGTCCGTTATTGCAAAGGTGAGTGGAAGATGTCCTGGAAAGCTCTTCAAATGTGGATGTGTATGTAGAAATTAGGAAATAACACGGGTGTGTTCATTTTGCTGGGGGTATAATGCTAACTGATAGGGAAGCAGATAGGTAAACAAATCATAGGGTGTCATAAGGGTAATAGGAGTAAAGCATTTCAACTTTCCAGTTATTAACTGAGAGTCTTGTAATGTGAAAGACTTTGAGGAGCTGGACTTTTTTTAAAGTTCTTCAGGGGAACTTGTTAAGCCAGTGCTTTGTTAGTGCAGGCAGAGTAAGGGCAGCACTAGGCTTAACCTGAAGGACTGTGGCTGGGAAAGTGGCTGAGGTTTCAGTGTGAGAGCACTTTAGAGATATTAGCCATGACTCTGTAAGTTTTATGGTGGCTGTGGAAAAGGATAAGGACAGTCCAGTTCCCCAGAATCAGAATCTGGTTCAGAATTTGGCTTATTATCGCTAACAGATGTCATGAAAATTTTTTTGTTGCAGCAGTACAGTGAAGGACATAATATACACTACAAATGACAACAAATAATATATATATATGTGTGTGTGTGTGTGTGTGTGTGTGTGTGTGTGTGAAAAAAAGTAAGTTGAAAAAAAGAGTAAAAATAGTGAGGTAGTGGGTTCATTGTCCATTAAGAAATTGGATGGCAGGGGAAGAAGATGTTCCCAAGACATGGAGTGTGTGTTTTCAGGCTCCTGTACCTCCTTTCTGATGGTGGTAATGAGAAGAGGGTATGTCTTGGGTAGTGGGGGTCCTTAATGGTGGATGCTGCCTTTTTTGAGGCATCATCTTTTGAATATGTTCTCAGTGGTGGGGAACCTGGTGCAATAATGGCTGAGCTGGCTAACTTTCTGCAGCTTTTTCCAATTCTGAGAAGTGCCTCACCCCGACCCCATACCAGATGATGATGCAACCAGTTAGAACACTCTAACATTTTCCTGGTTTGTGGAAAGGTCAATTTTGATATCATAATCCAAGATCTGGCAAAAGTGGACTGGGAGCAGCTATTTGCATTGTCTGAAGTACTTTTATTCTGCATGAAATCTTAAATCTCTCTGGTGGATGCAAAAGATCCGATGGTGTCATTTCTTAGTAGAAAAAAAACACATCAGAAATTTCATCATGGAAGCGTAGGATTATGGTTAAATTAAAGTGCTGTACAGAATGATATTTGATCATTTTGCACGAAGTATTATAAGTACATTTTCAGTTTTGAACTACAGTTAAAGTTACACTCATTGTTACTTTATTAATTTTAAGCTCTTCCTTGAATATACAATTTAGCCATAGGCTAGTACATTAGCAGGCATTATAAAATTTCGTTTAAAACATATCTAAGCTTAGGTGTACATTGTCCTGCAAGATTAGGAAAAGTATTGTAATCACGTCTTCAGTTCTTCTTTCCTAGAGTAGGGGAGTCTAAAACTAGAGGACAGAGACTTAAGGTGAAGAGGAAGTTTAAAGGGAGGAAGGGACAACTTTTCACATAGAAAATAATGAGTGTATGGAAAGATTTGCCAGAGGAAGTGGTAGAGATGAGTACAATCACAACATTGAAAAGATACTCAGCCAGGTAAATGGATAAGAAAAGTTTAGAAGAATATAGACAGATGATACAACTTGAGGCAACTTGTTCAGTACGGATGAGCTGGGTTGAAGAGTCTGTTTCTGTGCTGTCTAACTCTGTGAATCTGTGACTCCGTTGGTCTTTTGCCAAAAAGGTTCAGACCTGCATCATGGCTTCATGATGTTACAATCAAAGGGCCTATGCAGTCACTTAAATCTGATTACTTTAGGTGGGGACATGCTAAACATGCAGTAAACAGGCATGTATACTGAGGAGAAGATGGCGGCACGATGCAGCACGCGTGGCTGTTCCGAATGAATATAGTATGTGTAACTAGGGGTGCTGTACACAATCCAGATTTGATGGGGACAGCGGTGAAGCGCAGAGGAACATCTGGAGAAACTTCTGAAATGCCTGCTTCACTGCCGCTGCTACTGTGCAATCGAGAATCTCCAGAGACGAAGGCCACAAATCCTCGGCATTGCGTATCGCCTGTTGCCGGGACTGGGGTCGAAACGCTAGGCAGAGATGGTGCTCAGTGCTCGGTGTCGAATAGGCGGTCAGAGGCTCGGAGTTTTTTGGACGGACTCAGAGTCGAACTGTGGTCGGATGCTTCCGGGACGCTGCATCGGCAAGTTGGCGGCACTGGAGGTTTACCATCTGCATGAGATGATGAGGCTTTCGAGAGACTCTGAGATTTTTACTGTGCCATGGTCTGTTCTTATCAAATTACGGTATTGCTTTGCACTGTTGTAACTATGTGTTATAATTATATGGTTTTTGTAAGTTTTTAAGTCGGTTTGTCATGTGTTTTCGTGATATAATTCTGGAAAAACATTTTCAGCATTTCTTAATGCATGCATTACTAAATGACAATAAAAGAGGACTGCGTGTCCTCATAATCATATAATCTCTCTCTCACACACACACACACACACACACTCTCAAACATGCACACACATACCCCACACACACCTTGAGCCAGGGGGTAGCAAATCTATGGAATTCATTTCCACAGGCAGCTATGGAGGCCAGATCATTGAGTATTTTTAAAGTGGAGGTTGATACGTTCTTGATTAGTAAGAGCATCAGAAGGTTAATAAGTCAGTCATGATGGAATGGTGGAGCAGGCTTGGCAGGACCAATAGCCGAATTCTGCATCTACGACTTATGGTCTTATGGACTTCCTTCTCTTTCTCTTTCTCTCTCTCACACACACACACATTCTACATACTATATATTAATATACATACATCCTTCATATAGTTAATGATATCTGAAGCTCTGCTAACCCTACTCCCTGCCCACCTTTTCCACAGCCTCTCTCAGGGCCAGCAACAAAGAAAAGTTCAATAAACGTGTCCTTTCTAGACTGTAGGAATAACGATACAGTCAGCAGTCTTTCAAAGTAAGTCTTAAAGTTAATGTGGCTCGATACCAAGTTTTTTAGAATAACACCAGTGATGTGCCCTGAGCCCAGTTATATGATTACAAATAATTTTTTGCCTGCAAGGTACTTGATATTTGACTTTGGCATGAATGGAACACCTATTTAAGATGGATGGTAATTGAGCCATCTGAATGATGCGGCCTGTTGAAGCCAGAATTCATTCATGTTTTAAATGCCAATACACACTAACTTGGTACCATGAAAGTCAAAGAATTGGAATATTGTAAGTAAAATATAGTAACAGCTACCACCGTGCTGTGAATCTTAAATGGCCACAAGTGGATATTTTGCTTCAGTCAGATGACAGCTGAGGCTCAACTCTTTGCAACAAAGCTGGGGATTATAATGGCCTTGATTCCGGTTCAGGCAGAGCTCCTGCCTGAGTGTGGCAATAGCACTCAAAGTGCAAGCACACACCACATTGGGACTAGTATCCCAATTGCTGAAGATCTCTGGATTTGGCTAATAAAACTCAAAGAGATCAGAAATAGCCAGTAAAGTAGGGATCCAAAACTAACATGAAATAATCAGTGCCATTTTCTGCCTTCATCCTCTCTGTCAAACTTGCCTGTCCCATGAGAAGACGTGCACCATTGATCACAACTGCTTCTGATGGGACTATTACAGTATAGAGAAATGTGCCTGTGCTGGAGAAATGTCAAAGCTAGCAGATAGATCGCTGCAGCAACATAGCATCCGCAGATGTTCTTGTCTTTCGTTCCTTTGAACCATCTCTCACCTTTTGTCTCAATTTTATATTAGTTCCTTCTTGATGCCTTTGGTGTCAAGGAACCTCTGTATTCTTGAATATATTCAGCGACTTGCTCGGTGATGGAGAGTTTCTCAAATTTCTGAAGATATTTCCCCTCACTTTAGTCCTAAATGTCATTGGCCCCTCCGTCCTGACATCTCATCCAGGGGAAACATCCTCCCCATCTCCAGTCGCGCTCTCCCTTGTCGGAATTTTTTTTTTCGTTTCAGTGAAACCTTTTCACACACCACATCTACCGAAGGCTTCTCCTCATTGTCAGAACAATCAAACCAGTATGAATCCTCTTTATTTTGTTTCTCAAAGCTCCTGTGATTTTATCAGCACAACAGCCCTTCCACAAAAGAACCTCAATATATTTTGTCTTCTTCAAGGCGCTATGTAAATACAGAGAATTGTGAATGCAGCACAACCTCCGCTCCACTGACTTCACTTCCCCCTGCCTCAAGAAAGTGGCCCTCATAATCAAGGACTCGTCTCACCCCAGTTGTTGCTTTTTCTCACCCCTGTCCCACTCCCCCCACCACCATTGCAAAGAAGATACAAAAACAGGCTGAAGTTCAGCTTCTGTTAAACAATAATGATAAACTCTTGATCTTTCAATTGACCTTGTCTACTTCCACAGCATGCTATCTGTAACTGCAACATTATAGTCTGCATTCTGTTCTTTTTTACCTTTTGCTCTACCTCAATGTACTCATGGTACGTGTGGAAAGATCTGTCTGGATGGAATGTAAGCAAAATTTTTTTTCACTGTACCTTGCTATATGTGACAATAATAACCCATGCAGGATGAGAGGTGGCCTGACAGAGGTGTGTGAGATTATGAGAGGCATGCATAGAGTGGACAATGAGCACCTTTTTGCCTAGGGCAGTAATGGCCAATACCAGAGGACATCAATTTTATGTGAGTGGAGGAAAGTTTAGGGGAGATTTCAGAGTTAGGTTTCTTACCAGGAATAATATGTGTCTGGAATGCACTGCCAGGGGTGGTATAGGGGCTAATATAATAGGAACATTTAAAAGATTCTTAGTGAGGCACATGGACGTAAGAAAACTAAATGGTTCTGGGCTGTGTAACAGAAAAAGGTTAGACTGTTCGTGAAATAGTTTTAGCACAACATTGTGGGCTAAAAGTTCTGTAATGTGAAATACTGTTCTATGTTCTGTGTTCATTTGGAATATAGGCTGAGGCCCATGTGGTCACAAGGAGATCAAACAATCTCTGTGCATAGTATGCTGGGGGCCTGGTTTGAATCCTTCCACCATGGCCATTCCCTTTTCTCTCTTCTACCTACTGGGAGAAGGTACATGAGTTTTGAATGTCTGGACGACCAGATTCAAGAACAGTTTTTTTTCCCCGCTGCCTTCCCAGTAGAGCTGCCACATTCCCAGACTCTTAATTCTAACTCTCTTAGTTCAGGAGTAGCACAGTAGTGGAAGGGTTAGCGCAACACTAGTACAACACCAGCTGTAAGATCAGAGTTCAATTTCCACTGTCGTATGAGAGGAGTTTGTATGTTCTCTCCATGAGAGTGTGGGTTTCATAGAAACATAGAAACATAGAAAATAGGTGCAGGAGTAGGCCATTCGGCCCTTCGAGCCTGCACTGCCATTCAGTATGATCATGGCTGATCATCCAACTCAGAACCCTGCACCAGCCTTCCCTCCATACCCCCGATCCCTTTAGCCACAAGGGCCATATCTAACTCCCTCTTAAATATAACCAATGAACTGGCCTCAACTGTTTCCTGTGGCAGAGAATCCCACAGATTCACCACTCTCTGAGTGAAGAAGTTTTTCCTCATCTCGGTCCTAAAAGGCTTCCCCTCTATCCTCAAACTGTGACCCCTCGTTCTGGACTTCCCCAACATTGGGAACAATCTTCCTGCATCTAGCCTGTCCAATCCCTTTAGGATTTTATACGTTTCAATCAGATCCCCCCTCAATCTTCTAAATTCCAACGAGTATAAGCCTAGTTCATCCAGCCTTTCATCATATGAAAGTCCTGCCATCCCAGGAATCAATCTGGTGAACCTTCTTTGTACTCCCTCTATGGCAAGGATGTCTTTCCTCAGATTAGGGGACCAAAACTGCACACAATACTCCAGATGTGGTCTCACCAAGGCCTTGTACAACTGCAGTAGTACCTCCCTGCTCCTGTACTCGAATCCTCTTGCTATAAATGCCAGCATACCATTCGTCTTTTTCACCGCCTGCTGTACCTGCATCCCCACTTTCAATGACTGGTGTATAATGACACCCAGGTCTCGTTGCACCTCCCCTTTTCCTAATCAGCCATCATTCAGATAATAATCTATTTTCCTGTTTTTGCCACCAAAGTGGATAACTTCACATTTATCCACATTAAATTGCATCTGCCATGAATTTGTCCACTCACCTAACCTATCCAAGTGTCCCCGCATCCTCTTAGCATCCTCCTCACAGCTAACACTGCCGCCCAGCTTTGTGTCATCCGCAAACTTGCAGATGCTGCATTTAATTCCCTCATCCAAGTCATTAATATATATTGTAAACAACTGGGGTCCCTGCACTGAGCCTTGCGGTACCCCACTAGTCACTGCCTGCCATTCTGAAAAGGTCCCGTTTATTCCCACTCTTTGCTTCCTGTCTGCCAACCAATTCTCTATCCACATCAATATCATACCCCCAATACCATGTGCTTTAAGTTTGCACACTAATCTCCTGTGTGGGACCTTGTCAAAAGCCTTTTGAAAATCCAAATATACCACAGCCACTGGTTCTCCCCTATCCACTCTACTAGTTACATCCTCAAAAAATTCTATGAGATTCGTCAGACATGATTTTCCTTTCACAAATCCATGCTGACTTTGTCCAGGTGCTCCAATTTCCTTCTACATTCCAAAGTCAAAGGTTACACTACAAAGGTTAATGAGTTGTGGGCATACTATGTGGGCGCAAAAATGTGGCAACACTTGCAGGCTGCCCAGCACAATCCTCACTGATTTAATTTGATGCAAACAATGCAACTTGCTATATGTGACAATCGTTCTTTCACAAAGCTAATTGTTCTTTATCTTTATTCTATTATTGTCACCTTAACATTTCTTTCTGCATCATTCTGGGGTATTTCTGGTTATCATTTTCTATTTGTGAGTCTCACACAAGCCAGGAATTCCATTGTACCTTGGTGTACAGCTAACAAACAAACCCAAAGTGATGACTTGTTCACACTGGTTCAAACTTGTACAAGGGGGATGATGAAATAATGTGGAAGAATATTCAGTATGAGCCATGCCTTTGAAAGTGAGGCTGTATTTAATACAAATGTGGTGCAGAGTACAAATGCTAATTTTCTGTTTCCAATTCTTTTGGTAGCATTGTTTCTTTGTATGCCCTCTGAAAATAGTTCTCGGAATAAAGAAACAGCCAATTCTCAGAAAATGAGCAAACCTCTTCATTTACACAAGTGCTTTTCAAGGTATACAAGGTCTTAACTTTGCAAACCACTCCTAAATTGTCAGGATAATTTATGAGGAGAATTGCACAAAGGTGACACCTCAAATGCTGCTCTTGCAGCAACCAAGGAAGGGATGAAACCTAAAAATTTTTCTTGTAGAAGTTTGTGACAGCAACTATACATTATTAGGAGTTTGAAGAGATTTGGCATGTCAACAAATACACTCAAAAACTTCTATAGTTGCACCGTGGAGAGCATTCTGACAGGCTGCATCATTGTCTGGTATGGAGGGGCTACTGCACAGGACTGAAAGAAGCTGCAGAGGGTTGTAAATCTGGTCAGCTCCATCTTGTCTACTAGCTTACAAGTACCCAGGACACCTTTAGGAAACGGTGTCTCAGGAAGGCAGCGTCCATTTTTAAGGACCTCCAACACCCAGGACATGCCCTTTTCTCGCTGTTACCATCAGGTAGGAGGTACAGAAGCCTGAAGGCACACACTCAGTGATTCAGGAACAGCTTCTTCCCCTCTGCCATCTGATTCCTAAATCGGCATTGAATCTTTGGACACTACCTCACATTTTTTTAATATACAGTATTTATGTTTTTGCGCGTTTTAAAAAATCTATTCAATATACGTAATTGATTTACTTGTTTATTTATTTTTTTTTCTGTCTGCTAGATTAGGCTGCTGATAAGTTAACAAATTTCATGTCACATGCTGGTGATAATAAACCTGATTCTGATTCTGACTTACACCAAAAACAACAAAATTAGTCTAGCCCCTGAATAAAAGAATTAACAGGTAGATTTTGAGCAAAATTTGAAAGGTTTGATCAAACAGCATAACCAAGGAATGTTTTGCAGCCTACATTGTCAGAATCCTCTGGTGGACGTCCATTTTGTGATTTCTTATGCAGTCACTTCAAATAATTCTGTGAAGACTTGGATGCGTACACAACTTATTCAGTATCGATACTAATCAATAATCAATTCCGATATCCAAAATCCTGTTACTGCCTCACACCTGCACTTGTTAAATGAAAATCAAACAAAAAACCGCAGATGCTTCAGAAGTCAGTGACAATCAGTGGAGAGAAAACAATATCCGACAATTACAGGACTGGGGATGTTGACTTTCACTTTGCACAGATGCAGCTTCATTCTCCTTATAATTTTTTTCATTGCACAGTGCATACTTGCACTTGTGCGTAAGGCAACAAACTTGACTTTGACTTATAATCGGCAGGCTACCAGTATCTCAAGGCAAAGTCACCTTGCCCCTTCTCATTCAATGCAGCTTCACAAATGAGAATCCAGCCTTCTTGTTTTATAAATTAAACCATTTAATTTTTTTTTAAATGTTCAATGTTAAATATATGCATAGTATTTTCCGTGACAAATAAATAATACCATTTAAAATAAATTAAACATTTTGGCAATCTTTGACTTGAACAATTAAATGTTTTTCTCTCACCAGGAATGCTCCCTGACCTGTTGACTTTTTGCAACATTTTGCTATAATTTTAAATATTTTGTCCTTTAGTCCAGCGGTCCCCAACCACCGGGCCGCAGAGCATTTGCTACCGGGCCACGAGGAAACGATAGGAGTCAGCTGCACCTTTCCTCATTCCCTGTCACGCCCACTGTTGAGCTTGCACACACGCGAGGTCATTAACAGCGCGTCATCCATGTCAGCAAGGGAAGAAGGTCAACCCCTTGACCTTGCAAATGAGAGCGGGCTGAAAAGTATGTTTGACACAACATCTCTGCCAGCATTCTGGATCAAAGTCAAGGCTAAATATCCTGAGATAGCCACGAAAGCACTGAAAACGTTGCTTCCATTTCCAACATATCTCTGCAATGAATGCAACAAAAACTAAACTGCGGAATAGACTGGACACAAGGAACCCCCTTCGAGTATCGCTGTCTCCCATCACCCCTCGATAGCGCCGTCTTGTTACAGGAAAACAAGCCCAGGGCTCCCACCGATTCAGCGATATTGGTGTGTTGCAATGATTTGATGTGTTCATATGGGAAAATATGTGCCGTGTGTTTAATATCCAAACGTTACTTAAAATGTTATGATGCTATTGACTGATAAGTGACGTATATAACCATATAACAATTACAGCATGGAAATAGGCCACCTCGGCCCTTCTCATCCGTGCTGAAAGCTACTCTCACCTAGTCCCACCAACCTGCACTCAGCCCATAACACTCCGTTCCTTTCCTGTCCATATACCTGTCCATTTTTTCTTTAAATAATATCGAACCTGCCTCTACCACTTCTACTGGAAGTTCTTTCAGCACTTACTTCAAGCTCCCTGTCCTCTCCGATGATTGACTTATCACTATATTCATGCGAGGAAAATATGCGCTGTGTGTTTAATATTAAATTCGTTAGATAAACCCTTTTAGAAATGAAATTGAGTGTATTAGCCCCTTATTACCAATATTCCGGTTGTGATTAACACCACCCCCCCCCGCGCACAGAATCACCAAAAAAGATTTACAGAGAATAATATCGGCAGGTACACGCATGTGCACTGGTGCCCGCGCAAGGCTTCGTGGTCATTGTAGTCTTTCTCGGGGTAAACACAACATATTTTTTGACTGCTACTCTTGTCTGTTGGCAACCCTACCCTCCCCCGCCACCACCACCCAGGACGGCCGGTCTGCAAGAATATTGTCAATATTAAACCGGTCCGCAGCGCAAAAAAGGTTGGGGACCCTAGCTTCAGTCAATCCTTTACACTGGCAAGCAATACAATCAAATATTTGTCTTTAACTTAAACAAAGACTAATTACTGAAATAAAACTTTTCTTCCTAAAATATATGTTTGAATACTGATTAAGTTGTACCAAATAGCTAATTTTGTCATAACTATATCAAAGAAAGTGTAAATAAATACCTCAGTGAATGTGATTCAGTCCCTTGTGTTTACGTAAATGACTTAGTTCCCCATCCTTCAGTATTTATTGACACCAGAGAGATCTATTTCAATATCCAGTATCAGGTGTTAGATTTCAAATGACGTTTCTTTACATACCTGTGGTGACGCTTGTGATATTATTTTGACATTGTTGCATTGTTTTGCCATTGATTTCAAACTGTACTCACACAGAATCAGCATTATCTTTATTATTACAGACGTAGCTCATGAAATTTGTTTTGTGGCAACAGTGCAGAGTAACATGTTGAAAAAAATACTGTATGTTACAATAAAAATCCAAATTGACTGGAAGCATTAATTGCAAGGTTAAAGTATGCAGTCAAACTGGAAGTGCATTAGTTGCATGTAGATCTGCATCAGGACTGTCTTTCCCACACCCTTGAAAATATTTAAATCTACGCAGGTTGACACAAAAATAACACCAATGTGTGTTTGTTTCTATATATAGTTTATCAAGCAATACCAAAAGACAAAAAAATTAGTAAGAATCGGATTTATAATCATTGACAATGTAAAATTTGATATTTAGTGGCAGCAGTACAGAGCAAGGACATAAAATTACTACAAGTTACCAAAATAAATACACTGTTTATTTTGGTAACTTGTATTAACTTTCTGTCTATGGGATATTGAGCTAGTGTTCATGGGCTCATGGACTGTTCAGAAATCTGATGGCAGAGGGGAAGAGGCTGTTTCTGAATTGTTGATGTGTGGGTGTAACTTCTCCCCTGATGATAGTAATGAGAAGGGAGCTTGGCCCGGGTGGTGAGGGTCCCGAGTGATAGATGCCACTTTGTTGAGGCACCGCCTCCTGAGGGTGTCCTCAGTGATGGCCAGGGTGTCATCCATGATGGAGAAGGCTGAGCCTACAGCCCCTTGAAGGCAATGTTGTGTCTCACCTTTGTTATTGCAAAGAGCACGACAGCACTTTCACTTTCTTAGGCTTGCGTAGATTGAGCATGTCACCAAAAGCATCGATGCACAGTGGAGAGTGTCGGAACTAGTTGCATCAAGGCCTGGCATGGAAGCACTGATGCTCGACAATGGAAAAGCCTTCAAAAAGTAGTGGACCTTGAGATTAATTTTCTTGCAGACATTTATAAGAAAATGAGTAATTTTACTGTAAGAAGAAATAAAAGAAATACTATAAATAGTACAAAAATATATAAAACCAACAACCAACGTGAAAAGGACAAACTATGCAAATGAAAATATTATTGCCCTATTTCTTATATTATTTCTCATGAACTGATGTAATGGTGTAAATGGTATTGCAAGATCCAGGATAAACCTACCCACCCTATCGTGGAAACAGTGGAAACACAGGAGACTGCAAGAGTTCAGAGCAAAATAAGAACTTCTGGAGGTACCTAGTGAGTCAGGCAACATCTGCGGAGGCAGAGGAAGGATCAACATTTCGGGTCAAGACACGGCAGCGACAGAAATAATGGAAACTCTGCAGCATATTCAGGATCCTTTTCTTCTCACCTATTTCGAGGTTTTTCTCTGGAGGCACAAGAGACTGTAGATGCTGGAAACTGCTGTCCGGCCCCAATGTTGGTTTTTAATCCAAAACATCAACATTTCTATTCCCCCACAGATGCTGCTCAACCCAATGAGTTCCTTCAGTCCACCATTTCTCTGGTTGGTTTAAATTATTTCCATTCATTTTTAAATCCAAATTAAGCTGCCTTTACACTTAAAGCTTCTTTTAAGCTTAGCATCACATTCATGTAGTAATTCAATTGTGACTCCACCTATCTAACGTTGACTGTTTTACTCTTTTTCCATCGATGCTGCCTGGCTTGCTGAGTTCCTCCAGCATTCTGTGTGTGTTGCTCAGATTTCCAGCACCTACAGATTTTCTCATCTTTATACCTACCTAATACCTGTTTAGGTCATCTATCATTCCTCCGCTCCTCGGGATTCTAGCCGCTTTAAATATATTCACAAATTCTCCTTCCACCATCCTTTGAGTAAACTGCGTGACAATCAGGAAGGAGAAAAGCCAGTGCAGAGTGCCCTTTCCCTTATCAACAGGATATTTTGGATACTATAGGGGGGGAACAACCTGGCAGAGGAAAGTCACAGCAGTCCGTTCTCTGGCACTGAGTCTGGCTCTGTGACTCAGAAGGGAAGGAGGGAGAAGAGGTGAGCTGTGGTGATGGGAGATTCGTTAGTTAGGGAACAGAAAGGAGGTTCTGTGGGTGAGAACAAGATTCCTGGATGGTATGTTGCATCTCAGGTGCCAGCGTCCGGAACACCCCAGATCAAGCCATCAGCATTCTTAAGAGGGAGGGTGAACAGCCAGAGGTCGTGGTCCACGTAGGTACCAATGACATGGGTAGGATGAGTGACCAGTTTCTGTGAAGGGAGTTCAGGGAGTTAGGTGCTAAGTTAAAGGGCAGAACCTCTAGGATTGTGATCGCAGGATTTCCACTCATCCCATGTGCTAGTGTGGGGAGAAACAGGAAGATTATACAGTCTCACACATGGCTAAGGAGTTGGTGTAGGAGGGAGGGCATCAGATTATTGGATGATTGGGCTGTCTTCCAGGAAAGAAGGGACCCATACAGAAGAAATGATTTGCATCTGAACTGGCAGTGGATTAATATCCTAACAGGAAGGCTTGTTAATGCTGCACAGGGAGTTTTAAACTAGAGTTGCAACGGGGTGGGAACCAGAGTGCCAGAACAGATAGTGACGAGGTTGTGGAGACAGTTGTTGTTAAGACCTCAGACGAAGTTAGGAATCAAAACGTTGAGTATGGTGCGACTAATATCCTGAGGTGTGTATTTCAAAGCAAAAAGTATCGTGGGAAAGGGGGATGTGCTCAGGGCATGGATCAACACCTGGAGTTATGACATTGTAGCCATCAGTGATACTCAGTTACAGGAGGGGCGGGACTGGCAGTTCAGTATTCTGGGGTTCCAGTGTTAAAGAGCGGACAGGGCAGGGGGGATTAAAGGAGGAGGTGTGGCGATACTAGTCAGGGAAAATGTCACAGTAGTGGTCAGTCAGGACAGACTGAAGAACTCGCCTAGTTGGGTGTTATGGGTGGAACTGAGGAATAAGAATGATATGACCATATTGATGGTGGTATATTGCAGGTCACCAAACAGTCTGGGGGAATTAGAGGAACAAATTTGTAAAGAGATCACAGACTGTTGCAAGAAACTCAAGGTTGTTATAGTAGGTGATTTTAACTTTCCACATATTGACTGGGAATCTCATGCTGATCTCATACTGTAAATAGATGGGATAGAGTTTATCAAGTATGTTCAGGAAAGTTCCCTTAATCAGTACATAGAAGTTCCAATGAGAGAGTGTGTGATACTTGATCTCCTCTATCTCTTTTTACATCTGGTCATCACAACACCATTAGTTTCAAAGTAGATCTGCAGAAAGATAGTTCTGGTCTGCAGTTGAGATTTGACATTGGAGAAAGCCCAATTTTGATGCCATCAGGAAGGATCCAGCAAGTGTTGGGACAGGCTGTATTCTGGCAAAGACGTACTTGGGAAGTAGGAGGCGTTCAAACATGAAACTTTGAAAGTACAAAGCTTGCATATTCCTGTCAGGAAAGAAAGGGTTAAGATATCAGTCGTAGGGAACCTTGGCTTTCAAGAGAAATTGTCCCTGGTTAAGAAAACCCAGGGTGCATTGGAGGTACAGGCAGGTAGGAACAAATGAGGTGCTTGAGGTGTATAAGAAATGCCAGAGAGCACTTGAGAAAGAAATCAGGAGGCCTAAAAGAAGACATAAGTTTGCCATAGCAGGCATGGTAAAGGAGAATCCTAAGGGATCCTACAGATAGGTTAAGAGCAAAAGGATTGTAAGGGACAAAACTGGTCCTCTGAAGATCAGAATGGTAATCCATGTGTGGATACAAAAGAGATCTTAATTTTTTTTTTTGCACCTGTATTTACTCAGAAGATGGACACAGAGTCTAGAGAAGTGAGTCAAAGCAACATGAACTTCATGGACCCTACACAGGAGGAGGTGTTTGCTGTCTTGGGGCAAATTACGGTGGATAAATCCCCAGGACCTGACAAGGCATTCCTTCAGAAACTGCAGGAAGTATGTGCAGAAACGGCAGGGGTCTAGAAGAGGTAGTTACACTATACTTAGTGACAGGTGAGGTCACTAAGAATTGAAGAATAGCTAATGTTGTTCTGCTGTTTAAGAAAGGCTCTAAAAATAAAGCAGGAAATGATATGCCATTTAACCTGACATCAGTGGTGGCAAAATTACTGGAAGGTATTCCAAAGGACTGGATATATAAGTGTTTGGATAGACATGATTAGGGATAGTCAGCATGGCTTTGTGGGTGGTAGTTCATGTTCAACCAATCTTATAGAGCTTTTCAAGGAAGTTACCAGGAAGGTTGATGAAGGCATGGCAGTTGATGTCGTCATCATGAGCTTTAGCAAGGTATTTGACAAGGTCCCACATCCGAGGTTGGTCAAGAAGGTTCGGTCACTCAGCATTCAAGTTGAGATAGTAAATTGGTTTGGACATTGGCTTTGTGGAAGAAGCAGTAGATGGTTACCTCTGTGGCTGGAGGACTATGACTAGTGGAGTGTCACAGGGATTTGTGCTGGGCCCATTGTTGTTTGTCATCTATATCATAATGATGATAATGTGGTTAACTGGATCAGCAAATTTGTAGATGGCTCCAAGACTAGGGGTGTAGTGGACAGCAAGGAAGAATATCAAAACTTGCAGCAGGATCTGGATTAGTGGCCAAAAAGTGGCAGATAGAATCTAATGCAGACAAGTGTGAGGTGTTGCAATACAGTAGGACCAACCAGGGTAGCTCTTACACAGTGAATGGTAGGGCACTGAGGAGTGCGATAGAAGAAAGGGATCTAAGAATACTGTCCATAGTTCATTGAAAGTGGCCTCTCAGGTTGATAGGGTTGTAAAGAAAGCTTTTGGCACATTAGCCTTCATAAATCAAGGTGTTGTGTACAGGAGATGGGATGTTATATTGAAATTGTATAAGACATTGGTAAGGCCTAATCTGGAGCACCGTGTGTATGTTATAGGTGCCTACCTAGAAGAAAGATGTAAACAAGGTTGAACGAGTACAGAGAAAATTTACAAGGATATTTCCGGTACTGAAGGACTTAAGTTATAAGAAAAGATTGAATAGGTTAGAACTTTATTCCTTGGAATGTAGAAAATTGAAGGAATATTTGATAGAGGTATACAAAATTGTGAGGATATTGAAATGCAAGCAGGCATTTTCCACTGAGGTTGGGTGGGACTACAACTAGAGGTCATGGATTAAGGATGAAAGGTGAAAAGTTTAAGGGGAGCATGAAGAGCAACTTCACTCAGAGAGTGTGGAACGAATCGCCAGTGTAAGTGGTGCATGCAAACTCGATTTTAACATTTCAGAGAGGTTTGGATAGGTACATGAATGGTAGGGGTATGGAGGGCTATGCTTCCAGTGCAGGTCGATGGGAGTAAACTGCTTAAATGGTTCAGCATAAGACCATAGGACATAGGAGCAGAATTAGGTAATTTGGCCCATTGAGTCTGCTCCGTCATTCCATATATGTCATGGCTGATCCTTTCTCCCATAAACTAGACTAGGCCAGGTACATCCTGGGACTATGGGAGGAAACTGAAATACCTAGGGAAAACCCATGCATTCCACAGGGATGATGTATAGAGATTCCTTACAAAACAGCACTGAAATTGAACTCTGAACTGCGGAACACCCCAAACTGTGATAGCATTCTCCTAAGGCTGTGTTACTGTGGTCTCGATACTATATGACATACACAAGGTAAGGCAGTGGTCCCCAGCCTCTGGGCCGGGGACTGATACCGGGCCACGAAGCATGCAGGGGTGCAGCGGTAGCCAGAGCGCACCCAGCACATCTTTAAGAAAAAAGCTGAAATAAACAAGCTAATTAATTAGGTGCCGCCTGGAAGCCAGCCTTCATTAGAGGAACTGAGGTGGAGAGGGTCAATAACTTTAAATTCATCAGCATTAAGGATCGACGTTTCTCTCTCTGAAAAGTGTCGGAGGATCTGTCCTGGGACCAGCACGTAACTGTCATTACAAAGAAAGCACAGCATTGCCTATACTTTATTAGAAGTTTGTGTAGATTCAACATGTCACCTCGATCCTGACAGCCCCGTCTTTTCAGCCTGTCTGGGCTGGCGTTTAAATTGACCAAACAATGGAACAGCTAAAGACTCCAGCGCCCTGGAAAGAGGAGTGAACATCGTGTAGAGCAGATGAAATCAGCAATCGCCTCTGATCTGGGCCAATATTTACTTGCTGGGCGGTACCTAATTAATTAGCTTGTTTATTTTGGCTTTTTTTCTTAAAGATGTGCTGGGTGCGCTCTGGCTACCACTGCACCCCTGAATGCTTCGCGACCCGGAGGTTGGAGACCACTGGGGTAAGGAATGTTCTCTCATATCAATCACTCATTAATTTCACGGAACATTCATTAGTTGCACCCCAACCTGTGGAAATGGATGTAAAAAAAATGCATTGAACCTTCAAACCCAAGTCTGCAGCCTCACCACCAAGTACCATATTTAAAAGCCAAAGTACCAAGATAAAATTCGGTTCGCTTACTTGACTTTTACAAATCAGAAGATAATTATTAAGTCATGAGAGGCAGAGATAATGTGGGTGATCACAACCTTTTCCCCTGGGCAGGAGCATCTAAAACTAGAAGGTGGAGGTTTAAGATGAGAGGGTAAAGATTTAAAGGCGATCTGAGGGGCAACCTTTTCACACAGAGGATGGTGGGTATGTGGAATGAGCTGCCAAGAGGAAGTGGCTGAGGTGGTTACAATCACAATGTTCAAAATGCAGTACATTTGGACAGGTACATTCACAGGGAGGTATTATAGGGATATGGTGCAAACAGCACATATATGACTAGGCATTTTGGTTGGCATGGGTAAGTTGGGCCTGTTTCTGTGCTGTTTGAACTTTGATCTCTATAACTGTGACTCTAATTGATGGATTACCCATATTTGTGAAACACATACACTTTTACTCATATACTTTTAGCCCACTATACCACTGACATTTATGACAGCAATGAAGGTCCTTCATCTTTGGTGATGTTCAGGGCTTCCTTCATCGTGTCAGTAGCTTTCTCTCAGTTTTTACTACTGTCGGTCCTGCAAGCCCTGGGTGGAGACTCTGGAATACCATTGCTTTCAGACGTAGAAAGAATCTTCATTGCTATTTTCAGTCAGGGTTGTTAGCCCTGAGCTGTACCTCTGACCCTGGAAGACCAGTGGACTACTATTATTTGACCTCAGCCCTTTGGCCTGTTTGGCATGAGTAACCCACCAAGAGCCAAAACATAAAGGCCCTGACTCCAGCCAGCATAGCTGTCTGGATCATTGAGACACGCAAGCCTCCAAACCCATTGACAAGGTTGTGGTCCTCTTGGAGGTTACATTTTTAAAACGTCATTTTATATTCAACAGCATTTGCTAACAAATAATCTGCCGGAGGAACTCAGCTGGTCAAAGAGCCTCTTTGAGGGGAGAAGGAATTTTCAATGCTTCAGGCCAAAATCTTGCTTCACAGCTGTACCTGAGTCCCAATGTAGGGTTTCAGCCCAAAATATTGACAATTCCTTTCCTTCCACAGATGCTGCTCGACCCTCTAAGTTCCTTCAGCAGGTTGTTTGTTGCTCCAGATTCCTGCATCAGCAGTCTGTGTAACCAGATAATTTTAGTTCCAATGCACTTTGAATAAAATGAAATTGAAGACAAAAAATGTGAGTCTGTGACCAGCAACTTCACACTTCCTGCCCGGTTCACAATATTAACCATTGTTTCCTTCGTAAATACAACTCACTCAGGAAGCAAATCCGACAATGAACTTATCTGAGTTTCTTTCTGTTCACAGGAACAAAGTGAAGTTCATTGTCACCTGCATGACTCCATGTGTGCACAGGTGCAGTGAAAAACTTACTTACAGCACCATCATAGGCACACAGTATCTGAAAGCAGCATTCACCAGAAAAAAAAACAGAAGCATAAATTATACAAGTAACACACACAATATGTTGGAGGAACTCAGCAGAGTCTTGGTGAAAAGTCTCGGGCCAAAACGTCAACTATACTCTTTTCCATAGATGCTGCCTGGCCTGCTGAATTCCTCCAGCATTTTGAATTTCCAGCATCTGCGGATTTTCTCTTGTACGTAAATTACACACAATTTTTTTACAAGAAAGAACATAATTTGAACAAGCATCCATTTCAACGTAAAGTGATCAAAGGGTAATAGTATTGCTAAACCGTAGTGATTACCAATGGTTCTTGAACCAAATGTTTGAAGGGTAGTAGCTGTTCTTAAACCCGGTAGTGTGGCACTTCTCTAATTTCCAGTAATTTCTTCCTCCTTCCTACTTCTCTCTTTTCCTCTTCTCCGTTCTGGCTCCCCTCTCACCTCTTCTCTTCTCCTCACCTGCCTATCACCTCCCTCTAGTGACCTTCCTCCTTCCCTTTTTCCCATGATCCACTTTCCTCTCCAATCAGATTCCTTCTTCTTCAGCTCAGTACCTTTTCCACCTATCACCTCCTAGTTTCTCACGTCATCCACCTACTTTCTGCCTTCATCTGGCTTCACCTATCATCTTGCAGCTTGTACTCTTTCTCCTTCCTCCAACTTCATAGAGTCATAGAGTCACAGAAAGATCAGAAACCGGTCCTCTGGCCAATCTAGTCCATGTCAAAACCATTTAAACTGCCTACTCACATCAACCTGCACAGAGATCATAGCCCTCCATATGCCTCCTGTCCATGTACCTACCTAAACCTCTCTTAAACATTGAAATCGAGCTCACTTGCACCACTTGTGCTGACAACTTGTACCACACTCTCATGACTCTCTGAGTGAAGAAGTTTCCCCTCATGTTCCCCTTAAACTTTTCACCTTTCACCTCAACCCATAACCTCTAGTTGTAGTCCCAATCGATGTCAGTGGAAAAAGCCTGCTTTCTTTTTCCTTACCTATACCACTCAGCAGAATGAAAGGTACAATCAGCGATGAGATTGGAGAACCACAGTTTGGTTTTCGTAAAGGCTCAGGAACAAGGGAAGGAATATTTGAGATGAGAAACATCATGGAGAAATGCATTGAGGCACAAAAGACCATCTACTTACGCTTTATTGACTATGAAAAGGCTTTTGATAAAGTAAGACACGAGAAAGTAATAGAGATGCTGAACAAGTACGATCTGGGATGGGAGAATATGTGAATAATAAGGAACTTGTATTGGAAACAGAAAGCAGCGGTCAGAGTAGAAAAGGAGCTATCACCATGAGCATGTATTGAACAAGGCGTAAGGCAAGGCTGTGTTGGCTCGCCGGATTTGTTCAAACTCTACGGAGAATGGATTTTTTGGGAATGCGACCATTGGGAGACAAGTACTCCAATCAGAGGCCGGAAGGTGGATAACATCAGGCGTGCGGACGACACCGCGTTGTTAGTTGACAGTGAATGCGAACTATAAATTATGCTGAATAAAGTGAATGAGAAAAGCCTTCAATACAGACTAAAAATCAACTCTAAGAAAACAAAATTGATGGTGGTAAGCAAAACAAACACTAAAGACTCATTCATGACGGTATTGTTACAAGTGAATGGACAATACATTGAACAGGTGCAGAAGTTTGATTATCTTGGCAGCTGTCTGACAGATGACGGGAGATGTGAAGTTGAGATCAGAAAGAGAATAGGTATGGCTAAGACCCAGCCATAAAGCTAAAAGATCTACTATGCAATCGGAAGGTAGACATCCAAAGTAGAATCCGCTTCCTCGAGTGTTACGTATGGTCAGTTCTGAGGTATGGATCAGAAACATGGACCCTGAAGAAGGATGACATGAAATAAATTAATGCTTTTGAAATGTGGTGCTATCGATGAATGTTGAAGATCAGCTGGGTAGAGAAAGTTTCAAATTGAGAGGGTTTTGTCCAAAGTTGATAGACCACGGATACTGCTGGAGAAGATCATGAAGTTAAAAGTTGCTTATTGTAACACATTACGTGGAGAGATAACATCTTGTCGGACTTGCTATATGGAAAGGTGGAGGGAAAGAAAGGAAGAGGAAGGCAAAGAACAACGTGGCTGGATAACATCAAGGATTGGATCAAGCTGGACAAGACTAGGGATGTTGTGGACAAGTGTTGGGACAGAGCGGCGTGGAGGGAAATCGTCCGCCAACTGGAAATTCCAGATGCGACCTAACGACGACGATACCACTCATAATTTTGAAGTTGTCTATCAAATCTCTTCTCAATCTTCTACATCCTAAGGAATAAAGTCCCGACATATTCAATCTTTTCTTATAACTCAGGTAGATCCTCCAGACCCAGCAACATCCTTGTGTATTTTCTCTGTACTCCTTCAACCTTATTTACATCTTTCCTGTAGGTAGGTGACCAAAACTGCACACAATGCTCCAAATTAGGACTCACCAATGTCTTATACAACTTCAACATAACATCTAATCTCCTGTACTCAGTACTTTGATTTATGAAGGCCAATGTGCCAAAAGCTTTCTTTACAACCCTATTTACCTTTGACGCCATTTTCAACAAATTATGGACCTGTATTCCCAGACTGCTTTGTTCTACTGCACTCCTCAGTGCCCTACTGTTCTGTATAAGACCTACCCTGACTGGACCTACTGAAGTACAACACTACACATTTCTCTGCTTTAAATTCCATCTGCCATTTTCTAGCCCGTTTTTTCAGCTGATGAGATCCCTCTGCAAGCCAAGATAACCTTCCTCACTTTCCACTACTCCCCCATTCTTGGTGTCATCCACAAATTTGCTGATCCAGTTAACCACATTATCAGCCAGTCATTGATATAGATGGCAAACAACAACAGGCCTAGTACTAATCCCTGCAGCACGCCACTAATCACAGCCCTCCAGTCAGAGAGGCAACCCTCTACTGCCACTCTCTGGCTTCTCCCACAAAGCCAATAGCTAATCCAATTTACTACCTCATCTTAAGTGCCAAGCAACTGAACCTTCTTGAGCAACCTCCCATGCAGGACCTTGTCAAATACCTTGCTAAAGACCATGTAGACAACATCCGCTGTCTTGCCTTCATCCACGTTCCTGGTAACCTCCCTTAAAAAACTCCATAAGATTGGTCAGATATGACCTACCATGCACGAAGCCATGCTGACTATCCTTAATCAGTCCATGTCTATCCAAGTACTTATATATCCGGCCCCTTAGAATACCTTCCAATAACTTTCCCATAATTTATATCAGACTCACCAGCCTACAACTTCCTTATTTATGTCCAGAGCCTTTCCAAAACAGTGGAACAACATTGACTCTCCTCCAATCCTCTGGTACATCTCCTGTTGCTAAGGATGACTTAAATATCTGCTAGGTCCCTGGCAATTTCTGCCTTCCTTCTATAGACTCTATATTCATCTCCTGCATAAATACAGATGCAAATACATATATTTGAGATCTCCCCCATCTCTTTTGGCTCCACATGTAGATTACCAATCTGATCTTCCAGGAGAACAATTTACAATCATTTTGCACTTAACATAACTGTAGAGTCCCTTAGGATTCTCCTTCAGCCTGTCTGCTAGGACAACCATATGCTCTCTCAAAGTTCAAAGTATGTATACATTATACAACCTTGAGATTCGTCTCCTAACAGGCAGCCACAAAACAAAGAAACCCAAGAACAAAACCACATATATATGAAAAAAGATTGTCTAACACCCAATGTGCAGAGAATAAAAAACATGACACCCATAAGAAAATAATAGAATAAAATAACCCATAAAAAGATTGCTGAACACCCAATGTGCAATGAAAAAAGAAAATCATGCTAACAGTAACCGCAAGCAAATAGCATTTCAGAACAAAAGTCTGCAAGTAAATCCAAGCCTCATAGTTCAGCTCAGAGCCAAGTAAACATCGTGGAGCAGCAATCTTAATTGGCTCGTACTCACATTAGCCCTCGGCACCTTAACATTTTCTATCTGGCCCACGCTTAACTTTCCGTCCACACCTCAGGTTCTGCCAGTACGAGCGGTGATCTGATCCCTTCAATCTGGCCTGGCACTCAAATCTCTGTCCAAACAATGGGCTCCGCTGCCTAGACATGCCAGCCTTTGCTACCTCGACTCGGCCCATGAATCTCCATCCAAACAACAAGTTCCACCACTCGATACAGCGGACTTCGCCACCTCAATTTGGCCTGCAAACCTCCATCAAAACATCGTGTTCAGTCACGTTGATACGCTCTGGGGTCCAGACCCCGCGACCATGACCCGGCGTCCGCCCAACCCCTCAAGCTCTTCTACACTCTCGGCAATGGATCCGCCACCTCGCCTCGCCTCAGTTTTGCCACATCAAATTGCCTCCAGGTCCAAAGGGAAGTTACAGACTATTACTTGTGATGATCGTTTGCCAGAAAGGGTGTGGTTAGCAAAGTATTTAGTTGCTATCCTTGTTTCGTTAGCAACCAGCCAGAAGTTGCTGAGGTTCACCCGTGCCACCTTATACCAGAAGCCCTCCTGATTTCTTTCTTTAGTGTTCTCTTGCATTTCTTGTACTCCATAAGCACCTCTTTGTTTCCTACTCGCCTATACTTGCTATGCATCTCCTTTTTCTCTTAACCAGGTTCTCTAGAAAGCCAAAGTTCCCAACATTTGTTATCTTTACCTTTTATTCTGATAGGCACATACAAGCTTTGTACTCACAAAATCTTGTTCTGGAAGGCCTCCTGCTTTACTCTGTATTCTATAGCATGCAGAAGATTGAAAGGAGATTTGGTAGAGGTAGATAAAATGATGAAGGGCACAAATAGGGTAAATGCCAGCAAGCTTTTTCCACTAAGGTTGGGACATGGGTTAAGGGTGAAAGGATAAAAGTTTAAGGGGAACATGAATGGAAACTTCTTCACTCAGAGGGTTGTGAGAGTGTGGAATGAGCTGCCAGCACAATTGGTGCATGCAAGCTTGATTCCAACATTGAAGAGAGGTTTGGGTAGGTACATGGATAGTAGGGATATGGAGGGCTATGGTCCTGGTGTAGGTCAATGGGAGTGTGTAGTTTAAATGGTTTCAGCATGGACTAGATGGGCCAAAGCACCTGTTTCTGCACTGTACTTCTCTATGACTCTGTGACTCTATTCTGACATGCATATAAAAGCTTCATATTCTCAAAATTTTGCTCTCATTTACTGTCTTTTTCCACCTTCTTTTCCAGTCTTGATGATGGTTCTTTGCCTGTTCGATGGTAGGATGTTGTGGAATTGGAAGCTCAGTGTGGACATCGGTGGTGATACTAGCACTTATTGACCATTCTCATGTGTCCCACCCCACCTTCTCTTACAGTAGATAAATTAGGAAGAGGAGAAGGCCACCATACCCTCAGTCCTGTGCTATGGTTCATGTCTGATCTGATTGTAACCCCACTAAGCATGCAAAAGGAATACCCATCATTCCTCTGCTGATCAGCATTCTACACACATTAACAATATTCACACACTCCAAATTTTGAAGCATCATTCCCATTCACGCTATTGGGTTTTGCTTTGTAAGAAGTAATGCCTTGCAAACCCTGCCAGAGTTGTCCGATGTCACCTCCAACCTCGTTCGAAATTATTTCTTTGCCCTTGAAATGGCACTCTGAAAATTATACCTGGTTTCCTGGTACAGACCTGGGTCACCAGCCTTGAATGCCACAGATCTAGCCTTCAGCAGACAACATACCTCCTCGCATACATCATCCCTGGCAGTGCATTCCAGGTACTTACCCTGTCTGTGTAAATGGCCTACCTTTCACATACTTCCTATACTGTCCTCCAGTCACCTTAAAATTATGCACTCTTGCGTTAGCCATTGCCACCCTGGGAAAAAGGTATTGATCATCAAGCCACTTCTCATCCTCCTTCATTCCAGCCAGAAATCTTCGGAGGATAGAGCTTAGTCAAGATGGCACTAAACAGCGACTGCTTTGCTTGCATCTTCAGAAACAGCTTTATTTCCATCTTTAATATCTCTATTTTTCCCTTTCAGGGTTCTTTTGAAGACCCTGACCTGGAGTTACACGTTGACTTCAGTTCTTCGCGGGAATGGGACCCACTCTCAGGATTTCATGACTGGCCGTTATCCGACATGCCTAGGGTGTGGCCTAAGAGTTTGACTCACCTTTGGAGGCCAAGGATCTCGAGGCTCTGGAGATGGGCGGACCAAATGTTGGTGTCTCGGACCAGTATGTCGTGGGAGACAGAAGATCTTTGGCTGTGTGCCCAGAGACCTGAGATCTTTGGGCACAGAGTTCGGAAAAAAGCACGCAGCAGACTTATAACATCGTAAACCAGTGAGCTGTTTGTTATGTCTCCGTTCTTGCTGTGAAACGGAGACTTCTCTTTTTCCCTTATTAGGGGGAGAGAGAGAACCTGTGGTATGTTGAATACCAGATGAATGCGTAGTCTTTGGAGCACTTGCAAGTCTTCATGGATGTATTCATGGATGGTTGCAAAGAAAAAGCATTTCAGGATGTATATTGTATACATTTCTCTGACATTAAATGTATCTTTGAAACCATAAAGAGAAGCCCCAGCTCATTCATCCTCCCCTCATAAAAGATTTCAAGATAAATAAAATCTCTGCGTTTGTGTGGTGTCCCTCTCATTCGATGAATGTTGGTGATATCGGAGGATGGTATTGTGGTTCTGTGTTTACGGATTGGACGATTGTGTTTATGGATTGTGGACTTTTTCAGACTTATGGTTTTTATATTCTGTGTTTCTTTTAATCGGCAGTTCCTTTGCTTTGTTGTGCAAGGGGAGGGGGTTTGGGGGTTGATATTCTGTTAGATTTTTTGTGCAGGGGCCGGGGTTGTTTTTTGGGGGGGAGTTGACATCCTTGTTTTGTTCTGTGTGGGGGAAGAGGGGCTTTTGGGGGGGCGTTGATGATCGGGATGCTGTTCTTTTTTGTGCAGAGAGGGGTGGGTTTGAGGTTTCTCTCTAAACAACTTTCATGCTTTCTTTGTTTTGTGGCTATCTGGAGAAGACGAATCTCAGAGTTGTATATGGATACACACTTTGATAATAAATGAACCTTTGAACTTTTTGAACCATTTTTTTTAAGATAAATAATCCAGGCAGCATCCTGCTAAATCTCCTCTGCACCCTCTCTAAAGCTTCCACATCTTTTCTATAATAAGACTTTGGAAGGACAAACCAAGGTAGAACATACAGGGTTAATGGTAAGGCACTGAGGAGTGCAGTAGAACAGAGGGATCTGGGAATACAGATACAAAATTCTCTAAAGGTGGTGTCACGGGCAGATAGGGTCGTAAAGAGAGCTTTTGGTACATTGGCCTTTATTAATCAAAGTATTGAGTATAAGAGCTGGAATGTTATGTTGAGGTTGTATAAGGCATTGGTGAGGCCGAATCTGGAGTATTGTGTTCAATTTTGGTCACCAAATTACAGGAAGGATATTAATTAGGTTGAAGGAGTGCAGAGAAGGTTTACAAGGATGTTGCCGGGACTTGAGAAACTCAGTTACAGAGAAAGGTTGAATAGGTTAGGACTTTATTCCCTGGAGTGTAGAAGAATGAGGGGAGATTTGATAGAGGTACTGTATATAAAATTATGATGGGTATAGATAGAGTGAATGCAAGCAGACTTTTTCCACTGAGGCAAGGGGAGAAAAAAACCAGAGGACATGGGTTAAGGGTGAGGGGGGAAAAGTTTAAAGGGAACATTAAGGGGGGCTTCTTCACACAGAGAGTGGTGGGAGTATGGAATGAGCTGCCAGACGAGGTGGTAAATGTGGGTTCTTTTTTAACATTTAAGAATAAATTGGACAGATACATGGATGGGAGGTGTATGGAGGGATATGGTCCGTGTGCAGGTCAGTGGGACTAGGCAAAAAATAGTTCAGCACAGCCAAGAAGGGCCAAAAGGCCTGTTTCTGTGCTGTAGTTTTTCTATGGTTTCTATGGTTTCTAAGATGATCAGAACTGAAATCAATACTTCAGCATGGTCTAGCCAGCTTTTTATTGAACTGCAAAATTACCTCGCAGTTCCGGAACTTGTTTGTCTGACTAATGAAGGCCAATATACCACATGCCTTCTTAAATACCCTATCATCTTGCACAGCAACTTTGCAGGATCTATGGATGTAAACCCCAAGATCTGTCTGTTCCTGACATGAACCTTCTACGCTGCCTTCAAGTTTAGCCTTCCAGAATAAATCACCTCACACTTTTCCAGATTGAAACCCCATCTGCCCCTTCTCAGCCTACCTCTGCATGCTATCAATATCCTGTTGTAACCTACAAGAACCTTTTTTTTTGTGCAATCACTCAAGTTGAGTATGATATTCTCCAAATTGTAATATCCAAGTGATACTGTCACTTGGTATGTTCTATTGTGTTGTGTTCTTGATGATCGGAGGCATAGATAGAGTGGACTGCCAGCATCTTATTCCCGGGGTGGCAGTGCATAATTTTAACATGACGGAAGGACAGTATAGAGGATATATAAGATATTAGTTCGGATTCTGAGTGCAATAATATCTTTCCTTTATTGGTGACTATAACTGTACACAATACTCCAGGTGTGTCCTCACCAATGTCTTATATAACTGCAACAAATTACTAACTCCTACACTCAATGCCCTAAATGAATGAGTGAAATTTTGGCAAATGGTGTTTAAGATGGTAAAGTGCGGAGTCCTGAAGACTTGAACTTCAGGTCAAGGTGGTGCCGAGCTGTAGTCTCCATCGAGGCTGTGGCTCAGATTTAGTTGTTTTTTAGTCTGTAGGGATGGTTGTGGGGACAGAGAGGGGAGTTTAGGTGTCAGTATGGGGTTGTGGGACAGGGATCTGAGGGAGTTAGAGGTTAGACTGGAGTCCATATGTCTGTTCCATGCTCCACATTTCAAGGCCAGTGATGTGCGCATGGGTCAAAGGACATGCAGAATCCAGGCATCCACTTCAGAATCAGAACCAGCATGGTCCCAACACCAGCATATCACCAGCATGTAACGTGAAAACTGTTAACTTAGCAGCAGCAGTTCAATGCAATACATAATCTAGCAGAGAGAGAAAAAAAAAGTAATAATAAATAAAATGAAACATAATAATAAACAAGTAAATTATGTATATTGAATTGATTATTAAAACATACGTAAAAAAGTGAGGTAGTGTACAGAGCTTCATTGTTCATTTAAGAATCAGATGGCAGAGGGGAAGAAGCTGTTCCTGAATCGCTGAGTGTGTGCCTTCAGGCTTCTGTATCTCCTACCTGATGGTAACAGTGAGAAAAGGGCATGCCCTGGGTGCCGGAGGTCCTTAATAATGGACGCTGCCTTTCTGAGACTCCACTCCTTAAAGATGTCCTGGGTACTTTGTAGTCTAGTGCCCATGATGGAGCTGACTAGATTTACAAACTTCTGCAGCTTCTTTCGGTCCTGTGCAGTAGCCCCTCCATACCAGACAATGATGCAGCCTGTCAGAATGCTCTCTACGGTACAACTATAGAAGTTTTTGAGTGTATTTGTTGACATGCCAAATCTCTTCAAACTCCTAATAAAGTATAGCCGCTGTCTTGCCTTCTTTATGACGACATCAAAGTCTTGGGACCAGGTTCGATTCTCAGAGATCTTGACACTCAGGAACTTGAAGCTACTCAATCTCTTCACTTCTGATCCCTCTATGAGGATTGGTATGTGTTCCTTCATCTTACCCTTCCTGAAGTCCACGATAAGCTCTTTCGTCTTACTGACGTTGAGTACCAGTTTGTTGTTGCTGCACCATTCTACTAGTTGGCATATCTCACTCCTGTACGCCCTCTCATCACCACCTGAGATTCTACCAACAATGGTTGTATCGTCAGTTAATCTGTAGATGGTATTTGAGCTATGCCTAGCCACACAGTCATGTGTATATAGCGAGTAGAGCAATGGGCTAAGTACACATCTCTGAGCTGCAGCCGTGTTGATCGTCAGCAAAGAGGATATGTTATCACCAATCTGCACAGACTGTGGTCTTCCAGTTTGGAAGTCGAGGATCCAATTACAGAGGGAGGTACAGAGGCCCAGATTCTGTGACTTCTCAATCAGGATTGTGGGAATGATGGTATTAAATGCTGAGCTATAGTCGATGAACAGCATCCTGACGTAGGTGTTTGTTTTGTCTAGGTGGTCTAAAGCTGTGTGAAGAGCCATGGAGATTGCATCTGCTATTGACCTATTGTGATGACAGGCAAATTGCAGTGGGTCCAAGTCCTTGCTGAGGCAGAAGTTCAGTCTAGTCATGACCAACCTCTCAAAACATTTCATCACAGTCGATGTGAATGCTACCAGGCAATAGTCGTTAAGGCAGCCCACATTATTGTTCTTTGGCACTGGTATAATTGTTGCCTTTTTGAAGCAAGTGGGAACTTCTGCCTGTAGCAGTGAGAGGTTGAAAATGTCCTTGAATACTCCTGCTAGTTGGTTAGCACGGGTTTTCAGAGCCTTACTAGGTACTCCATCGGGACCTTCTGCCTTGCAAGGGTTCACTCTCTTTAAAGACATGCTCTTCAAAGACTTCACCCGAAGGCTAACAATGCAGGTGTATGACGAATGTGACAAAGGACATAGATCTGGTAGGCACTGTGCGAGAGGAATAGTGAGGACAAGGGCTGGTAGCCCCTTGGGTCAGCAAGTCCTTCCAGGTTGGTGGAGCAGAGTATCAGATGTCTGTGCAAGCAGGGGAACAAGAGCAAGTGACCCTCTAGGTACGTGAGCTTGCGAGTCCAGTGCTCAAGGCCTGGGGTTCAGAGTCGCATCATAGGCCAGTCCTGGGGCAGTCCTTGGCTAGTACTGTGATGAAGCGCTTTGAGAGACTGGTGATGAAACGTATCAACTCCTGCCTGAGGAGTGACTTGGACCCGCTCCAATTTGCCTCCTGCCACAGCAGATGCCCTGGAACATCTGGACATCAAAGATGCATACATCAGAATGCTCTTCATTGGCTACAGCTCTGTATTTAACACCATCATCCTCTCAAAACTAATTGATAAGCTCCAAGATCTGGGCCTCAAAACATCCTTGTGCAACTAGATCGCAGATTTCCTCACTTCCAGATTCCAGTCAGTTCAGATTGGCAATAACATCTCCTCCATGATGTCCATCTGCACAGATGCACCATAAGGTGAGTGCTTAGCCCTTTGCTCTACTCAGTTTATACTTGTTGTTGGTGTTTTGTATGGCATAGCATAGGAGGGGCAGACACGGGTCTGTCCACTTGGGAGCCAAAATTGGATCAATCTTTGTCTGGCATCTTGTCCACAGCCACTCCAACATGGGTAGCCCTGAGCTGGCATTGCCTGATGGAGTCGTTGAAGCATGCAAGCCTCCACACTTATGACTGTGAAGCTCCAATACCATATTTAAGTTTGATAACAGCACCACTGTTGCTTTTGAACCAAAGGTGGTGGCGAATCGGCAGAGAGGAGGGAAATTGAAACTCTGGCTGAATGGTGCCAAAAATACAAGCTCTCATTAAAAACCAAAGAGCTGATTATTGACTGTAGGAGGAGGAAACTGAAGGTCAATGAGCCAGTCCTCATCAGGGAATCAGTGGTGGAGAGGATCAGTAACCTTGAATTCCTTGGTGCTATCATATCAAAGGATCTGTTCTGGGTTCAGCACATCAGTGCATTACAAAGAAGGCACAACAGCACCTTTCACAGAAGTTTGCACAGATTTGGCAGGTCTTCTAAAACCTCCTCAAACTTCCATAGATGTGTGGTGGAGACTATACTGACTGGCTGTATCATGGCTTGGTACGGAAACACCAACGCCCTTGAATGGAAAAGCCAACAAAAAGGTAGTGGGCACAGCCCAGTCCATCACAGGTAAAGTCCTCCCCACTACTAAACACATCTACAAGGGGCACTGTCACAGGAAAACAGCATCCATCATCAAGGACCCCCACCATCTGGGCCATGCTCTCTTCTGGCTGCTGCCATCAGAAAGGAGGCATGGAAGCCTTGGGTCCCACACCACCAGGTTCAGGAATTGTTATTGCCCCTCAGCCATCAGGCTCTTGAAACAGAAGTGGATAAATTAATTCACCCCACACTGTGGTCCCAACTTATAGACTCACTTTCAAGGGCACTCCTGTTCTCAATATTAGTTATTACATATTTATCTGTTATTATTACTATGTAAATCTTTTTGTACTTGTACAGTTTGTTGTCTTTAGTACATCGACTGGTTGTCCGTCTTTGTGTGTAGTTTTTAATTGATTATACTGTGTTTCTTTTTATTTATTGTGAATGCCTTCAAAAAATGAATCTTAGGGTAATGTATGGTGTCCTATATGTACTTTGATAATAAATTTACATTGAATATTGAACTAGTACCGAAGATCAAAGTTCAAAGGTTATTTAGAAGTCCGGAAGCCAAAAGCTGATGTCCAAAGCTTGGGTGTGTGAGTCTGAAGTCCACTGGGGAGGCCTGGGGCCAGCCTGTTGTCCACAAGTCTGCTGGAGGTCGTCGACCTGTTCTGGGGTTGGAGGATTGTAAATGCGGGTGGTTGGGTGGGAGGAAGGAATGGGACTGTTGTTGTTCTGCTGCTTGTTGTGTTCCGTGATGTTCTGCTCACCATTGTGGACATGCTATGCTGGTAGCAGAATGTGTGGTGATACTTGTGGGCTAACCTCAACACATCCCTAGCTTGTGTTGGTTATTAACACAAACAGCTTATTTCATTGCATCTTTCAATGTACAGGACATGTTATAAATAAGTAAATCTGAAGAATATAAATGGGAAAAAATTTCAAAGTACAAAGGAGCTTACATGTTCCTGTGCATAATTCGCACAGAATTAGGAGTCAGGTGCAGCATGTGGTTAAGATGGCAATTGTTATATAGGTCTGTATTGCAAAAAGGTTGGAGTTTCAAAACTAAGAAAGTATTGTTATAATTCTATAGGACACTGGTGAGACAGGATATCTTAGCCCTAGAGTCAATCAAAAAGAAATTTGCTTGGCTAATTCCTGGATTGTGCAGCTAAAGAAATTTGATCTACATGCTTTGAAATTTAGAAAGGATGGGGGTGATTTTATTGAAAGGCATAAGATCCTAAGAGGGCTTGACAGGGTAAATGTTGGGATCTGTCCACCAGCTGGAGAATCTGAAACAAAGGGACAACAGTAAGGGGTAGATAGTTGCTGGGTTAGCTGCACATGAGCTTCTCACAGGTTGGTGAATCTCTAGAGTTCTGTACCCCGGAGATCTGAGGAAACTATATCACCGGAGACACTTAAAGAGGATGTAGAAGGGATGAGCTTTATTTATCATCCATGCATCAAAACACCGCAACACAGGGGAATGCGTTGTTCTGTGTCAACAACCAACAAGCCTGAGGTTTGTACTGGGGTCAGCCTATAAGTGTTGCCATGCTTCCTGTGCCTACATAGCATGTCCATAACTCACTAACCCTAACTGTGCATCTCTGTAACGTAGGAGGAAACTGGAGCACCTGGAGGAGACCCCAGTGGTCACAGGGGAAAACATACAAACTCCAGCAGAGGGAATCGAAGATCACAGGCGCTATAAAATGCAGTAATTGCTCTAACTGACACTCTACCATGCTGCCTCAGTAGAGCAGTTTGAAAGATCAGGAAACTGAGGGCAATGGAGACTAGCAGAAAAGAGGTGAAACCTGGGCAGATCGGCCATGATCGTGTTGAATAACAGCACAGGCTTGAGGGGCAGTGGCCTAATACTGTTCTTATTTTCTTCTGTTCTTGTATGTTGACACTCACTTTTTCAATCTCCTGCAGATACAAACCTCTACCCTTCCAACCTTGCTTTATTAGGCCATCAACTATTCCACTGAGGTTTGATTCCAGAACTTGGGCTGTCTGTAGAGAACAGTCTTGTGGGCACTATAGAGACAGGAACTACCCAAGTTCCAGCAGGGACACTTTTATGTGTACCACACAGTAGAATGAAGTAAATCTTTTTTAAAAATGACACATTAAATATGTGTCATTTTAAATATAAGAACCTGCAGAAAAAACTAAAATTCAACGGAAGTGAAAAATATGACAGAACATATCCGATCAACATTACCAAAATTATATCATATTAGACGACCCTACCCAGTGCAAGTAAACTCCATGACTCTATGCAACTATGATGTTATTTCCGCATTTCAGAGGAGTCCAGATAAGTACATGATAGAGGATTATGCTTCAGAACAATGGGACCAGAGAGAAAAATTGTTCGGCACAGACTAGATACGCCAAAGTGCCTGTTTCTGTGTTGTAATGCTCTGACTCTAACTGACAAAGATCCTGTTTAAGATTATTTAGAGTGACATTTCACCTTTATTGGCAGGGTGGGAACAATTTACAAAAAGAGCAGTTTGACACAGACAGCATTTTTGATGATTAGTGAAGATACAAGAATTCCAAATATGGAATGAAATCTGATGAAACGTTTGCAATTGAGTTCCGGTTTCTACAATAGGTCGATCTATGTTAGAAAAGGAACAGGCAAAGTAATATTTCTAATGTAGCCTCTCAGAAAAATATCAATAATCAACAATGATTATTGCATTCTTTTTACCGAGAGGTACGACTCTAGTAATTCATCTTGTTCCTAGCTTGTTGGTGACAAAATCAGATTTTCAGTAACTATGGTGTCATACAGAACAAAAACAGGCCTTTTGGCCCAACTGGTTTAAACCAACCAACATGCTGATTTAAGTTAGTCCTAGTTTCCAACGTTGGTCCACGTCCTTCTAAACCAGGGGATCCCAACCATTTTATGACTTGGACTCCCACTATTAACTGAGGGGTCTGTGGACTCTAGGTTGGGGACCCCTGATCTAAACCTTTTCTATCCTTATATGTACTGTCAATGTCAGCAAGTATAGAGGAGATTTGACCTAACCGCAGAGCAGTGAAGCATCTTTAATAGTGAGAGAATCACTTACTGCAAAATAACAAGCTACGAGGGGCCACAAAACAAGAGAGAACGGATACTTAACACAACAAGACAACAAGGTAGCTGAAAGCTAGTTCAGTGGGTGAACAAAGGGAAGGAAGAACGGCAGGCTTGTTGGCTTGTTCTCAGTCTCCGGCCCATTAACAGCTCTGATGGACTGTAGCTATTTGCAAGGGGTGTGGAGCGATAAACTAGCAGAGCTTTGTAGAGACTTTTTGCCTTCAGTAGGAGATTCTCAACAGTTTATGCTGCTCTTTCCACTACACCATTTGCCTGTGGGTACCATGGACTGCTTGTCTGGTGTTTGAACTCATCATCCCTAGCAAAGGCTTTGAATTCTGAGCGGCTGAATTGTGGACCGTTGTCTGAGTAGTATCTCTGGTATTCCATGGTGAGTGAATACAGCTTTCAGGTGCTGAATGACTGCTGCTGAGGATGTAGAGGACAGCTTGGACAGCTTATTACCATTCTGTGAGTGGTAACCCACAGAGAGAAGATGTTTCTCTCTTTTCAGCTCAAAACCATCTGTGCCTGCAATTTGCCATAGAAAGTCTAGGAATTCAGTGGGATGGAGAAGTTCAGCATGATTTTTGTGCAGTTTTTTACATGTTTAATGTTGGTTTACATAATCTCCTCAATGTGTGCTCAGACCAGGCCACCACACAGATTGCCTTGCTCTTAGGTGACATTTTTTGATGCCTTGATGCTCTTTGTGGATTTGACTGATGATTTTGGCATGCATAGAAGCAGGAATTGAGAGTCTGGAGTCTTTTAGTAGCAAACCATCAAAAATGGTGAGTGTGTCTCTTTTAAGCCAGTAAGGTCTGAGTTCGTGAGCTCCTTTTGGAACAGTTTGGTCACCCATGCTCACGGTATTGCATGACCTTGATGCAGATTTGGTCCTTTTTCAACTCAGTACAAATTTCATCCAGTTTACTCTGTGATGCTGCAAAACTTTCACATACTTGAGCTATGTAGATGTTGGTATCTTCCATGAAGTTGGAGTCAGCTTCTGTCCACTCACTTTTGCATAGCATCCTTGACAGAGTGTCTGGTGTTGTGAAAGAATTACCAGCGACAGGTTCAACGTCATGATAGTGTTGCACAGGCCTTATTCTGAATCTTTGCAGATGTGGAGGTAAGTCATTCAAGTGTTTCAAGCTGAGGAGACTGACAAGTGGCTTGCGGTCTGTTTCAAGTAGAAACTTAATGCCTATCAAGCAAACAACAGGAATTCTGCAGATGCTGGAAATTCAAGCAACACACATAAAAGTTGCTGGTGAACGCAGCAGGCCAGGCAGCATCTCTAGGAAGAGGTGCAGTCGACGTTTCAGGCCAAGACCCTTCATCAGGACTAACTGAAGGAAGAGTGAGTAAGGGATTTGAAAGTTGGAGGGGGAGGGGGAGATCCAAAATGATAGGAGAAGACAGGAGGGGGAGGGATGGAGCCAAGAGCTGGACAGGTGATAGGCAAAAGGGATATGAGAGGATCATGGGACAGGAGGTCCGGGAAGAAAGACAGGGGGGGGGGGAACCCAGAGGATGGGCAAGGGGTATATTCAGAGGGAGAAAAAGGAGAGTGAGAGAAAGAATGTGTGTATAAAAATAAGTAACAGATGGGGTACGAGGGGGAGGTGGGGCATCAGCGGAAGTTAGAGAAGTTGATGTTCATGCCATCAGGTTGGAGGCTACCCAGACGGAATATAAGGTGTTGTTGCTCCAACCTGAGTGTGGCTTCATCTTTACAGTAGAGGAGGCGGTGGATAGACATGTCAGAATGGGAATGGGATGTGGAATTAAAATGTGTGGCCACTGGGAGATCCTGCTTTCTCTGGCGGACAGAGCGTAGATGTTCAGCAAAGCGGTCTCCCAGTCTGCGTCGGGTCTCGCCAATATATAAGAGGCCACATCGGGAGCACCGGACGCAGTATATCACCCCAGTCGACTCACAGGTGAAGTGTTGCCTCACCTGGAAGGACTGTTTGGGGCCCTGAATGGTGGTAAGGGAGGAAGTGTAAGGGCATGCGTAGCACTTGTTCCGCTTACACGGATAAGTGCCAGGAGGGAGATCAGTGGGGAGGGATGGGGGGGACGAATGGACAAGGGAGTTGCGTAGGGAGCGATCCCTGCGGAATGCAGGGGGTGGGGAGAGAAAGATGTGCTTAGTGGTGGGATCCCGTTGGAGGTGGCGGAAGTTACGGAGAATAATATGTTGGACCCGGAGGCTGGTGGGGTGGTAGGTGAGGACCGGGAGAACCCTATTCCTAGTGGGGTGGCGGGAGGATAGGGTGAGAGCAGATGTACGTGAAATGGGGGAGATGCGTTTAAGAGCAGAGTTGATAGTGGAGGAAGGGAAGCCCCTTTCTTTAAAAAAGGAAGACATCTCCCTCGTCCTAGAATGAAAAGCCTCATCCTGAGAGCAGATGCGGCGGAGACGGAGGAATTGCGAGAAGGGGGTGGCGTTTTTGCAAGAGACAGGGTGAGAAGAGGAATAGTCCAGATAGCTGTGAGAGTCAGTAGGCTTATAGTAGACATCAGTGGATAAGCTGTCTCCAGAGACAGAGACAGAAAGATCTAGAAAGGGGAGGGAGGTGTCGGAAATGGACCAGGTAAACTTGAGGGCAGGGTGAAAGTTGGAGGCAAAGTTAATAAAATCAACGAGTTCTGCATGCGTGCAGGAAGCAGCGCCAATGCAGTCGTCGATGTAGCGAAGGAAAAGTGGGGGACAGATACCAGAATAGGCACGGAACATAGATTGTTCCACAAAGCCAACAAAAAGGCAGGCATAGCTAGGACCCATACGGGTACCCATAGCTACACCTTTAGTTTGAAGGAAGTGGGGGGAGCCAAAGGAGAAATTATTAAGAGTAAGGACTAATTCCGCTAGACGGAGCAGAGTGGTGGTAGAGGGGAACTGATTAGGTCTGGAATCCAAAAAGAAGCGTAGAGCTTTGAGACCTTCCTGATGGGGGATGGAAGTATATAGGGACTGGACATCCATGGTGAAAATAAAGCGGTGGGGGCCAGGGAACTTAAAATCATTGAAAAGTTTAAGAGCGTGAGAAGTGTCACGAACATAGGTCGGAAGGGATTGAACAAGGGGGGATAAAACTATGTCGAGGTATGCAGAAACGAGTTCGGTGGGGCAGGAGCAAGCTGAGACAATAGGTCGGCCAGGACAGGCAGGTTTGTGGATCTTGGGTAGGAGGTAGAAACGGGAAGTGCGAGGTGAGGGAACTATAAGGTTGGTAGCAGTGGATGGGAGATCCCCTGAGTGGATAAAGTCAGTGATGGTGTGGGAGACAATGGCCTGGTGCTCCTTAGTGGGGTCACGATCGAGGGGTAAATAAGAGGAGGTATCCGCGAGTTTTCGCTGTGCCTCGGCAAAGTCCTGACGAAGGGTCTCGGCCTGAAACGTCAACTGCACCTCTTCCTAGAGATGCTGCCTGGCCTGCTGCGTTCACCAGCAACTTTTATGTGTGTTGCCTATCAAGCAGCCACTGAAGTGTTCACAAGCCCACACGGGAGATAGCGTCTTCTTTTCAATTTGGGTGTAGTGCTGTTCAGTATGACTCTTTATGCATATGCCACCAGTTTCCAAACACCACTCCAGTATTGCATGAAAACTTCCCCGCGACCAAAGGAAGAGGAGTCTGCTGAGATCTTGGTAGTTTCATTCAAATCAAAGAACACCAATGCTGGTGGAGAGGTAAGTTCTGTTTTAAGTGGTGAGAACAACTTCTCTTGTGGTGCGTCCCAGGTCCAAACATTTCAGAGAGAGGAGATCACGTGGTGAGTTTGTTTTCTTTGCCAAATCTGGAGTTAACTTTCCCAGCTGGTTTACCATGCCAAGGAAACTGTGGGTTCCTCATACATTCATAGGTTGTTCCATGTTCTGAACAGCTTGTCTGAAACTTGCTGCACTCCCTTTGAGGAAAGTTGGTGGCCTAAGAACTTCACTTCCAACTTTGAAAATTAACATTTCTTTTTGTTCAGGGAGATTCCGGCCTGTTTCACTTTAGAAACATAAAAATAAAGAAAACCTATAGCACAATACAGGCCCTTCAGCTCACAATGCTGTGCCAAACATGTATGTATTTTAGAAATGACCTAGGGTTACCCATAGCCCTCTATTTTTCTAAGCTCCATGTACCTATCCAGAAGTCTCTTTAAAGACCCTATCGTATCTGACTCCACCACTGTCGCCAGCAGCCCACTCCACGCACTCACCACTCTGTGTAAAAAATTTACCCCTGACATTTCCTCTGTACCTACTTCCAAGCACCTTAAAACGGTGCCTTTTCGTGTTAGCCATTTCAGCCCTGGGAAAAAGCCTCTGACTATCCACACGATCAGTGCCTCTCATCATCTTATACACCTCTATCAGGTCACGTCTCATTCTCCGACGCTCCAAGAAGACAAGGCTGAGTTCACTCAATCTATTCTCATAAGGCATGCTCCCCAATCAAGGTAACATCCTTGTAAATCTCCTCAACACATTTTCTATAGTTTCCACATCCTTCCTATAGTGAGGTGACCAGCACCGAGCGCAGTACTCCAAGTGGGGTCTGACTAGGTTCCTATATAGCTGCAACATTACCTCTCAGCTCTTTCTCCAAGGCAGCTTTCACTCTTCTGCTATGTTCCTTACTTAAGCCCCTGAAGATGAGTATATTGTCCATGTGAAAGACTACTCCTTCTAGTCCCTCCAAATTTTGGTTCATCCTCATGTGAAAGAGTTGAAAGACTGATGAGATACCAAAAGGGAGTCTTTTGAAGGCATAGTGTCCATATGGTGTGATAGAGGTTGTGAGCTTCTGAGTCATGAGCTAAGTGGATCTGCCAGAACCCTGAGTTTGCATCTAGTTTGGTGACGAACTTTGCTCCACCTGACATACCTAATGTGTGCTCAATAGAGGACAGAATAAACTTCTCCCGCCTTGCTGTATTATTCAATTTTTGTAGATCAACACAAATCTTCACTGTTCCATCTGGCTCGGGAACAGGAACAATGCCCACACACCAGTCAGTAGGTCCATTCACTCTAGTTATGATGTCAAGCACCTCCACTCTCTTAAGTTCAGCTTTGGCTTTCTTCATGAAAGCAACTGGTATACATCTTGCTGTGGTCAGAGAGTAGGGGCCTGGTGGGGGGCCATGGGCGAGTGGTTGGCGACTTGCGCTGGCTCCCCCACTGGACTTAGTCTGGTGAGGAGGGTGTGAGGACACCCAGCAGGACTGAAAAAAACAAAACATGACAAAGGGCGGATGAGATCCTTGTGAGCCAACGGCCATCTTCCGTGGAAGAGATTAAAGCCTCGCCACCTATCTACAAATCGTATGTTATGCACCTAGTTAGAAGAGACATGATGAACTTTGGCACTGCTCCGTGTGCCTGGACCTGCCCAAGGCCTCTGCCTAAGGAAGGGCCGAGCTCAAAGAAGCGACCGCGGCTGGAGGCTGACACGGCCTCGGGCTCCGGTTCGGCGGGGACGGCGGCAGGCGGTGCCAAGACGGCCAGCGAGAACAAACTGGAGGAGAGGCTGTACTCAGTGCTGTCGCAAGATCGAAGAAGATGGAGGTGCATAGCCGCCGATCAATTCGAAGAAGGAAGTCTGAGAATCGGAGCGGGAGTGCAGAGGAAGCCATTTTTGAATTTTTCGGGTTTTTTTCCATCGGCGTTCAGAGAGGTGGGACTGCGCAGGCATGTGACGTTGGGCAGTGAAGCGCGGAAAATTTAAAAGGAACAGAGCCTTATACAGCGGGCAGCGTCGTTTGCGGTTTGCGAAGTGAGCCGGGAGCAGAGTGAAGGCTTAAGTGTGTCAGCTCTACAGGCTTAGGCGGAAACGGGCGAGGCGAGGAAGGTTTGGTATTCATTTTTTGTTGTTATTTGAGGAGGGGGCAGTATGAGTGTGAGGGCAGTTTGTTGTTCTCGGTGCCGGATGTGGGAGGTCCTGGAGTCTCCAAGCCTCCCAGACATCCACATCTGCACCAAGTGCGCCAAGATGCAGCTCCTAAGGGACTGCGTTAGGGAACTGGAGCTGCAGCTCGATGACCTTCATCTGGTCGGAGAGACTGAGGAGTGGATAGAGAGAAGTTACGGGCAGGTGGTCACACCAGGGCCACGGGAGGCAGACAAGTGGGTCACGCTTAGGAGGAGGAAGGGGAAGAGTCAGGTAATAGAGAGTACCCCGGTGGCTGTGCCCCTTGACAATAGGTACTCCTGTTTGAGTACTGTTGGGGGGGACAGCTTACCCGGGGGAAGCGACAGTGGCCGTGCCTTCAGCACAGAGTCCGGCCCTGTAGCTCAGAAGGGTAGGGAAAGGAAGGGGAGGGCAGTAGTAATAGGGGACTCAATAGTTAGGGGGACAGATAGGCGATTCTGTGGACGCAGTCCAGAGACCCGGATGGTAGTTTGCCTTCCTGGTGCCAGGGTCCGGGATATTTCTGATCGTGTCCAAGATATCCTGAAGTGGGAGGGTGAGGAGCCAGAGGTCGTGGTACATATAGGTACCAATGACATAGATAGGAAAAGGGAAGAGGTCCTGAAAGGAGAATATAGGGAGTTAGGAAGGGAGTTGAGAAAAAGGACCGCAAAGGTAGTAATCTCGGGATTACTGCCTGTGCCACGCGACAGTGAGAGTAGGAATGCAATGAGGTGGAGGATAAATGCGTGGCTGAGGGATTGGAGCAGGAGGCAGGGATTCAAGGTTTTGGATCATTGGGACCTCTTTTGGCGCTGGCGTGACCTGTACAAAAAGGATGAGTTACACTTGAATCCTAGGGGAACCGATATCCTGGCGGGGAGATTTGCAAGGGCTACTGAGGTGACTTTAAACTAGAATGGTTGGGGGGGTGGTGGGAATCAAACTAAAGAGACTAGGAGAGAGGAGGTTAGTTCACAACAGGGGGATGGGAACCAGTGCAGAGAGACAGAGGGGTGTAAAATGAGGGTAGAAGCAAAAAGTAGTAAGGTGAAAAGTAAAAGTGGCAGGCCGGCAAATCCAGGGCAAAAATCAAAAAGGGCCACTTTTCAATATAACTGTATAAGGGCTAAGAGAGTTGTAAAAGCGAGTCTGAAGGCTTTGTGTGTCAATGCAAGGAGCATTCGTAACAAGGTGGATGAATTAAAAGTGCAGATTGTTATTAATGAATATGATATAGTTGGGATCATAGAGACATGGCTCCAGGGTGACCAAGGATGGGAGCTCAACATTCAGGGATATTCAATATTCAGGAGGGATAGACATGAAAGAAAAGGAGGTGTGGTAGCATTGCTGGTTAGAGAGGAGATTAACGCAATAGAAAGGAAGGACATTAGCTGGGAGGATGTGGAATCGATATGGGTAGAGCTGCATAACACTAAGGGGCAGAAAACACTGGTGGGAGTTGTGTACAGGCCACCTAACAGTAGTAGTGAGGTTGGGGATGGTATTAAACAGGAAATTAGAAATGTGTGCAATAAAGGAACAGCAGTTATAATGGGTGACTTCAATCTATATATAGATTGGGTGAATCAAATTGGTAAGGGTGCTGTGGATGAGGATTTCTTGGAATGTATGCGGGATGGTTTTTTGAATCAACATGTCGAGGAACCAACTAGAGAGCAGGCTATTCTAGACTGGGTATTGAGCAATGAGGAAGGGTTAATTAGCAATCTTGTCGTGAGAGGCCCCTTGGGTAAGAGTGACCATAGTATGGTGGAATTCTTCATTAAGATGGAGAGTGACATAGTAAATTCAGAAACAAAGGTTCTGAACTTAAAGAAGGGTAACTTTGAAGGTATGAGACATGAATTAGCTAAGGTAGACTGGCAAATGACACTTAAAGGGTTGAAAGTGGATATGCAATGGCAAGCATTTAAAGATCGCATGGATGAACTACAACAATTGTTCATCCCAGTTTGGCAAAAGAATAAATCAAGGAAGGTAGTGCACCCGTGGCTGACAAGGGAAATTAGGGATAGTATCAATTCCAAAGAAGAAGCATACAAATTAGCCAGAAAAAGTGGCTCACCTGAGGACTGGGAGAAATTCAGAGTCCAGCAGAGGAGGACAAAGGGCTTAATAAGGAAGGGAAAAAAAGATTATGAGAGAAAACTGGCAGGGAACATAAAAACTGACTGTAAAAGCTTTTATAGATATGTGAAAAGAAAAAGGTTGGTTAAGACAAATGTAGGTCCCCTACAGACAGAAACAGGTGAATTGATTATGGAGAGCAAGGACATGGCAGACCAATTGAATAATTACTTTGGTTCTGTCTTCACTAAGGAGGACATAAATAATCTTCCGGAAATAGTAGGGGACAGGGGCTCCAGTGAGATGGAGGAACTGAGGGAAATACATGTTAGTAGGGAAGTGGTGTTAGGTAAATTGAAGGGATTAAAGGCAGATAAATCCCCAGGGCCAGATGGTCTGCATCCCAGAGTGATTAAGGAAGTAGCCCAAGAAATAGTGGATGCATTAGTGATAATTCTTCAAAACTCTTTAGATTCTGGTCTAGTTCCTGAGGATTGGAGGGTGACTAATGTAACGTAATGCTTTTTAAGAAAGGAGGAAGCGAGAAACCGGGGAATTATAGACCGGTTAGCCTAACATCGGTGGTGGGGAAACTGCTAGAGTCAGTTATCAAAGATGTGATAACAGCACATTTGGAAAGTGGTGAAATCATCGGACAAAATCAGCATGGATTTGTGAAAGGAAAATCATGTCTGACGAATCTCATAGAATTTTTTGAGGATGTAACTAGTAGAGTGGATAGGGGAGAACCAGTGGATGTGGTATATTTGGATTTTCAAAAGGCTTTTGACAAGGTCCCACACAGGAGATTAGTGTGCAAACTTAATGCACACGGTATTGGGGGTAAAGTATTGATGTGGATAGAGAATTGGTTGGCAGACAGGAAGCAAAGAGTGGGAATTAACGGGACCTTTTCAGAATGGCAGGCAGTGACTAGTGGAGTACCGCAAGGCTCAGTGCTGGGACCTCAGTTGTTTACAATATATATAAATGACTTGGATGAGGGAATTAAATGCAGCATCTCCAAGTTTGCGGATGACACGAAGCTGGGCGGCAGTGTTAGCTGTGAGGAGGATGCTAAGAGGATGCGGGGTGACTTGGATAGGTTGGGTGAGTGGACAAATTCATGGCAGATGCAATTTAATGTGGATAAATGTGAGGTGGCAAAAACAGGAAAACAGATTATTATCTGAATGGTGGCCGATTAGGAAAAGGGGAGGTGCAATGAGACCTGGGCATCATTGTACACCAGTCATTGAAAGTGGGCATGCAGGTACAGCAGGCGGTGAAAAAGGCGAATGGAATGCTGGCATTTATAGCAAGAGGATTCGAGTACAGGAGCAGGGAGGTACTACTGCAGTTGTACAAAGCCTTGGTGAGACCACACCTGGAGTATTGTGTGCAGTTTTGGTCCCCTAATCTGAGGAAAGACATCCTTACCATAGAGGGAGTACAAAGAAGGTTCACCAGATTGATTCCTGGGATGGCAGGACTTTCATATGATGAAAGACTGGATGACCTAAGCTTATACTCGTTGGAATTTAGAAGATTGAGGGGGTATCTTATTGAAACGTATAAAATCCTAAAGGGATTGGACAGGCTAGATGCAGGAAGATTGTTCCCAATGTTGGGGAAGTCCAGAACGAGAGGTCACAGTTTGAGGATAAAGGGGAGCCTTTTAGGACCGAGATGAGGAAAAACTTCTTCACACAGAGAGTGGTGAATCTGTGGAATTCTCTGCCACAGGAAACAGTTGAGGCCAGTTCATTGGCTATATTTAAAAGGGAGTTATATATGGCCCTTGTGGCTAAAGGGATCAGGGGGTATGGAGGGAAGGCTGGTACAGGGTTCTGAGTTGGATGATCAGCCATGATCATACTGAATGGCGGTGCAGGCTCGAAGGGCCGAATGGCCTACTCCTGCACCTATTTTCTATGTTTCTATGACCCCGGATTCGGGACGGCACCCACTGACTGTGGTCAGAGAGTAGGGTATCACTCCTGGCCTCATTTGGGTAAGGTACTCTTCTTTCAGTACCCCCAGGCCTGTGAACAACTCCGGGAACTTCTCCTGCCACTGAACATTGTCTAGCGAATCCAGCGTTGCAATGAGGTTCAGCTTCTTGATGGCATGTCTTCCCAGTAGTGCTGAGAAGAGATTCTGAACAACATAGACATCCTCTTCTAACCCTGTCTGAATTGTGCTCTTCTTTGACCTCCCGAGGAGCTGTTTTTGAGTGTTTTTATAACGGCCAGCTCTATTGCATTGGTGGCATTTCCCTTCTTTTGCTGGACAGAGCTCTTTGATGTGGAATGGAGACTTGCCGCATCTCCTGCAGTTGGAAGTTTTCCCTGCTCTTTGTTTCACTTGTCTGTTTTTTTTGAGCTGAGCTCTACTGTCTCTTCTTTCTGCAGTCTTTCTGACTGCATCTTATTTGTACTCTTCCTTTTGTACAGCTTTTAGTTTTACCTCAGCATCGTTTTCGTGCCTGAGATTTGCCTGGTGCTGATGAACATTCTCACGCCGCCTGACCATAGTAGTAGCTTTCTCTAGTGTGAGATTTGCCTGCAGCTGGAGGCTCTCTGACAATTTGGTGCCTAGTAGCCTGACAACAATCCTGTCTCTAATGAGCTCATCTCTTAGATTTCCACATGCGCGGTTCTGGTCAACCCACTATAGGGAGGACGTTGAGGCTTTGCAGAGGGCACTGAAGAGGTTTACCAGGGTGTTGCCTGACTTGGCGGGCATGTGCTATCATGATAAACTTGGGCTGTTTCCTCTGGAGCAGCGGAGGCTGAAGGGGAGATCAGACAGAGGGTTATAAGATTATGAGAGCCATCGACACAGGGAGTATCTGTTTCCCAACATTTAAGTGTCTAATACCAGAGGGTATGCATTGAAGGCAAGAGCGGGTAGATTCAAAGTGGATGTGAGGGCAAGTTTCTTTACTTAGAGTGTGGAGGATGCCTGGAATGAGCTAACTGGTATGGTGGTAGAGGCAAATATATTAGACGCTTTTAAGAAACATTTAGATAGGCACATGGATGTAAAAAAGATGGGGGTATATTGACAGAAACAGAATCAGAATCAGGAGAGATTAGTGTTTGGGTGTTGTTGATTTGCTTTTAAGCTGGTTCAGCACAACATTGCAGGCTGAAGGGCCTTTTTGTGTGCTGTACTGTCCTATGTTCTTATTATCGGAGTTTTACTGTAAGATGATGTGTTTTGAGGCAGCAAATATTGCAAAAGTATTTGAGGCATGAGTTATGTGTTATGATGTATCATGGTGAAGAACAGCATGGTGTTTTTCCTAAGGTGCTAGTCAGTATTTATCCTTTGTGTATCTTTGCTAGAACAGGTGATCTTGTTCTCATCACATGCTGAAGGGACTAGAAATGATTGAGTGAAATTGATTTCTACATTTTAGCAGGTGATTGCATCTCAAAATAAGTCGGCTGCTTTAGATGGCCAGAGTCCAAGTGGCACTGTGTAAGTACAAATCGCTCTATTGTTAGCTCTATTAGCAGTGGATTAGGGGAAGAGATGTACAGGGTGTTGAAGAAAGAATACGTAAACATAAGTTGTACAAGGCATTGGTGAGGCCATGTCTGATGTATTGTGCACAGCTTTTGTTGCCCTGTTAGAACAAAAGTGTCATTAAGATAGAAAGAATGCAAAGAACATTTAGGAGAACGTTAGGACTTGATTCAGTTTTATCTATCACAAGTACATGGAAACACACAGTGAAATGTGTCATTTGCATTAACTACCAACACACCCAAGGATGTGCTGGGGGCAGCCCGTAAGCGTTGCTGCACATTTCAGCACCAATATAACATGTCCACAGACATAGCATGCTCGACAGATCAACATAGAACACAACTAGCAACAAACAGTAGCAAAACCAACTCCATTCTTCCCTCACAAAATAATCAGCAGATGCTGGGGTCAAAGCAACACTCACAACACACTGGAGGAACTCAGCAGGTTGGGCAGCATCGGTAGAAAAGATCGGTCGACGTTTCGGGCCGGAACCACGAATGCTGCCCGACATGCTGAGTTCCTCCAGCATGTTGTGAGTGTTGCTCCATTCTTCCCTCCCTCCCACCACCAACCCACACACATACACAACCTTTAACCCCAGAACGGGCCACCTTCAGCCTCCAGCAGACTTGTGGATTCACAGACACTGGGCCCCAACTTCCGCAGCGACTCTGAGATTCGTAGACTCCAGTCTCCAGCCATTGGACCTCGAATCCTGGACTTTAGATCGACCTTCGAACTTCAGTCCGGACCTCCAATCCACCTTCAGGCTTCGATCTTTGTTGTCAACTCAGGACTCGCATATGGTGATGAATGAAGGCCCAAACTCTGGCCTCAACTTATTCCTTGGAGCGTAGGAAACTGATGAGTTATCTTAGAGAAGTGTATAAAAATCACGAGGAGTGCAGAAAGGGTGAACTCACACCATCTTTTTCCGAGGGAAAGGGAATCAAAGACAAGAGGTATTGGTTTAAGGTGGGAAAGGGAAAGATTTAAGACGGATCTGAGGGCAACTTTTTCCATACAGAGTGGTACGTATATAGAAGTGGTTGAGGCAGATGCAATAACATCTAAAAGACATTTGGACAGGTGGATAGGAAAAGTTTAGGCAGATTCAGGCTGCAGGAGCCATGTATCCATTTTCGGCCTATTATATTTTGCGTTACGCGTTCTTATTATGGGTCACAGTAATTCGTCACGTGGGTGGGGATGTGGTAGAGGTAAATGACTATGGTCACGTATGCACCCTTTGTGCATTTAGTTTAGTTAGAGAAAGACTTGGTTGGGTATATTTTGTTGAGCGCTAATGTTACTTTATTAACTTTGCTTACTTTGCTAACTTCACTTGCTGTGTATCATTATTAATTTCACTATCGCTACAATTATTTTTTTTATTTTGTTATTTTGTTTATTTCGCTAATTCTGATATCCTTAATTTTGATCGCTCCTCCTTGCTGGTTTTGTAATAACGGATGGAATGTACTTTTCTCTACTCGGAACTCAGGTTATTTGGAAGCACGTCATACAATGTTAATTCCCTCACTCAGTCTCTGAGCAGTTTTGGTTTGTTTTATAAGTAGCCGCTACATGGGCCAAACACAAATGGACTAGTTTAGATCGGAATATTGATTGTCATGGACAAATTGAGTTGAAGACGCTGTTTCTGTGCTGTGTAACTCTGTGACTCTGTAAGAGGAAGGATTAGTTATTCAGACAAAGGCATAATAGAGATAGAAAGTCCCTTATTACAATAGCTGTTGCCACAGGGATCATATTCCCTGCAATTATATCGTTAAGTTCGCTGATGACACAACAGTGGTGGGGCTCATCACCAACAAAGATGAGACGGCCTACAGAGAGGAGGTGGAAGAGTTTGAGGCCTCATACCAGGCAAATAACCTCTTCCTTAAAGGTTACTAGACAAAGGGAATGGTTATCAACTTCAGGAGAACTCACACCATTCTCGTTCCCCTTTGGCAGCACAGCAGTGGAGACTCCTGGGAGGGCACATCACGCACTATTTCTCTTGGGTCCAGAGCACATCCTACACAGACAAGAAAGCTCACCCACACCTCATTTCCAAGGAGGCTGAAGAGAGCTGGATTTGCACATCCATACTCACGTCATTCTACAGATGCAGAGTAGAGAGCTTCCTAACAAGATGCATCACTGCTTGGTATGGAATCTGCACTGTAGCTGACAGAGAGGCTCTAATACAGCCCCAGCGCATTACTGGAACCAGCCTACCCGATATTAAAGAAATACGGTATACAGAGAACTGTGCAGAAAAGGGCCAGTAACATCATAATGCATCCCACACACCCTGCATGTGAACTGTTTGTTGAACTCCCATCAGGGAGGAGTCTACATAGTATCCATGCCAGGACCACCAGAATTGAAAAGTAATTACTTTCCCCGAGCGGTAAGACTTATCAACACCTCCACCCATTAGCTCCACCACTACTTTATTAGTTCTGTCAGTCGCCTTTTGTGCAACCTAGGCATACAATCAAACTATGTACATAAGCTATCTTATGGATTTATATTTATTGTGTGTTCTTTAATTATTATTATGTTCTTTATCTTTTGGGGGGGCGGGGGTTTCCGCTATATCAGATCCGCAGTAACAATTATTTCATTCTCTTTACACTTGTGTGCAGGAAATGATATTAAAACGTTTTGAATCTTGAATTCACTTTGAAGAAGATTTAGACGGATACTTGTAGAAAATATTACAGGATAAACCATATGCAAAAAGAATGGAAATTGGAGTAAAGTAAGAACATGCACCTCCAGATCTGACACTCCTGCCTTGTAACCCAACCTTTCCCTGGGTCGAGTCCCTTTGTAGAATCACAAAAGCTTGGGATGACACTTTTGTGGAAGGAGGCTTGTATTTCCAAAGGAACCGCCTTTTGGAGAAGGCGTTTAATAGCTGCACTGCCTATATCAGAGGTGGATGTAAATTCTTTTTCTAGTGATCCTCTCTGCTTTTCAGGAAGACAAAATGAAAGGTACTATTTTGGTAAGGCCGTGTTTGAAGCATTCTGTGCCATTCTGCTCGTGCCATTACAGGAAGGACGTGGACACATTGGGCAGGGTGCAGAAGACGTTTACAGGGATGCTGTCAGGATTAGAGAGTATTAACTATAGAAGTTGGACAACCTTGTTTTCTCTGGGGCATCAGAGGCTGAAGGGAGACCTGACAGAAGTTCATCCAAAGATAAGCTGCATACTATATTTAGAGTAGACAGTCAGAATCTTTTTCCAAGGGAAAGAAATGTCAAATACTAGCGGACAGGTGATAGCGATAAGTTCAAAGGAGATGTGTGGGGCATGTTTTTAACACAGAGTGATTACTACCTGCAATGGGCTGCCAAGGGTGGTGCTGGAAGCAGGTACAATAGTGGCATTTAAGGGCTTTTAAAAAGGCATGTGAAGATGCAGGGAATAGAGAGATATAGATCAGAGTCTAATTTGGCATCATCATCAGCACAGGCGTGATCGCTGCATCAGTTATTCTCAGTTTCCTAGCCAATATTCGGCTATCAGAGAGCATCACTGATCTGTTCAATAGCACATGGTGTATGACTGTGCCTCGTTGATAATGAGAGCTTGCTGTGGACCTTGGGTACCACTAGCAAGGCAAGCATTTATTACCCATCCCTAAATGCCTTTAAGGTGATGGAGGTGACCTGCCTGCTTGTTATTCTTTGGTGAAGGTGCTCCCTAGAATTGCTGGGGAAGGAAGCCCAGGACGTAGACCCAGCAGTGATAAAGAAATGATAATATATTTCCAAGAAAAGGTGTCATGCACTGCCCTTTGGTTCTCAATGGAGATTGTGGAGTGGCGACTGCTGTTGAAGTGCATTCTGTAGATGGTACACACTGTGTGTGGGTGGTGAAGGGACCAAAAATTTAAACTAATGGACTTCCTTCCAGTCATGCTGCAACTTTGTCTCAGATCATCATGAGTGATCATCCAGGCAAGTGTAGATTTTTCCAAGGCCGTACCTATCTGTGTTCTGGGCAAGACATAAAACTGCATCTAGGCGCAGGGGTCCGCAGGGGCTATGACGATGATGGTACTCTTAACTGTCGCTGGTACTCCCAGGTGTCCCTTGGGCAAGGACTAGCACCTGTCAGCCTCCCTTACCAGGATTACGGTGAAGACACTGGCAGCAGGGTGCTGGATGACAGCATCGGTAGGAGGAACTCAGCAGCTCAATGGCAATAATGTCAACTGCGCAGGTGGAAGAACGCCATAATGGCATCGACGGCTGGGCAATTTGGTCAGCGAGCGACCACTGCGCTGTGAGAAGGTCGTGGGGGACCACTCACAGAACCCTCTTTCCTTGAAGACAAACACTTTTACTCTATGACAGGACCAATGAATGACAAAAACCCTTGCGTGGGCAGTGGGACCCGCAGGCTGTATCACAGTAACAATGCTACTGCGGAAGAGGCTGGTGGCACTTCAAGTACCTCTGGTCATAATGACCATTCTGGTGGAAATCCTCTTCCAGGAACCCCAGAATCTGACACAACGAGTGCTGGGACGAAGACCGTCAGACTTAACAAACGTTATATCAATATTGGCACTTGGGAAATTGTGGAAATCAAAATGCAAACCATTATCATATTTTCTGGGAATGCCCCGTTATCAAAGACTATTGGAGTAATGCCCTACAAGACATCTTTAAATGTGAAATACCCTTAGAGAGTAAGACCATATATTTTGGGTATCTACCTCAAGAATGGTTAAAAAGAGATAAATGTTTAATGAATGCACTGCTGGTGGCTGGTAAAAAGACCCTTACTAGGAAATGGTTATCTCAGGAGAGCCCAATTTTAAATGTATGGATGGCAATTACAATGGACATTTACAAAATGGAGAAGTTAACAGCATCCGTTAATCATAAATTGGAACAATTTTATTCATACTGGAAAAAATGGTGCAATCAAAAATGACAAAGGAAAAATTCTGACAGAAGATGCAGATGTGAGGGAAAGGTGGCTCGAGTACACCAAAAATCTCTATGAAAATCAGGAGAATGAAAACCGTGACAAAGCCATTGACTGGACGACATTAGAACATGAACCAGAGCCACTACTGTCAGAGGTAGAAAAAGCAATCGAGAGGATTAGAAAGAATAAAGCTCCTGGTCCAGACAACATTCCAGCAGAACTACTGAAAGCAACAGGCACCTCAATGGCCCACATCTTGCACCACATTGTCTGTGCCATCTGGAAGACTGGCAATTGGCCAACAGACTGGTGCAAATCTGTCTACATTCCAATTCCCAAGCAAGAGGACTTCCTGCAGTGCAGTAATTACAGAACAATTGCATTGATATCACATACCAGCTAGGTTCTACTCATAATCATCTCTGAGAGACTAAAGAATTATATAGATAGAGAAACTGCACTTGAATAGGCTGGCTTCAGGAGTGGCCAAGGTACCAGGGACCAGCTCTTCAACATGCGTCTAATAATGGAGAAAATGAGAGAGGTCAATACCCCCTATACATCTGCTTCATAGACTACTCAAAGGCTTTTAACTGTGTCCAACACACCAAACTGTGGACGACAATGATTCAACAGGGCGTGGCAACACACCTAGCGACTCTTCTAGAAACACTGTATGCTACACAACCCTCCAGCCTTCGGACCACATCTGGCGAGACTGAATCATTCCGCAATGGAAAGGAGTCCACCAAAGCTGCGCCCTTTCTCCACACCTTTTTAACATCTACACTGAGATGATCATGAGACTGGCAAGTGCAGACAACATTGGCATTAAAATAGGAGGAACAACCATCAGTAACTTGAGATACGCAGATGACCCAGCCCTGCTAGCCACAATGGAAGAAGACCTACAAGCACTACTCAATAATGTTGCAAAAGTCTCTAATGAATTTGGATTGCTGATAAGTGGCAAAAAAACCAAAGCTATAGTGATAAGCAAAACTGCAATTCAAGCTGACATCTACATCGGAAACGACAAGATCGAACAAGTGTCCTCCTTTGTGTACCTTGGCGCAGAACTAAATGACACAAACGAATGCAGCAAGGAAATAAGGCAAAGGCTAGCAATGGCACACATAAGCACTACCAACCTCTGGAACATCTGGAAAGATAGATCTGTGAGCACGGATACCAAGACACGCCTCCTCGAGAGTCTCGTCTGGTCAGTAACCCTATGTGGCTGTGAAACATGGACCCTAAAAGCAGCTGATGAAAAGAAGTTGACAGCATTTGAGATGTGGACATACAGACGGATCCTCAGGGTGTCATACATTGAAAGCAGATCCAACAACTTCATCCTAGAAAAGACTGGCACGAAACCAATACTTCTGGAAACCATTATCCAAAGGAAACTTTGCTATTTTGGACACATTTCAAGAACTGATGACACACTGAAACGCACTGTGCCTGAAGGCAGAGTAAAAGGAAGCCGCTCCCAAGGCAGACAGAGGACAACCTGGATCGACAACATCAAGAAGTGGACCAGCCTCACTGCTAGAGATGCAAGAGGTTTGACTGCTGACAGATCACAGTGGAAGAAAGCGGTTGCCAAGGCTCTGGCACATTATGATGATGATGTACCTATCTGATTGTGGGAAGGTAATGGAGTGTCAGGAGCTGAGTTACCACAAGACATCAAGCTTTTGCCCTGTTCTGGTGCCCATGGCATTTATGTTTAAGGTGGAATTTCTAAGGCAGAAGTTGATTGTTTCCTGATCAGTCAGGGCATCAAAGGATATGGCAAGAAGGCAGGTGTATGGGGTTGAGTGGGATCTGGGATCAGCCATGATGGAATGGCAGAGCAGACTCGATGGGCTGAATGGCCCATATCTTATGGTCTTATGTTGCTAGTGCAGTTGAGTTTCTGATTACTGGTGAGATACAAGGCAGAGTCTCAGAATACAGGATATCCCTTTAGAACCGCCATGAGAAAGAATTTCATTGAAAGGCTGGTGAATCCATTGAATAGCTGTGGAGGTTAGGTTATAGTGTAGATTTAAAGTGAAAGTTGATGGATTCTTAATTAATAAAGGCATCAATGGTTACTGGAAGAAGGCAGGCGAATGGGATTGAGAGGGAAATTGAATGGTGGAGCAGACTCATTGGGCTGAATGGCCTAATTCTGCTTTTATGATTTATGGTCCAAGAAGTTGATGGTGGGAGACTAAGCAATGGTCATGTCAAGAGTAAGAGGTTACACTCCCTCATGTTGAAATCGTCACTGGCATTTGTGTGGTGTGAATGCTGCTTGCCTTGTGTCTGCAGCTGCGAATTCTTATATTATTACTGAGAATCCACTTCAGACATAATTCATTGAAGGGGGAGTGCTTTGGGCTACTGTAAGGCATAGTACATGAATGGTGATGGTAAAATCTGCAGAAGATGGAATCTGGAACAAAAAGTAAATTGCTGGAGGAACTCAATGGGTCAGGCAGCACCTGTGGAGGGAAGTGGACAGGCGATGTTCCTCCACATGTTTGCTTATTGCTATGGTAAATAAATAATTGTTGTTTAGTTTCATAACCATGGTGAACTGCATATTTTGTTTCTCTACTGAAATTTCTGCTCTGAATCCACTGATAATGAGAAAGAACTGAAATAAGAAATAGAAAATGATTTGTAATGATTCATGAATTGTTTTTGAAGACAAATAGGAAAGGGAAACTAGTTCCTCTAGATTGGGAATCAAAAGTGAAGGGGTAACAGTATGATAAACCTCTTTCCCTATTGAAGGTACAGGGTTCTGTTTGAGACCTACTGTAAGTACTAAAGACCTATATTTTCTTACAACATAGGAGCCTATTTGTCTGTCAAGTCCATGTTGGGTCATTGGGTTATCAATCCTAATCCCTCACTTATTTCCCTGTAGCATATGCAGACAATGGCCGATAAACTAAATAAGTATTTTGCATCAGTCTTCACTGTGGAAGACACAAGCAGTATGGTGGAAGTTCCAGAGTGTCAGGCGTCAGAAGTGTATGAAGCTGCCGTTAGTGAAGTTGTAAAACTGAGAGGTGTGAAGGTGGGTAAGTCACCTGGACCAGATGAAACCCAGGGTTCTGAAAGAGAGGACTGAAGAGACTGTGGAGGCATTAGTAATGATCTTTCAAGAATCACAAGATTCTGGATTGGTTATGAAAGACTGGAAAATTGCAAATGTCACTCCACTCTTCAAGAAGGTAGAGAGGCAGAAGAAAGGAAACTATTGGCTATTTAGTCTGATCTCAGTGGTTGGGAAGGTGTTGAAGTCGATTGTTAAGGATGTAGTGTCAGGGCACTTGGAGGCACATGATAAAATAGGCCACAGTCAGCACGGTTTCCTCAGAGGGAAACCTTGCCCGACAAATCTACTGGAATACTTTGAAGAAATAGCAAGCAGGATAGACAAAGGAGAATCGGTTGACATTGTATACTTGGATTTTCAGAAGGTGCTACATATGATGCTGCTTAATAAAATAAGAGCCCATGGTATTACAGAAAATATACTAGCATGGGTAAAGCAGTGGCTTTTGGCAGGAGGCAAAGAGTGGGAATAAAGGGAGCCTCTTCTGGTTTGCTGCCGGTGACTAGTGGTCTATGTTGACCACAAGGTTCTGTGTTGAGGCTGCTTCTTTTTACATTATACATCAATAACGGATGATGGAATTGATGGCTTTGTTGCAAAGTTTGCAAACAGTATGAAGATAGGTGAAGGGGCAGGTAGTTTTGAGGAAGTAGAGAGGCTACAGAATGCCTTAGACTTAGATGGGGGAGAAAAAAGGAGAATGTATAGGAGACTTAGGTTCCACACCACCAGGTTCAGTAGATGTTATTACCCTATAGCCATCAGGATCCTGAATCAGTGTGGATAACTTCACTCAACTCAACACAGAACTGAATCCACAACCTAAAGTCTCACTTTTGAGGACTCTATAACTCATGTTCTCAATACTATTCATTTATTTATTATTAGATTTTTTTTGTATTTGCAGTTTATCTCCTTTCACACATTGGTTGTTAGTTTTTGTTTCAAGCTTTCAAAGTACATTTAATATCAAAGTATGTATACAGTATACAAACTGAAATTCCACGAGACAAAGAAACCCCATTGAAGACTCCCTCCACATAAGCAGCAGCAAAAAGGATTGACTCCACTTCCACTCCCACCCACACCAGCAGAAGCATCGACCCACCTTCCATGCAAACAACAGCAGAAGCACCAAGTCCATCAAACTGCAGTCCACAAACCAGTACTATGGCATCTCCGACAAGTTTTTCTTCTCCATTGAAGGAGAGTGAGGTTGCCCCTGCACACCATCAAGGCACTAGTTGTTTCAGCAAAGGAGGGCAGCAAGGCTACATCTGAGAGACTGTCACAAATACTTTCTGACTCTGAGGAAGTGTTCATGAAAGGAATAGGAACACTTCAGGGCATGAAGGCAAAGACTGAGGTTGAGGAAAATGCTTGTCCAAAGTTTCACAAAGCCAGACCAGTGCCATATGCAATCCGTCCTACAGTAGAGGCTGAGCTGAAAAATCTGGAGCAGACTGGGGTCCTGTCAAAGGTGGATTGGAGTGAATGGGCCACACCTATTGTTCCAGTGATGAAGAAAACCTCCAGCACAAAACCAGGAAAACCAAGCAAGGTGCGCATATGTGGAGACTTTAAAGTGACTGTTAACCCAGTTTTCCGCACAGTACAGTATCATCTACTTCGTATTGAGGACATCTTTGCTTCCCTGTCAGGAGGGGAGCATTTCACAAAAATCAATTTGGCCCAGGCTTATCTCCAAATGGAAATCGATAAAACATAAAACCTGACAATAAATACACACAAAGGATTTTACCAGTTCAGCAGGTTGGTGTTTGGGATAGCATCAGCTCCTGCAATCTGGCAAAGGGCAATGGACCAGGTCCTGCAGGGGATTCCAGGGACTCAGTGTTACCTGGATGACATCATTGTCACCAGCAAAGATGACGACAAACATCTTTCTAACCTAAAACAAGTGCTCAGCAGGTTACGGGAACATGGGCTCAGAGCTAATCAACAGAAATGCGAGTTTTTCAAAAAGGAAATCTCATTCTGTGGGCATGTGATCAACAAGGATGGCTTACACATGTCTCAAGACAAGATAGAAGCAGTGCTTAAGGCACCACTACCTGAAAATGTGTCTCAGCTGAGAGCATATCTTGGACTAGTGAACTATTACCATAAGTTCTTGCCTAACCTATCCATAGTCCTACACACACTAAATGCACTGTTACAGACAGGGACACAATGGAAGTGGACTGAGAGCTGTGAGAAAGCGTTTCAAGAAACTAAAAGACTCATATCTTCAGAAGGGGTGCTCGTGCACTTTGACCCTTCCTTACCAATCCGACTGGCTTGTGGTGCCTCACCCCATGGGAAAGGAGCTGTGTTATTTCACAAGTTTCCAGATGGCTCAGAAAGACCAATAGCCTTTGCCTCAAGAACGCTAACTTCAACTGAACACAACTACACACAGATTGACAGAGAGGCCCTAAACCTCGTGTGGGGAGTCAAGAAATTCAGTCAGTACCTGTATGGTCAAAAGTTTAGCCTCTTGTGTCAATCTTCAACCCAAGGAAAGGTGTTCCAGTGATGACAGCACAAAGGCTGCAGCGATGGTCCCTTTTCTTAGGAGGTGACATATATGACATTGAACACAAGGGGACCAAACAACACAGCAACGCAGATGATTTGTCACATTTACCACTGCCCACTTCAGAGATAACTACACAAATGGATTCAGCAGAGGTCTTTCACACAACAATAGTTGAACAATTACCAGTGACAAACAGCCTCATTGAAAGTGAAACATGCAGTGACCCTATGTTGTCAAAAGTGTGTGACATCACGGTAAAGGGATGGCCAGCACGGGGTAACACACTGTTTCCAGCCTTCTCAGCGAGGAAGGAGCAGTTGTCAGTATGTTGGGGTACACTAATGTGTGGCTCATGAGTTGAGATTCCTTCCAAGCTACACACCAGGGTGCTGGGGGAACTGCACGAGAGGCACCTGGGTACCGTGAAGGTGAAAAGTCTTGTCCATGCCTATGTGTGGCAGCCAGGACTCGATAAACAGATTGAGACTTGACCAAAAACTGCTCTGGATGTCAAAAGATCCAGACACACCACCACAAGTCCCTCTCCATCCATGGGAGTGGCCCTCATCACCATGGCAACAAGTGCACATCGACTTTGCTGGACCATTCATGGACTCTATCTTTTTAATCGCAGTCGATGCATGTTCCAAATGGCCAGAGGTCATCAAAACGAAGACAGCCACTTTGGAAAAGACCATTACAATTCTGAGGACCATGTTTGCCAGGAATGGCATACCAGAACAAATCTGCACAGACAATGGACGACAATTTGTCCCTGAAGAATTCCAAAGTTTTGTGAAGAACAGTGGAATCAAGCACTTTACATCTGCCCCTTACCATCCATCCACAAATGGCTTGGCAGAAAGATTTGTGCAGACATTCAAGAAAGCCATCAAGGCTATGGACAATGAAAATTGACCACTGCAACACAAGATAGACAACTTCCTTCTTGCCTATCGTAATGCAGTACATGCAACCACTAATCAGACTCCTGCGATGATGTTTCTGAACAGGAACCTGAGGTCCCACATGGATCTTCTCAAACCAGATGTACGGCGGGATGTGGAGAACAGACAGTTCAAACACTTGAACGCTAAGTCAACACGGAGCTTCAGTGTGGGTCAGTCAGTTCTTGCACATGATTACCGGACTGAAAAGTGGCAGCTGGGTACAATTTCCGCCATAAACAGGCCACTGATGTATACTGTGAAGGTGGAGAGAATGTATGGAGACGTCATGTGGACCAAATCCTGCATGCTCTGGTGAGAAACACAACAACACCTTGCCTGGACTCCCCGACATAGAAGCAAACACTCCTGATGTGACCACATCATCCTCATCCACAGATAATGCTGATGACCCACCTGATGTACCTGTGGAGACTCATTCCCCAAAGCAAACGTTTCAGGACAGACGTTACCCAGAGAGGCAGAGAAGACCTCCCCAGAGACTTGAGTTCTAAGTGGGTCTTAGACCAAAAGTTAAAAAAAGCAAAAGAAGGCATGTTATAATTTGATATTATTAAGTTACTTTGTTATAATTTGTAAACAAATAGTAGGTGTTTCTATGTTAAGGGTAAACATATTTGTTTAGCATAGTGCCCCAGTAAAAAAAAAGTTGATACACTATTAAAATAAAAAGGGAAGAGTATAGCCTACATTATAATAATGGACTACTTTATGTTTTAGTAACACATCGTTGCATGTGCTATTAGGCGCATATTGATCTGTATGTGTGTGCCAAGTTTGGATTCTTCCAGTAAAGAATCATGAAATTTAGTTCCCGTCTCCAGCATTTTTATTATTAACATGGCTGCATAAACAGGCCACACACACAACACCTCTCATAGACCATACATTCTTCAAGTGATTGTGAATGGGATCATTACACAAGAACACCCACAGGAAATCGACCAAATATTGTGCCCATCTTCCACCTACAGAATTTAACTCCATTGATGCCAGTGGGAAGTGCATGCATTCAGCAGACGTTTCTATGACTGGAATTGACAATTATTGTCCCTTTGTTGTCCCATGCTATTGAGTGATGTTAAACCTGAGAGTGGGCAGCACAGTTTGTTTGCAATGCACAGAAAACTGATGAAACAAACACCAGTGACAACTGGTCATACGTCATAAGTTTTATTATAGGTTATTTAAGCTAACCAGATTGAGTCAGTTATCATAGCAATACTCCAGATATAGCCTAGCCACACCTCATGAATCGTGGAGCTATGAATTCCTTGAATGTTGCAGATCTTGTGATGTGTTAAGTAATGACTGGAATCCCTGTAAGTTTAGACCATGAAAGTCTCTCTGTATTTCTGTTCAATCAAGGAACTAGGAGGTTGATTGTTTTGTTAACTTAAGCATTAAGGTCTCATTTTGACGTAAATTAAGCTCATTGTTTGACTGTGTTGAACATGTAGTGTAGGTGAACTGCAGACAACTGAGGTGAATTGGTACCTAGATTCCGAGTTGAGTCAGAAGGATTCTTGGGTTCATTCCCCACACTTTCCCACCACCCTCCCTCAACATGCATTCATTGGGTTTCATGGCCTTAGATCCTATTTTGGAGAAATTGATAGTGAAGGCAACACAGAGGTACTTACAAGTAGAGCTGCCGCCTCACAGCGCCAGAGACCCAAGCTCATTTGCGATGTCGGGTGCTGTCGGCGTGGACTTTGCACGTTCTCTCTGTGAACATTTTGGCTTTCTCCTGGTGCTCCGGGTTTCTCCCACATCCCAAGGACATGCTGGCTGGTAGATTAATTGGCCACTCTAAATTGCCCCAAGGATGTAAGTGGGAGATTATGGGTGTTGTTGTTAATGGGGGTGTGGAGAAAATAAAATAAGTACAGCATTAATGGTCTGCATTAACTCTATGGGCTGAAGGGCCTGTTGTGGCTATGCTGTATTGCTCTTGCTACAGTATATGATTAGATTAGATTAGATTCAACTTTATTGTCATTGTGCCGAGTACAGACACAAAGCCAATGAAATGCAGTTAGCATCTGACCAGAAATGCAAAGAATAGTGTTATTTACTAAATAACTGCAAATAAAAAGTAAGTGCTACAGCACACAAATATAAAAGTACTGAGACAGTACAACATAAGTGCAATACTGCTTAGCGCTGTGATGTGAGGTTCAACAGGGTCACAGCCTCAGGGAAGAAGCTCTTCCTGTGCCTGCTGGCGCGGGAGCTGAGGCTCCTGTAGCACCTACCGGATGGGAGGAGAGTAAAAAGTCCATGGTTAGGGTGAGATACATCCTTGATAATGCTTTTCGCCCTGCCCAGGCAGCGTTTATGCTGTTTATGGAGTCAACAGTTTTAAAATCACTGCAGCATGATAAATAGCCGATAGTCCTGATGAAGGGTCTCGGCCTGAAATATCAACTATACTCTTTTCTGTAGATGTTGCCTGGCCTGCTGAGTTCCTCCAGCATTTTGTGTGTATTTCTTGTTTGTAATAGGATGGGTTTATTTAGTCTGATGTGGGAGGGGTCCGGGGGGATTGGTTTATTTGGTTAATGGGAACAGCATGATAAATGGTCAATAGGATGAGTTTATTTGGTCTGATGTGACGGGGGAGGTGGTGTCAGGGGGATGGGTTTATTTGGTCAATGGGATGGGTTTTGGGATTTTGTCATCTGTACTATCCATGCATAGCTGAGAAACTCATGGATTTAGAGATGTTAAAGCTGATTCCATTGTTTGTGCTGCTGGCAACGAGAAGACAACAAAGAACCTGAATTTGAGTCTTCATGAGATGGTCTGATGTCAGGAGAATTGCAACATAAAAATGCAGGAACAAGTACCAACATTCAATCAGAAAGCAGGATGAGGAATCAGTCAATCCCTTAAAGCAGTATTGCCAGCCATTTAGTCTGCTTCTTCCTGTTACCCATCCTGATGCCATGTCCCTGACTAACCTGGGAAACACTGACAATGGTAGCATAACTATACTTCAAAAGTACCCAGAGTCGTAGACTCACGTTGCACAGAAACAGGTTCTTTGGTCCATTAAGTGTGTGTTAACCATCATTCCATTTTCTTTTCTTTAATTTTGTGACCTGCCTCAATGACTTACATCCACAGTGTTGAAGTGTCTTGAGAGATAGGTGATAAAATATATCAGCTCCTGCCTAAGAAGCAGCCTGGATCCACTCCAATTTGCCTAATAGCTCAACAGATCCACAGTAAATGACATTTCATTGGCTATTCACTCAACCCTGGAACATCTGGACATCAAAGATCTTTATCAACTACAGCTCAGCATTCAATGCCATCATCCCGTCAAATCTAATCATTAAATTTCAAGGCCCTGGCCTCAATACCTTCTTGTGCAATTGCATCTTCAATTTCCTTACTTGCAGTCCCCAGTCGGTTTGGATTGGCAAAAATATCTCCTCCACAATCTCCATCAACGCAGGTGAACCATAAGGCTGTGTGCTTAGCCCCCGGCTCTACTCACTTTACTCTTCAGACTGGGTGGCTAAGCACAGCTCCAGTGCCACAGTCAAGTTTGCCAATAACACCATTGTTGTAACTGAATTAAAGGTGGTGATGATTCTGCATACAGGAAGGAGATTGAAAATCTGGCTGAGTGGTGCCACAACAACAACCTCTTATTCAATGTCAGCAAGACCATGAAGCTGATTATTGACTTCAGGAGGAGGATACAGGAGGTTCATAAGCAAGATTGGAAGATCAGAAGTGGAGAGGATCAGCAACTTTAAATTCCACGGTGTTATTTCTTTATTGAGATACAGCGCAGAATAGACCATCCCCGCCCTTTGAGCTGGCTGCATCACAGCCCAATATGGAAATACTAATGGCATTGAATGGAAAATCTTACAAAAAGAGGTGGATAAGGCCTATTCTATCACGGGTAAACCACCCCGCCATCGAGCACATCCACATGGAGCGTTGTTGCAGGAAAGCAGCATCCATCATCCAGGACAGTTATTAACCCTTAACCATCAGGCTCTTGAACCCAAGAGAGCAACTTCACTCAACTCTACCTGCCCCATCATTGAAATGTACCCATAACCTATGGACTCACTTTCAAGGACTCTTCACTTCATGTTCTCGATATTCATTGCTTACTTATTTATTTATTATTTATTTAGTTTGTTAGTTATGTATTTGCACAGTTTGATGTCTTTTGCCCACTGGTTGAATGCCCAAGTTGGTGTGATCTTTCATTGATTCTATTATGGTTATTATTCTATTATGAATTTGTTGAGTATATCCACAAGAAAATGAATCTTGGGATTGTATATGGTGACATACAAGTATTTTGTGTCATACGGGAACGGCTGGGGACGGACCCAAGTGCAAGACACAGACACTGAAGTACTAGGGACAGGACTAGGATACAGGGTGATGGCAAGGACATGGACAGGAAAACCAGGAACCTGGAACAGGACTGGACAAGAGAGCTAGGAGCCCCGGCTTGGACTCCAAGCCAGAGACTGGACAAGGACCCAGTACCTGGGTCTTGCCTCTGGTTCAGACCCCAGAACTAAGCAAGGACCAGGCTTGGCAGGCAGGCAGGCAGAGGCTGGAATCTTCAGGCTTGGGGCTAGAGGCTAAAGACTTGGCTTGGCAAGAGGCTAGAGGCAAGAGGTTAGAGGCTAGAGTTTTCAGGCTCAAGGCTAGGAAAGAGACGAGGCGAGGCGAGGCCCGAGGCCGGAGGCAGGAGACTTGAGGCGAGGCTGGAGGCCGGAGGCAGGAGACTTGAGGCGAGGCTGGAGGCCGGAGGCAGGAGACTTGAGGCGAGGCTGGAGGCCGGAGGCAGGAGACTTGAGGCGAGGCTGGAGGCCGGAGGCCGGAGGCTTGAGACTTGAGGTGAGGCTTGGCAGGCTCCTCCTGGGCAGGGCGCGGATCGCCACCCAACAGAAGCAAGGGACAGGAAGGTACAGAATCAACCCCAGGTAATGGCAAGACAGCCTGGCTTACCTGGGTGGAGGGAAGGGACAGGAAAGGAGCTAGGTACAGGGTGGCTCCAGGACATGACTGCAGGCAAGATGAGGCGAGTGTTACCGGCAAGACAAGGCAACGCTTCTGGCAAAGCAAGGTGAGACGAGAACTTCAGGCGAGGCGAGACGAGAGTTACCGGCAAGACAAGGCAGGGCTTCAGGTGAGGAAACAGAAGGCAGTGCAAGGGATACAAGGAGTAAAGACAAGAACAATCCAACAGCCACACCCTGGTCTCTGGAGGTATTTATGCAGCCAGGCCCAACGAGCATCGGCTGCCTTAATTAGAGCTCAATCAAGAACAGAGACAGGGTAGACAGGAAAACCTGGATCAAGGGTCGATAGACTGGACCATGAACCGGAATACGGACATCACGGACCAGACCATGACACTTTGATAATAAACTTGCTTTGAACTTTGACTGTGACTGAAATCACCGTAGTGATACTGAAGCATATATATGTGTATTAAATAGTTAAATAAAAATAGTGCAGAAACAGAAATAATAAAAGCGAGGTAATGTTCAAGGGTTCAATGTCCATTTAGGAATCGAATGGCAAAGGGGAAGAATCTGTTCCTGAATCACTGAGTGCGTGCCTTTAGGCTTCTGTACCTGCTACCTGATGGTAACAATGAGAAAAGGGCATGTCCTGAGTGAAGGGGGTCCTTAATAATGGGCGCCGCCTTTCCGAGACACCGCTCCTTGAAGTTGTCTTGGATACTATGGAGGCTAGTACCCAAGAGGGAGCTGGCTAATTTTACAACTTTCTGTAGCTTCTTTCGATCCTGTACAGTAGCCCACCTCTCCCCCCACTCATACCATACAGTGATGCAGCCTGTTAGAATGCTCTCCATAATATATCTGTAGAAGTTTTCGAGTGTCTTAGGTGAAAAACCAAATCTTCTCAAACCCCTATTGAAGTATAACCGCTGTCTTGCCTTCTTTATAACTGCATCGATATGTCGGACCCAGGTTAGATCCTCAGAGATCTTGACACTCAGGAACTTGAAATTGCTCACTCTGTCTATTTCTGATCCCTCTATCAGGATTGGTTCATGTTTCCTCGTCCTACCCTTTCTGAAGTCAACAATCAGCTCTTTGGTCCTGCTGACATTAAGTTCAAGGTTGTTGCTGCAACACCACTCAACTAGCTGGTATATCTCGCTCCTGTACGCCCCCTCATCTCCATCTGAGATTCTGCCCACAATAGTTGTATCATCAGCAAACTTATAGATGACACTTGAGCTGTGCCTAGTGTTACGTACCCTGTAACTGGGTTGCCAAACCAGCAGAAATGGACCACTTAGTTGGAGTCTGGATTACTGGAACTAAGAAAGTTTTATTAAAGAAATAAGTAACACAGTACTCTAAACGTAAGGATACAAATGCAACGGGTTAGCAATGATAAAACACACATGTACACAGAACTAGGATAATAGGAATCAATCAAGCTCTAACGCAGTCTAGGGGTAAAATGATCAGTCTCAAGTGACGCAGAGCTCAGTTCAGTTTAGTATAGTTCGCAGTAATCGCTGTTGTGCCGTTGGAGAGAGAATATGCAAATCGGATTCAGACAGACCTTTGTTCTTCGCAGTTAGCTTTCGGCGCGAGCCCTTTTAATATCTTCTGAGGTCACCGACTGTGACCCCTCCGTTCTGGATACGATCGTTCTTCTGCGGTGAACCCGGCACCCAGGCAAGGGCGGACACACACACCAGGTTCCCGCCGATCGTACCCTTTTCACCCTGTGCGTCTATGGTCGGTCCCGCGATCAGACCTCCAAAACTCCCACCAACTTGTGGGGGGGGCACACCGCACTTCCAGGGTCTCGTTATCTCGCGGTGTCGTGATGTCTCTTGCCTTAGCGAACCTGTTCCTTTTATCCCCCTGCTGTGGTATCGCCTGTCCGTCAAACTTCAAACAGTTCAGGTTCAAAGCCATCGGTCTGACAATACTCGGAACTGTGTCTCTTTTCGTTAATCTCTCTCATCTCTCATTAGCATTTGGAATGTTTCTCTCTTTGTCTCTGTTATCAGCATCAATCTTCTGATGACTTGGTCTTTCGTCACACTATCCACACAGTCATGGGTGTAGAGAGTTTAGAGCAGTGGCCTAAGCACACACCCCTAAGGTGTGCCTGTGTTGATTGTCAGCGAGGAAAAGATATTAATACCAAGCCGTACAGATTGTGATGTTCCAGTTCGGAAGTCGAGGGTCCACTTGCAGAGGGAGGTAAAGAGACCCAGGCTCCGTAGCTTACTGATCAGGACTGTAGGAATGCTGCTGTTAAACGCTGAACTATAGTCAATGAACAGCATGCTGACATAGGTATTTCTATTGTCCATGTGATCCAAGGCCATGCAAAAGCCATTGAGATTGCATCTGCCATAGACCTATTGTGGTGATAGGCAAATTGCAATGGGTCCAGGATCTTGCTGAGGCAGGAGTTGATTCTGGCCAGGACCAACCTCTCAAACATTTCATCACTGTAGATGTGAGTGCTACTGGGTGATAATTATTAAGGCAGCTCACATTATTCGTCTTGGACACTGGTATAATTGTTACCTTTTTGAAACAGGTGGAAACATCTGACAGTAGCAATGAGAAGTTGAAAATGTCCTTGATACACCCACCAGTTGGTTGGCACAAGTTTTCAAAGCCTTACCAAGTACTCCACTGGGGGCTGCCACCTTGTGAGGGTTCACCCTCCTGAACAACAGCTTGGCACCGGCCTCCGAAACAGAAATCACAGGGTCACTGGGTGCAGCAGGGATTTTCACAGTTGTAGTTATAGTCTCCCTTTCAAAGCGGGCATAAAAGGCATTGTGCTCATTTGGTAGTGAAACATTGCTGGCATTCATGCTATTTGTAGGAAGTAATGTCCTGCAAATCCTGCCAGGGTGGATTTGCATCTGATGTCGCCTCCAACCTCGCTCGGAATTGTTTCTTCGCTTTTGAGATAGCCCTCCACAAGTCATACCTGGTTTTCTTGTACAGGCCTGGGTCGTCAGACTTCAATGCCACAGATCTACCCCCCAGCAGACAACGTACCTGTCGGGTTTGGGAATGTACAGCAAGTTTTCGTAGGCACACACTGATCCACACAGGTTTTAATGAAGTCAGTAACAACCCTTCCAGATTCGAAGTTGAATCCCTGAATACAATCCAGTCTACCGTTTCAAAGCTGTCCTGTAAGCACTCCTGTGCTTCCCTTGTCCATACCTTCTTTGTCCTCACTGCTGGTGCTGCAGTCTTCAGTCTCCGCCTATACTCAGGGAGTAAAAATACAGCCAGGAGATGAGATTTTCCAAAGTGTGAGTGTGGAATAGCACAGTAAGCACTCTTGATCTTGGTGTAACAGTGGTCCAGTCTGTTGTTTCCTCTGGTACTACAAGTGATTTGTTGATGATAAGTGTTTAGTGACTTTTTCAAGCCGGTCTGGTTAAAATCCCACAAAATGATGGTGAAGGCATCAGAGTATGCTGTTTCATGCATGTTGATCCCATCGCTCAGATTATCTAGAGCTTGTCTGATATTGGCCTGAGGTGGAATGTATATTAAAATCTCCCGCGGCAGGTAAAATGGATGACACTTAATTACGAGATATTCCAGGTCTGGTGAGCAAAATTGGGACGTCACCAACACATTGTACACCACAAGGAGATGATCATGAGGCATACACCACCACCTCTACTTTTGAGAAACTCAACAGTCCTATCTCGACGGTGTATAGTGAACCCGTTAATCTGAATTGCTGCATTCAGTACGGAAGAGTGGAGTTAAGATGGCATCAGGAGGCTGCTTCTTCAAGCTCAACTGCAGAAAGCAGCTTAATTCCGCTCTTTAATGTCTCTTGTTTCCTCTTCAAGGTGATTGGGCTTCTGTCGAGGTCCTGATCTGCAAGTGGCACTCAAACTGCACTTTTTTAGGTGGATGAGTTTCCGTTCCTGGAATTCGCGAGCCAACCATTTTCCAACATTCTCCAGGTGCGGCTCGGAAGATGGCGCCTCAGAGGTGCAGACCTGCACGACCATGTGGATGACCGATTTCAGGCCAGTGTTGCCGACAGAGGCATCACGGGAAATGGAACATCAAGATTTTGCTGTGGTGGATGTATAGTAAAGCAACGCAGCAGACTGTAATATCGTAATGGTGGCTGTCATTCTGTGAAAATGGGTGATACCTCTGTGTGCCTTGTTAGTGAGAGGGAGAGCAAGGGAGAGCCTGTGGCATGTCAAACTGTCGGGTAAACAATTGCTTTCATTGACTACAAATCATGGTCTCTCTTTGGGTGCTTTGCTGTTGTTAGGTAGGTGGTGGGCACTGATGCTTTTTGCTGAAACGGGAGCTAGGGTGGAAGGGGGAGGTTGTTGCTTTGATCTTGCTGCTGCTTGTGTGGGCAATGGGGTACAGTGGGGCTATGGGATTCTAATGTTTTTCTGCTGCTCATTCTTTTGGGGGTCTTCTGTTTTTCATGGATGTCTGCGAAGACAAGTATTTCATGTTGTATACTGCATACATTCTCTGATAATAAGCAGAACCATTTGAACCAGAATTCTGTAAAGCAGAGAACACACACTGTCCCATAGCAACCTCACTCTGAGATCATTGATCTTAGAATCTTACAAACTCAAAGTACATCACAGTCTTATACCCGTAAAATCAAAGGAAACAGTAGGAAATTCCATACAATCTCAATAGATACAATGGCACTGTTCAAAGGTTTCAAAGGTACATTTAATGTCAGGGAAATGTATTCAATATATGTCCCAAAATTCTTTTTCTTCGCAACCATCCACAAAAAACAGAGGAGTGCCCCAAAGAATGAATGACAGTTAAATGTTAGAACCCCAAAGCCCCTCCCAGCTCCCCTTCTCCCACGCGTAAGCAGCAGCAAGAAATGATGCCCCCTCCCCACCAGCAAAAAAAAGCATCAGCACCCAGCACGAGCACTCAAGTGTGCAGCAAAGCAACAGCAAAGACACAGACTTGCAGTACCCCAAAGACTACTCGTTCACCAAGGTATTTGCACATAAACAGGCTCTCTCCCTCTCTAATAAGGGAGAAAGAGATGTCTCCGTTTCACAGCGAGAGGAGAGACATAACAAACAATTCACTGATTTACGATGTTAACAGTTTGTTTTGTCGCTTTTTCCGAGCTCTGTGCCCAAAGATCTCGGGTCTCTGGGCACACAGCCAGAGATCTTCCGTCTCCCACGACACACCAATTTCCTGCCAGGACCACTGACCTTTGGTCTGCCTGTCTCCAGAGCCATGAGATTCCGGAACTCCGAAGGCGAGCTAATCTCTTAAACCGCATCCTTGGCATATCGAATAACGGCCAGTCGTGAAGCCTCGAGAATGGGTCCCATTCCCGCAAAGAACCGAAGTCAGCGTGTAACTCCAGGTCAGGATCTTCAAAAGAACCCTGAAAGAGAAAAATAGAGATATTGAAGATAGAAATAGAGCTGTTTCTGAAGATGCAAGCGAAGGAGCCACTGTTACGCACCATTGTCTCCTGCTAAGCTCCTCCTCCAATTACTTCAATATTTAGGATTGACAATTCTTCCTTTGAATTACCTACCTACAGTGGCAGACACCTGCAGATTTGCTTCCAGATAAGCTCAATGCCTATTTGGCTTACTTTGACCTCCAGAACAGGGAGGAACTAACACACGCCCCCTTCTTTCCTGATGATCCCATGGTCTCAGTATCTGAAGATGACATGCAGGTTGCCTTCAAGAGATTGAATCCAAGTAAAGCACCGGTCTGGATAGATTACCTGGCCGAGTACCAAAGACCTCTGCTGACCAACTGGCTGGTGGCTCTTTATCAATTACATCTCAGCATTTAAAACCATCAACCCCTCAAAACAAATCAGTAAACTCCAAGACCTGAGCCTCAATACCCCCTTGTGCAATTGGATCCTGGGTTTCCTCACTTGCAGTCTCCAGTCAGTTCAGATTGGTGAAAATATCTCCTCCGCTATCTCCGTCAGCACAGGAGCACCACAAGGATGTGAATTTACACACCCCACTCCCATTCTACTCACTTTACATCTATGACCGTGTGGCTAAGTACAGATCCAACACCACACATGAGTTTGCTGATGACATCACTGTTGTTAGCTGCATCAAAGGTGGTGGTTAATCAGTATACAGGAGGGAAATTGAAAACTTGGCTGAGTGGTGTAATAACAACAACTTCTTACTCAGGCAGGTGGGGCTCGTCAGCCTTGGACGGCAGCCTGCCTAGGAAAAGGAAAACTCTGACTTTAAACCTCTGCTGCCTTGCGGCCATACCCACCCATGGGAAAGGCTTCAGGAGTAAACCCCGAGGAAGAAAACTGGAGCCAGGGTCCCTAAGGCAGTTTGATGTTGTATACAACTTCACTTTGGCAACTGCTGCACGACACTGGTGCCAAGCCGTATCAGTGCTTGCCCTTCCCTTGGACGACATCAGTGACGCGGAGAGGGCGAAACCCCTGCATGGGCAACAGCCAGTTCTTCAAATCTTCCCGCTCAGGCTTGTGCCCTGGAGAGGACACAGGCCACCAGAGGTGCAAACCCATGATCCCCTGGGATCGCCAGCTGCCTACTGTCACTCAATGTCAATAAGAACAAGGAACTGATTGTAGACTTCAGAAGAGGGAAACCAGAAGTCCGTGAGTCAGTAATCATCGAAGGATCAGAGGTGGAAAGGGTCAGCAACTTTAAATACCTGGGTGTCACTATCTCAGAGGCCCTGTCCTGGACCCATCATATGAATATAATCGTGAAGAAAGCATGACAGCACCTCTATTTCCTCAGAAGCTGCAGAGATATGGCATGTCATCAAAAACCTTGGCAAACTTCTAGAGATATATAGTAGAAAGTTTGCTGACTGGCTGCATTACAGCCTGGTATGGGAACACCAATGCCTTTCAGCAGACAATACGACAAAAAGTGGTGGATTTGGCCCAGTATATCACAGGCAAAACCTTCCGAACCATTGAGCACATCTAATATTAATAACAATAAGTACTTTATTGATCCTGTGGGAAATCATTTCATTACAGCAGCAACATTTAAAAATACACTTAACAATAATAATAATAATAATAACTAATAATTAAGTATGGAATAAAAATATATAAAATTATAATTTACCAATGTGCAAAAATGTATGAAGTAATAAAATAAACTATTGTACTATGTTCTGTGTTCTCCTGTTAGTCAGAGATGAACTGTTGTACATGCTTTATTGTATTTGATAGGAAAGATTTTCTGTAACGACCCTTGTGATAGCTGAACTGAAAGAGTATGTTTGAAAGAGTGCTCCGCTGCTTATTCAGTAGGTCATGGAGAGGATGTGCCAGACTGTCCGTAATGGATAACAGTTTGTTTAGTGACCTCCTCTCCACCACTAACTCAAAAGAGTCCGAGTTGTAGCCAAGAATGGATCCAGGCTTTTTGATGAGTTTATTTAGTCTTTTTGTATCACCATTACCGATGCTGCTCCCCCAACATAAAGCCACAAAGAAAGCTGTACTTGCTACAACAAACTGGTAAAAGATCTCCAACATCCTGCTGCACACGTTGAAGGATCTCAGCTTCCTTAGAAACTAGAAACTGATCGTTCCCTTCTTATAAACAGCCTTGGTGTTGGTTTTCCATCAAGTCTGTTGTCGAGGTGAACACCCATGTATTTGTACTCCCCCGCTATTGCAACTTGTTCTCTCAGAATATATACACAACTCGGCGCAGTCCTCTTCCTCCCAAAATCAATCACCATCTCCCTGGTTTTGGCCACAGTCAGGAGCAGGTGATTCCTTCCGCACCACTCCACAAACTTGTCCACCAGTCCTCTGTACTCCAACTCCTGCTCACATCTGATACACCCAACCACGGCAGAGTCGTCAGAGAACTTCTGCAAGTGACAAAACTCAGATCTACATGAAATGTTGCTGTGGAAAAGTAGCATCCATCATCAAAGATCTTCACCACCCAGCTCTTTACCGGCTGCTGCCATCAGTCAGAAGGTACAAATGCCTCAGGACTCACACCACCAGGTTCAAAAACAGTTACTACTCCTCAACCATCAGGGTCTTGAACAAAAGGGGATAACTACACTCATTCTATTACTGATGTTCCCACAACCGAAGTCTCATTTTAAGAACTCTCTATCTTGTTATTTCATGCTCTCATTGTTTATTGCTATTTATTCATAACTGCATTTGCATTGTTTGTTGTTCATTGATCCTGTTTACAGTTACGGTTCTATAGATTTGCTGAGTATGCCCACAGGAAAAATAATCTCAGGATTGTATGTGGTGACATGTATGTACTGTGATAAAATTTTTAATTTGATCTTTGAACTTTGAATTGCATATCTACAGTGGCAGATGCCTCTGAATATTCAGATACCTTTGCTGAGAGAAAGTAATTCACACAGATGGTCTGAAACATCTGGGCACAGAGATCCCAGACAGACAAAAAATAATGTTGTTAGTGCTGACTCTAGATGCACGAATATCCCAAATATTGATTGCAACTACACCTGTGACCATCTTTGTTATACTAAGTGACAACCTTAGTCTTGTCTGCCAGCTTGAAATCAAGTCATGAAGTTGCAAATAACTTAGCTAATGTTGCTTGGTTTGATGCAGGCCAATTAACATAGCCCCATTGTCTTATATTACATACATGGTCATTTCATTTTGCAAACCATATCTCTTAGCAGACAGACCCCACTCTGTGCCAGCCTGTCCTCCACAGACAGGATTGGTTATTTGTAAAGACATCCTTTTAACTTCAAACTGATTACTGCTTGCAATTTCCATTAAGATCTGAAGACTGGTTCCTGCTTGAATTAATATCTGCTGCATCGACAAAATTCCAGAATAATCCCTGACAAATACTAATGTTTTAAATCCTTTATGATATATGTATTTTCAAATGCATACAAATTCCATTAATCTAGCATACTCCAGATTAGTTTGAAGTTAGAAGGATGCCAGCAAACCTGCAGATTTTTCTTCATATTAGATGTTATTCTATAAATATGCCAACAGATTTGCAATTAACTTTTTCTTTAGATGGTACACATAGAACAATAAACTTTCTGTGTCTGCCAATACATCTGCCTTCAGGGATCTATGGATTACTGCCCTGTCCTTTGTATAGTTCCACCATTGTGTATACTCCACCTCCCCTAATGTTGTCAAAGTGCTTCACACATGCTTATGAGGGATAAATTAATATCTGCCATTGCTCAAATTATTTTGTGCTCAATATCATTCTACAGCTTTAGGCTAACCTATAAACACCACCAACAACTTCCATGTTATCTGCAAACTTAATAATCATACCTCCTACATTCACATCTACGTAGATAACAAGCAACAAGTTTCAACTGGTTCTGAATTTAACAAGCAACAAGTTTCAACTAGTTCTAAATATACCAGGCAGCAAGTTTCAACTGGTTATGAATATAACAAGCAGCAAGTTTCAACTGGTCATGAATTTAACAAGCAACAAGTTTCAACTTGTTCTGAATATAACAAACAATAAGTTTCCTGAATAACGAGGACTTAGTCAAAAACTTCTTGTTATCCAGGAAACAGTTCCTTTGGCCCAACTGGTCCCTGCTGACTAAAATGCCCATCCATACTCGCCCCCATCTGCCAGCATTTAGCCCATAACCTTCTAAGTTTTCCATCTAAATTCCTGACCAAAAGTCTTTTAAAATTTGTTACTGTGCTTGCCTCAACCATTTCCCTAGGAAGTAGATTCCACATATTAACCAGGCTCTGTTTAAAACACATTGCCCCCCCCCGCAGGTTTCTTTTATGACTTGCACTGCCTTCTAGTCCTCGATTCCCCAACCCTGGGAAAAAGACTCTATCTAAAGATTAGCTTTATTTGTCATGTACGTCAAAACATTGAAACATGCAGTGAAATGCGTTGTTTTTGCATCAGTGACAAACACAATCCGAGGACTGTGCTGGGGTCAGCCCACAATTATCGCCATAGTTCTGACGCCAACATAGCATGCCCATATTGCACCAACCCCGACCATACATGTTTGGAATGTGCACGGAAACTCCAACACCTGAAGGAAATCTACGCGGTCACAGGGGGAATGTGTAAACTCCTTACAGACGGTAGCAGGAATTGAACCCTGATCAGTGATAGATGGTACCGTAAAGCAACTGTGCTACTGCACTGCCCTCCTATCCTACCTTAGATTCTTGTACAGCTCTACAAGATCACCTCTTAGTCTCCTATGTTCCAAGAGAAGGAAGTCTAGACTGCCCAACCCCTTCCTATAATTCAGTCCCTCAAGTCCTGGCAAGAATTCTTCTAAAGCTTTTCTAAAATCTTTCCAATTTCATGGCACCTTGCCTATAGCAGGATGATCAGAGCCAAGCAGAGTACTCGAAGCCACCAGTGATTTGTACAACTGCAGCATAAGTGTTAATTAGTGCAAATGTCATAAAAATATGACTCAACCCTTTACATCAGATGATCTAGATACTATAAGCCAACCTTGTAACAACCTCATGTTGTTTATCTCTACTATGTTTTAATTGGTCTTCTAGCAGCCTTGGGGCATCCAGAGATGGTGAAATAATAAATTCTGTAGTACAAGCTTGTTCTCTCTCTTTTTTCTATTCCCAATTCCAGCTCCTATCTTACCCCTTTTCTTCTGCCATCTCCTAGACCTGCTGGCCCTCCACTTTCCCTTTCTCCCATGCCCTGCTTCTCTCCAATCTGATTCCTCCTTCTTCAGCCCTTCATCTCTTCCACCAATCACCTCCCAGTTTCTCACTTCATAACCCCCCCCCCTCACCTGCCGGTTTGTGCTCCTTCCCCTCTCCTCCACCTTCTTATTCTGGCTTCTTCCCCCACCTCCACTTCCTTTCCAGTCCTGATGAAGGGCATCCCAAAATGTCAACTGCTTATCCCCCCCCCCACCCCCGTGGATGCTGCCTGACCTGCTGAGTTCCTCCAGCATTTCGTATGTGTTGCTCTGGAGAATCTCTTGTGTTGAATTATCTTCTGCAGACACAGATGTAGATGTGGTTGACGGGATGGTCGGACACTTTGAGCTCATACCTACAGGCATCATTTTTAAAACGTATATGTTTATGAGATGTGAGCTTCACTGGCAAACGACTGACTGCTCCTGAACTGAGGAGATAGTTAAGAGTCAATCATATTGGAACATATGGGTTAGACTGGGGTAGCAGGGGCAGATTTCAGGCCCTGAAGTATATCACTGAATGAGAAAAACTCAGTGATTTTGCCATTAAAGGATTGTCCATTGATTCTGAGTCTTTTTTCCAAGAGTTTCATTATCCACATGAATCTAAAATTGCTTGAGGCCAGTTTAGGATTCAGGCTCACATTTCAAGATCATAGTCTAGACCCAGGATATAAGGTGCAGGATTAGGGTGATTGTGTGGTTGATGCTTGTCTGAAGGGCCTGTTTCCATGCTGTTGACTCTGTGACTCTCTGACAACCCAGAGGATCGAAAAAGGCTGCAGAGAGTCGTAGACTTGACCAGCTCCATTACGGGCACAAGGCTGCCCACCATCGAGGACACCTTCAAAGGGCCATCCCTCAAGTAGGTGGCATCCATCATTAAGCACTCTCAGCATCCCAGACATGCATTCTGCACATTGCTACATCAGCAAAGAGATACAAGAGCCTGAAGATTCACACTCTACACTTTACAAACAGCTTCTTCCGCTCTCCCATCAGATTCCTGAATGGTCCACGAACCATCGACCACCACCTCTTTTGCAGCAGCTCTATTTATTTATTTATTTTTATTGAAACTTAATGTAATTGTTTTATGTCTTGCGCTGCACGCAGACACAAAACAAATTTCACAACATATATCAGTGATAATAATAAACCTGCATCCAGATTCTGATTCCGATTCTGACTCTGACCTCAGGATACTAATCCAGTAACTCAACCATTACAAACGAAAAGGCGGAGCCGAGTGATGATGGCGCTAAATGCCGACTTCTTTGCTTGCATCTTCGGAAACAGCTCTGTTTCCATCTTTAATGGCTTTATTTTCTCTTTCAGGGTTCTTTTGAAGACCCTGACCCGGAATTACATGCTGACTATGGTTCTTTGTGGGAATGGGACCCACTCTCAGGGGTTTCATGACTGGCCGTTGAATCTGACTAAATGAAACAATTGGCAGCACCCATCATGAAGGTCTCTCACCACCCAGGACACGCCCCCTTCTCATTACTAACATCCAGGAGGGGGATACAGAAGCCTGAAGACACACACTCAATGTTTAGGAATGTCCTCTTTCCTAAAGGAGGCGGGAGGAGAAGATGGCGGCGCGACGCAGCGCGCGCAGCTCTCTGGTGAAGTGATATCGTATTTGTAAGTAGGGGCCGTGCACAATTCTGATTTGTTGGAGACAGACGTGAGAAGCAGAGGAACATCTGGAGAAAAACTTCTGAAATGCCTGGTTTGCTGCCGCTGCTACTGTGCGATCAAGAATCTTCGGAGGGAAGGCCCCAAAATCCCTGGCTTTGCCTGCTGCTGGCGACCGAGGCTGGGGTCGAAGCGTTCGGCAGAGATGGTGCTCGGTACTCGGTGTTGTTGGGCTGATCAGAGCTCGAAGTTTTCGGACGACTCAGAGTCGGACTGTGGTCGGGCATGGCAGGGAGAGTTTTCTTCCTTCTCCCATCTGCATGAGATGTGGGACTTTTGAGAGACTTTGAACTTTTTTACTGTGATCATGGCCTGTACTTCATCAAGTTATAGTATTGTTGCACTGTTGTAACTATATGTTATAATTATGTGGTTTTGTTAGTTTTTCAATCTTGGTCCGTCCTGTGTTTCTGTGATATCACACCGGAGGAATATTGTATCATTTCTTAATGCATGCATTACTAAATGACAATAAAAGAGGGCTGCGTGTCCTCATAATCTAATCTAATCTTCCCCTCCTCCATCAGAACAGTGCCATGGTAGTGCAACAGCTAGTGTGACATTATCACAGCATCAGAGTTCGGAGTTCAATTCCTACGTCATCTGTACAGAGTCTGCATGTCCTCCCTGTCGATTTTCTCCGAGTGCTCCAGTTTCCTCCAACTTTCCAAAAACGTACCAGGTAATAGGTTAATTGGTCGTTGTAAATTGTCCCATTATCAGACTAGGGTTAGATCAGGGTTATTCTGTGCTGTATCTCAATAGATTCTTTGAACCCATGAACATTACCTCACTATTCAGTTTTTGCATTGTTTATTCATATTTTTATTGTAACATAGTCAACAGAATCAGAATCATTATCACTGACAACTGTTGTGAAATTAGTCATTTTGCAGCAGCAAAACAGTGCATTACATTAAAATTGCCATAAGTTACAATAAGAAATAGATAAAAGTAAATAAGTCATGCGAAATGGAACAAAATATTAAGGTCATGTTCGTGGGTTCATGGACTATTCAGATACCTGATGGCCAAGGGAAAGAAACTATTTCTAAAATGTTGAGTGTGTGGACTCACAAATTTCTACAGATATACTATGGAGAGCATTCTAACTGACTGCATCACTATCTGGTATCAGGAGGGGCTACTGCACAGGATTTACAAGAGCTGCAGAGAGTTGTAAACTTGATCAGCTCCATCATGGGCACGAGCCTCCATAGTATCCAGGACATCTTCAAGGAGCGATGCTTCAAAAAGGCAGCGTCCATCACTAAGGACCCCTATCACCCAGGTCATGCCTTGTTCTCATTGCTGCCATCAAGAAGGAGATACAGGAGCCTGAAGGCACACATTCAACGATTCAGGAACAACTTCTTCCCCTCTGCCATCTGAACCCTGAATGGACATTGAACCCATGAACACTATCTCACCACATTTTTATTTTTATTTTTTCTCTACATATTTGATTTAACTGTTATATATATCTGTAGTCTTACTGTCATTCATTTTTTCTGTTATTATATATTACATTGTCCTGCTGCCTCACAGATAACAAATTTCATGACATATGCCTGTGATATTAAACCTGATACTGGCTCTGATTCAGGCTCTTGTACATCCTCCCTGATGGTGGCAATGAGACAAAGACATGTCCCAGGTGAAGGGGCGTCCTTTATGATGGACACTGACTTTCTGAGGCATTACCTTCTAAAGATTTCCTCGGTGGTGGGGAGGCTAATGCCCTTGACGGAGCTGGCTGAGTTTACAGCCTTAGGCAGCCTTTTCTGGACCTGTGCATTAGACCCTTCATACCAGACGGTGAGGCAACCAGTTAGAATGCTTTTCATGGTACATCTGTAGAAATTTGCCATAGTCTTTGGCGACATACCAAATCTCCACAACGTCCTAATAAAATATAGCCACCAGCATGCCTTCTTTGTATTGCATCATTATTTTGGGCTCAGGATAGAGCTTCAGGGATGTTGACACCCAGGAATTTGAATCTGCTCCCTCGATGGGGACTGGTGTGTGTTTGCTCGGTTTCCCTTTCCTGAAATCCACAACCAATTCCTTGGTTTTGCTGATGTTGAGTACGGTTGTTGTGATGACACCACTCAACCAGCCAACCTACCATATCTCACCTGTAAGCCTCCTCTTTACCATGCAAGGTTCTGCCACCAGCAATTATATCATTGGCAAATTTATAGATGCCATTAGAGTTGTGCTTAACCATACAGTCATGGGTGTAGAGAGAGCAGAACACACATCCTTGTGATGTTCATGTGTTGATTGTCAGCAGGGAGGAGACGTTATTTCTGATCCGGACCGACTGTGGTGCCCAACAAGGAAGTCTTGGATCCAGTTGCAGAGTGGTAGAGAGTGCTGGGGAAAGAAACTATAATTACTTAGTTCCAGAATGCTGTGGTGTAAAATCATGAAAGAGCCTATTTAAAAGTGTAGTTATTAACTTCTTATTGCAGCCCTGTGCTGACATACCCTTTTAATAGCACAGTATTCACATCGGGAAATTTAACTGAGAATTCTTGAAGCACTGCAAAAAAAAAAAGCATTAAAGGGTGTTCGTCTTTTTGAACAGGTTGTATTTTCAGTGAAGATCCAGATGCACGACAGCAAGGCACAATGGAGGTGTGTCATCACTCCAGAATGGAAACCAGTAGGGTAGACTGGTCATGGTACAAGATTCGGCTATGTTATGAGTCATTTCTTCCACAAGACCTCAGAGCAAGGTAAATTAACGAAATGTTTTCTTGCAGTTGTTGGCATAGATCGATTATTTCTTGTCCTCCACTACACTGTCAGAAGTAAGTGATTCTTAATTTTAATTTCAGATTCCAGTATCTGCCATATAAAACACAGAATAGTATATAGCACAATACAGACCTTCAGCTTATGATGTACCAACCTACATAAACATAGTCCACGATCAATTTAATCCTTCCCTCCTACACAACCCATAGTTTACTATTTTTTTTTACATTCATGTGCCTAAGAGTCTTTTAAATATCTCTGTTGTCTCAACCTCTACCACCACCCTGGACAATGCCTTTGGTGTTAATTTTGGCTGTGCTTCTCTCTTCACAGATGCTGCCTGTCCCCCTGAGTAAATCCACTTATTTTCTGTCTCATGTTAAATATCCAGTATCTACAGTCTTTTTCATTTGAGTTATAGTTTTTATTCCACTTCTAGAAATCTCAATTTTCAAAAAGTTCTCTGGAATGAGGAACAGTAACAGTAGTTCTTCAGGTCCAGGGCCCTGTTTCTCATGAGGACAGTTCTGTTGAAGGGTACCGCAGGTAAGACATTTATAGAAACCAGTAATTTTAATCATAAATTACCACAGTGGTTGTATGATCTGCTAAACTCTGCCAGCACTTTTTCTGCTTTTGCAATACAGCACCAGCTGAAAGTTTGGGGTTCAATACTCACCACAGCCTGTAAAAAATTTGTACATTCTCCCTGTGACTACATGGTTTCCTCTGGGTGCCCTGGTTTCCTCCCACATTCCAAAGACGTATGGATTAAAGTTAGCAAGTTGTGGGCATGCTATATTGCCGCCAGAAGCATGGCGACACTTGCGGGCTGCCCCCAGCACATTCCTGATGCAAGCAACACATTTTTCTGAATGTTTCAATGTACTGTACATGTGAGAAATAAAGCTAATCTTTAATCAGATTTCTGGCATCTGCAGTTTCCTTGATTTTCAGAAGTTTTACTTTTCCCTCCAAGTACCTCTATTTGCCTCCTGTTTTCCTTCTTGACTTTTTATTTGCCGTTTTGCCGATGTTTCAAGGCAAATAAACGGTGTGTTAATGGATTAGTGGGAAGCCTGAGTGGAACTACAGGAACTATGGCCCTGGTGTGGTAGTGGGAGAGTGGGAACTAAAGTCTCTACTATATCTGAGGGGAATAGTAATTGGGCCCCAATGTGTTAGAGGAAGCACAGGAACTGAAGCCTGAAGTCTCACATCACCAGGTTCAGGAACAACCCTTTAGACAGGGTTGGACAGGGCCAACGAACTTAGCCTGTCCTTTAACAGATCTAACATTGTGGCCCCTGCCCATCTTACACGAGTCATCTGTTGTCGGCCCCCAACCATCACATATTCCACTCTCCCCTCCTACCCCTCCTCACAGTCCCCCACCCTGCTCTCATGACTATACCCCTTTCCCACACGAAACCACCACGGTGGGCTTCACAGCTGAACAGGTGAGAAGACAGCTGAAACATTTCAACCCAAGCAAGGCTGCAGGACCGGATGGTGTCAGCACCAGGGTGCTCAAAGCCTGTGCCCCTCAGCTATGTGGAGTACTTCGCCATGTATTCAACCTGAACCTGAGGTTCCGGAGGGTTTCTGTGCTGTGGAAGACGTCCTGCCTCGTCCCTGTGCCGAAGACGCCGCGCCCCAGCGGCCTCAATGACTCCAGACCGGTGGCATTGACCTCCCACATCATGAAGACCCTGGAGAGACTTGTTCTGGAGCTGCTCTGGCCTATGGTCAGGCCACACTTAGATCCCCTCCACTAGGAGTTGAGGATGCCATCGTCTACCTGCCGAACCATGTCTACGCCCACCTGGACAAGCCAGTGAGCACTGTGAGGGTCATGTTTTTTGACTTCTCCAGTGCATTCAACACTATCCACCCTGCTCTGCTGGAGGAGAAGCTGACAACGATGCAGGTGGATACTTCCCTGGTGTCATGGATTCTTGATTACCTGACTGACAGACCACAGTACATGTTCTTGAAACACTGTGTGTCCAACAGAGTGATCAGCAGCACTGGGGCTCCACAGGGAACTGTCTTGTCTCCCTTTCTCTTCACCATTTACACCTTGGACCTCAACTACTGCACAGAGTCTTGTCATCTTCAGAAGTTTTCTGATGACTCTGCCATAGTTGGATGCATCAGCCTTGGAGGGTCAGACACCCTGAGCCAATAGGCTGGTCCTGGACTTATTTCCTGGCATAATTTACATATTACTATTTAACTATTTATGGTTCTATTACTATTTATTATTTATGGTGCAACTGTAACAAAAACCAATTTCCCCCGGGATCAATAAAGTATGACAATGGCTATGACTATGACTATTATCATGATAATCAGGTGCTAGAATCAAGCTTCACAACTCTAACCCTAACTCCACCTCAGAAAAGCGCTACAGACCACCTCTTGGACTTTTCTCGTATTGTGTTTTTGTACTGATATCTTGCCTTTGCACAGTCTTCTTTATCTGTCCTGTATAATTTATGCATAATGTACATTCTCTGTGTAGTCAGAATCTACGTGCTTATGTTTCTGCTGAAGCAAATCTTTCAGAAGACCTGACTGTACTTTTTACAGATGACAGTAATCTCAGCTTGTTGCCTCAGAGGGAGTTGGGAATGTGGGGAGTGGTGAGTGGAAAGGGATTGCAGTAAACGTTACCTGGTGGGTCAGATACAACTGAGCTTTCCAAATAATTGGATAATGGTCAATGGGAGTGTGACTGCATTGCTTTTCCACATGTTGGTTTGTCTCATGTTGAGGACTTACAAGCAGCTAAATGGAAACTATTTTATTTATTTAGAGACACAGCCCTTCCAGATCAACATCCATGCACTGTCCAATTATACTCATCTGACCAATTAACCTGGTAACCGTATCTCTTTGGAATGTGGGAGGAAACCAGAGCACCCAGAGGAAACCCACGAATTCACAGGGAAAATGTGCAAACTCCTTACAGACCGTGGTGGGAATTGAACCCAGGTCACTGGACTGTAATGGTGCTGCACTACCATCCCACCCCATCTTCTTCTTCCGTGAAAAAGAACTCTCTTCTTCAGTGTCTTCTTACACACCGTCTGAGGTTCCCATCTTACAACCAAATGCACCAGTGTCAGCGCCGGTAAGTGACCAAGTTGGAAGTGAATCCTTGTGTGAATATTTGCCTGGGTCCAGTTCAAGACTGTGCTCAATGAATCACCTAACCATAGACTCCCTTCATCCTTAAAGTTTTAGCCACAGCAGTTTTCTCTTGCTTTCCGCTCCCTATCCATTTGAAAGTTTGCACCCATTATCATTCCTACCATCAGGGTGGAGCTACATATCCGTGAAGATCCACACTCAATGTTTTACTAACAGCTTCATACCCTGGGCCATCTGGTTTCCGAATGGTCCAGGAACGCATGAAGGCTGCCTTGTTATTTGTCCTTTGTTCTCATGGCTTAATTTTGTAAAATATTGGTTGTTATGTCCAGCATTGTACTGCTGCTGCAAAACAACAAATTTCACAACATACGAGGGGTGACTGATAAGTTCGTGGCCTAAGGTAGAAGGAGTTGATTTTAGAAAACCTAGCACATTTATTTTTCAACATAGTCCCCTCCTACATATACACACTTATTCCAGCGGTCGTAGAGCATACGAATTTTGGACCTCGGGAAAGTGTCCACAGCAGGGGTGGTTGATAAATTCATGGCCTAAGGTAGAAGGAGGTGTTATAACAGCTCTCATTGCATGCATGTGCAGTTCAACACTTTGAGTGTTTATGCAGAAAGTTTGAAGTTAATAACTCATCTCCTTCCGCCTTAGGTCACAAACTTATCAAACATCTCTTGGGCATCAGGCCTTGACTTCTGGACTCCCTAAAGGAATCTAAAAAAAAATCTCAAGTGGATAATATCTATTTCCATATTAGGAAAAGGAGTAGAGCGTGTAACCTTGCAAATGTAGATGTACTACTTAGCGGGGCTGTTAATCCCTATTGTGCTGATCGGACTGAAGGGTCTGTTTCTGTCCTGTATAACTGTCTGATCTAAGTTACCAGAGGCTGCAAAGGGTTGTAGACACAGCCCCTTCCATTACGGGCAACAACCTGCCTTCCACCGAGGACATCATCAAGAGGCAGTGCCTTAAGAAGGTAGCATCCATCATTAAAGACCACACCATAGAAACATAGAGATTTACAGGACATTACAGGCACTTTGGCCCACATTGAAATCCCCCCTTCCCCCCCCCACCCATTCTTCTGAATTCCAGAGAGTACAGGCCCAGAACCATCGAATGCTCCTCACATGTTAACCCTTTCATTCCCAGGGTCATTCTTGTGAATCTATTCTGGACCCTCTCTAATCCAAAACTGCTCACGATACTCCAAGTGTGGTCTGACCAATGGCGACAAATCCAGCAGTAATTCTGGAGATAAAGGTAGGGGTTACAAACATAACAAAAAGGGGAAGACCAAAGGATTTGTATCTGAATGCTTATTCATTTGAAACATGCCTAAGAGCTAAGAGCAGAAAAAAAGAAATAAGACTGCCCCAAAAATTGAAAGATGCATAACAATTGGAAAGAACAGGAAGCTAGGCAGAGGTGAGGGTGCGGTCCTGTTAGTTACAATAACCTGATGGAGAAAGATGACCTAAATTCAGCAAACCAGGATGTACAGTTAGCTTGAGTGGAGATCATAAATAATAAAGACAGGAATTCAGCAAAGAGATGGTGAACAGTGCCCCCCCCCTCACACCAACAGTTAACACTAAATGGATTATAAGGAGAGACTCCAGGTGCCAGGGTCTGGCCAACTTGGATCGAGTCCTCAGCATTCTTAAGTGGGAGGGTGAGCAGCCCGAGGTCGTGGTCCATGTAGGTACCAATGACATAGATAGGAAGAGTGATGAGGTTCTACAAAGTGAATTCAGGGAGTTACAACCTAAGTTAAAGAGCAAGACCTCCAGGTTTGTGATCTCAGATGTTTTACCTGTGCCACCTGCTAGTGAGATCAGAACTAGGAAGATGAAACGGTATAATACATGGCCAAGGAGTTGGTATAGGAGGGACAGTGTCAGATCTATGTACCATTGGGCTCTCTTCCAGGGAAGGTGGGATGGGACCTGTACAGAAGAGACAGATTGCACCTGAACTGACCAATATACTAGTGGGTAGGTTTGCTAGTGGTGCATTGGTGGGGTGGGGGTGGGGGTGGGTGGAGAGTTGCGGGGGCTTGTGAACTAGAATGCCAGAACAGATAGTGGAGTGCTTGTGGAGGCAGATGTTGTTAAGACCTCAGACAAGGTCAGGAATCAAAAGGTTGAGCATGGTGCAACTAAAGTGCTGAGCTGCGTATATTTCAATGGGAGTAGGCAGTTTAAGTGGTTCGGTACAGACTGGATGGGCCTGTTTTTGTGCTGTACTTTTCTATGACATTTTGAATAAAAATAGGAGCTTACCAGAAATGTTTTATAATAATCATAGGTATTTGTAATCCACTGTAAGTGTAGAAATGGAGATAGTCAAGACTAGAGATCTATTGTTGTTTGTTGTCTGTATCAATGATCCGGATTGAATATGTGGTTATCTGGACCAGCAAGTTTGCCGATAACACCAAGAATGCGGGGTGAGGAAGACTATCAGAGCATGCAGTGCATGGACTTTCATAAATCAAAGTAGTGAGTACGGGAGATAAGATGATACGTTGAATTTGTATAAGACATTGGTGAGGCCTGATTTAGAATGTTGTGTGCAGTTTCGGTCACACACCTACAGGAAAGATGTAAATAAGATTGAAAGAATACAGAGAAAATTTACAGGGATGTTGCTTGGTCTGGAGAATCTGAGTTATAAGGAAAACTTAAATCAGTTAGGACTTTATTCCATGGAACATTGAAGACTGAACGGAGATTTGACAGAGTTATACAAAAATTATGAAGGGTTTAGACTGGATAAATGAAAGCTGGCTTTTTCCATTGAGGTTGAGTGGGACTATAACATGAGGTCATGGGCTAAGGGTGAAAAGTGAAAAGTTTAAGCGAACAGTAGGAAATTTCTTCACTCAGGGTCACAAGAGTGTGGGAATGAGCTGCCAGTGCAAGTGGTGAATGCAAGCTCAACTTCAATGTTTAAGAGAAGTTTGGATCTGTACATGGGTGGTAGGGGTATGGAGAGCTATGGTCCCAGTGCAAGTCAATGGGAATAGGCAATTTAAATGGTTTGGTACAGACTAGATGGACCTGTTTCTGTGTTGTATTTCTTTATGACTCTATGACTAAAAATGGGAACGTCATAGATGTTTCACAATAATCATACGTGTTTTGCAGAGGTAGCCAAGATTAGGAGTCCAAGTGACAGTTTCATTGATAGTATGCTCTAGAATCAAACAAAGGTCAAATCATGCTTGACCTAGTATTATGCAATGAGATAGAACAAAGTCATAGTGAAGGCACTCCTTAGCAGTAGTGATTATATGATTAAAGTTTGCATTCAATTTGAAAGAGAGAAAAGCTATGAGGTCATAAAGGTAGGGCTGACTAAAGTAAATTGGTCAATTGAGAAGCAGTATGTAATGTTTAAGTGAATCTTTCAAAATACCCAGAATAGACATAGACATAGACATACTTTATTGATCCCGAGGGAAATTGAGTTTCGTTACAGCTGCACCAACCAAGAATAGAGCATAAATATGGCAATACAAAAACCACAAGCATTCAAACAGCAATAACTATGCCAGATGGAAATAAGTCCAGGACCAGCCTATTGGCTCAGGGTGTCTGACCCTCACGGGAGAATACACACAGTAATTCCAATGCAATAGTAAATCTCGAAGATGAAGCACTAAGAATAATTCAAGGTGATCAGGCAAAGACATTGTGGCATTGTGAGGGGGGAATTCCATTTGACTAACTTATTGGAGTTCTTTGAAGTAGCAAGTGCCATGGGTAAAAGGGAACTAGTGCATGTACTAAACTTGGATTTCCCAAATATCACATCAAAGGTTATTGATCTAAAAGTAACATCTTGGTTTGGGTAGAAGATTGTAGTGGGGACGAGAAGGTAGCTCATCCTTTTGCACACTGTGGGCTTGTGAAGAGGGTGTGGAGAAAGATGCAAGGGCCAGCGTCATGAGTCATCCTGAGCAGCTGCACGCAGAGGATCCTTTGATCTTCGGGTTGTGCCCAGGGACACACACAGAGATGAACGTCACGGACTGCTGGCAGATCATCAACTCGGTGAAAGACACCCTTTGATCTGCCCGAAAGATGTTGGTCTGCCAGCGCATCAAGATGTGCCAGGAGGGAATATTCCAGGCTGCAGGAGTACATGCTGAGGGGTGCACTGAATCTTGGAGCAGACACCACAGGGGCTCAGTGGAGAAAGACCACAGGGTAGGGTTCTCCTGCTACTGGAGATGCTGGGGGCAGGTTGGGCACTTATTTATTGTAGTAGTGTACCACCACAGGGAGCCACATGGGTAGCAACAATGCAATTGACATGTACGAAAAGTACTAAAAGCATTGAATATGAATGGAAAGAATGAAAAGACATTGCACAGTTTATTGTAAATATTTTTATTATGAATAAAGTTTATTGTGATATTTTTTTAAATTGCTGGTTTGGGTAGAAGACTGGCTGGCTAACAGAAAATGGGGAATCAGCATAAATGAATCTGTTTTTGGCTGGAAGATGAAAAACATCAGGTCACACATGAACTGCTGCTAAGGCCTCAAATGCTGACAATACATCTAAACGACTTGAATGAAGGTAGAAGAGGTATTGTTGCAAAACTTTCTGATAACACAAAGAAAGTAGCAAAGTGGGTTCTTAAAAGGGAACTATGAAGGGAGAGAGGTAGGTTAAAGATCAAAGATAAAGATTAGCTTTATTTGTCACATGTACATTGAAACTAACAGCAGCATGAATCAAATCAAATCAGCAAGGATTGTGCTGGGTGACCACAAGTGTCACCATGCTCCTGCTGCTAACATAGCATGCCCACAACTCACTAACTCTAACCGTGCATCTTTGGAACGTGGGAGGAAACCAGAGCACTCGGAGGAAACCTATGCTGTCATGGAGAGAACATACAAACTCCTTACAGACAGAATTGAACCCCTATCGATGAGTGCCAGCGCTGAGATAGTGTTTTGCTAACTGATACACTATCATGCCATCTTCAAATGTACACCAAGTACACAGAGATCTGACAAATGCAGTATGATGGGGAAAAATTAGCTATGGTCATTATCTTGTAAATGAAGAGAGTGCAGAGCTCTGCGGTAAGGAATTGTGTGTCTTAGGGCATGATTTACAACAGATTAGTGCAATTGTGTATCAAGTATATCAATTGTGACATTGGAAAAAGAGAAGCTGAAATCTGACGTGTCGGTATTTCAGTGGAGTAAAGGAAATTACGGTGGCATGAGAGAGGAACTGGCCAAAGTTGACTGGAAGGGGACACTGGCCGGAAAGACGGCAGAGCAGCAGTGGCTGGAGTTTATGCGAGAAGTGAGGAATGTGCAAGACAGGTATATTCCAGAAAAGAAGAAATTTTCGAATGGAAAAAGGATGCAACCGTGGTTGACAGGAGGAGTCAAAGCCAAAGTTAAAGCAAAGGAGAGGGCATACAAGGAAGCAAAAATTAGTGGGAAGACAGAGGATTGGGAAGTTTTTAAAACCTTACAAAATGAAACTAAGAAGGTCATTAAGAGAGAAAAGATTAACTATGAAAGGAAGCTAGCAAATAATATCAAAGAGGATACTAAAAGCTTTTTCAAGTATATAAAGAGTAAAAGACAGGTGAGAGTAGATATAGGACCGATAGAAAATGATGCTGGAGAAATTGTAATGGGAGATAAGGAGATGGCAGAGGAACTGAACAGGTATTTTGCATCAGTCTTTACTGAGGAAGACATCAGCAGTATACCAGACACACAAGGGTGGCAGGGAAGAGAAGTGTGCGCAGTCACAATTATGACAGAGAAAGTACTCAGAAAGCTGAATAGTCTAAAGGTAGATAAATCACCCGGACCAGATGGAATGCACCCGCGTGTTCTGAAGGAAGTAGCTGTGGAGATTGCAGAGGCATTAGCGATGATCTTTCAAAAGTCGATAGATTCTGGCATGGTTCCGGAGGACTGGAAGATTGCAAATGTCACTCCGCTATTCAAGAAGGGGGCAAGGAAGCAAAAAGGAAATTATAGACTTGTTAGCTTGACATCGGTGGTTGGGAAGTTGTTGGAGTCGATTGTCAAGGATGAGGTTACGGAGTACCTGGAGGCATATGACAAGATAGGCAGAACTCAGCATGGATTCCTTAAAGGAAAATCCTGCCTGACAAACCTATTACAATTTTTTGAGGAAATTACCAGTAGGCTAGACAAGGGAGATGCAGTGGATGTTGTATATTTGGATTTTCAGAAGGCCTTTGACAAGGTGCCACACATGAGGTTACTTAACAACATAAGAGCCCATGGAATTACGGGAAAGTTACATACGTAGATAGAGCATTGGCTGGTTGGCAGGAAACAGAGAGTGGGAATAAAGGGATCCTATTCTGGTTGGCTGCCAGTGGTGTTCCACAGGGGTCAGTGTTGGGGCCACTTCTTTTTACATTGTACATCAACAATTTGGATTATGGAACTGATGGCTTTGTGGCTAAGTTTGCTGACGATATGAAGATAGGTAGAGGGGCCGGTAGTGCTGAGGAAATGGAGAGTCCGCAGAGAGACTTGGATAGATTGGAAGAATGGACAAAGAAGTGGCAAATGAAGTACAATGTTGGAAAGTGTATGGTTATGCACTTTGGCAGAAGTAATAAACAGGCAGACTATTATTTAAATGGGGAGAGAATTCAAAGTTCTGAGATGCAACGGGACTTGGGAGTCCTTGTACAGGATACCCTTAAGGTTAACCTCCAGGTTGAGTCGGTAGTGAAGAAAGCGAATGCAATGTCGGCATTCATTTCTAGAGGATTAGAGTATAGGAGCAGGGATGTGATGTTGAGGCTCTATAAGGCACTGGTGAGACCTCACTTGGAGCACTGTGGGCAGTTTTGGTCTCCTTATTTAGGAAAGGATGTGCTGACGTTGGAGAGGGTACAGAGAAGATTCACTAGAATGATTCCGGGAATGAGAGGGTTGACATATGAGGGACGTTTGTCCGCTCTTGGACTGTATTCCTTGGAGTTTCGAAGAATGAGGGGAGACCTTATAGAAACATTCTGAATGTTGAAAGGCATGGACAGAGTGGATGTGGCAAAGTTGTTTCCCATGATGGGGGAGTCTAGTACGAGAGGGCATGACTTAAGGATTGAAAGGTGCCCATTCAGAACAGAAATGCGAAGAAATTCTTTTTTTGCCAGAGGGTGGTGAATCTATGGAATTTGTTGCCACGGACAGCAGTGGAGGCCAAGTCATTGGGTGTACTTAAGGCAGAGATTGATAGGTATCGAAGTAGCCAGGGCATCAAAGGTTATGGTGAAAAAGCGGGGGAGTGGGGCTAAATGGGAGAATGGATCAGCTCATGATAAAATGGTGGAGCAGACTTGATGGGCCGAATGGCCAATTTCCGATCCTTTGTCTTATGGTCTAAGTACTTAGGAGAGCTAATGGAATGTTCTTTAATTGCTAGACGAATTGAATACAAAGTAGGAAGTTTACATCTTAGTTATATTGATCTTTTGTAAGCTCACATCAAGAAAGCAGTGTTAAATTAATCTTCTTATTTAAGGATGGATGTAAATACATTAGAAGTAGTTCAGAGAAGATTCACCAGACAAATACCTGAAGTGTGCAGTTGGTTTATGAAGAAGGTTTGGTCAGTATAAGCTTGCGTCTGTTGGAGTTTAATGGATTGAAAGGCAAAACATATAAAATTTTGAGATGGAGACACAAAATTCTGGAGGAACTCAGCGGGTCAGGTAGCATCTTTGGAGAGAAATAAACAGTTGATCTTTCAGGTCAAGATGAAGTGTCTTGATTTGAGACGTTGACTGTCCATCTCCCTCCTTGGTTGCTGCTTGATCCCTTGAGCTCCTCCAAGATGAGGATATAACAGAAGAATGCAAGGCACACACACTAACTAGGGACAATTACTTCACTGACTTTGAAGTTTCATGTGACGTTAGCTTGTATTTTCAACTAACTTTTATTGTGAATGGCCATTGATCTTACAAGTAAGGAATTTAAACATACACAGTCTAGAAAATTGTCAATATTCGTAACTGCTATCTAAGAATGGCATTTCTCTCTTCAGGCTTCAGAACGGTGTGGTGATATGGTCCATTCTGTTCTCCTAGTACAAAAATAACTAATATGTGATCAAGGAATGAGTGGGAGTCCAATTAATCAGTGATGACAAGGTCGGATGTTGGCTAAAGAGAAGAAAACTAAAATACCAAACTAACAAAATCTTCCCCAGATGTTTTCCAACTCATGACAGAAGGAAAGGACATTTGCCACAGAATCATGTTGTAATGCAGCACAGAGTAGGTTCTACAGCCCACCAGCCACCAAGATGCCCATCCAAGCTAGTCCTACTTGCCTACATTTGACCCACATCCCTCGAAACCTTTCCTATCCATGTACTTATCCAAATGCCCTTTTTAAATACTGTTATCGTGCCTTGGGTGGTGGGGTGGAGATACGTCTCTACCAAAGGAGGCATAAGGTGCTCCTTCCCTCTGCTAGCCTGCAGGTCACCCTTGGGCAAGGAGTAGCCCCTGCTGAGCACCCGCACCCCCCACCCGCAATCAGGGTCATGTGAAGCAATGAGAGCAGGTGGTGGATGGTCATATGAGCAGCTGATGCATATCACTGCTCATTTTATGTGACCATTGATGCCAGGCAGACAATCTCTGAAGAGTATTGATAATGCTGGGGTCACCCATCTTGGAAAGACGCTGTCCAGAAGAACACATTTGCCAAGAACAATCAGAACAATCATATTCATGGAAAGACCATGATCGCCTAGGTCATATGACACAGCACATAAGATGATGATATCATGCCTGCTTCAACCAATTCATCTGGCAGGCTTGTTCCATATAATTTCTGAATGAAGAGGTTTTAAATCAGTTCCCTTTTAAATCTTTCCTGTCAATCATTAACTAATTTTTGATCCCATTTCCCTGAGAAAAGGGCTCTGTGCATTCACCTTATCTGTGTCCCTCATGATTTTGTATACCTTCGTCCTCATGCACCAAGGGATAGATTTCTAGGGTAAATATTGTGTAAGTAATGTGCTGGTATCAAGATAATTTACTAATGTTATACAGCATGTTTGTGTGGATCCTGTACTGTATTTAAGTTAACATTATGACACCACCGTTGTTGGCCAAATCAAAAGTGGTGACGAATTGACGCATAGGAGGGAGATAGAAAATTAGGTTGCATGGTGCCAAAAGAACAACCTCTCATTCAACATCAGTAAAACCAAGGAGCTCACCATCAGCTACGGGAGGAAGAAAACCAGGGGTCCATGAGCCAGTCTTTGATAGGTGAACATAGGTGTAGAGGGTCAATAGCTTTAAATTCCTTTGGATTAACGTTTTAGAAGATCTGTTCTGGAATCGGCATATATGTGCATTAAAAAGAAGGCACAGCAGCACCTTAACATTCTTAAAAGTTTGCATAGATTTATCATGCGATCAAAAACTTTGATAAGCTTCAACAGATGCACAATGGAGGGTGTTCTAACCGGTTGTATCACAGCCTGTGTAGTGTTCTCGTGCAGAGTGTTGAAACTCTGACTAAACACCAAGTTAAACCGGAGCCAATGAAGACAGAGTCGTAGTAAGGTTAACCACTTACTGTTCATTCTTCCCCATTAACATTGTATGGTGAAAACTGTTGATAAAAAAAATACAAACATATATAGCATCTGTTTCATTCTGGAGACCACGCGTGCTCTCTTCTTTTATCGAGTGTCTCCAGCCGCCCCGAGTAGCGGGCAAGGGGGGGGGGGTCGCATCAAACTGCCGCCAGTCTTGAGCCCACCCCGCGCTTGAAATTGAAAAGCCGACACGCGCGCCACCCAAACCGTAGCTTCTTAACAGAAACCGCGTTAATATTTTTACTTCAAATACTTTCATAGGAACTTACGGTGTTGCTTCTATAATGTTTCGTTGTGGGTAGAAACAGAGCTCTTTATGATCATGCTGCACACATAGCACCCACCTTCACACCTTCACCGAACCAGAGGTTGCACATAAGATGCGGCGAAACCGGAGGTGACGTCATCACATGCCGCGATATACCATAAACAATGAATTTACCTTTGTTAAACTGTAACATAATTATCAACCTTTAACTTTAACTAGAAAATAGTTACAAACAATCATTTAAAGTGTAGACCCAACAAAGTCAAATAAATGCCTTAAGGGCAACACAGCCTGGTATGGAAACAACAATGCCCAAGAAAAGAAAAAGTTACAGAAAGTAGTGGATGCAACCCAGTCCATCACAGGCAAATCCCTCCCCACCATTGAGTACATTTATATGCCACAAGAAAGCACCATCCAGACCATGCTCTCGTCTTGTTACTACCATTGATCAAGGCTTGGGTCCCACACCACCATCTTCAGGAACAGCTATTACCCTACAACCATCAGGCTCCTGAACTGGCGTGGATAACTTCACTCACCACAACTCTGAAATGAATCTATAACTCACTTTGAAGGGTCCTTTATACCTCGTGTGCTCTGTCTTACTTTTATTAGCTCTGCCTGATTTCTTTCACATGTTGATTGTTCATCAGTCTTTGCCAGTTTATGTATAGTTTTTGTGTAATATTGTACTTCTTTTTCCTCTAGATGCCTACAAGAAATTTAATCTCAAATAGTATATGATTATATATATTTACTTTGATTATAAGTTTACAGTACTTTGAACTTTAAAGCTTTGGACGGAACAATGGGCACTACCTGTAATTAATCCAATCTTCCAGCTCCTCACTCTTCCTATGCAAAGGTGATTCAAATGCACATTGAGACGAATCTAAAACACTGTCAACAACTCTGCTTCTAACCCTCTGTCGGGAAGTATGTTCCAGGCCCTTAACTCTGCCAAATTTTAATACTCTACCATGTCTCGGATTTCTCAGAATACCTGGATCTTGATGACTGCTGTAATTGGTAGGGTCACTGTTCACAGTGAATTGTTAATCATATGTTGGTCTTCAGGAATGAAAAGCCAACTGGTTATTATTTCAATTCAGCGGAAATTAATGAATAGCCTAAAGAAAGTGCAACAATCCATCAACTTTTCATTCCTCCTTGTCATGGTGAGAGTTTATAAATTAAACCACAAACCTCCTCCTTTACTCTCACCTTCCTCCTGTTCTGGTTTGCCTAGTCCAGTCCCTACCAGTATTATACATCAGTGTTATACAGCAACATACCTACCACCAAAATTGTACCCCAGTGTTATACAGGAACACACCTAACACCACTGGTACTGTATCCCAGTGTTATACAGGAACATACCCATCTCCACCAGTACTGTACCCCAGTGTTATACAGTAACACACCCATTACCATTACTGTACCCCAGTGTTATTACCCATCACCATTATTGTACCCCAGTGTTATATAGTTACATACCCATCACCAGTACTGTACCCCAGTGTTATACAGTTACACACCCATCACCAGTACTGTACCCGTGTTATACAGTAACACATCCATCACCATTACTGTACCCCAGTATTATACAGTAACACACACATCACCATTACTGTACCCCAGTGTTATACAGTTACACACCCATCACCAGTACTGTACCCTAGTGCTACATAGTTACACACCCATCACCATTACTGTACCCCAGTGTTATACAGTAACACATCCATCACCATTACTGTACCCCAGTATTATACAGTAACACACACATCACCATTACTGTACCCCAGTGTTATATAGTTACACACCCATCACCATTACTGTACCCCAGTGTTATACAGTAACACACCCATCACCAGTGCTGTACCCCAGTGTTATACAGTTACACACCCATCACCAGTACTGTACCCCAGTATTATACAGTTACACACCCATCACCAGTGCTGTACCCCAGTGTTATATAGTTACATACCCATCACCAGTACTGTACCCCAGTGTTATACAGTTACACACACATCACCATTACTGTACCCCAGTGTTATACAGTTACACACCCATCACCATTATTGTACCCCAGTGTTATACAGTTACACACCCATCACCATTACTGTACCCCAGTGTTATACAGTAACACATCCATCACCATTACTGTACCCCAGTATTATACAGTAACACACCCATCACCAGTGCTGTACCCCAGTGTTATATAGTTACATACCCATCACCAGTACTGTACCCCAGTGTTATACAGTTACACACCCATCACCAGTGCTGTACCCCAGTGTTATATAGTAACACACCCATCACCAGTACTGTACCCCAGTGTTATACAGTAACACATCCATCACCATTACTGTACCCCAGTGTTATACAGTTACACACACATCACCGTTATTGTACCCCAGTGTTATACAGTTACACACCCATCACCATTACTGTACCCCAGTGTTATACAGTTACACACCCATCACCATTACTGTACCCCAGTGTTATACAGTAACACACCCATCACCAGTGCTGTACCCCAGTGTTATATAGTTACATACCCATCACCAGTACTGTACCCCAGTGTTATACAGTTACACACCCATCACCAGTACTGTACCCCAGTGTTATACAGTAACACACCCATCACCATTACTGTACCCCAGTGTTATACAGTAACACACACATCACCATTACTGTACCCCAGTGTTATATAGTTACACACCCATCACCATTACTGTACCCAGTGTTATACAGTTGCACACCTATCACCATTACTGTACCCCAGTGTTACACAGTTACACACCCATCACCATTACTGTACCCCAGTGTTACACAGTTACACACCCATCACCATTACTGTACCCTAGTGCTACATAGTTACACACCCATCACCATTACTGTACCCCAGTGTTATACAGTTACACACCCATCACCATTACTGTACCCCAGTGTTACATAGTTACACACCCATCACCATTACTGTACCCAGTGTTATACAGTTGCACACCTATCACCATTACTGTACCCAGGTGTTATTAAGGTGAATGTTTCTCTTGAACTAAAGGGCAGAATCATCACTGCACCATGACACTCCTGTAATTGGTTCCAGTTCTGTGTTGCTGGCAGCAGTTTCAATCTTAGAATAATATGGGAATTGTTTTAAAATGAAAGTTCATGCAGTGATATACACCCTTTGTAATTTCAGTTCATCTTACTCAGTGCTTGCACAAACATGTCATATTATACGCATTTGCCGGTGCCAGTAATCTAGCACTGACTTTTCTTCAGGTTACTCAACTTATTCTCAGTTTTTCATCGTTTATTGATAGATAAATCTAGAATAAAATGACACAGAGAATTGTATATTGGAGACTGCAGCTGTACTTTTGCATCTCTTTGGCTATGCATGTCCTATCTAATAAACTTTGAAATTAGAATGTAGAATGGTGGGGGGCTAGTGCGCGGGGATTGGCATGAGGGACAAGGAATGGGGTGTGGACAAAATAGTGTGCTTTGTGTAGTGGGTTCCTCGAACTTTGGCCTGGGGCCTCTGCACAATGGATTATCACAGCAGAACAGAACAGAAGTTAAAGAGGGACTCTATGTTCACAGAGGGACTTGTAATTGATTGTTTGTAAATTATTATTTAATTTTTGTGTACAGGAGAGAGGCTTTGGCAGCAATAATGTTCCCCAGTATTATAAAGTGACAGACACATCCCCACCTGGACTGTTCCACAGAGTTATACAGAGACAAACCTGTCTTTTTCAGTGCTATACCTGTGTGTTATACAATAACATAACTGTTACCAGTACTGTTTACATCTTTAGAAAGAGGTGACATAGAAGAAGTGTCAGAGAATGTTGAATCTTTATGGGTCGAGTTAAGAAATTGCAAGGGTAATAAAAAACATTATGGGAATCACATATAGGCCTCCAAATAGTAGCCAAGATGTCAGGTTGAGATTGCAAAGGGAGCTTGAAAAGGAGTGTAATAAGGGTAATGACACAATTGTGAAGTCCCCCATCAATATGCAAGGGGATTGGGAAAATCAGGTTGGTGTCAGATTGCAAGAGAGGAAATTTGTTGAATTCCTACAAGATAGCTTTTTAGAGCAGCTTGTGCTTGAGCCTACTCAAGAAAAAACTATCTTAGATTGGTTGTTGTGTAATAACCCAGATCTTATTTGGAAGTTTAATGTAAAGGAACCCTTAAGAGGCAGTGAGCATATGATTAAATTCATACTGCAATTTGAGATGGAGAAGCAGAAGTCACATGTATCAGTATCACAATGGAATAAAGGGAATTACAGAGGCATGAAAGAAGAGTTTGCCCTGGTGGGTTGAAGGAGAATACTGGCAGAGAGAGATGGCTGAAGTTTCTGGGAATAGTTCACAAGGTGCAGGATAGATATATCCCACAGAAGAAGTTCTCAAATGGCAGGGGTAGGCAACTGCGGCTGACAAGGGAAGTTAAGCACTGCATAAAAGCCAAAGAAAGAGCATATAATGTAGAAAAAGTAGGAAGGTAGTAAGTTGGATGATTGGGAAGCTTTTAAAATCCAACAAAAGGCAACTAAAAAAGCTAAAAGAAGGGAAGAGATGAAATACTGTGGCAAACTAGCCAATAAGATAAAGCAGGATACCAAAAGTTTTTTCAGTAATATAATGAGTAAAAGGGAGGTGATATTGGACCACTGGAAAATAACGCTGGTGAGGTAGTAACAGGGGACAAAAATGGCAGATGAACATAATGGGTACTTTGCATCTGTCTTCACTGTAGAAGACACTAGCAGTATACCAGAAGTCCATGAGTGTTAGGGAGCAGGAATGAGGGCCATTGCTATTACAAAGGAAAAAGTGCTAGGCAAACTCAAAGGCCTTAAGGTGAATAAGTCACCTAGATCAGATGGACTACATCCCAGAGTCCTGAGAGAGGTTGCTGAAGAGATAACGGATGCATTGGTCATGATCTTTCTAGAATGACTTGATTCTGGCATGGTCCCAGAGGACTGGAAGATTGCAATTGTCACTCCACTCTTTAAGAAGTAAGGAAGGCAAAAAAAAGGAAATTATAGGCCAGTTAGCTTAACCTCAGTAGTTGGGAAAGTGTTGGAGTCTTTTATTAAGGATGTGGTTTTGGGGTACTTGGAGACTAATGAAATAAGTCAAAGTCATCAAGGTTTCTGTCAAGGGAAATCTTACCTGACAAATCTGTTAGATTTCTTCGAGGAAATAACAAGCAGAGTGAACAAAAGAGAGGCAGAGGATGTCATTTAATTGGATTTCCAGAAGGCATTTGATAAGGTGCCACACATGAGGCTGCTAAGCAAGATAAAATCCTATGGCATTACAGGAAAGATACTGGCATAGAGGAATGGCTGACAGGCAGGAGGCAGCAAGTGGGAATAAAAGGGGGCTTTTCTGGCTGGCTGCTGGTGACTCGTGGTGTTCCTCAGGGGTCAGTTTTGGGACCACTACTTTTCACATTGTTTGTCAATGATTCGGATAATGGAATTGATGGCTTTGTGGCAAAGTTTGCAGATGATACAAAGATAGGTGGACGGTTAGGTAGTGTTGAGGAACCAATGTGATTGTCGCAGGATTTAGACAAGTTGGAAGAATAGGCAAAAAAGTGGCAGATGAAATACTGTGTTGGGAAATGTATGATAATGCATTTTGGTAAAAGAAACAATAGTGCAGACTATTATTTAAATGGGGAAAAAGTTCAAACATCAGAGGTGTGGATGGACTTAGGAGTTCTCATGTAAGGCTCCCAGAAGATTAATTTACAGGTTAAGTCTGTGGTAAAGAAGGCAAATGCAATGTTGGCATTTATTTCAAGGGGAATAAAATCTAAAAGCAAAGCAATAATGCTGAGTCTTTGTAAGACACTAGTCAGGTTGCACTTGGAGTATTGTTAACAGTTTTGGACCCCATATATCTCAGAAAGGATATGATGGCATTGGAAAGACTCCAGAGGAGGTTCATGAGGGTAATTCCAGGAACGAAGGGGTTAAAATGTTAGGAGTATTTGGCAGCTTTGGGCCTGTACTCACTGGAATTTAGAAGAATGTGGGGGGATCTCATTGAAACCTACCGAACGTTAAAAGGACTAGACAGGGTGGATGTGGAGAGGATATTTTCTATGGGGGTATCCAGAACCAGAGGGCACAGCCTCAAAATTAGGGGGCAGCCTTTTAGAACAGAGGTAAGGAGGAATTTTTTTAGCCAGCGAGTAGTAAATCTGAGGAATACTCTGGCACAGTCTGCATTGGAAGCCAAGTCCGTGGGTATATTTAAGGTGGAAGATGATGCCCTGATCGGTCAGGGCATCAAAGAATATGGTGAGAAGACAGCAGCATGGGGTTGAATGGGATCTGGGATCAGCCATGATGGAATGACGGAGCAGACTCAATGGGCTGAATGGCCTAATTCAGCTCCTATGTCTTATGGTCTTATGGTCTACCGTACCGCAATGTTATACAGTGTCCTCACTAGTACTATACACAATGTAATACAATAACAGACCTGACACCACTAATATTGTACAGCAGTGTTATACACTAACAAACTTGTTCCCAACCCAGTCATCAGTTTACCATGACTGATATCTTTGTCAACAATATACACTATCCCAGCCCCTTATGCCAGTTAGTGCAAGAAGAGAGCAGAATAAGAAGAAAAAAATAGGGAGGTAGTGTACATGAGTTCATTGTCCATTCAGAAATCCGATGGCAGAGGGCAAGGAGCTATTCCTGAAATGTTGAGTGTGTGTCTTCAGGCTACTGTACCTCCTCCTTTACGGTATCAACAAGAAAAGGACACATCTGGGGGATGGGGAGCCTTAGTGATGGATGCTGCCTTTTTGAGACATTGCCTTTTGAAAGAGTCCTCTATGCTTTTTCTGATCCTGTGCAGTCTCCATACTGGACTGTGATGCAACCAGTTCGAATGCTCTCCACAGTACATCTGAAGAAATTTGCAAGAGTCTTTGGTGACATACCAATTCTTCTCAAACTCCTAATGAGATATAGCCACTGCTGTGCCTCCTTTGAAATTTGCATCAATATGTTGGGCTCAGGTTAGATCTACAGAGATGTTGACACCCTGGAACTTTTAACTGCTCACCCTTTCCACTGCCGATCATTCGATGAATTCACTCAACTTCCGTTTTCCTGAAGTCCACAATCAATTCCTTGGTCTTGCTAACGTTGAGTGCACGGTTCCTTAATCTTTTACACATAACTTTACAAGTACTTCCTGAAGCAGGCTAAAAAAGAACATCCTTAAAGCCATTTTTTAACACCTTCAGACCTTTTCAGCTTGGGTAACAGGTTGCTGCACTCTCCTCACTTTCCTTACAGATTCATTTTAACATAGAACCATAGAACCATAGAAACTACAGCACAGAAACAGGCCCTTTGGCCCTTCTTGGCTGTGCCAAACTATTTTCTGCCTAGTCCCACTGACCTGCACACGGACCATATCCCTCCATACACCTCCCATCCATGTATCTGTCCAATTTATTCTTAAATGTTAAAAAAGAACCCGCATTTACCACCTCGTCTGGCAGTTCATTCCACACTCCCACCACTCTCTGTGTGAAGAAGCCCCCCCTAATGTTCCCTTTAAACTTTTCCCCCCTCACCCTTAACCCATGTCCTCTGGTTTTTTTCTCCCCTTGCCTCAGTGGAAAAAGCCTGCTTGCATTCACTCTATCTATACCCATCATAATTTTATATACCTCTATCAAATCTCCCCTCATTCTTCTACGCTCCAGGGAATAAAGTCCTAACCTATTCAACCTTTCTCTGTAACTGAGTTTCTCAAGTCCTGGCAACATCCTTGTAAACCTTCTCTGCACTCTTTCAACCTTATTTATATCCTTCCTGTAATTTGGTGACCAAAACTGAACACAATACTCCAGATTCGGCCTCACCAATGCCTTATACAACCTCATCATAACATCCCAGCTCTTATACTCAATACTTTGATTAATAAAGGCCAATGTACCAAAAGCTCTCTTTACGACCCTATCTACCTGTGACGACACTTTTAGGGAATTTTGTATCTGTATTCTCAGATCCCTCTGTTCCACTGCACTCCTCAGTGCCTTACCATTAACCCTGTATGTTCTACCTTGGTTTGTCCTTCCAACGTGCAATACCTCACACTTGTCAGTATTAAACTCCATCTGCCATTTTTCAGCCCATTTTTCCAGCTGGTCCAAGTTCCTCTGCAGGCTCTGAAAACCTTCCTCACTGTCTACTATGCCTCCAATCTTTGTATCATCAGCAAATTTGCTGATCCAATTTACCACATTATCATCCAGATCATTGATATAGATGACAAATAACAATGGACCCAGCACTGATCCCTGTGGCACACCACTAGTCACAGGCCTCCACTCAGAGAAGCAATTCTCTACCACCACACTCTTGCTTCTTCCATTGAGCCAATGTCTAATCCAATTTACCACCTCTCCATGTATACCTAGCGACTGAATTTTCCTAACTAACCTCCTATGCGGGACCTTGTCAAAGGCCTTACTGAAGTCCATGTAGACAATATCCACTGCCTTCCCTTCATCCACTTTCCTGGTAACCTCCTCGAAAGACTCCAACAGATTGGTCAAACATGACCTACCACGCACAAAGCCATGTTGACTCTCCCTAATAAGCCCCTGTCTATCCAAATGCTTGTATATTCTGTCTCTTAGTACTCCCTCCAATAACTTACCTACTACTGATGTTAAACTCACCGGCCTATAATTTCCCGGATTACTTTTCGATCCTTTTTTAAACAACGGAACACGAGCCACTTTCTAATCCTCCAGCACTTCAACAGATCACCTTGCTGGAACTGCTTAGTCATGCTGATGACTGGGAATAGGAAATCCCATATTCAATATTAGATTAAGAGCTCTGTAACATCCAGGAATACATCTTCCCCTACCTGACAAGAATGCAGTCCAGTTAGTTTGCTCTAATCAATGATGCATTTACAAACCTCCAGTAATAACTTGTCATCACGTTCAGATTGTTTCCCTGGATACAGTGGTGATGCCAAGTTTAGAGCAGACTAGAAACCTAGAGGCATAGATAAACAATCACAGTGGTGTAGTGAGTTGAGCTCCTGGGTTTGATCAAGACCTGAGTGTTAATTGCCCCTAGTGTGTAGGTGATTGGTACAATCTGGGGGTGTGGGGGGTGGGGGGCAAGGGGGGAGTTGATTAGAAAGTGGGTAGGGAAAAAAATGAGATTCATGTTGAAGGATCAGTCCAGACTCAATGGGCCATAGGACCTGTTTCAATGCTAATGACTCTATTGCTATGACATGAGTCCAGATCTCACCATTTAGTCCGTGAGCCAGAAGGGTTGGTCAGTACCATCTGAGGGGAATAACGCTGATAATGATTTTTGGCAAGGTATACATCTCTAGAGTTAGAAAATATGTGATAGCATTGCACCAGTGGTAGCTTTATGTCTGCATTTTATAACACTACCCTATAATAAGCATTTCTGAAAAGTGGCCGATATAAAGCACAACGTATATATTTAACCTAGTGCTATTTTGTCATCAGCGATCCCTCAGTATTGAAATTTGTCACAATGATATCTGAGTTCAAGCATCTTTCATCAAATGTTGTTATAAAGTTCTACATTGAAAACAATGTCATTGGTGGCACTCGCAGTACAGTGCTCAATTTCAACAGAGTGAATCATTTCATTTTTAGAAAAATATTTGTCTGTTGTTTATTTTGGAAAAGTCACTAAAAATCCTTGGACACATATAATCACATGGATTTGTGGAGAACTTATTCAGGAATTCAAATAAGTAATCACTTTTTGTATATATTCCATATTAACATCAGTACAGCAGAAAATGTTACCCCACTCCCCAAAAGGTAAAAAACCTCATCCGGAGAGATTTCTGGAGTTTTATCAATGTCATGGTATTTTTCATATTGTTGTATCAAATCAAAACAATCTTAAGCTTTTGACATAGCATATAGAATTACAGTACAATAATTCAAATGTGGGGTTCCACACGACCATAACCTAGGCCCCATTTGGTTGTAAAATGAATATATTTAATCAAAGACTGTTTTCCATACTTTCATAACCTATTAATCGTCTTCCACATCTTCATCTGAACTTTCCACACTCTCTGAGGTGGATGCCTGGTTCTCACAGTCTGCCAGTCTACACATGTCAGTACACCTGAGGCCATTTGCAACACACATACATCTTGAGAGTGAACATTTTTTTTGGACAGTTACAGGCTAGTAGATCCAGGACAGCATCGAGTGCTGGCTGGCCTTCCATCCAGTGCACCACCAACTGTTCAGCTTCCTCTTCTCTCTCCATCTTCCATCCTCTGCCAACAGGGCTTGGTACTTGTGGGTCCATCTCCAAACATCTTCTCCATATACCAGCCTGGTAGCTGGCTCGCTGTCCCCCTCACGAGAGGCATGCAGAAGACCGAGTACTATGTTCTCTACCATATCAATGTATGATATCCAGAATGCGGATAGCTCTCCATTGTTGTGACGGAGGTGTTCCAGAAAGTCTGTCCACAGGGTTATCAGCTCAGCTAAGAGTGGACTTTGCAGCAGATTGTTCAACTTCTGTTGGTTCAAGTCACTAGCCATGTCGTTCACATAGTCTAAGAATGATTTGATTATCCCACTCCTCTCTGGAACATTGTCCTCAACCCATGGTATGAACTCTGCCCATGCGAGTCTCATCAGTGCTTCACAGATGTAGTTGTGGACCCTGACAGCATGATTGTAGTGTTTACCATCAAGGACTCCATTGATGGACGCCTCTGCGACAGTTCCAGCCTCTATGCATACGTCCTTTAGACCAGCATCCCAAATCGCTTTCCTAGAATGGCTAAGGGATTACATATGGTATGGAATGTCCCCATCCTGAGAAGAATGTTGGAGAAGTGCTCTTTGTGCTTCCGGGCAATTTCAGTGGCTTTTGCATAGAGTACTTGATCCAAGACTACCACGATTGTTTCTAGATGAAGTTCCTTCCTGAATAGTTCTGATTGGTTAAGATTTCAAATACTGTGGTCAACTCTGTGGCTAATGAATTGATGGTTGGCAGATACCCAACAATATCTTGTGAGATTGGTTCTTGGTCCCTGGTGCTAATATTAAAACCAGTCCAGCTTGGGATTGTCTGATTCTCTGGATCTGTTTGCCTTGCAAGTGTCCACACCAGGTTCTTCTTGCAGGCAAGAAGAGCAGCTTCCCTGGTTTCCTGCACACAGTGTTCCCTGGTTGGGAGAGGCTGTGGGCCCACACGTACACCTGCTACATATACTTCCAGTTCTTGGTCCTCAATGGTGACTGACCTCTGCTTTGGTTTCTCAATGTGTGGAAGCTCAGCTCTTGGCAGATGTGGTCCATAGACATTGGCCTGTACCACTATGCCATTGACTCTGCCTGATGTACCCTTTCCAGTGGGAGTTTCCTCAAGTCTATCGATATTGTCCCATGCAATATTGGTGAAGATATGAGGCTTGATGGAGGCTGGAAGAACAACTCTCTGGCTGGAGGCTGTCGCTAGCTTTTGGAGACACAGGGCAGTGTCGTTCTCTTCAAGTTGGGAGTAAGACACCCCATGCCCAAGCCTGTTCAGTGTTTGGATGAGCTCAGTGTTACTCGTCCGTGTTTTTACTGCATAAGGGAGTAGAAGGTGCTTTGGTGGTTTATGTTGACCACATGTCACTGCTACCACCGCTGCAATGCTATCACGTATTTTCTAGCACTAGGGGTGTATACCTTGCCAGAAATCACTATAAGAATTATTCCCCCCAGATGGTACCAGTGGCCCAAATTTGAGATCCTGGCTAACGGACTAATCAACAGTTGTCAAATTTAAAGTTAAGTTCATTAAATAATCTACAATGACAACTAAAATAATTAGTCTTGGTAATGTTGACTACAAAAATACTAAACTGTGATTAATCATTTTAATTGATACAGTACAGACAGAACAGAAACAGGGCCTTCAGCACATTGAATCTGTTCTGACCCTTTGCACATATTCACACTAACCTCATTGGCCCAGGTTCTACCACTCTCCAACACACCAGCAGTAATTTGCTGCAGTTCATTAGCCAATGAGCTCTCAGGGTTTTTGGAGGTGAGAGGAACCCGGAGCAGTTCAAGGAAACCCTCACAGCCGTGGGGAGAACATGCAAACTCCAGTCAGTCAGCACCGCAGGTCAGGGCTGAAGAATTGGAACAATGAAAGAGTGACAATAGCTGCTGCACAGAGAGTGCTGGAGGGTGAAGAAGACGCCCTGTCTTGGAGTTAGAGGACTGTGTGTGAGATGGAGGGAGGGAGCAACAGGGTTTGTTTTTGCTGTTGCTGTTTTGTTGCTTGTTTTGTTTTGTGTAGCTCTGCCAAGCACCGTGGAGCTGCTATGTTGGTGCCGGAATGTGTGGCAACGCTTGTGGGCAGCCCCCAGCACACTCGCTTGGTTGTTAATGCAAATGATGTATGTTTTGATGTACGTATGATAAATAAGTTTGAATCTTGAATGTGGAATCTTGAACTATGCCACTCTAATCTGGCTCTCTCATCCCCTATGGAGGGAAATGAAACATTTGTATCCCGACGGGTCTATATAACGCTGAACTAAGAGTAACATATGTTGCTCTTATAGTCTTCCCAAATGTGGCAGACCCATCTCCACCAGCACTGACCCTCACTGTTATACAATTACCAGTATTGTACACCAGTTTTATATTGTTACAGTTCTGTAAGTGTATTACAGTGCAATATACTCTGTGGCCATTTTATTAGGTACACCTGTATGCTTGTTTGTTAACGCAAATATTTAATCAGCTAATCACGTGGCAGCAACTCATTGCTTAAAAGCATGCAGACATGGTCAAGAGATTCAGTCATTGTTCAGACCAAACATCAGAACGGGCAAGAAATGTGACCTAAGTGACTTTGACTGTTGAATGTTTGTTGGTGCCAGACAGGGTGGTTTGAGTGTCTCAGAAACTGCTGATCCCCTGGGATTCTCATGCACAACAATCCCTAGAGGTTACACAGAATGATGCAAAAGACAGTGAGCAGCGGTACTGTGAGCAAAAATACCTTGTTCATTAAAGAGGTCAGAGGAGAATGGCCGGACTGGTTCAAGATGACGGGAAAGCAACAGTAACTCAAATAACCACGTGTTACAACAGTGGTGTAGAGGAGAGCACCTCTGAATGCACAGCATGTTGAACATTGAAGTGGATGGGCTACAGCAGCAGGAGACCAGAAGCGAACACTCAGTGGCCAATTTATTAGGTAGAGGAGATACCTAATAAAGTGGCCATTGAGTGTGGGACTGTATAACCCTAGGATACAGGAGTGATGGGAACAAGTCTGTCACTGTGTAACACTTGGGTATGGTACAGGTGGGATAGGTCTAATCACTGTGCGTCACTGGGGTACTGAACTAGTGGGGATGCATCCGTCACTTAATAAAACTGTTGCACAGTACTAGCAGGGCAGCTCTATCACATTCTAACACGTGCACAGTAACAGTAGTGTCAGGTCTGTCAGTGTAACACTGGGGTCCAGTACTGGTGGAGACAAGTCTATCATTATGTAACATCAGGGTAAAGTACAGGTGGGGTTGGGTCTGTACCGGTGGGGACAGTGTGTCATTGTTTAGCACTAGTGTACAGCACTGGTGGGGCCGGGTCTGTCACTGTATAACAACAGGAAACTGTACTGGTGGGTTTTGAGATTTAACAAAAATCCAACAATTTTTGGATTTATCACATGTACATTTAGCAATTGACTTTGGCTACCAGTCTTTATATCTGAATATGTATTATGGATTTAATTTGGAGTGCAGCTTTGAACAATGGGTTCCTTAAAGCAGTGAATCTCAGACCAGACAATGCTGATTAAAGTTCACTTGGATGTCTCTAGTGTGGGTACGGATCAGAAGGTGTGAAGTTTTGTGTGCAGTGTCAAAGAAAGCATTGTCGATACCTTGTAAATGTGGAATTGTCATTTGATGTAAAATATCGAGCCCTACGCTGGGCCAGCCTGACCTTTCAACCAAAAGACCATAAGACCATAAGACATAAGAGCAGAATTAGGCCATTTGGCCCATCGAGTCTACTCCACCATTCAACCATGGCTAATCCTTTTTTCCCCTCCTCAGCCCTACTTCCTAGCCTTCTCCTGTAACCTTTGATGCTGTGTCCAGTCAAGAACCTATCAATCTCTGCCTTAATTACACCGATTGTCCTGGCCTCCACAGCTGCCTGTGGTAAAAAATTCCACAAATTCAACACCCTCCATATGATGCTGATCCATATGATGCCTGCTGTACCTTGTTTTGCCAAATAAAGAAGCTGCTTTGTATCTACCAGTACTTTTCTTCAGTGACTTCATTCATACAAGAACAGTGAGGACAGGCCTGTCTCTATCACACTGGTGTTCAGTACCGATGGGGACACTGTGTCACTGTATAACACAGAGGTACAGTACAGGTGGGGACACTGTGTCATTGTATCACACTGGGGTACAGCATAGTGGGGACAGTCTGTCACTGTAACACACTGGGGTACAGTACTGGTGAGGACAGTCTGTCACTGTATAACACTGGGGTACAGTACTGGTGGGGACGGGTCTGTCACTGTATAACACTGGGGTACAGTACTGGTAAGGACAGTCTGTCGCTGTATAACACTGGGGTACAGTACTGGTGAGGACAGTCTGTCACTGTATAACACTGGGGTACAGTAATGGTGGGGACGGGTCTGTCGCTGTATAACACTGGGGTACAGTACTGGTGAGGACAGTCTGTCGCTGTATAACACTGGGGTACAGTACTGGTGGGGACGGGTCTGTCACTGTATAACACTGGGGTACAGTACTGGTGGGGACGGGTCTGTCACTGTATAACACTGGGGTACAGTACTGGTGGGGATGGGTCTGTCATTGTATAACACAGGGGTACAGTACTGGTAAGGACAGTCTGTCACTGTATAACATTGGGGTACTGTACTGGTGGAGTCAGTCTGTCACTGTATAACACTGGGGTACAGTAATGGTGGGGACGGGTCTGTCACTGTATAACACTGGGGTACAGTACTGGTGAGGACAGTCTGTCGCTGTATAACACTGGGGTACAGTACTGGTGGGGACGGGTCTGTCACTGTATAACACTGGGGTACAGTACTGGTGGGGACGGGTCTGTCACTGTATAACACTGGGGTACAGTACTGGTGGGGATGGGTCTGTCATTGTATAACACAGGGGTACAGTACTGGTAAGGACAGTCTGTCACTGTATAACATTGGGGTACTGTACTGGTGGAGTCAGTCTGTCACTGTATAACACTGGGGTACAGTAATGGTGGGGACGGGTCTGTCACTGTATAACACTGGGGTACAGTACTGGTAAGGACAGTCTGTCGCTGTATAACACTGGGGTACAGTACTGGTGAGGACAGTCTGTCACTGTATAACACTGGGGTACAGTACTGGTGGGGACGGGTCTGTCACTGTATAACACTGGGGTACAGTAATGGTGGGGACGGGTCTGTCACTGTATAACACTGGGGTACAGTACTGGTGAGGACAGTCTGTCGCTGTATAACACTGGGGTACAGTACTGGTGGGGACGGGTCTGTCACTGTATAACACTGGGGTACAGTACTGGTGGGGACGGGTCTGTCACTGTATAACACTGGGGTACAGTACTGGTGGGGATGGGTCTGTCATTGTATAACACAGGGGTACAGTACTGGTAAGGACAGTCTGTCACTGTATAACATTGGGGTACTGTACTGGTGGAGTCAGTCTGTCACTGTATAACACCGGGGTACAGTGCTGGTGGGGACAGTCTGTCAATGTATAAAACTGGGGTACGGTACTGGTGGGGACAGTCTGTCATTGTATAAAACTGGGGTACAGTACTGGTGGGGACAGTCTGACACTGTATGGTAGAGTACTGGTGCAGACAGCATGTCAATGTATAAAACTGTGGTACAGTACTGGTGAGGACAGTCTGTCACTGTATAAAACTGGGGTACAGTACTGGTGGGGACAGTCTGTCACTGTATAACACTGTGGTACAGTACTGGTGGGTACAGTATGTCACTGTGTAACATTGGGGTACAGTACTGGTGGGGACAGTCTGTCACTGTATAACACTGTGGTACAGTACTGGTGGGGACAGTCTGTCACTGTATAACACAGGGGTACAGTACTGGTGGGGACAGTCTGTAACTGTATAAAACTGGGGTACAGTACTGGTGGGGACAATCTGTCACTGTATAACACTGGGGTACAGTACTGGTGGGTACAGTCTGTCACTGTATAACACTGGGGTACAGTACTGGTGGGGACAGTCTGTCACTGTATAACACAGGGGTACAGTACTGCTGGGTACAGTCTGTCACTGTATAACACCGGGGTACAGTACTGGTGGGGACAGTCTGTCACTGTATAAAACTGGGGTACAGTACTGGCGGGATTGGGCCTGTTATTGTATCGCACTGGGTACAGTACTAGTGGAGGGAGGTCTCTCATTGAAGAATCCTCCTGGGCAGTATCCATTGAGGTGGGTAGGGTCACTGGCGATGTCATAGGTGAACCCATGCAGGGCAGCGAGAGGAGGAGCAAGGAAACAAAGAAATGTTGCCCCTGATTTCAGCGTCTACACTCCACTGTGTCTCCAGCAAGTAAATAAAATTCCTCTCTGATTCTGTGACCAGAAAACAAGCAGGTAGCCCTGATGTCTCAAGATGTGAATGACGTTCCTCATGATGGGGACGAACCATGTTGCTATTGGAGTGGAATCTTTCTGTGCTCAAATAACAATCACTGAGTAAGCAACAAAGTAGGTGCAGCATGCACAATGCCCGAAGTCATTATTCAGAGTGCAAATTACTTCTTTGACAAAAGCACCATACATTTGTCATGGATCAATTAAAAATGGATTTTGAATACAGTTTTTTGGGTTGCGCAGAAAAGGTATTTGACAGGAATTATTTGTCTCTCTGCAGAGACTGTCCAATTAAAAACTATTTCTGGCATCCCTTTTAGTAAATAGAATCATTTACCTCCTTAACATTGTACTGGAAGGAAAGATGATCACATCACAAGGGACATATCAATTCTTTGTTCTGCATTCAAGCTAGCTGTGGGAGGAGATCTAGAAAGTATGGATTCAGAAACCAAAAAAGGTTTTCAATATGTTGGTAAAAGAGCTTAAAATAGGGCCAAGGCATAGATTGTTATCTCACACTTAAAACATCATGTGTACGATTTGAGTTCCCACAGATACACCTTCAATTTGGAGAAAGTGAATGGAGTTAAGTGAGAAGTTCTTCTATGTTTGGCCAGGTGAAGGAGGGTGTTGGAGGGGACTGAGTAGGTTTTGGATATTCCTTTTTTTCTGAGTAGCCTTTCTTCTTCTCCACACGCTAAAAACATAGAGACACGGGTAGACAGGGTGTTGAACAAGACTTGTTCCTTCATTGGGCGGGACATTGGGCACAGGAGCTGGGCACGATGTTACAAATTTACAAGATGTTGGTGAGACTACATTTGGAGTATTGGGTGCAGTTCAGGTTGCCCAGCTTTAGGAACGATGTCATTAATTTGGAACTGGTGTGGAAAAGATTCACAAGGATTTTATAACCACAAGAGATTCTGCAGATGCTGGAAATCCAGAGTAACACATACAAAATGCTGGAGGAAGACAGCAGTGCTGTGTATTTAATATTTCAGTGATTTTTGAGTAACATTGTAAATATATTGTTTGATTAATCATTCTTTGTTGCTTACATAATACATTGGGGGGGGGTATATGTAAAAGTACATATATGGCATACATTTCATTATGCTGAAACTGGAGAGGGTTCAAAGGAGATTCACAAAAATTATTCCAGGATTGAATGGCTAGTCATATGAAGAGTGTTTGATAGCTTTGGGTCTGTATTCACTAGAATTCATAAGAATGAAGACCTCAATGAAATCTACCAAATGGTGGACGGCCTTGTTAGAGTGGATGTGGAGAGGATGTTTCCTATGGTGGGAGAGTCCAAGACCAGAGGACAGTCTCAGAATAGAGGGTGTCCATTTTGAACAGATAAGAGGAGGGATTTATTTAGCCAGAGAGTGGTGAATCTGGGGAATCCTTTCCAACAAGCAGCTCCGGAGGCCAAGTCTTTATGTATATTTAAGGCAGAGGTTGATAGATTCTTGATTCTTGATGAAGGATATGAGGAGAAGGCAGGAGATTGGAGCTGAGAGAAAAATCAGACCGGCCATGATGAAATGGCAGAGCAGGCTTGTTGGGCCAAATGGCAGAATGTTGCTCCTATATCTAATGGTCTTATTACGCTACCCGCCTCATACATGCGAGCATTGCTTAAAGTGAAAACAAAGTTTTCAGAAATCGGACAAATTCATGGGTTCATAAACAGTGGGTGCCAGGTGATAATCATAAATTTAAAAAAGCAGAAATAACTGGCTACATCGGAAAAATTGACGCGTTTCATTAAACAAGAAATAACTGTTTCATGTATACTGAATGGATTGAGCAGATTTTGAGGCAAATGAAATAGCCAATGAAAAGCGAGTGCCAATTTTGCCAAGTGTGTAGGATTTAAAGCCATACAGTTTGCTTAGAAGTCTAACTGCCCTAAGAAAACCAGCCGAATTGAGCTTTGTTGATATCGTGAAAGTAATGAAGGAACAATTGTTGATTGCAAAATGCTTTATGTTTCGCAAGTGGAATCAAAATGAAGGGGAGCCTACTTCAGCTTACATGGGTGAATTGAAGAAATTGTCTGAGCATTGTCAGTGAGGCTCAATGATGCACATTCCGTTTTAGAATTTTACAAGTAAGCATTCAAAAATGGCTCCTAACTGAAGCACACCATTACATTTAAAAGATCTGTTGAAATAGCTGTATCAATTGAAACAGCAGACAGGGACACAATTAAGTTGCAGTCAGGAATGAGAGTGAGCGTGAACAAATCTGCAACATCGACACGGAAGCTGAACAAATTGTGTTAGCTTTGTGGCAGGGGCTCCCATACACTAGACCAAGGCAGGTTTAAAGGCAAAACTTGCAGAAAATGCAACAAAGTAGGACACATCCAAAGAGCATGTCAGACAGAGACATGTACAGGGAAGAGAAAAAACGAATAAGATGCAGTTTCAAAAAGAGCGCATGCTGTTGATGAAAAACCTGATGATGATGAGAGTAACACAGGACTGGGTCATCATCATTATCATTATGTGCCGTATTGTTTGATATGGCTGATCATGGTCTCCCATCTGTCTTTAATCTGAATAGTTCTCATAAGCTCTTCAAAACAGTTGCCTTTCCATCCCTTGATGTAACTCACGAATGATGTCACATGCTGTCAGCCGCAACTTTCTCTTCCATCAGTTTTTCCCGTCACTGCAAGATGTTCAAGCTTCTCTTTCCTCAGAACATGTCCCAGAAATTCCAGCTGCTGTTTCCTGATTGATGATATCAGCTATTTTCTTATTCCCACTTCCTCATTTGTTTCTCTGTCCTTCCACAATATTTTCCTCATCCTTCTCAAAAAACACACTTTTCTGCAGCTTTGAGTCTTTCCTCATTTTGCTTTGATATCGTCCAACATTCGCTTCCATATGTTAGTCTGGAATGAGCGTAGCATTGCAACGGTCTGAACTACATACCCATTGAAATTATGTTATTCTTTAGCATCTTGCTCAATTACTCAATTGTGTATTTAGCAATCCCAATCTTACTTCTACTTTCCAAATTTAGCCCTACCATTACATGTTATCATGCATCCTAAGTAATCGAACTTCCATGTTGGTTTAATTGTTTTGTTGCCCACTTTCAGTTTCTATTTCTATATTTCTTTCTTCTTTGTGGCATTCAGTTCTTTTTCTGTTGATGGTCAATTTCCTTTTTGCACTTTTTGTCAAGTTTATCTTTGTGTGTTCCTTGAAATTGGACTCTGGCTCAGCTGTTTCAATCATTCCAAAAAAAAGGGAGTTTGAACGGCAGTTCAATGATGCTAAACTGAAGCCTGCAGATATCGAGCTAAGTACTTACACTGGATAAAAGATAGTTCCTGTGGAAATGACGTTAGTAACAGTGAAATACAACAACCAACAAAATCACATTGGGCAATTGTATGTGGTAAAAACAGAAGGGCCATCATTTAGGTTTGTGATTGACTGAGACAACTACAACTTGACTGGAGATCCATCCACTATTTGCATGTTCCTTCCCCTACAAGACAGTCAACTGAAAGCATTTTAAGAAAAGTACTGGATGATACCACAGCAGTGTTCAAGGATAGCATTGGAAAACTCAAACATAACAAGGGTAAAACAGTGTTAAATGAAAATGCCACACACAAGTTTTAAAAAGCCCATTTGGTTCCTTATACCATCCATGATAAAGTAGCCAGTGAGATAGATCACATAGAGGCTGAAGGAATTCTTTCCAAAGTTGAGTGGTCCCAGTAGCCAACCAAGAAGAATGGGTCCACTTGGATCTGTGGTGATTTTAAGGTAACCATCAACCACCCGGTACTGAAAATAGATCAATACACTCTGGCCAGGATAGAGGATATTTTGCAAACCCTTATGGATGGAAACACTTCAGCAAAGTGGAGCTAGCTGAGGCCTACATACAGATGGAGATGGAAGAATAGTCAAACATGTAACCCATGATAAACACTCATAAGAGGCTTTATCACTATAATAGGCATATTTTTCAAATAGCATCTGCACCTGCACTCTGACAGAAAGCTATGGACCAGATGCTACAAGGCCATCCAGGCACTCAGTGTTACCTGGATAACATCATTGTTACAGGTGAGGATGACAAGGAACATTTCCAAAATATCAAGATAATGTTAAAAAGATTAGAAGATTGTGGGCCCAGAGTATGACACAAGTGTGAATACTTTAAACCAAGTATCACTCACGGTGGTCACTCGATTGACGCACAAGGATTACACAAGTGTGCTGAGAAAGTTCATGCAGTAGTGGATGCCCCAAGGCTAAAGGATGTGCCGTAGTTGTGGTGCTTTGTTGGATTTGACAATTATTGTAACAAGTTCCTGTTAAACCATACTACTGTGCTCCACCCCTTGATCTCATTAATGCAGATTGGGAAGAAATGTCAATGAACAAAGCAGTATGAAGTGGCTTTCTCAGGGTACATCCACACTACGCCGGATAATTTTGAAAATGAAGCTTTTTCTCTTCGTTTTGACCTTCTGTCCACACTGAAACGGTGTTTTCAGCCCCCGAAAAGGGAGATTTTCAGAAACAGTCTCCAGTGTGAATAAATCTGAAAACGCCTCATATCCATTGTAGTGTGTACAGGGTAAACAGAGAGATTTAAAAACGCTGTCATGACAACACCAGAACAAAAATGCTTTTTCTGCTTCTGCTTGGTACTGCGCAAGCTGTTATAACGCGCAGTCATTGCGAACGGCGTGAGAGTTAAATTGTAAAGTGAGCTTTTTTGACTTTAAAAACGCTGTCATGACGTGCCGGAACAGATGTTCGTTGTTTTCTTGAACACAACCACCTAACAATTTCAGAACAGACGGACTAGACTGAAGCCAGAAGGGTTAGAAATGTACTCACCAAATACTTTGACCCATAGCTTACTGAATAAATATACTCACTTTGCCCTGTTTTCTGTCCTTGCTTGTATGAAGGTGGTTTACCTATTTATGCAAGTACTTCTCTGACAATAGATGTGTAACAGCCTAATGTAACATTGTATGGAAATACAAGATAACACTAATGCAGACATGTTTTATACATTTAACAAGGTGCTTTATTAATACAACAGAGTTAGTCAGTTTTTCAATGTTCGTCGTCAGCTGGGTCATACTGTCCGTGAACTCCCTGTCGGTTGCCTCCATATGCTCCAGTATTTGTTTTTTTTTAGTTTTAACTCCTCCTGCGTGAGAGCCAGGAGCAATTCCTTTTAAGTTTTTCTGCTCTGTGTTACGTACCCCGTAACTGGGTTGCCAAACCAGCAGAAATGGATCACTCAGTTGGAGTCTGGATTACTAGAACTAAGAAAGTTTTATTAAAGAAACAAGCAACACAGTAATCGAAAGGATAATAAATGCAACAGTTCAGCAATGATAAACACACGTGCACAGACTTAAGATAACAGGATCAATCAAGCTCTATCGTTGTCTAGGGGTAAATGACCAATTTCAAAGTGACACAAAGTCCAGTTCAATTTAGTTCAGTTCGCAGTAATCGTTGCCATGGCGATGGACAGCATGGGGGGAGGGAGAGAGAGAACGAGAACGACTGATCATTCAGAACGGCTTCCACTCACAGACCGGCGATATTGCTCACAAGCAGCTTTCGGGCGGGTCCTTTGTGATGTCACCTGAGGTCACCAACTGTGACCCCTCCGTTTCCAGATGCGGTCGATCCTCTGCAGTGAACCCGGCACCCAAGCAAGGGTGGACACACACCGGGTTCCCGCTGATCGTACCTTTCCACCCTGTGCGTTTATGGCCCGGTACTTTCCACCGGCTTGTGAGAGGCGCACCGCTTCCAGGGTCTCGTTATCTCGGGTGTCATGTGTGTGTCCTACCTTAGCGAACCTGTCCCTTTTTATCCCCCTGCTGGGATATCGCCTGTCCATCACTTCAAACAGTTCAGGGTTCAAAGGGGGAGCCGCTCTAGACATCTCTCTCTCCCGTCCCTTCATTACACATCTCCAGATGCTGCTTCATTGTGTGCCTTACCTCTCCCTCCCCTGAGGACAGGTGGCAGACTAACTGCTGATGCCTCTGGTGCTAGCCCAGGCCAGCAAACATCTTAATTTATGTGTATTCTCGTCACATCTGTAACTGGACAAATGCTCACCAAGTATACCGTTTCCTCTTTGTTTGTTTTCTGTGTGTCCTGCGCATGCGCAGTAGGAGGAGATTCGCCCAAATATCCGTCTAATGTGGACAGAGATATTTTGAAAAACGCTTAGTGTGGACGCCTGTCATTTTTACTCGAAACCGGCGTTTTCAAAATTATCCGGCGTAGTGTGGACGTAGCCTAAAAGGAAAAGGAAACGGTGACGTCCAACACTGGACTCACACATTATGATCCACATCATGCAGTGAAGCTCGCCATGCAGTGTTTGGGATGTCAACACGTCCAGAAGAAAGGTGTCCAGAGCTGTCAGAACCACTTCCTGCAGTCCCAGAGTCAACTCCTACAACCACCATGAAGGAGGCCCCAGAACCTAAAATTGTTTCAGAGCCACAAGTTTCAACTGCCAAGCAGAATGATTCCCCCTTGTCAGCAAAGATGTTATCCCACAAGAGGAATCGCCTCCACAGCGATTAAATCCTTAGACCTGAATGGAACAATTTAACATTTGCTATGCTGTGGATGTCTGTATATTAGTTGTATTATGTAGTATATGTGTAATGTTTGACTGATCTTGTGTACATACAGTGCCTATAAAAAGTATTCACCCCACCTCTTGGAAGTTTTCAAGTTTTATTGTTTTACAGCATTGAATCACAGTGGATTTAATTTGGCTTTTTTGACACTGATCAACAGAAAAATACTCTTTCATGTCAAATTGAAAACAGATCTCTACAATGTGATCTAAATTAAATACAAACATAAAACTCAAAATAATTGATTCATATTCACCTCCTTAAAGTCAATATTTAGTAGGTGCACCTTTGACAGAAATTACAGCCTTGAGTCTGTGTGGATAGGTCTCTATCAGCTTTGCACACTTGGACACTGCAATTTCTCCCCATTCTTCTTTGACTTTTAATGATTATTCCACCAAGCCCAAAATACATAACATAGGCTCACAAAATGCCAGAGGAACTCAATAGGTCAGGCAGCATTTTGTGGCGCTGTTCCGTTTGGGTGTTCATGTATGGTTAAATGACAATTAACCTTGAACCATGAACGATGGAGGGGAATAAACAGCCAACATTTCAGATCGAGGCCCTTCATCACGACTGAGCTCCTTCTGAACTTTGTGTGCATTGCTCAAGATTTCCAGCATCTGCAGAATCTCTTACGTAATATTTAGAGAGAAACCGATAGATATTTTATAGATCCCAAAGGAAATTACAATGTCACTATAGCATTACAAGTGCACGGATAAACAAATATTAGAAGAAGAATAAAAGATGTTACCTTAAAATAAGATGTACAAGATTTACAAGTCAACGATTACAAGATTTCAAAGTTCACACTGATGAGATGGTAGTGCAAGAATTACCACAGTATTATACAGTAATGGGTGCACCTTCACACTGGCCAGATAAGAAGTAATGGTAGTATTGCACATGGTGTCTGCGATAGCTAAATATGGTAAACGGAACTTAAACAGAACCCTGGTAAGCAGAGGTGAATAACAATCTGGCATCACTTCTCCAGCTATAGGTTGACTCATTATAGAGCCTAAAAAATAAGTTACCCCAACAGTCTAACAGGAGGGGTCATCACTTCCCTGGCTATAGAGCCCAATGGCCAAAGGTAAGAATGACCTCATATAGCACTCTTTGGAGCAGCACAGTTGTCTTAGTCTATTACTAAAAGTGCTCCTCTGTTCAGCCAAGTTAGCATACAGTGGGTGAGAAACATCGTCCAAAATTGCCAGAATTTTTCATAATTGTCCTTTGTTCTACCACAACTTCTAGTGTGTCCAGTTTGACTCCTATAAAAGAGCCAGCCTTTCTAATGAGCTTATTGAGCCTGTTGGCATCACCCGTGTTGATGCCATTGCCCCACAACACCATCACACAGATGATTGTACTGGCGACAACATAACTAGTAGAACATGTGAAGGAGAGGCCTGCATACTCCAAAGCACCTCAGTCTCCTCAGGAAGTGGAGGCGACTATGGCCCTTCTTGTACACAGCTTCTGTGTTGGTGCTCCACACAAGTCTGTCATCCAGGTGCACCCCCAGGTATTTGTAGGTCTTCATTACATCCAAGTCCTCACCATCAATATTAACAGTTGTCTTAGTCTATTACTAAAAGTACTCCTCTGATCTTCCTAAAGTCCATCACCATTTCCTTTGTTTTACTGATGTTGAGCTGCAGATGATTCAGATTGCACCATTTGACAAAGTCCTCCACCAGGCCCATGTATTCATCCTCCTGTCCTCCCTCCATACATCCAACTATTACTGAGTCATCAGAGAATTTCTGCAGATGACATGACTCAGTGTTGTATCTATAGTCTGAGGTATAAAGTCTGTTCAGCAGGTGGATGACAGCATCGCCAATTCCAACACGCAAGAGGTAGGCAAACTGCAAGGGGCGGCACCATATCACAGAGGTTAGCGCAACTCTTTATAATGCCAGTGATCACCAATTGGTGTTCAATTCCCACCATTGCCTGCAAGGATTTAGTGCATTCTCCCTATGACAGTGCAGATTTACTCCTGGTGCTTCAGTTTTTTCCCACTTTCCAAAGACATACAGTTGGGGGTTAATGAGATGTAGGCATGTTATGTTGGCACTGAAAGCCTGGTAGCACTTGCAGTCTGCCCTGCACAATGCTCTCTGATTTGATTTGACACATTTCACTGTATGTTTTGATGTCCACATGACAAATGCAGCTAATTTATCCTTAATCTTTATTCTATACCCTAGGTTGATTAAACCCATAGTCATAGTCATAGCCATACTTTATTGATCCTGGGGTAAACTGGTTTTTGTTACAGTTGCACCATAAATAAATAGTAATAGAACCATAAATAGTTAAATAGTAATATGTAAATTATGCCTGTAAATTATGAAGTAAGTCCAGGACCAGCCTATCGGATCAGGGTGTCTGACCCTCCAAGGGAGGAGTTGTAAAGTTTGATGGCCACAGGCAGGAATGACTTCCTATGACGCTCTGTGCTGCATCTTGGTGGAATGAGTCTCTGGCTGAATGTACTCCTGTGCCCACCCAGTACATTATGTAGTGGATGGGAGACATTAACCAAGATGGCATGCAACTTAGACAGCATACTCTTTTCAGACACCACTGTGAGAGAGTCCAGTTCCATCCCTACAACATCACTGGCCTTACGAATGAGTTTGTTGATTCTGTTGGTGTCTGCTACCCTCAGCCTGCTGCCCCAGCACACAACAGCAAACATGATAGCACTGGCCACCACAGACTCGTAGAACATCCTCAGCATCGTCCAGCAGATGTTAAAGGACCTCAGTCTCCTCAGGAAATAGAGACGGCTCTGACCCTTCTTGTAGACAGCCGCAGTGTTCTTTGACCAGTCCAGTTTATTTTCAATTCGTATCCCCAGGTATTTGTAATCCTCCACCATGTCCACACTGACCCCCTGGATGGAAACAGGGGTCACCGGTACCTTAGCTCTCCTCAGGTCTACCACCAGCTCCTTAGCCTTTTTCACATTAAGCTGCAGATAATTCTGCTCACACCATGTGACAAAGTTTCCTACCGTAGACCTGTACTCAACCTCATCTCCCTTGCTGATGCATCCAACTATGGCAGAGTCATCCGAAAACTTCTGAAGATGACAAGACTCTGTGCAGTAGTTGAAGTCTGAGGTGTAAATGGTGAAGAGAAAGGGAGACAAGACAGTCCCCTGTGGAGCCCCAGTGCTGCTGATCACTCTGTCGGACACACAGTGTTGCAAGCACACGTACTGTGGTCTGCCAGTCAGGTAATCAAGAATCCATGATACCAGGGAAGCATCCACCTGCATCGCTGTCAGCTTCTCCCCCAGCAGAGCAGGGTGGATGGTGTTGAACGCACTGGAGAAGTCAAAAAACATGACCCTCACAGTGCTCACTGGCTTATCCAGGTGGGCATAGACATGGTTCAGCAGGTAGACGATGGCATCCTCAACTCCTAGTCGGTGCTGGTAGGCGAACTGGAGGGGATCTAAGTGTGGCCTGACCATGAAATCCAGACCAACAAAGCACACCATTGTTATTTGTAATCTATTTTTAGTACATTATGTTGGAAGTTTCTCAATACATACTAAATCACTGCATGACTTTTAAATAAGATTGACACAACCTTTATCTCAGGATTCCACTACCATTAACCTAGTTACATCAATCAAAAACATTTTCTGAAAATTTCCATTTCTTTGATTGATGGCTGACGTGCTAGATTTTTTTGATTGCAAGCTGACATGTCACATGCTGGTTCAGAATAGTTCAGATTCCATCTGCAAAAGAAGCCAGATTAATACAAATGAACTTGAAATACTCAAATAGATTGAGCCAAATCCACAATACAGATTGTGATGATATGTGTAATGACATGTGAGAACGTGATTGGAGAGAGTTCTCAGCATGCACAGAAATGTTAGAATCATCTGGAACATGGCTTGGTAAAAACATGGTTTGGTTTTGTTGCTGTAAATAAAAGTTCTAATTCTTCCAGAATATGATTCTTTATTGTTAACCCACGGTACGTATAATTTATAGAACACAACACAGAAAAGGAGGAATTTGATGATAAATAGATGAATTATTATTAGACTTAATAGTCCAATTATATCACATAGACTTAAATAACAGCATGACTGGGATTCAAAATTATACATTATAAAATAGGTTCAGTTGACTGCAACGTACATTTGGTTTTCTGAAACACAAATATTTCTAGACATTGGAAATGTTTCTCCTGAATCTTCAAGGCCTTTCTTCCATCTACAAGACAAATTCAGAAATTTCACATTCAGAAATCAGAGGTGCAGATGGGGTTGGGAGTCCTTCTGCAGGTTTCTCTAAAGGTTAACTTGCAGGTTGAGTCAGTGGTAAGGAAGACAAATGGAATGTTAGCATTCCTTTTGAGAGGACTAGAATACAAAAAGCAAGGACATAATGCTGAGGCTTTATGAGGCATTGGTCAGACTGCAGTTGGAGTATCATAAGCAGTTTCAGGCCCTTTACGAAAGGATGTACTGGCATTGGAGCGAGTCCAAAGGAGAGTTTCATGAATGGTCCCGGGAATGAAAGGGTTAATGTATGAGGAACGTTGGATGCCTCCAGGCTTACACTTGCTGGAGTTTAGAAGAATGAGGTGGGTATTTCACTGAGGCCTTCTGAATATTGAAAGGTACAGACAGACGTGGAGAAGATGTTTCCAATAATGGGAAAGTTTTGCATTCACAGCAAATGAGTGATTCAAACAAACCCGTGGAAACCTGTAAATAATATTGCTGGGTCTTGCATATCGCAGAACTCAATCTTTTTGTCATCGTAATGTGATGATCAGCTTTCCAAGTGAGCTAGATATTTTATACTGTATTGATCAGTTTTGTATATAGAAATCATATCCTGTCTGCTGGGTATCCATAAGCATAATCGGATCTGCAAAAGCTGCAAACCTTCAGCAACACACACAAAATGCTGAATAAGAATCAGGGTTAATATCACTGGCAAATGTCACGAAATTTGTTGTTTTGTGGCAGCAGAACATTGCAATACATAAAATAAAAACAATAAATTACAAAGATATATCTATATATATGTTTTAAATTTATAGTTTTATTATGCATTAATATTATATATATATAATACAGACAAGAGGAAAAAGACAACTGAGATAGTGTTCATGGGTTTATTGCCCATTCAGATATTTGATGGTGGTGGGGAAGAAGAAATGTTGAATGTGTGTCTTCAGGCTCCTGTACATCCTCCTTGATGGTAGCAATGAGAAGAGGACATGTCCAAGGTGATAGTGGGTCCCTAATGATGGATGCTGCCTTTTTGAGACATCACCTTTTGAAAGTGTCCTAGATGCTGGGGAGGCAAGTGTTCATGATGCAGCTGACTGAGTTTACAACTTCCTGCAGCTTTTTCTGATCCTGCACAGTGGTTCTTCCATACCAGTGATACAACCAGTTAGAATGCTCTCCACAGTATATCCCTAAAAATTTGCAAGTTTCTTTAGTGACATACCAATTCCCTTCAAACTCCGAATGAAATACAGCCATCGCTGTACCTTCTTTGCAATTGCGTCAATATGCTGGGCCCAGGATAGATCTTCAGAGATGTTGACACCCAGGAACTTAAAACTGCTCACCCTTTCCACTGCTAATCCCTCAATGAGGACTAGTGTGTGTTCCCTTAACTTCTCCTTCCTGAAGTTCACAGTCAGTTCCTTGAACTTACTGGTGTTGAGTGCAAGCTTGTTATTGCAACACCACTGAAACAGCTGATCTACCTTGCTCCTGTATGCCTCTTTATCACTAACTGAAATCATTCCAAGAATAGTTGTGACATGAGCAAATTTATAAATGTTGTTTGAACTGCACCTAGCCACACAATTGTGGGTGTAGAGAGAATAGAGCAGTGACTAAGCATGCATCCTTGAGGTGTGCCAGTGTTGATTGTCAGTGAGGAGGAGATATTATTTCCAATCTGCACAGATAGTGGTCTTCCAATGAGGAAATCATGGATTTGGTTGCAGAAGGAGGCAGAGGCCCACATTTTGGAGTTTGTTGATTAAAACAGAGGGTATGATTGTGTTGAACACTGAGCGTAGTCAATAAACAGCAGCCTGACGTGGGTATTACTATTGTTCAGAAGATCCAAGGTGGTGAGATTGCATTGGCTGTAGTCCAATTGTGGTGATAGGCAATTTCCAGCAGGTCCAGGTCCTTGCTTAGGCAGGATTATGATTCTAACCCTGACCAAGCTCTCAACGCACTTCTTCACAGCAGATGTGAGTGCTACAGGGTAGCAGTCATTGAGGAACCTCACCCTGCTTTACTTAGGTACTGGTATGATTATCACCCTTTTGAAGCAGGTGGAAATCTCCAACCTCAGCAGTGAGAGATTGAAGACATCATTGTACATTCCTGCCAGTTGGTTGGTACAGGTTTTCAGAACCATATCTGATACACCATGAAGACCTGATGCAATGCGTGGGTTCACCCTCCTGAAAGACGTCGGCCTTTGAGACAGAGATCACAGGGTCACCAGATGCTGCAGTGATTCCACAGGTGTAGTTTTATTCTCCCTTTCAAAATGTGCATAAATGGTATTGAGCTCATCTGGGAGTAATGCATCGCAGCCATTCACAAAGTTAGGTTTTGATTTGTATGAAGTAATGTCCTGCAAACCCTGCCAGAGCTGATGTTTTGATTTCATCTCCAACCTCAACCAGAATTGGTTTTTCACCATTAAAACAGTTTTCAGTAGGTGATGCCCGGACTTCTTGCATAGTTCTAGATCACTGGTCTTAAATGCCAGATATAGCCTCAAAAGTCTATGAATCTCCTTGTTTATTCATGTCTTTTGGTTTGGGTATGTCTGGTACGTTCTTGAAAGCACACACTCACCCACACAGATCTAGATGAAGATGGTGACAACTGTGGCGTATTTATTCAGTCTCAAATATTAATCCTGAATATTGAGTCCACTGACTCAAAGCAGTTTCAGCAAGTCAAGCAGCATCTATGGAGGGGAATAATGAGTCAACATTTTGGACTGAGACCCTTCATTGGCACTGGAAAGGAAGGGAGCTTAAGCCAGAATTTTCCCCATTCTGGCTACCCATTCTACTTCTATCTTCTTCACCTGTCTATCCCCTTCCCCAGGTTCTCTTTTCCTTTCTTCCATGGTCTACTATACTCTATTAGATTGCTTCTTCAGCCTTTTACCTCTTCCACCCATCACCTCCTGGCTTCTTACTTCATCTCTTCCCCCTCACCTGGTCTCACCTATCACTTACCAGTTTGTACTCTTTCCCAGCCCTTCATCTTCTTAAACTGGCTTCTGCTACCTACCTTTCCTGTCTTGCTAAAGTGTCTGCACAAATCATTGACTGTTTATTCTCATCCATAGATTTTTTTTAAGGACATAAAAATAAAGCAGTGCATTTTGGTTGAAAAGTTGAACCAGATATTTAAGTTCAGCAGTAGTCTGAAAATAGCAATGAGTATTGTGAAGACTTCGTGGGACAGAAAAAGAGCAAGAAACTGATCCAAACTACTCTACTGGGCTCAGCAAAAATTGAAGTGCAGCGCCACCTGGTGAGCACATTTGCATTTAAACCCTTACTCCAGAAGGGAAAGGATGATAGGGTACAAGAACTGTGGTGTACAAAGGCTGTTGAATACCTAGTCAAGCAGATAAGAAAAGCTGACGAAAGGTTCAAAAAACTAGGTAATGATAGAGATCTAGAAGATTATAAGGCTAGCAGGAAGGAGCTTAGGAATGAAATTAGGAGAGCCAGAAGGGGCCATGAGAAGATCTTGGCAAGCAGGAATAAAGAAAACCCCAAGGCATTCTACAAGTATGTGAAGAGCAAGAGGATAAGACATGAGGGGATAGGACCAATCAAGTGTGACAGTGGAAAAGTGTGTATGGAACCAGAGGAGATAGCAGAGGTACTTAATGAATACTTTGCTTCAGAATTCACTATGGAAAAGGATCTTGGCAATTGTAGGGATGACTTACAACAGATTGAAAAGCTTGAGCACATACACATTCAGAAAGGGGATGTGCTGGAGCTTTTGGAAAGCATCAAGTTGGATAAGTCTCCAGGACTGGATGAGATGTACCCCAGGCTACTGTGGGAAGTAAGGGAGGAGATTGCTGAGCCTCTGGCAATGACCATTGCATCATCAATGGGGACGGGAGAGGTTCCGGAGGATTGGAGGGTTGCAGATATTGTTCCTTTGTTCAAGAAAGGGAGTAGAGATAGCCCAGGAAATTATAGACCAGTGAGTCTTACTTCAGTGGTTGGTAAGTTGATGGAAAAGATCCTGAGACAGGATTTATGAATATTTGGAGAGCGATAATGTGATTAGTAGTCAGCATGGCTTTGTCAAAGGCAGGTCGTGCCTTATAAGCCTAATTGAATTTTTTGAGAATGTGACTAAACACGTTGATGAAGGTAGAGCAGTAGTGTATATGGATTTCAGCAAGGCTTATTGAGAATGTATGGAAGCATGGGATCCAAGCGCTGGCTGGTGGCGTAGTGGCATCAGCACTGGACTTCGGACTGAAGGCTCCCAAGGTCAAATCCAGCCAGCTCCCTTGCACACTTTCCATCTGTCAAGCTAGCAACTCGGCCTTGTTAAAAAAAAGCCCACTAAAAAAACGCCATCACCACAGGTGTCCAATGACTCCACTTGGAGTTAAGGGCTTTCTTCTTCTTCATGGGATTCAAGGGGATCTTGCTTTGTGGATCCAGAATTTACTTACCCACAGAAGGCAAAGTTTGGTTGTAGATGGATCATATTCTGCATGGAGGTCGGTGACCAGTCGTGTGCCTCAGGGATCTGTTCTTGGATCCCTTCTCTTCGTGATTTTTATAAATGACCTGGATGAGTAAGTGGAGGGATGGGTTAGTAAATTTGCTGATGACACAAAGGTTGGGGTGTTGTGGATAGTGTGGAGGGCTCTGAGAGGTTACAGTGGAACATTGATAGGATGCAAAACTGGGCTGAGAAGTGGCAGATGGAGTTCAACCCAGATAAGTGCGAGGTAGTTCATTTGGTAGGTCAAATATTATGGCAGAATATAGTATTAATAGTAAGACTCTTGGCAGTGTGGAGGATCCGAGGGATCTTGGGGTTTGAGCCCATAGGACACACAAATCTGCTGTGCAGGTTGACACTGTCGTTAAGAAGGCATACGGCACATTGGCCTTCATCAACTGTGGGATTGTTACAGAGAGGTAATGTTACAGTTATATAGGACCCTAGTCAGACCCCACTGGAGTACCATGCTCAGTTCTGGTCACCTTACTACTGGAAGGATGTTGAAACTCCAGAAAGGGTGCAGAGGATATCTACAAGGATGTTACCTGGATTGGGGAGCATGCCTTATGAGAATAGATTGAGTGAACTCCGTTTTTACTCCTTGGAGCGGCAGAGGATGAGAGGTGACTTCATAGAGGTGTATAAGATGATGAGAGGCATTGATTGTGTGGATAATCAGAGGCTTTTTCCCAGGGCTGAAATAGCTAACGCGAGAGGGTACAGTTCTAAGGTGCTTGGGAGTAGGTACAGAGGAGATGTCAGTGGTAAGTTTTTTATGCAGAGAGTGGTGAGTGTGTGGAATGGGCTGCCGGCGACAGTGGTGGAGGCGGATACGATAGGGTCTTTTAGGAGACTCCTGAATAGGTACATGGACCTTAGAAAAATAGAGGGCTATGGGTAAGTACATGTTCGGTACAGCATTGTGGGCCAAAGGGCCTGTATTGTGCTGTAGGTTTTCTATGTTCTAACCTCTATTCCTATGCAATTTTATGTGTTCTTTTTCATTCTGGATCTCCCATTAACTGCAAGACCTGAAAGTAAACCTGGTTAATAAGAGGCTCTACCGATGAAGCCAGTCTTTGAAAAAACTCAGCAGCTCAGTTTACAAATTATTAAAAATATTTTGTGAACTGACAGTGAGATTTCCCAGTGGAGTATGAACCGAGTGAACGAGACAGAGGAACCTAGTTTTTAGATGAGATCTTGAAGTCTGCTAAGAACATCAAAATATCCATTTTGAACGTCAGGTGGGGAGAGGTGGAAATGGGTTATCCACAGTCCTTCACACACCATTTGATAACTATGGGATCTTATTGCACAGTCAAGTCAAATTTGTACAGTAACAATGAAAAACTCCCTTGGAACAGCATCCCAGACACACGGATTCAGTACATACACAATAGAGATTATACAACAGAGAAAGATTGTGTAAAGCAATGATAATATGCACAAAATCACAAACAAAATCAAGTCCATGGCAGTGCAAGAGATGGTCTGTTTTCTTCCATTGTTGAAGCAGGTATCCGATGATTGTAGGAAATACGGTTCTTGAACCCAGTGGCATGGGACTTCAGGCTTCTGTACTTCCTGCTTGAAAGTAATTGAGGGGAGGAGGCACAATCCAGAGGGCGGGGATCCTTGGATTTTGCCTTGAGTCAGCACTTCTTGCAGATACTGTAAATGGGTGTAATTATAAGTTACTACACCTCTACCTTAAAATAGTGACCACACTTCATAGGATACACAAGATTACAGGATGGCATCAAGTGGTGAAATTTACTGAGTTTAGTTTTGTTGAAGCATTAATGGTGTGGGCAAGCATTTGCAGAGAACACATTCATTGGAGAGGGGATAAATTTAGTTGCACCAAGGAATTCAGCAAACAAGGCATCACCTTCATAGAGAACAGCCTTTCAAGGTTGTGTAATTGCCCTGTTTAGACAGTGGAAATCCTATGAAAGACAAGAGAATCAACATTACTGCAGTTGTACAAGGCCTTGGTGAGACCACACCTGGAGTATTGTGTGCAGTTTTGGTCCCCTAATCTGAGGAAAGACATCCTTGCCATAGAGGGAGTACAAAGAAGGTTCACCAGATTGATTCCCGGGATGGCAGGACTTTCATATGAAGAAAGACTGGATGAACTGGGCTTGTACTCGTTGGAATTTAGAAGTGAGGGGGGAATCTGATTGAAACGTATAAAATCCTAAAGGGATTGGACAGGCTAGATGCAGGAAGATTGTTCCCGATGTTGGGGAAGTCCAGAACGAGGGGCCACAGCTTGAGGATAGAGGGGAAGCCTTTTAGGACCGAGATTAGGAAAAACTTCTTCACACAGAGAGTGGTGAATCTGTGGAATTCTCTGCCACAGGAAACAGTTGAGGCCAGTTCATTGGCTATATTTAAGAGGGAGTTAGATATGGCCCTTGTGGCTACGGGGGTCAGGGGGTATGGAGGGAAGGCTGGGGCGGGGTTCTGAGTTGGATGATCAGCCATGATCATAATAAATGGCAGTGCAGGCTCGAAGGGCCGAATGGCCTACTCCTGCACCTATTTTCTATGTTTCTATTAATGCAGTGTGATGTCCACAGCCAGGCTCATGGAAAGCCAGGCGAGAGTGGATATTAATCTTACCTGAAAAACTGCAAACTGCTTCATTCTTCTTCTTAAGGAACAATTCCAGTTCTCTGCTTTAAAACATTATTATGTTCTAAAGAATCAAACTTGGAGAACAGCTATTCAGCTTAATGTAGAACATTTTACAAAGGTACACGGGACAAAGGAATGCAAGATTTTATTACAGTTAAAGGTTTGCATTGCATGGAGTTGTGTGCTGTATGACCTACACAGAGCACAACTGATTTAGTGCTTGTAATATTAAATAAAGTTACCAGATGTATGTAATCAGCATGCTACTGGATTACAAACTTCCACCTGAACTTTTGTATTTTACACTTCAAGAAAATTGATAACCTGAAGTTAATACAAATGCTGCATCGATTAAATAAGTGGGGTTAGTGCGTACTAGGAAAATTGGCACTCAGCATAATTGACAGCCAAGAATTTTGGTGGTAATAAAACTATAATATTGTTCTATTAAGTTTTGATATTACATAAACAGTGGCATCAAGGCAGGCAAGTGACTGAATACTGTAATCTCTAAGGTGCATCTTGTAGAGGGTTTACCAAAATTTAGGGCTTGGGCAACTAGAAGCAGACTGCAGGCTTGTATTTATTTATTGCACATTAATGTTATCAACACCTCTAGTTTTAGGTTATACACAAGCTTTGAGCAAGATTCTACATTACAGAGATTGCAGCGGAATGCATGGGATGCTAGGGAAAATGGCAAAAGGCACAAATTTCATGGTCAACAACCGGAAGGCAATTCTCCCCCCGAATAGTACATGATCCCTTAAAGTGTATGTATGAGGGAGCAAGAGGATTAGACTTCAATGTGAGGGACAAGATTAAGTTTGCAGATATTGAAAAACTGGTACATATCTATGTGAAAATGTTGTCAGTTGCCACGTGTCGGGTAGTTTGCAGATAAAAACTGGTACATATCCATGGTGGAAATGTTGTCAGTTGCCATATGTCTAGGGTAGAGTGAGTAGAAGCAGTTGGGGAAGACAACCAAGGTACAAAAACAGTTAATAATTGATTAAGAAACCGGAAAACCTTGGAAGGCATAACCATCCATCTCTGAAGGAAGAAGTATGAAAGATGCCAAAGGTTGGGCTTGTTTTATTTTTATTCCGATGCAGCACAGTAACAGGCCCTTCTGGCCCAATTTGGAACGTAGGAGGAAACCGAGGAAATCCACATGGTCACAGAGAGAGCGTATAAAACTCCTTACAGATAACCGTGGAATTGAACCCAGGTCATCAGTGCTGTAATAGCATTATGCTAACCACTGCATTACCATTTGGATTTTCATTATTTGTCATTTCATGCCTAAATTTATAACATTGGATAGAGCCAAAGTGGATTTATGAGGGGGAAATTATAACTGATAAATATGTTGAGTTTAGTTTGTGACTAATTCATAGAACAGGACAAAACATTTTTAACGTGATGTATTTGTATTTTCAGAAGGAAGGCTATTTTCTAACAATGGAGCACAGGATATTGGTGTAATATTTTGATGTGAATTGGGGACTTGTTAAGAGATAGAAAACAGAATTTAGAAATAATCACTTGAATGCCTGTCTATCTTGTTAGTTTGGGAGTTGTGATCCTAAATGTTACATAATCTCCCTGGCTCACCATTACTCAGAGGAACATCTTCTCTACATCTACCTTGTACAGAAATGTATTGTATATTTTAATTAAAATACCTCTATTCTAATTATGATATTAAAAATTCTGAGGAGGCCAGTTTCTCTTAAAGGCCAATACCTAGGAACAATACAACTGACACAGGAATTTGAGGGGAGTTCTTTCAGCAGCTTACATTAACATCGATAACTATATTTATCATTCCATGAGGAAATAAACGTACAATTTCATGATATGGTGTATTGGGAAAAGGTATAGAAAATAAAACCACTATTTAAAATCAAAATCTATTTAAAGACTCGACTTTCTTAAATTAGATCGCAAAGTGTCAAGATAAAGGTTATGAAAGTTGTTTGGATTATGACAGATTTTTTTAATAAATGTCCTTACATGTGTGAACTCCTTCACCGTTTCCCTATATTGAAATAAGCATTGGATCAAACAGCTCTGCTTATCACAAGAGATTAGATTTCCAAACAATCAGGTGCCCCACAGCAACCCTCCTTTCAATGTAATTGGACCAGATTGATGATCTTGGCCTCAAGTCAGGCTGGAATTTACCACAAAATGCATTGGGTGAATAGCCATAAAGGTGAAACTTTTGACTGACCTGCTGTTTCACATCTGGTTGAAGCTGAATGTGCAGGTGGCTTAACTATTAAAGGACAAATACCTTTAAAAGACGTAAGGAATATTTTCTTAAAACAAACTTATATCATTGAACCTACAAACACAAGAAACAACCAATCAGATTAAGTGATTCAACTTGGTTAATTTTGGCACTGTCATAAAATCACATTGTATCCACTACATGTATTCCTAATACAGGTTTCCCTAGTTTATGAACTGCTGACTGATGTACAACCCCAATATACAAATGAGCATTTGGGAAACTGGTGGGATGGACTTGTCATGGACATAAGCATTTTCTTCTGTGTGGGAACTCTGTCACGGCAACATTTCTGACTTTGTAAACTGGAGTGAAATCCAGGGGCAAATCCGTATCACTGGAATTCAAGCTACGACCAGATTGCATGAACATGTGGTATCTAAAAGTAGGACAAGAATGACAAGTAGGACAAGAATGGCAGGCAGTGACTAGTGGGGTACCGCAAGGCTCAGTGCTGGGACCCCAGTTGTTTACAATATATATTAATGACTTGGATGAGGGAATTAAATGCAGCATCTCCAAGTTTGCGGATGACACAAAGCTGGGCGGCAGTGTTAGCTGTGAGGAGGATGCTAAGAGGATGCAGGGTGACTTGGATAGGTTTGGTGAGTGGGCAAATTCATGGCAGATGAAATTTAATGTGAATAAATGTGAAGTTATCCACTTTGGTGGCAAAAACAGGAAAACAGTAAAACAGATTATTATCTGAATGGTGGCCGATTAGGAAAAGGGGAGGTGCAACGAGACCTGGGTGTCATTATACACCAGTCATTGAAAGTGGTCATGCAGGTACAGCAGGCGGTGAAAAAGGAGAATGGTATGCTGGCATTTATAGCAAGAGGATTCGAGTACAGGAGCAGGGAGGTACTACAGCAGTTGTACAAGGCCTTGGTGAGACCACACCTGGAGTATTGTGTGCAGTTTTCATCCCCTAATCTGAGGAAAGACATCCTTGCCATTGAGGGAGTACAAAGAAGGTTCACCAGATTGATTCCTGGGATGGCAGGACTTTCATATGATGAAAGACTGGATGAACTAGGCTTATACTCATTGGAATTTAGAAGATTGAGGGGGGATCTGATTGAAACGTATAAAATCCTAAAGGGATTGGACAGGCTAGATGCAGGAAGATTGTTCCCGGTGTTGGGGAAGTCCAGAACGAGGGGTCACAGTTTGAGGATAAAGGGGAAGCCTTTTAGGACCGAGATTAAGAAAAACTTCTTCACACAGAGAGTGGTGAATCTGTGAAATTCTCTGCCACAGGAAACAGTTGAGGCCAGTTCATTGGCTATATTTAAGAGGGAGTTAGATATGGCCCTCGTGGCTAAAGGGATCAAGGGGTATGGAGGGAAGGCTGGTGCAGGGTTCTGAGTTGGATGATCAGCCATGATCATACTGAATGGCGGTGCAGGCTCGAAGGGCCGAATGGCCTACTCCTGCACCTATTTTCTATGCTTCTATGTTTAAGTAGCTCTTTTTCTCTCCTGGGTATGAGGATAAACTACATCCAGCTGTGGAGCATTTGCTTTGGGTAATGAGGAAACCACTAACCACAGCTACCTCCAGGTCACGCTTAAGCAAGGTGTAGCACCTGCTAGCCTCCCTACTTGGGTTACAGTGAAGCCACAGAATGCAGGTGGTGGGTGAAGCAGAAGGCAAGTTGTGAGTAACACAATCGGTGGTTCCTGCTTCTCAGATGCTGAGTAGTAGATCCTTTTAATAGGACAATGTTCAGGGTCACCCGTCTTGTAAAGACACTGCATCGGAAGGAAGCAAGGGGAAGCTACTTCTTGTATTTTATCCCTAGTACAACCATGGTTAATACATACACAAATGTAAAAGACAACATCGTAAATGGCAGCCCACTTCCAAATAGTGCGGGCACCTCGCTCGGTACGGGATATCATGTAAACAGACAGGTGAGCCCGGATTGTCATACCACTACTGTCTGCAAGAACAAGAGACTGCGAATTGCCACTTGGAATGTTCGAACCCTGCACCAAGCTGGTAAGCTAGAAAACGTAAAATTAGAAATGAAGAGGCTAGAAGTCAGCATCCGAGGCCTAAGTGAAATAAGATGGAAAGGCACTGGAGTATTCCAATCAGACGAACACAAGATGATGTACTCTGGTGGAGATAAACATGAAAAGGGTGTTGCAATCATCTTAGACAAACAAACATCTAAGAGCCTGCTAGGATACTGATATACCTCAGACAGAATGATGCTAATCAAACTAAAAGGACAACAAAACTCCATCATCCAAGTATATGCACCCACAATGGACTCAGAGGAAGAAATTGATGCCTTCTACCACTCCCTAGACAAAGCACTAGAAGAATGCAAATCACAAGAAGCCATCATAGTCATGGGCGACTTCAATGCAAAAGTCGGTGAGGGAAGAGAAGGCCATACTGTTGGAGACCAGGGATTGGGAGAAGGAAATGAAAGAGGAGAAAAGCTTATATCATCGTGTAAAACAAACAATCAGATAGTCACCAACACTTGATTTAAACAACATTCAAGAAGGAAATGGACATGGAGAAGCCCAGACTGGAACAACAAAAATCAAATCGACTACATAACAATCAATAACAGATCCAAAAACTTGATAACTCAATCTAAAAGCTACCCTGGAGCAGACTGTGGAAGCAACCACATACCAGTCATTTGCAAAATGAAAATAAAGATGAGAAAATTAAAGAAACCAAAAAGATCAGTACGCTGGATTATCAACAACTACAAAACAACCCTCATCTGAAAACAGAATACACAATCAAGGTGAAAAACCATTTTCAATTGCTGCAGGATGAAGGCGGCAAATCTTCCTGGGACATACTGAAGGAATCCATGGTTGTAGCTGCAAAAGAAACCATCCCACGAAAAGAATGGAAAAGTAAGAAGAAATGGATCACTGAAGATATAATACAATTGATGCAACAAAAACAGACCATCAAACCAAGAGACAGCGAAGAATACAAACAACTTGATAAGACAATAAAAAGAAAATGCAGAGAAGCTAAAGGCAGATGGCTAAATGAGAATTGCTCAGAGATAGAAATGCTACAAACCCATAACCCTGGAACAAAGTTGATGCACAATAAGATTAAAGAACTAATGGGGAAATTACCTTGCTCAGCAAGTGGATGCATCAAGGCAAAAGATGGCAGCTTAATTATGAACAAAGAGGAAATCCTAAACAGATGGACAGAATATATAAAAGAACTTTTTGAAGACCAAAGAGGAGAAAAAACGAACATGAAGAATCTTGAAGGACCCAGCATTCTAAAATCAGAAATTCGAGCAGCCGTAAATAAATAAAACATAACAGAGCAACTGGTCCAGACAACATCGCTGTTGAAATGATACTGGCCTTAGAAGATCTTGGAATAGAGAAAATAATAGAAATAGCAAATGAAATCTATGATCATGGGGAGATACCTGATGATTTAAGTAAATCAGTGTTCATCACACTTCTAAAGAAAGAGGGAGCAACAGAATGTGAGTTACATCGTACATTAAGCCTGATGAGCCACATGGCAAAAATTCTCAGAGTAATCATGATGAGAGCAAGACACTGTATGAAACCAGAAATCAGTAAAGAACAATGCGGTTTTGTGGAAAACACTGGAACAAGAAATGCAATTTTCATGCTATGGATGATCTGTGAACGAGCCATCCAGGTACAAAAAGACATCTGCCTATGTTTCATTGACTATACAAAAGCTTTTGACACCGTCAGACAGCAAGATCTTCTGGAAATGCTTCAAGATCTTGACATAGATGGGAAAGATATACGTTTCCTAAGAAACTTATACTGGGACCAAACATCATCCATCAGATTAGAAGGAGAAGTGAGTGAGTATATGAATATCATGAGAGGAGTCAGGCAAGATTGTGTCTTTTCGCCAGACTTATTCAACCTGTATAGTGAAAATATCTTGAGAAGTATCAAAGACATCAAAGGATCCACAACTGGAGGCCATAATATAAATAACATCAGATATGCTGATGACATCGTAGTAATAGCTGACTCAGAAACAAAACTTCAAGAACTATTCACAACAGTGGCAGTAGAAAGTAATCGCAGAGGCCTCTCAATCAACACCAAGACGACAGAAAGCATGGTCATCTCCAGAAAGACAAACATCCCACAATGTGTGATCAAGATCGGAAATATAAACATCAAACAAGTCAACAAATTCAAATATCTTGGCAGCCTAATAACAAGTAATGGCAGATGCGACACAGATATCAAATACAGAACAGCAATGGCGAAAGAAGCTTTCCAAAAAATGAAGACCATATTAACAGACAGAAAGATGAGCACGTACACTAAAAACAGAATACTGCAGTGCTACATTTATTCTATCCTGACTTATGGAAGTGAACGCTGGACCATTTCCCCAGCAATGGAAAAGAGACTAGAAGCAGCTGAATTATGGTTCTAAAGGAGAATGTTAAAAATATCATGGACCACACACACATCAAATGAAGAAGTTCTCAGAAGAGCCCAAGCAGTTCGATCACTCATACCAACAATAAGAGAAAGACAACTCAAGATTCCTAGGACACATCATGCGGAAAGATGAACTAGAAAAACTCATACTCTGGAAAGATTGAGGGGAGCAAACCTAGAGGAAGACCTCAGCTTATGTACATCAAAAGCATAGCCAGGTGGCTACACATCAAGGAAGTGGAAGTCATCCAAAAAACGAAGGATAGATCTGTATGGAAAACCATGGTCACCAACGTCCGCATCGGATATGGTACCTAGACAGACAGTTGTTTTAAAAAAAATTCAGTTACGCAATGACTTTAGAACGTAGAAACATCATCCAAACCACTTTGTAGGACTGTTAATTAGTAAGATACTAAAGCACAAATGTTGAAAGCTGCAAATGCTAGATCTGAAAGAGAAATATCAAATGCTGACAGTCAAGCAGTATCGAATTAAAGGAAGATGTGATGACTGTTAGAACTACTGTCTCACTGATTCAGTGACCTGGGTTTAGCTCTGACAACTGGCTCTATGTGGCGCTTGCATGTTCTCCCTGTGACTCCATGGGTTTCTACGAGTTGTTCTGTTTCTCTGACATTCCAAAGATATATAGGTTGGTAGGTTAACTGGCCTCTCTAAATTGTTGCTATTCCATAGGCCTCCTTCAGTCTCATGAAGGTTTCCAGGGCGTAGGCCTGGGCAAGGTTGTATGGAAAACCGGCAGTTGCCCATGTTGCAAGTCTCCCCTCTCCACGCCACTGGTTATCCAAGGGAAGGGCATTAGGATCCATACAGCTTGGCACCGGTGTCGTCGTAGAGTAATGTGTGGTTAAGTGCCTTGCTCAAGGACACACACGCAGCCTCAGCCAAGGCTCAAACTAGCGACCTTCAGATCACTAGATGAACGCCTTAACCACTTGGCCAATTGTTGCTAGGGTGTGGATAAATGGGAGAGTTTGGGGGTGGGATAGTGGACAATGTTGGGATTAGTGTAAATGGATGCTTGATGGTTAATGTGTCATCAGACGTCTTTGGTTGGAGACGGAAAAATTCAAGAGTTTAGGATTAAGGGGAGAATCCAAGAGCTTAGGCAGTTGTAGAGAGGGACAGTCAAAGATGACACATTAATTTGATCAACCTCTTTAGAAACGTACATTAACACTTAAGTCTCCTTTCAGGCAAGAAGCTAATCTATCCAGCAAACGTTCGGGGGCAAGACATAGAACAGTTCCCCCACTCAGTTCCAAGCACATCAAATCACCAACTGCCTGAGAAGGTTATTCAAGCAAATCTGTGCATCAATAGCCAATACAAATGAGCTTCAGTAACGTCAAGAAAGAATTGTGGGCATGCAATGTGGCGACACGTGCAGGCTGCCCCCAGCACAATCCTCATTGATTTGACACAAATGATATATTTCACTGCACGTTTCGATGTACATTTGACAAGTAAAGCTGATCTTTAATCTTTGAGCGAATCTTCGATACAACTTACAATTGGATATTTAAATTAAGGTGCTGTTGAGGAAATACAGGCAAATCCAAAAAGAGTCAGGTTTAATATTCATACAACTATACATTCAGTGGGTGGCAGGGGGGAGATACATCTCTACCAAAGAAGTAAGGTGCTCCTTCCCCCTGCTAGCCTACAGGTCACCTTTCGACAAGGCGCAGCATCTGCTTAGCTCCTCAATCAGGGTCACGTGAAACCACAGGAGCAGGTGGTGGATGGTTGTATGAGCAGCCAGTGCAGATCACAAGACCTGGTTATGCGATCACTGACGCCAGGCAGACAATCCCTGAAGAGTATTGATGATGACTGGGGTCACCCGTCTTGTAAAGACATTGCCCAGAAAACGACAATGGTAAATCACTTCTGTAGGAAAATTTGCCAAGGACAATCATGTTCAGGGGAAGACCACGATCGCCCACATCATACAACATGGCACATAATGAATGAACAATCCATTCAAGGTTTAACATTCATAGCACTATACATTCAAGTTTATTTGCATCACTTTAAAAGGTTGCAGCAATTGTGAGATTTAAAAAAATACCATTTAAGAAATATTCTAGAGGACCACAAGGTTAATTGGGTCCTGACAATTCAGTGATACCTGCACAGAATGCCTGCCATTTCTTCCCACAAAACCCACCCCACCAATAAGTCTCATTGCAACTGGAGTCCGTGGGCCGGAAATAAATTGCCCATTGATTGGAACTAGCAACAGATCAGCAGTGGGAAGAATCAATTCTTGTACCACTGCAGACTCCCCGTGATTCTTGCAGACTTGTAATAGAAACAATGGTGGTGTAAAACTCAGCAGGTCAGGCAGTCTCTGTGGAAGGAGAAATGAGAGCCACTGTTTCAGGTCCTATCCCCTTCATTAGAACTGATAAACTGTTCCCCACCTAAAAGCCAGTCATAGACTTTCGTAGCCTGTCGGACGTTTTTTTTTGACTGATTTTATTTTGTTTCAAACAGTGTGGAAACAGGCCCTTTGGCCCACAGGGTCCGCACTGGACATCAAACTCCATTATCAGTCTGACATTACTCCCATTTCATCCTCTCCCCAATGTCATCAACTATCCCCTGATTCTACCACTCACCTACCCAGTAGGGACAATTTCAGTGGCCATTTAACTATCAATCTGTACATTTTTTGGGATGTAGGGGGAAACCCACGCGGTCACCGGGAAAACAAACAGACCGGAGGTAGGACCGAACCCAGCTCTCTGGAGCTGGGAGCCAGCGGCTGTACCAGCCATGACATTGTGCTGCTGTTAACTGTTTCTCTTTCCACATGTGCTACCTGACATGGTGAGCTTTTCCTAACATTTTCTATCTTTATTTCAGATTTCCAGCACCTGCAATTATTTTAATTTATCCCCATAAACTTGTAGCTAATACAAATCACTTAGTGTACAAGGTGCAGTTTCTGCACTCAGTGTCTAACACTCCAGAAAAGCCTTTTAGTGCAGTTGCTTCACTGCACGATTCTTGTGAATATTACAATCAAAAGCATAGGAAGTATATTGCTTGTCCACAAAGGCCACTGCAGACTAGTGGACCATAGGAGTAGGAACTCTTTTGAGTCACTCAATCCAAGGTGCTGTAAACAAAAGCAGTGCCTGACGCCATCATTGACAAAACAGACGAATCCATAATCAATATCCGGCTAAAGTTACTGTGCTAATAGTGAAGCTTTCCTACCTTGCTGCTAACATACAGTCTTGGCAGTGGATAAGATATACACACTTCAGCCAAAATAGTGTCACATTAAATGCTAGCGTTGGGGTTGGCCCCTTACTGGAATCCACTCCAATTGCATTGGTTTCCAGTCCATACATATGACAGGTAAAATTCTCCAGAGGTTATTTAGCAGATGTCAAATCATAAATCAAACAGAATTAGAAAAACTGCATTACTGTGTAAAGTTAACTCTAACAATTTTCTTCATTGTAAAGTGTAAACCATATGACGAAAAGGCACAATGTTTCCGTGCACCAGCTGGTGGGAAGCTTCTAATGTTTCTGCGTTTTTTATGAAGTCTCATAACTCCTAGGATTTAGGATTCAGGTCAAGATTGTGATGCTTCGAGGGAGTGGAAATATGTGCAGAGTCAGGGGGAAATAACATACGAATCCATCTGTACCCTGAAATGAATGATGAAACTTTACGTAGAAATCATACTCCAATTCTTCCGAATGGCTGAATGAACAATTTGCAGCTTAAAATGTGCTAAAACGGTTTAAACGTAACCAGGTGACAAGGGATCTTTGTGCCACGGATTACAATTGGTTTGAATTGTCCAAAGTCTGTGATGCAATTGTGTACATAGTCGCTTCTAAGCGAATCTCAGAGTTCCTCACCTCCAGTTTCCAGCAGTATTGGAGCAGAGACTATACATTGTAAAACAAAGACTGTTGCTGTTTCTTCCCCCACACAGAAATTGCTGTCGGTTGCCTGATTTAGCAGACAAGCGTCTCTGTTCCCCATAAAAAGCTGTGACATTGTCCTGGAGTTGTCATTATAAAGATCAGGATGTCCAGCATCACACAGGGATTTGAGAGTAAAAACAATGGAACACAAGTCAGAGATGTGTAATTAAGCCTAGGCCCAAGCGAAGAGGGGTAGTGTTCTCAGTGGGGTATTGGCGTAATCCTCATGCTCTGTGAGGCAATGGCATAGCTGACCATCGGGGTGGTGGCATGGCTCACTGTGATGCCCGGGATGGCCTGTGTGATGGAGACGGGCGCGGCCATGCTCTGCGCTATTGTCTGGGCCAGGGCCAGCTCGGGAGCCAAGTGGGGCCCAGGGGGCGGTGGGGCAGCGCTGGCTGGGGGCACGGCACTGGCGGCGGGCACCAGCTCCTGCCGGGACGGCAGCGTCTGGCTGCTCAGCGAGTTGTGGGCCTGCACGATGGTGTGGTTGTAGGCAGTGACGGCGGCCACGGTGGGCGGAGCCAGCTGCTGCTCGTTGGCCAGCGTCACCACCTTGGGCTGGTTGCGGTAGAGCGCGTTCTGTTCTAGCAGGACCTCGTTGGTGGCCATCAGGTTGGACGCCTGCTTCTTCAGCTCCTCCACCCTCTTGCGCAGCATTAGGTTCTCCTCCTCCAGGTAGCGGTAGTCCACTGGGAAGGGGCGCGGCACGCCGTAGTCATATAGGTCGAACCGCATGCTCTCCAGCCGCCGTCTCTTCAGCAGGTGCCCGCTGTACTCATCACAGAGGTCGGTGCACGGGTCGAAGCGGTGTGCGGCGGCCATGGACGGGCGCGCCGGATCGTAGAGGCCGCCACTACCGCCGGCAAGCTCTGACTCCACGTGGCGAAACTTGCACTTGGCTCCCCGCTGGCAGTCTCCGTTCAGGTAGTCACGGCAGATGGGCACCTCGCCCTTGGCCAGGGGCAGCTCGTCAGCCGAGGCACCTGGCTCGGATGCCTCGATCACCTCCGGGTGCTGGAACTTGCAGCGCTTGCCCCGTTTGCAGACGTTGCGCAGGAAGTCCCGGCACACATCACCCGAGCTGCTGCCGCCCTTGTCTCCGCTGCTGGTGAAGTTATCCTTCTCCGGCATCGTGAGCTGGTCTCACCGGACTGGACGCACTGAAAGGCAATATAGAACAGTATAGTGCTGGACAGGCCATTCCCCACACGATACCGTGCCCATCTGAGGTCAATTTATACTGAGAGTTTTATTCACTTGGGACAAGCACTCTTCTCATTACTACCTACAGGGAGGAGGGATAAGAGTCCGAAGACCCAGACTCAGCGTACACGCAAATGGAACAGCTTCTTCCTGTCTGCCATCACATTTCTGAACAGTCCATGAACAGAATCTCAACTTTTTTCTACATCTTGCTGCCACAAAAGCACTAATTTTGCCACGTGTTAGTAATAATAAATCTAATTCTGACAGAGCATCGCAGACACAAAACGCTGGCCAATTCTCCTTCTACAGATGCTGACTTTTCTATTTTAATCCCTCTCCACAATCAGCGTTTCAACACTAATTGAATGGGGGCCACGTGAGGCAACAGTGGGGAATGCAGACATTCTTCTGCCCCTCATCTACCAACTCAAAAGGGGACAAAGTTCACTGCATCACATTGCCCCAGAGACATACCATCCGGATTCACAACCAACCTTCACTGTTGTAACTATGCAATCCAACAATTATACGATCGTGGGGGGAAAGTTCTATGCAGCCCACCTCCAACATTCCCTGAATCCCTGACTTCTCCATACCACTCCAGGCTTTTGTCTAAACACCCACTCTTCACCTACATGTACATGCTCATCACCTTCTCAAACTCCCTCGCTTACCACTCCTATCTCCCTCATCCTGTTTTTCCTCTTCTTCACATTGTCACATACAACTTCATTCCCCTTTATTTATCCAGCCTAATCGTCCCTTCCCACTACCTTTCTCTACCCATATTCTAACCCCCAGTCCCACTAACACAACATATTCATTCACCACCCATGACCCACCTCTATCCCCATTCTTACTCTCCCTCTATCCCCACCCTTACTCTCATCTCACCATAAGCATCCCTTCCTACACACCCGTACCTTCCCCCCCTCAACACCTCTAACCTTTCCCCATTCAGCCCCACTCCCTTCCACTGCCATACTGCCCATTCTATTCCTAACCTCCACACATGCCCTCCTCCCCTTCCTACCCACCCACTCCTTCCTCTCCACTCCTCCAATCCTCCTTTCCCCTAAACCGTGTCCAACCCTCTCCCTCCACACCTCCTTTCCCATTCCTCTCCCTCCACACCTTTCCTATTCCTATCCCTCCACACCTCCTTTCCCATCTCTCTTCCTCCCCACCCACCCTTCCTTTCCCATCCCTCTCCCTCCACACCTCCTTTCCCATCCCTCTCCCTCCACACCTCCTTTCCCATTCCTCTCCCTCCACCCCTCCTTTCCCATCTCTCTTCCTCCCCACCCACCCTTCCTTTCCCATTCCTCTCCCTCCACCCCTCCTTTCCCATTCCTCTCCCTCCTCCCCTCCGCATCTCCCGCCACACCTGCCCGGCTCCGGGCTCCGACCTCCGATCGCTGCCAGTCCTGGGGGTTTCTGGACCACGAAACCTCGACCCTGCCGCTGAGCCTGTTGTATCGACGCCGCCTCCGTCCGCCAGTCCCGGTCCCCTCCTGCCGCGCCGACTGGCAGCCCCGAGTCCTCCAGCGACAAAGAGCCAACAATGGTCCTCCGAATCAAGAACGCGAGCACTCACGTGGTCCTCCCAGCCAAGCTGAACCTAAAGCCTACCAAAAAATTAAATCAACGTAAACACAAGAGATTCTGCGGATGCTGGGATTTTTTGAGTAACACGCACAAAATGCGAGAGGAACTTCACAAGTCAGACAAGGAGAATAAACAGTCCACATTTTGGGCTGAGACCCTTCATCGGGACTTTGTTGTATCAAAACACTTGTAGTATGTATGGACAGTCACTGCTTGAAAAGGTTCAGGACACAAATTCACTTGGAAAAAGAATCATTTTTAAAAATATATCTATTTTAATGCCAGTGGGAGAAAACAGGAATTGGGATTAATTACATATTACAAGCAAAATCTCTTTCATGAACTTCCTGTATTATCAACAGGTTAGTAATCTGATTGGTTTAGGCAATTCAGGAGCAATCAAACTTCTTTGAAACTCTGCGAAGTGCCTTAAAAACAAAGATCCTTATATCCCAACCCAACTGGCTGACCAGCATCTGCAGATGTTCCCTTGTTTGTGACTGGGGGTTGACTTTTTATAGGTGTACGAGATCATGAGGGATAATGGTATAGGGTGAATGGAGACAGTCTTTTTCCCAGGCAAGGGGAATCAAAAACTAGAGGGTATAGGTTTGAGATGAGGGGGAAAGATTTAAGAGGGATCTGAGGAGCACCATCTTCATCCGTCAGTTATGGGTATAAAGGAAAGAGCTCGCCAAAGGGAGTAGTAGAACAGGGTCCATTCGTCCCTTATGTGCCTGGGCGATCATGGTCTTTCCTTGACCATAATTTTCTTGGCAAATTTTTCTACAGAAGTGCTTTGCCATATCCTTCTTCTGGGCAGTGTCTTTACAAGACGGGTGACCCCCAGCCTTTATCAAAAGCCTGAAGAGACTGTCTATCTGGTGTCAGTGGTCACATAACCAGTACCAGCTGCTCATACAACCATCCACCTGCTCCCATGACTCACATGACCCTGATCGGCAGGGCGGGGTGGAGAGGAGTGGCTAAGCAGGTACTACTCCTGGCCCAAGGCTAGCCAAAGGAAGGAGTGCCTTACACCTCCTTTAGTGGCAACATATCTCCACTCTGCCACCATATTTATTTATTGAGATACGTCACAGAATAGCCTCTTCCACCCTTCGAGGTGCATCGGCCAGCAATCCCCCAGATTAATCCTAGCCTAATCATAGGACAATGTACAATGATCAATTAACCTACCAATCGCAGACATCCCACCTCTCCCGGAAGTTCCGAGAGTCTCTCACATACTGATAGTGGCTCCCTGGTGCCCGCAAATTATATACAATATCCCGGAAATCGATTTTTTTGAGAGCGAGCGCGCGAGACAGAGAGCGAGAGTGCCATGGCAGAGTGTTCCAAAAAAAGAAAATATAAAACGTACATCACCCCAGACTACACTAAAGTGTACCCCTGCCTAATAGGAGTCAAAAATAATGACAGTGTTGCTCGCTGCACTGTTTGCAACAGTGACTTTTCTATTGCCCATGGTGGGTTAAGACTGTAAAAGACATGTTGAGGTGAGTTTAACAGGTGTCATTTGTTCATTAGCATAGCTAACGTTATTTAAACTAGCTGGCTAGCTGCTAAGGAGCTACTCTATTGCAGACATCCCACCTCTCCCAGAAGTTCCGGGAGTCTCCCGCAAATTGATGGTGCTACCTCCCTGAAATGACTTTTTGCAGAGTGGGATGTCTGCAATCGGATACTGTGGGAGGGAACTGGAACAGCCACAGGAAACCCACGCGGTCACAGGGAGGACGTACAAACTTCTTACGGGCGGCGGCGGGAATTGAACCCGGCTCGCCTGTACTGTGGAGCGTTGTGCTAACCACTACGCTACCGTGTCACCCCAACATTTAAAAAGCATTTGGACAGGTACATCGATAGAAAGGGTTTAGAGCAGCAGCTCCCAACCTTTCTTTTAATGCCATGAGGCAAGAGGTCCATGGAGCCCAGGTTGGGAACCCCTGATTTAGAGAGATATGGGCCAAATACAAGCAAATGGTCAGGTTGGCATCGACAAGTTGAGCCAAAGTCTGTGTTATTCTATGACTAAAACAAACACAAAAGTCCAAGTTTAAAAAAAAATCTGTTGGAGGAACTCACATATGTGGGGAAAACTTGTCAACATTTCAGGTTGAAACCCTGCATCGGAATGAAGGGTGGAGAGGCCGTGGATTCATTTCAGAGTTAACCATCAGTTTTGATGAAGGGCCTTCAACCTCGAAACATTACCTGTTTCTCATTCCACAACTGCTACCTGTTTCTGGCATTTTCTGTTTTTAGTTTTGATTTCCAAATTTAATCCAGAGCTAACTCTGTGAGATATTTTGAGTCACAAAAGGTTGCAAAGGTTGGTATCTGGAGCTGAACACATATAGTTGGAGGATCTCAGGTGGCCAGACAGCAGCTTTGGAGGGGAACAGACAGTCAACATTTCTCAATCCAAAAGACTGTCTGTCCATTGATTTCCCTCGATAGAAGCTGACTGATAAACTAAGTTCCTCCCAAAGTTCCCTCTGAGGTGTGTACGTGCACACATCTTTTGCTATTAGTGCACAAAGGAATTTAAACTGCACACAAAACGTTGCCACCCTCCACTTCTTGGGCATTGATCATACACTATCACATTTCCTTTTCCGGTTTCAGATGCGGACGGTTTTGACAACATGGTGTTTGTGAAGATTTATCTGCAGATTTTAGAACTGACTTATACTGTTTTGTTGAAGAAGTTATTCAGTGTGCACAGGTTGTCACTGGGCAAAAAACTGCGCAGCACACAAGATTTTTGTACACGCTGGTGTGACAAGAATACACATAGATTAAGATGTAGCTGGCCTGGGCTGGCACCAGTGGGATCAACAGTTGGTCTGCCACCTATCTTCAGGAGAGAGAGAGATAAGGAAAACAATGGAGCAGCACTTGGAGATGTTAATGAAGGGGAAGGAGAGCTGTCAAGATCGGCTCCCCCTTTGAACCCTGTTTGAAGTGATGGACAGGCGATACCCCAGCAGGGGGATAAAAAGGGACAGGTTCGCTAAGGCAACACACACACGACACCCGAGGTAACAAGACCCTGCAAGCGGTGCGTCTCTCACAAGTCGGTGGGAAGCACCGGGCCATAGACGCACAGGGTGGAAAGGCACGATCGGCGGGAACCTGGTGTGTGTCCACCCTTGCCTGGGTGCCGGGTTCACCGCAGGGAAACGATCGTATCTGGAAACGGAGGGGTCACGGTCAGTGACCTCAGATGACATCACAAAGGACTCGCCCGAAAGCTGACTGCGAAGGTCTGTGTGGAAGCCGTTTGAATATTCATTCGTTTTGCTCTCTCTCTCCTTCTCCCCACTGTCCATCACCACGGCAGCGATTACTGCGAACTGAACTGAACTAAATTGAATTGAACTTTGTGTCACTTTGAAACTGGTCATTTACCCCTAGACAACGATAGAGCTTGATTGATCCTGTTATCTTAATTCTGTGTACATGTGTGTTTATCATTGCTGAACTGTTGCATTTATTATCCTTTTGATTAGAGTACTGTGTTGCTTGTTTCTTTAATAAAACTTTCTTAGTTCTAGTAATCCAGACTCCAATTGAGTAATCCATTTCTGCTGGTTGGGCAACCCAGTTACGTGGTACGTAACACCGGTCATTACAAACTAGAGGGAACGTTGGTTCCTCCGGTGCTTTTCTGTATTACTGTAAAATGTTCAGCATGCATGAAGAGTGTTAAAGGTTAGGAATGAAATAACGTGGAATAGGAAGGAATAAAACAATTAGGCTGGAAATACTCAGCATATCCTAACACTTCAGAGAGAAATATTTTTCTCCATAAATATACAGTGACCCGAATGTTTCCGGCATTGCCATTTTATACAGATTTCATTTAGAACAATTGAGTTGAATTTACAAAGACGGGAAAGACTGCAGATGCAGGAATCTGGAACAATTTTAAATGGCTGAAGGAGCAATTCAGATTGGTTTATTGTCATATACACCAGGGCTGAATGAAATTTCTTACTTGCGTAAAGCTCACAAGGTTAAAAGAGAAAATTGTAATAGTGGGGTCAGGTATATTGTACAGATTTAAATTGACAGTGCAGAAAAGCTGTCTGGATTCTTCCAGAAATCTAATAATGCTGAAGTTACTCCGAGACCAAGAAATCCTGACTGATTTGATGACTCCATTAATTCTTCCTCTGAATTGCAAACTCTGCATTGATTAACTGGAAACATCTGTAAAGGATTGACAGTCATTAAATGGTTTATTGTACATAATTTTATTTTTGAATAAAGTATATTTTGAAATTTTAAGAATTGGCTCCTCTGATGCACAACCTGCGCACGGACAGAGGCGGCCTCGCTGAGCCAAGCTGCGCATCCAGTGCTCGGTGACAAACTCCGGGAGTGCTGCCGCTTGGCCAGCCGCCCCGCCGCCCCGCTGCCCCGCCGGAACCCGGGGAAGCTTACGGTCGGCCAGTCGGTCTCCAAGTGACTGTCAGCTGGTGCTGGGCGCGGCGGTCGGTGGAGGCGCGGCCCCCGGTCATCGTTACCGTCACCATGGTGAGTGGGTCCGAGATTGGGGACTATTGAGACCCGGCCTCCCTACACCCTCATCCCCCTTCCCTCCCCTCCTCCCTCGTTAACCCATTTCCCCCTCCTAACCTCACACTTCCCCCCAGCTCCCTATTTCAAACCCCATTCCCCTGTCCCCAGGCCCATTAAACTCCTCGCCCCCATTCCCTCTCTTCACTCCCCCTCCTCCTCCCTCCTCCCCCCTCCCCCACTCCTCCCCCCTCCCCCACTCCTCCCCCCCCTCCCCCCCTCCTCCCCCTCCTCCCCTCCTCCCCCTCCTCCCCCCCCTCCTCCCCCCCTCCCCCTCCTCCCCCCCTCCCCCTCCCCCCCTCCTCCCCCCCTCCCCCTCCCCCCCCTCCTCCCCCCCTCCCCCTCCTCCCCCCCTCCCCCTCCTCCCCCCCCCTCCCCCTCCTCCCCCCCCCTCCCCCTCCTCCCCCCCCTCCCCCTCCTCCCCCCCTCCCCCCTCCTCCCCCCCTCCCTCCCCCCAAGTCATCCTGTACTAAGTGCAATATTGCTTAAGTGTGTGTCGCAATTCCTGCTAATCTTGCCCTTTTAAAGTTATGGTGAATATTAACTCTTCTTTGTGCAAGTTTAGATTTAAACGAGAGCAGTGACTTGCTAATCCAAATTGCCAGTAGCTTAAGGTGCTGCTCTATTTTGTTTTATGAGATGATCACAAAAAAAACCTCTTGTGATATTATTCTATGTGAAGTTGAATGTTGCATCTGCTACAGTGTCATTTGTAATATTAACGATGTTCCAGTTATATAGGAAGTTAGTAATGTAGCAAAGAGCTACATTACTGTGATCTGTGACACACAGTAATCTGTATTATGTCACGATACTATGGCCAATGTGGGTGGATGGCATCCATTATTCTCGCGAGACCATGGATCTGTGCCTGGCAAGTCTTGCTTCAGTCTCTCCAGGGCGCAGGCCTGGGCAAGGTTGTATGGAAGACCGGCAGTTGCCCAAGCAGCAAGTCACCCCTCTCCACGACACCGATGTTGTCCAAGGGAAGGGCAAGGGCCGATACAGCTTGGCATCAGTGTTGTCGCAGGAGTTGCCAGAACGAGGTTGAAGGCAACGTCGGACTGCCTTAGAGACTCCAGCTCCGGATTTGTCCTCAGGGTTTACTCCCGAAGCCTTTCCCATCAGTGGGTATGGCCGCAAGGCAGCGGAGGTTTGAAATCAGAGTTTTCCCTCTCTTAGATGGACTGCCTTCCCAGGCTGACGAGCATCTATGGCCAATGTATCTCACATACAAATCACAAAAATGACAACTACCCCTCATATGAAGGGCAAAGATAGATGGTCAGAATTTTTTTCCCACTGTAGGAGAGTATAGAGAAAATGGTTCAGGTGTATGGTGAGAGAGGAAAAATTTGAAGGGGATGTGAGGGGCAAGTTTTCTCACAATGTGATGATTATCTAGCCGAGGAGATGGTAGATAGTTTAAGGTTCTATAGGTACTGAATAGGTTCAGGCCCTCCTGGGCTATGAATGCCCCACTGGTGCATACAATCAAGCTTCATAGCTATTGCTATTCAAACAAGAACCAGTCTTGAATGTACAAACCGTAGAGCTGTGTGAATGGAACCCCATTTGGTAAACTCTGACACTGTAAAGCGATGGCGATATCACTACACCACCGTGCCACACATCCGTGCAGACGGAACTTGTTTCCTGCACTCGAAATAGAAAGGTGCAGAGGGATTTGCTCTTATTGCAGGTAAATTGGATTGGTGTAGATAGGCGTCATGGTTGACATGGGCAAGGTGAGCCAAAACAGCATGCTTCTGTGCTGTAGGTGCCTATGATTCTATCTATTCCAGACGCGTCTCATAATTTATTTGGGCAGCACGGTAACGTAGTGGTTAGCGCAATTGTTTAAGAGCGTCAGCTATCACTAGTATGTTTTACCAGTGACCTCTGGCTGGTCCAGTTTCCTCCCACAGTCCATTAGGCTTAGTGAGTTGAGGACGTGTTATGTTGGCGTAGGAAGCCTGGTGACTCTTGCAGGCTGCTTCCCCACCCCCAGGGCAATCCTTGGATTTTGTTGCTCGTTGACCCAAAACTATGCATTTCACTGCATGTTTCAGTGTTCATGTCTACAGTTTCCTCTCATGCCGTCTCTTATATTCTTCGCCCTCTCAGCCTCCTTCACTCTGTCATGGGGGAGTCTGACCCCCAACACAATCTCGGCTGCCACTTCAGTGTGATCCCCAGGCCGGTGAAATCGCCACTTACAGTCTCTGGGATCCTGTGGTCAAACTAACTTATAATTCTTCAGAAGCAAGTAACCATGAGTAATTTCAGGATTTTCTGAGGGAAAAAACAAGTGGTTATGTTTGAAAGAAGGAAATAAATAAGAAATTTTTCTACTAACTTGGGTACCCTGACTTTTGGCCAACTTGGTGCCTGAATGAACTCTTACGGCCCAACCATTCATTGTATGATACACTACTATTAGGGAACCTCGTACTTTAATGTCAAATTCGATTAGTCATGCGTGATTTGCCTTCCCATTGGTCAAGGTCGCTGATCTTGTCTTATTCCTATCAGTTAATTTGCTTGACTCTTTTTCTATCCTTGTTATGCCAATTTAAGAAGTTGTCATTACTGTTTTATGCTCATGTGTTGGTTGTGGGTCACAGTGTCAAGGCCACTTGCAATGCTCATTCCATCTTGTGTTGGGGTCAAGCCTCACTTTGCGAAGGATATGACCATGGAGAGGGGAAGTTAAAATACACAGCAAACCATTTTGCATAAGGGGACCTGTCCAGCACCTTTCACTGTGTTCAATTACAGAAAAAGTGGTATCAGAGTCACGCAGCATACTGTACCTTCAGCCCGCTGTCAGTCACGGCATACTGTCCCTTCTGCCTGCTGTCAGTCACGCGGCATACTGTCCCTTCTGCCCGCCGTCAGTCACGCGACATCAATCACCATCTGTGCCAACCATCAATCATCTCATTTTTCCCTATTTCAAGTCCTTTTGAGATACTTTAGTAGGCTTTATATTCTAGATGATGACACTGTGATAGGGGTAGAAGAGTCTGCATATTTTCTCTGTAATGGAGAGGATTTCCTCTCATATCTCCCCCCCCCCCCAAAAAAAAAAAGAAATATATGCAGGCCGGTAGATTAATTGGTAACTGTAAAATTGCTCCTCATACACAAAGGGAAGTTTAGATTTGTGATGAGTTAATGGGAAAGCTGGGAGAATAAAAATAAAGGGATTACATTTAGATTAGTGTAAATGGGTGATAGATGGCTAGCACAAACTCGATGGTCTGAAGGGCTTCTGTGCTTTACCTCTTTATGATTCTATCCATAACCCCTTTCTGGGGGGCTTAAATACAATAATTCCAAGTTTGCTGATGACATGAAACTAAGTGTGTGGTGTTGAAGATGCAAAATAGCTTCAAATGGATATAGATAACAATGGTGAGTGGATGACAACATAACTGGGTTGATGTAAATGGATGATTGTTTGACACTATGGACCCAGTCGGGCAAGAGGTTTGTTTTCCTATTGCACCTCTCTGTGACTCCATAACTGTATTTCAAATTAACCCTTTTGGTTTTCATTTATAATGACATTGTATTCTACAGGATGAGGCATTAACTGTGGGTTTTGTTCTTCTTTACAGAGGTTTCGTTTTTGTGGCGATCTGGACTGTCCTGACTGGGTTCTGGCAGAGATCAGCACCTTGGCAAAAGTAGTTGAGTATCTAACCCTCTGGATAGCTGAGTGTGGTGGTGTTTATTGCGCTGTGCTTTCTAACCAAGTGGCTATGCCCAGGGAAGTAGTTTTTGCATTAATGCATGTTCCGAAGTTATCAAGAAGGAATTCATTGCTAAAAGGATTGAATTTAAGAGCAGGGAGCTTATGCTGCAACTGTACAGGGTACCAGTGAAGCTGCGTCTGGATACTGCAAGCAGTTCTGGTCTCCTGACTTAAGGCTTTGGAAGTGACATAGAGAAGGTTCAGCAGGTTGATCCCAAAGATGAGGGGTTAGCCTCTGAGGAAAAATCGAGTTGCCTGGGACTATAGTTGCTGGAATTCAGAAGACTGAGAGGGGATCTTATAGAAACATAAAATTATGAAAGGGATGAATAAGATACAGGCAGGAAAACTGTTTCCATTGGTAAGAGGGATGAGAACTAGACCAAATGGGAGAGTCTAGGACCCATTTACAACTGAGATGAGGAATTTCTTTAGCCAGAGGGTGGTTAATCTGTGAAATGCATTGCCGTGGGTGGCTTTGGAGCCAGGTCATTGGGTATATTTAAAGTGGAGGTTGCTAGGTTCATGGTTAGTAAGGGCATTAAAGGTTATGAGGGAGAAGGCTTTCTGTATGGAGTTTGCACGCTCTCCCTCCAGCAGCTTCCTCCCACGTTTCCAGTACAGTTAAGTTGGTAGGTTAATAGACAACTCTAAATAACACTGGATTGTTGATGAGAGATAGAATGTGGGGACAATAGAAAGAAAACAAGGATTAAGGTAGAATTTGTGGAAATGGGTGGTTAGTGGATTGTGGGCTGAAGGGCCTGTTGCGATATAGTATGTCCCTTTAGTTCTTTGACCCTGTATAAACCAAATGTATGAAGAGCTATCGTACCATCCGTTCAAGCTTACCATATCACAGAGATCAAATTAATTCAAGTGTGCAATGTGCATCACGATTTGACCAGTAATAGTACTGGGAATATTGTTTTGCTGGTATTTAGTGGTCCAATTTGTTTTGTTTCAGAGGTTTCACATTCAAGGTGGAATGCGCAATCTGTGCTTGAGGTGAAAATAAGAATGAATTGCAATCCTTTAATGCTATTGCTTTTATGCTTGTAGTCATCCGTGAAGATAAAGTTGCTCTGTGTCCAGGTACTGAAAGATCTACTGGGAGAAGGAATTGATGTGAGGACTCTTTATAAAACTATTATTGCGTGACCTGTGTAATGAAGGGTTAAAGGGGGAGGGTGCTTCAACAATCAGCCACATACTGAGGAAGGTTTCCTTTCCATTTGTAATTCTTTTCTGGCTTTCATTTTAATGGAGGAGCTACATCATTCATGGTTTATGAAGCTTGTTCCAACACCCTCTTTGAAGATGCTGCCAGGACTTGAGAGAACAAGTTATAGAAAAGGGTTGAGCAGGTTGGGACTTTATTCATTGGAGCATAGGAGAATGAGGGGTTGTTCTTGTAGGGGTGTCTAAAGTCATGAGGGCAACGATGTGGCGAATACACACCGTCTTTAGGGATTGGGGATCCAGAACTAGAGGACATAGTGTAGGTTTAAGGTGAAAGGGTAGAGATGTAATAGGAGCATGAGGAGAAACATTTTCACCCTGTACACGGAATGAGCTGCTTGAGGAAGAAACAGGTACATTAACAATATTTAGAAGAAACTTGGACAGGTACATGAATGGGAAGGGTTTAGAGGGAAATGGGCCAAAAGTGGGCAAATAAGACTAACGTTGAAGGGAGCCTTGGTTGGCATGGAGCAATTGGGTAGAAAGACCAGTTTCTCTGCCGAGTGACTCTATGACCTCCTGGTTAGATATATTCAACCATTTCATTGTTGTTGAATTCAAATCCTGCCACTCCAAAGCAATATTTTGTGGAAGCTCGGACACCAATAGGACCAAAATTCTTTTATAACTTAGGTATGTGTTCTAGAGTGTTCTTATGAAACTTACCCAAATTTTCTAGAGTGTGTGTGCCTACTGTAAAATGTTCTAGAACACTCATTATAGATTATCCGTAAATGTTCTTAGTTACAAATGTGAAGCTGTAGGGACAGTTTCGTTGTCAGGTTGGAATATTACAGAATAATAAGGAAAATCAATCAAGTAATGTATGTAAAATACCATCCCACTGTGTTTCATTCACTTTCCTGTCTATGGTAAATTTGGGCAATGTTTACATTGTGTTTGACCCACTGCCTGGCAGTACTAGTACTGAAGGTATCAGTATGTATGTGGTTAAGTACAATGAGCATGGAATTTATTTAGTTTCACTAAACAAACGGGAGGTTTGGAAATGCTTCACATCGAGTACATTTTAAATTTGGAGTTGTCACCTCAATAATTTATTCCCTGTTACCCCTCTCATTTCAGTATGAGAAAATTACAAAACTAACCGCTGATGCCAAGTTTGGTAAGTCCTTCTCTTCAAGTATCGATTAGCTTTGTAATGCTATAAGCATCTAAATTGAAAGGAGTTAGTATTGGTTTGTTATTGTCATATGTTCCCAGATACAGTGAAAAGCTTGTCTTACATACTGTTCATATATATCGTTACCTAGTGTGTTGAGCAGCAATAAGGTAATACAATGGCAATGTAAAATCAAGTGTAAAACCTAGCAAACAAAGTGCAGTGTAGCTAAATGATAAAGTGCAAGATCATAGTGAGGTAGACTGTGAGCCGTGAGTCTATCTTATCGTACAAGAGGCTCATTTAAGAGTCTGACATCTGAGGATAGAAGCTGTCTTTGAGCCTGGTGGTACCTGCTGTCAGGCTTTTGTGTCTTCTTCCCAAAAGGAGAGGGGTGAATAGAGAACAAACTGTAATGTACTTTTTCCTGGCCTTCCAAAGCGATCTATTAACAAACTTCAACTTATTCAGAACTTGTTTTTAAAGCTCTCAATGCTCCGACACCAGAGTACATCACAGAATCGCTTTTGTTTTATAATCCTGCTCGAGTTCTCTAGCCTTCCACCAGTCTCTTAAATTTAAACAATCCCCCCAAAGGTATTTGGCAGGTCAGCCTTTTTGAACTACACTCCTAAAGTGTTGATTCAATACCTAAAACTATAAGGGATGCAGACTCAGTTGACACTTTTAAACACCAGCTGAAATCTTACTAATTTAACCTTGCTTTTAACTATTTTTATTTTCATGTTTGCCCTTTATCCCATTGTAAAGTACTTTGATCTACATTGTCTATATGAAAAACACTCAAAAGTAAGTTATTTGTAGCTGGGGTCTTTGATTATGCTGGCTGCTTTCCTGAGACAATGAGAAGTATAGACAGAGTCCATAAAAGGGAAGGCTGGCTCCTGTGATGTGCTGAGCTGTGTTCTGCAGTTTCTTGCAGTCACATACAGAGTAGTGGCCAAACCAAACTGTTAGCATCCAGACAGAAAGCTGGAGATATTTGGGTCAGGCCAGGCCAGACCAGACCTGAGGTGCGAAGTACAGTCTGTGTTACATCACAAAAAGGGTATTGACCGAAAATCACTTGCTTGCCACAGGGGCTGCCTGGCCCACTGAGTTTAGTCTGCATATTTTATACTTGCTGTAGAGTTGGAAACACTAATTTTATAACTACGTTTTGAATTCCCAGTTACTTTGTTCTGCATGTTTTTATAGCAAAATGTGTCTTTCAGAGGACATTTGGTACTGTATCCGGCTGCCAAAAATAATGCTGCTTCATTTTTGAATTTTAGACTCGAGCGATATTAAAGCCACAATTGCAGTGCTAAATTTTGTTTTGTCAAGTGCTGCCAAATATGGAGTTAACGGAGAGTCATTGTCAAGTGAATTGCAACAACTTGGATTGCCAAAAGGTATGAATTCTCGCGCCTGTGGTATTAACGTCTTTATGAGACTCTATTGAACAGATCATCCCAACTTTCAAATGCACATACATATGGATGAGCGAACATTTGGAAGACTGCATTGGTGGATTTGCTGGTGGCTTCAGAGCTGTAGGCATCCACTGCTGAGTGGGAGCTCTGTTTTCTGATCTGCAAACTGTTTGGGTTATGAACAGTTCACAGGAACAGAACCCTGTCGAAACCTGGGGAGGACTTGTTATAAACCTGAAGCTCGTGGGTCTGCAGATCTCACTGTCAGATGGAGTAGTTGAGATGAGCTACACTCAGTGGCCATTTTATTGGCCACGTGAGTGTGCCCAATAATGTGGCCACAGGAGTGGAACCCAGTGTGACCTTCTGCTGCTGTACACCATTCATTTCAAGGTTTGACATGCTGTGCATTCAGAGATGCTCTTCTGCATGCCTTTGTTGTAACATGTGGTTATTTGAGTTACTGTTGCCCTCCTACCAGCTTGAACCAGCCATTCTCCTCTGACCTCTTATTAACACACCGTTTGTGCCCACAGAGCTGCCACTCACTGGATGATTTTGCTTTTTTTGCAGCATTCTCTGTAAACTCTAGAGACTGTTGGTGTGAAAATCCCAGGACATCAGTAGCTTCTGAGATACTCAAACTGCCTCATCTGACACCAACAATCATTCAAATATCACATTTCTGTCCCATTCTGATGTCGGGTCTGAACAACAACTAAACCTCTTGACCATGTCTGCCTGATTTTCTGCATTGACTTGCTGTCATATGATTGGCTGATTAGATATTTGCAATAATGAGCAAGTGTACAGAACGTACCTCATAAAGTGGCCACTGAGGAACTACATTAATACATGTAGAAGGTGCTAATATTCTGAATGTGCCCTATCCATTAAACAGTGGGGGAAAAAAAACCTTGACGTCTGTCTAAGCTATGTGTCCCTGCTCTTGTGGTTTAAAACCTGAAAAATGACATTTCACAGATATTCAAATTATTAAAAACTATTGGCAAAACTGTACTTTTTAACAAATAATGATAATGAATACACTTATTTAAAATGATATTAAGTAGAGGCAGATACATTAGGGATATTTAAGAAGCTCTTAGATAGACACATGGAAGATAGAAAAATGGAGGGCTATGTAGGAGGAAAGGGCTAGAGTAATCTCAGAGTTGGCACAACATTATGGGCTAAAGGGCTTGTACTGTGCTGTAATTTTCAATGTTCTTAAGCATTCTTCTCCAGCAAAGCCATTCCTATCCATTGAAATTTCCTTATATCTTGGGTGTAACCTAGAATAGCTGCTAAAGAATTGGAGCGAATTCATGCTCTGCTGAGTCGAACGTCCAGAATAGAACAGCACACAGCATTCTGTAAATTCAGTTTTGGTCATAGTTGGCAGATTTGGCAACATATGTGGAATGAAAACCAGGTAGTTTTTCAAATCAAGAACAGGAGTCATAAAAGCTCACTGAGTCAGTGCTAGCAACCAAATCACCTACATTGTAATCCTACATGAATCCCATCTCTTATTCTCCCCATGTTCTCAACTGACCTCGGATTTACCACTTACTTGCACACTAGGACAAGTTTACACAGGCCAGTTAACCTACCAACCAGCACATCTTTGGAATATAGGAGGAAACGAGCACTTGGAGGAAACCCACACTCTCATGGGGAGAATGTGAAAAGTTCATACAGGCAGCACCCAGGGTCTCTGGTGCTGTAGAGACAGTGGTACTGCTAAGATCTTGTATCAGAACTTGACCTTTGTTACGGATTTCTAACAGTTCCGGTAATGATAATTCAGCTGTCCCACAGATCTGTTCAGCTATGAGATCAGTATAATTTTAAATTTTGTGTCAGTATGACCAGATTAAAACTAAATGCATATTGGGAGTGTTTTGGGTGAGTTAGATTGCTTGTTTTGAATCATTGCAGAATTTGTTGTAGCCTTTGATAATACCTACAGAACTGGGTCAAAAATCCGCTAACTAAATTTCCCATTTAACATTTCAGAACATGCTGTGGCACTTTGTAAATCTTATGAAGACAAACACACTGTCCTTCAGGATAAACTAAAGGAGAGCAGTCTGCGGTGTAAGTAGCACTACCTTCTAAGGTTTTGTGTTAAAGTTATTAATTTGGAGTTTATGCTTTGTGATTGTTGGATTGTTGTCAAAAATAGACATGAAGACTTTCCTCTTTGTTTAAAAAATCAAGCATTGAAATCTTAAGTACCAATCTTTTTGTGCAGTAAACAAACTAGACTCGGTGTCATGGAGAGTGGACTACACACTAAGCTCCAGTGAGGTGAAGGAGGTAAACGAACCAATTGTTCACCTGAAAATTAATGTTAAGAATGTAGACACGGATGCTGTGGAGCCAACAGTCGTTTCGGTGTCAGCTGACAAGTTCAGAGTCTTACTAACAGGTAAGATAAACTGGTAACTGAGGGAGGGATATCAGTAATTTGACTGGGCACATTTTCATTCTATGTAAAAATGTGACAGATTAAACCATCATTTCTAACAAATGAGCCTACTGAGCGACTCCTGCCTCAAGCCTACGACTGGTCCTTAAGTTGTTTCAAGTTAATTTTTAAAATTCTTGATCTTGGGTTCAAATATCTCCATGGTCTTGCTGACCATGTCTTTAACTCTCTGCAAATCCAGTTGAAAACTGCACAGTCCTCGAACTGACTTTTGTACATGAAATTAGGAGAGCCAGAAGGGGCCATGAGAAGGCCTTGGTGAGCAGGATTAAGGAAAACCCCAAGGCATTCTACAAGTATGTGAGGAGCAAGAGGATAAGACGTGAGAGAATAGGACCAATCGAGTGTGACAGTGGAAAAGTGTGTATGAAACCAGAGGACGTAGTGGAGGTACTTAATGAATACTTTGCTTCAGTATTCGGTACGGAAAAGGACCTGGGCGATTGTAGGGATGACTTACAGCAGACTGAAAAGCTTGAGCATTTAGACATTAAGAAAAAGGATGTGCTGGAGCCTTTGGAAAGTATTAAGTTGGATAAGTCACTGGGACCGGACGAGATGTACCCCAGGCTACTGTGGGAGGCGAAGGAGGAGATTGCTGAACCTCTGGCAATGATCTTTGCGTCATCAATGGGGACGGGAGAGGCTCCAGAGAATTGGAGGGTTGCAGATGTTCTTCCTTTGTTCAAGGAAGGGAGTAGAGATAGCCCAGGAAATTATAGACCAGTGAGTCTTACTTCAGTGGTTGTTAAGTTGATGGAAAAGATCCTGAGAGGCAGGATTTATGAACATTTGGAGAGACATAATATGATTAGGAATAGTCAGCGTGGCTTTGTCAAAGTCAGGTCGTGTCTTACAAGCCTGATTGAATTTTTTGAGGATGTGACTAAGCACATTGATGAAGGTAGAGCGGTAGATGCAGTGTATATGGATTTCAGCAAGGCATTTGATAAGGTACCCCATGCAAGGCTTATTGAGAAAGTATGGAGGCATGGGATCCAAGGGGACCTTGCTTTCTGGATCCAGAATTGGCTTGCCCACAGAAGGCAAAGAGTGGTTGTAGACGGGTCATATTCTGCATGGAGGTTGGTGACCAGTGGTTTGCCTCAGGGATCTGTTCTGGTACCCTTTCCTGACTTTTATAAATGACCTGGATGAGGAAGTGGAGGAATGGGTTAGTAAATTTGCTGATGACACAAAGGTTGGGGGTGTTGTAGATAGTATGGAGGGCTGTCAGAGGTTACAGCGGGACATCGATAGGTTGCAAAACTGGGCTGAGAAGTGGCAGATGGAGTTCAACCCAGATAAGTGTGAGGTGGTTCATTTTGGTAGGTCAAATGTGACGGCAGAATATAGTATTAATGGTAAGGCTCTTGGCAGTGTGGAGGATCAGAGGGAGCTTGGGGTCCGAGCCCATAGGACACTCGAAGCTGCTGCGCAGGTTGACTGTGTAGTTAAGAAGGCATACGGTGTATTGGCCTTCATCAACCGTGTGATTGAGTTCAAGAGCCGAGAGGTAATGTTACAGCTTTATAGGACCTGGGTCAGACCCCACTTGGAGTACTGTGCTCAGTTCTGGCCACCTCACTACAGGAAGGATGTGGAAACTATAGAAAGGGTTTTACAAGATATTTATGAGGATGTTGCCTGGATTGAGGAGCATGCCTTATGAGATAAGGTTGAGTGAACTTGGCCTTTTCTCCTTGGAGCAATGGAGGATGAGAGGTGACCTGATAGAGGTGTATAAGATGATGAGAGGCATTGATCGTGTGGATAGCCGGAGGCTTTTTCCCAGGGCTGAAGTGGCTAACATGAGAGGGCACTGTTTTAAGATGCTTGGAAGTAGGTACAGAGAAGATGTTGAGGTAAGTTTTTTACGCAGAGAGTGGTGAATGCATGGAATGGGCTGCAGGCAACGGTGGTGGAGGCAGATATAATAGAGTCTTTTAAGAGACTCTTGGACAGGTACATGGAGCTTAGAAAAATAGAGGGCTATGGGTAACCCTAGGTAATTTCTAAAGTAAGTACATGTTCAGCATAGCATTGTGGACCAAAGGGCCTGTACTGTGCTGTAGGGTTTCTATGTTTTTTCTATACCCTACTTCTCCATAATGCAATAAGCACCAATGCCAATTAACCAGACTGGGACCTCTGCTTCTAAGACAGCGTCTACCCTACTGTTTTAAGACTCTTGAATGGACTTTGTGTAACTTTAAAGATGGACTCCTGACCTTACAACTTCATGGCCATTGCACCTTATCGTCTACCTGCACTGCACTTTCTCTGTAACTACCACAATATTCAGCATGCTCTCATTGATTTTCTCTTGGACTACACTGATAGATTTATTTTTAAATCATCTCCATGGATGGCTAGCATAACTAACCTTTTCTCTGTATCTTAGTATATATTAATCAATATTTATTGATTGATTGAGATGCAGCACAGAGTGTGCCCTCTGGCCCTTCGAGCCGTGCCACCCAGCAACCCCCATTTAACTCTAGCTCTAGCAGCTCTGGCGGACTGAACCACAGGGCAACTTACAATGCCCAATTAACCTACAAACTGGTTCATGACAGGAAACTCACGGGGAGAACGTACAAACTTCTTACAGGCAGTGGTGGGTATTGAGCCCGAGTCACTGATACTCTAAAGTTTTGTACTAACCTCTACTTTCTTGTGCCACCCTCTTGGTAGAGTAGCACAGCAATTTAGCATAATGCCATTACGGTGCCAGCAACCCTGGGTTCAATCGGCTACGGGCTGTATGGAGTGTACATTCTCCCTGTGACCGCGTGGGTCTCCTCTCACATTCCAAAGACGAACGGGTTAGTAGGTTCATTGTTCATGTGATAATTGGAGGGCATAGACTTGCTGGGCCATAATGGCTTGTTACTGTGCTGTATCTCAAAATAAAATAAAATCAAACCAATTGCCTCTGCTCTGGAACTCCCTCTTTTCCACTTTGCAATCTCTTGTGCCCTGTTGTTAGCTCCTTTCATGTTGCTCCTTCAAACCTAACTCTTAGCAATGCTTTAGGTAACCTGCCCTTATGACAACTTTGTCTGATTACCTGGAAAGACGTTACAACGTTAAAGTTCCCAAATAATTGCAATTAGAAATGAAATGCAAAGTGAGTAAAACTGCTGATTCTGAAACAGAATCTCAAAAAACATGGTCAGCCTGGCAGCATCTGTGGAAAGACAAACTCGATAACATTTCAGGTCAAAGATTAAAGATTAGCTTTATTTGCCGTATTTGCATTGAAGCATCAAAACATGCAGTGAAATGCTTCCACGATCAGAACAGTCCAAAGATCTGCTGGGAACAGCCTACAGATGTTGCTGTGCTTCCAGCACTAATGTAGCATGCCCACAAATTAATAACTCTAATCTGTATATCTTTGGAATGTGGGATGACTTAGTCAGTTCCCCAAGGTTTTGCTTTAAGCCCAGCTGACATGATTTGGGTGTTATTTATTTAGCAGCTCTTCAAGGCATCTTCATTGTGGGATTCACAGAATCATAGAACCCTACTGCACAGAATGGCCGTTCAGTACATCTAGCCTTTGCCAGCCTGGTTTTCTGCCTCGTCCCATCTGTACACACCCAGACCATACCACACCACTCTCATCCATGGACCTATCCAAACTTCTCTTAAATGTTACCATTGAACCGGCTTCCACCATTTTTGCTGGCATGATGTTCCACCTTCTGAGTGAAGATGTTCCCCCCCCCCCCAGGTTCCCCTTAAATATTTCACCTTCCACCCAGCCTGACAGGGAAAAGCCTGCATGCATTCACACTATCTATATCTCCCATCATTTTTGCATACCTCTGTAAGATCTCCCCTAATTCTCCTGTGCTCCAGGGAATGAAGTCCTAATTTAGTCAACCTATCCCTGTAACTCACGTCTCAGCAAAATGCTCGTAAATTGGCTCAAGTTTGTATCTATAAGAATGAAGCAACTAGAAATTGTGAAAACCTTTCCATCTCAATAATTGACGTCTAAAGAATTGGGCCAATGGGAACGAGCTCCTTGTTTAATGCTATGCTCCACATTAAGCCATTAGACTTTTGGGTAAGTTGTTTTTGCATAGATCCCATCCTGATAATGGCTCATTGCTGCTCTTATTTCTCTCTCCTCAGAACTCAAGCAAGCACAAGCACTGATGAATGCCTTGAACTAAATGATGTGGTGCAACCGTGTGCAGCTTTGCCCAAAGCTGTGACCTTGCTGGATTGACTGGAGATTGAAAAGAAAGCGAGTCCTGATGCATTTATTAAAAAAAACATGGTGACTTATTGCTCCCTATAGAAAAGGTTGCTTGGGTTGTAAGTCCCAGAAGCCTTGATCATTCCATTTAAGCACTTATGCGAACAATGCAGAAATATGTTTGTAAGTTCAGAGAATTAGAACGTGACTTTATATCTTAACAGTGCACTTTCTAGAGATTTATTTGTGTCTGATGTATTAGTTTTTAGCCTTGCTGTGAGAATACAACTGAGCTACCCTAGGTTGATTATCACTGTAAGGCTGATTGGGTCCTATTCAAAGGCTAAGCCCTCTGATCTCTGAAGCCAGATTTGTACAGGATTCTTTAGGAGGCTACTGCAGATTGAAACATTGACTGTTCCTGTAGGTTTTGCTTTAAGGCCAGCTGACATAACCTGGGTAGTCAGCTTTATAGCAGCTCTTCAAGGCACCTGATTGTGCACAGTCATTGTGGGATACCTCAGAACAAGGTTTACACCTATAGGAATGAAGCAGCTAGAAATTGGGAAAAACATTTCATTTCCATAAGGAACTGGGACAATGGGAATGAACTCCTTGTTTAATGCTCTGCTCCACATCAACCCACACAACTTTTGGTTTCCCATCACTGCCGACAGCTAAATCCACTAATTAACAAACTTGTCATTTGGCTAAATATCTATGATCAGATTTTTGTTTGCCCGCACAAGACGCTGACCCCAATTGGATCATAAGACCTTTCAATTTGTCCTTTCAGCCATTGATCTCTTAGGTGTTAGTAGTTAATTGAGGAAGGCATCAGCTTGTCTCCAGACGTGTTTGTTTGATAAGAAAACGGCCAGAACATTTTTGGCAATTTAATAAAATGATAACCTCGAGAGTTAGTGTATTGTCAAGGAGCCAATGTGGTTCTCTTAACTTTTTCCCAATGCTGCCCTGGCGTTACCTGAGTAAAGGAACTTTAAAAGAGACAATCACCAAAGTAGGTGACCATTATTTAAAGTAAAGCAATTGAATAATTGTGATTTCCCTTTATCAGAGCTGTGCTTTGGTGTTATGTGTTACCATGATGGCTTTTGAACTCTGACTTGGAAACATTAAACTGGTGATGTTTGGCTCTGTCCAGAACCAATTTTGTATAGACTGCAGAGCCGCTTGGGAAGAAATAGGCTACTTACTCTCTTGTGGTTTGGCATCCGATGGGCTGTGATTTCCAGACAGACTACAGCAAGCTTTGCTCTTCAGCAGCTTGCACTATGGTAGCTGGATGAATGTTTAACTTGGACACTGGCTGCCCAGAATATTCAGGTGTACTCACTGATCCCTTTACCTGAGCACAAAGAATCACCAGAATTCTTCTCCGAAATGAAGCAGTATCCCTCTGCCATCATTTTACGATTCTGTGGATTAACTAAGGTTTCCCAGATTTGAAAACTTTCCAAAAGTGTAAAAACATTTATCAGCTTATTTTCAAATGCAAAGTCCAACACTTGATCATAGATTGTGGGCTGAATTGTAAATCGAGCACACAGAATAATAGTTGAGCCCTTTCTTTCGAGTTTAATTTGAAATCATTGGGTTAGCCACATTTAAAATACTTGTGCTAGCCTGGGGGAGGTAGGAGCCTAGGCTACAAATTTCAAGAACATAGCAACAGAACAGGTGTATTGAGTTCTATATCTGTCGGACATCAAACAACCTGAACTTTGCCAATGAAGTTTAATAAGAGAATGTCCATTGCAAATCAAGATACAGGTTGTGAGGGATTTGTTTACATGTGTTAAATAAAGTTGCAAAAGAAAGCTCAAAAGAAATTTAACTTTGAATATGTCGTTTACTTTGTGATATTTATCGATGTATTTTGCAGAAACTCTGTGAAATGAGTGATATTGTACTTTTTCTTAATGAGCAACTGTAACATGCAGTATTGTAATTGGTAGCATTTTTATCCAGTTTCCCAACTAGTGTGATCACACGGTTGAGCACAGTTGAAGATTTTTTGCGTACTGCAATCTGCCAGCGGATTTATGCTATGTTTGTTCTTTAGGTCTTCAGCACGAGTGCTGAGAAATTGTTTTTGCAGCCTAACTGGGATTCAGGTTAAGAACCGTGCGGCTAATTAATGGCAGCATGTAAATAAATTGTGAAAATAAAGTTTTAAGTTTGTCAGAACTGGGGTTAATTATGTTAGATAGGTTTCTTTGATTGCTGTAAAACCTTGATGTTTAGTCATAATCCCCTGGATGGTAACTTCACACCATTAGCTCTTCAGCCAAGCACGTACACCAAATATCTGAACCCGTGATTCCTCAAATACTGAGCCGGATTACTGTTACAACCACACATCACCATACAGTGAAGATGACCTGTCTCACAGTGATCTCAGCAAGTTATAACAGTCCAGATGAAAGGTCTTGACATAAAATGTTGACTCTTCATTTTCCTTCACACATGCTGTCTGAACTACTGAGTTCTTCCAGGAGTTTTTTTGTTCAGGTTCCAACTTCTGCAGACTCTTGTCTCCATAACGTTCACTTTGACCAGATTCCAGTTTATGCCTCCAAATGTGGATCCTTTTATTCCACCCCGTTGCGATAACACAGTTATGTTCTTTGAATTCCAAATCGAATTGATGTCAGGTAATTCAGCAGAAACCACCACTAAGATCTAAGCTTTAAATTGGCACCAAGGTGCAAGAGCTTTTTACTCCCAACGTACCCTAACATTTAACTGGTCGATTACAAGACTTTTGTGTGCAAATTAGCTGTGGAGGATTCACATGTAAATCACAAATGACTGCATATTTAAAATACAATTCCCACCATCTGTGCGTAATCAGTGTTAAACAAGTTATCCAATAACCCTATTGCAGACAGAATACAAGTAAACATGAGTAGCCACTCGGCCCCTCAAGGCTGATTTATCATTCATTGGGATCATGTCTGATCTGCTTGAAGCTTCAACTCTTCTGTGCCAGCTCCCCACAGTCCTTAACCCCTTGAACTTCTAAAAGTTTATCCTCCGTCTGCTCCAATGAACTAGCCTCTATCTCACTGAGGTTGAAAATTACAAAGATTCATTGTCATCAGAAGAATTTCTGGTTCATCTCAATTTTAAATGACTATCCTTTATCTTGTAACTAGGTTCCTTGTTCAAGATCCACACTCTAGTGCTAGCCTCTCAACATTCACTTTGTTACGCCTTCTTGGGATCTTTGTTTCAATGAGATCACCTCCCATTCTCAGTACCAAGGAATTGGGAACAGCTGGCATCTTCATTTTCTCACCGACCCAGAGACTCTAGTTCAGTTCATTTATTATATTTATTGACTTACAGTGTGGAATAGGCCCCTCCAGACCTTCAAGCCGTGCTGCCCAACAACCCCCGATTTAACCCTAGCCTCATCACGGGACAACTTACAATGACCAATTAACCTATCAACCAGTAAGTATTTGGACTGAGGCTACGTCCACACTAGACCGGATAAATCTGTAACCGAAGCTTTTTCTCTTCGTTTTCACCCTCCATCCACACTGAAACAGCTTTTTCCTCCCCCGAAAACGGAGCTTTTCAAAAACGCGAGGAAACAGGAGCACCTGATGGAAACCTCCCGGGGAGAAGGCACAAATTCCTTACAGACAGTGGCGGAAATTGAACCCAGCTTGCTTGTTCTGTACAGTGTTGTGCTGACCACTATGCTACCGTGCTGCCGATTCCTTCTGTGAGGTGTTTGCGTGGCCTTCCGGTTTCTGACTCGATGCCCTAATTGCTCTGGTAAGTTCTCATTCCAGAAAACATGGTTTGGTAGGTTAACTGGCATTGAGACTGGTATATCAGTGAGTGGATAATAAAGTAGTTCAGATCCACACGGAAAATGTCGGAGGAATTCAGCAGATCAAGCAACATCTACAGGAAGAATAAAAAGTCGGTGTTTTGGGCTGAGACCCTTCCTCAGGAATGGAAAAGAAGAGGGGAAGAAGCCAGAATAAGATGAGGGGATGAGAAGGAGAACAAGCTGGCAGGTGATAAGTGAAGCCAGGTGAAGGGGAAGATGGGTGGGTGGGGGGATGATTAACAAGCTGAAAGTTTACAAAAAAGGGAAAGGGCTAAAGAAGAAGAGATCGACAGGATCGGAGAGTGGACCATGGGAGAAAGGGAAGGAGAGGGGGGGACCAGAGAGAGTCAAGAGGCAGGATAGGCTTTCGTTTCCGATACTGATGAAGGGTCTTGGCCCAAAACATCAACTGTTAATTGCTCTCCTTAGATGCCGTATGACCTGAGTTCCTCCATCATATTCTCTGTGTTGCTCTGGGTTTTCAGCATCTGCAGAATCTCTTGTGTTTATGTACAGATCCAAATTCTTTAACTGCTTGTGATAAGATGACCCTCTCATCCTGGGAATTAGCTCATCTCGATTGCCTCCAATGCTGGTATATCCTCTAAATAAGGAAGTCAAAACTGTGAACAGTACTCCAGAAGTAGTGCCACCCACACCTTGCACAATTGTGATGATACTTCTCTATTTCCAAACTTGCAGCAAAGGCCAATATTCCATTTGCCTTCCAAATGACTTGTGGCATTAAAATTACCCAGGGCAACGCTGATATCTGTATACGCTGTAAAAATCCACTTACTTTTTCTAAACCCCAGCGGATACAAGCCTAACCACTGTAAACTTTCTTCATAAGGCTATCCACACATCCCAGGTATTCCGCCGGTAAACTTGAGAGAAAGTTCTTCCAATTTGCTGACCTCCTTTAAATAAGGTGACTAGTGTTATACATGGTATTCCAATTTATAATGAAATCCTGTCCTAGTCACATGCTCTGTAATCTTTCTCCGTTCATTTGTTCCTCATCAACATTGTCATACTGTGAACTAACTGTTGTGAGTGTCAGTGAAAGCCACTGGAGAGAGACACAGCTGGTAGTATAGAAGTCTTTATTAGGATCACACAATTGTATTTGGAGTCATTCTGAGGAGGGGCTCTCTGAACCAACATCACATCACATTTTTATATGCTAAAGATCAAATGTAATAGCAAGACAATTTCAATAGGCACTGCTCTACATACCATCCTTACACATCTGGAGAAGAAGGATGCTTATGTGAGAAATGCTGTTCTTCGACTACAGTTCAGCATTCAACACCACAGTTCCATCCAGCCTCGACAAGCTCAGAGACCTCAGCCTTGACCCTGCCTTGTGCAGCTGGATCCTGGAATTCCTGTTAGATCACAAGCAGGTTTTAAGAGTGGGGTCCCTCACCTCCAACCCTCTGACTTTCAATACCTCAGGGCTGTGTACTGAGTCCCCTCCTTTACTCTCTGTATACCCATGACTGTATCACCACCCACAGCTCCAATCTGCTAATTAAATTTGCTGACATCACTACATTGATTGGCCTTAACTCAAACAATAACGAGGTGGCCTATAGGGAAGAAGTCATCTCTCTGACACAGTGGTGTCAAGAAAACAACCTCTCCCTCAATGTCGCAAAAACAAAGGAGCTGGTTGTGGATTACAGGAGGAATGCAGACGGACTAACCCCTATTGACATTAATGGATCTGGGGCTGAGAGGGTAAACAGCTTCAAATTCCTAGGCATCCACATCACCGAGAATTTCACGTGGTCTGTACACACCAGCTGTGTGGTGAAAAAGGCACAACAGCACCTCTTTCACCTCAAATGGTTGAGGAAGTTTGGTATGGGCCCCCAAATCCTAAGGACTTTCTACAGGGACACAATTGTGAGCATCCTGACTGGCTGCATCACTGTCTGGTATGGGAATTGTACCGCCCTTAATCACAGGATTCTGCAGAGAATGGTGCGGACAGCCCAGAGCATCTGCAGTTGTGAACTTCCCATGATTCAGGACAATTACAAGGATGGGTGTGAAAAAAAGGGCCTGTAGGATCATTGGGGACCCGAGTCACCCCCTAACCACAATCTATTCTAGCTGCTATCATCCGGGAAACAGTACCACAGCATGAAAGCCAGGACCAACAGGCTCCGGGACAGCTTCTTCCACCAGGCCATCTGACTGTTTAACTCACATTGATTTGAGTGTATTTCTATGTTACATTGACTGTTCTATTTATCATAAATTATTATAAATTACTATCATTGCACATTTAGATGGAGACATTAAAGATTTTTACTCATGTATGTGAAGGATGTAAGAAATAAAAGTCAATTCATTTGCTATATTCTATAACTCTATAATGTGCCCTAGCACTAATATTTCACAATATTTTCATCTTTTCAATAGAAATTCTTCATTTGTTTATTTACACAGGGGAGAAAATAATGGAACAGATGCATATAAATGTTAAGAGTAGGATTACTTTTCAAGCAAGCCCAGGCTACATACATTACCTTGTATTCTTTAAAGTGCCAGCTATTCTCAACAATTATACCCTCCCTGCCCCCTAACATTTGTTTACCTCACCATCCATCCCCCGTGCTGATAACAAGGCATCCTTTTGCACAAAGTTAACTTGTAGTATTTTTGTATCTTGAACTGTAGTACCAACACAAATTTCATGCCATGCATCAGTGATAATGAACCTGATTCTGATCTGTACTGGCCAGTGGTCTTTGGAAGCCTTCTCTGCATAGAAAGGTCCCATAAAGATGATGTATGGATTGGTATGTTGTGGGCTGCCCCCAGCACATCTCGGACTGTGTTGGTTGTTATCTTATCTTAATGAGATGAATTGCCAGTTAATGTGCATCAGCTGTTGAGGCTTCATGTTAAATATTGGATAGGAAGAACTCAATCCTCATTGGTAAGTAGCATAGTTGGTTCCTTGGTACACTAGGAATTGCTCCTGGAGTGTCCTGGAGTCTCCAATGATTACAGCTGAATTCCCAGATAAACAACCTATCCTCATCTGCCAGCTTCATTATCATTAAGGTGTTACTGAATCCCTGGCACCCTCTTCATCCAATTGGTGTGGAAATTATTGGCCTGCTCATACTTGGAGGGTCATATCCTGATCTTTTTGCATTGATCACTCCTAAATCAGCAGCAGGGTACTCAGTTCAAAGTTCAAAGTAAAGTTGTTATCACAGTACATATATGTCACCATATACGACTCTGAGATTCATTTTCTTTCAGGCACTCAATAAATCCACAGAATAATAACCAAAATGAAATAAGTGAAAGGTCACACCAACTTGGGCTTCAATCAGTGTCAAAAAGATAACAAACCTTAGAAATACAAAAGGAAGAAATAATAATAATAAAAAATAAATAAACATAAAATATTGAGAACATGAGATTAAAAAGTCCTTGAAAGTGAGTCCATCGGTTGTGGGAACACTTCAATGAGGGGGCAAGTAAAGTTGAGTGAGATTATCTCCTTTGGTTCAAGAGCCTGATTATTATGACATTTATACCCTGTGTTTATATATGTCCTTAACAATAAACTTGAACTGCACGAATCCCACGTTCTTCAATTTCCTTACTATTCAATATATCTCTGTTTTGAATAGATTTGCCTGAATATATCTTTCATCTTTAGCCAGCAAGCTTCTCTTGGAACTCTCACTGATGGAACCCATTTTAACCAATGTCCACACAGCCAGGCAGTGCAGGGACCAAGATCTGTGCCTTAACACCACATACATCAGTCCTGTGACAAATCCAACCACTCCCCCCCCCGCCCCATATCCGCACTAAGCTGTTCAGAGTCTGAATCTGGCTTACGGCTACTGCCTTATATGACATTAAATTTATTGTTTTGCATCAGCAATACAGTGCAAGACAAAATTTCTACAAATTACAAAATAAGTAAGTACAAAAAGAAAGAATCAAGTAGTGTTGATAGGTTTGTGGACTGTTCAGAAATCTGATGGCAGAATCAGTAGGTGTGGGTTTTCAAGCCCCCAATGGTGCTAACGAGAAGAGGGCATGTCCCAGATGGTTAGGATCCTTAACGATGGATGAGTTGGAACCTTTTGAAGTACACCTCGATCCTCAATGGTGGGGAGGGTTGTGCCTATGATGGAACTGGCTGAGTCTACAAACCTCAGCAGCCTCTTAGAACCCTGCGCATTTGAGCCTCCATACCAGGCAGTGGAACAACCAGTCAGAATACTCGCCAACACACATCTGAAGAAATTTTCAAGAGTCTTTGATGACATAACCAAATTTCCCATTACTCCTAATTTAATAGAACCACGAGCTTGCTTTCTTCATGATTGCATCAATGTGTTGGGCCCGAGCCAGGTCCTCCGAGATGTTAACTCCCAGGAATTTGAAGCTGTTTACCCTTCCGTCACTGACCACTCAGTGAGGACTGTTTTGTGTTCTCCCAACTTCACCTCCCAGCCGTCCGGAATCAGAATCAGAATAAGGTTTACTATCACTAGAATATATAATAAAATTCGTTGTTTTGGGCCAGCAGTACTTTGAAACGCATAATAAAAAACATAAGTTATAATAAGTATATATAAAAATTAAATTAAGTAGTGCAAAAAGAACAAGAAAACAAGGTTAGATAGTGTTTATTGGTTCATTGTCCATTCAGAAATCTGATGGCAGGGGGAAGAAGCTATTCCTGAAACGTTGAGTGTGTGTTTTCAGGCTCCTGAACTTCCTCTTTGACAGTAGAAATGAGAAGAGGGCATCTCCTGGGTGAAGGGGCGGTCCTTGATGATGGCTTCCACCCTTTTGAGGCATCATATTTTGCAAGTGTCATCGACGCTAGGGAGACTGGCACCCATGATCGAGTTGCCTGAGTTTAAAACCTTCTGCAGTTTTTTCCAGTGCTGTGCAGTGTCCCCTCCATACCACAGGGTGATGCAGTAACCAGCTAGAATGCTTTCCACAATGTTTTCCATCGGGATGCAGCTCCTTAGAGACCATGTTAAGGAACTGGAGCTGCACCTCGATGACCTCCAACTCATAGGAGAGAATGAGGAGGTGATAGATGGGAGCTACAGGGAGGTAGTCACCCTAAGTTATAGGAGACAGGTGCCTGGGTGACTGTCCGGAGAGGGAAAGAGAATAGGCAGCCAATGCAGAGTACTCCTCTAGTGGTTCCCCTTAATCATAAGTATACTGCTTTAGGTACTGACGGTGGGGTGGGCGTTGGGGGGGGTGGGTGACCAGGTCTCTGGCACCGAGCGTAGCTCAGAAGGGAAGGGGGAAGAAGAGGACTGCAGTAATGATAATGGATTTCATATTTAGAGGGGCAGAAAGCACATTATGTGGATGTGAAAGAAACACCCACATGGTATGTTGTGTCGCAGGTGCCGGGGTCAGGGATCTCTCGGATTATGTCCATGACATTTTTAATGAGGGAGGGTGAACAGCCAAAGGTCATAGTACCAATGACAAAGAACTCCTGATGAGAAAATATAGGGAGTTAGGGAGAAAACTGAAAAGTAGAACCCCCTGGGTAGTAATCTCTGGATTGCTGCCTGTGCTATGTGCCAAATAGAGTAAGAATGGGATGATTTGGCAAAATAATGTGTGGTTGAAGAAATGATTCAGATTTCTGGATCATTTGGGATCTCTTCTGGGGAAGGTATAACTTGAACAAAAATGACGGGTTATATCTAAACCCGAGGGGGGGCAATGTCCTTGCCGGCAGATTTGCTTGAGCTGTTTTAAAGGGGAGGGTTTAAACTAATTTGGCAGGAGGATGGGAACTGGAGAGATAGGGCTGAGGATGGGACAGATGGTATATAACTAGATGCAGTGTGTAGTGAGACTGTGAGGAAGGACAAGCAGATGATAGGGCAAAATTGCAGTCAGTGGGATGTGGTGAAATGTAACGGAGGGCCAAAATCAAAAAGGGTGATGAATGCAGGACTGAAGGTGTTGGATTTAAATACACACAGCATATGGAATAAGGTAGATGATCATGTAGTACAGTTAGAGATAGGCAGATATGATGTTGTGGGCATCTCTGTGTTGTGGCTGAAAGAAGATCATAGTTGGGAGCATAATACCCAAGGATACACATTGTATCAAAAGGACAGGCAGGTAGGCAGAGGGGGTGAGTGGCTCTATTGATAAAAAAATTAAATCAAATCCTTAGAAAGAGGTAACAGTGGATCAGAATATGTAGAATCTTTGTAGGTAGGGTTAAGAAACTGCAAGGGTAAAAAAAAACTGATGTAAGTTATATAGAGGCCTCTGAACAGTAGTCAGGATGTGGGCTGCAAATTACAACAGGAGATGGAAAAGGTATGTAAAAAGTGCAATGTTGTGGTAATCATGGGGGATTTCAATATACAAATTGATTGGGAAAATCTGGTTGGTGCTGGATCCCAAGAGAGGGAATCTGTAGAATGCCTATGAGAGTGGCTTTTGAGAGCAACTTGTGGATGAAGCCACTAGGGGAATAGCAATTCTGGATTGGGTGTTACATAATGACCCAGGTTTGATTAGGAAGCTTAAGGTAAAGGAACCCTGAGGAGGCAGTAATCATAATATGATAGAGTTTGAGAAGAAGAAGGTAAAATCTGATGTAGCAGTAGTACACTGGAGTAAAGGGAATTACAAAGACATGAGAGGGGAACTGTTCAAAGTTGATTGGAAGGTGACATTAGCAGGGATGATGCCAGGACAGCTGTGTTTCTGGGACAAATTCGTAATTCGCAGGAAAGATATATCCCAAAGGTGATGAAGCATTCTAAAAGAAGGAAGGGACAACAGTGGCTGATGACAGGAGTCAAAGACAGCGTGAAAGCTAAAGAAAGGGCACATGGTATAGCAAAAATTAGTGAGAAGGTTGAGGATTGGGAAGGCAACTAAAAAACCACAAAGAGAGAAAAAATGAAATATCAGGGTAAATTAGCCAATAATATGAAAGAGGATACCAAGAATTTTTTAAGATATATAAGGAATAAAAGAGAGACGAAAGTGGATGTGGGACTGTTGGAAAATGACAGTGGAGAGATAGTGAGGGAGAACAAAGAAATGGCGGAGGAACTTAATAAGTATATTTGCATCAGTCTTTACTACACTCTTTAAGAAGGGAGGGAAGCAGAAGAAAAAAAGAAAGGAAGTTAGCCTGACTTCAGTGGTTGGAAAAATGTTGGCGTCTATTATTAAGGATAAGGTTTCAGGGTACTTGGAGGCACATGATTAAATAGGCCAAAGTCAGCATGATTTTCTAAAGGGGAAATCATGCCTGACAAATCTGTTGGAATTTTTTGAGGAAATAACATGCAAGGTAGACCAAGAAGAGTTAGTGGATGTTGTTTATTTGGATTTTCAGAAGGCCTTTGACAAGGCACGGCACATGAGGTTGCTTAACAAAATAAGAGCCCGTGGTATTACAGGAAAGGGACTAGCATGGTTAGAAGTGGCTGAACAGTTGGAGGCAAAGAGTGGGAATAAACGGGGCCTTTTCTTGTTGGCTGCCGGTGAATGGTAGTGTGCCGCAGAGGTTAGTGTTGGGACCACTTCTTTTCACATTGTATGTCAATAATTTGGATCAAGGAATTGATGGCGTTGTGGCCAAATTTGCAGACGATGCCAACATAGGCTGAGAGGCAGATGGTGCTGAGGAAACAGGATGTCTGCAGAAGGATTGAGGGAATGGGCAAAGAAATGGCAGATAATGTAGGGAAGTTCATGGGGACTTTGGCAGAAGGAATAAAGGTGTGGACTATTTTGTAACTGGAGAAAAAATTCAAAAATCAGAGGTATCGAGGGACTTATGAGTCCTTATGCACGATTCCCTAAGGTTAACTTGCAGGTTGAGTCAGTGGTAAGGAAGGCAAATGCAATATCAGCATTCATTTCGAGAGGACTAGAATACAAAAGCAAGAATATAATGCTGGGGCTTTCTAAGGCATTGGTTAGACCGTATTTGGAGTATTGTGAGCAATTTTGTGCCCTTTTCTATGGCATTGCAGAGAGCCAGAGGAAGTTCACAAGAATGACCCCAGTAATGAAGGGTTAACATAGTGTGGAGGGCTGTCAGAGGTTACAACGGGACATTGATAGGATGCAAAACTGGGCTGAGAAGTGGCAGATGGAGTTCAATCCAGATAAGTGTGAGGTGGTTCATTTTGGTAGGTCAAATATGATGGCAGAATATAGCATTAATGGTAAGACTCTTAGCAGTGTGGAGGATCAGAGGGATCTTGGGGTCCGAGTCCATAGGACACTCAAAGCTGCTACGCAGGTTGACTCTGTGGTTAAGAAGGCATACGGTGCATTGGCCTTCATCAATCGTGGGATTGAGTTTAGGAGCCAAGAGGTAATGTTGCAGTTATATAGGACCCTGCTCAGACCCCACTTGGAGCACTGTGCTCAGTTCTAGTCGCCTCACTACAGGAAGGATGTGGAAACTACAGGAAGGGTGCAGAGGAGATTAACAAGGATGTTGCCTGGATTGGGGAGCATGCCTTATGAAAATAGGTTGAGAGAACTCAGCCTTTTCTCCTTGGAGCGACGGAGGATGAGAGGTGACTTGATAGAGGTGTACAAGATAATGAGAGGTATTGATCGTGTGAATAGTCAGAGGCTTTTCCCCAGGGCTGAAATGGCTAGCACAAGAAGGCATACTTTTAAGGTGCTTGGAAGTAGGTACATAGGAGATGTCAGAGGTAAGTTTTTTACGTAGAGAGTGGTGAGTGCATGGAGTGGGCTGCCAGCGACGGTGGTGGAGGCGGAAACGATAGGGTCTTTTAAGAGACTCCTGGATGGGTAAATGGAGCTTAGAAAAACAGAGGGCTATGGGTAAAGCCTAGTAGTTCTAAGGTAGGGTCATGTTTGGCACAGCTTTGTGGGCCGAAGGTCCTGTATCATGCTGTAGGTTTTCTGTGTTTCTAACATATGAGGAACGTTTGATGGCTCTGGGCCTGTACTCACCGGAGCTGAGAATAATGTGGGAGGTGGGGGGACTCATTGAAACCACCCATCAAATATTGAAAGGTCTGGATAGAATGGACGTGAAGAGAATGTTTCCTATAGTGGGGGCACAGAGGGCGCAGGCTCAGAACGAGGGGAGTCCATTTAGAAAAAAGATGAGGAAAAACTTCTTTAGCCAGAAGGTGGTGAACACAGCTGTGTAGGCCAAGTCATTGGTTATATTTAAGGTGCAAGTTGATATATTCTTGATTAATTAGGGTGTCAAAGCTCAATGCCTTCTATGCTCGCTTTGACCATCAGAACATGGAGGAACCATTGTGAACCCCCACATCCCCTGATGATCCTATGATCTCAGTCTCTACAGCTGATGTGCAGGCTGCCTTCAGGAGGGCAAATCCCCAGAAAGCACCTGGACCAGACAGGGTACCAGGCCACATACTGAAAACCTGTGCTGACCAACTGGCTGGTGTGTTCACTGAGATCATTAACCCCGTCAGAGTGTGGTATCCACCTGCTTCAAGCAGTCTTCAATTATTCCAGCGCCCAAGAAGAGCATGGTGACCTGCCTCAATGACAATCACCCAGTTGCACTTACATCCAGAGTGAAGAAGTGTTTTGAGAGTTGGTGATGAAACATTTCAGTGCCTGCCTGAAAAGCAATTTGGATCCACTCCAATTTACCTTCTGGAGCAATATGTCCACAGCAGATGCCATCTTTCTTTATTAATCTTTTTATTGATTTAAAAAAAAGTATACATACAGTCAAGAGGAGAATTAATTCAAATATATATATATCAGTAACAATATAAATCAAGATTAAGATAAATGTCAAAATCATAGATATTGTTAAACTATTATAAAATATATAATAATAAAAAAAATAAAAATAACAATTCTGTTCTTACAAGTTTATGAAGAAAAAGGAAAAAACGTTGGGTAAACCACTACACTATAATAAAACAAAAAAAAAGGGACTGGATAGTCCATTTTGAGGATATGACAAAAAAAAAGAAAAATATTTTCTGATCAAATCTAAAACTTTGAAAAAAAGATTGAAAGCATAATAAATCAAATTATATGAAAATATTAGATAAATGTCGCCATATTTGTTCAACTTTAAAGGATGTATCAAATGTCCGACTTCTTATTTTCTCTAAACTTAGACAGGACATAATGGAGGAGAGCCAGTAAAAGACAGTAGGTGGATTAGAATCCTTCCATTTCAATAAAAAGGCTCGCCTAGCCAGTAGGGTCGAATACAGCAGATGCCATCTCATTGGCTCTTCACTTAACCCTATAAAAACTGGACAGCAAAGCTCTGCACTCTGTAATTATTTTCCCTTGTACTATTTCAATGCACTGTTGTAATAAATTGGTCTGTATGAACATTGTGCAAGACAAGATTTTGCCTGTATGTTGCTATGTGTGACAATTATAAACCAATTTGCCAATTATGTACTTTAAATTGTATGTCACATTGACTGTACCTCAGCTGCAGTGTCCACAAGTGCCACTGTGTTTTGGGCGTCATTAGAGCTTGTCCACAGCATCGTAATCCTAACCTGTATGTAATGCATTTTGGGCAGTCGAACCAGAGTTAGATAGTGATAGGAAGTGCGGTGCTCAGTGTTGTGAAACAGAAGGACCTGGAAGTACAAGTGCGGTTTGCAGAAAGACATTGTTGCACCGGAGAAGATCTACCATGGTGCTACCTGGACTGGAGGGCCTGAGTTATAGGGGAGTTTGGCAGAGTGGAGCACAGAAAAGAGGGGTGACCTCATAGAGGCTTAAATCAATCATGATGGGTATGGATAAGGTGAGCAGTCATAGATTTTTCCTCAGAGCGGGGAATCTAAAGTAGAGAGTACAGATGCAAGACAAGAGGGGAGAAATGTGAAGCTTCTTTTATATGGAGGAGCATGAGTATCTGGAACAAGGGGCCAGAGGAAGTGGTCCAGGCAGTATAATTACAACATTTAAGAGGCATTTAGATAGATGTATGGAGGGGAAGGACTTGAGGTTATGGGCTGAACGCGGGGAACTGGGACTAGCAGGGAGGATGCTGTGGTTAGCATGGACCAGTTGGGCCAAAGAGCCTGTTTCCATGCTATATTACTCTATGGCTCTATGCATCAGGGTGCTCTTTATTGACTACAGCTCAGCATTCAATCCCACAATTCCCTCAAAACTAATCAATAAGCTCCAAGATCTTGTCCTCAATACCTCCTTGTGCAATTGGATCCTGGATTTCCTCACTTGCAGACCCCAGTCAGTTCAGATTAGCAACATCATAAGACCATAAGACATAGGACCAGAATTAGGCCATTTGGCCCATCCAATCTGCTCTGCCATTCAATCATGGCTGATCCCTTTCTCCCCTTCTCAGCTCCACTCCCCGGCCTTCTCCCCATAATCTTTGATGCAGGGAGAAGACCAAGGAATGGGGCTGAGGAAGGGGAGAAAAGGGTCAGCCGTGATTGAATGGCGAAGCAGACTTCATGATCTCCATCAACAGAAGTGCACCATAGCGATGCGTGCTTAGCCCCCTGCTCTACTCGCTTTACACCTATGACTGTGTGGCTAAGCACCGCTCCAATACCATATTCAAGATTGCTGACAACACCACTGTCGTGGACCGAATCAGAGGTGGTGACGAATCAACATACAGGAGGGGAGACTGAAAATCTGGCCAAGTGGTGTCATAACAACCACCTCCCACTCAATGCCAGGAAGACCATGGAACTGATTATAGACTTCAGGAGAGGGAAATCAAAGGTCCGTAAGCCAGTCCTAATTAGAGGATCGTTGGTAGAGAGGGCCAGCAACCTTCAATTCCTGGGTGTTACCATGTGAGAGGACGTCCTGGACCCACCCAGCACATAAGTGCAATTGCCAAGAAAGCACAGTGGTGCTTCTACTTCCTTAGGAGTCTGCGGATATTCGGCATGACATCCAAACCCTTGGCAAATTTCTATTGCTGTGTACTGGAGAGTGTATTGACTGGCTGCATCATGACCTGGTATGGAAACACCATTGCCTTTAAATGGAAATTCCTACAAAAGGTGGTCCCTTCAGCCCAGTACATCACTAGGAATGCCCTCCCATCCACTGAGCACACCTACATGAAATGCTGTCATAGGAAAACTGCATCCATCATCAGAGATCCCCACCACTCCGGTCATGATCTCTTTTCACTGCTGTCGTCAGGTAGGACTTGCACCACAAGTCTCAAGAGCAGTTATCACCCCTCAACCATCAGGCTCTTGAATAAAAGGGGATAGCTGCACTCACTTGCCTCATCATTAAAATGTTCCTACAACCAACTGATCTCACTTTAAGTCTCTCTATCTCATGTTCTCATTATTTTTTGCTGTTTATTTAGATTTGCATTTGCACAGTTTGTTGTTTTCTGCACTCTGGTTGATCTTTCATTGATCCTGTTATAGTTGCTATTCTATAGATTTGCTGAGTATGCCACAAGAAAATGAATCCCAGGGTTGTATATGGTGACATATACAGTGTGTGATTTGATAATAAAATTTACTTTGAACCTTGAATGTTTGCGGTGGGGGGAGGCAGAGCAAATTCAATGGGCCAAACAGCCTAATTCTACTCCTAGGTCATATGGTACATCTGTAGGAATTTGTAGGTCATTGGTGACATACCAATTTCCTCAGACCTCTAATGAAACATAGCCACTATTGAGCCTTCTTTGAGCATGAATATGTTGCACCCTAGGTAGATCTTCAGAGACATTGGCACGCAGGAACTTGAAACTGTTCACCCTTTCCACTGCTGATTGCTTGATGGGGACCGCTGTGTGTTCCCTTGACTTCCCCTTCCCGAAGTTCACAATCAATTCCATGGTCTTACTGGCCTGAATGCCAGGTTGTTGTTGTAAAACAAATCAACCAGCTGATCCATCTTGCTCTTGTATACCTCATTGTAGGGGATGGCATGGGGAGAGAAGGGGTGGACAAAGGGGGAGGGAGAGAGGGGGAGAAGGAGGGGGAGGGGGAGAGGGGGCGGAGGGGGAGAAAGGGGGGATAGTAGTGGGAGAGGGGGTAGGGGAGAGTGGGATGAAAGGAAGAGATGGAGAGGAGGCAACAGGGAGAGGGGATGTAGAAGGGGAGGGAAGAGAGGGATGTAGATGGGGAGGGGAGAGGGATGGAGGGGTAGGGTGAGAAGGAGAGAGGGTGGAGACTGGGGGGATAGGGGGAGACGGGTGAGGGGAGGAAGCAGGGTGATGGCAACCAAAAGAATTGGGCAGATTAGGAGAGACAGATGAGCACAGGTTACCTGAAACTCAAGAATTTCAAGTTTGCGCCATGCGGTTGAGGACTATTCTACAGTCCAGTTTTATCAACTCTGGAAATGCTTCACAAAAATCTCAGCTGCTGTCCTGTAGACGCACTTCTGGCATCTGCGCTCTCCTATGTTGTCTTTGATACCTTTCAGGCTTTCTCAGGGAGTCAGATCTGATGGAAATGGCTTGCAAAACCCAGGGAGTTTATCATCTTCAGCGAGTAAAACAATATTTATTCCTCCACAACATTTTTAAATAGGTGGCTGTTTTTGTATTTGAAATCTTCTTGTGTGCAAATGGACTGCAGCAATTTCGAACAATTTCAAAGGCACTTTCCTGGCTCTCGAATGCATCAGAAGTGATAGGGAAGCTACTTTCTGCTTCAAGACCGACGTAAGTGAGAAAAAGACTACAGGTCCCAGAATGCATCCGCGAGGAAGTCGAGTCGACTGTGCACAGGAGGAAGAGGCGCTGGAAATAAGCTGGGTTCGTTCAAACTAAACACTGTATTGAGGTTTTGCAACGTTTGTCTTGATTGCACTGGTAGCTTACTTGCGCGCGTGTTGGTTGTCTTCAGTCAGATCTAAGATGCAAACTTTGCGCGTTTTATTGCGCACCGAGCTGCTGTAACCAATTGCACATGTCGGCAACAAATCCCAACGAACCGTTTCATTCAGTGCCTTAAGGGTGCATTTTTTTTTGCAGACCGTAAGAACTCATTTTAAAGTCGATTGAGATTTAAACCTTATTTAGTGCAACTAATCTCTGCCGACATTGTTGAATGTGTAATGTGGCCTCTGTGTGATTAGGTGCTTGGAATCAGGATAGACAAGGCACAGGAAATGGTATGTTTACACCATGTTTTAGTGTGGTTTGGCTTTGATTTTAGGTATCAGCTGGGGTTGAGTGGGGAATGCTGCCAGATCTGGTCAGGAGGTTTATGAGAGCGATTCCAACTTTGCACATTATGCGCGATGACACTCCCATACAAGACTATACAAGTTAGAGGCAAATCGAACAAGTCATGAGCACAAGGAGAGATACAATGAAAACGCTGCTTGAGTTGCATCAGGCGCATGGGTAGAGAGAACACAGCGAAAAATGAGCACAATAAAAAATAAGGACACGAACACAGTGATATAAGAGGGAGTCTTTAGTGTTCCGTTGCTGAGTTAGGGTTAGAGTTGTGTTGGTTGGATCGAGAACCCGATAGCTGTCGGAGACTGACAGTTCCTGATCACGGTAGAGTGTGGCACTGTTGGAAATGACGTCCTGTGATCCAGAGGTGAATTATCTAAGGCCTCACCTTCACACTTGGGTGGGTGTAACAGGTCCCATGACATTATCTGAAGAAGAATAGGAGGGTGCTTATTCCCGGTGTCCTGACCAATATTGACCCTTTGGGAGACTGGGGGCTGTGGGACTCTGGCCAGAGAAGAAGTTGGCCTGGGCTAGATCAGCTGGATCAGATGAACTGTGGAGAGACTTGATTGTTTCAGTAGTTTCCTCGGGTCTGAGGAGATATTTTCCACCATCAACTCGGTTGATCTCCCTCAGTGTCATTTGTTTTATTCTTAACCCAGGTTGTCCTATAAAATGCCTGAAGGACCCGAGCTTCACTTGGCAAGCAAGTTTGTTAACAGGGTCTGCAGTGGCCTCGTGTTTTCAGGGAGCGTGGAAAAATCTGCTGTGAGTAAAAACTGTGAGGTACCATTCCGGTGCGACGCCTACATCATCTCAGCGGTGTCACGGGGGAAGGAGGTCAAATTGACCCTGGCACCAATCAAAGAGGAGGACTGGAAGGATGATATGAAGTGCCCGGCAACGGAGCCTGGGGAAGAGTCTCCTGGTCCGGTGGATATCGTCTTCCGCTTTGGGATGTCTGGCTCGTTTGAACTGGCTGCAGAGGAGGAGGTCCCAAAACATGCCCACCTCAGGTTCTTCACCAGAGACAAGCCCAGACAGGCGCTGTGCTTTGTGGACCCAAGAAGGTTTGGGAGCTGGGAGGTCAACGGGACCTGGCAGCCGGACAGAGGACCCTGTGTGATGTTTGAATATGAAAAATTCAGGTATGTTATAGTAGAATCTACAGAACAAAAATAGGCCCGTGTGGCCAGTGTCATTCGTGCCAACCGCAATGACGATCTGCCCTAATGCCGTTTGCCCGCATGAGCCCCATATCACTCCATTCCTTTCCTGTCCAAGTACGTGTCCAAATAGTAATTTGTTTATTATTGTCTCATGTGCTGAGATAGACTGAAAACATGTTTTGCAAGCCATCTATACAGATCACTTAACTGAATAAGTGCATTGAGATTATTATTAATATTAAGTGAAAAGCAGAATGTAGTGTTACTGTTAGAGAAAGTACAGGCAATAACATGCAAGGGCCACCTTGGGGTAGATTTTGAGGTCAGGAATCCATCCTATTGTACAAGAGGCCCATTTAATAGTCTTGAACAGTGGTTCAAGCTTCATTTTATTGTCAAAGTATACATGTACAATACAACTCTGATATTAGTCTTCTCCAGATACCCAAGAAAATGCAAAAGAAACAAAACTGGCAGACCTCAGAATCCCCCACCCTCTCCCCCCAGAAAAAGAACAGCGACAATAACAATCCCCGACCCCCTTCCCCACAGAAAAAAACAGCAACAATAATAATCCCCCACCCCTCTCTCCCGCAGTAAAAACAGCAACAATAATAATCCTGACACTCTCCCTGCAGTAAAAACAGCAACAATAATAATCCCCCACCCCTCTCTCCCGCAGTAAAAACAGCAACAATAATAATCCTGACACTCTCCCTGCAGAAAAAAAAACAGCAACCATAACAATTCCCCGACCCTCTCCTCTCTGTCCATGAGCCTGGGTGCATATTTTCAGGTTGTTGTGTATTTTGCACAGTACTGTAGTAATTTTATGCAATGTACTGTACCACTGCCGCTGCAAAAAAAAAACAAATTTCATGACAGATGTAAGTGATGATAAACCTGATTCTGATATGGGTGTCTGTTGTGGACTGAGAGTGGGAAGAGGGCAGGGAGAAGGGAATCATGGTTGGGAAAAGGGGAAGAGAGAGGGGAAGGAGTGGGAAGCACCATAGAGACATTCTGTAATGATCAATAAACCAATTGTTCAGAATCAAGTGACCTTATCTGGTGCCTCAGGGTGGGGTGTGCCTACACCTGTGCCACACCAATAGTCTTGACTCGGCAATGGGGGTGCCTTTGCATGCAGTCGAAGCAACGGCCTCATTTTTTAACCGTGCCTCCTTTGCTAACCTACACAGGCAGAATGTGCTGTCGAATCTATCTAACAAAGCTTTTGACAAGCCGATCTGTGAGATGCTATTAAACCAGAAGTACTTCAATGGAATTGGGAATTACCTACGGGCAGAGATACTCTTCAGGTGAGTGAGGTGTTTCAGTTCTTCCCTTATTTCATTGGGAATTGAGCCTTGTATCCCTCCCCACAGCCACGGGGGTGGGGGGGGGGGAGGGCAAACAGTATTTATTTCTCACCAGTGTGGGATTGGAAATACACCCATCCTACTGGAACTTAATGTGGGCCATATGGCCCCCAGGGGCCCATGCCAGATTTCATATGATTAAAAAACAAGAAACTGGAGACCACAGGAGTTTCTGAATGGGCCATGAGAAATTTGCTGTTGTAATGAAATATTCCTCAGATATATGAATTAAAAAGGGATGAATAGTAACATAGAAAATAGGTGCAGGAGTAGGCCATTCGGCCCTTCGAGTCTGCACCGCCATTCAGTATGATCACGGCTGATCATCCAACTCAGAACCCTGTACCTGCCTTCTCTCCATACCCCCGATCCCTTTAGCCACAGGAGCCATATCTAACTCCCTCTTAAATATAGCCAATGAACTGGCCTCAACTGTTTCCTGTGACAGAGAATTCCACAGATTCACCACTCTCTGCGTGAAGAAGTCTTTCCTCATCTCGGTCCGAAAAGTCTTCCCTTTTATCCTTAAACTGTGACCCCTCGTTCTGGACTTCCCCAACATCGGGAACAATCTCCCTGCATCTAGCCTGTCCAATCCCTTTAGAATTTTATACGTTTCAATAAGATCCAATTGTTACAATACATACATACAGTCCAGAATACATACAATAATGTATATAACACACAAAAAGCTAGAGGAATTCACACCCTGCGGGGCATCCCCCTGAGACCCGCTCCACATCCACCCCCAAATCAGTGAGCACACTGGCATGACCCAGCAGGATACCTGCAACGTTATATTCAACACATAATAGTACCTATAATCTGTTAAAATATAAATATTGATACTATAATAGAATAATTAGTATAGTTGACCAAAAAAAAGCTCTAGAAACTTAACAGAGTGTGGGGGTCACAGAGGTAAATGAAAGTGGGTTACGAGCAGAAAATGGTTAAGAATCACTGATCTAAACTTCTCCACAGCCTTGATCCAACAAAAGGATTTCCAGAGTTGAGGTTCGGAGTAGCTTCTGACTGAGTTTGGTATCAAGGAGCCATTGTAAAACTGAAGTCATGGGCATCGTGGGGAAGGTACACAGTGGTGTGAACCTTAGCTCATGCAAAGGATGGTTGTGCTTGTTGGAGGTAAATCACTCTGCCCCAGGACATCATTGTGGGAATTCCTCAGGAGAGTGTCAATAGACAATAGACACTAGACAGTAGATGCAGGAGTAGGCCATTCAGCCCTTCAAGCCAGCACTGCCATTCACTGTGATCATGGCTGATCATCCACAGTCAGTAGCCCATTCCTGCCTTCTCCCCATATCCCTTGACTCCGCTATCTTTAAGAGCTCTGTCTAACTCTTTCTTGAAAGCATCCAGAGAATTGGCCTCCACTGTCCTCTGAGGCAGAGCATTCCACAGATCCACAATTCTCTGGGTGAAAAAGTTTTTCCTCAACTCCGTTCTAATTGGCCTACCCCTTGTTCTCAAACTGTGGCCTCTGGTTCTGGACTCCCCCAATATCGGAAACATGTTTCCTGCCTCCAGCGTGTCCAATCCCTTAATAATTTTATATGTTTCAATCAGATCCCCTCTCATCCTTCTAAATTCCAGTGTATACAAGCCCAGTTGCTCCAATCTTTCAACATATGACAGTCCCGCCAACCCGGGTATTAACCTTGTGAACCTACGCTGCACTTCCTCAATAGCAAGAATGTCCTAATTCAAATTTGGAGACCAAAGCTGCACACAGTACCCCAGGTGTGGTCTCACCAGGCCCCGTACGACTGCAGAAGGACGTCTTTTCTCCTATACTCAACTCCCCTTGTTATGAAGGCCCACATGCCATTGGCTTTCTTCACTGCCTGCTGTACCTGCATGCTCACTTTCAGTATGTATGTGTAGGCCTCAGTGTCCTAGGCCCAATCCTCTTCAGCTGTTTTATCTAGGACCTTCCTTCTGTTATAAGGCCAAAGGTGGGGATGTTCACTCTTTAATTCCATTTGTAACTCCTCAGCAAATGAAACAGTCCATGCCTGTGATTCAGAAAGACTCAGACAATAGTCACAGATGGGCTGAAATTGGCCAGTAAAGTCTTGTGTCACAGAAGTACGAGGCAGTGACCATCTTCAACAGGAGAGAGTCTAATTACTTTCCCCTGACATCAGCTATCGTTACCATCCCCAAGTCCTTTGCCATTGATATCCTCAAATCGCTGTTGATTCGAAACTCAACCGGACCAGCCATGTAGCTTCTGGATGAGTAGTAAGCACAAGATCAGTGGTGAGGCCTATGTCCTTGCTCCATGGTTGCAAACACAGGTCAGGGACTGGCCACCCTGTGGTGGTTGACACACCTCCTGACAACCAAAATTCTTTCCACTATCTACAGACCTGTGTCACAGAGTCATTGAGCACTGAATCCACCATCAGAATTCTGAATAGTCTATGAGCACTACCTCATTATTTTGCTCTTTGTACTGTTTGTTTATTTTATATTGTTGCTTATAGTATTTTTTACTGTTGCCATAAAACAAATTTCATGACATATGGCAGTGATACTAATCCTGATTCTGATTCAGAAATCTTCCCAACTGGTCCTCGCCAACCAAGATTCCCATCTAAGCTAGTCCCATTTGGCCTATATCCCTCTAAACCTCTCCTCTGCATGTCCTTTTAAGTGTACCTGTCTCAACCACTTCCTCTGACAGCTCATTCCCTATACTAATCTGTCTTTATCTTTAGGTTGAAAGTTCCTCCGTTTGAGAAAGCAAGGACAGTGTTGGAAACTTTACTTCATAAGGAGACGGTAAGGTTAATCCCAGGGTTTTACGGAGACAAGGTGGGAAAGAGTTTCCATCATCTGAACATTTTCACTGGAGCAGCGAGGAATGTGAAAACTCCCAGGGAATGCTGTGATATACATCCCTGAATCTGGAATATCGCAATGGTCCTTTGCAAAGTACCATTGGATTATTGGATCATTTTGCATTCCATAGATTTATTTTTGTTTGTGACAAAGAAACAGGTAAGGCAGTTTCTCGGTCACACACAAAAACATCCACACCTTAGTTGCTATACCTACACACAACTAAAGTTTTTCTATGTGGCTATGTGGCTAAACTCAGCTCAAACACCATCTGTAAATTTGCCAGTGACACAACTGCTTTTGATAGTGCAGCACTGTGCAAAAGTCTCAGCACATATATGTAGTTAGGGTGCCTAAGCCCTTTGCACAATACTGTAGTAATTTTATGTATTGCACTGTTCTGCTGCCTTGAAAAAAACACAGATTTCATGACATGTGTGAGTGATGATAAACCTGATTCTGATATGGGTCTCTGTTGTGGACTGAGAGTGGGAAGGGGGCAGGGAAAGGGGAATCGTGGCTGGGAAAGGAGGAAGGGAGAGGGGAGGAAGTGGGAGGCACCAGAGAAACTTTCTGTAATGATCAATAAACTGATTGTTTGGAATCAAATGGCCTTGGGGTCATTTCAGGGCTCTCAGGGCTGAGTGTGTCTGCACCCACACCACACCCCACCCCATCCACCTCCTTGTCTGCCACCCGTCCCACACTCCTCCTGCAATGCACCACTCTTGCCACTTCCATCATCCTTTGGTCCTGCCAGATTTACAAACTTGCACTCTGCTCCACGTTGACATATACCTGGTTATATACCGTATATGTGCCTAAGATTTTTGCACAGTACTGTATATCAGATGTCGATGAGGAGGCGTACGCGAGTGAGATGGATTAGGTGCTTAACAACAACCTCACACTCAATGTCTGTGAGAGCAATGATCTTCCCTTTTCTGCTCATTGATTTGGGTTCTTGATCATGCAGTTAAGTTATGCTACCTGACTAGTAATCCAGTAAAAAAAAAACAGGTTCACTCCAATCTGTACCATGGCAGTAGGTGAATCTAAGTTTAGCTAAGTAACCTGGAATGTGGAAATGCCAGTTGAGGTTGACCACCTGCTTCAGAGTCAGGAGGGGTCTTGTACTCAACACTTCCTGGGTGCTAACTCCTGAGCTAACCTGGCAGAATGTCCAGGAAGGCCGAACCCATTCATTGTTTCATGGATGAGGCTCTGTGGAAGAACAATGAATAAGCAGGAAGGTTCGGCCAGTCGTATAATGTGTAAAGGTTGGGGCAAAGTGAGCTGAGGTTGGGGGAGAGCAGTTGGATGGGAGTGGAACACAATGGCCAAGAGGTCTATAAGGGTTATTGAAGATCAGGAGCTTGCTTCCAGTGCAGCTACATTGAGCCATAGCACTGACTGTCCATCTCTCTATTCTCAAGACAGCTGAGTTGACTCTGAGTAAGAAAATAAAGATGAAATTGGAAAATCCTGATGTTCTCGAGCTGTGCCACTTGCTACCAATGGAGGTCATTAATTTGGGTAAGTGGTTCTATCTTCAGGCAGGAAAATGCTGATAATCCACCCGTCATCCCTTTGGAAATCCAATTTATGGTCCAGCTTCTGTTGAGGAAATTGGAGGGACGCCTCGTGTCTGCTTGAGCAGCTTCCAACTGGGCAGCATCAACATCAAATTCTCAAATTTCTAGTAACCGCTTGCCTGTACCTTTTTCCTTTTCACCTCTTCTGTATCCCTTGATTCACCAGGGACCCATCATCCCGTCTCTTTCCCCTCTCTCCCCTTCCCTATCTGCCCATTACCCACACACTTCTCCTACTGTTTCCCCTCCCTACGTCCCTCCCTGTATTCCATACTCCAATGCCCTCTCCTATTAGATTCCAAATTCTTCAGCCCTTTGTCACTTGCAAGCTTCTGATATCCCACTCTCTTCCCCTCCCTCATCTGGATCCACCTATCACCTGTCTGTTCCAGCTCCACCCCTTTCCTCCACCATTTTGCACTGGCTGTCTCTCCTCTGAAGGATCAGGGTCTGGACCTGAGCTATTGATTGTCATTTCCCTTCATAGGTGCCTGATACACTAAGTTCCTGCAGCACTTTTGTCTGTTGCTCCAGTTTCTGGTGATGTTGGTTGTGTTTCCTTTAAACTTGCTGGTGCCTTTGTTCCCACACTCTCTTTAGAAAGATGGGACATAGGATCGGAAGATGTTGAATCCTTGTGGGTTGAGTTAAGAAATTGCAATGATAAAAGGACGTCAATGGCAGTTATATACAGGCCTCCCAGCAGTGGCTGGGACAGACCACAGATTCTAACAGGAAATAGAAAAGGCGTGTCAAAAGGGCAATGTTATAGTAGTCATGGGAGATTTTAACATGCAGGTCGATTGGGAAAATCAGGTTGGTAATGGACCTGAAGAGAGTGAGTTTGTTGAATGCCTTAGAGATGGCTTTTTAGAACAATTTGTTATTGAGCCTACTAGGGGATCAGCTATACTGGATTGGGTGTCATGTAATGAACCAGAGGTGATTAGGGAGCTCAAGGTAAAAGAACCCTTAGGAACCAGTGATCACAATATAATTGAGTTCAATTTGAAATTTGGTAGGGAGAGGGCCGGCTGGTGGCGCAAGACATCGGCACCGGACCCGTGAGCAGAGGTTCCCAGGTTCGAAACTAGTCGGGTCCACTCCCGAGTACGCTTTCCATCCGTGCCGGGTTGAGTGTCGAGATCACAACTCAACCTCGTAAAATAAGAAAAAGGGAAAATACTGCAAAAATGTCTGTGTGAGGAGTGGCGCACCACACAGTCTCTCTCTCGCTCAGCGCCTTGCAAAAGCCATGAAAAAGACGTCATCACGGACGCATGCACAGAGACGCAGACACACACGCACAGACGCGCGTGCACGCACATGCACAGACTTGCACGCATGCAGGCACACGCCAAAAAAAAAGAAATTTGATAGAAAGTAAAGTCTGATGTAGCAGTATTTCAGTGGAGTAAAGGAAATTAATGGTATGAGAGAGGAGTTGGCCAAAGTAAATTGGAAGGAGCTGCTGGCAGGGATGTCAGCAGAGTAGCAATGGATGTGCATTTCTGGGAAAAATGAAGAAGCTACAGTACACAACAGGAATTCTGCAGATGCTGGAATTTCAAGCAACACACATCAAAGTTGCTGATGAACGCAGCAGGCCAGGCAGCATCTCTAGGAAGAGGTACAGTCAACGTTTCAGGCCGAGACCCTTCGTCAGGACTAACTGAAGGAAGAGCGAGTAAGGGATTTGAAAGTGGGAGGGGGAGGGGGAGATCCAAAATGATAGGAGAAGACAGGAGGGGGAGGGATAGAGCCAAGAGCTGGACAGTACATGTGTATTCCAAAAATGAAGAAGTACTCAAACAGTAAAATAGTATAACCACGGCTGACAAGGAAAGTCAAAGATCTTGTAAAAGCAAAAGAGAGGGGATACAACAAAGCAAAAAAAATGGCGGGAAGATAGAGGATTGGGAAGTTTTTGAAAACCTACAGACAGCAACTAAAAAAATAATTAGAAGGGAAAAGATGAAGTATGAAAGCAAGCTAGCAAATAATATCAAAGTGGATGGCAAAAGTTTTTTCAAGTATGTTAAAAATAAAAGAGAAATGAGAGAGGATATAGGACCGCTAAAGAATGAGGCAGGAGAAATAATAATGGGGAACAAGGAGATGGCTGATGAACTAAATGAGTATTTTGCATCAATCTTCACTGTGGAAGACACTAGCAGTATACGTGGTGTTGTAGTATGTGAAGGAAGAGAAGTGGGTGCAGTTACTGTTACAAGAGAGAAGGTGCTCAAAAAGCTGAAAGACCTAAAGGTACACAAGTCACCCAGACCAGAGGAACTGCACTTTAGGGTTCTGAAAGAGGTAGCATTAGAGATTGTGGTGGCATTAGAAATGATCTTTCAAAAATCATTAGACTCTGGCATTGTGCCAAAGGACTGGAAAATTGCAAATGTCACTCCACTCTTTAAGAAAGGAGGAAGGCAGCAGAAAGAAAATTATAGACTAGTTAGCCTGACCTCAATGGTTGGGAAGATGTTAGAGTCAATTGTTAAGGATGAGGTGATGGAGTACTTGGTGACACAGGACAAGATAGTACAAAGTGAGTTTATACATGTTCAAACCTGTTTGAATTCTTTGAGGAGATTACAAGTAGGATAGATAAAGGGGATGCAGTAGATGTTGTATATTTGGACTTTCAGAAGGCCTCTGACAAGCTGCCACACATGAGGCTGTTTACCATGTTAAGAGCCCATGGTATTACAGGAAAGTTACTAGCATGGGTAGAGCATTGGCTGATTGGTAGGAGGCAGCGAGCGGGACCACTTCTTTTTATGCTGTATATAAATGATTTAGATGATGGAATAGATGGCTTTGTTGCCAAGTTTGCAGATGATACAAAGATTGGTGGAGAGGCAGGCAGTGTTGAGGAAACAGGTAGGATGCAGAAGGACTTAGACAGATTAGGAGAATGGGTAAGAAAGTGGCAAATGAAATACAATGTTGGAAAATGCATGATCATGCACTTTGGTTGTAGAAATAAATGTGCGGACTATTTTCTAAATGGGGAGAAAATCGAAAAATCGGAGATGCAAAGCCACGTTAGCATTCATTTCAAGAATTCTAGAATACAAGAGCAAGGATGTGATGCTGAGGCTCTATAAGGCACTGGTGAAGCCTCACCTTGAGTATTGTGAACAGTTTTGGGCCCATAAACCTTGCCTATCCATGTTCCTAACACAAACATGAGAAGAACAGCAGATGCTGGGAATCCAAGCAGCACACACAAAATGCTGGAGGAGCTCAGCAGGCCAGGCAGCATCTATGGAAAAAAGTACAGCTGATGTATCGGGCTGAGACCCTTCACCAGGACTGGAGAAAAAAAGATGAAGAGTAGATTTAAAAGGTGCGGGGAGGGGAGAGACATACCTAAGGTGGATTCAGTGAAACTGGGAGAGGGGAGGGTGAAGTAAAGAGCTGGGTAGTTGATTGGTGAAAGAGATACAGGGCAGGAGAAGGGGAGTCTGATAGGAGAGGACAGAAGGCCATGGAAGAAAGAAAGGGGGGAAAGAAAGAGGGAGGTGATGGGCAAGCAAGGAGATAAGATGAGAGAGGGAAAAGGGGATAGAGAATGGTGAAGGGGGGGCCATTCACGTAAGTTCGAGAAATCAGTGTTCATGCCATCAGGTTGGAGACTACCCAGATGGAGTATAAGGTGCTGTTCCTCCAACCTGAGTGTGGCCTCATCGCGACAGTAGAGGCAGCCATGGAGTGACATATTGGAATGGGAATGGGAAGTGGAATTAAAATGGGTGGCCAATGGGAGATCCCGCTCTTTCTGGTAGATAGAGCATAGGTGCTCGGTGAAGCGGTCTCCCATTCTACGTCAGGTTTCACAGATGTACAGGAGGCCACAACAGGAGCACTAGATACAGTACCTGACCCCAACAGACTCACAGGTACAGTGTCGCCTCACCTAGAAGGACAGTTTGGGACCCTGAATGGTAGTGAGGGAGGAGCTGTAGAGGCAGGTGTAGCATTTGTTCCGCTTGCAAGGGTAAGTGCCAGGAGGGAGATCAGTGGGGCGGGACAAATGGACAAAGGAGTCGCGTAGGGAGCGATCCCTGCAGAAAGCAGAAAGTGGGGGTGCTGATGGAAAGATGTGCTTGGTGGTGGGATCCCACTGGAGATGGCAGAAGTTCCGGCAAATTATGTGCTGGTAGAGTGGCAGGTGAGGACAAATGGAAAGGAGGATGGGATAAGGGCCGACATGCGCGAAATGGAACAGATGCAGTTGAGGGCAGCATTGATGGTGGAGGAAGGGAATCCCCTTTCTTTGAAAAAGGAGGACATATCCTTCATTCTGGAATGAAAAGCCTGTTCCTAGGAGCAGATGTGGCAGAGACAGAGGAATTGATGGAAGGGGAGTGTGTTTTTACAAGTCAAAGGGTGGAAAGAGGTATAGTCCAGGTAGCTGTGAGAGTCTGTGGGTTTATAATAGACATCAGTAGATCAGCTGTCTCCAGAGATACAAACAGTGAGATCGAGAAAGGGGAGGGAGGTGTCAGAAATGGACCAGGTAAATTTGAGGGCAGGGTGGAAGTTGGAGGCAAAGTTGATAAGTCTGTGAGCTTAGCTTGGGTGCAGGAAGCACCTATCTGAGTACCTTTTAAATCGCTCCCTTCTCCCCTTAAGACTAAACTCTGAAAGAATAAAGATTGCACATTTTATGCACCGCTATAAGATCACCCATTCTCCTGTGCTGCAATTTAAAAATCAGAATTCCCAACCTGCTGAACCTCTCTCAGTCCCTCAAGTAGCGCCAACGTTCTCATAAATCTCCCCTGCTCTTTTTCAAGCTTAATTTTCTGAAATTCCAAGCACAGCCTCAATGGAATCCAATTCCGTCTTGTGATGAATCACTGGAATTCTCTATTCCAGCATTTTCAAATACCAAATCACATAAGATTTACAGTGCCTATTAAAAGTATTCAACCCCCTTGGAAGTATTTATGTTTTATTGTTTTACAACTTTGAATCACAGTGGATTTAATTTTAAATATAAAACACAAAATAATTGACTGCATAAGTATTCACCCCCTTTGACATGAAACACCAAATCATCACTGGTGCAGCCACTTGGTTTTGGAAGTCATATTATTAGTTAAATGGAGATCACCGTGTGCAGTCAAGGTGTTTCAATTGATTATAGTAAAAATACACCTGTATCTGGAAGGTCCAACTACTTGTGAGTTAGTATCCTGGCAAAAACTACACCACGGAGACAAAAGAACACTCCAAGCAACTCCGTGAAAAGGTTATCGAAAAGCACAAGTTAGGAGATGGATACAAGAAAATTTCCAAGTCATATCCCTCGGAGTACAGTTAAGTCAATCATCAAGAAATGGAAAGAATATGACGCAGTTGTAAATCTGGAGCAGGCCGTCCTCAAAAATGGAGTGACCGTGCAAGAAGGGGACTAGTGAAGGCATTAAGAGACCTGTGACAACTCTAGAGGAGCTACAAGCTTCAGTGGCTGAGATGGGAGAGACTGTGCATACGACAACTGTTGCCCAGGTGCTTCACCAGTCACAGCTTTATGGGAGAATGGCAAAGAGAAAACCACTGTTGAAAAACAACTGTCATGAAATCTCAGCTGGTGTTTACCAGAAGGCATGTGGGATACTCTTAAGTCAGCTGAAAGAAGGTTCTATGGTCAGATGAAACCAAAGTTGAGCTTTTTGGCCATCAGACTAAATCAAAAATACACCATCCCGAGAGTGAAGCATAGTGGTGGCTGTGTCATGTGGGAATGCTTCACTGCAGCAGGCCCTGGAAGGCTTATGAAGGTAGAGGGTAAAATTAATGCAGCAAAATACAGGGAAAACTTGATGCAGTGTGCAAGAGAACTGCGACTTGGGAAAAGGTTTGCTTTTCAGCAAGACAATAACCTCCAAGCATAAAGCCAAAGCTGCACAGGAATGGCTTAAAAACAACAAAGTTAGTGTCTTGGAGTGGCCAAGTCAGGGTGCGGACCTCAATCTAATTGAGAATTGTGGCTGGACTTGAAAAGGGCTGTTCCCCATACAATTGTGTGACAGAGTTTGAGCAGTTTAGTAGAGAAGAACAGGAAAAATTGCAGTGTCCAGATGTGCAAAGCTGATGGAGACCTATCCACATAGACTCAAGGCTGTAGTTGCTGCCAAAGGTGCATCTACTAAATACTGACTTGAAAGGGGTGAATACTTACGCAATCAATTATTTTGTATTTTATTTTTGTAATGAATTTAGATCACTTTACAGAGATCTGTTTTCACTTTGACACGAAAGAGTCTTTTTCTGTTGATCAGGCAGAGGTATGCATATCGGATGAGAAATTGAGTTGAGGTTAGTGATCAGATTGGCCGTTATTGAATTGCAGCTAAGACTCAGAGAATTGCACGACCTATTCTACCAATATTTTGGCGGCGGGATATGAGTTTTTGACCTCTGGTTCATCATGAGAGCACTGGAACAGTTTAGGGTGTGAGTGGACACGTAGCGGGCACGTGTGGGTGTATTTGCTGATGAACTGGAACCTTTCTTTTAGCATTGCACCATATAAAAATGGTCTTTGTAAGGTGTAGTCTCCAGTGGATGGCTCAAGCCCTCGTTCACAGAAGGTGAGTAAGCAAAAATGTGGAATTAATGCAGGCAAGTGTGATTCGTAGGGATTGTCATAGTCATAGCATAGACACAGCGGGTCAAAGTGCTATGACTCTATCTGCACAAAGGGTCGACACATATAGTCAGCCTTATGAAGTGAGGCACAAGTACTGAGGCACTAGAAATCCCGAAATTAAATCTGGAAATACGGAAAACATCTCAGATCTGCATCTGTGGAGAGAGAGAGACAGAGAGAGAGGAACCTTAACATTAACCTTAACCTTAATATTAGCAAATTTGCAGATGACACAAAGCTGGGTGGCAGTGTGAAATGTGAGGAGGATGTTATGAGAATGCAGGGTGACTTGGACAGGTTGGGTGAGTGGGCAGATGCAGTTTAATATGGATAAATGTGATGTTATCCACTTTGGTGGCAAAAACAGGAAGGCGGATTACTATCTGAATGATGTCAAGTTAGGAAAAGGGGAAGTACAACGAGATCTAGGTGTCCTTGTTCATCAGTCACTGAAAGTAAGCATGCAGGTACAGTGAAGAAAGCTAATGGCATGTTGGCCTTCATAACAAGGGGGGGTTGAGTACAGGAGCAAAGAGGTTCTTCTGCAGTTGTACAGGGCACTGGTGAGACCACACCTGGAGTATTGTGTGCAGTTTTGGTCTCCAAATTTGAGGAAGGACATTCTAGCTATTGAGGGAGTGCAGCGTAGGTTCACGAGGTTAATTCCAGGGATGGTGGGACTACCATATATTGAAAGATTGGAGTGACTGGGCTTGTATACACTGGAATTTAGAAGGATGAGAGGGGATCTGATTGAAACATATAAGATTATTAAGGGATTGGACACGCTGGAGGCAGGAAACATGTTCCCAATGTTGGGGGAGTCCAGAACCAGAGGCCACAGTTTAAGAATAAGGGGTAGGGCATTTAGAATGGAGTTGAGGAAAAACTTTTTCACACAGAGGGTTGTGGTTCTGTGGAATGCTGAGCCTCAGAAGGCAGTGGAGGCCAATTCTCTGGATTCTTTCAAGAAAGAGTTAGATTGAGCTCTTAAAAATAGTGGAGTCAAGGGATATGGGGAGAAGGCAGGAATGGGGTACTGATTGTGGATGATCAGCCATGATCACAGTGAATGGCGGTGCTGGCTCGAAGGACTGAATGGCCTACTCCTGCACCTATTGTCTATTGAACTATTAACACTTTTTGATGGTGGCCTTTCACCGGCGTTCCTGACAACAGGGACTCTTTGCGTAAGGAAGGAGAACAATAGAACAGAACTCCCTCTGTGCCAATGGATCAGTGTAATTATCCGTTTTCCCCAACTGCAGGTGGGGAGGGCTACAACTCCAGCCGCTCGAGCGAATCCTCTGCTTTCAGTGCCTGGCTCCGCTGCTACGAAGTGGCGGGAATGCAGACGTTACGTGACAGCAACGGTAGAACCATCTGGTTTCAGGTAATTGGAGCTGCTCTCTACTATTCTATACTGCTGTTAGAAGACCGCCAAATTGCTCCATAGTACAATAATTTGGACTACTGTGTTAAGAGTTGTAGATAGAACCTGGAGGCGCTTCCATTCCTGAGTCCACACTGTCCCTCAAGCACCCATTTACACAAATCCTACTTTAGTCGTTTTATTCTTGATCCAGTAATCTACCTCGTCATGATCAGGCACCTTATTGTTTTCCTGCACTGCACTTTCTCTGTTACTCTTTATTCTGCGTCATTATTGATTTACCTTGTTCTACCTCGGTACACTGCGTAATGATCTGATCATTATGAACAGTATGCAAGACAAGCTTTTCACTGTATCTTTGTTCTTGAGACAGTAATAAACCAATTCCAATTCCAGTCTCCGAGCAAGCAGCTTGTGTTATCCTAAAGGAGGGACACAAGATCTGCTGATTTTTAAAGGAGTTTAACTTAGACTTCAAATTCTGATTCTGATTTATTTATCACATGTACATCAAAACATACAGTGAACTGCATTATTTGCATTAATAACCAACACGATCTAAGGATGTGCTGGGGGCAGCCTGCAAGTGTTGTCACAAATTCCAGTGCCGACGTGGCATGCCGTCGATGCTTGCCAGAAAGCAGAATACAACAAAACAACACCAGCAAAACAAACCCTTTTCCTGCCTCCCACCCACCCACTTGCCCAGCCACACACCCAACAGGCCTCTAGCCTCCAGTTTCCAGGCTTTGGCTAGTGAACTTCCACTTCTGGACTACTGCTAGACCATCAAGCTCCTTTCTTCTGTATTGATCCCCCGGACTAGCTGGTGACAGGATCTGAACTCTAGGTGGCCAGTCTGTCTGCCCATCGTGCCTCCTGCTCGTTTGGCGTTCAAGCGCAGAGCTGAAGCTTGGATATTAGATGTCGTTTGTCACCCATCCACATCATTGGACTTTGAACAAGAATGCAGTGTGGAGGTCTGATCTCTAACTGCTCCACAGACCTGTCCCTAAACCCTAACCTAGCCTCTGATTCCCCTCTCTGACCCCAAAACCAACCCTATGAACTTAATTCAAGTTTTCCCTGGAATTTAACGGAGAAAGAGTTTAACTCCCCTTCAGTTTTCCACTCTCCCCTCCTCTCATTTTCCATTCTGTATTCTGATTACCCTCTCACCCCTTCTCCTCCCCCACCCTCATGAACTGTCCATCATCTCCCTTGTTTCTCCACCTCCTTCCATACTGTCCTCTCCTTTCAGATTCCTTCTTCCTCAGCCCTTGCCTTTTCCACCTATCACCTCCCAGCTCCTTACTTCATTACCCCACTTCATCCCCCGGTCTCACCTATCACTTGCCAACTTGTACTCCTTCCCCTACCCCATCTTCTTATTCTGGCTTCTGCCCCCTTCTTTCCGGAAGTGACGAAGGGTCTCGGCCCAAAATGTCAGCTGTTTACTCTTTTCCATAGATGCTGCCTGAGTTCTTCCAGAATTTTGTGCGTGTTGCTCTGGATTTCCAGCATCTCCAGAATCTCATGTGTTTATGATTTACAGATTGGTAGATTAATTGGCTGTTGTAAATTGCTTTTAGTTTTTGGTGGGAAGGAGGGGAGAATTAACAAGGATTCTGGGAAAAATTAATGGGGGAATGGGATTGCTGTATGAGCCCGATGTGGGTCAAAATGGCTGCCTTTAGTGTTGTAAGGAAATATACAGTACTATATGGTACATGGCGGTTGTCCATCGTATCTGACGACGACAGGTAATCTGTGTGGGAGAGTTTTTAAAGTGGAAAAGCTATTGCACTGGAGCAGTTCCACTCTCTCAACCTCAGAAGTCTGGGTCCAGTGGTACAACCGAGAGTCACAAACTGGAGTCTTCCTTGGTTGCAGTGGATGACCATGACATTGTCTGTGCCTTGTCATGCCCTTTGCTCTCCCCGGAGCGTTGCAGTACCACCTTCCTATCCATTGGATCTCATCCGCCCAGTCCACCGGAACTGACTTTGCATGCTAGGACAGGTGAAGGATTAACATAAGTGGCTGGTTGATGGTTAGTGTGGACTCAGTCGGCCAAAGGCCCTGTTTCGGTACTGATCACTCTCCCTCTTTATAATTAAACCCATGGAGTCAGTCATCACCATTTGAACCTCCACTACAACTCCCTCAAGATGAATATACTCTTTGTCCTTGCTCTTCCTAGTTGTCTGTTTGGTTTTATTCCAGGGTAACCCAGGACCACTGGCTCCAAAAGGTGAGTATGATTTTAATTATTTGCCGTTGTGTTTTACACCATTGCCATTTGAATTAAGAAGTTTACACATCAGGTGTTTTGAGCTGACTTCTGAACTATAAATGGACGATATTTTGGGCTGTGCAATTCTAATCTATTCCACAAACCAATTTTTCTACTGCTGAAAGGATCCAAAGTTCGCAAAGCCAAGTCTCGGAGAAAAGGGACAGTGGATGAGAATGTAAACCAATCAGAAGCACCTGAGGTGAGTGAAAAAATCTATTTGCTACATGGTGGAAACTCTCAATCATCGGCCTGTAACCTTTCTCCGCAGGTGCTGCCTGTCCTGCTGAGTGTTTCCAGCGGATTGTTTTTATGTCAGATTTCCACCGTCTGCAGTGTTTTAGTTTCTGGCTGATGTGATTGGTGTCAGCTCTATTTCTTGCCTGTTCCCAGTTATCCATGACTTCCCTATTGCACAAAAAAATTTATCCATTATTCTGAATCTACCCCACCCCCATCAAATTCTCAATTCCCCCACAGATGGTGGGACATTGATATAACTAAAAGAGCTACAGCCTCACAGCTTGAGTGGGATGAGTCAATTCCTCACCTCCAGTGCTGTCTGTGTGGAGTTTGCCTGCTCGGTGTGACTGTGGGGGCTTCCCCCAGGGTGCTCCGGTTACCTTCCACATCCCAAAGATTGCTTTAAGTTTTTCCCAGCAACAGTAGGTGGTAGAACAGTCTGGAATGTGAGAAGAAGAGTTTATGAAGAAAATTATAGGAGGAGTGCCATTGCTCTGTGCACCGGTATGGACTCAATGGGAAAATGGCCTCTTCTTATCCCGAAATATGGAAATCCGCCACTACTTTCATGAGGACAGCTTTAGATGGGAGTTAAACATTCTGAACAGGGTGCTCCAGTTTCCTCCCACGCCCAAAGGTGTGCAATTGGTAGGTTAATTGGTCCCTGGTGTGTGGGTGAGTGTTAGAATTTGGAGGGGTTGTTGAGAATGTGGGGAGGATAAAGTAGCATGAGTGTAGGGTTGGTGTAAATGGGTGGTAGTAATTTGAAAACCTCTTTCCATGCTGTATAACTCTGTCCTAAGAGGAATAATAATCCTGTTGGTCACTGTTACCAAAGCCCTTAAGAATACAAAAGGTTTCAGTAAAATCTCTTATTGCTATTAGTTCATTATTGGCACATGTACTGGAGGTACCGTGAAAACCTTTTGCTTAGTGCCATTCAGCTAGATCATGTCATGACGAGATCATAAAAAGAACCTTCATTCATGATGTGCCATATCATATGATGTGGGCGATCATTGTCTTTGACCATGATTGTTCTTGGCAAATTTTTCTACAGAAGTGGTTTGCCATTGCCTTCTCCTGGGCAGTGTCTTTACAAGACGGGTGGCCCCAGCCATTATCAATACTCTTCAGAGATTATCTACCTGGTATCAGTGGTCGCATAAGCAGAAGTTGTGATATGCACCAGCTGCTTATACGACCTGCTCCCATCGCTTCACATGACCCTGATAGTGGTGGGTAAGGCCAAGCTCAGCAGGTGCTACACCTTGCCCAAGGGTGATCTGCAGGCTAGTGGAGGGAAGGAGTGCCATACACCTCCTTTGGTAGAGATGTTTCTCCATCCCGCCACCCAGTAAAATGAATAACAATGCAGAATATAGTATTGTGGTTACAGAGATCCACTTTCAAGGACATCTTCAAATGGCAATGTAGTGATTTTTGTCCCAGATAGTTGGCAAGGAAAAAGCAGTAAGACAATTCAGAACTGTCCTCGTCACTGCGGTTTCAAGCATTTAGGCTTGGAGATGCCAGAAATGGGAAAGAAAATAAAATGATTTCACTACTTCAACAAGTTAAAAACTACAAAGAATTTTAAGGTATTGACAATCATCTTGAATGTTGCAATGAAAAGGAAGATTTGGAGGGTGCAATTGTTGAAAGCTTGGTTTGAAGGCAGTTCATTATCTGCGCTGATTTTGCTAATTTACAATGTGTCCAAGTTAACCAGAAGCTGCTCTATTTTTCCATTCCTGATGGAGGCCAGTGTGTTTCTTGTTACATACTTGGATTTTCAGAAGGCCTTTGACAAAGTGTGTGCATGAAGCTGCTTAACAAGAGCCCATGGTATTACAGGAAAGATACTGGCATGGAGGCAAAGAATGGGAATAAGGAGGCCTTGTCTTGTTGGCTGCCGGTGACTAGTGGTGTTTCACTTTATATGTCAATGATTTAGATGACACAATTGATGGCTTTGTGGCCAAGGGTGCAAATGATAGGAAAATAGTGGAGGGGCAGGTAGTGCTGAAGAACCAGGGTGGCTGTGGAAGGACTTAGACAGAATGGGAGAATTAGCGAAGAGGTGTACAGATGGAATATAGTGTATGGAATTGTATGGTTATGCACTTTGATAGAAGGATTAAAGGGGTAGACTCTTTTTCTAAATGGGCAGAAAATTCAAAAACCAGAGGTGCAAAGGGACTTGGGAATCCTTGTGTACGATTCCCTGAAGGTCAACTTGAAGCTTGAGTAGGTGGTTAGGAAGGAAAATGCAATGTTAGCATTCATTTCAAGAGGACTATAATATAAAAGCAAGGATGTAATGCTGAGGCTTTATAAGGCATTGGTCAGACTGCACTCGTAGTATTGTGAGCAGTTTTGGGCTCCTTATGTAAGAAAGGACGTGCTGACAATGGATACTGTCAAGAGGATGTTCACGAGAATGATTCGGGTAATGAAAGGGTTAATAGCTGAGTGTTTGATGGCTCTTGGGCCTGGAGTTTAAAACAATTGAGGAACTTCTCATTGAGATGTAATGAACTTCCGGTCAAGATGGTGCCTGCATACATGCTCCTTTGGTCAACATTTTCTGGATAGATCATGAAGCCATCTTCACTTCTTTTATGGCTTTTACATTTGTTTCTCATCTTGAATGTGATTCTGGAATTGATGGAGCCTGTGTTTTTCTGTCTGGAGATCGTTTGGGTGCCTCAGCGCTCTGCAGTCTCCGAGAGGGTTCTGGGAAGCAGAGGCAGCGTGAACAAACTTCGTGGCGAAATGGCTGCAAGATGGCGTGCAAGCCGATCTTTGACTCCCTTTCGTTAATTATAGCTTGCGTTGCTCGCCGACTTAAGCAACAAGGGAGACTGAAGCATCAAAGTGCGTGCGGAGGGTGCATACCAGCTCTATACCGGAGAGGAGAGATCCGCCGTGCCCAGAGACTGTTACCCAGGTTTTCTCTACATTTTGGATGTGGATTTGTACTATAGACTTTTTAAAAAGTCTTATAGTATTTATATCCTCTGTTTTTTCACCTGATCTCATTTTTTTTGTGGGTGGGGGGGATTTGGGAGTTGCTGCACCTGATCCGTTTTGTTCATTTTTTTGTGCGGGGAGGGGAATTTGGGGTTGATGTGCCTGTTCTGTTTCTGTTTTTCTTTGTGGGGAGAAGGGACTTGTGGGTTGATGACTCTGCTGCCTTCCTTTTCTTTCTTGGTTGCATGGCTACCTGGAGAACTGAAGAATTTCAGACTTGTATACTTTGATAGTAAATGCAGCTTTGAACCTTTGAATATTGAAAGGCCTAGATAGAGTGGATGTTCCCTATAGTGGGGAAGTCCAGGACCAAAGGCCACTCCCTCAGAATAGAGGTACATCGATTTAGAACAGAGATGAGGATGAATCTCTTTCGCCAGAGGGTAGTGAATCTGTGGAATTCATTGCCACAGACAGCTGTGGAGGCCAAGTCATCTGATACATTTAAAGTGGAGGTTGATAGGATCTTGATTAGTCAGGGCATCAAGGATTGTGGGGAGGCAGGAGAATGGGGTTGAGAGGGATAATAAATCAGCCATAATGGAATGGCAGAGGAGACTGGATGGACGGAATGCCCTAATGTTGCTCCTATATCGTATAGTCTTATGCTTTAAGCAGCAGCAGTGTCATTTTGAGGGCATTTTGAGATGTCCTGACAACGAATATGCTGGAGTATTTGTAGATACTTTCACTAGTGAACTAACCTTCAATGGCCTCAGCTCTTCCTTGTACTGTTTTCCTTTGTCAATAGGGTCACACTGGCAGAAAGAGGAAGGGGCAATCAAAGCAGCAAATAACTCCAGAGATTTCAGAAGATCTTTCCAAGAAGATGCCCCGGAGAAATAGGGCAGCTGGGAAGCAGGCGGAAGGGACAGAGGCATGTGAGGAAACCAGGAGAAGACCTGTGCGCACCAGGAAGAAGACTGCAGGAACGTCATCGTCACTTCCAGAGACTCCAGCAGGTACCTGACTCATTCTGTGTTCAGCAGCTAACTCATTCCATGTCAGAACCCTAGCCGGGGACATCGAGTACTTTGCTAGGTAACCGCATTGCTCCCTAAAGCAGACAGCTATCTTATAAATTCCCTGAGTTGTTCGGGCTCCAGTGGGTTGCTAAACAACACTGACCTTCCGTTTTAAACTGCTTAGACTTGGTTCCAGTTCACTCTCTAGCTTTGCCTCTCTCTAGGATTGGAAGGCCTCCGCTATATTTTCACTTTCCACTAAGACAAGACAGAATGCCCCATTTCTCAGTTATAGAACACAGAAACAGGCCCTTCAGCCCACCTTGACCACCCATTGTACCTACCTACCCCAATCCCATTGACTCACATTAGCTTTCAGTACCTTGGCAATAGAAATTCTTGTCATCTTATGTTACTCCATGTAATGTTAGTACTGGGAGTGTTCCTGCTCTTCAGGTGGAATTGTGAATCATTTATCAATCACCAAATCGTCAGATTTCATAAATTAATCCATCCCTGCTCTTTGTATCATTGGTGTGTAGAAGAACTGTACAGTAACTGATTGATCCTCTGGCTGCATTAAAGGAATATCATAGAAGATAGACACTCAGTAGCCTCTTTATTAGCTACATCTGTTAATGCAAATATCTAATCAGCCCGTCATATGGCAGCAACTCAAGGCACAAAAGCATGAAGACATGGTCAAGAGGTTCAGTTGTTGTTGGTGACGTTGACTGTGGAATGCTTGTGGGTGCCGGACAGGGTATCTCAGAAACTGCGGATCTCCTGGGATTTTCACACACAACAGGCTTTAGAGTTTACTGAGAATGGCGCAAGGAAAAATAAGCACCTAGTGAATGGCAGTTCTGTGGATGCAAACACATTGCTAATCAGAGAGGCCCAGAGGACAATGGCCAGATTGGTTCAAGCGGGCGTTACAACAGTGGGTCTCTGAACGCACAGCAAGTCGAGCATTGAAGTGGATGAGCTGCAGCAGCATAAGACCACAACTGGCCCCGCTCCTGTACTTAATAAAGTGGCCTCTGAGTGTGTAGTGAGCAATGATCCAATATCCCAGTGCTGCCACTACTTAGAATCACCTCGAATCTATCAAACCCTCGGCGTGGACCAGTAGCAAGTGGGCAACAGAACCCAGGTGGCAGATGCTTCGTTATTTAAATAGGAGGAATGAAATCAGTTGGATATCCATGACATTGCCTATATCAGAGCCACAGCACTTTTACCTGTCTTACAGGAGAAGGTTAGGCAGAAGTGCCCTCCAGTCCATTGCCTGGACTGTCCCCCACCTCCCCTGGGGGAAGTGTGGCAACGCCTGAAGCTACCCTCTGTAATCACCACTATGCTGAACCAACTCTAGGCTATACAGACTCACTTTCTTGTTCTCAGGTTTATAGTTTTATTTGCAGTTTGCCTGCTTTTGCGCATTGGTTGTCGGTCTTTGTTTATATACAGAATGTTTGTGAATTATATTCCATGTTGACATCCTGCAGACATCCTGCTTCGGGTTTGATTCGAAGAAGGAGTCTGAGAGTCTGAGTGGGAGTGCCGAGAAAGACATTTTTGAAATTTTCGTTATTTTTTTTCTCTCCAACGGCGTTCTGAGAGGCGGGACTGCGCAGGCATGTGACGTCGGGCTGTGCAGCGCGGCAGATTTAAAAGGAACAGATCCTCATAGAGCGGGCAGTGTAGTGAGCGGGCAGCGTAGTTTGCGGGCTGCGGAGTGAGCCGGGAGCAGAGTGAAGACTTAAGGGCTTCGGCTCAACGGGCTTAGGCGGAAACAGGCGAGGGAGGTTTGGCATTCATTTTCTGTTGTTATTTGAGGAGGGGGGCAGTATGAGTGTGAGGGCAGTTTGCTGTTCTCGGTGTCGGATGTGGGAGGCCCTGGAGTCTCCAAGCCTCCCGGACGTCTACATCTGCGCCAAGTGCATCGAGATGCAGCTCCTAAGGGACCGCGTTACGGAACTGGAGCTGCAGCTCGATGACCTTTGTCTGGTCAGGGAGAGTGAGGAGGTGATAGGAGTTGCAGGCAGGTGGTCACGCCGGGGCCACGGGAGGCAGACAAGTGGGTCACGGTTAGGAGGGGGAAGGGGAAAAGTCAGGTAATAGGGAGTACCCCGGTGGCTGTGCCCCTTAACAACAGGTACTCTTGTTTGAGTACTGTTGGGGGGGACAGCTTACCCGGGGAAAGCGACAGTGGCCGTGCCTCCGACACAGAGTCCGGCCCTGTAGCTCAGAAGGGTAGGGCAAGGAAGAGGAGGGCAGTTGTGATAGGGGACTCGATAGTAAGGGGGTCAGATAGGCGATTCTGTGGACGCAGTCTAGACCCGGATGGTAGTTTGCCTCCCTGGTGCCAGGGTCCGGGATATTTCTGATCATGTCCAAGATATCCTGAAGTGGGAGGGTGAGGAGCCAGAGGTCGTGGTACATATAGGTACCAATGACATAGGTAGGAAAAGGGAAGAGGTCCTGAAAGGAGAATATAGGGAGCTAGGAAGGGAGTTGAGAAAAAGGACCGCAAAGGTAGTAATCTCGGGATTACTGCCTGTGCCACGCGACAGTGAGAGTAGGAATGCGATGAGGTGGAGGATAAATGCATGGCTGAGGGATTGGAGCAGGGGGCAGGGATTCAAGTTTTTGGATCATTGGGACCTCTTTTGGCGCAGGCGTGACCTGTACAAAAAGGATGGGTTGCACCTGAATCCTAGGGGGACCAATATCCTGGCAGGGAGATTAGCGGGGTCTACTGAGCTGACTTTAAACTAGAATGGTTGGGGGGTGGGAATCAAATTAAAGAGGCTAGGCGTGAGGAGGTTAGTTCACTACAGGGGGATGGGAACCAGTGCAGAGAGACAGAGGGGTGTAAAGTGAGGGTAGAAACAAAAAGTACGATGGAGAAAAGTAAAAGTGGCAGGCCGACAAATCCAGGGCAAGCATTAAAGAGGGCCACTTTTCAGCATAATTGTAAAAGGACTAAGAGAGTTGTAAAAGAGCGCCTGAAGGCTTTGTGTGTCAATGCAAGGAGCATTCGTAATAAGGTGGATGAATTGAAAGTGCACATTGTTATTAATGAATATGATATAGTTGGGATCACAGAGACATGGCTCCAGGGTGACCAGGGATGGGAGCTTAACGTTCAGGGATATTCAATATTCAGGAGGGATAGACATGAAGGAAGGGGAGGTGGGGTGGCGTTGCTGGTTAAAGAAGAGATTAACGCAATAGAAAGGAAGAACATAAGCCAGGAAGATGTGGAATCGATATGGGTAGAGCTGCGTAACACTAAGGGGCAGAAGACGCTGGTGGGAGTTGTGTACAGGCCACCTAACAGTAGTAGTGAGGTCGGAGATGGTATTAAACAGGAAATTAGAAATGTGTGCAATAAAGGAACAGCAGTTATAATGGGTGACTTCAATCTACATGTAGATTGGGTGAACCAAATTGGTAAAGGTGCTGAGGAAGAGGATTTCTTGGAATGTATGCGGGATGGTTTTTTGAACCAACATGTCGAGGAACCAACTAGAGAGCAGGCTATTCTGGACTGGGTTTTGAGCAATGAGGAAGGGTTAATTAGCGATTTTGTCGTGAGAGGCCCCTTGGGTAAGAGTGACCATAATATGGTGGAATTCTTCATTAAGATGGAGAGTGACATAGTTAATTCAGAAACAAAGGTTCTGAACTTAAAGAGGGGTAACTTTGAAGGTATGAGACGTGAATTAGCTAAGATAGACTGGCAAATGACACTTAAAGGATTGACGGTGGATATGCAATGGCAAGCATTTAAAGGTTGCATGGATGAACTACAACAATTGTTCTTCCCAGTTTGGCAAAAGAATAAATCAAGGAAGGTAGTGCACCCGTGGCTGACAAGAGAAATTAGGGATAGTATCAATTCCAAAGAAGAAGCATACAAATTAGCCAGAGAAAGTGGATCACCTGAGGACTGGGAGAAATTCAGAGTTCAGCAGAGGAGGACAAAGGGCTTAATTAGGAAGGGGAAAAAAGATTATGAGAGAAAACTGGCAGGAAACATAAAAACGGACTGTAAAAGCTTTTATAGATATGTGAAAAGGAAAAGACTGGTAAAGACAAATGTAGGTCCCCTGCAGACAGAAACAGGTGAGTTGATTATGGGGAGCAAGGACATGGCAGACCAATTGAATAATTACTTTGGTTCTGTCTTCACTAAGGAGGACATAAATAATCTTCCGGAAATAGTAGGGGACAGAGGGTCCAGTGAGATGGAGGAACTGAGCGAAATACATGTTAGTAGGGAAGTGGTGTTAGGTAAATCGAAGGGATTGAAGGCAGATAAATCCCCAGGGCCAGATGGTCTGCATCCCAGGGTGCTTAAGGAAGTAGCCCAAGAAATAGTGGATGCATTAGTGATAATTTTTCAAAACTCATTAGATTCTGGACTAGTTCCTGAGGATTGGAGGGTGGCTAATGTAACTCCACTTTTTAAAAAAGGAGGGAGAGAGAAACCGGGGAATTATAGACCGGTTAGCCTAACGTCGGTGGTGGGGAAACTGCTGGAGTCAGTTATCAAGGATGTGATAACAGCACATTTGGAAAGTGGTGAAATGATCGGACAAAGTCAGCATGGATTTGTGAAAGGAAAATCATGTCTGACGAATCTCATAGAATTTTTTGAGGATGTAACTAGTAGAGTGGATAGGGGAGAACCAGTGGATGTGGTATATTTGGATTTTCAGAAGGCTTTTGACAAGGTCCCACACAGGAGATTAGTGTGCAAACTTAAAGCACACGGTATTGCGGGTAAGGTATTGGTGTGGATGGAGAGTTGGTTAGCAAACAGGAAGCAAAGAGTGGGAATAAACGGGACCTTTTCAGAATGGCAGGCGGTGACTAGTGGGGTACCGCAAGGCTCAGTGCTGGGACCTCAGTTGTTTACAATATATATTAATGACTTGGATGAGGAAATTAAATGCAGCATCTCCAAGTTTGCGGATGACACGAAGCTGGGTGGCAGTGTTAGCTGTGAGGAGGATGCTAAGAGGATGCAGGGTGACTTGGATAGGCTGGGTGAGTGGGCAAATTCATGGCAGATGTAATTTAATGTGGATAAATGTGAAGTTATCCACTTTGGTGGCAAAAATAGGAAAACAGATTATTATCTGAATGGTGGCCGATTAGGAAAAGGGGAGGTGCAACGAGACCTGGGTGTCATTATACACCAGTCATTGAAAGTGGGCATGCAGGTACAGCAGGCGGTGAAAAAGGCGAATGGTATGTTGGCATTTATAGCGAGAGGATTCGAGTACAGGAGCAGGGAGGTACTACTGCAGTTGTACAAGGCCTTGGTGAGACCACACCTGGAGTATTGTGTGCAGTTTTGGTCCCCTAATCTGAGGAAAGACATCTTTGCCATAGAGGGAGTACAAAGAAGGTTCCCCAGATTGATTCCTGGGATGACAGGACTTTCATATGAAGAAAGACTGGATGAACTGGGCTTGTACTCGTTGGAATTTAGAAGATTGAGGGGGGATCTGATTGAAACGTATAAGATCCTAAAGGGATTGGACAGGCTAGATGTAGGAAGATTGTTCCCGATGTTGGGGAAGTCCAGAACGAGGGGCCACAGTTTGAGGATAGAGGGAAGCCTTTTAGGACCGAGATTAGGAAAACCTTCTTCACACAGAGAGTGGTGAATCTGTGGAATTCTCTGCCACAGGTAACAGTTGAGGCCAGTTCATTGACTATATTTAAGAGGGAGTTAGATATGGCCCTTGTGGCTACGGGGGTCAGGGGGTATGGAGGGAAGGCTGGGGCGGGGTTCTGATTTGGATGATCAGCCATGATCATAATAAATGGCAGTGCAGGCTCGAAGGGCCGAATGGCCTACTCCTGCACCTATTTTCTATGTATGTTTCTATGTTGTGTTTTCCTGTAAATGCCTGCAAGAAAATGAACCTCAGTGTTGGATATAGCAACATGTATGTGATTTGATAATAAATTTACTTTGAATTTTTGAACTTTGGTCTTTTCTCTCAAGTTGCAGAATCTTTAACTCCAAAGACTCGGTCGAAGAAATCCAAGAACAAATCGTGAAGGGAGCAGGTTTTATGTTCGGAAACAAGCCCAATAGGATTTTTGGATTAAAGTGGATTTATTAAGCTGCGGGCAAGGAAGAAGTGGATCAGGATAGACGGAGTGGTAGGATGTAGTATCACTCAGCTGAAGACCTCTGTCACTTATTGTGGTCTACTGGATTAAATCTCCACTACAGCCCCTCCCTTCCTGAGGCTTCATCTCCCTGGCAGCTTGTAAATCGTCTTTTAAAATGTACAGAGTAACAAGAAAATCCAAGTTTACTATTTTTACATGTTTTCTACTTTTTAAATGTGGTCTATCATTTTTAGCAATGAAATAAAAGCTATCTGACATTTTAATGTGAGAATTTGTTGTGTGTTTCATGTGAATTGCCAAATGCCACCACGAAAGCTCACCACTGCCTCCGGTTCCGCAGAAAGCTAAGGAAGTTTGCCTGACTCAGATGACTGTTACCAATTTTTACAGCCGCACCTAGAGAGCATCCTATCTGGATGCATCATGGCTTGGTATAGCAGGTGCTCTGTCCAAGATTGCAAGAGATGCAGAGAGTTGTGAACACAGCCCAGTCCATCACACAAACCAGCCTCCCTTCCATTGTCTCCCTCTACACTTCCTGCCACCTCAGGAAAGCAGCCAACATAATCAAAGATCCCTCCCCCCAAGTCATTTTCTCTACTCCCCCGCACTTCCATTGGGCTGAAGTTACAAAAGCCTACCCACATCCTTTGCATAGTACGGATAAACAATATTCCAAATCTCGTCAACATAGAACTGTAGAATGGCATCTGAACTCTGAATGGCATCTGAAAGGCGGGAGGAGAAGACGGCGGCACAGCGCAGTGCGCGCGGCCTCTCCGGTGAAATGATATCATGTTTGAAATAGGGGCCGTGCACAATTCTGATTTGATGGAGACAGACATGAGAAGCACGGAGAAACATCTGGAGAAACTTCTGAAATGCCTGGTACGCTGCCTCTGCTACTGTGCGATCGAGAATCTCCGGAGGGGAAGGCCCCAAATCCTCGGCTCTTCCTGTTGTGTGCGGCCGGGGCTGGGGTCGAAGCGCTCGGTGCTTGGTGTTGGAGGGCTGGTTGGAGGCTCGAAGTTTTTGGACGGACTGAGAGTCGGACTGTGGTCGGGTGCTTCCAGGATGCTGCATCGGCAAGTTTGCAGCGCTGGAAGCTCATGGCAGGGAGAGTTTTCTTCCTTCTCCCGTCTGCGTGAGACGATGGGACTTTCGAGAGATGTTGAACTTTTTTTTACCGTGCCCATGGCCTGCTCTTCATCAAGTTACGGTATTGCTTGCACTGTTGTAACTATATGTTATAATTACGTGGTTTTTGTCAGTTTTTCAGCCTTGGTCTGTCTTGTGTTTCTGTGATATCACACCGGAGGAACATTGTATCATTTCTTAATGCATGCATTACTAAATGACAATAAAAGAGGTCTGCGAGTCCTCATAATCTAAAAAAACCTCCTGTACTTAGTGGCTCAACTAAGCATGCCATATGCCTAGTCTCCACTGGCTGATGTGAACTCTAGCTCAGACTGGGAGTACAACTACAGAACAGCCAACCAAAGGCAAAATCTACAAAACTTAAATGGGTGAAATAGCCATTTAAGAGGGAAGGTGCATTGGCCAGGTAATGCCTGATGTGAGTGAGCTGAAAAGACTGAAGAAGTTGCACATTGTTCTGCACACCGAGTCGTGGCATCATCTAGTGTACAGCACAGGAACAGGGCCTTCTGCCCACTCTGTCAATGTTGACAAGTCCTATTTTTGCATCAGGATCATTAGCAGACCTCAAGCCAATCGACATTTCCCCTGCCGCAGTGTTTGATTCTAAAAGGCTCCAAGATGTTTGCCTCCACTGTGCTGTGTTATTCCCTTTTTTAATCTCCCCACATTCTCTTCAGCTCCTTTCAGATTCCACCTCCCACCTACACACCAGTGGCAATTTACAATGGCCAAATGATCCACCAACCTGAATAAATTTGGAAATTGGAAGGAAGCCACATGATCACAGGGAGGAAGTGCAAATGCCCACACAGACAGAACCTGAGATCAGGGTTGCATCTAGCCTCAGTATCCAATACCATCGTGTCTGATTTATGATGGGCTCAACTCTGCGACCTTCCAAATGTTTATCTATCTTTCTCCACCTTCCATCACCCTCAGGGATTGCAGGGGTGGGGTGGAGAGAACTCCCAGAGATTCACTACATCTCAGAGAAGAAATTTTACACATCCAGCTTGGTAAAAGCAGGGATAAAAGCAGTCCATGATAAGCGATGGTAACACAACAGAAGAACTCTTAGGTTCAGAGGTTCTAAGAAGTTGCTGACTCCAAGAAAGAGCAGACAGCAGAAGCAGGGTGGGTGGAATGGCTTTCCCTGTTGTATCATTCCAGGAGTTTATGATGGAATACTTGGGACAGAGAATTGTCTTTGTATCTAAATTGTTATACCACCATCAGGAATGCCTACCGTACTATTCCATGCTCTCACTTCAGGAAGTCTGATCACCTGGCTGTACTTATACTCTCTGAGTATAGGCAGAGACTGAAGGCTGCAGCACCAGTAGAGAGGACCAAGAAGATATGGACAAAGGAAGCACAGGCACACTTACAGGACTGCTTTGAATTGGTGGACTGGACCCTATTCAGGGCTTCATCTTCGAATCTGGATGAGTATGCTGCAGTTGTTACCGATCTCATTAAAACCTGTGTGAATGAGTATGTGCCCACAAAGACTTGCTGTACATTCCCAAACCAAAAGCCATGGATGAACCAGGAGGTATGTCCTCTACTGAAGGCTAGATCTGTGGCGTTCAAGGCTGGCAACCCAGGTCTGTACCAGGAAACCAGGTATGACTTGCGGAGGGCTATTTCAAGGGCAAATGGATAATTTCCAATGAGGTTGGAGGTGACATCAGATGTACGACAACTCTGGTACAGTTTGCAAGACATTACTTCCTACAAAGCAAAACCCAATAGCATGAATGGCAGTGATGCTTCACTAGCAGATGAACTCAATGCCTTCTATGCACGCTTTGAAAGGGAGAACACAACTACAGCTGTGAAGATCCCTGCTGCACCCAGAGATCTGTGATCTCCGTCTTAGAGGCCGACGTTAGCCTGTCTTTAAAGAGGGTGAACCCTTGGAAGGTGGAGGGCCCTGAGTAAGTGGTGCATCATTATATTGTAGGTGATGAATGTAGGGGTTTACTGTATATACAAAGTACACAACCATTCGTGTTCTTTCATTCATAAAAATTGCTAGTGAACGTAGCAGGCCAGGCAGCATCTATAGGAAGAGGTACTGTCGACATTTCGGGCCGAGACTCTTGAAATTCCAGCATCTGCAGATTTCCTCGTGCTTGCGTGTTCTTTCACTGCCCACATACGTCATGCTGCAGAGTTAATGATCTGAATCTGTGTCTAACACAATATAGCTTCAGGTTGAGCCCAACAGCTTTATTGAGGCTGCAAAATATTTGTTCAGCTATTTTAATGAGATAAATGGAAGCTAGGTTTCCATTTAGATGGAAGCTAAGATGAAGAATAATCAATACCAAATGAAGCTAAAACATGCAGAGGAGTACAATGAAGGTTCACCAGACTGATACCCACGAGAAGATGTTAAGCAGATTGGGCCAAAGTGAATGGACAATAGACACAGTAGATGAGTATTACGTGAAAAAATAATGTGAGGTCATCCACCCCGAATCAAAAAATAGAAAATGGTGAGTGTCTGGAAAGTGCTGGTGATCAGAATGCTCTGCGTGTCCTTGTACACACATTCTGAAAGTTATCATGCAGCAAGTTATAAGGATGAGGTACAGAAGCCTGAAGTCATGTACAACCAGCTTTCTGAACAGCAAATTCTCTTCAACCAACTGACGCAACCATAGTCACTGGAGTTGAGCAACACTTCACTGAAATAGATTTTGTACTTCTTTGTTGCAATTGTGTTCTTTGTTACAAAAATTGTATAATTTATGTCTAATTTAAGTTTTTTTGTGAATGCTGCTTATATGATGCCACATGCCTGTGATGCTGCTGGAAGTCAGTTTTCCTGTGCTGATATGGACTTGTGCAGATGACATCAAACTCAACTTTGGCCTTGTGACTTTGCCAAGAGGGTGGGCAGAAGCATGCAAAGGTTCATCCCAAACTGCAGTGGGATACCTTTCTGATTTGCAGGCTGTTCCCGGAGACACACACCAAGACAGACATCAACTGCTGCTGGAAGGCGACCAACTCAGTGAAAGATGTTCTTTGTTCCACCTGAAACTTGACGGCCGTCCAGCTCAGTGAGACGTCTGCTGGGGATTGCTGCCAACTGGCTGCAGGATGCACTGAAGTTCAGTGCAGACAATGCAGCAGTCTGGGGAAGGACCACAATTAGGCTTCTTCCTCTACTGGACATGAGGGGGAGCTGAGTCGGGTGAGGATGCCTCTCAATCACTGAAATGGTGTATCACCCAGGGGGCCACATGATTGGCAATAGTTTTTAAAAGTAAGTTTACACTATTAAAGATATTTACAAGGAATGTTAAAATTTGCACTGTTTATATTTTTCCCTATATTTTATATTATGAATAAAGTTTATCTTTGAAATACAAGTGTTGTTCATTGCACCTGTGCATCTACTTGTGCATAAGACGTTATATAATTTTCTATGCCTGCACTTCTAGACTGAAAAATAGCTTTTTTCCCCAGAGCAATAATTGCTCTGAACCAATTGATCATGCATCATCCATAAATTTGTTATATTGCTACTTTAATTCTGGTTTTATGGCTGTCATGCATCTGAGTTGTGCTTTTGTATTGCTGGACGTTGCTTGTACTGGCTGGTTACTTGATTTTATTTATTGTTTATTTATTTTATTTGTTGTTTTATAGCATTGAGTACGAGAGTTGCAAACTCATTTTCGCTGGATTGGTGCATGACAAATTGTACTATGCAATGACAATAGACATTTCATATTTCAAGATATTTCATATTTCATAAATTTGGCTTTGAACTTGACTGTGGATTTCCAAGAGGGTATGGAGAAGGTGACGCATGATTTGCCTTATTTCCTGACAGCAATGTTGAAGTGATATATCAGCTCTGAAATATCTTGTGGACACCCTGGTGCTGTATAAGTGCAAGATTTTCCATGGAATACATAATCCTTAACTTGGCCCAGGACACTCCTAGCATTTATTATCTTGGAATGGAGAAATTCCCATTTTGTCCTGGCATTCCTAAGGACTTTACAGCCAATAGTTAGACTTTGAACTGAATTCACTTTAGCCTTTGCAGGGAAATGCAGGAAAAAAATAAGGCCTAGCGATTGACAGAGGAGGTAATCGAGCACTTGGTCTTTTTCAAATGGAGTCCATGTCCATAGCTTGCTGAATGTGGCATTTTAAGAGAGGAAGCTGGTACAGATAGTGTATGGCAATAATGCCTTATTGATTGGGATGGTGATATTGGATAATCATGTTTTTGCTTTATGAAGTTTTTGTTTTGAACTTCTTTGTGTGCATTTTTGGTCACCACAGTACAGAAAAGATGTGGATGCTTTGGAAAAGGTGCAAAAGATATTTACCAGGATGTTGCTTAGATTTGTAATGCCCTGGTAAAGGTTTCACTGCTAACGTTGTAGGGTATTTCAAGTAATAGTCTTTCTGTAGAAGCAGTGTTTGGGTTACTGTTTGAGATAAGGGATGTTTAGGAATGTGGGCCATCTGATCAGGAGAGTGGAATGGGGAGAAGGTTCTGGAGAAGGCTGGGAGAGCGGTTTTGTGACTGGCACAGGTGGTGGGTCTGTGTCTTTTTCAGTGGGAGATGAAGGGAGAAGATGCTGGAAAGAACTGATAGTAGAAATCGATCCGGTGGGGAAACATGATTCGATGGAGCCCAGGTGCGGAGTTCTGCCGAGGATTGGTGAATATGGCTTTTGGAAAATTTGAGCTCCAACCTATGCAAATTTGACTGTTTAATTATAATGGACCATTTTGTTTTTTTTTTCATTTCTTAACTAACTCTTTGGTTTAGTTAACATTCACAAATATACTTCTTTACAATTGTATGCAGTGTGTGATCTGTTATTTCACATTGACTGGCTATTGCAGGACAGTAAATCACACAGCACTGACACAAACGAGGGTCTAGGTGGGCGAGACATCTCAACCCCATGGATTTGGCAGGTCCAAAGTCATATACTCCTTAGACATACGAAGTCGGAGAAAGGTGGGCTCTCGCCTCGGAACCCAGTGACTGTCAGTGGGGGGCAAACGAGCCACATTTGCAGAGATGCCCAGTAAAAGGTGGTTTCAGATTATAAAGTATTAGCTGTAAGGAAAGTTTGGAGAGACATGGACTGTATTCTGTGGAGTGTCAGATACTGGATTAACTATCTTCCCGAGGCATAACCAGGAACCTACAAAGCTTCACTGAAATAATCTGGTTTCCTTAAGTGTGGCTTTGGAAGGCTTCACATTCCATGTTACTGCGTGACAATTGAGAGAAGCTCTACAATAGCCAAGTTATGAAGAAAGGAATCTCACACCTCTCAGTTTTCCCTCTGCTGAGTTCAACAGATGAGCAAACTTGAGAAGGCAAATTCTGGATATTGAAATCAAACTTCATGGATACCTTAATGTCAAAGCTTCACTCCTATGCAGGGCAAACTTGTGGAAGGGACTAGGAGAAGCTTAAAATATTGGGTAACATTCTATCTGTAAACTGGATGTGAGCCCACCAAGATTGGCTGAATTCAATCTTGCTCACCAGCTGTACATATTAAATGAAAGAAATTTGGTGTGTTTAGACCAGTGATTCCCAAGGGGCTGGTTACGTGTCCTAAGGGGGCATTAGGGGAAATAGAAGTCATTTGGTTGGGGGGGGGGGTGTGCAAGTTTCTTGGAGGGGGTGGTAAGTGGCACCCTAACTTGAGGAATGAGACCTGACCGACTGTTAGTAGAGCAGGCACTTCCAAAAAAAAGGGATGAGGCACTGGAGCACAGGAAGAACCATAGCTCTGCAGGTGGTGAGCACTCAGCATCTCAACGCCTGTGAAACTCAGCAATCTCATCTGACCTTACAAACCAAACAAACATTATTGGGGATGCATAAAATAGCAGCCAGGGTGACCACCATTTCCCCTTAACCAACAGCATGGAATGAGTTCATGCTGCTTAAAATGTTTCTTTGATCTTCTTGACACTGTTGAATATTTGCTCAAAGTAGACAAGAGCTTGAGAAACAAGATTGAACATCATTGTGGAGATGTGGTATACCTAGCTGATCTGTATGACGAAATGAACATTTCAAATATGAAACTATAGGTTGAGAGTCTCAATTTAATCTAGGCAAAATGTGCAGTGTCCTCTTTTATCAGAAAATTGGAAGTATATGAGCAAAAACATAGGGCGAAGAATGTTTTCACAGTTTTCCTGCATGGAAAGTATGGCACTATCTTTCACAGATGGTGATTTGCAAGAGTATTGCTTACACCTGCAGTCACTGAACAAGGATTTTCAGAATCAATTCGAGGAGTTGAACTGTTTAGAAATTTCATATTGGGTAATTAATCCATTTATTTGCAGGGTGGAAGAACAGGAAGAGAGCTTACAAGAAGAAATGATCAAAATTCAGAATGATGAAGTAAAAATGCTTTTTGGCTTTTGTGGAATGTGTTATTGTGTCATACAAAGCTTCCTGTTCTTTGGAGCAGAGCCAAACTGTTCTTCATTGCATTTTCATACTACCTTGTTGAAAGAGGCAGTGAACCATATACTCACAAACAACAGAATCCGTTTGGACATTGTTATGCATGGGGACTTAAGGCTTTTACTGTTATAACTTGAACTAGATATTTCAACTCTTGCTAAAAACCATCAAGCTCAAGGATCACGTTGATATCAAAGCCATTAAACAGGTACTGTGTAAGCTAGGTTTAAAGACAAATAAAAATTTGAAGTGGAATCATTTATCTTATGTTAGCATATGGTAGACTTATTTTAATACTATAGGGGCGCTGGGAAGTATTTGTGCCTAAGAGGGGAGTTGGCAAGTATGAAGGTGCTTTGGGGGGCATTGGGCTAAAAAAACGATTGGCAAACACTAATCGCCGAAAGTCTGCACCCAAAAAATAAATTTCTCACAACTTGTCTCCAACTAGTTAAAAAAAAGCAACACCTTTAGCAGTTCTGATTTTTCATCAAAAGTTAAATCTGGTTCTCCTTCCACAGATGCTGTCAGACCTGCTGAGTATTTTCACCACCTTTTACTGAGTGGTGCCATAACAACAACCTCTTCCTCAAGATCAGAAAGACCAAGGAGCTGATCATTGACTTCCAGGAGAAAGAAACCAGAGGTCCATGAGGCATTTCTCATCGGAGGAACAGAGAGAGATGGAGAGAGTCAGTAACTTTAAATTCCTTGTTGTTATTATCTTGGAGGACTTGTCCTGGGACCAGGACATTAGTGCAATCACAAAGAAAGCACAACAGTGCCTCTACATCCTCAGGAGTTTGTGAAGATTCAGCGTGACATCTAAAACTTGGACAAGCATCTATAGATGTGTAGTGAAAAGTATGTTGACCAGCTACATCACAGCCTTGTATAGCAACACCAATGCCCTTGAACAGATAATCCTATGGTAGGTTGTGGATTCAGCTCATCCATCACGGATAAAACCGTCGCAACTATTGAGCAGATCTACATGAAGTTATGTCGCAGGAAAGCAACATCCATCGTCAGGGACTCCCACTACCCAAGGCATGCTCTCTTCTTGCTGCTACCATCAGGAAGAAGGTACAGGAGCCTCCAGACTCACATCACCAGGTTCAGGATCAGTTTCTACCCTCAACCCTCAGGCTCGTGAACCAAAGGGGATAACTTCACTCAGCTTCACTCACCCCATTGTTGAAATGTTCCCATAACCAATGGACTCACTTAAAGGACTCTTCATCTCATGATCTCAATATTTATTGCTTATTTATTTATTATTTTTCATTCTTTCTTCTGTGCTTGCACAATGTGTTGTCTTCTGCACTCTGGCTGAAAGCCCAAATTGGGCAGTCTTTCATTGATTCTGTTATAGTTATTATTCTATAGATGTTTTTGAGTATACCCATAAGAAAATGAATGTCAGGGTTGTATACGACTAATATATGTACTTTGATAATAAATTTATTTTGAACTTTGAACTTTCATTCCAAAATTTGCAGTGTCTGTAGGCTTTTGACTTTTCACATCTTGCAGCTATTGAGAATATAGGGAGGACTGGCAAGGAAAGGTTGATTAATCTAGCAAGATTCCCTTTGGGTGCTTATGTTCCTGTATGAATCTCTGGTGTATTTGTAGGATGTAAACATCAGAGGGAAGGGCAGAACTTGCTTGTCACCATCGCCCTCGTGGAAGTTTTGCTGATCCACCTCTATGGATTGCTGTAGAAGGTGTTCCCATTGGGAATTTTACTCTGTGACAATAATGGAACACCAAGATAAGTTGCTATATGACTTGGGCAGACATTTGGAGTTGTTGGTGTTCCCAGACTTTCATTGCCCTTGTAACTTGTAGGGTTTGAGAGGTTCTTTGGAAGAAATGAGGACAGTTATACATCTAGATATTCAGAAATAAACTTCCAAAACAGTTGGTGAAAGTGTTGGTTGGTTTGGCTACTTCACTTATCCCCTTCTTTAAAACCAGTATTTTACCACTTTTCCCAGCTCAAATGAAAGCCCAATTCCCTAGCTCTCTCCACAGATGCTGCCTGACCTGTTGAGTATATTCATCATTTTTCAGTTTTTATTTCAGCTTTTGAACATCTGCAGTTTTTTGTGCTAATTTGGCAGGACAGCAGGTGTAGGGCATTTCCAAGTGCTCCACACTTGTCAGATCGGATAACTTGTGAACTGCATTTGCTTCAGCTTCGTACCTGTTTACGATTAAATGATAACCATAGAAACAGATCAACTTTACTGAAAAAAAGCAAAGAAAATAACAAAACTCCCATCCACCACTGTCAGATTAAATGATGCGTGAAACGAATTGATTTGAATTGACATGGCAGAAAACAACAGGACTTTAATCCATATGTTACGCCTCAGCACTGACGCAATATGTGGATGAAAGTGCACCGCCAGAGCTACTGTCAGAAGTTGCTGTAGGAAAATATTCTGCATGTTGCTTTATTTTTCCTTTTCACATACCTTAATGTTCTTATGCACATTTATAAGAGGCACAGAGGAGACAGCTGGTATCTGTTTCCCAGGGTTGAAATGTCTAATACCAGAAGGCATGCATTTATTGTGAGAAGGGTTAAGTTGAAATGAAATGTGTGGAGCAAGTTTTCCCCCCCCCCCAAAGACAGTGGGGAGCCTGGAATGCCTTTGAGTGGAGGTGGAAGCCCTTAAGGAGCTCTTATACAAGCATATGAATGTTCAGAGAATGGAGGGAGATAGACATTTTTTACACAGAGGGGATGAGTTTAGTGGTTAATTATTAATTTAATCAACTTGACAAGATGTCAGAAGTTGAAGGACCTATTCTATGTTCTGTGTATGGACTGTTCTGTCTGGATGGCATGCAAGCAGAATTGTTTCATTGCTGCATGTTACAAGTGACAATAGTAAAGATCAAAGTACCTATATGTCACCATATTTACTTACCTTGCCCTATAGATGTCCCTTAAACTTCTCACCCTCTCAGGTTTGATGCAAGTTCTGTAGTATTAGACATTTCTACACTGGGGAAAAAGATCTGGACTGTCTAGCCTATCTATACCTGTCATAAATGTTAGAAAACTTATGTCAGGTCTCCCCACAGCCTTCGCCGCTCTAGAAAAAAAAACAACCAAAGTTTGGCTAACCTCTCCTTGTAGCTCATGCTCCCTAATCCAAGCAGCATCTTAGTAAACCCCTTCTCAATCCTCACCAAAGCCCCCCACCTGCCATTCTTCCTACAATGGGGCTACTGGAACTGAACGCAACAGAGAGAAGTGGAGACTGTTAGGGAGTATTCTGGTGTTATGTGAATATAGCAGAAATTAATTCAAACAACATACACAAGGACCCTACAGTGTTGGTGTGTGGCCAAGTGGTTAAGGTGTCAGTCTAGTGATCTGAAGGTTGCTAGTTCAAGCCTCAGCTGAGGCAGCATGTTGTGTCCCTGAGCAAGGCACTTAACCACACATTGCTCTGCGGCGACACTGGTGCCAAGCTGTATCAGCCCTTCACTTGTACAACATCGGTGTCGTGGAGAGGGGAGACTTGCAGTATGGACAACTGCCAGTCTTCTATACAACCTTGCCTAGTTTGCGCCCTGGACACCTTCCAAGGCGCAAATCCATGGTCTCACAAGACTGACAGATGCCTATTTATAATTCAAACAAGAACAAGGCTTCAATTCTTATTGTAAATGTAAATAAATTCAGGAAGCTTGCAATTATCATTCAGATTTTTTTTGTAAATTGCAAGCACTAAAAAGCAAAGGCTACTCCACAGACTAAGAGACTGCACATGTAAGAGCCAAATATTAAGACAATGGGTTTCTGTTAATTGGCTTGCTTCAAACTAGGCAACATAGCTAAGTTATTCGCACCGTGGTGACTTGAGTGCAAGCTGGCGGACCAGGTGGATGTTGTGACTTAGCATATCAAACATGGTTACAGGTATAGGCAATCAATAGTTTGTGTACTTATCGTATTTGTGTACTCAGAGACAGCCCTGACAACATTAATGCTGGGTGTCTGGCTCTGTTGTCAATATGTTTGAGTATTTGTGTTAATTTGTTTCTCCCAAAGGCGTTTGGAGCTTCGAAGGTGCTGACAAACAACCAAACCCAGGTGTGAAGGAACAGCAAACTCCCATGTTGAGACAGAAAAACGAGTTTATTCATCAGAACTACAACTGAACTTTGGTGGCAATACCGAGACGAATCATTCTCAAAACATACACAAGGACCCCACAGTAAGTGCTAATTGGGAGACCGCTTTAAATCACAATAGGCTGAAAACCCATGCCAGTCAAAATAAACTTTGACAAGATTATACAAAAAGCACAAGGGCTTAATACCTCTAGATAAAATAACAATTAATAAATACAGGTGCAAGGCCAGCAGGGCTCATGCCACAATGTACATCTACTATGCATCTCAAAGGAACCACTTATGATCCCAAAATATTGAAGTAACTGATGTCATCTTAACTATTGAATATGTATTGAATCACCTGCTGTTACCTTTGATCTTAAGGGTATAAACATGTGATGTACCTCTGGGTTTGTGAGCCTCTATTGAGAGTGTCTTCAGAATGATGCCAGATTGTTGTGCTGAATACAACTTCACCAGCTTCAATGTCTCTCCAGTGACTTTGATCACAGTCATAAAAGAGATGATTTACAATCGTCCAGCACAAGGGATGCTAGACAACAGTAGGATGGACAAAATCAGCTGTGGACAGGATATTGTTCTTGAAATTTAAAAAAGATTGCAGATGCTGGACATCTGAAATAAAGAACAGAAAATGCTGGAAATACATCAGCAGGTCAGGCAGCACCTGTGGAGAGAAACAGAATAATTGTTTCACTTAATCAGAACCGGGAAAGAGAAAAATGGAGGAAGTTTTACGTTACGGAGAAGGTGATGGGAAGGTTTGGGAAGGGCGAGGAAATATTGGTGATAGGGTGAGGCCTGGGTTGCTATGGGAATGAATTCTCTAGTCAAGTGACCTTATGGGTGCATCTGGAGGGAGGTGACATAGTCAAAGAAGCATGATGTAAATATTAGAGATTCTGCAGATGCTGGAATTCTTGGGCAACACACACTAAGTGCTGGAGGAACTCAGCACATCAGGCAACATCTATGGGGGGGGGAATAAACATTTGACGTTTAAGGCTGAGATCCTTCATCAGGATTAGAAAAGGGGGAAGAAGCCAAAATAGGAAGGGAGAAGAGCATAGGCTGGCAGATGATAGGTGAGAGGGCAGGTGAGTGGGTGGGGTAGGGGTAGGGGTTTAAAGTAAGACACTGAGAAGCTGGGGATGGATAAGGAGAAGAGATAAGGAGCTGAAGGAACCTGATAGCAGTGGACCATAGAGAAAAGAGAAGGAGGGCAACCAGACATGGGGGTGGGGGGGGTGGGGTGATAGGTTGGTGAGGAGAAGACCACACACACACACCTTTTGACTTCTAATTCACTCTGCCATCTCCACCAACTATGGCATTTTCCCATTCAATCACAGGAGATGCAGTCCCACTCTTACTTCCCCCCTTCCATTAGTATTATCCAAACATTCCTCCTAGGGTCCCCCATTCATTGGTCAAATTTATCAACTTCATTAGATATTTATTCATCAATGTAGCTACAAATCTTCCTCCATATCAAGGTGTTGCCATAGATACCTGCATGGGCCTCAGTTATATCTGCTTTTTCATTTGGCAACGTGGGGCAGTCTAGGTTCCAACCTTAGCTGGGCACCATTCCCCAAATCCTTCTCCAATACTGCTTCAACTGCATTGGTTCTGCTTCCTGCACCCATGCAGAACCTCAGTTTCTGTGTTCCAGTGTCTGTATTCTCTTGTGTTTACCCTTCAACGGTTCAAAGGTTCATTTATCATCAAAAAATACAATTCTGAAATTCTTCTTCTTCAGATAGCCATGAAACTGGGAAAGAAAAGAACAGCAGCATGATCACCAACCCCCAAGTCCCTCCTCCCCACATAAAAAAAACAAAAACAGAACAGGTACATGGACCACCAAATCCCCCAACCCAGCACACAAAATAAAAGTGAGAAAGATTGGGCGAAAAACACAATACAAAAAAAGTGTTCTCTCCTAGTTAGTTCTCCCACAAGGATCTCCTCATCTTACTAACCTTAAGTTCCATCTGCTGAGTTTGCCAATTGATCAATATTCTCCTAAGACTATCCTCCTTGCTATTAATACCAACAACATTCATGTCATCTGCAAGCTTACTTATCATACTTCCTGTGTTCATATCCAAAGTATTAATATATATCATAAATAATAAGGGCCCAGTATTGATTCCCATGGAACACCATTAGTCACAGGCTTCCAATCCCAAGCAATGCCTTCCCTTTACCATCACCCTCACTCTCCTATTACCAACCCAATTTTGGACTTAACTTGCCATCATATCTCAGATCCCATGGGTTCTAACTTTGTGGACTAGTCTCCTATGTGGGACCTTGTCAAAGGCCTTACTGAAGGCCATCTAAACCACATCGAGTTCTGGCCTCATCCTTACATTTTACCACCTCTTCAAAAAGTTCAGTCAAATTGGTCAAGCAGGATCTTTAACTAACAAACCCATGCTATCGATATTTGACTAAACCCTACCTTTCCAAGTATGGATTAACCCAGTCCCTCAGGAATTTGTTTTCAATAACTTCCCTACTGTTGATGAGAGCCTCACTGGCTTGTAAATACCTGGCTTATTTTTGTTTACCTATTAGAATAAAAGGTTCAGTATTTGCTGAACGCCAGTCAGCTGACAACTAATTTACCTACGGTCAGCAAAGATTTAAAGAGTTCTGTCAGGGCCTCAGCAGTCTCCTCCCTTGACACCCTTAGCCCCTGGGATACATCCCATCCAACCCTGGGGATTTATCCATCTTTAAAACATCCAATGTATTCTTCTATTCTGTGGTGACACTTTCAAGAATTTCAATGCTCAGAATCAGGTTTATTGTCACTGACATAATTCATGAAACTTTTTTGTGGCAGCAGCACAGTGCAGGAATGTCAAATAAATAAACACCATTGCTTACTACAGGTGGCTGTGGCTACAGACTTCAGCTGCAATGGTTCTGAAGGGGGCCATTTTGACAACTCACCTGAGAGCAACAGACAAAATGGCACCACTGTCCAGCACCATCCAAACGTATTCTTCTCCTTAGTGAATACAAATGAGAAGTGTTCGTCTACATCCTCTGGTTCCACATATGGATTGCCCTTTTTGCCCAAATGGACCCTCCTCCTTCCTTGGTTATCCTCTTTTCCTTAACATACTTATAAAACCAGAGTTCTTTTTGGCCCTGAATATCCTCCATTATTCCAATGTCTTACTTACTGTATAGCTCTAGGTTCAAAAGCAAAGGTATGGTCTGGCAAGAATTTCATTGTTAGTTCCCCTGCTTTGTTCTTCCCCTTGCAATATCAACATACATGTGTGCCAATTCCATTTGCTTCCTTGGTGGCGATTCATCCCTTCTAGTCTTCAGGTCATCTGATGGTTGTGAACCAAGCAGATCTATAGAGTCACAGAGTTATACAGCATGGAAACAGGCCCTTCCATCTAAATCGTCCCAGTTGCCTGCTTGTACGAGTCCCATTTTCCTGCATTTGGTTCATCTCCCACTAAATCTTTCCGATCCACGTACCTGTCCAAATGCCTTTTAAACAGAAGTGTCCCTGCCTCTACTCTGTCAGCTCTGAAGCCTCTGGCAACTTGTTCCATATACTCACCACCCTCAGGGTGAAAAAGATCCAATAGATCTCCTTTACATTTCCACTCTTTCACCTAAAAACTGTGCTGTCTAGTTTTTGTAATTGGAAATCAATTGGTAAATTGGTTTATTGGTGTCAGAGTGAAAAATCTTTGATTTGCATGCCATCCATACAGGCCATTTCATCACTCCAGTACATCAAGGTAGTATAAGGGAAAGGGATAACAGAATGCAGAATGAAGTGTTACATTTACAGTGAAAGTGTGCCTCTATACTACTACTGGGCTGTTACTCTTTTTTCTGTCTGTTTTGTATTTAACTTAACCTTTTAGAAATCCCAAAAAGAATGTCATGTGCTTTAGAATTTTCAAGCTCTGTCGGACTTTGCTAGATTTCGATTAATCTTTCTGTAAGGACTTCCTTGTAAATGTAAGTGCTTTTTCAGAATCTCTCATTGGACGGAATGCTTTTTTTCCCTGTACTGGTTAATGTTTTTGTATTGAGCAGAATTTATCCTAGGCCCGTAACAGTTTTTCAAGGGAAGAAGTTGGGATAGTAAATGGGGGAAGTGATCTTTTTTTTTAATATAAATTGAGTCTACCTTTAATGAAGGTCTCAGTCATAACAGTGCATTCATTTTTGGTATCTGCACCTTGGTTGCACTAAGTAGTAGTGTGGCACAGTGAGTAGAGCCACCGCCTCACAATGTGAAAGACCTGGGTTCAATCCTAACCTTGGGTTTTATCTGTGTGGAGTTTGCATGCTTTCCCAGTGGCAAAGTGGGCTTCTCTCAGGTGCTCAGATTTCCTTCTACACCCTAAAGATGTGTGCATTGGTGTGTTCATCAGACTTGTAAGTTGCCTCTTGTGTGGGGGTGAGTCTGGGGGGAGACTGATGAGGATGTGGGGAGAATAGACACAGGATTAATGGAGGATTTAGTGGGCATTTGATAGTCAGCTGTAAGGCCTGTTTTTGAGAGAATGCAGAAGGTTTACCAGGATGCTGCATGGATCAGAAGACATGCACTTTAAGAAATATTTGGACAAGCTAGGTTTGTTTTCACTGGAGTGGCAAACACCAAGCGGAGACCTGAACGAAGTTTATAAAATTCAGAGAGGCAGATATAGATTGGACAGCTGTTATCTTTTTCCCAGGGTCAAAATGTTTTATACCAGAAGGCATGCATTTACCTGGTTGATGAGGTGGAGATATGTCTCTACCAAAGGAGGTGTGTGGTGCTCCTTCCCTCCGCTAGCCTGCCGGTCACCCTTAGGTAAGGTGTAACACCAGCTTACCCCCTCTAATCAGGATCACATGAAGTCATATGCATATCACAAATCCTGGTTATGTGACCACTGACACCAGGCAGACAATCTCTGAAGAGTATTGATAACGGCTGGGGTCTCCTGTCTTGTAAAGACACTGCCCAGAAGGCAATGGCAAATCACCTCAGTAGAAAAATTTGCCAAGAACCATGAAAGCCCATGTCATATGACACAGCACATGATGATGGTGCAGTTAAGGTGAGGGGGAGAAAGTTCAAAGGAGATGTGTGGGGCAAGTTTTTTACCTGGAGAGTGGTGGATGTATGGAATGCTCTGCAGAAGGCTGCGGTGGAGGCAAATACTACAGTCATTTCAAAGAGCTAGACAGGCTCATGAATGTGCACATTGAGGGATATAGACATTATACAGACAGAATCATTATAATTAGACATGTTTGGCATAATTAGTTGAGCACAATATCATAGTGTAGAATTCTATGTTCCAAGTCATTTCTGATCTAACTGAATAGGATCAAAGGTCAAATTCAATGCTTCCATAGCAACTCATGGCACAAATGTGAAGAAATGTGTGCATAAGTATTAATCTGGTGGATGAGAGACAGGTCACAAACTAACAAGTAATTGCTGTCTATTTTAGTTCTTAACTACAATTCCTACCAACACTTTCTGCTCTCGATTGCTTTTCTCAGAGTCTACCTTAGGTTATTGCTCGGAACAAGTTACTTCAATTGTCAGTAGATCTACTGTAGGTGATGTTAGTTTCTTCTGTACCTGTCTCATCAGCACGGCTCATTCCAAATATTCCTCGCAACTCAGCAAGGGGACGACAGGCAGCTCTGCAGACATAACAATCCACCTTCGGGAGAGATGCTCTTCACTTGCAGGACGGTAAGTATATACTCAAGCTGGTCTTGGTCGGCATTGGCGTCCGGTTGTTTGAACCTTCGGCAGGTTGTGAAGATGGGGACAATGGCACCTGTGCAAGGGAAGTAGTCAGGAAAAGTGACTGCAGTAGTGGGATATACCTGCCAAGTCTGAAAACTCCAGAATGTTGCATCTTGTTCTAAACACACCTAATCGCTAATCAGATTATCAGATTAGAATAGATAATGCTTTTATTATTGAAGGCTAAATATATACAAAGTTCAAGGTGGGATATTAGAGGAAGGTTTTTTACTCAGAGGTTGGTTGGTGCGTGGAATGCATTGCCTGAGTCAGTGGTGGAGGCAGATAAACTAGTGAAATTTAAGAGACTACTAGACAGGTATATGGAGGAATTTAAGGTGGTGGGTTATATGGGAGGCAGGGTTTGAGGGTCATATAGAGAGACAGTGGTGGGACAGTGATGCAGTAAGTAGATCTGCACGTGGGTTCAATCCTACCTGTGTGGAGTTTATACATTCTCACTGTGACCATGTGGGTTTCCTCTGGGTGCTCCTGTTTCCTTCCACATCCCAGAGACGTGTATGTTGGTACGTAATTATCCCAGTGGTAGGATTGACGGGTTGATTGGAATGCTGAAATAATTACAGTAATAGGATTAATACAAAATCAAAGTAAATGAATAGTTAGTGGTCAGTCTGAACTCAGTGGGCAGAAGGGCCTGTTTCAATGTGTATCTCTCCATGACTCTAAAATAGTTCCTCTTGCAACACACACATAAAATGCTGGAGGAACACAGCAGATCAGGCAGCATCAATGGAAATGAATAAAGAGCCAACATTTTGGGCCAAGAACCTTCTTCAGGACTGGAAAGGAAGGGGAAAGATGTCAGAATGAAAAAAAGGTGGGAGGAGGAGAAGGAGGATAGCTAGAAGGTGATAGGTGAAGCCAGGTGGGTGGGAAAGGTCAAGGATCAGAGAAGGAATCTGATAGGAGAGGCGAATGGACCATAGGAGAAAGAGAAGGAGGAGGGGACCTAGAGGTAGATGATAGGCAGGTGAGAAGAGGTGAGAGGCCGGAGTGGGGAATAGAAGAGGGAAGAGGGAGGGATTTTCTTTTTAACTGGAAGGGAATAGGAATTGGAAATAAAATGTTTGGCCACTGGGAAGTTCCCGTTCTGACAAATCATTCCATGGCCTCCTCTTGTTCCACGACGAGGCTACCCTCAGAGTGGAGAGGCAACACCTTATATTCTGACTTGGTAGCTTCTAACCTGATGTAATGAATGTCAATTTCTCCCTCCAGTTTTAAAAAAAATCACTCCCTCTTCTTCTATTCCCCACTCTGACCTCCCACCTCTTCTCACCTGCCTATCATCTCCCTCTAGGTCTCCTTCTCTTTCTCCTATGGTCCACTCTCCTCTCCTATCAGATTCCTTCTTCTCCAATCCTTGACCTTTCCCACCCACCTGGCTTCACCTACCACCTTCCAGCTAGCCTCCTCCTCCCCCCACCTTTTTATTCTGGCATCTTTCCCCTTCCTTTCCAGTCCTGAAGAGTCTTGGCCCAAAATGTTGACTGTTCTGGTGAATGGAGTGGAGGTGCTTGATGAAGCAGTCCAGTGCTCCAATGTAGAAGAGGCTGCACTGGGAGCACTGGACTCAAAAGATAACCCCAGAAGATTCACAGATGAAGTATTGCCTCACCTGGAAGGACTGTTTGAGGCTCTGAATGAAGGTGTGGGAGGAGGTGTAGGGGCAGGGGTAGCACTTTGGCTGTTTGCAGGTATAACTGCTGGGAGGGAGGTAGTGGGGAGGGACAAATGGTCAAGGGAATCAGGGAGGGAGTGATCCCTGCAGAAAGCAGAGTGGAGGAGGTAAAGATATGTTTGGTGGAAGGATCCCTTTGGAGATGGCAGAAGTTGTGGAGAATGATGTGTGGTGGTAGTTAAGGGCAAGAGGAACTCTATCACTGTTAAGGTGGCGGGACGACGGGGTGAGCACAGATGTTTGGAAAATGGAGGAGATTTTTAACATTGATATCTGTCATAAGTAAAATACATAAATTGGAACAATAACATCATTGTTAATAGGGTTCTGGGAACAGTAGTAATGAACTGACCCTGAGACAGCAGTCTCCACTGATCATTCATGAAGATGGACATAATTACTCTTATCTACAAGTAGTGTAGCCACCACAAAGACTCTTAGTTACTGAGTGGGTTAATGCTTTGGCACAGACCCAGTGGGCCAACACATAGTTTTGATTCAGTATCTCTCAATTAGTTTACAATGAAGAAACTTGTGTATTTTCAGTGCTAAATAGGTATCTTTTGATTTATGAATGCAGAATTCACAGATTAGTGCTGTGACACCATTGATTCTTGAACATACAAAGCAATTTTTCACTAATGAATAACCCTTCACTCTCCATGTGTAGGCACACACTGTACTAGGATACCAATATCTTTCACTCAGTCTTCCTAATGAAGAAAACTCCACTGCAGACAGCTTATCTGTGCTTCATAAGTGCATGTTCTGCTTTGAAAATCTAGTTGCATTGCCTTGTGTTGGAATTTCAGACAGGGAATAACGTAACAGTAAATGCTTGAAAACTCACTGTTGAGAGTGACGAGATGGACTGGCACTATAAGACAAAGTGCAAGTTAAAATATATGTATTTTGTTTAGTTGGAGATGCAGGACAATAACAGACCCTCCTATCCCAATGAGCACGGCACTGTCCAATTACACACACGTGACCAATTAACCCGCTAACCCATCTGACTCTGGGCTGTGGAAGGAAACGGAAACCCACGCAGTCACTTGGAGAACTTGCAAACTCCACGCAGACAGCAGTGGGAGTTGAACCACAGGTTGCAGGTGTTGTAACAGTGCTACAGTAATTGCTATACTACTGTATATGCTCCAGTTTATATCATACTGTTGCAATCAAACTGGAATATACAGTATATTCAACAACCATTTTCCTTAGTGAATGCTGGCCCCTTTTAATGTCTAATCTATGGTTAAGTGGTGACTGGACATTGTCTCAACAGTGGAATGTGGCAACTGTACATTGGCCACTATTCCCCAGTCTGGCTTCTTACCTCTTCTCACCTGCCTATCCCCTCCCAATAGTGCCCCCTCTCCTTCCCTTTCTCCTATGGTCCACTCTCCACTCCTATTAGATTCCTTCCTCTCCAGGCCTTTATCTTCTCCACCCACCTGGCTTCACCCATCTCCTTCCAGCTAGCCTCCTTTCCATCTCTTCCCCCCCCCCCCCCACCTCTTTTATTCTGGCATCTTCCTCCTTCCTCTCCAACCCTGCAGAAGTGTCTCAGCCCAAGACTTTGACTGTTTGTTCACTTCCAAAGATGCTACCTGACCTGCTGAGTACCTCTAGCATTTTGTGTATTGCTTCAGCCTGATAGAATTCCACCTGGATCAGTGAAACTAGCTTTCCTACTGAATGGCTGTGAACTGCACAAATAATCATTTTGCTGCTTCACTGACAGGTCAGGCATTTTAGTTTTCTACTTGTTGACTCATCATCTTAAATAAGGGAACTGAAACTTTCCAGAACGCCGTCAACCTGCCAAAGTTCCTGCTCTGAAGGAAACCTGTTAAATGTTCTGTCTCAGAGCAAGCCAGTCCTTCAAGTTGAATTTATTGTCGTGTGCACGAATACATTGAGGCACAGGTGCAGTGAAGCACTCGCTTGCAGCAGCATCACAGGCACCAAGATGCAGGCAACACACAGAATATATCTTTTACATAGATTGTACACAACAGTAAAGAGGAAAAAAGGCTGTGTAGAAACAGAATAGAAGACAGAACATAGAACATAAAAATCCTACAGCACAGTACAGGCCCTTCAGCCCATAAAGCTGTGCTGAACATATCCCTACCTTAGAAATTACCTAGTGTTACCCAAAGCCCTCTATTTTTCTAAGCTCCATGTACCTATCCAGGAGTCTCTTAAAAGACCCTATCGTATCTGACTCCACCACCGTCGCCAGCAGCCCATTCCACGCACTCACCACTTTCTGCATAAAAAACTTATCCCTGATATCTCCTCTGTACCACGTAAAACTGTGCCCTCTTGTGTTAGCCATTTCAGCCCTGGGAAAAAGCCTCTGACTATCCACATGATCAATGCCTCAAATCATCTTATACACTTCTATCAGGTCACCTCTCATCCTCCGTCGCTCCAAGGAGAAAAGGCTAAGTTCACTCAACCTATTCTCATAAGGCATGCTCCCCAATCCAGGCAACATCCTTGTAAATCTCCTCTGCACCCTTTCTATGGTTTCCACATCCTTCCAGTAGTGAGGTGACCAGAAATGAGCACAGTACTCCAAGTGGGGTCTGACCAGGCTCCTATAAAGCTGTAGAAGATATAGATCTTAGCACAAAATGCCAAGTCACAATCAGGGACAAGTTCATAGAACCATAATGTATAGGAGCAGAATTAGGCCATTAAGTCCATTGATTCTGCTCTGCTATCTAATTATGACACATTTATTATCCTCCTCAGCCCCTTTCTCCTGCCTTCACCTCGTACCCTTTGGTGCCCTGACTAACCAAGAAACTATCAACTTCTTTAAGTACACCCAATGACTTGGCCTCCACAGCCATCTTATGGCAATGAATTCCAGAGTCACCACCCTCTGGCTAAAGAGATTCCTCCTCATCTCTGTTCTAAAGGAGACTTCTTTGTATTCTGAAGCTGTGCCCTCTGGTCCGAGACTCTCCTCTCCACATTTACGTTATCTCGGCTGTCCTATATTTAGTAGACTTTAGTGAGATTCCCCTCCTCCCCATTGGTCAAAACTCTAGTGAGTAGAGGCCCAGAACAAGAGAGGTGCAAGAGTAGTGCTGGTTGGGCAGGAGGTGGTCCCTTAAGTTCCACTGCTGAGGTAGGGTTAGGGATGTGCAGGTCACCTGAAGCTCAAGTACTAGGTTTGCCTGGGGGAGGTGTGGCATTATAGGATCATGAGGAACACCAATTCTGGCTTGAAATGTGAACAATCTCAGCACTTATGATGCTCCATGAGAAGATGCAAGGACCATTTCATTCTGTGAGAGTGGGAAGCTAAGCACTTAGAAAGTGGCACAAACGGCGACCAAGCCTTGCATGTGCCTACGTTACTCTGTCTACATCTGTGATCTTCCAATCACCTCCCAGGAATTAGAGTCACTCAGCACAGGAACTGGCTGCTTGTCTCACCACATTCATGTCCAACAGTGGGCACCAATTTGTATTAAACCCACCTTCCTGCACTTGCCCTGTAGCCTTCAATGCCTGGGCAATCCAAGTGCTTCTTAAGGCCTTCCTAAATGCTGTCAGCAACTCTGACTCCACCACACT